>NC_135969.1:16655619-17855619 GCF_053455715.1 Rhinoraja longicauda | reverse complement strand
TAATATTACTGCTAATTTATTTTATTATTGATTATTGTATATTTATTTGTTGTGTTGTTGTATTTAATGTGCTATGTGAAGCTGCAGCAATTAAGAATGTAATAGTTCTCGTCCTGTGGCCTATGACAATTAAACACTTCTTTTGTTTTTAGTTCATTAGCGTGCAGGATGTCTTATACTAGAAGGCATAGCCACAGGGTCAGAGGGAGAAAGTTTAAAGGAGATGTGCAGGCAAGTTATTCTATACAGAGGGGGGTGGCTGCCTGGATGCACTGTCAGTGGCAATGGTGGAAGCAGACATGGTAGTGGCATTTAAGAGGCTTTTGGATAGGCACTTGGATATGCAGGGAATAGAGGGATATGGATCACGATAAAGCAGAAGGGATTAGTTTAGGTAAACATCATGCTCGGTACAGACATCCTGGGCTGAAGGGTCTGTTTCTGTGCTGTACTGTTCTATGTTGTATGTGGGCCGGCATTTATTGCCTCTCGCTTATTGCATTTCAGTAGGTGGTGGTGAGCTGCCTTCTTGAAAGGCTACAATCCTTTGGGTGAAAGAGCTATCGCAGTAGTGTTGGATGGAGAGTTCCAGCTGTGCTAAAAGGATGATGATATATTACCAAATCAGCATGGTGTGCGACTTGGAGGGAGGGTGTTCCATCACATTCTGCCCTTGTCCACTTGGTGGTAGAAGTCACAGGTGGTAGGAGGTGCTGTTGCAGTAGCCGCGGAAAGTAACTGGTGGATCTTCTAGACGGTACGCACTGTAGTCACTGCGTGCTAGTGGAGGGAATGCGTGTTCAGAAAGGTGGATGTCATGCCCATCAGGTGGGCCGCTTTATCCTGGAAGGTCTCAAGCTTCATGAGAAGTGGAGCACTCTCTGGTAAGTTTGAATTTCTCTACGCAATTCTTAAAAAATCCTTGGCAAAGTTTATATTAGAAACAGTGGCATAGTAGTGCATCGGTACAGTTGTTGCCTTACTGTGCCAGAGTCCTGGGTTCGATCCTGACTACGGGTACTATCTGTATGGAGTTTCTACATTCTCCCTGTGACTGCGTGGGTTTTCTCTGGGTGCTCAGGTTTGTAGGTTAATTGGCTTTGGTAAAAATTGTGAATTGTCCCTAGCGTGCAGGATAGTGCTAGGTATGGGGGTTGCTGGTCGGCGCGGACTGGATGGGCTGAAGGGCCTGTTTCTACACTGTATCTGTAAACTAAACTAAAAGAAATGCCAATTTTGACTGTTGCACAGTCAGCATTGAACAGTATGGACCCAGTGCTTGAAGGTGAGGCTCCCTCTACTCTGCTCACCCCCAACTCTGAAGAACAGCCGGCACAGTGGCACAGCTGGTAGAACCGCTACCTCACAGCGCCACAGACCCAGGTTCAATCCTGACCTCGGGTGCTATCTGTCTGGAGTTTGCATGTTCTCCGAGTGTCCCAGTTTCTTCCCACATCCCAAAGACATGCGAATTTGTGGATTAATTGGCCTCTGTAAACTGCCCCTAATGTGTAGGAAGAGTGGGAAAACATAGAATTAATATGAACAGGTTATCAATGGTCGGTGTGGACTCTGTGGGCCGAAGAGCCTGTTTCCATGCTGTATCTCTAAACTAAACTTAATAAACAAACCGTTCCCATTGAAATGCATCTGGGACCCTGCCCTACATTAAAATCTCTCTGGGGTCACTTTGTTATCGAAAGTTAAGCCACCATATCTTCTTGTACCAGCGTCTGACCACAATCAGGAGGTTGAAGTAACCAATGTCTCTCTCGTTAACTTACCGGTGTTCCTGAAGGCCCTTGTGGTCCCGGTATTGTTATGGTTGTATCAGGTCCTTTGTAAAAGATGACCTGTAAATTTCCAAAAAATAAGTCAAGCTTATTGCTACAGTTCAGAGTTAAGATTAAAAGTCTGTGACCTTTCATTGGAACTGGTGAGTTCTGAACCTGGCTGCTGTGCGCAGGTGACAGATCGAGGCTGATCAGATTATTCTCCCACTGGCAGGACCCTCACACAACTGACTGTACTTAAAATGTTAATGGTGTTTACCTCGCAAAGACTAGACTGGGCAGGAATAACCCATTCCACAATTAATTGCAAAGCTGTTTGGATTTTAAAACAATTTCACCTTCCCAAAATCTTTCACAACCGAACTCAACTTCTCAATCTATCATGGTGGATCACAGGACTGCAGTTGACACAAACATTGGCAGTGGATCTGCAATCGTTCTGAAGTTCTTAAATGTCTGTAGTCTTTAAATCTGCTCACTGTATCTCAGCTGCGAATGTACTTATTGATTAAGTATCAACACCTCTCTAAGGGAGAGAATGAAATAGATTCACAACGCTCAGAGGTTAGGGTGGCACTGCAGTGTAGTGGTAGAGTTGCTGCCTTACAGCACAAGAGAGCCTGGTTCAATCCTGAATACTGGTGCGGTCTGCACAGAGTTTGTACATCCTCCCTGTGCTCCAGTTTCTTCCCACACTCCAAAGACCTACAGGTTTGTAGGTTCATTGGTTTTTGTAAATTGTAAATTGTCCCTAGTGTGTAGGATCGTACTAGTGTATGCGGTGATCGCTGGTCGGCGCGGGCTCGGTGAGCCAAAATGCCTGTTTCCACAGGGTGTGTCTAAAGTAAAGTCTAAACTATGAAAAAAGTCT
Source organism: Rhinoraja longicauda (assembly GCF_053455715.1). Taxonomy (NCBI): domain Eukaryota; kingdom Metazoa; phylum Chordata; class Chondrichthyes; order Rajiformes; family Arhynchobatidae; genus Rhinoraja; species Rhinoraja longicauda. The sequence continues at coordinate 17,852,955 of NC_135969.1, read as the reverse complement.
GAAATTTCAAAGGAGTGTTTAACTGAGCCTCTTTGAATGTAGATGGGTTAAACTGGGGCCAGCAGTGCACTGCTCAGACCCTGGTTTACATCCCAACTTCATTTACCTTCCATTTCCCCATAATACTCAATAACTTCAGATATATATCCATCACACATTTAAAGCTACTAAGTGGCCAGCATTAATTGTGGTGTGAGGAAGAAATCTAACCTACAACGGGGTTTCTTAACTTCATTTCTATTTTTAGATGAAGAGTCTTTGACTTGAAATATTGACTCTCACACACGAGTTGAAATGGGAAACTGCAGACATGCAAACTGGAATGAGATTTAGTTCCACTGCAGTCAATGGATTGAGTAAAAGCCAGCCATGATCATATTGAATGTCAGTGCAAGTGTGAGGGTTTGAATGGCTAACTTCTACGATAATGTCAGAGGAAGTTGTTGAGGCAGATACAATAACTACAGCTAAAAGACATTTGTACACGTACACGCAAGGGATATGGGGCAAAAGCGGGCAAATGGGAATGGCTTGGATGGAGCATCTTCATCAGCATGAATGAGTTGGGCTGAAGGCCCTGTTTCTGTGCTGGATGACTATAATTTTGCACCGAATGCATGCATGAAATCACCCGGTTGATATAAAAAAACATCTGGGTCTTTAAAGACTCAGAAAATGAAATGTTCCCTACGCACCCAGTGTGGTCTACTGGTGACTCCAGATGCATCAAAGTGGTTGACTCTTCAACTGCCTTCTCATTTCAGTGGGTAATTAGGGACAGACAATAAATGCTGGCATTATCAGCAATGTCTAAAACTTGTCGACAAATAAGTGAAAAATGCTAGTCAAATGCCATAACTCAAACCTCCACATACCTTAGACCCCCACAGACTTTCCAGGGAAAATATTGCATACCTGCCCAGGGGGTCCTGGAAGTCCAATTACACCCTGCAATCCTGGAGTTCCGATAAGTCCTGACAGCCCACGATCTCCACGCTCACCTTTGGCCCCATCTTGTCCCTGGTTGGCATGAAGTAGATGATGATCAAGTGATTACTCTATGTCCCTCTCTCCAGAAATCCATACAATGTGTCCCACTGATTCAGCAGTAAGAGCTGATAGATCGCAGGTTCAATCCCAGTCTGGGTTTTCCAGGATGGCACTGTGAGTGGGTTGAACTAGCTCTCTCTGTTCTATGAATTTTCATCATTCCATGCAGATAAGTAAACGTTATTTTGAAATGGGGAAGAGTGCAAGGATGGTGGCACTAAATGGGCATTAGTGACCAGTTGAATATGGAACAGCTAATCGGAACAAACCTCTTGGCTCAAAGCATAGCAAATGGTGGAACTATCAATGACTCAACGTAATGGAGAGAAACCTATGGGCATTACTCAAGGAAATATTTGAACTCTGCAATGGGGGAGTTGATACAGATAGTAGAGGATAGTCCTAGCCATCCTCCCAATTCATTTTACAGACCCATCAACTCTTCGGCATCTGAATGGCATGAAATAAATCAATTCAAGCAGCTACTTTCCAACTACTCTTGAAAACACAAGGCATTTTTACAAATGAAATCTGCTATTTTTGTTAAGATTCTTTGAACTGTTCAGCGTCCACAACAGCGTGTTCTGACAAGTCATTCTTGTAACACATACGTACATCTCTTGGAGTTTCTCCTGGGTCACCTTTATCACCCTAAAAGAGAAACGAATCATTTCAGCAGCTTAATAGCAACCCAGCATCCTCTTTGGAGTGCACCTGGCTAAAATGCAATCTAATAATGGGGTTTTGGGAACATTCATTTCTTCCATTCACTTGAGACTACACACAGTCTGCAAGGGTTTGCAATGACACCCACTCCCTTCAACCCCACCTCGCCTACTTTGTCTTGAACCATTTCCATGGACATCCATCAAGCCCTTCAATGTCACTCCTCTGTTCAGACGGAATCAATGAAGGATGATTAAAATATGTTCCGTTTTGGGGAGCAGCCGAGAGCTTTAATGGATCAGGTAGATCCAAAGATGCTTCACCCCCACATCCTGGCCAAGCATTAAAATTCACTCTGAGTCCTCTTCCCCTGTTGAGACCTACCTTTCTTCCAAACCCTCCTGGAGTCCCATCTTCTCCCTGTGGAAAAGCAGAAAGATGATCCAACGGAATTATTCCTCAAATGATAAAGAATGTTTCTCACTCTTTAGATAGGGTAGACATAGATAGGGTAGACAGCTAGAACCTTTTCCCCCAGGGTGGAGATGTCAAACACTGGAGGGCACAGCTTTGAAGTGAGAGGGACAAAGCTTAAAGGAGATGTGCGGGGGAAGTTTTTTTTACACAGTGGTGGTTGCCTGGAACAAGTTGGTGGTGGAAGTGGATATCATTGTGACATTTCAGAGGTGTTTTAAAATAGGCACATAAATAAACGGAATTAAGGGATATGGATGACTTGCAGGCAGAAGAGAAGCCATGATTTTTAAATGCATTTGTTTTCTGGACACCAAGAAGATGTCAAAAAATATTTTTTTTCAATGCCAAAATGAAAGCTTCCCCACTCTCACTTCTTTCCCTCCATTCCTTCCCTCTCTCATACACATTTTTCTTGACAATAGTGTAGTTTTAGAATGAAACAGCCCATCATGCTTGTGCTACCTCTTTGAGAGAACAATCCAATATTCTTCAATTGCCAGGGTGGATATTGTCCTGTGACCAAGCTCTCCTTGCGATCCATTGGCTTCTGTCACAGGACCTGAATTAGTTTCTTTACTGGCCTAGTATAGGCAGAGGTCTCATATTTTTGCCTCAGGACCCTTGAATAGCCAGATCCTGGATCCTACTGCAGCCTCCGCAACACTGTTAGAGGCTGCTACCGACACGTAGCCAAGAACATTAGTCTGAATGTACTTACACTCTTCCCAGGAGCTCCAGGTTTCCCATCATCTCCTGGTTTGCCCTGTGCAGATGGAAAAAAATAGCAGAGAATTGTGGACACAGCCCAGAGCATCACAGAAATCAACCTCCTTCCATGGACTCCATCTACACTTCACGCTGCCTCGGCAAGACCTCCAGCATAATCAAGGACAAGTCTCACCCTAGACACCCCTCTTCTCCTCTCTCCCATCAGGTAGAGGTACAGAAGTGTGAAATCGCACACCTCCAGATTCTGGGACATTTTCTTCCCAGTTGTTATCAGGAACCTGAACCATTCTATTAACAACTAGAGAGCTGTCCCGAGCTACCATCTATCTCATTGAGACCCTCGGACTATCTTTAATCGGACTTTACCTTGCGCTAAACGTTATTCCCGTTATCCTGTATCTGCATACTGTAAACAGCTCGATTGTAATCATGTATAGTCTTTCTGCTGACTGGATAGCACGCAATAAAAAAGCTTTTCAATGTGCCTTGGCACACATGACAATAAACCAAACTAAAAATAAATGTCACATTGTGACAATGAAAATACAAACATTTACAACAAAGTAGATGAGAGGTACAGGTAGTTCCAAGAAGTAATATAAGCATTCTGACCAGTTCTAGCACAGAGTCCTGCCAATTGACTAGAATGCTTCTATGATAACTCAGCAGATTGGAGCTCTGGGCAATCCTCCTGATACTTTACTATGAAACAAAGAGGTACGGGACTTACTGGATGTCCTGGTGGGCCCTGAGGTCCTGCTGCTCCCGATGGTCCTGACTCTCCCCTTGAGCTGGACAACCCCTGTGTTATAAAAAGACCAACATGATCATGAAAGACAAAACAGAGCCGGTTTGAACTGCATTTTTCAGATGCCCACCTTTTCCCCTCTAATGATGATTAAAACAAGAACATCGTTTTAAAATATAGACCGTTCAAAAAGCAAGGCATTGGAGCATCAATGGTTGATTACCACAAGACTGTGGCTTGGGAAGATCATAGTCAGCTGCAACAAGGCCATGGGTCTCTCTTTTCCAACAAATGCTTTGAACGATGGATGCTGCGAAAGTATCAACAGAAGAAAACCACCTTGATCGGGCCACCCTTGGAATGCACTGCACAGTTTCAATCGTCACACTACAGTAAGGATGAGATAGCAAAAGAGAGAGTATAGTAGAGATTCACCAGGATGTTGGCTGGAATGGAGGGCTATGGGGGTTAGGAAATTTAGATAGACTGGGTTTATTTTCACTACATAGGTGGTTGGGGGGGGGGGGTGACCTTGTAGAAGTATATAAAATTAAGAGGGGCACAGATAAGACTCTCATTTCACGTCTGCCATCGGAAAGAAGGTAGAGGAGTGTGAAAACTGCAACGTCCAGGTTCAAAACAACTTTTTACCAATCAGGCTATTAAAAACTACGAACGCCAACTTAACTACGATCTATGAATTGCCTTGCTTGCACTTGGGACTTCAGGCTTTGTTTTGATTTTGTACTACATCAGGTTTTTCAGTTATTGAACTTTTTTTGTTTGTTTATTATGTTATCTATTGAGTACTGTGTTTACAAACCTGATTTGCTGCTGCAAATAAGAATTTAATTGTTCGGTTTCAGTACATATGACATTAAACACTCTGGACTTTTCTTCCCTCAGGTTGGGAGTTGGAAACTAGAGGCCATTGCTTTAAGGTGCGAGGGGAGAATTTTAAAGGACATTTGTGGGGCAGAATTTTCACACAGAGGGTGGTGGGTATATGGAATGAGCTACTAGAGGAAGTGGTATAATAACAACATTTAAGAGGCATTTAAACAGGTACTTGGATAGGAATGAAATAGAGGGGTATGGACCATGGGATTAGTACAGATGGGGCATCATTGTTGGCATAGACGAGCTGTGTGTGCTGTACGACTCTACATTTCTCTACGAGGAAGCAGTACAATGAGTTATTTAGAACTTTGCCTTTGGATTGATATGCACCAAACAGGCAGTAGGTTGTACTTAACTATAATTCAAAACTCATTATAGTTTAACTGCTAACAATCAAGGACAAATTTCTGCTCCACCATACTTTAACAGAGTGAGAAGGAAAGAAGACCTTTCTCTCTGCCAGAGTCTGAATTATTATTTTGATATAATTTTAGTGGAATACACAGCATGGAAGATTTCTTCAGCCAAATAGTGCAATAAACTAAAACAACTCAAATACTTTTAATATGCTTTTTATAAAAACATTATTCAATGGATTTTAATACCAATTTTATTTGATCAACTCCCAATCTATTCCACAAATCACTTATTTATGTTGTACTTTACTATTAATGAAATAGTTTATTTTTATTGTGTCCTTCACGATCCTAGGTCCCAAAATCGTTTATAACCAATAAATTATTTTAAAAATATTATGGGAAATAATTATTGCGATACACATTTATATAGTACCTTTAAAGTAGATGACCTTTCAAAAGACTTTCACTGTACAATCTTTCACAATCCCAGATTATTGCAATATACATTTATATAACGCTTTTAATATAGATGATCTTTCATCTGACTGGACCTGTTGGTAGTATTAGGTTCAGGTCCACTAGCACTGCATCATTGAAATGGCAAGATAAATAAAAAAGACATTATGATAAGTAACCTAAAAATTTGGTTTATGATGCAGGTTTAAAGGAGCATCTTAAGGGAAGAGGAATACTGGAGGAAGGGTTTAGGGAGGGAATTCCAGAACATTGGGTGCAGGTAGGAGAATGATAACCAACACCAATAATGGTGGTCAAAGGAGATAAGGGATGGGAAGTGGGAGTCCAAGTTTGGAGTTCCAACAGGTTACAAGGCGAGAGGAAGTTCCAGAGACAAGGATTCACAACAGCAGTCAGCAGGACCATAGGTTGGAGCAAACGTCTTCATTTATTCTATTACTCACATCTCTGCCAGGTTCTCCTTGTTTCCCTGGGTCACCCTGAAGAGGAAGTGAAATGGATACATGAGTACAAACCAAGTCCCAGGACCATGTAACTTAAATGCTGATCTGTAGTAAATCAATCTCTAATTATCATTAACTAAGAATCTAGTTGGAAAGACAATAAAGAAAGGTAGGTCACAGCCCCAGTGACCCTGGTAAAATCCTGACCTCAGGTGCAGTCTGACCTCAGGTGTAGGCACATTCTCTCTGTAGTCCCGTACATTTTCTCCGGGTGCTCCGGTTTCCTCCCACATCCCAAAGACGTGTGGGTTCATATCTCTGTAAATTGCTCCCAGTGCGCAAGACGTGGATGGGAAAGTGGGATAACAATGAACCAGTGTGAACGAGTCATCGATGGTCAGCATCGACTCGGTCAGCAGAGGGTCTGTTCCCAAGCTCTGTCTATAAAACTAAAGGTCCCACCATTCATTGCCAATATAAGATCAAAGTTGAGCCATGATCTCATTAAATGAGGTAAGTCGTTGAATTGCTCATATTTTCAGTGATGTAATATTAGAAACTAAATGGTGATCAAGGAAGTGGACTTCCGGCATCCGGATGCATCGCCTCCCAATTGCAGGAGTTCTGTCCTTGGAGAAAAAGGACTGCAACTATGTGGGATCTTCCTTGAGATGCCCAGCTCTTTCAACTGGTTTTATCTTTTTGTCTTCCCTTCTGATTAATTACGTAGCAGAATCTGTAACTCTATCCCACTGAATCCTTCGTCCAGTCATGCATCATGCCACATAGAAACCAAAATAAATACTCACCCTTAGCCCAGAAGATCCTGGGAGACCGTTCTTCCCATCAACTCCATTCCTGCCATCCTGTCCAGGTGGCCCTCTGTCTCCCTGTGTTGCAAGAGCAGAGGCAAAGGTTAAACTCGCGCCATTGTGGTTATATTATTTTTATAAGCAAACAAAGTAGACTAAAGAGTACAATATGAAAAAAGATGGGAATTAAGCCAGATTTGGATGGAAATTACTTGTCTTTGGATATTTGGAATTCATCACAGGAGTCAATTGGAGAACAGCAGACCAACAACGGTCTCAGAGGCTTCGAGCTGCAACAGAGAAGCTGAGATAGGTAGGAAGTGTCAAACAGCAAGAGATCAAGGGCATTGTGAAAGGCAGTGGACAATCGGAATTCTCCCGCCCAAAGGGCTGTGGATGATCAACCAAAGAGTAGATTCAAGGCTGAGACCAATAGAAATCTGCCCATGAAGAGAATCAGAGAGTGTGGGGATCAGTACTTAAGCCACAATCTCACTGGTACAGTAGACTCAAGGACTGAATAGTCCAGTCTAGTTCTTAGTATGATCTAAATCCTTCTTCTATTATCCTGGCATTTCAATGATGCAGTGCTAGTGCACCTGGACCTAAGACTACCAACAGATCCAGAGAGATGCAAACAATTGGTAGAAATCTTTGGTTTACAAACTCCTCCCCACCCTCACCCCCAAGTCATTCTTTATTGAAAGGCGACAAGAGAGAGGGAGAGAGAGGCAGACCAGAACTTAGACTCGGTCAACTTCCCCAAACCTGAAATTGTTAAGTTTGTCATCAGGTGGCTAATCATGTCAAGGGGTATGGAACCAAGGAGAATTGATTTAACATCAGACACGATAAAAGAGAATGGTATTGAAGGTTTGAGAGGCTAGGTGGTTTCTCCTTGCTCTCACATTACCAACTTCAGCTGAAAGGGAGTGTAGTGGATACAGTTGGATCTTCACAAGAATAGGAAAGGAATATATAGATAGAAGACCATTAAACTCCTCAAGCCAATTCCATGACTGATGGATCTCCATATACACTGGCTTTCATAAACAATATAGCTTAGAAGCATATAGACAACTAATAGCTATACCTAATGTGGAAGTGGGTCTACCCTCCTGCTGATTGTTTGTTATCTGTAGCAGCACAGTTGACAAGACACTTACCCATTTCAGGGCAACAGGAGTAGTGGGTAAGGGGCAGAAGAAGAACATCCCTCTGTAGTTTGTGGAGGCACCTCATGCACTTCATCCCACTGGAAATCTGGATCAGAGATGGACACAGAATCCGGTGGAATGAAGGACATGAGAGTGCACCTTCCTCGTGGTGCCGCTACAATATCCCGCAGGATTGCATTGCCACTGACTGGATTCCTTCCCTTTTGATCAGGTGGTCGATACCCACGTAAGGATATGGTTCAAGTGCTGGACGACAGATCCATCGGCTATTCTCAGGTGTTGAAGATGTTAACAAGGTTTTCAGCAGAGTAGAGAAAAGGCCACAGGTTGGCGATATCCCACTGGATGGAACAACTCACCATTTCTCCAACTTGATGTGACATGTAAGAGCAGCACAGTGGTACAGCGGTAGAGTTGCTGCCTTACAGCGCCAGAGACTGGTTCGATCTTGACTTTGGGTGCTGTCTGTGTGGAATTTGTACGTTCTCCCTGTGATCACGTGGGTTTTCTCCGTGGGCTTTGGTTTCCTCCCACATTCCAAATACGTGCAGGTTTGTAGGTTAATTGATCTCTGTAAATTGTCCTTTGTGTGTAGGATAGCACTAATGTATGGGGATCGCTGGTTGGCGCACTCTGTTGGCCGAAGGGTTTATTTCCACGCTGAATCTCTAAAACTAAAATGGTAGCATTGGTACCAGTCCAACAGAGATTCACCAGGCTAAGTCCTGGAATGAGTCATCTGTAATGTTTGGAGTTCAGAAGAATGGGAAGAGATATTATTGAAACAAGATCCTAAGGAAGGTTGACATGTCAGGGGCATTAAATGTTTTGCACAATGGAATGGAGTTCAGAGTTCAATGAGTTAATGAAACCATATAGAGATACCAACTGGTAAAGAATTCCCTGGGTAAAGCTCTTTAATTTGGATGCCATCAAGAATAAAATCACTGAAAGCAAGTTCTGTTATACCATCAAAGATAAAATGATCCAAGAATGGTATTTTGAAGGTGAAGCAGAGGATTGAGTGAAATTCCAGAGTCTGCGAACAATGGGAGCAGGAGATAGACAAGCCCTGGTTTGAAGAAAGTGAGGAAACTAGTCTGTGTTACTGCAACCAGAATGAACAAAGAATAGTTTTGAAGAAGGGTCCCAACCTGAAACCTCACCTATCTATGTTCCCCAGGGTTGCTGTTTGACCTGCTGAATAATTCCAACATTTTGTGTCTTTAAAAAAAAGTTCAGCCCAAGGTAAACATTCAGTCAGGAAAATTCAACGCAGAGAGATTAGGAGGGTGTATATGTGAGGGGAGTAATCTCTACTTTGTGATTATTTCCCCCACTTGCATTCTTACCAATAATACAAGAAAGCTGTTGGAAAAACATTACCATATAATCACAACTAGGTTTAAACTTAATCTACATGGAGAAATGATGAAAGTAAATGTAACCAAAATTATGGCTAAATCCTCAGAAAAGGGAATCCAATGGTCTCAAACTTAGAAAAGTGTACAATGTTGATTTTTCACTTTTCAGAATAATTTGTCCATGTAGTTTTCCTGCTTTTAAAATGATTAATCTTTTGTCACCAATGTGAAGTGTCCCAGCACGGAGAGTGGAATATCTCCCCACACTACAGACAAGGAACACCAAAACAATGTAAGCCTTGTGTTGAATAAGACATTGTTGTTTGAATACAACATCTAAATAGCTTCCTATCCCATTATTACATCAGCATCACACTTTCACTTCCCACACCTAATTTTCTGATTAGCTTTAACTGATTGACATTGTTGGATACAAGCATAAAATAAAACAGGAGTAGGTCTAGGGATTTCGGCCCTTTGGCTCTGCTGTTCGATACTATCATAACATCTCAATCCCATGTTCTCCCGCTCCCCATATCCCTTAATTTTTTTTTAAATCTAGAAATTATGTATCTCCTTCTTAAATATATTCTGCAGCTTAACCTCTTTCAACCCACCAAGGTGGCAAATTCTATGGGTTCATCACCCACAGAGTGAAGAAAGTGTTCCTCATTTCTGCCAAAGTGTCTTGCCTAATAAACATATAACCATATAACAACTACAGCACGGAAACAGGCCCGTTCGGCCCTACCAGTCCACGCCGACCACTCTCTCTGACCTAGTCTCATCTACCTGCACTCAGACCATAACCCTCTAATCCCCTCTCATCCATATACCTATCCAATTTACTCTTAAATAATAAAAGCGAGCCTGCCTCCACCACTTCCACCGGAAGCCCATTCCATACAGCCACCACCCTCTGAGTAAAGAAATTACCTCTCATGTTACCCCTAAACTTTTGTCCCTCAATTCTAAAGTTATGTCCCCTTGTTGGAATCTTCCCTATGACCTCTTCTTCAATACCCAGCTCCAACAGATCAGCCAGGATTTTGTCATTTTTAATTAGACTGTACCCTTATTCTTTCGAGCTCAAGTGAATAAAGGCGCAGTTAATGTAAGAAAATAACTGCAGATGCGGGTACAAATCGAAGGTATTTATTCACAAAATGCTGGAGTAACTCAGCAGGGTCAGGCAGCATCTCAGGAGAGAAGGAACGGGTGACGTTTCGGGTCGAGATCCTTCTTCAGACTGAAGAAGGGTCTCGACCCGAAACGTCACCCATTCCTTCTCTCCTGAGATGCTGCTTGACCTGCTGAGTTACTCCAGCATTTTGTGAATAAAGGCGCAGTTAACCTCATCTCCCCGCATAGAGTTGCTCCACCATTCCCGGAATGGGTCTCGTGAACCTTCATTGCTATCCCTCTGCGGCTCTATGAATCTGACAACCATAAATTGGGGATAGCTATGCCATGGTTTTAGTTTCAATGTTACTATAACTAAGAAGGAACATCACCTTTTCTCCTGGAAATCCTCTTGAACCTTGATCTCCCTACAGGAAAGTCAAAACACAAAAGACGTAAGTTTAAACATCAAAGCTGAACTTTAAATATATTTAACTCCTGATAGAATTGTTCCTCCCTACAGGTCTGGGCAGTCGTTTCAATTTCTCCTCTTCCAAAGATTTTTTCTGCAATGAGTTACTGACAACTGGAATGCACTGCCGGGAAGTAGCAAGGGCAGATTTAATTGTAGTTTTCTAAAGGGAACAAGATAAATATTTGATAGGAAATAATTTGCAAGGAAAAGACACAATGTGCTGGAATAACTCAGTGGGCCAGACAGAGTCTCTGGAGAGATGGAAAGGTCATGTTTTGGATCAGGACCCTTCTCTGGTTGGAAAAAGGGTCCCGACCCGAAACATCACCTATCCATGTTCTCCAGAGATGCTGCCTGACCCGCTGAGTTACTCCAGAACTTTGTGTTTTTTATTGTAATCAAGCATCTGCAATTCCTTGTTTCTACAAGAATTTACAGGTGTCAGAGGTTATGGGGAAAAGGCAGGAGAATGGGGTTAGGAGGGAGAGATAGGTCAGCCATGATTGAATGGCGGAGTAAACTTGATGGGCCGAATGGCCGAATTCTACTCCGATCATTTGATTTTATGACTGAATGAAGGGTGGGGGTATGAGACCAGCTGGATTGCTATCCCACACTAGATGGGCTGATTAGCCTCTTTCCATGCTGTGACTGTAATTCATTCACATCAAGCACTGCAGAAATCCAACGTTTCTGGCCTCTGCAATCTCCTCGCCCCTTTTTCCTCCATTCCAGCACACAATTTCAAACATTCTTGAGTGCATAAATAAAAAATAAAAATTACATTTACACAATGACATTGAAACATTTCACAGATTATTATGTAGACCTGAACTGTGCTCACTGTTTGGCAGCCACGTAAGAGGATTGGTTCAAATTTTCTACTGATGTTGATTAGCCACTATAATGGTCAGGATCCAATGTGAGTTATCATTCAAGAACATTTCGATAGAAGCAATATTCACCCCAACACCTAAAGCAAACATAGCCTATAGCATCAGTGGGGATCAGGAAAGAGCCAACACAAAGGATGGTGGGTGTATGGAATGAGATGCCAGAGGAGGTACTTGAGGCAGGTGCTATTGCAACGTTTAAGAAACATTTAGGCAGATACATGGATAGGATAGGTTTAGAGGGATATGGCCAAATGCAGGTAGGCAGGACTAGTGTAGATGGGACATGTTCTGTATTGGCAAGTTGGGCTAAAGGGCCTGTTTCCATGCTGTATGGCAGAGTCACAATCCAATAGAAATTGGTCCTGATGCTGAGTTGCAACATTTTGTACAAACTCATCGGTAGCTGAGAAAGGAAAAATGCAATAAAAACACGGAGTGAGGAATTTACCTGTGGTCCTGGGAGACCTCGTTGACCTTCTAAACCCTGTCATAATAATAAGATAATATCAATACATAGTCACATTTGCAAGGGTCCAACAAACAACTTGATAGAGAAAACACCCAACAACTAGCTCTTCCTCCTAGACCTTCCAACGTCAATTTGCCCGGTTCTGTCAATGAATGACAGTGCACTGGAAATCCTCTCAATGGAACATCTCAATGATCATCCATGGTCTCAATATCTAACCCTTTTGCAGAAAAAAATTCAATATCAATCAAGTTTGGAGCAAGATGCCCTCCAAATGCCCAAGAATGGGGCCACGATATTATCACTATCCAAAATCTAACACGAAGGCAGAGTATCAATTGAATGTTCTCAATTAACATCAGTTGGGATGCGATGTATCGGTTGTACGAAATGTTAGTGAGAGCGCATCGTAGTCACCCTGCTATGGGAAGAAGTTGTTAAACTGGAAAGAGTGCACAGAAGATTTATAAGGATGTTGTCAGGACCTGAGGGTCTGCGCTATAAGGAGTGGTTGGGCAGGTTACAGTTTATTCGCTGATGCGCAGGAGGCTGATGGGTGATCTTATAGAGATGTATAAAATCATGAAGGAGATAGACAGGGTGAATGCACAGTCATTTCCCCAGAGTAACGTAATCAAGAGCCAAAGGACAAAAGTTTAAGGTGAGATGGGGAAAGATTTAATAGCGAACTTGCAGGGCAACTTTTTCTCACACATAGGGTGAAGGGGTATATGGAAAAGCTGCCAGAGGACACAATTGAGACAGGCACTGGAACAACATTTAAAAAACAGTTGGACAGATACAATGAAGGGGGAGGTTTAGAGGGATATGGGCCAAACAAGGCTAGGTTGGACTAACGTAAATGGAGCATCTTGGTCAGCGTGGGCAAGTTGGGCCAAAGGGCCTCTTTCCGTGTCATATGATTCTATCAGGGTTGAGTTAATTGAGGGGCAATAGCGGGTTTAATGTCCACATCATGTCTGGTGGTGAAATATGAAGAGCTGTGCACTTGATTAATCATAGTTTTACACTTGATCTAGCACAGGAAGACTGAGATTTGGATGTGTTACTGTACCATGGGAAGAGATTAACCTTCCAACTTACTCGATCACCAGCTAGGCCTGAGACACCGGGTTCTCCTCTGAGTCCTTTTGACCCGGACTCACCAGGTTTGCCAGGGTTTCCCTAGAAAATAAACCCACAAATAACTGATCAGACAGTGAATGTTGTCATTAAGTCTCTTCTGTGCAACTCAGCTGGGCTACAACCTCAGAATGAAAGCCTTGCATGCTATAGCTCGTGGAGAATGTTCCAACACAATTGGCAGCCAATGAAGTGTGGCTTCATTTCTCAAAATTAACCGTACATGCGATGAAGCTAATTTGCTCACAACAAATCTTTGAAAACGTCAGTGTTATGATAACCAAGTATTGATATCAAGAGATAAATATTGACAAGGACAGGTCGTGGCGGCAGCGTTGGAGCCTCAGTGGCGATGGAGCCTTGGTGGGGGAGGTGTGGCCTCATGGCCGACAGAGCCTTGTGGCGGTGGCGGTGAAGCCTCGCTGGTCAATCCGCGGTTGGCGGTCGATGAAGGCATGGGGTAATGACCGTGAAGGGGGGACGGGGAAGTCCAATGGAGGAACGTCGTGAGGGAGGGGGAGCAGGGAGAACCCGGCTAGGGAGGAACACTGTGAGGGAAGGGGAGGAGGAGGAGGGAGGGGGAGGAGGAAGAACAATGGAGGACCCGGAGCGGGGGTACTTTGTAACTTTGTCAGCGCCGTAGTTGGCGACTATTTGCATACCTCGGGTATGCAAGCAAAAACTTTCACTGTGCCTGGTCACATGTGACAATAAAGTATTCTATTCCATTCCATTATACTCCCTTGCACTTCAAAACAATGTCAAAGACTCTCTTACATCCACTGTGGAACTTAAACAGAGCCCCGATTAAACATCACATTAGAAATACACCACCACCACAGAAGATTTGATCGCAATGTTCAAGAGTCATTTAGACAGGCTCATGAACAGGCACAGAACAGAGAGACATCGACCATGTACAGGCAGATGGGATCAGTTATCTTGTCATTAGGGTTGGCACAGACATTGTGGGCTGAAGGCCATGTTCGGTGCTGTATTGCCTATGGTATATATTCCACCTCTCCAACAGCTAGTGATATCCAGATCACAACTACCTTCCGCATTAAAATGGGTTCCATCACATATTCCTTATATAATTTGTTAAAATGTCTAAGCTCTGTTCCCAACTCCTTGAACTAATTGTTAATGGGACAAATTCCTTCTACTTCCCCTCTCTCCACCACTTAGGTTCTTGCCTCATCAAACTTAATTGCAACCATCTTTGTTTCAAAGACAAGATCCCCAGCTTCTCCTGTTTAAATTATAGTCTGAGTCTCTCATCCCTGGAATTACTGTAGTAAATCTATTCTTCACTCACTCTAGTTTCTTCACACCCCACCGAAAGCGAGATGACCAGAATTAGACTTTATTCCATTCCACTGATGCCTTGTTCTGGTTGTACAGAATTCCCAGCTTTCCAAAGAATGGTCCCAACCCCATATGTCAGCTATCTATTTCGCTCCATAGATGCTGTCTAACCTTCTCCAGCAGTATGCTCTTTACTCAAGATTCCACCAGTCTCCTCTGCCTCCATTCCCTGCACCATTCCCTCCACTGTTTCCATAAATGAATAAAATAATCCCATTTGCTTAACTGAACTTGGAGTTGAGTTAGACAGGTCAGGCAGAGTAAAAAATATGAGTTTCCTTTATTAAAGAACTTCAGAACAGAGCCAGATGAATAGGAATAGGCACTTCAGAGGAAGCAGAAGAACAGGCCCTTCGGCCCACAATGTCCATGTTGAAAACGATGCCGCTAAACTAAACTCCTCTGCCTGCATGTGATCCATATCCCACCATTCCCTGCATATCCATAGGCTTACCTAAGAGCCTCTTGAATGCTTTTGTGAACCAATTGAATACTTAGGAAATGTAATAATCCAAAAGTTAAAATTAAATACTATTTGTCAGAAGTGTTCCACAGAAGGTGTCTTACAAAGTTGAGACATCTACCAACAGATGCGCAGTCCCAACTGTGGGACAAACAAAGATTGTTGGAAGATTTTTCTTTGAATAAGTTATTGCAGTAGCATTATATTATAATCCCATTACTCAAGACTGGTGAAGATCTAGTAAGAACAGCCAACTTTACCTTGTCTCCTTGAATACCGGGCACTCCAGTTTCACTATCAATCTGGACAAGAAGAAATTAACATTCAAATGTCAACAGTCAGGTTATTGGTCAGAATCCCAACCACACTCTAATGGCAAGTAGATGACTTCAACATTTCTTGACCACTTCTCGCTCACTTGGTTCAAAGATCGCAAGACTCGGATAGTGACCAACCAGTTCACTTCTGGGTATATATGGTGATGGAAGCTTAAACAACACACCTTGTTGGCATTCCAAGAAAGGATTAATCATTCTCTTCTGCACAGCATGCTGGCACCAGCCACTTTCATTAGGCAATCCTCAATCACTTAATTCTTTCAAAAATATGTAGGATTTAGAATTCCTTTACG
The DNA here is from genome assembly GCF_053455715.1 of Rhinoraja longicauda. NCBI lineage: Eukaryota > Metazoa > Chordata > Chondrichthyes > Rajiformes > Arhynchobatidae > Rhinoraja > Rhinoraja longicauda. The sequence goes on along the minus strand of NC_135969.1, from coordinate 17,837,185 downwards.
TGGGTTAAACTTTTGTGAATTGCACGAAGGAATGTAATTTAAAATCTGACCATTTTGTGCAGGCTACCTAATTCCAAGATGTGTCAGGGCCTTAATGCAGTGGGGGCACTGGGCAGAGAGATCAAACAAACTGTCACAGTCTGGTCTTCTTGACTTGAAACATCACCCATTCCTTCTCTCCAGAGATGATGCCTGTGCCGCTGAGTTCCTCCAGCATTTTGTGTCTACCTTCGATTTTAAACCAGCATCTGCAGTTCTTTCTCACACAAGCTGTCACACATATACTGACTTTGCTTGTGCATCACAGGCCTGTGAAATATATTCTACCATGGTGCCTTGATGAATGTTTGCAGCTTGCCTCAGTGTTAAAGGCAACCAAACTCACCAGGTAAACACAAAATGCTGGAGTAACTCAGCGGGTCAGGCAGTATCTCTGGAGAGAAGCAATGGGTGACGTTTCAGGTCGAGACCCTTCTTCAGACCCGAAACGTCACCCATTCCTTCTCTCCAGAGATGCTGCCTGACTCGCTGAGTTACTCCAGCATTTTGTGTCTACCTTCGATTTAAACCAGCATCTGCAGTTTTTGTTTCCTACAAACTCACCAGGTTTGCTTTGTGGACACCCAAGTGTCATTCATAAGGCAGCTGGGTGCTCCCTCCCACCCCTTCCCAACTCCTCCCTGTCAATTGCAAGAGCCTTCCATTATCTCTACCCCCAGTCTGCATTCAGCATGTGCACACACACGCACGCCTTATTTTTTGCCCAATCCATTCCTCTTCCCATCCCTGTTCTTGCCAACATCCGCTCACAACGTGTACCTGACCCCTACCAATACAATTGTTATTTCAGCGCTGATGAGAGAATATGCTCCTGGTCATTAGTCCATAAGTTATTTAGTCGTGGGAGCAGAATTAGGCCATTCTACGTATCAAGGCTACTCCGCCATTCAATCATGGCTGATCTATCTTTCTTTCTCAACCCCATTCTCCTGCCTTCGACCCATTACCCCTGACACTCTTACTAAATCAAGAATCAGTCAATTTCCACCTTAAGAATATCCACTGACTTGGTCTTCACAGCCGTCCGTGGCAATGAATTCCCCAGATTCACCACCCTCTAACTAAGGAAATTCCTCCTCATCTCGTTCCTAAAGGTACATCCTTTTATTCTAAGGCTGTGCCCTCCTGTCCTAAACTCTTCCACTAGTGGAAACATCCTCTCCACATCCACTCTGTCCAGGCCTTTCAATATTTGGTAAGTTTCAATGAGATCCCCCTCATCCTCCTAAAATCCAGATAGTACAGGCGCAGGGCTGTCAAATGTTCATCATACGTTAAACTAACTCAGCATTTCACTCCTCCAGCTAAAGGGAATTTTGGAGATCAACTCAACCTCAATCATCCATTCCACTGTGATGAACGCCTTTTGATGGTTATTTAAACTGCAGAATATCTAACTGACCAACAGTTTGCAAACTGAGTAGATCAGCCTAAATGAAATATATAGGCGCACAAACAATGATCATCATTAACACACATTCCACGTTAAAAATTGTTCAGTTACCAATTTTCCTGGAGGTCCTGGAAGCCCTGGATGCCCTATTGGTCCCTGGATTAAGGAAAAAGATGAAATTAATACTTTGTTTCCAGATTTTGCCCGGTATCCCTGCTGTGTAAGATGCACCAGTGCAGAATTCAGAACCACAGGTACTTCAAACCAGAAGCCAGACCAGTTTGCTTATGACTCTATAAATGTTGAACTCCCTCTTGGTTTTGCTATTTATCAGCTGATGCCTAAATGGTATCTGGGTTTTGCTTCATGCAGTGTTCACTGCTTCACTTGCCCATAATGAGTTGAATATCCTCAGCTTCCGACCACATGTTGGAAGGAAGGTCATTGATGACGTAGCTGAAGATGGTCGGGTCAAGGACATTACTTTGTGGAGCTCCTGGAGTTGAGATTACTGATGCGCAGCAACTTTGGGGGACGAGGAGGAGGGATGTAATAGTGCACAAGACGGTTTGATCCTGGCTTTGGGTGCGAATGTTTGTATGTTCTCCCCGCGATCGCATAGGTTTTCCCCAGGTATACCTTCATCCCCAAGAAAGGATGCAAATTACTTCTCGTGTGGTAGAAAAATCAGGCTGGGGTACATGTGGAATATACGTTATTGAGAAAGAAGTAGGGAAATGGGGCTTGATTGATTGGTACAACATGGAAACAGTCCTTTTGCCCACTGAGTCCACGCCAACATTCAATCACCCATTCGCACTAGTTCTACATGATCTCACTTTTCCATCAACTCCCTACACACAAGAGCCAATTTACAGAGGCCCAATTAACCTACAATCTCGCACGTCTTTGGGATGTGGAAGGAAACCAGAGCACCCAGATGCTCAATGGTTCAATGGTACTTTTTTTGCCACGTGTACCTCAGTACAGTGAAATTCTTTCTTTGCATGCAGTTCAGTGACAATCCTGCTATACATTAGGCACAATCATTATAGACAATAGACAATAGGTGCAGGAGGAGGCCATTCGGCCCTTCGAGCCAGCACCGCCATTCAATGTGATCATGGCTGATCATTCTCAATCAGTACCCCGTTCCTGCCTTCTCCCCATACCCCCTGACTCCGTTATCCTTAAGAGCTCTATCCAGCTCTCTCTTGAATGCATTCAGAGTATTGGCCTCCACTGCCTTCTTAAACTGTGTATAAACAAGTATAAGAGGATAATAGACCATACTGAAACAGTACACTGAGTCAGCATGCTTTAGGCACTATCTTCTACCCTTCAAGTCCAATATTTTAAAAAATGTTATGAGTCTTAACTTGGCCATAAAGCCCTATTGTCCTGGTGGTGACACTGGGTCAGGGTTGCAGGGGTCGGCCTGATGCTCTGAGCACCGACATTGACTGAATGGGCTGAATGGCCTCCAGCTCCCTCAGCAGTTTCTCTGTAGTCACACTTGTTCTAAAATACTAAAAATATCACCTATCCATTCTCTCCCGAGATGTTGCCTGTCCCGCTGAGTTACTTTGGTATAAACCAGCATCTGCAGTTCCTTGTTACTAGATTCTACCTTAACGGCCAGTGGATATCTACCTTTTCTCCATGGTCTCCTTTCGAGCCAGCAGGACCTCTGATCCCCTAAAGCACACCAAAAGAAACACACAAAAAGTCAGTGGCTTTAAAGCTCTCATGAATTGCCATTGCCGTTCTGTGAACTGTGACGCAAAAATATCGTCGGGACAGGACTCACATCTCTCCCAGGTTGTCCCGGCTCTCCACCGCTCCCCTTTTCTCCAAGTCTGCCATCAGATCCCGAGAAACCCTAAAAACAGGAAAACATTATCATACATCCTCACACATTTCCACCTGTTGGAATATTTTTTTAAGTTTCTGAAAAAGATGGCTTTACTTACAGAAGCAATCCTGACATCAGGACAATTTTATTTTTCTCTTTAAAATGTGAAACGTAAACATAACTGGTATTTTTGAGGCAGTGATTGAAGGATTCTTGATCAGTAAGGGTGTCAATGGTTAGGGGGAGACGGCAGGAGAATGGGGCTGAGAGGGAAAGATAGATCAGCCACGATTGAATGGTGGAGAAGACACGATGGGCCGAAAGACCACAATTTTGCTCCTGGGCAACCAAGGATAGACAATGAATCTGGCATGGCAGCCACATCAACATTCCATTAGTGAATAAATGTTTTAAAAAAGGAAAAGCCAGGATTAGTTCAAATAAAGGAAGGGGGGATAAAGCCACAATATAGACTGCAGGAGATTTTAGGGTTTTGCTTTTGGTGGTAAAGCCACTCATTCAGTAAACGCTCAACGAGGCTTACTTGAGGTCCTCTCTCTCCATTGCGGCCTGGCAGTCCGCTCTCTCCCTGGAAAGAGAAGACAAGGCCACCGTTACTTCATGACCAAACACAGAAAATTAGACAGCTGAGAACTTTAGGGAAATGTGGTCATTACCGGTGTTCCGTCCTCTCCTTTGTATCCCTTTTCACCCTGGAACAAACAAAGACAAGTGAGTGGTGGTGCTGATCCATCCCACAGTCTGGCTCAGCATAGGATGCCAGAAAGGACCTGGTGACATACTAAGCCCATTGGTTCAGTTCCTGCCTACCTATCACTGTGATGAAGATACTCTGGGCTCCGGGCCTGTATTCACAGGAGTTTAGAAGGATGAGGGGGGGATCTCAGTGAAACCTACTGAATAATGAAAGGCCTCGATAGAGTGTCCGTGGAGAGGATGCTTCTAGTAATGGGAGAGTCTAGGACCAGAGGGCACAGCTTCAAAATAAGGACATACCTCTAGAATGGAGTTGAGGAGGAATTTCTTTCATTAGAGGGTGGTTAATTTGTGGAATTTATAGCCACAGACGGAAGCAGAGGCCAAATCATTGGGTATTTTTGAAAGCAGAGATTGGCAGGTTCTTGGGGGGGGGGGGGGGGTGGTAAGGGCATCAAAGGTTACAGGGAGAAGGAAGGAGAATGGCGATGAGAGGGAAAAATAGATCAGCCGTGATCAAATGTAGGAGAAGAGTCGACGGGCTGAATGGCCTAATTCTGCTCCTATGTCTTATGTAACATGGAACTGACAGAGAGTAGGCAAGAAGGCCCAGTGTCCTGGCCAAATGCATCCCTCAATTCTCTGAGCCCTCCGAACTAGTGGCCAAAACTCAGATCACCACATCTTGCCTTAATAACTTTTTATCTGCTATATTTACTTACAGGACAATATATACAAGTCTAATCAGTCCTCAATTGGAGTATTCATAGAACCAGAGCACATCTATCCAGGAAGGATCATTCAAATTAAGTCCACAAAACTATTCCCCGGGAGCTTATTGCTTTTCCGGACTCTTCAAGAACAACTAGTTTATTCTTGGGGAACGTACCACCTACAAGTCTGACAGCACCTCCCAAACCCGTGAGCACAAGTATCAAGATGGACGTGGGAAAAAGGCGCAATGGAGCGCTGGCCCCTGCAGGTCTCCACCACACCCCAACCTCAATCTCAGCTATCCTGACACTAAAAATATATTGTTATCACCCCACAGCTATCTGACATGAGGAATATATTGTCAACAATTCAGAAGTATTCTCCTTCACCAGAATGTCATCGGCTGCTCAAGAAGATGGTCCACTTCCACTTCCTGGGTGGGCAATAAATGGCAGCTTTGCCAGTGGTGCCACCATCCCATCCCTCCAGATTCAGGGACAGTTTCTTCCCAGCTACTCTCATGCAACTGAACAGTCCTATCACCAACTAGAGAGCGGTCCTGCCTTCCCATCTACCTCATTGGACTATCTTTATTTGGACTTCACTGGACTTGATCTTGCACTAAACGTTATATCCCTTTATCCTATATCTGTACACTGTGGACGGCTGGATTGTAAACCTGTATAGTCTTTTCGCTGACTGGATAGTGCGCAAATTAGCTTTTCACTGTACCTCTGTACATGTGGCAATAATAAACTAAACTAAACTATATAAGATCTGACCACAGACACATGTTACGGGTAAGTTCATAGTCAACAGCAACCAACTATGGATTTTGCTCCAATCTATCTGATGGATCTAAAGCAGAGAGCACAACTATACCCTCACCTCTTTCCCCCGAGGTCCGGTCAATCCAGGCGGTCCTGTTTTTCCAGGCTCCGCTTTCTCCCCTCGTCCTCCGGGATCCCCCTGCAACACAACTGGCGTTAGCTGCCATTTAAATGCAGGGTCTTCAGAACCAGTTGAGGCTTCCACTGCCATCAGGAATCACTTACCTTTTCTCCAGGCCTGCCGGAAAGTCCAATGTTACCCTAGAGGGAGACACAGACCATGACATATTATCACATAAACGATGCAGCGCACAAAACAGTGGCCATTCGGCCCAACGGGTCTGTGTCACTCCCTGTAGAGTAGCAGTCCCAATCCTCGTTCTTTACCTCTGATCCCTCAGATTATTCTCTCTCAAGCCTCTGTCTAATTCCCATTTGAAACTCCTAGCTCATTGTTTTTACCAGCCCTGAAGGCAGTGGAATTTCTGATCCAAGTACGGTCAAGTAAAAAATTGTTGTTTTTGTGACCCCCCCTTAGTTGTATCATTTGCCCAAGACATTACATTTGCATTTCTTGGCCATTGTACTGTCTGCTGATGGGCACTACTCCTCTCATCCCAAAGGGGATTGTACTTATCTATGGCAATAATCTTACTGATCTGTATGCAAAACACGCATCTCATTGTACCTTGGTACACGTGATAATAAAGAAACCATTGAACCTTGATCTAATCTGCTCTCAATCTTTCTTGAAGTAAGAACCATCTCCGTTTCCTCAGTCTAAACCAGATGTTGAAAACCCCCATTTCCACGAATAATCTCTCACTTTCTTCTCCATTTATCACAATCAGTGTTTGTGACTTTATCCACCTTCCCCGTTCTACCTGGTTCGCCTGACAATGAACCCCTCCTTTTCTGGACGCACCTATCACTTGCCAACTCTTATCTCATTTCCCGTCACCTCTTTCTACCAACTATCTCCACTCTGTTCCAGTCCTGAAGATGGGTCCCAAACCAAAACATCATCTGTCCATTTCCCTCATCAGATGCTGACTGACCCTTTGAGTTCTTCCATCAGTTTGGTCTTTGTCCTATACTTAGTTCCTCTTACAATAAAGGCCTTCGTAATACTTGTCTTCCGAACTGCTCGTGCACCGCACTTTCCTTAATAAACCAAGAAAGGTCTATTCTGCGCATAATGATTGCCATGCCTGTCAGAATTATGCAGTACGGAAAGAGGCCCTTCGTCCCAAGCCAACCAAGATGCCCATCTAAACTAGTCCCATTTGCTCATATCCGTTTAAATCTTTCATGTATGTCCAAATGCCTTTTAAATGTGTTTCGTACCTCCCTCAATTACCTTTCTGAGAGCTCGTTCCTTGGACCCACCACCTTCAGGCTCCTCATAAATCTTCCCTCTCTTTAAACCTAAGCCTCTAGTTCTTGATTCACCTACTCTGCGTAAAATACGCTGTGCATTCACCCTATCTTCACTCGGATCTGCTGAGGATCCCCCCTTTGCTCTCCCATTTTTGTTGCGACAGGATGATGAGAATTGTTTTTAAGCTCCGGGAGCTGCTGTGGTGTGGAACGTGCTGCCTGAAGGGACAGGAGATGCAGACGGAACAGGAATTCTCACAGGGAATTGGTGATATTTTTGAAGAGGAAATCAGGATATCAACAAGGAGCAGAGGGAATGGATTCAGAAAGAATGGCCTCCTTACGTGCACTGTTGTAGAACATAAAACAGAGAAAACTACAGCACAGGAACAGACCCTTCAGCCTGCAAAGTTGAACATGATGCCAAGGTAACAGATCCCAACTGCCTGCACATGATCCCACCATTCCTTGCATATCCATGTGCCTATCTGAAAGCTTCTTAAATGCCACTATTCTATCTGCCTCCACCACCACCCCTGGCAGCACATTCATGACACCCACTACCCTGTGTGTAAAGAACTTGCCCTGCACATCTCCTTTACATTTTATGCCTCTCACTTTAGAGCTATACCTTCTAGACTTTGACATTCCCACCCTGGGAAGAAGGATCCGACCGTCTACCCCATCTATGCCTCTCGCAATTTTATATTCAGGCACCTCGCTTTTTACACGTGTTTGATTTATGCATTTTTAGAATATCGCATTTGTTCATTTGATACCAAAGCTTGATTTACGCGCTCGTACTTTTGGAATAATGCACTCAGATTTACATCTCGCAGCATAGTCACATGTATGTTTAATTTACGTGTCTTCGAATTGCGCGCGGCTTTTCAGGAATGATCCCCCGTGTTAGATGTGAGGTGCCTGTACTTCTATCAAGTTATGGTGGTAATCTTGTGAATACTGAAGACTCACTCTATCGCCTGGATCACCCTTGGGTCCTGGTTGCCCAGGGATGCCAAACCCGGTTTCACCCTGTTTAAATGAAAAGATATATTGTGGTTATAATTAACAGAAACATCACACAAAAGCAAAATAACCAACATTATTCAATTGTGGATTGTGGAAGTATGTTTAGTTTAGTTTAGTTTAGTTTAGAGATGTAGCATGGAAACAGGCCCTTTGGCCCACTCCGACCAGCAACCACCCGTTCACACTAGTTCTATCCTACGCAAGAGGGACAATATGCAGAAGCCAATTAACCTACAAACCTGCACGTCTTTGGAATGTGGGAAGAAACCGGAGCACCTGGAGAAAACCCACACAGTCGCAGGGAGAACGTACAAACTCCATACAGAGAACCCCCCTTAGTCAGGATGGGATCCGGGTCTCTGGCCCTGTAAGCTGGTTACTCTATCACTGTGCCACGGTGACGCAATACCACAGCAGCTGACAATAGCCACCCAGGAGAGGACGGCATGTAATTTGCCTGGATTAATGGAGCTAGTTGCCACGAGTGAGTGTGTGTTCACTGGCCTCGTAGCAAACATCTCCCAAAGCAGGCACAAAGGTGCTGCTGGCAGAGCTGCTGCCTCACAGCTCCAGGCACCCAGGTTCAATCCTGACCTCGGGTGCTGTCCGTGTGTGGAGTTTGCACATCCTCCCTGTGACCGCGTGGGTTTCCTCCGTGTGCTTCGGTTTCCTTCCACATCACCAAGACGAGCAGGTTTGTAGGTTAGGTGTCCTCTGTAAGTTTCCCCTGGTGTGCAGGGAGTGGGTGTGAAAGTGGGATACCGAGTAGTCGATGGTTGGAGTGGATTCAGTGGGCCAAAGGGCATGTTTCTAAGCTGTATCTCTAAATACAAAAACAATTCTGCCTTGAACTTTACAAAAACAGAAGTCTCTACGAAGGTTATCATGACATAGAATACAAAGATGATTTTCACCACAGCATCCAGATGCTCCAAATGTACCAAAAATAACAAGTAGCTACAGGGCTGAGACCGCCAACATTTCCTCACCTTTTCGCCCTTGTCCGACTTCTGTCCCTTCAATCCTTTCTCCCCCTGAATTCCTGCGGGTCCTTGTTCACCCTGTGGGTTGAAGACAATGCAACCATTACAAAGGCTGGCGGGTGCAGTGCAATAGTGTGGATTCCAGTGCAGTCAGATTCGGGGCATGTGACAGGTCACAGGCTGTGGATGCTCATAACTTTCACAAGAGCACAAGCCTCACTTTCTGCGCAAACCTCTGGCCATGCATCACGCTTAGACTCAGTAACTCAGCGGGTCAGGCAGCATCAATGGAGGGAAATGGACAAGACACCCCTTCTTGCCAAGTCTCAGCCTCAGCACAGAGGTACAGTGAATATTTTTTGTACACAGTTCAGTAAAGTATTACCATACCTAAGCATAATCCCTGATTAAGTACAAAGTGCATAGAAATAGTCCACCGAGACAGTGTACAAGAGGGGCCAGGTTTTGGCACCATTTTCAAAGTCCAATCCGGCCCCCGTGCTTGGTCTTCTGGAGCAGTGTCCCATCCAGGCAAGCCCCAGGTTGCTGCAGGGTCTCCAGCCATTGCCTCCGGGCGGATCAGCCAGGGAACTGACATCCATCTCCTCACCGGCCATCTGCAGCCCTTGTGCCCTGGGTAAAATTGATTGAAGTCACTCACTGCCCCTGCTGCCTCTTGGTCTGAACGATGCAGGTAACAGTAGCAGTAATGAATACATCATTTTTGTGGGGAGGACAGGTTTTGGGATCCAATGAATTCTGAGGGCCCATTACATAAATTCCTAAGGCTCAAACTTCCTGGGAAGTCCTTACCATTGTTACTCTGGCTGTGGTACAAATACCTTGGAGTGCACCTGGACAGTAAACTGGACTGGTCCATGAACGCTGAGGCCTGCACAAGAAGGGACAGAGCCGGCTGTACTTTTTGAGAAGGCCTCGCTCCTTCAATGTCTGCAGCAAGATGCTGCAGATGTTCTACCAATCAGTGGTAGCCAGTGGCATCTTCTTCGCTGTCGTGTGCTGGGGCAGCAGGGCGAAGGCCGCGGGCGCCAACAGGATTAACAAACTCATCAGGAAGGCTGGCTCTGTTCTGGGGGTGGAGTTGGATTCATGAGAGGTTGTCTTGGAGGGGAGGATGTTCCTTAAACTGAGGACCCTCGTGGACAATACAGCTCACCCTCTCCATGGTCAACCTGAGGAGTAGTCAACCTGAGGAGTACCTTCCACAACAGACTGGTTCTACCAAGATGCAGTGCAGAACGCTACAGGAGATCCTTCTTCCCTGTGGCTACCAAACTGTACAACTCCTCCCCCTTCTGTCGTGGGGTAGACTGACTCCCCTCCGCCCCCTCCCCAAGTCTTTGCACATCCCCAATCCTTTCCACTCGTCACATTAATTTCATGTTTCATGTAACTTGTGTTTTATGACAGTTAGCAGATCAATTTCCCTCCTGGGATAAATAATGTTCTATCGTATCGTATCGTGTCATAACATTGAACACCTTGCGAAGTCCACCAGTGGAGTGCCAAATTCCTGTGGTTTGCACCAGGTGAGATTTAGCACAGGTTCAATATATCCATTCATTATGGAGAGGAACAACTGCAGGGCAATGTGTCAACTAACTTAAGAGGCACAAGAAACTGCAGATGCTGGAATCTTGAGCAGAAAAACAAAGTTCTGAAGGAACTCATCTGTAGAAGGTATGGGTCCAGGCAACATTTTTTGGTCAGTGTCCTGACCTGAAACATTGTTTGTCCATTCTTTCCACAGATGTTACCTGACCTGCTGAATTCCTCCAGAACTTTGTCGTTTATCAACTAATTCAGATATTTTAAATTTAATTTCATTAACTTAAATACAATTAACTTTAATGCAATTATTGACGAGATGAAGGGTCTTTGCCCAAAACATCACCTGTCCATTTCCCTCCTTGGATACTGAACCACTGAGTTCCTCCAGTATTTTGTTTTTTGCTCTCAGTTTGTTTTCAGTATGTATAATCTTATATAATCTTAATTTTTTAAATCTTTTATTTGGTAATAATTTTGAATATGGCTCATAATTTTAGTGATTACAATCTTAATTATTAATTGTAATAATTAATATTTCAATGCACAGCCAGTGTTTAATAGTTTTTGAAAAATGGGCAATAGCGTAATGATTCCACCTACTTGATGGCTTCGACAATCAATATACCAGGGGATGTGGCTTCATCTGCTGTCGGAGATTTTTAAGGCTTGAACCTGCCATTTATGAGGGTGAGAGGTGTCTGCACTTGTGCAAGACTTCAGTAACCAGGAGTCAGGATTGGGAACACACTTGGGTAAGTGAGCAAAAGGTTTTGATTCGCCCACAATGGGCAGCCCTGTCCATGACAGACCCAATCCCACAATCTGTTCCTTGTTTAGGGAACACAATGTTGGCCACTCCACCTACCACCTAATCCCAGTTTCCCACTTCAAGCATAAACAGGATGGCCTGTGGGCCCTGGCAACAACGCCCGGTCTAGAAATGCACAACTAATTCCTGGAACAGGTCAGGAATGGAAAAGAACGGTCTTCTGCATCTCTTACCCGATCACCCTTACGTCCTGGTTGTCCAGAGATCTGGAGTGAGACAGAAAGAGTTGCTTCTTTTAGAAAATGTGCTTTCTGAGACATGTGAACAAACGTGACTCATTCATGTAGAAACAAGGAACTGCAGATCCCGATTTACAAAAAAAAAAGACACAAAGTGCTGGGGTAACTCGGCAGGTCGGGCGGCATCTCAGGAGAACGTTTCCCATTCCATGCACAATTCCAACGCCAGTTACAAGGTCACCAGCAGATTATTGGTGCCATAGCCATGTCATCCCCAATAACTGATTACCGCAATTTCAATGGCAATTGCTCTTCAAAAGACTTCCTTGGTCTTGACTCTAGACTTGAGAGATACAGCGTGGAAACAGGCCGTTCGGCCCATCGAGTCCGCGCCGACCAGCAATCAACCCATACACCAGCACTATCCAACACACTAAGGACAAGTTACAATTTTACCAAAGCCAATTAACCTACAAACCTGCAAGTCTTTGGTGTGGGAGGAAACCGGAGCGCCCATAGATAACCCAAGCGGTCACAGGGTGAATGTACAAACGCTATGCAGACAGCACCTCTGGCGCTGTAAGGCAGCAACACTACCGTTGCACCACTGTGCTGCCCCTATTTTGTTTGACCAAATTGAGATTGGAATCTGTATGGTTGGTTAAACATTCCAAATAACAGCACCATCATGTGTCAGCTTGTGGCATTACAAGCCGTTAAAATAATTCCTCCCATTATTGTCACCAAAAGATACTTTAACAGGCATTGATTTTCTCGAAGCGACACTTTGGTTCAGTTCGTACCCAAGGTCCCACCCCATTGAGAGCAAAGAATGGAGAAAAATTCATTAGGAAAGAAATCCAGTCAACATTTGCTGGGACAAACACTTCAATTGTAACTCTGTTTTTCATTGCCAGTGTCCTTGATGCCAGCCCACGACAGCTTTTTCAGTCAATGGGACTGGCTTCGAAGGGGCATCTTGGTCAATACGGATGAGTTGGGCCGAAGGGCCTGTTTCCGTGCTGTATCACTCTAAGACTCAGTCCAGCCTTGCCATGAAAACATGAAAATCATATCCCAACTTCAATGGACAACAAGGCCTTGGTAGCAGACAGTATCCCCAATGAAGTTCAATGGTTTACAGCCAATTAAATTAAGACGATAGTTAATACTGTTATTGATATGGATTGCACTCCTTTAAATCATGATGGAGCAGATTCAATGGTGTCATTGCAAAGGGAATTGAGGAATTAGTTGCAAGGAAGCAATGTGCAGGTAAAGGATAATGAACAGGGAGCGGGGAACAACACAGAGTCATACAGCACAGAAACAGGCTTTTTGGCCCAACTTATACATGCTGACCAAGATGCCCTATATATACTAGTCCCATCTGCCCACATTTGGCCCATATCCCTCTAAACTTTTCCAATACATGCACCTTTCTAAATGTCGTTTAAATGTTGCTGTCATATTTACCTCAACTACCTCTTTTAGCTGCTCATCCCATATACCCATCACCCACTGTGTGAAAAAGTTACCCTTCAGGTACATATTAAATCTTTCCACTCTCACCTTAAACCTATGTTCCCTTGTTCTTGATTTCCCTACTCTGGCAAACAGTGTGCATTTACCCTATCTCTCCCCTTGTGATTTTATACACTATAAGCAGGCTTCATCCTCCTGCGCTCGAAGGAATAAAGTCCTAGTCTGCCCCATCTCCCCCTATAGCTCAGCCCTTCAAGTTCCTGGCAACATCCTTGTAAAAAAAGACCTCCGGGTGACAGGTTTTTTAGAGTACAACAGTCTCAGTTAGTTGATCCCACCATCCATGCTATTTTATTCCACAATCCCATAACACTTACAGTCTGTCCTGGTTCTCCTCTTTGTCCATCATTTCCCTGCAAATTAAATACATGAGAATTGTTAATAAATGCATTGTGATCTCAGAGAATTGGTCTCATGCGGCTCTCTCCTGAGACAGAGCAATGGAAAGAAAATCATCCTCAAATGATTTAAATCTGATCGCACAGAAAGGCCACATGACCTACACTATTAAGATCAAGAAGGGATTAAGAACAGGAATGGAAGATGTATTTAACACTGGATGCAGGAAATATTTGAACAGTACAAGGAAGAAAAAAAATATTGTTTCAAAAAGACCTCTCTCACCATCAAGTGGTCATTATTGCAGTGTAGGAAATTTTCACACAGCAAACTTAACAAACAGCAATGTGACAAGAATTGCAATGTTGGTTGGGGGATAAATATTAGCCTGGTCAATGAAGTGGTGTTGTAGGATCTTTACATCCACCTGGAAGGACATGAATGTCTTTGATTTAACATCTCGTCCAAACAGTGCAGTGTTGCACTGAAGTGTCAGTCTTGATTTTGTATCCGGATCTCTGGAATAAGATTTGAATCCTGGATCTCTGGCACAGATACAAGTGTGCAATTCACTGAGCCACAGCTGATATTCAGCATCCAGAATAATTAAGGATCAATTGCATTGTATTGACATTTACATATCTAGTAAGGCCCAATGACATCTGGGTCTAAAGAAGGGTCCCAATCTGAAACACATCCATCCGTGTCCACCAGGGGTGCTGCCTGACCCACCAAGTTTATTTTAGTTTAGTGTCATGTGAAAAGCTATTGTTGCATGCTCACCAGTCAGCGGAAAGACTATACATGATTACAATCAAGCCATCCTCAGTGTACAGATACATAATTAAGAGAATAACGTTTTGTGCAAGAAAAAGTAAAGTAATGTCGGATTGAAGATAGTCAGAGGATCTCCAATGAGGTAGATGGTCAGGACTGCTCTCTAGTTGGTGATAGGATGGTTTAGTTGTCTGATAGCAGCTGGGAAGAAACTGTCCTTGAATTTGGAGGTGTGTGTTTTCACACTTCTGTACCTCTTGCCTGATGGGAGAGGGGAGAAGAGGGCGCGACCTGGGTGAGACTGGTCCTTCTCCAGCACTCTGCGTTCTACGCAAAATTCCAGCACCTCCAGTTCCTTCCTTCTCCTAATGACAACTTCGTTGACAACAGTTTCGAATTCAACCAGGAGGATGCGATATTCTGACACGTGACTCTGTGGGGAAGATCAGCAAAGGCTGAGGAGTGGACGTTGGACGTTGAGGTGCCCCATCTGTGGATCAAAAGCTTCCCTCTCCGATATTGATCATTCAACCTGGGGTGGTGCTGTTTTCGGAGTCTACCACTTCATCTCACCCCATCAGTCATGTCTAGGAAGCTATGGGGAAAGTTACGAAAAAGGGAAAGAGGACCCAGTAACTATTTCAAGAAAGGAGAATAGATATGTTTTGGGTGCTGGAGAAACTCAGCAGGCCAGGCAGCATCTGTGGAGGGAAATGGACAGACAATTTTTGGGGTTATGACCCTTTCTTCTCCACTGAGATAATAATGTCAGTGAGGAAAAGGACATGGTTCGCATGAGCGACTGCAAGAGACTGGTGGATGGGCGGAGGGTTCTTTCTACTTTGACCCACATTTTACATCTGATATCCTTACCTTTTCACCTCTTGGACCACTGGGACCTGGCAAACCCTATTCAAAACAAAAACAACATTATTGGAGGATATTTCACGGAACATTTCACAAGTAGTTCTAACCTGAATAGTTTAGAGAAACGCGCATGATTACATTTGATAAACTGGTAAACCCAAGCAAGTATCTTTCTGGATGAAGGCACTTGATTTGATAGAATCTGTCTGAGTAGCTCACTAAGATAGTGGAAAGTAGGCAAATTGACAAACTGGGGGTTATATTAAGAACATTACTTTTTTCATTTATTATGTTAACTATTGAGCACTATGTTTACAGACCTGTAAGAATTTCATTGTTCTGTTTCGGTAAATACAAAAATGAAAGACTCTAGACTCTCTTGACTCTTTAAGGACAGCTTTGCATGTTGATAAAGTTCTCTTAAACCTCGAGATGTGCAACAACACTGTCAAAACTGTGTCAGGCTAATTGTGGGAAAGCAGCAATGGAGGTCAACCTAGATACCAGTGCTGCCTGATCTACTGAACACATCCAGATGTGACCAGTTTACTCTGAAGGCCGTGACACATCTAACAATGCATTTCTCCTCTACATGATCTCAGGTAATGGGATCAGTAGATCATCTTCAACGCCATCTGACTCTGTCTCCACCTCCCTCAATTCTGTTAACATCCACATCCTTCAATCTCTGCCTTGGATATCTTCAACTGAGCATGCTTCAGCCTTCTGGTGTAGAGAAACCCAAAGAGTCACAATTCCCCAAGTAAAGTCATTTCTTAAGTTCATATGTCAGAATGGACTTTGCCCATTAGGTCCATCGAGTCTGCTCCGCCATTCATCATGGCTGATCTATTTTTCCCTCTCAACCCCATTCTCCTGCCTTCTCCCCATAACCTTTGACACCCTTACTAATCAAGAATCTGTCAGTCTCCACTATAAAAATACCCAATGACATGGCCTCCACAGCCGTTTGTGAAAATGAATTCCACAGATTCACCACCCTCTGACTAGAGAAATTCCACCTCATCAAAAGGCCCAATCCCTTTTCAGGAGACAATTTTCCCCCGTTCCAGGCACCTCCAACAAGAAAAAGAATTAGCACGCCAGATACTGGAAGTAACTGCCCTATTCTTCTATATTTGGGAACACATAGACTGAGTCTTCCCAAACTCTCCTCAGTATAACCTCCCCTCTCACCAATGTTGTTGCTTACTGTAAATTCCAAGCGATAGATATTTACCCGTAGTTGCTCCACTAAACATTGCATGTGTACTAGTGGCTGTGGACTGTGCTCTGCTTCCTAAACCTATTCGTTCTAATGACCGCAGTGGAACTGGATGTTGGAACCCTGCGCACATTATGTTTAGATACCAGAGGGCTAATTTCTCATCATCTCCAGTTCTATAATACTATTTTCCATTTGGATAAATAGCAAGACTGATACTCTTTCTCCATCTTATCAAGATTCAAAGTTTGTACTCTTCATATTCCCTCAGTTACTTCTCCAAATTCAGCATTCTCCAAATGCTCTCCATCACACTTTCCTGCCCTACACTCTAACCCCACTGTATATATAAAGTCTGTATTTATAGAGTCTGAAGATGGTTCTGACCCAAAATGACACCAATTCTTTTTCTCCAGAGATATTGCCAGTTACTCCAGCATTTTGTGTCTATCTTCTTTCTGTATAAAGTTGTCTCCTAATTCATTGTTTTCCAGATTTCAAAGCCTGGCATCTCAGTCTTACAATCCCAATCATCTTTTCTTTTCGTCTTTACAAAGACAACTTTTGGTGTCACCCGATTGCTAATGCTCGATTTATTTCACCTTATTTGTCAAACATTTACGCTTCCAGTTGCTCCGGACTATGTCTTTTTGAGCCTTGATCTACAAGAGGTGGATGAGATTGGAACAATACTTACCACTGATCCAGACACACCAGGTGGTCCGATTTGTCCTCGATCTCCCTAGGAATAGAAAATATTGAACCATCATTGTGATTCTTATAAGCGAAAATCAGACTGCATCACTTCACATCCCAGGAAAATATGCAGTAGTAGATGGTTCAATGGTTTAATGTTTCTTTTTATTGTCACATGTACCAAGATAGCTAAATACATTTTTTTGCATATAGATCAGTGTAATTACTGCCATACATATATATATATATATATATATATATATATATACACAATCCCCCATTAAGTACCTCATGCATGGAAACATTCCACAGAGTTCATATGCAATAGTCGCCTGATTTTCACGCCTATTAATGGCACCTGATTAATGCCTAATGATTAACAATGGGAGCCCAGCACACTGGGAACTGAGTCCATACCAATCCCGTGTCCACGTGCTCTTCATCGTCAAAAGCGAAACAATAAGGTGAAGACTCATTCACTCAGTTATAATCAGTCTTGTAAATCCACTTGTTCAGGGCATTAATTTTTCCATTATTTTCTCCCCCCTCCCTCCCCATCTTCCTGCATTCAATAACAGCATTATCCCAACTTTGAAGCTAAATAGGTTTCTGTATTCATTAAATTAAGAGAAAGGCAGAAAATTGAAAGGAAGAGAGAAAGGATAAAATGTGACAGAAAGGATAAAATGAAAGGACGGAAAAATCAGAGAAAAAAAGAAAGACAGTGAGGGAAAGATAGACTGCCTGACTATAGTAGAAACAAAGAACTGTAGATGCTGGTTTACACAAAAGGACACAAAGTGCGGGTGTAACTTGGTAGGTCAGGCAGCACCTCTGAAGGACATGGATTGGTCTGACGAAGGGTCCTGACCCGAAACATTACCTATCCATGTTCTCCAGAGATGCTGCCTGGCCCACTGAGTTACTCCGGCACTTTGTGTCTGTTTGTCTGACTGCAGCGCCTTCCACAACTTTTGATCAGTCTGTAGCACTTTATATTCCACAGTGTTTTTGAAGTGTTGTAATTGTTGAAACACTGAAACCAAACTCGATTGAATATACAACGGTCAATTACCTTAATGCCGGGTGATCCAGCAGTCCCTCTCTCTCCCTGTCAACAGGGAACAACATAATTAACCACAAACATTTACGATACTGTCCATTTATAAACAATTGAGAGGGAGTAGAACATTCCTAATACATCAACTCATGGGATCGTCCTCTCATTGGTATTGAGTATGAATCATGAGTAAGGGTCAGGAGTAAGGATGTTGTCTCCAAACTATAGTTGTTCTCCAGACAAGGACATAAGCTTTTATTGGCCATCCCTACCCGCCCTCAGGAAGGTGACGGCACACTGTCTTCTTGAACCACCCTGTTTTTTTTGGTGAAGATGCTTCCAGAATGCTGTTGGTGAGGACGTTCCAGGATTTAAATTCAGTGATGGAGGTTTGTTTGGAACGTGACTTGGAGGGGAACCTATAAGTGAGAGAGCCCCAATGCACCTGTCACCTTAATCTTTGTTTATGGTGAAGGTTGCAAGGTAGTCAGAGTGGCCTAAACAGCATATATTTAAAACAATTGTGCCCAGTCAAACTTCTGACTGGTTGTTACACATAATAAATAGATGGGGGGAAGAGATGCACTTACTCGGAATCCTGGTGGACCAGATTCACCTGGCAGGCCTCTGTCTGCCTGTCAACACACACAAGAGAGTATATTAAAGTGCAACAATAAGGCTGAGAGGCATATATTTGGGGGCTTTTGCTTCCTTCCAAATCTCTCCACAGGTAATCAGGGTCATTTGTAATTTTACATTTTCCTATTCTCCAGTTTTGCAGCAATGAATAACCTTCTCACAGACCAGAACGTTTGGGCTCATTGCTTTGTTCAAGCACTTAGTATGTTCTTGTTTTAGCTTTAGTTTTAGTTTTAGAAATACAACATGGAAACAGGCCCTTCAGCCCATCGAGTCCGTGCTGACCAGTGATCACCTGGACATTAGTTATGTCCTACACACTAGGGACAATTTACACAAGCCAAATAACTTATAAACTGGAAACTGGAAAACTTAGATTGTTTTCGGAGAGTGGTAGGTGCCTGGAATCCATTGCTAGGGGAGGTGGTAGAAGCAGGTAGGATAATACGGTTAAAGAGGCATTTAGTCAGACACATGAAAGGCCAGCAATGGTTATGTGTCGCAGATGGGATTTAGGTCCAATCATGGTTAATGCAAACATGATGGGACGAAGGGACGATTCTGCGCTGTACTGTTCTAAATGAGATTCCCAATTATAAAATGGCCTCATGTGGATATTTATTGGGCGGCACGGTAGCGCAGCGGTAGAGTTGCTGCTTTACAGCGAATGCAGCGCCGGAGACTCAGGTTCGATCCTGACTACGGGTGCTGCACTGTAAGGAGTTTGTACGTTCTCCCCGTGACCTGCGTGGGTTTTCTCCGAGATATTCGGTTTCCTCCCACACTCCAAAGACGTACAGGTATGTAGGTTAATTGGCTGGGTAAATGTAAAAATTGTCCCTAGTGGGTGTAGGATAGTGTTAATGTTACGGGGATCGCTGGGCGGCACGGACTTGGTGGGCCGAAAAGGCCTGTTTCCGGCTGTATATATATGATATGATGATGATTAATAGTCAAAATTTATCACTTTGTTAAAAAAAAGGGCAAGGGGAAGTCTAAAGTGTTTCTGGTGAATGTAATCACTATCGGTATGTAAGTAAATATCTTTATGCTCTTCCACATATTTGACCAGTGAGTTTCTCAGCAAAATACAGATACAGTGACTTGTCTGAAGGACATTGATAATTTACTAATTTCCATGTCTAACTGCACAGGTATACTTCCTGGATGTTCCTCCCCAATTTCCACATTCATATGAATCAACAGTGATTCACTATTACTTCTACAATATAAACCAGGCTGTTAAAACCTGGTATTCTGGGCCAATTATTTCTCCCTACCTTCTTGATAAATAAATAAATGACAACAGCAAACTCTGCAAAATTCACCCAACATTAATTATATCCAAGACCCTCTACTGATCCACAGACCTGGGAGAAAATGGAAGATTCTATAGAGAGGGATTGAGGAAGAATTAAACATGGCCATTTTAATCAGAATACGGAAAACACAAAGTGTGCTGAAGATGGCACTTGCCTTTTCTCCTTGTTCACCTTGAGGTCCTCTGGGACCCTAAAGAAATAGGGAATGAATGGTAAAATTTGTTAAGTTTTGAAACTTGTACACGTGAGATGAAGACAAGTACATTTCGGGGTGCCTTTATTCAAAAACGACAAATAAATTTTCTTTGCATTTATTCTGATCTTGAAGTGACCTCAAGTGGTGCCCAGGTATGTACATATGTTCTAATTGACCTCAAGCAAACTTAGCGGTAGGGTGATAAGAATCATAGTTATATAATACAGAAACAGGCCTTTCGGCCCAACTCTCCATGCTGATCACGATGACCCATCTAAGCTAGTCCCATTTCATCGTGTTTGGCCATTCTGTCTCAACCATTCCTGTTCATGTACCTACCCAAATATTATTTAAATATTGTGGTAGTACCTGCCTCAACTACATCTGCTCCTTCCCTATACCCCTCCACCCTCTGTGTGAAAAAGTTACCCCTTGGTAACACTCCCACATCAAGTGTTTTTCTTTGTCAAATCCATTGGCTGAGGCCTGGTTGGGAGTTGATCGACACAGATATCATGGGCCGTGGGGCCCGTTCCTGTGTTGTGTTGTTCTATGTTCCAGTTGAAAGAATATATGGAAGTTCTCTCCACATTGATTTAACAGAAGCATTAACCCTGCCGTTTGTTGAGATTTGCAACTTCACTAACCCGATCACCTGGTTCTCCTTGGTGGCCAGGTGGTCCCGCGAAACCCTCACCCGCGTTTCCCTGGAAAAACAGAGAGAAAATTAAAGGATCAGTTTTCAAAGATACAATTTCTTATCTGTTCTATCTTTTTTTACAACCATTGTGCTATCACTCTGACTTGTTTTCAGCAAGCTAATTCCTTAATACAGCTATTCCTGAAACAGCCTCCTGCCCAACGGAAAATGCACTACTTTAGACTGTGTGGAATCAGGTCCTTCTGCCCACCAAGTCCATGCCCACCAGCGATCACCCCGTACATTAGCAATGTTCTACACACTAGGAACAATTTACAACTTTACCAAGGCCAATTAATCTACGAACCTGTACGTCTTTGGAGTGTGGGGGTAAACCTAAACACCCGGAGAAAACCCATGCAGTCCCAGGGAGAACGTACAAACCCCATACTGACAGCACCCGTAGACAGGATTGAACCCGGGTCTTTGGCACTGTAAGGCAGCAACTCTACTGCTGTGTCACTGAACCGCCCCTGGCCATAGACCTTCATCTCTTCTGTCTCTACCCCACCAACTCCACCATGTAAAGCACTTGTTGGCAAAAGTGAACCAAATGGACCAAGCTAAAAGTTAAGACACAAAGTGCTTGAGTAACTCAGCGGTTCAGACAGCATCCCTGGAGAATGTAGATAGGTGACAATAGACAATAGACAATAGGTGCAGGAGTAGGCCATTCAGCCCTTCGAGCCAGCACCGCCATTCAATGCGATCATGGCTGATCACTCTCAATCAGTAACCCGTTCCTGCCTTCTCCCCATACCCCCTCACTCCGCTATCCTTAAGAGCTTTATCCAGCTCTCTCTTGAAAGCATCCAACGAACTGGCCTCCACTGCCTTCTGAGGCAGAGAATTCCACACCTTCACCACTCTCTGACTGAAAAAGTTCTTCCTCATCTCCGTTCTAAATGGCCTACCCCTTATTCTTAAACTGTGGCCCCTTGTTCTGGACTCCCCCAACATTGGGAACATGTTTCCTGCCTCTAATGTGTCCAATCCCCTAATTATCTTATATGTTTCAATAAGATCCTCCCTCATCCTTCTAAATTCCAGTGTATACAAGCCTAATTGCTCCAGCCTTTCAACATACGACAGTCCCGCCATTCCGGGAATTAACCTAGTGAACCTACGCTGCACGCCCTCAATAGCAAGAATATCCTTCCTCAAATTTGGAGACCAAAACTGCACACAGTACTCCAGGTGCGGTCTCACCAGGGCCCGGTACAACTGTAGAAGGACCTCTTTGCTCCTATACTCAACTCCTCTTGTTATGAAGGCCAACATTCCATTGGCTTTCTTCACTGCCTGCTGTACCTGCATGCTTCCTTTCAGTGACTGATGCACTAGGGCACCCAGATCTCGTTGAACATCCCCTCTTCCTAACTTGACACCATTCAGATAATAATCTGCCTTTCTATTCTTACTTCCAAAGTGAATAACCTCACACTTATCTACATTAAACTGCATCTGCCATGTATCCGCCCACTCACACAACCTGTCCAAGTCACCCTGCAGCCTTATTGCATCTTCCTCACAATTCACACTACCCCCCAGCTTAGTATCATCTGCAAATTTGCTAATGGTACTTTTAATCCCTTCATCTAAGTCATTAATGTATATCGTAAATAGCTGGGGTCCCAGCACCGAACCTTGCGGTACCCCACTGGTCACTGCCTGCCATTCCGAAAGGGACCCATTTATCCCCACTCTTTGCTTTCTGTCTGTCAACCAATTTTCTATCCATGTCAGTACCCTACCCCCAAAACCATGTGCTCTAATTTTGCCCACTAATCTCCTATGTGGGACCTTGTCGAAGGCTTTCTGACGTTTCAGGTCAGGACCCTTCTTGGAACAGAAGAAGGGTCCAGATTCAAAACATCTCTTATCCATGTTCTTCATTTCCTTATGACAAAGAAGGTGGTGTTTGGCCCGTTGAGTCAATGTTATCCCCCCACCTATTTTCTCATAACCTATTCATTCTCACATGTCCATCAACTCCCTCCCTGATTGTCCTCAACCACCTACACAGAAGGTAATTTACCGTACGTAACTTACCTGGCAACCAACAAAAGTCTTTGGGATGTTTAGAGTTTCGAGATACAGCTTAGAAACAGGGCCTTTGGCTCAGCAAGTCCACGCCGACCATTGATCACCGTACACTAGTTCTATGTTATCCCACTTTCACATCATACACACCAGGGGCAATTTACAGAGGCCAGTTAATCTACAAGTCTTTGGAATGGAGGAGGAAACTGGAGCACCCAGAGAAAACCCACGTGGTCACAGGGATAATGTACAAACTCCGCACAGACAGCACCTGTCGTCAGAATCGAACCTGGGTCTCTGGTGCTGTGAGGCAGCAACTCTATTGCTGGGCCATGTTGCCGCCCTGACTCAGGGTGGATGTGAAACTAGAGCACCCAGGGAAACCCCCTGCAGTCACAAGGAGTAGAATGTAAAATGCTGGAGTAAGTCACCGGATCAGGCAGCATCTCTGGAGGACACGGATAAGCGACTTTTCGTGCTGGTAGCCTTCTTCAGACAGGTTCTCCAGCACTGTGCTCTATCTGTGCCCTCCAGAGATACTGCCCGACTCGTTGAATTGCTCTAGCACTTTATGTGTTTCAAGATTTCAGCATCTGCCGTTCCTTGTGTCTCCTGTCACATGGAAACGTACAAACTCCACACAAGTAATACAGAGGAAAGGATTGAACCTGGGTCACTGTAACTGTAAGGTAGCAATATTACATGCAATGTTGCCAATAAATATGCAAGGGGTGACATTGGCAACATTATCAATCTAATTCACCTTGAGAGGAGAGCAATGAGGTTCTCCCCCATGATAGGTGGACTTCTAAAACCACTGCAGCAAGAGTGGTGATGGTGCCCTTCTGAAAGTGATGTTCCTTGCTTATGGAAATAATTGTCACTTACCCTGTCACCTTTCTGTCCCACACCCCCTCGTGGACCTCCTGGCCCCGTGTTCCCTGTTTCACCAGGATTCCCCTTGAATGAAACAATATTGTTATTTCTAACCAGTGAAATTGCTCACTATTATTGTGTTTAGTTTTAGCAGTATTCCCAATGCATGGCATACTCACCAGTGTACCAGGCTCCCCTTTCTGACCTGCTGCACCCTTTGATGTTCCCAAAGGCTGCGGGAAAAGTCAAATCGCCAGTCAGACTCTGATCTGCTTTTGCACTGTCAGAAGTTCTCCCCACTGCCATGAAAGTTCAATTTTATACAGATGTGTTTGGTTTATTATTGTCACATGTATCGAGGTACAGTGAAAAGTTTTTGTTTGCCTGCTATCCATTCAGAGAAAAGACTATCCACAAACACAATCAAGCCGCCCACAGTGCACAACATTCAGTGCAAGATATAACATTGAAGTCCGATTAAAGATTGATCAAAGATCTTCAATGAGGTAGATGGGAGGTCAGGACTGCAGTCTAACTGATGAGAGGGCCATTTAGTTACTTGATAAGAGCTGGGAAGAAACTCTCCCTGAATCTGAAGGTGTGCGTTTTCAAACTTCTGTACCTCTTGCCTGATGGGAGAGGGGAGAAGAGGGAGTGACCAGGGTGAGACTGGTCATTGATGACTGTGCATCATCCAGGGGGTCCTGACATGACATTATTGTGGGCAGAATGCAAGGTGACAGTGAGGAGACAGACAAATATGAAATCACACAGATCTCGAATCAATCCTTTTGCAGCGTACTGAAGACGATGCGTGGACAATTGAAGGTGCTGCTGCCTCCAACAAGAATAGGCAACATGATTTCAAACATGATTTAAGTAGTTTGGACCATTACTACTGGGACTTTGCTCTGTTATATAAGCAAATCCCTGGGGAACAGTCTCTGGAATGACCACTTGCAGGTCAACATGTATCAGAACTTAGCGTAAATAACATATGGTGATTTGTACGAAGCGCAGGTAGATATTCATTTATTCAAAATCAAAAGAAGATCATTCTGCCCATTGGGTCCATGCCAGCTCTCACCAGGGTACACCAAGTGCAGAAGTTTGTTCTGGGTCGTACGCGTTAAATACATGACACGGTGACAATAGAACTGGACTTCAGGTAATGAATACAGCCCACAACCATCAAACATTTCACTTCAGAACCCCAAATCAAATTTCTAACCCAGTATATCCGATCTACCAATTGAAACCATGACAGCCAGCGTCAGTGAGAACTGATGAAAAGAAATCAGGAGGGCGTTAACTGCCCGGAAAAACCATATGACGATTAAATAAAACATTCACTTACTCCCTCAGAAGAATCTCCCTTCTCCCCCTGTAACACAATGAGAAAGACAGTAAGTAAAAGATTCTAATGACAACTGTCTCCAAAGAATAATAAACCATTCTTTATATAATGCCATTAACATGTGGAGTAAGACACCAAATATCTCTAACCATTATGGTTATGAGTGTAATTTAGTCACTCGGCCAGTACTAAGTCTATTCAGGTCCCAAGACACCACTTAAACCTCTGGTTGAAGCTAATTATTTGATGACCACCAAACTGAGTTGCCGAGCAGATTAACTCAACACAGTTATGATAGTGATAAACTGTGACTAGAGCTGGTGCAGGTGCAAAACAAAAAAACTGGAAGAACTCAGCCAGTCAAGCAGCATCTGTGGAAGGAGAAATCAGTCAATGAATTGCGTTAACGACCTTTTCCCCAGAATTGGGGGGAGAGTGGAGGGATTGCTGGTTCCAAAGCAGAGCTGGGAGAGGAGTGAGATATAAGGTATAAACTTATATGGAGATAGGTTTAGACAGAACCAGTGATATTGACTATTGGCAAGAGGTTTTGAAGAAACAGGGTGAGAAAAAATATAAGCGTGGTGATGGGAAACTTGCACACCATTGTTATTGGAAAGTAGACCGCTGCCCCTTCCTTGTCGCTGGGCCTAAATCCTAGGCTTCCCTTGCCATCAGCAGTATGGGAGTCCCTTTACCAAACAGGTTACAGCAATCCAAGAAGACAACTCAACACCATCTTCTCAAAGTCTGCTAAGGATGAGCAATAGACACTGGGTTTGCCAGTAATTCCAAGATCTCCCCAAACAAAGTATAACCAAAAGCTACAATCATCTGCATTTTCTCCAGATTCTCTGAAATTCATTCCCAACAAATACCTATTGAAGACACAAGGAACTGCAGATGCTGGTTTACGAAAAAGACATAAAGTGCTGGAGTAAATCAGTGGGTCAAGCAGCATCTCTGGAGAACATAGATAGATGGCGTTTTAGGCCGGGATCCTTCTTCATACTGATTGTAGTCGGGGGGAGAAATCTGGGTGGGAGCTGGACGAGCCTGGCAAGTGATAGGTGGATACAGGTGAAAGGGTGAAACTTGATTGGCATATGGTTGGATAAAGACCAGAGATAAAAAGACGAAAAGTCTGAGATAAGATAAAGATAGAAGAGGTGTAAAATGTGAAGCCAGAGGAAAGAATATAGGTGGAAAGAGAAAAGGGAAAGGGAGAAATGTGTGTGCATTCAGGTGGAGCACAGGGAAGAGTAGGGGGGGGGGAGGGGATCTTTGTAGATTTGTTATACAAAATCCTAAATGTTCATACCATTGGGATGTAAGCCACCCAAGCAGAATATGAGGAGCTGATCCTCCAATTTGAATGTGGCCTCACTCTGGCAATGGAGAAAACCTTTGAACTAATGATCACAGTTTTGAAAGTTCCAACTTAGCCCAAGAGCCCATAGTTATTTTTGGGCTGAGAATTCAAGATTTCTATTAACATTTGTATGGAAACCTGCTTCTATTCCATTCTAAGTGTGTCTGTGAAGGGTCCTGACCCAAAAAGTCATCTATCCATGTTCTCCAGAGATGCTGCCTCACCCGCTGAGTTACTCCAGCACTTTGTGTCTTTTTTTGTAAACCAGCATCTGCAGTTCCTTATGTCTATGGGGTGACAACATACCTTGATGGACCTCCCAGGAGGGCCTGGAGGTCCAATGGGACCCTGTGATCCTATACGACCAGGCTGCCCACTTTCACCTTTGTGTCCAGGAGGACCAAATGAGCCAGGAACACCCTGCGACAGAAAAATGGAGAGAAATATTAAAGTATCTACTCTCATCATCATTTGACAGTGCATAAAAGGGTCAACCATATACCGTATTTTACACAGCATCCACAAGGTAGCAAAACATTCCAAGGCATGTCATAAGATTGGTATCAAACAAATTCTGGTGCTGAGCTACACATTAGGGCAGATAACAGAAATCACTGAAAGGAAGAGAGATAGGTAGAAATAAAGAAGGACAGAATTCCAAAGTCCACCATCTTGGCAGCATTGAAACCAGCAATGGTGGAATGGTTCAAATCGGCAATGTTAAAGAGGCCATAATGTTAAAGAGTGCACTAAAGGTGCAGCAGTTATAATGGGTAACTTCAATCTACATATAGATTGGGTGAACCAAATTGGCAGGGGTGCTGAGGAAGAGGATTTCTTGGAATGTTTGCGAGATGGTTTTCTAAACCAAAATGTCGAGGAACCAACGAGAGAGCAGGCCATTCTAGACTGGGTATTGAGTAATGAGGAAGGGTTAGTTAGCAGTCTTGTTGTGCGAGGCCCCTTGGGCAAGAGTGACCATAATATGGTGGAGTTCTTCATTAGGATGGAGAGTGACAAAGTCAATTCAGAAACAAGTGTTCTGAACTTAAAGAAAGGTAACTTTGAGGGTATGAATTGTCCAAGATAGACTGGCAATTGATACTTAAAGGGTTGACGGTGGACATGCAATGGAAGGCATTTAAAGATTGCATGGATGAACTACAACAATTGTTCATCCCAGTTTGGCAAAAGAACAAACCAGGAAAGGTAGTGCATCCGTGGCTAACAAGGGAAATCAAGGATAATATTAAAACAAAAGATGAAGCATATAAATTAGCCAGAAAAAGTAGCATACCAGAGGACTGGGAGAAATTCAGAGTCCAGCAAAGGAGGACAAAGGGCTTAATTAGGAAAGGGAAAATAGATTATGAGAGAAAACTGGCAGGGAACATAAAAACTGACTGCAGCTTTTATAGATATGTGAAGAGAAAAAGACTAATTAAGACAAATGTAGGTCCCTTGCAGTCGGAAACAGGTGAATTGATCATAGGGAACAAGGAGATGGCAGACCAATTGAACAACTACTTTGGTTCTGTCTTCACTAAGGAAGACATAAACAATCTGCCGGAAATAGCAGGGGACCGGGGGTCTAATGAGATGGAGGTACTGAGTGTAATCCAGGTTAGTCGGAAAGTGGTGTTAGGTAAATTAAATGGATTAAAGGCCGATAAATCCCCAGGGCCAGATAGGCTGCATCCCAGAGTGCTTAAGGAAGTAGCCCCAGAAATAGTGGATTCATTAGTGATAATTTTTCAAAACTCGTTAGATTCTGTAGTAGTTCCTGAGGATTGGAAGGTAGCCAATGTAACCCCACTTTTTAAAAAGGGAGGGAGAGAGAAAACGGGGAATTATAGACCAGTTAGCCTAACATCGGTAGTGGGGAAAATGCTAGAGTCAGTTATTAAAGATGTGATAGCATCACATTTGGAAAGTGATGAAATCATCGGACAAAGTCAGCATGGATTTATGAAAGGCAAATCATGTCTGACGAATCTTATAGAATTTTTCGAGGATGTAACTAGTAGAGTGGATAAGGGAGAACCAGTCGATGTGTTATATCTGGACTTTCAGAAGGCCTTCGACAAGGTCCCACATAGGAGATTGGTGTACAAACTTAAAGCACACAGTATTGGGGGTTCAGTGTTGAGGTGGATAGAGAATTGGTTGGCGGACAGGAAGCAAAGAGTAGGAATAAACGGGTCCTTTTCGGAATGGCAGGCAGTGACTAATGGGGTACCGCAAGGCTCAGTGCTGGGACCCCAGTTATTTACAATATATATTAATGATTTGGATGAGGGAATTGAATGCAACATCTCTAAGTTTGCGGATGACACGAAGCTGGGTGGCAGTGTTAGCTGCGAGGAGGATGCTAGGAGGCTGCAACGTGACTTGGATAGATAGGCGAGTGGGCAAATGCATGGTAGATGCAATATAATGTGGATAAATGCGAGGTTATCCACTTTGGCGGCAAGAACAGGAAAGCAGAGTATTACCTGAATGGTGGCCAATTAGGAAAAGGGGAGATGCAACGTGACCTGGGTGTCATGGTGCACCAGTCATTGAAAGCAAGCGTGCAGGTGCAGCAGGCAGTGAAGAAAGCGAATGGTATGTTAGCATTCATAGCAAGAGGATTTGAGTATAGGAGCAGGGAGGTTCTGCTGCAGTTGTACAGGGCCTTGTTGAGACCACACCTGGGGTATTGTGTACAGCTTTGGTCTCCTAATCTGAGGAAAGACATTCTAGCCTTCGAGGGAGTACAGAGAAGGTTCACCAGATTGATCCCTGGGATGGCAGGACTTTCATATGAAGAAAGACTGGATAGACTAGGCTTATACTCGCTGGAATTTAGAAGACTGAGGGGGGATCTTATAGAAACATATAAAATTCTTAAGGGGTTGGAGAGGCTAGATGCGGGAAGATTGTTCCCGATGTTGGGGCAGTCCAGAACCAGGGGTCACAGCTTAAGGATAAGGGGGAAGTCTTTTAGGACCGAGATGAGAAAACATTTCTTCACACAGAGAGTGGTGAGTCTGTGGAATTCTCTGCCACAGAAGGTAGTTGAGGCCAGTTCATTGGCTATATTTAAGAGGGAGTTAGATGTGGCCCTTGTGGCTAAAGGGATCAGGGGGTATGGAGAGAAGGCAGGTACAGGTTACTGAGCTGGATGATCAGCCATGATCATATTGAATGGCGGTGCAGGCTCGAAGGGCCGAATGGCCTACTCCTGCACCTATTTTCAATGTTTCTATGTTTCTATAACTGAGCAAGTGCAGAGTTTGAGAGGTTGTAGAAGTACTGGATGAGGAAGTACAATTCTATTACGACTGATACGACTTTAGCAAATGCCAAAAGATGAAGAAGTTAGAAAAATAACAAAGGGCAAATGTGGTTTTGTTTCTTCATGGAAATTGATGACAAGGCTTGTGTATTCTACTCAGGTAAAAGTGTGATCGAGGTCCTCCAATGTGAGGAAATGCCAGAGATTGTTTCAATTTGGGACCTGCAGCAGGTTCAGTCTATGTACGTTAGTCATTACAGTCCTCTTCAATGGACATACGGTGATGCTAATCCTTTTATACACTGAGTTCAGTGGTAAGCTTACCCCAAACATGGTCTGGCTTATCATCATATCATATCATATACATACAGCCGGAAACAGGCCTTTTCGGCCCTCCAAGTCCGTGCCGCCCAGTGATCCCCGTACATTAACACTATCCTACACCCACTAGGGACAATTTTTACATTTACCCAGCCAATTAACCTACATACCTGTACGTCTTTGGAGTGTGGGAGGAAACCGAAGATCTCGGAGTAAACCCACGCAGGTCACGGGGAGAACGTACAAACTCCTTACAGTGCAGCACCCGTAGTCAGGATTGAACCTGAGTCTCCGGCGCTGCATTCGCTGTAAAGCAGCAACTCTACCGCTGCGCCACCGTGGGATCAAACTTCAGAGACATGGACATTCAAGCAAAAGCTATGATTTTTTAAATGGCAATCCAAGTTTTAGCGATGGTTGATTTTCATTTGCTTTCAAATTAATTCAAACTTTTGAGAGACTATGAAATAATTGCATTCTCTGAACTGTTAGTACAGTTTCATGATCACTAAAAACCTTCACAATAAATTCAGCTTAAGCAATGCACTGTGAATGATGAATGTAATCATCTGTGATTACGATGACATTATCATCAATAATCATTGCGATTGCTGCAAGAAGAATTTCATTGTTCCGTTTTGGTACTGTTGGCAATGAAATACTCTTGACGTAATATCTAGAAATGGTCACCAAGGGGTGGCCCAATAAAAGTCAGGGATTTGAATAGAAATTATGTAGGAAGATGTTTCCACCAGCTAAAGGGATCAGAACAAAGAGCCAGAAATAGCATAATAAATCCCATGAGGAATTTGGCAAAAACCTTTCTCACCCAGAGGTTGGTGAGAAAGTGAAACTCCTTCCCACATGTGATTGAGGATAATGCCATTAACCTCGTTAAAGAGAGAGGAACATTGAAAGGGGTGGATGAAGGAGAATGAGAAAGGGCTCGAGTCAACAACAAACACTGAATGGATTGTTCCATGCTGTCACATCTATGTTATCAGAGAGGGTTTACATACCGGATCACCCCGCTCTCCCTTTCTGCCTGGATATCCTCCTCCGCCATCAATCACAATGCCAGTCTCACCCTGGAAGAGAGAGAAATCAGAGTGTTAAACTACAACAGAAGGCAGAGAAGCAGGAGAAGACCTGTCCTGTCATTCCATCAGGTCACGTCTATTCCTTTACCTTCAACATCGTCCTTATCTAAAGATATCTGTTTATCAATCTGTCTATCAATCTGTCTGTTATTCTGTCTATTTATCTGTTTCTCCATCTATCTATCTGTAGATCTGTCTGTCTGTGTCTGTCTGTCTGTTTCTTTAGGTCTGTCTGTAGGTTTGTCTGTAGGTTTGTCTGTAGGTCTATCTACAGGTCTTACAGGTCTACCTGTAGGTCTAATTATAGGTCAAGCTATAGGTCTAGCTATAGGCCTATCCATATCTATCTATGGGTTTATCTATGAATCGATCTATGGGTCTATCCAGAGATCTATCTGGGAAGTGGATGCGAAAGTGGGAATAACATAGAACTAGTGAACGGGTGATCAATGGTCAGCATGGACTTAGTAGGTCGATGGGCCTGTTTCCACGCTGTATCTCTAAATTACTTACAATGCATCAATGCCACTTATATTTTCTCTTTGAACAATACACCAGTGAATTGTTTGGGCACATATAGCAATCTCACCATGAAAGTGATAATGAACCCACTATAACGGTAAAACACATATTATATAGTTAGTACTCTATGGGCATGTTGCCTTTTTTTCTATATTGTACATTCAGCCATCTCAATTGTAGTTCTTAGTGGAAACAAGGAACTGTAGCAAATTTGCAGATGATACTAAGTTGGGGGGTAGTGTGAATTGTGAGGAAGATGCAATAAGGCTGCAGGGTGACTTGGACAGGTTGTGTGAGTGGGCGGATACATGGCAGATGCAGTTTAATGTAGGTAAGTGTGAGGTTATTCACTTTGGAAGTAAGAATAGAAAGGCAGATTATTATCTGAATGGTGTCAAGTTAGGAGGAGGGGGAGTTCAACGAGATCTGGGTGTCCTAGTGCATCAGTCAATGAAAGGAAGCATGCAAGTTCAGCAGGCAGTGAAGAAAGCCAATGGAATGTTGGCCTTCGTAACAAGAGGAGTTGAGTATAGGAGCAAAGAGGTCCTTCTACAGTTGTACCGGGCCCTGGTGAGACCGCACCTGGAGTACTGTGTGCAGTTTTGGTCTCCAAATTTGAGGAAGGATATTCTTGCTATGGAGGGCGTGCAGCGTAGGTTCACTAGGTTAATTCCCGGAATGGCGGGACTGTCGTATGTTGAAAGGCTGGAGCGATTGGGCTTGTATACACTGGAATTTAGAAGGATGAGGGGGGATCTTATTGAAACATATAAGATAATTAGGGGATTGGACACATTAGAGGCAGATAACATGTTCCCAATGTTGGGGGAGTCCAGAACAAGGGGCCACAGTTTGAGAATAAGGGGTAGGCCATTTAGAACGGAGATGAGGAAGAACTTTTTCAGTCAGAGGGTGGTGAAGGTGTGGAATTCTCTGCCTCAGAAGGCAGTGGAGGCCAGTTCGTTGGATGCTTTCAAGAGAGAGCTGGATAGAGCTCTTAAGGATAGCGGAGTGAGGGGGTATGGGGAGAAGGCAGGAACGGGGTACTGATTGAGAGTGATCAGCCATGATCGCATTGAATGGCGGTGCTGGCTCGAAGGGCTGAATGGCCTACTCCTGCACCTATTGTCTATTGTCTATTGTCTATTGTAGATGCTAGTTTACAAAAAAAGAGCACAAAGTGCTGGAGTAACTCAGCAGGTCAGGCAACACCTCTGGAGAACATGGATAGGTGATGTTTTGGGTCAGGATCCTTCTTCAGAAAAGTCAGCTATCCATCCAGAGATGCCCATTGACCCGCTGAGTTACTCCAGCACTTCGTGTAGTTCTCAGCACTTGTCTTAAATGAATAGTTGACTATACACACCGTTTCACCTTTTGGACCAACAGGTCCCATTCTTCCTGTAATCCCAGGCTCCCCCTGAAACAAGAAACATATTTCAGAATCAGGAGCAACCCTTGTTTGACACCTTGAGTAGTAAGAACAAAAAGCCTTGCATTTCCATAGAGCCTTTCACAACCTTAGGATAACCAATACACTTCACAGCCAATAAAGTACCTTTGCGGTGTGCTCACTGTTATAAAGTAGGAAAAACTGCAGCCAATTTCTGCACAGAAACGTTCTCACAAACAGTAACATGACAATTACCAAAGAACTCTTGTAGATGCTGGTTGGAGAGTAAATGTTGTCAAGGATAGAATGGACTTGGTCTTCTTCAGAGAAGAGACAACAACCATTTACCTCACCTCCTGTACTTTCATAGATTGGCTGCTAAGGAGATGAAACCCTCTTCCAGTTGAGGATAGGAACAAAATAAGCGCTGGAGTACCTCAGTGGGTTAGGCAGCATCCCTGGAGAAAATGGATTGGTGACATTTTGAGTGGGGAACTTTCTTCAGACTGTTTAGATTGCAGAATGTCTGCTTATCCAGAGGAAACTGGTGAGCAGTGATCCGATAGAGGATTACAAAATTATGAGAGGGATAAGGCAGATAGAATCTTTTTCCCATGGTGGTAGTGACTAAGATTAGAGGGCATAGGTATAAGGTGAGAGGTTTAGAGGGGATCTGAGAAGGAGTTTTTTCCAAACAGATTGGTTGGAATCTGGAACACTGTCTGAGGTCACGGAGGCAGTGACTGCCATGGCATGCCAGGGCATGCATGTCTACAAACTAATGCAGGTAAATGGGATGAGTACAAATGGTGCAGTGATCAGTAGGGAGGTAGTGCATGGAGGGCAGTACACTACCTCCATGACTCTGGCACAGCTCACCTCTCATCAAATTTCACTTTTAAACGGGCGGCAGAGTGGAGCAGTGTAGAGTTGCTGCCTCACGGCGCCAGAGACCCGGGTTCGATCCTGACTACGGGTGCTGCCTGCACAGAGTTTGTACAATATGTTCTCCCTGTGACCGCATGAGTTTTCTCCGGGTGCTCCAGTTTCCTCGCACACTCCATACATACAGGTTTGTATGTTAATTGGCTTCGGTAAAATTGTAAATTGTCCCTAGTGTGTAGGATAGAGCTAGTGGTGTACGGTGATTGCTGGTTGGTGCAGACCTGGTGGGATGAAGGGCCTATTTCCTCATTGTATCTCCAAGTCTAAAGGGTTATGTGAACGAGTTGCAGGGAAACAGTGTTGGATAGGATACTTAAAACATCATCTCGTGCTTTTAAATTGTTGGCTGCCAGGTTAAGAGGTTTTGGTTTTAGAAATTTCACTGGCTGAAGATAGTATGGATTATATTTCTCCACTTTGAAAGGTATACTTACTGGATTTCCTCTCAGTCCTGGGATACCTGAATTTCCCTGAAAAAAATAAGTTACAAGGTGACTTATGCAAAATGAATGAACATGTATATTTGATTGAAATTTAAATGAAGACTGAACTTTATTTCCATGATGGAAAATCAAATAATAAAGGGCATAGCTTTAAGATGAGAGGGGCAAATTATAAAGGAGATGAGTGGGGTAAGTATTTGTATACTGTGGATGGCTCGATTATAATCACGTATTGTCTTTTCGCTGACCGGTTAGCATGCAACAAGAGCTATTCACCGTACCTCAGTATATGTGGCAATTAACTAAACTCAAACGCAACTCAACTCAAGTTTTTTTTTTACACAGAAGGTGATGAGTGCCTGGAGTGCCAGGCATTGTGGTAGAGCTGATGCAACGGTGGCATTTATGAGACTTTTGGAGATGAATGTGCATATAGAGGGAATGGAGGGATAGGGATTATGCGCAGGCAGCTAAGAGTTGATCTTCAGGCTGATTGTGGGGGTTAGGGGGGAGAAAGCTAGAAGAGAGGAGGAGCAGAACAAAGCATGGCAGGTAATAGGTGAACACAGGCGAGGAGAGTTTTTGATAGGCAGATGTTTGGACAAAGGCCAGAGATGAAAAAACGAGGTATGAGACAAAAGGATCGCTGAGAAATTAACCGGATTGAAATTTCTCGGCGACAGCTGGCTTGTCGCCAGGTATTGTTGCTTATTGCGGGCGCTGTCGCATGCTGTCCCCAGGTTTGCTAGGTTGTCGCAGATGCATTTAGAAGCACGTAATATTAAATTAATTAAAGTCATTTGAAGAGACCATAAGATACTTGTGTTTAACCAATTTATTTACCGTCAGGACATTTGACAGGTAGATTGGAGGCGACAGTTTGACGGTCAGGTAAGCGTGGGAATTCTGCGATGTTTATGGCAATCAGCAATTACTTTTAAAAGTAGGCTCCCAACCCAGATATGAAACCCAGAAACCAGATATGCATCTCCCGTACATTTTCATAGAATGCCACACTCGCACAAAAATCCATTTAATCACGTTTAAAATTAAATTCCTTAATACTGCTATTAGTAAACTGGAAGTCAATCCAGTTTATGCCTTGTTACTGTGAAGCTTGGTTTTCAAGTAACCCGGGCAAGATGTTATATTTCAAAACTCTCAAGTAATTACAGACTTGTCAGGGATTTCAGCGAAAATTGGGACGCCGGAGAAGCATTGATAAACGTGGGAATTTTGCGATGTTTCCGAAGACGGTGTAATCTCTTAGCCAGGTGCTAGTTTCACAAAAAAAGTTACTTGTATCGACCTGACTCGGCATTGTCGTGGTCATTGTCGTAGGGTAAAAGAAAATTTTGGCGATCTGCTACGACTTTGACAGTCGCTGGCAGTCGCCTATAAAATTGCCTAAGTGGGACAGGTCCTTTATTTATAGGAGCAGAATTAGGCAATTTGGCCCATCAAGTCAACTCTGACATTTAATCATGGCTGATCTATCTTTCCCTCTCAAGCCCATTCTCCTGCCTTCTTCCCATAACCACTGACACCCTTACTAATCAAGAATCTGTCAATCTGACATTTAAAAAATACCCAATGACTTGGCCTCCACAGCCCTCTGTGGCAATGAATTCCACAGAATCTGACGTAAGAAATTCCTCTCCATCTCCTTTCTAAAGGTACGTCCTTTTATTCTGAGGCTATGGCCTCCGGTCCTATACTCTCCCACTCCCACTATACTCTCCCACTATGAATATTAAATTCCCCAATTTTACGTCACTTTTAACAAACGTGAAAAGTGTTAAAAGTGCTTTTAACACTTTTGTGTTTGTTAAAAGAGACCTAAAATTGGGGAATTTAATATTCATACCGCTGGGTTGTAAGCTACCCAAGTAGAATATGAGGTACTGTTCCTCCAGTTTGCATGTGGCCCCAATCTGGCAATGGAGGAGGCCCAGGACAGAAAGGTCGGTGTGGGAATGGGAAGGGAGTAGAGATGGATGCATGAGGTACTAACCGATGGTCCGGTTAAGCCTGGGTTTCCTGGCCTGCCGGGTGATCCTGGTGCCCCATCCCTCCCTGGATATGCCTAAAAAGTAGAAACATTCCACATGTCATAGAAATGGTCTTTGTAAACGATGTTACAATCTGGCGGTGAACGAGAAGGAGAATGTTGGGTACTCACCGGATTCCCTTTCTCACCCTTCAACCCATGAGTGCCTCCGTCGCTAGTGCCCGGTGGTCCAACTGGTCCCATTGGACCTCGAGGTCCTGGTAACCCAGGCTGACCCTGATGAACAAAAGCCAACTTCACTGCTTCAGCTAGTTTAAATACAGCACACTGACACGGTTTTATCACTACAGTGTCGTTAAATTGGAAAAAAATACAGACGGGGTTCTACCAGGATGTTACCTGGACTTGCAGGCTTGAGTTATAGGGAGAGGCTGGATAGACTTAGACTTCTCTATATTGAGTACAGGTGCTCCACGGCTTACGATGCTTCGACTTGCGATATTTTGACTTTGCGATGGTG
This sequence comes from Rhinoraja longicauda, assembly GCF_053455715.1. Lineage (NCBI taxonomy): Eukaryota > Metazoa > Chordata > Chondrichthyes > Rajiformes > Arhynchobatidae > Rhinoraja > Rhinoraja longicauda. The sequence continues at coordinate 17,800,092 of NC_135969.1, read as the reverse complement.
CAAAAGGCAGCGACCCTTAGCGAGCCGCAGCTCGCTTCCGGCCGCATGATAGCATATAATAAATGCATTTCGACTTACAATATTTTCGGTTTCCGATGGGTTTCTCGGAACAGAACCCCATCGTAAGCCGAGGACCACCTGTATAGGAGGCTGAGTAGTGACCTTATTGAGGTGTGCATGATCACGAGGGGCACGGATAAAGTGAACACACACAGTCTTTATCCCAGGGCAGTGGATTCTAAAACTAGGGGGCAAAGGCTTAAGATGAGAGGGGAGAGATTTAAGGACCACAGTGATAATCTTTTTCACTCAGAGGGTTGTCCTTGTCTGGAGTGAGTTGCCAGAGGAAGCTATAGAAGCAGATCCAATTGTGACTTTCAACAAACATTTGGACAGATATATGGACAGGAAGGGTTCAGAGGGCAAATGGGACTAGCCCAGAATGCCATACCAGCTGACAAGGTCAGGTTGAGCCAAGGTGCCTGTTTTCATGCTGTGTGACTATGATTCTAAAGGAAACCCTCAAAATTGGATAAATTAGTGCCATATTTTGTGTGCCTCGACTCAACTTCAATGGAAAATTATATCGTAATGTGAAATCATTGCAAATTGCACAAACTAGGGATTTTCCTGCTGGAGTCTCAAAGAAGCCTCTGTGGGCATTGTGACATCTAATGACCTGCAGAGCACGCCTGGGCTTCAGTAATGAGATATCCATCCATGTATATGTGTGTGAGTATACTGACATCTTGGACTGCCCTCAGAAACAGGCCTTCACATCACACGCTTCAAGTTAATTGCATTTCAACAGTGGGAACCTGCTTCAAGTAGTTCCCATTCAACCATCAAAACGGATCTCATTCAGATAGGCCAGTCACCAAATTTAAAAACAAGGTCGATGCTTAGAAGGCATAGCTTTAAGGTCAGAGGGGCAACGTTTAAAGGGGATGTGCGGGGCAAGTTTTTTTTAAACGCAGAGTGGAGTGTGCCTGGAACACACTGCCAGGGGTGGTGGAGGAGGCAGATACGATAGTGGTCACATAGATATGCAGGGAATGGATGGATATGGACCACATGCAGGCAGAGGAGATTAGCTTAACTTGACATCATGTTCAACATAGACATTGTGAACCAAAAGGCCTGTTTCTGTGGTGTACTGTTGTCTGTTCTATCTTCTTAGCCAAGAACTACAGTTGACCAGAGAGCAGGGGGCGAGGGACGACCGGAAAGGTGTGAGTGAGGATATGAGCAGCAAAGGTTAGAAGAAAGGATGATAATCGGTTGGAATATAACACTTACAGGCACACCGTTCCGCCCATCAATGCCATCTCTGCCTGTTTTTCCCTGAACGGAACAAACATGGAATGTTATAACTTAGCTGCAAACTTTGATTATCGTAGGAAAGACACACTGACCTTGGGAAATGCTCAAGCTGACAGTTATCCCAAGCCAAAATATTGGCTGGTTTCACTTTCCACAGATGGTGCTTAACTGGCCAAGAACCTCCCCATTTTTGTCTTTGTCAGTAATTGTGTTACGTTGGATTAATGCAGAATTATTAACACCTTCCTCCAAAGGTTTGATTCGAAGCTTTGAACACTTACAAAAAATGTAATCATGCTGAAATAAGTGAATTTTGTCCTCAAATTATCTACTTGGATCAGGGATTGGAATAAACATGGGCTAGCATTGGCTAATTTAGAAGCACTCAAATTGGAGGCCATGACAATACCATCAGTTCTGCCATAATGCAACAGTGGCATTCTGAAAAAAATCTTGTGTTATAGAAAATTGCGTTATAAAAACAATTGTGTCAATGGGGGAAAGGGGGTTAGGGGTAGAGAGTTTCAGACACACAATACAAAGTTATTTTTCTTTATTATTTTTTAATAGCCATAAGCTTATTTTTGTTTCGACAAGATAAAAATGCTAAAAGCTGTACTTTAGGTGTCAATAGAAGTGATTGTATATCATTTTCAATGGGCATCTGTGGTTAAAGGAACAGCTGTCCTCTTAAAATACAATTGTGTCTGATCATTGTGAGGACGTTGCATGGAAACAGTTTTTTGTCCTCTCTACTGTTTAAATCCAAGACAGCTTTTTTTTGATGCTGTCAATTTTAAAAGTAACATCTCAAGTTCCTGATCGACATCGCATTACAACCAATTCACCCTGCATAATGAAAATAGTGTTCCCTAAATTCATCAATCACACTCCATCCAATTAGAACTTCTGAAATATATAGTTTCAGAGATGTACCTGTGCCTGATTATATATTACTGGAGATACTGAGTCACCTTCTTGAAACTGAGTGGAATTCCAGACCTTTACAAAGTCAACCACAGCTTGGAACGTGGTTGACCACAGTCACCATGGGTCTGGCCAAGTAAGACCAGTGGATTTTATTCTACAGCGAGCGTATTGCCCTTAATTTCATCACTGATATCAACATTTAATTCCCTAAGTGCTGCGGTGGAATAGAAGCACGACTGTGGGTGAATGGACCATTCCTTGGATTGTTAGCTCAGCAATATAAACGTTAGCGAGGCTGTACCTGGAGTATTGTGTTCGGGTTTAGTCACCTTGCTATTGGATAGATGCCATTAAGTTGGAAAGATGCAAGGAAGCAAGGAAAACTAAAGCAAAAACAGCACAGAATAAGATGATTTTTTTAAACTGAGTTTCTCTAATTTAACAGAGATTATACTTACAATCGTTCCTGATTCACCTTTTTCACCCTGTATAAAATAAAAACAATTACTTTGTGAATCATTTTGAAAATAAATAAGTTCTTTGCCAGGGAGTTGGGTAGATAGTTCACCCCCGTGGGCCGAGAATGTGCAGACATTGAGCGTCATCAAGAAAGGGTTGATCAATGTTTGAGCATTTGTCACATGTTAAGTAGCAGTTGGAATGAAGATTGACAAATTAGTCAGCCAACTAACTATTGGGGCTATTTAGATTTGCTTGACAGGATTCATGGTGTCCTGGGGTCCTGGTTTGAGATCAGCTCCAACCAATGCTGCAAGAAATTGCTGACAGTTGTGGACGTAGCCCAGACCATCACGCAAACCAACCTCCTTTCCATTGATTCCATCTACCCTTCACGCTGCCTCGACAAGCCCACCGGCATAATCAAGGACTAGTCTCACCCCAGTCACTCCCTCTTCTCCCCTCTCCCATCAGGCAAAAGGTACAGAAGTGTGAATACACATACCTCCAGATTCTGGGGCTGTTTCTTCCCAGCTGCTATCAGGCAATTGAACCATCCTATCGCCAACAAGATAGCGATCCTGACCGACCATCTACCTCAGTTGAGACCTTCAGACTATCTTTAATCGGACCTCACTGGACTTTATCTTGCACGAAACGTTATTCCCTTTATCCTGTATCTGTGCGCTGTGGACAGCTTGATTGTAATCATAGTCTTTTCACTGACTGGATTGCAAGCAACAAAAAGCATTACACTGTACCTCGGTATATGTGACAATAATAAACTAAACTGAACTGAACTAAATTAAACTAGTTGTTAGCTGTACCCAGCTCATCAGGAGCTCCAATTAGACGGACTAATTTGCCATTCTTCATTCCAAATACTACCTAATTTGGGACAAATACAAATGCGGAGACATGGCAGGTGCAATTCATCCGAACAAGTGTGAGGTGTTGCACTTTGGAAGGTTAAATGTAAGGGGAAAGTATACAGTTAATGGCAAGACCGTCAATAGCATTGATGTACAGAAGGATCATAGGGTCTATGTCCATAGCTCCCTGAAAGCAGCAACACAAGTGGAATCTAGACAAACTTGGATTGTTTTCTCTTCAAGTATCTAAGGTTGAGGAAAGATCTGAGGGAAGCATATCAAATTATGAGTGGCATAAATAGATGAGATAGCCAGAACCTTTTTTTCCTGGGTGGAAAGTGTAGTGGAGGAAGATAGGATAGTGACATTTAAGAGACTTTTAAGGTGGGCACATGGATGTTCAGAGAATGAAGAAATATGAATCACGTGCAGGCAGAGGAGATTAGGATAAAACGGCATCATGTTCGGCACAGACATTGTGGGCCGAAGGGCATGCTTTTGAGCTGTACTGTACTCTGTTCAATGACATAAAGCAATGACAAGGAAAATCTCAATGCCGAATGTGACATTGTTAAATTCTTGCAAAAACTTGTGAAAAATAATTAACTCGATACCTACCTTCGGGCAACGGGTAGGACAGTGGTCTGTTGTGGAACCCTGGCGAAAAACATTCAGAATTAACCTTTACTTACACAGATGCGCTTCTAGCACTTTCAAAAATCACAGGAAGAATCCAGCTCTGGGTTACAACAATAACTTGCATTTTTGTAGCACATTTAAGCCATATTCTGCAATACAAGAGCGTTGTCAGATAAACAATGGCATTTAACAGATGGGTCAATATTTGGACAGAGGTAGTTGGGAGGAGGAAAGGTTTAGAGAGTGAATTTCAGAACCTAAAGCTGAGGTAGCTGAAGACAAAGAGAGTGATTAAATTTCATGAAGGTCAAAATGGGTTCGGAAACCTTAAGAGCAGCAGAATTGATGGGAAAATGAGGGAGTCTAGTTCTTCTGCCATATACACTCGTCTGCTTACAATATAATGGAAGTTTTAGTTACTAGAAATTCAGTGTGGAAGCAGGGCCTTTGACCCACTGCGTCAACCAGCGATCACCCATATACTGGTTCTACACACTAGGGGCAATTTTACAGAAGCCAATTAGAGTACAAACCTGTACATCTTTGGAGTGTGTGAGGAAACCGGAGCATCCAGAGAAAACCCATGGGGTCACAGGGAGAACGTACAAACTCCATACAGACAGCATCCATATTCGGGATCGAACCCGGGTTTGTGGCGCTGTATAGGCCCAAATCTACCACCGCGCCACTGTGTAACTCCTGAATGGGTTGATGTCACTTACATTTGGGTTGCTGGCAGTAACACAGATTACATCAGCAAGGACCCCTTCAAACCGGGCGAGCAAGTCAAAGTTTTCTGCATAGAAGATGTTCTTGGAATTTCCATCAGGAAATAAATTCTGCAGCTCATTGTTATCTGCTTCACCAACACCAACAGCATACAGGTGGATGCCTAGTATGGAGATAAGGTGGCTGGGTCATTAGATCGATTTGTGTTCCGCAGTGTTCCAGGAATGGAGTTAAACTGGTTTAGTTTAGTGATGCAGCATGGAAACAGGGCCTTCGGCCCACCGAGCCCGCGCCGACCAACAATTACCCATACATTTGTTCTATCCTACACACTAGGACAATTTACAGAGCCAATTAACCAACAAACCTGCACGTCTTTGGAAGGTGGGAGGAAACGGGAGCTCCCGGAGAAAACCCAGGTGGTCTCAGGGAAAATGTACAAACTCCGTACAAACAGCACCTGCAGTTAGGATTGCATCCCCGGTCTCTGGAGCTGTAAGGCAGCAACTCTACCGCTGTGCCAGTATGCTGCCCCAATGCTCGGGTCGGGACCCTTCTTTGGGGTTGATGTCCAAGCATACTTCCACCCAGTCACCCTTTCATACAAAATAAGAGCAAGAGCAGGCCATTCATCCATTCGGGTCAGCTACACCATTTGTCAAGATCACTCATCTTCTACCCCATCTCGACTGTCCCGAGTCTCTATATCCCTCGATTCCCTTAGTATCCAGAAATCTGTTTTGTTTTGAATGAACTAAATGATTGAGTCTCCACTGCCTTCTGGGTAGAGAATTTCAAAGATTCCCCACTCTCTGAGTGAAGAGATCTCTCTGCATGTGTACTTCAACCAAATGAAGAGCGCACATAGAATACCTGCGGCCTTCACTCTCAATACGGCCTCCATCACTATGTCATCTGAGCGTCCGTCTGTTATGAGGACTAGCAAGGCAGGAACTTGTGGGCGTCTCCCAGCAGAGATCTGAAACACGTGATTCAGGACGAAGTCTATGGCTCTGCCTGTGGAAGAACAGAAATGGAAATTGAATAGAAAAATAAAGAACTCACACTGTAGTACAACTTTCATCTCTTAATCAGAACAGTAGAGTTATACAGCATGAAAACAGGCCCTTCGGCCCAACACGTCCATACCAACCAATGTCTCCCATTTAAGCTAGGACCATTTACCCAAAATTTGGGCTCAAATTGTGCCCTTTAGAGTTGTTGGCAGGCTAACATAGCATGGAGAAAAAGTTCCTTTTGGAGAAAAAGTTCCTTTTGGAGAAGACAGTTTTAATATTTTAAGCCAAGAGGTGCCTGTCTGCTCTCCCATACTAAACACTGTCATCCTGGTGAGACTTTGGGACAGATACCTGGATATGAAAGGTTTAGAGATATGAGTCAAATATGGGCAAATCTTAGCATGGACAAACTGTCCCGAATGGCCTGTTTCTGTGCTGTATGACTCAAGATGACCAGTCCCAGATTATCCGGTCTCTCCTATTAACTCAAATCCAATAGTCTTTGTGAATCTTTTTTGCACAAGACCTAAACGTTTTGAGTTGGAACCCTTCTGATGAGTTCCAATTTGTATCGCCTATCTATGTTCTCCAGAGATATTGCCTGACCTGCTGACTTACTCCAGCACTTTTTGTCTTTCTTTGCCATTCCACAATCCATTTAAATGTCATTATCGTTTTTGCCATCACCACCACCCCTGGCAGCACATTCCAAGCACTCACCAGTCTCTGTGTAAAAATGTTAATCAGTACATCTCCATAGAGCTGATCAAAGCAGGATTTGTGTAAATAGGTGTTTATTGGTCGGTACATTCTCAATGGGCTGAAAAGCCCGTTTCTGTCTTGTATGTCTCTATGATGCTACCCTGACTCTATGACTTTAATTTGGAAGTTAGGAAGAATAAGCGGTTTAGTTTCACCTCTGCTGGCAAGTTCCCACCCACGTCATAGTTTAGTTTAGAGATGCAGTATGTAAGCAGGCCCATCGGCCCGCTGAGTCCACACTGACCAGCGATCCCTATACACTAATTCTATCCAACACACTCGGGACAATTTACAGAAGCCCGTTAACCTACAAGCCTGCACGCCTTTGGAATGTGGGAGGAAATCAGAGCACCTGGAGAAAACCTACACGGTCATGGGGAGAACGTACAAACTTTGTACAGACAGCACCCGAGATCAGGATCGAACCCGAGTCTCCGGAGCTGTAAGGCAGCAACTCTACGCTTCATCTCTGTGCCACCATAAAGGCCAGTTTCACAAACAGACCAGGTTGTTCTACCTATATGCCCTGCCTCCTAGTGAGTGTTTGCTATTGAGATATTCTACCTGTTTTAGTCCCACCAAGTAGATACCGAAGTTCTGTTATCGCTTGGAGCAGCTCTTGTTGGGTGGTGACCTTGCTAAGTGGGATTTCAAGCTTTGGGTCATCACTGTATTGAACGACCGAGACCTGGATAAAGAGATATGGACAAAGTTAAAAGACAAAACAATTCTGATGCTATTATTCAAACCACTGAATTCAATTGTCAGTGCCCTAACTTGACTTGAAAGTAACTCAACAGAGTGGACTGGTTGCTTTTACAACTCTGAGTCTTGGTTTGGAATCTTGCACATTGAACACAGTGAAACATCCAATTGCGGATATCATTTCAAAGTTTAAGAGGCATTTGGATAGGACGGGTATGAAATTAGGAGAGCAAAAACAGGACATGAAATGTCTTAGGAAAGCAAGATTAAGGAGAATCTTTCATTAAAAGCAAGGAAGCTGCTCAGGGTAGAGTAGGTTCCTTAGGGACCAAAAGGAAAATCTATGTGGAGTAGGATCCTAAATGAATATTTCTCATTGGTATTCACCAGGGTGAAGGTTGTAGGGGATGGAGAGTTAGGTAGGAATACACTGATGTCCTGGAACAACCAAATTAGAAAAACTGGCATATATTAAAGTGGATAAATCCCAGGGCCTGACAGGATCTATCCCATGATGCTAAGGGAAGCAAGGGAAGAGATTGCTAGGGCTCGAACAGAGAGTTTTGCATCTTTGTTAGCTATGGGTGAGGTACTAGAAGAAGGGAGGATAGCTAATATTCCCTTATTTAAAAGGGCAGCAAGGATGCAGACGAGTGAGCTTTACATCAACTGTCGGGATATCATTGCAAAAAAGATTTTGAGGAACAGGATTTATGGTTACTTGAAAAGGCAGGGAATAATTAGGAAGTGTTAACAACCTGGGGAAATCCTGTCTCACAAATTGATTGATTTTTTGAGAAGTCAACTAAGAAAATTGATGAAGACAGGGCAGTAGACATGGCTGGCATGGACTTGAGCAAGGATTTGATTAAGTCCTGTAAAGTAGGCTGGTCCAGAAGGTTGGGCACATGGGATGCAAAGTGTATTGGAAAAATTGAATGAAAAATTGGCTTGACAATAGGAGGCAGAGGTCGTGATCACGGGGTGCTTTTCTGACTGTAAGTCTGTAACCACTGGAGTAACGCATTCTCATTATAATCGACTCAGAACAAACTGAACCAGCAATACTTATAGAAACAAGGAATTGCAGATGCTGGTTTCCAAAAAAAGATGCAGTGCTGGTGTAACTCAGCCAGTCAGGCAGCATCTATGGAGAAAATAGATAGGTGATATTTCAGGTCGGGACCTTTCTTCAGACTCTGCATTGTGAATAAATAAAGATTGTTATTTTTCAGGCCAGTGAGGCTGAAAATCACGTTGCAAATTAATTCTGCTGTTATGCTATTGATGACTCCATTTATGGAGCTTTATGCAGAAAAAAAGGAAAAATATTCCAGCTGACTTATTAAGAATTCAATTTCCCATCTAGTATTAAAACTCCTAAAATGGGCACCATATTACCAGTTCTGTGAGATCCTCTCTCACTGCTCCCTCTGAGTCTGAAGAAGAGTCCTGACCAGAAACATTGCCTGTCCATTCCCTCCCCAGATGCTGCCTGGCCTGCTGAGTTCCTCCACCACTTTATGTTTTTCTCAAGATTCCAGCATCTGCAGTTTCTTGTGTCACCATAGTACTCTATTCCTATTTAAGCCAATTTTGAAGTGCACAGCATCAATTTGGGATTGTATGAAAGAACATCGAGGCTAAAGCACCAAAACAGTATGTTGGAAGAATTCAGCGGGTCAAGCAGCATCTGCGGAGGCAAAAAATGTAAGTCGACCTTGTGGGTGGTGACCCTTCATCTGGAGTGAGGTGGAACGACAGTGTGTAGGGGGGTTGGACAGAGGCTGGTAGGTGATGTGGAACCAGATAGGGAAGGGAGGATGGGTAAATGGAACCAATTGACTAGTTGGGGGAGGGATGGGACAGCGGACAGGAGATGACAGGTGGAAGTAGAAGGGAAGGGGTTGGCGGGTGGATGAAATCAAATAGATGAGGTGGGGCTTGGCACAATGGTTGCTGGATGATAGGTGGAGTGAGGGAGGAAGTGAAGGATTGGTAATGGAGCCAGGTGAGGCGAGGGGATGGGAGGGTTGGACACAGGGAGAAGAAAACTAGTTGGACAGATGTGTGTCCAACTTTGTTGTTTCTGACCAATGTAATGGCGATGTAGTGGCGGGATTCACTTACCCGAGTTACATCAGGCCCATTGTGGGATAAATGAGAGACCACGTTATACAGGAACTGCTTAACCTTTTGGAAATTCTCTTCCCCGATGCTCTCGGAGCTATCGACGAGGAACACAATGTCAGCTCGAGCTGTGCTGCACGCTGCATCAAAACAAAACATAGCAGAATAGATAGGATGAATGCACAGTCTTTTACCCAGAGGTGGGGAATCGAGAACTAGAAGATATAGGTTTAAGGTAAGGAGGGAAAGATTTAATAGGAACTTGAGGGGCAACTTTGTTTTTTTTAACACAAAGCATGGGAGGTGTATGATTCGAGCAGCCAGAGGGGGTAGTTGAGGCAGCTGCTATCACAATATTTGGACAGGTCCGTGGATATGCATCACATGCAGGCAGAGGCAATTGGTTTACTTGGCATCATGTTCGGCACAGGCATTGTGGGCTGAAGACCCTGTTTCCGTGCTGTACTGTTCTATGATCACCTTCCACTGCTCTCCCTGCCGATATGTTCCAGATCACTAGGTGTTGTGCAATATAACATGTCCTTACGTCTCAGCGACCAGATGTCTTTAAAAGAAACCGGGACCCATTCTTTACTCATTTGTTGAATCTGAATGTCACTGGCATTTTTGGCCATCCCCAACTGTCCTTGCAAAGTGGGGTGGCAATCAAGGCCATATATTGAACAGAATCAGAAAGATACCAATTTGGATAAAGATGCCATATATTCCCCCCTGAAGTATGTTAGTTAACTGGAATGTTTTTATACAACAACCTAATACTTTGATGATCAGTATTATTGAGACTAACATTTACATTATTCCACATTTATAAATTAACTAATTAAATTAATTAGAAAATTATGTTTACTAGGCATTGTGAACAACATCAATTAGATTTAGATTTAGAGATACAGCGCGGAAACAGGCCCTTTGGCCCACCGAGTCCGCGCCGCCCAGCGATCCCCGTACGCCTTTGGATGTGTGGGAGGAAACCGAAGATCTCGGAGAAAACCCACGCAGGTCACGGGGAGAACGCACAAACTCCGTACAGATGGCGCCCGTAGTCAGGATCGAACCTGAGTCTCCAGCGCTGCATTCGCTGTAAGGCAGCAACTCTACCGCTGCGCCACCGTGCCGTGGATGTAAAAGGGATTTATAAGGTCAAAGGTTTAAAAGCAGAATTAGGCCATTCAATCATGGTTGATCTATCATTCCCTCTCAACCCCATTCTCCTGCCTTCTCCCCGTAACCTTTGTCGCCGGTTTTGTTTTTGCGTTTCGTTTTACAGGATTTTGTTTTGCTTTCCAAGCTATTTGTCAGGCTGCTGTGTCTTTTAACATAACCACTCTGCCACTACACCTCTGAGAAAGGAAGCGTCAACAGTGGCGGGAGAGTGAGGAGGGCAGCAGGAATAGACCAAAGAGAGCCATTTGCTTGGGTCGTCGTCACACTGCTCACCAAGATGCTCAGTAATGGAGGACTGAGGTCCAAACTCCGTGCCAAACATGGGCCGCAGGGTGAAGACGTACTCTCGCCCAATTTGCAGGTCGGTGATCTGGTAAGAAGTAGTTGTTGCTGACAGGGTGATGGACTGCTGCTCTTCTTGTGCTGAAAGAGAAAATACGGAAGGATTAACGGGTTTGGTGTCAGCACCCACTTGCTTTCTCCCAGGCAGTTCCTGCAGGATTGAGGTCAACACTTCCCCTTTGCTCCATCTTTAGGGCAGCACAGTGGTGCAGTGGCAGAGTTCCTGCTGCATCACCAGAGGCCTGGCTTTGACCCTGTGCTGTATGTCTGCACAATGTTTGTATGTTCTCCCGTCACAGCGTGGGTTTTTTCCAGGTTGCCTTCGGTAAAATTGTAAAATTGTCCCTGGTGTGTAGGATAGTGCTAGAGGATGGGGATCGCTGGTCAGCATGGATTCGGTGGGCTGAAGGACCTGTTTCCACGCTGCATCTCTGAACTAAAATTAAAAATTAAACCCTTTGTGGATTCTGAGATGTCTAATGAGGTCCACATGGGGCCCACTGCCTCTATCACAGGTGGAGCGGAAGGTACTGCACAGACTAGGCAGTTTGGGCAGTGCCCTGCCCCATTTACTGTATCCATGGAGCTTCCACGTGCACCAGGCATGGAGATGAGGTTCTCAGTTCCTTCTCCATTCGCATCAGTCACGGGGGTGGGATTCCAATTCACCAACAGACAAATTTGATTCTTAAAATACTCATAACAGGTGAATGCCCAGAACTGCACCAGGTCTCAGCTCCTGCTTTTAAGAGTTTAAACTTGGGTCTTGACCTGCATGTTCACCTGGGCATTTGTTGGTGCTGACGTGCTGAGAGGCAAGTTCCCAGCTGTGGCTTTTGTTTATTCACTTTACTTTTGACTTTAGAGATATAAACAAGCCCTTCATCCCACCGAGTCTGTGCCGACCAGCGATCATCCCATACACTGGCACTATCCTTCACTCTGGGGACAATTTACAATTTTACCGAAGCCAATTAACCTACCAACCTGCACGCCTTTGAAGTGTGGGAGCACCGGGAGAAAACACGCGCGGTCACGGGGAGAACGTGGGATGTATTCAATCGTGAAATCATGGGGAATGTCAATGTTCATTACTTAAAATGCCACGGAAGGGGACCATTTGGTCCATCGGGTCCATGCCTGCTCACTATGGTCTAATCCATTTTGTTCCATTCCCATCTCCTTATTTCCACATGGCCTTGAATCTTCTTTGGAAGAAAATGGAGAGATGACATTTTGGGTCGGGACTCTTCCTCAGACTAAAGGGTCCTGGCCTGAAAAGTCGTCTGTCCATTTCCTTCCACAGATGCTGCCTGACCTGTTGACCTTCTCCAGCAGTCTGGTTTCAAGCATCTACAGTCTGCTGTGTCTCTCCAGCCCCGCGTCTCATGCTCTCTTCCATGATCTCTCCCATGGCACTCAGCTACATCAAGTGGAGTTTACAGCAACCAATGAACCTATCTGCATTGCTTGGGGATGTAGAAGGAACCAGGAGCATCTGGGAGAAACCCACATGGTCAAAGGGAGAACGTGCAAACTCCACATAAACAGCACAGAGATCAGGGTTGAATCACGGTGGCTGGAACTTGTGAGGCTGCTGCACCACCATGCCGCCCTATTTATCCATGCAGTTTTCTCAAACCAAATTGAGTGGATTGCTTGAGAGTAATTGAGAACCCACCACACATGGTTTGGGGCCATATACAGCCCACACAGGGTAAAGACATCTTCTTCCAGAAAACAAAACAATAACTTAAAAGCTTTATGGTCACTATTACCGATACTAATTTATTTTTCATTCTATCAATTTTCAAGTAACATTTTTTGGTCGGATTTGAATTCAGCATTTCAGGTGTTCAGTCCAGGCCTCCTGCATTAATAATACAATAATGTAATCACCGCACCACCATTTAGTTTGGTTTCAAAATGCTGCGTGGAAACAGATCGATCACCTGTCCATATAGTTCTGTTATCCCACTTTCTCATCCCCTCCAACGCAGTAGAGGCAATTTGCAGAGGTCAATTAACAGACAAACCCACACATCTTTGGGATGTGGAAGGAAACCTGAGCACCTGGAAGATACCACACAGACCGTGCAAACTCTACACAGATAGCACTCGAGGTCAGGATCGAACATGGGCCTCTGGCACTGTAAGTCAGCAGCTCTGTCAGCTTACGCCACTGTGCCACCACCATTTCTTATTCCTACCAGCATTGGCCAAATTAAACATGTCAACAGAAAATACTGAGAGTTCTCTGTGGGACATTTTCTAATTTTATTTCAGATGTCCAGCCTTGACAGTTTGTTGCTTTAGAGTCAGAGTTGGTTATGGGTTAGAACAGTGTTGATTTCCATTTAAAGACAGTGGAAAATTAGAGGTTTCTTTGTTTGGACTTACCTGTGGCAAGTCTCCATGAGAGGATGTAACTGGTTGCTGCAGGAGTGAGATGCCAGCCCAGAGTTGCCTTGTTCGCGTCCACGCTCGTCAGTCGGAAACCCTGCACCTCCTCAGCCCGGGCTGCAGGCAGAAGGGACCAGAGGACTGTGAGAAAGAAGGCTAACGTCCAGCGCTATCCAAAGCCCAGCTGAGTCACTGCGCATGCCCCATCCAATCCACCAGACAGTCACATCCAACCTACCTCAGTGAGCACCCAGCTGCCTGCACTCATCATTCCCATACCTGACCATACACATTCCTGAGATCCGTCCGCTGTTGGCGAGGTTCTACACACCACCTAACTACCTCAGTATAAAAGGAAAGACACATCCCTTTAGAAATAATTTGGTTAAAGCTTCAGAGTCACAGAATATAATTAGGGGCTGGGGATGGGAATCTGGCCCTCAGAGCCTGATCCACCAATTTTTAAGATCTCAACTAATCTTTGACCTCAGCACCATTTCCCACGTCCCAAAGTTCCCCAAACATCTATCTATCTGTGTTTATAGTGCCATCGATGACATAACCTCCATAGCCCTCTAAGGAAGAGATTTCCAAAGGTTTACCACCCTCTGAGTGAAGAAATTTCTCCTCAATTCTACCTTAATTGGTTAACTCCTCGCCACAAGGCTGTAACACCAGCCAAAGTCAAAACTATCAATCAGCTGGAATATCTCTGATATCATGAACATGGAAAAATATCCAAAAGCCAAGAGAGAAACTGATCGCAGTAGTAACCAAAAATATGATTTAAAATATTAATTTTAGGAAATAGTAACATTTAAGTATGCACATATATATATATAATGCATATTATAGGGGAGGGAGAGGGAGGGAGAGGGAGGGAGGGAGGGAGGGAGGGAGGGAGGGAGGGAGGGGGGGAGAGAGGGAGGGGGGAGAGAGGGAGGGGGGAGAGAGGGATATATATATGTGTGTCTATTTAATTGTTAGTATTTCCTAAAATTAATATTTTAAATATATTTTAATAATTAGCCATTAATTTTCATAATGTATATAAGCTTTCAGAAAATATATTTTACAATATTTTAATTTTTAATTTATTTTTATTAATTAACATATTTATGCATATTAATATAATTTTGATTTATTTTTATATATTAACATTTTATATATATTTGCACATATAAAAAATATATATATTATGAATGTTAATAATTCAGTAATGATAAATCAAAACATTTAAGTTCTTAGTTGAAAATAATGTCCATTATCTTTTGAATTACTAGGAGTACACCAGGAGCAGCTAGGAAAACACATGTGGTCACAGGGAGGATATGCAAACCTCATTTAGACAGTGCCCGAGTTCAGGGTTGAAACCAAACCTCTGACATTATGAGGCACCAGTTCTACTAATTGCAAGACTGTGCCAATTATTTGGTTGTGACCAGATTGGGATTTTGTAGAACCCCTTGCTATGTGCTATTTAGTCACCATATTTTGTACATTGACAATAGTGACTAGACTTCAAATAGTCCTCATTGACTGCACAATCCTAAGTCCTGAGATTGGGAAAAGCACTAAGAGAGCATCTTTTCAGGATGCATGATTGCCTGGTTTGGGAACAGCTCCATCTAAGACTGCGAGAAACTCCTAAGAGTTGTGGACATAATCCAGACCATTACACAAACCAGCCTCCCTTCCACTGATCTCATCTACTCCTCACTCTGCCTCGGCAAGCCTGCCAGTACTATCAAGAACCAGTCTCACCTCACTCTTCTTTCCTCTTCCTAAAACCATACTTCCAGATTCAGAAACAGTTTCTTCCCAGTTGTTATCAGGCACCTGAAGGATCCTCTCATCAACCAGAGTGTGGTTCCCATCTCCCATCTACCTTACTGAAGACCTTTGAACTGTCTTTAATCAGACTTTACTGGACTACGATGTTATATTTTTACACTGAATGTGTACACTATGGACGACTTGATTGTTTTCATGTATAATGTTTTCTTTGACTGGATAGCATGCAAACACAAGCTTTTCACTGTACTTCGGTACACGTGACAATAATAAACTAAACTAAAATGAGAAATGTAGCAAAATGCTCAGTAAATTCATCTGCAATTAATCATCTGCAATTCCTTGTTAACTGACCTGTACTGACAGTGATTGTGTTGGGAGCTCCTTCACGATCACCTAGACGTGAGGAGACTCGAATGATGTAACTCCTCCCAGACAGCAGGTTCAATATGTCAAATGTGTTGATGTTTGCTGAAACCGCTCTATTGCTATCTGGGCCTCCTGTGGATAAAACAGAATCTTATTCAACAAGTAGTTTTTCTAAACATAATCTAATCAAAGACTACTTTCGGTGTGTGCATGTGCGTGTGTGTGTGTATGCGTGTGTGTTTGCATGTTTATGTTTGAACATGTGTGTTTGCATATGTGTTTGTGTTGGCATGGGTGTTGGCATGGGTGTTGGCATGTGTGTTGGCATGTGTGTTGGCATGTGTGTTGGCATGTGTGCATTTACATGTATGATTGTGTGTATGTGTGCACGTGTGCACGTGTGTGCATGTGTGTACGTGTGTGTGCGTGTGTATGCGTGTGTGTGCACATGTGTGTGTGTGCGTGTGCGCATGTGATTCAAATAATGACCGAGAGAGGGATATGAGCCAGGTGCAGGCAAGTACGATGAGCTCGGTTAGGTCAGCATGGACAGATTGGGCTGAAGATTTACAAGGATGTTGCCAGGACCTGAGGGGCTGAGTTATAGGGAGGGGTTGGGCAGGCTAGGACCATGGCCCTTGGAGGGGTGATCTTATAGAGATGTATAAGATCATGAGGGAAATAAACAGGGTGAATGGGCAGAATCTTTTACCCAGAATAGGGCAATCAAGGACTGGGGGACATATTTCTATGGTGAGAGGAAAACAGGAACCTGAGGAACAACATTTTCACACAGAGGTGGGTCTGAGGTAGGGAACGAGCTGCCAGAGGAGGTGGTTGAGCCAGGTACAAAAACAACATTTAAAAGACATTTGGACAGGTACACGGATAGGAAAGGTGTAGAGGGATTTGGGCCAAACGTGGGCGAGTTAGATGGGGCATCTAAGTCGACATGGGCAAGTTGGGCTGAAAGACCTGTTTCTGTGCTCTATGACACTCTAAATCGCTCTGAACACTTTACCCTCAGCCAACCTCCAGGAGATTCGATATCCCGTGCTCCCTGGCACACTGTTCCAGGCAATCTGAATCCGCTTTGTCGTTAAGTTGATGGTACGCAGATTCCCAACTGCTCCCAGTGGATGCTCAATTGCAGCTGTGATTTCAATGCAAAGAAAAGACCCAAGAGATTAACACAGTCACAGTGAGGAGTGGTTGTGGAAGGGGGCAGGAAGTGCATGTGGAAATGTAGTAGCAAGGAACTGCAGACATTGGTTTACCAAACAAAAGCACAAAATGCTGGAGTAACTCAGCGGGTCAGGCAACATAGCTGGAGGACATGCATATGTGGCATTTCGGGTCAGGATAATTCTTCAGTGCATGTGGAAATGTTTCCTTTGAAAATTCGAACATTTTAACACTGGGCAGAGATTTTTTTTGAGACACAGCATGAAACAGGCCCTTCGATCCATTGAGTCCACGCCAACTGTTGATCACCCTTTCATACTAGTTCTATGTTATCCCACTTTCTCATCCATTCCCTACACATGAGGGGCAATTTACAGAGGGCCAATTAACATACAAACCCACACGTCTTTGGGAAGTGGGAGGAAACCGGAGCACCCGGAGAAAACCTACGTGCTCACAGGGAGAACGTACAAACTCCACACAGACAGCGCCCAAGGTCAGGATTGAACCTACGTTGGTGCTGCCAAATCGTTGAAGTTGGTTGGTTGCACTCTTTTGATGGGCCTATTCATATCTAGGAGTAAGGTGAGCAGTTGGTCTTTAGCAGAAGAGATCGCAAGTGAAGGCATGGGATAATATCTCTAAGAATTTTTATACGCCTCCTTAGTCCCGTGACAATCCCTGTCCACATCTCTGCCCCCTGCATAATGTTTGCAAACCTGTCCACATCTACAAGAATGCTTACAATACCACTCTGTCACTCAACAATGAATGCACATCAAAGTAGCAAACCACTTGCTGCTAAAAGCATAGCCTCACCTTGGCAGCTGAAGCAGGGACCACTGCTATTTTTATGAAGAAATTGAATTACTATAGACGGGAAGACAGGGTGTCAGGGGTTATGGGGAGAAGGCAGGAGAATGGGGTTGAGCGGGAAAGATAGATCAGACATGATTGAATGGCAGAGTAGACTTGATGGGCCAAATGGCCTAATTCTGCTCCTAGAACGTATGAAGACACAGGCAACAGGCAAGGGGAGGGTACAAACAGATATGATAAGCTAAATGGTTCCATTGGAGACATCAAGCATGGAATAGCATCGTAGCTATGAGTGACTTACGAGTGGTAGCAGTGATCGTTACTGGGTGTCCTTCTCGATTTTCAATCAATGCAACAACTTTTACGAGATAATTAATTCCACCTTCAAGATCCATAATATCAATGGTGCTTACATCTCCACGTACAACCTTGCTGGTCTCAGGTCCCCCTGGAAACATTGAGGGGAAACAACAAGAGACCTTGGTTACTTTCCAAAATAAATTCATGGTTATCTCTATCTCATGCTCATATCTACAATTCATATGTTGCTTCTTAAGCCAGATTGGTTTTGGCGGGATCAGAAGGTCATAGGTTGAAACAAAGTCCAAGATGTTTCACGAGGGGAAAATATTATCTCACTTCGGAGCATCCTGGATGAGGAGAATTTTGGAGATAGTAGGTTTCGTGAGTTAGTCACACCGCAGGAACAGGAAGAAAGATAATGGGTGACCACTGAGAAGAGCAGTAATTGCAAGAAGATGTTGTAGGAGTCCCCTGTGGTCATTCTCCCCCCCCCCCCCCTCTCAGGTAGTATGTGTTAGATACTGTTGTGGAGGGGCTTGGCTTCAAGAGGAAAGCAGCAAGTTTGTGGCGCCACAGCTAGCTCTAATGCACAGCAGCAGAGAGAAGAGTCAAGATAAACAGAAGTGGCAGGGGGTTCATTAGTGAGGGAAATAGGCAGGTATTTCTGTGGCTGAGAGCGAGCCTCCAGAATAGTGCGTCACATCCCTGGTGCCGACATCATGGCTATCTAGGAGTGGGTTCAGGACATTCAGACAGGGGCAGGAGAACAGCCAGAGGTTGCAGTACACATCGGTGCTAATGACCTAGGTAGAAAGAGGGATGTGATCCTGCAAAGTGAGTTTAGGATGCTAGGCAGAACTTTACTTTAGACTTGAGAGATAACAGGCCATTTGGCCCACTGAGTCCGCGCCAAACAGCGATCACCCAGTACACTAGCACTAGGAACAATTGACAATTTTACCAAACCCAATTAACTCAGCGGGTCAGGCAGCATCTCTGGAGAAAAGGAATACGTGATGTTTCACGTCAAGATCTGCATGCCTTTGGAGTGTGGGATGAAACCAGAGAACCCAGAGAAATCCCACGCAGTCACAATGGGAACATACAAACTCTGTACAGACAGCACCCATGGTCAGGATCGAACCTGGGTCTCTGGCGCTGTAAGGCAGCAACTCTACCGCTGCGCCATTGTGTGGCCCCACAGGTTAAGAAGCAGGACCTTTAGGGTCATGATCTCAATATTACTCCCAATGGTGCATACCAGAGAGGGTAGGGAGAATGAATATGTGGCTAAAGAGCTACTGCATGAGGTAGGGCTTTAGATACACGGATCACCTCTTGAGTAGGTGTGACCAGAATAAGGAGGAGAGGTTGCATCTAAACTGGAAGGGGACCAACATTCTTGCAGGGTTGCTCACACTACTCGGGAGGTTTTTAATTAATTTGGCAGCGGGGGAGGGGAGCCCAGTTGCAATGCAGCAGGTGGGGAGAAAAATGTAGGAGATCAATCGAGCAAGAGCATTAGGCAGGTGAGGTGATATGGACCATGTGCAGGCAGAGGAGAATAGATTAATTTAGCATCATAATCATGAGCTGTACTGTTCTATGTTTTATGTTCATTGGTAGGTCCTGGATCAAACTGGGACATAATAACACATTCCCTTCCCGACAGACCAGTAATGAACCAGATGGAATTTTATTGCAGTCCAGTGGTCCCATGGTTACAGAGGCAAACTTTTATTGCCAAATTCCAAATTTATTTAATAACTTAAATTCCCCAGCAAAAGTGGGATCTGAGCTCCTGTCTCCTGATTGGTTTGGTTGCTCAGTTAGTAACTTAATCACTGCACTGACACATTCTTTGTTCAATTATGAAGGTTTTAAGGTAGAGGATGGTGTTTGAAGTGCACGTCCAGAGCTGGAGATATTTGTTGAAGACCTGGCCATCAGTGGCTTACCTTCGCTGCGTTTCCAGCTGATTCTGTAGGACGTGGCTCCACGGACACCGACCCAAGACACACGTAGGACGTTACTGCGAGCTTCAAGCACCCTGACGTCACTGACTCCAGCCACCAGATCATCATCAGACAATTCTGCAGCCACAACAGAGGAACCACACGCTTCAGGTTTCTAGATTTCAAGCCTGTACATTCAAACTGTAATGTCCAGGTTCAGGAGCAGCTTCTCCCAGCAACCATCAGGCATTTAAACACGACAACCTCCAAATAAGCTCCAAACTACATAGGGGGGGATGTGTGTGTGTGTGTGTGTGTGTGTGTGTGTGTGTGTGTGTGTGTGTGTGTGTGTGTGTGTGTGTGTGTGTATGTGTGTGTGTGTGTGTGCGTGCGCGTGCGTGTGTGTGTGTGCGCGCGCGTGTGTGTGTGTAGAATATATATATTCTCCTGAACTTTTTCGTTGGTTATTGTGTTGTTTATTATGGTGTTTACAGAGTACAACATTTACATATCTGTTGTGCTGCTGCAAATAAGAATTTCATCGTTCTATTTTGGGACATGTGACAATAACATACTCTTGATGCTGAACTCTTACTCTCATGTGTAGCGAGCCACAGCTAAAAACTTTGTTTTGCGTGCTAAACTTTCAGGCCAACTAAGATTCATACCGCTGGGTTGTAAGCTGCCCAAGAAAAATATGAGGTGCTATTCCTCCAATTTGCATCTGACCTCACTCTGACACTGGAAGAGGCCCAGGACACAAAGGTAAGTATGGGAATGGGAAGGGGAGTTAAATTGTTTGGCAACCGCGAGATTGCGTAGGCCAAGGCGGACCCAGCGTAGGTGTTCAGTTCACAGAGCTTGGGTCTGTACTGATATGAACATTGTCCAGTGTAAAGTCTCCCACCACACATTCCCAACACCAAGCCTTGCAGAGGTCACCAAATACTCACTGGTCTTAGCCATTATATTGACAGAGATTCCTTCTCTGCTTCCCGTTACCGGTGTGACTCCAATAGCATAAGCGGTCCCAGGCATCAAATTCTTGATATTGAATGTCTTGACCTGTCCGCTGATAATTTCACTCTTCTCAATTGCTAAAATAGAGGATAGGAAAAAAGCTTGCATTGAAACAACACCCTTCCGAACGAAAACACTCTAAAATGCCACATAAAGTAAGATTTTCAGCCTGATCCAAGAGATACAGCGCAGAAACAGGCCCTTCGGCCCACTTAGTCCACGCCGAACAGGGATCAACCCAGCGTTGTGCGGCAGTAGCTCCACCAGCCGCGTCACTGAGCTGCAGAGAATGTGATGGCGATCACATTGTTGAACCACCGGGTGGTTCACCAGACTCAACATACTTAACAGACCTAGCTAGGGTATCTCTTTCCTTCCCTGAGAGACATTTGCAAATGGTGGATTTGTTCTAACAATTCAAAGTCATATTTTACTGCTCTTCATTTCCAAACTCACAAGTTCTGAACTCATACCTAGCTGATATCAGGCAACTGAACAGTCCTCTCATCAGCTGCAGTGTGGTCCTGACTGTCCATTTACCTCACTGGAGACCTTTGAACTATTATTAATAGGACTTTAATGGAGTCTGAAGGATGTCCCGACCTAAAACGTCACCCATTCTTTTTCTCCAGAGATGCTGCCTGATCCGCTAATTTACTCCAGCACTTTGTGTCTATCTTTAATCGGATTTTACCGACTCAATGTTATATCTTCGAAGGTATCACAAAATGCTGGAGTAACTCAGCGGGCCAGGCAGCATCTCTGAGCCCAGCGGTTTGAACATTGACTTCTCTAACGTTAGATAGTTCCTCTGTCCCTCTCTTCCCCTCCCCTTCCTCACACTGTCTTCCTGTCTTCACCTATATCCTTTCTTTGTCCCGCCCCCTCTGACATCAGTCTGAAGAAGGGTCTCGACCCGAAACGTCACCCATTCCTTCTCTCCAGAGATGGTGCCTGACCCGCTGAGTTACTCCAGCATACCTTCGATGTGTACCAGCTTCTGCAGTTATTTTCCTACATAATGTTATATCTTAGTACTAAATTGCATACCCTTTATCTGTGCACTGTGGACAACTTGATTGATGTCATATACACTTTTCTTTGACTGATTGTCATGCAGGCCTGTACTAAACTAGTACAGGAGAAATAATGAACTATACTAAACTACAAATATAATAAACAAAACTAAAAATATAATAAAAGTAAACGAAACCTTTCCGCTATATTATTGGTCTGGTAAAATAGCCCTAATGCTACATTGCGAAGAGTAACAATCTGGAACTGGACAATTGCAACGATGAAGAGAAGCAGGGGACACCCTGGCACAGATTCTGTGGTACCGGCAAACCACGAAACCTACCATCAGCATTCTTCCAGGTGATTTTGTACGTCGAAGTCCTGCCGACTGCAGTCCATGACACCTGGAGCATGTTGCTTCGAATCTCGGTCACTCTCAGGTTGGTCACGTCTCCCACGATGGAATCTTATGATTAAAAATACCACAGAAATATGTTTGTCACAGCTATCAAAATTTCCTTGCAAGCAGAAAATGTGGCTTTCGTTCCTTCTCTTTCTCTAGGCTGCAGACGAGGCTCTTTAGAATTTGTGTTACAGTTCTATGCCTGGTCGCAAAATGGTGTTGGATCATAGCGACTCTTTGCATGCTCTTCTCAGAAGGGTCCTTCCATAAGCTGGTTACTGTCCAATTCACCTCCGTCCCATTGCGGACATTGAAGTTTGTCTATGGAACAATGCTGAGAACTATATTCTGCAGTCTTCCTCTTTGCTCTATCTAATGTACTTGAGTTTGTATTGATTGTATTTACATATGGTATTATCCAATCTGTTTAGATAGCATGCAAAACAAGGGGGGCGTCGCACGATGGTGCCTCGCCAACGGTCTGTCTTCATCTTTTTCCTTCTTTGTGTTTTAGGTTTGTTGTAGAATGCATGTTTTAGTTTATCTTTAGCTTTGTATTGGTGGGGGGTGGTGGGGGGAAACTTTTCTTATCTCTTTCCTCGACGGAGATACGACTTTTTCCGTGTCGTATCTCCATCTGCACAGCGACCTAACATCGTGGAGTTGGCGGCCTCTTGTTTGGGACTTCTAGAGCTCCAAAACGGCGGAGCCTGCGGACTTTAACATCTCGGAGCGGGCGATCCCTTTACCAGGGATCGGCCTGTGGTGCTCCAAGACTTTAACATGGTGGAGCTCGCTGTCCCTGGGTAGCGGCCAACTTCGGGGACTCCAAGTCGCAGGAGTTCGACTGCCTCGATGTGGGAGCTTAGACAGCCCCAATGCGGGAGCTCAATCGCCGGCTGCGGACGGTTCGACTCCCCTGACCACGGGCGGAAAGACTTTATTGAAGATAAGACTTTATTGCCTTCCAACACAGTGAGGAATGTGGAGGAGTCACTGTGGTGGATGCTTACGTCAAATTTTCATGTAGTGTGTCTTGTTGCTTTTTTGGTATGACTGTATGGCAAACCAAATTCCTCAAATGTTGCAAAACATACTTGGCTAATAAATTACGATTATGATTATGATAATGAAAACAAATCTTTTCACTATACCTCGGTACATGTGACAATAATAAACCTAAACTTAAAAATCAACTAAAACAATCATTCTAATTAGGAGGATTAAAGAAGAGGAGGTACGGACACTTTTGAAAAATATAAAAGTGGATAAGTCTCCAGGTCCTGATAGGATATTCCCTAGGACATTGAGGGAAGTTAGTGCAGAAATAGCAGGGGCTATGACGGAAATATTTCAAACGTCATTAGAAACGGGGATGGTGCCGGAAGATTGGCGCATTGCGCATGTTGTGCCCTTGTTTAAAAAAGGTTCTAAAAGTAAACCTAGCAATTATAGACCTATTAGTTTGACGTCTGTGGTGGGAAAATTAATGGAAAAGATACTTAGGGACAATATATATAATTATTTGGATAATCAAGGCCTGATTAGAAACAGTCAACATGGATTTGTGCCTGGAAGGTCATGTTTGACTAATCTTCTTGAATTTTTTGAAGAGGTTACCAGGGAAATTGATAAGGGCAAGGCTGTGGATGTTGTCTATATGGACTTCAGTAAGGCATTTGACAAGGTTCCACATGGAAGGTTGATTAAGAAGGTTAAATCGTTGGGTATTAATAGTGAGGTTGCAAGATGGATTCAACAATGGCTGAATGGGAGATACCAGAGGGTAACGGTTGACAATTGTATGTCAGGTTGGAGACCAGTGTCTAGTGGAGTACCCCAAGGATCTGTGTTGGGTCCACTGTTGTTTGTCATTTACATTAATGATCTGGATGATGGTGTGGCAAATTGGATTAGTAAATATGCAGATGATGCTAAGATAGGTGGAGTAGTTGATAGTGAGGTAGATTTTCAAAGTCTACAGAGAGACTTGGGCCTTTTGGAAGGGTGGGCTGAAAGATGGCAGATGGAGTTTAATGCTGATAAGTGTGAGGTGCTGCATTTTGGTAGGACAAATCAAAATAGGACGTACAGGGTAAATGGTAGGGAATTGAGGAATGCAGTGGAACAGAGGGATCTGGGAATAACTGTGCATTGTTCCCTGAAGGTGGAATCTCATGTGGATAGGGTGGTGAAGAAGGCGTTTGGTATGCTTGCCTTTATAAATCAGAGCATCGAGTATAGAAGTTGGGATGTAATGTTAAAATTGTACAGGGCATTGGTGAGGCCGAATCTGGAGTATGGTGTGCAGTTCTGGTCGCCAAATTATAGGAAGGATGTCGACAAAATGGAGAGGGTACAGAGGAGATTTACTAGAATGTTGCCTGGGTTTCAGCACTTAGGCTACAGAGAGAGGTTGAACAGGTTGGGTCTTTATTCTTTGGAGCGTAGAAGGTTGAGGGGGGACTTGATAGAGGTTTTTAAAATTTTGAGAAGGACGGACAGAGTTGACGTGGGTAGGCTTTTCCCTTTGAGAGTGGGGAAGATTCCAACAAGGGGACATAGCTTCAGAATTGAGGGACAAAGGTTTAGGGGTAACATGAGGGGGAACTTCTTTACTCAGAGGGTGGTGGCTGTATGGAATGGGCTTCCGGTGGAAGTGGTGGAGGCTGGCTCGATTTTATTATTTAAGAGTAAATTGGATAGGTATATGGATAGGAGGGGATTAGAGGGTTATGGTCTGAGTGCAGGTAGATGAGACTAGGTCAGGGAGAATGGTCGGCGTGGACTGGTAGGGCCGGACAGGCCTGTTTCCATGCTGTAGTTGTTATATGTTATATGTTATATGTGAATCTTTTAAATCACTTTTCTACCTGTCGTATGGCACCATTTCTAAATGTTCTCACTACCTATTGTATTTGCGTTTGACTTGATAGTAGTTATGTATAGTCCACATAGCATGCAAAACAAAGCTCTCACTGCATGTACATGTGACAATACTAAACCTAAAACATAAATTCTGATGTGGCCATTGACAATGGCTGAGCACGCAGCATCCAAAGCCATGTGGGTTTGTAGGTTAATTGGCCTCTGTAAATTGCCCCTAGTGTGCAGGGAGTGGATGGGAAAGTGGGATAACACAGAACCAGCGTGAACGGGTGATCAATGGTCAGTGTCTACTCAGTGGGCCAAAGCTGTTACCATGCTGTATCGCCAAACTAAACTAAACTAATTTGAGCAGGCAATAAAATTATCCTAGGCTAAATAATTCTCATCATTTTTTCTAACTCTGTTCTTGTAGATTTTACGGATGTTTACTCTTGCCTTTGACACCCACTTCACATCTCTTGCCAACTGGCCACACATGAAGAGATCTTTATTGATAATCTGCCTCACTAGAAATGTGGTGGTGAGGAAAGATTCTAACAACTTTAACTCCCATCTGAAAGTCTAAACATTGACTTTTGGGAGAGATGTTAACCCAAGGACTCTCTCATCCCTTATGTGAACACAAAGTATTTTGTAGTCCTATTTTGAAAAACAACAAAGGATAAGAACACAAGAAAATATGAGCAGGAGTAGGCCATCATACTCCTCAAGCCTGCTCCTGCACTCAATATAATCATTTTGGAAGTCAGTGTGTAGGCAGGCAAGGTAGTAACATTCTTGTGCACATAGCTCCAATAAATACCACCTAAATGAAGACCATATTCTGAGACAGCAGAGCACCACAGCTGGTAGATCTACTGCCTCACAGCTCCAAAGACCCAAGTTCAATCCTGACCGACCTCAAGTCTAAAATCTGAACAACAAAAAATCTGAGAGTATCACAAACTCAGGATAAACACCCACAATCACGACTGGAGTTAAACTTCAACGCTAAACGCCACTAGAATTCCTAGCTCCATTCAGAGTCAAAATTCACACTAAAAATCATTAAGAACTCCCACCATTGGAGCTTCAGAACAAAAATAGTTTTTGGTTTAGGTTTATTATTGTCACATGTTCCAAGGTGCCATGAAAAGCTTTGTTTTGCATGCTATCCAATCAGGTCAGGTAACAATATACGTAATAATAGTCAAATTCAAGTACTGTAGATAAAGCGAAAGAGAAGACACAGAGTGCAGACTAGAGTTCTCAGCATTGTGGCACATCAGTTCCACAGACTGAGACGGGATACTGAGTACAAGGAAAATCCATATGTGGTGTAAGGGAAGTGGTTGAGGCAGCTATAATAACAATATTTAAAAGGCATTTGGACAGGTAAATAGCTAAGAAAGATTTCGAGGGATACGGGTCAAATGTAGTCAAATGGGTCTAGCTTCGATGGGTTGGCATGGACGAGTTGGACCGAAGGGCCTGCTACCACACCCACTGAAAGGCTTGAGAGGTCACAGGGTACTCCTGCCCCTATTTCTTTTGCACAGCCAATGTTCCCAACAGTGGGCTGCAACCTCAACACTTACTGGTTGTTGTAGTCACCGTCACTGGGTTCCCCTCTCTGGATCCCACTAATGGCGAAACCTCAATTGCATAAACATTGTTGGGCTCCAAGCCTTCAATGACGAACGAGGTAGTACCACTGCTGAGGAATCTGCTGTCCTTGACTCCTGAGTGAACAAAAGAATGAACCAGTAACACAAAGAGTTATATCCACAACAACTGTATTAAAGCGTTCCCTTAGTGCTTCACAGGCATAATTTGGCAACAGACCCATGCAGGATGATTCTGGACAGGTAAATTTGAATGAGTGCATTGAAGGAAAAGAGAGGTGGAGAGAGATCAGGGAAGAATTCCAGCGCTTAAGAAAAGAGGAGAGAACCTGAGAAGCACAAGTGGTCGGGATTGGAGGAGCACCACCACTGAATGAGCAAGGTTCCCATTTTGACTCCATAGGGTTGCCAACTCTTCGGGGATTCCCTGGAATCTCCACAAATTGAAGATGATGCCCCAATACGCTGCTGCGAACAACCTGGCATTAATGCAAAAGGACAGCACAGGGTGCAGCTGATAATAGCCGCTACCTCATAGTGTCAGAGACCCGGGTTCGATCCTGACCACAGGAACTGCCCGTATGGAGTTTTCACATTCTCCCTGTGACCACATGGATTTCTCCCACATCCCAAAGACATGCAGGTTTGTAAGTTAATTGGCCTCTGTAAATTGTCCCTAGTGTGTAGGGAGTGGATGCAAAAATTGGGATAACACGTAACTACTGTGAATGGGTGATTGATAGTAAGCATGGACTCAGTGGGCTGAAGGGCCTGTTTCCATGCTGTGTCAATGCTGTATCAAATAATCAATAATATAAGACACCCATTAATAAATTCAACAGTAAATTTTGTGAAATATCTTTACACGGAGAGTGGGGAGATTGTGGTCAAAGTGAAAAACTGAAGGGGTTGTGATTCTGTTATGTTTGGGAAAGATCAACAAAATGTGTTGATGGGGATTAGCTGAGGAAGGGGGAAAGGAAGGTCATGTAAAGTACTCAAAGTGCTGGGGTAACAGTGGGTCAGGCAACATCTCTGGAGAACATGGATAGGCAATGTTTCAGACCAAAATCCTTCAGTCCTTCAGAATCAGTCACTCTTCTATGTTCTCCAGAGTTGCTGCCTGACCCGCTGAGTTACTCCAGCACTTTGTGTCCCTTTGTGTAAACCAGCATCTGCTGTTCCTTGTTTCTACCTCATGTAAAGCACTGACCAACTGACCAGTTGGGCCAACTGGTAATGTTGTGGACCCAATACTACACAATGAAAGTAAAAGGCCTGGATAGAGTAGATGTGGGAAGGATGTTTCTACTAGTGGTAGAGTCTAGGACCAGAGGGCACAGCCTCAGAATAAAAGGACGTAATTGAAGAAAGGAGATGAGGAGGAATTTCTCTAGTCAGAGAGTGATGAATCTGTGGAATTCATTGCCTCAGATGGCTGTGGAAGCCATGTCTTTGGGTATTTTTAAAGCGGAGATTGACAGGTTCTTGATTGGTAAGGGTGTCAAAGGTTACAGGGACAGGGCAGGAGAATAGGGTTGAGTGGAAAAGTTAGAGCAGCCATGATTGAATGCGGAGCAGACTCAATGGGCCGAACGGCCTAATTCTGCTCCAACGACTTATGAACAGGTTTCAGCAAAGCGAATGGAGGCCTGAGAAAACCTTCACACACTTCAAACTCGTATCTCACGGACCCAACCCGCCAACAAGGAAGGACACGCACCATCCGCTCGCCTCCACGTCAGCCTGTACGCCGTGGCTCCAATAACTCCGACCCAGCGGACACGAATCCGTGTGCTCTGCGTTTCAACCACCTGAAGGTCGGTCACTTCTTCTGTGACAAATGCTTGTGGAGAGAAAGTAGACTTTTACAAGCAAGCAAGCAAACTGATATTTTGCAAAGGATTGCAGGAAAATGGCACCAAGGTGAGTGGGAACTCCACCATTTATAGGTTCACATCCAAGCTGCACCCCATCCTAATTTGGAAAATTATCAATGGGCTCTTCATTGTCATAGAGTCATCCAGTGTGGAAACAGGCCCTTTGGCCCAACTTGCCCATGCCGACCAAGATGCCCTATCTATACTAGTCCGACCTGCCTGCGTTTTGCTCACATCCCTCTAAACTCATATATCTGTCCAAATATTTTTAAATGTTGTTAGAGTACAGGTACTCAACTACCTTCTCTGGCAGCTCGTTCCATATACGCAGCACCCTGCTAAGTGAATATTAGTCATCTTACAGAGAGTCAGCACAGACAGAACAGGCTGAATGGCCTCATTCTGTACTATATAATTCTATAATAATGTCTCCACAATGCAGCAAACCCTTTTTCTGTCTGGAACGTTTGACAGTTCTGGAAACTCTTCCTTAATACAGTTACATGAGAGTATAATGTCCAATGGTCAGGTAACTCACCGGTCCTGACTGTGAAGGTGGTAGGACTTCCCAGTCTGCTCCCTACCATTGCTGAAACTCCAATGACGTACACGATGTTCGACTGCAATCCTTCCAGGTCAAACGTGTTCACGGAAGCACTCAGGATTCTGCTCTCCTCGGTTCCTAACTCAAACAAAGAGAAACGTTGTGAAGGATGGAACCGGCGCCAGTGAAAGGTAACAGCACCTGTCACCACCTCAAGACCCTTGATACACGAGTTACTTGTGTACAGACACCTGGTGGAAAACACTGAACAATGTGTAATAACACTGAGGTGAAGGACATGTATTTCTATTCTCTTCTCAGGATTTGTCCCTAGTGTTTCACGTGGTATCAAAAAACTATCGGTGCCTTACAGCGCCAGAGACCCAGGTTCGATCCTGACCATAGGTGCTGTCTGTCTGGAGTTTGTTCTTTCTGTGACTGTGCGGGTTTTCTCCGGGTGCTCAGGTTTCCTCCCACACTCCAAAGATGTGCAGGTTTGAAGGTTAATTGGATTCAATAAAAAATGTAAATTGTCCCTAGTGTGTAGCATAATGCTAGTGTAGGGTAGAGCCAGTGCCAGTTTCCACACTGTATCTCTGATGTCTAAAGTCTAAAATTGGAGAAGTCAATGTTCATACCATTCGGCTGTAAGCCTGAAGAGTTTTGGAAAGACAGAGGTAGCTGACGAATTTAAAACTATTAACAGAAAAGACCAACCGTCTGCACGTTTCCACATGACCTTGTACGCTGTGGCCTCGGGCAATCCCCTCCACGCAATCCGAATGATATTACTCCGTGTTTCCAGAGAGCGGAGTTCCGTAACCCGTCCAACAGTTGCATCTTACATCACACCGAATGGAGAGGAAAGGGAAGAGGATATTTCAACCATCCGTAAGTGAGCAAATCTGATCCTTAACTAAGATGAGTGCAAGCCATCAACAAAAGGGATCTGCACTGATTCAACCTAGCCACTCCAACAGAACCTTGTTCCCCGGGTGGAAATGTCAAAGACTAGCGAACATAGCGTTCAGAGGGGCAAAAAAAAAGGAGAGATATTTGGGGCAAGTTTTTTTTTTTTTTTACAGAGAGGGTGATGGGTGCCTGAAAAGCACTGGCAGGGGTGATGGTGCAGACACGATAGTGGCGTTTAAGCAATTTTTAGATATGTTCATGGATATGCAGGGAATGGAGGGATCTGGATTACGTGCAGGCAGGTGAGATTAATTTATCTTGGCATCATGTTCAGCACAAAAATTGTAGGCCAAAGGGCTTGATGTTGTGCTGTACTGTTCTATGATATATAGTTGTGTGGTACAATCAATGGAATTAGAGTAAACTGGTGTGCAACAGTAAGGCTGAAGAACCTGTTTCCATGAATCTATGTCTTCATGCGATCTTGCCCTTGGAAACTCTTCACAGAGGGATCCTACCACAAAATGTTTCCTGTGTACTGTTCTATGACAGAGTAGGAGAATCGAGGATATAGGTTTAAGGTGAAGGGGGAAAGGTTTACTAAGAACCTGAGGAGCAACTGTTTTTACACAAAGGGTGATAGGTATATGGAACAAGCTGCCAGAAGAAGTATGTGTAGGAAGGAACTGCACATGCTGGTTTAAACTGAAGATAGACACACAATGCTAGAGTAACTCAGTGGGACAGGTAGCATCTCTGGAGAAAAGGAAAGGGTTGCGTTTTGGGTCAAGATCCTTCTTCAGCTTCCTGAAGAAGGGTCTCGACTCGAAACGTCACCCATTCCTACTTTCCAGAGATGCTGCCTGTCCCGCTGAGTTACTCCAGCATTTTGTGTCTATTGCCAGAAGAGGTAGTTGAGGCAAGTACCATCTCAACATTTAAAATACATTTGGACAGGTACATGGATAGGATAGGTTTAGAGGGATATGGTAGACTAGTGTAGAGGTGGCATGTTGGTCAGTGTGAGCAAATTGGGCGGAAGGGCCCATTTCCACACTGTCTGAATCTATGAAAGCATCTTCCAAACCTACGATCTCCACCAACAAGTAGGTTTAAGGTGAAGGGCAGCAGGGTTCATGTGAACACCAGCTGATTCCTCTCCAAATTGTACCCTGTTCAGATTTGGAAATGTATCACCAGCCCTTCTTTGCCGCTGGTTCTAAATCCCGGAACTCGCTCTTCAAGAACACTGGTATTGTAGCAGTTCAAGAAGATGGCTCACTGCCACCTTCTCAAGCACAATTAGCGATGGACAATACATGCTGGGCTTGTCAGTGATCAGCAGATCCTAAAAAGTAATATTTAAAAATATCCTTGAATTATGGCTTGAAGGGCTATGTTTGGAGTCTTTGGGGAGTCAACCACAATGTATGGATTTGGAGTCCTTTGTCAGCCACACTAGGGGAGGATCACAAATTCCTTCCCTGAAGGAAATGAATGAATCAGACAATTTTTAAACAACAGTCAACATTACTAACGCTAATGTTTCGTGCAGACGAATTTTAAATATCTAAATTGAAAATTATTTCACAGTCAATTGAACCTAATTCTTCAGATCATTAGTCCAAGCCTCTAGGTTGTTAGCTTGGTAATGTAAACCATTGAAGGGTTGTGGTTATAAAGGCTGTGCGTGACCTGTGAAAAGTTCATTTAGTCTGCTTTGAGATGAACACGCAGTTGCTGATTCAAGGAGGTGGAGATGGTTAGTAGTGAGGATACATCATCTGGATAGATGCCATAACCTTTTGCCTTGTCCAAATGAATTCCCACCACACATACTGTTGACACAATTATATATACAGGCATTCCACCTTACTGACTTGGGAGGTGGGGGGGGGGGGGGGGTTTACTTAGAGCAGTCAACATACTTGATGTATGGAATATGTTTTGCAAACAACAGTGAGGCACTTTGAGCAACTTGGCAAGCACTGCTCAGTTCCTGGAGTTTCCTGTTTATCTCATGCATCCTCAGGGGCACAGCACTCATGTTACCAACATCTGTCATTCGAAAAGCAGAGGGATCGATGCCAGAAGTTAAATCCAAACCCTCCAGGTTCACGATTTAACCAACTGAGCAACCTAACCCATTTTGTCACCGAAGGAACAAGACTCACTGCCTGTAACTAACCGTTCTGGGAATACCAACAAAGCAGCAATAACGTGTTTATGTAGCATTTTTAACATCGTAAAACTTCACATGGATGACATCAAATAAAGAAAAACACAAAGTACTAGAGTAACTCAGCGGGTCAGGCAGCATCTCTGGCGGACATGGATGGGTGATGTTTTGGGTTGGGACCCTTCTTCAGACATTAAACAAAATCTGACATCAAGCCACACAAGGATATATCATTTAAACAGTGGTGATATATAGAAAGGCTTTGGAGTTCAGAGGGACCTGGATGTCTTTAAAGCGGCGATTGATAAGTCCTTGATTGGTTAGGGCATCAAAGTTACGGGGAGAAGGCAGGAGAATGGGGTTGAGAGGGAAAAATAGATCAGCCATGATCGAATGGCAGAGCAGACTCAATGGGCCAAATGGTCTAATTCTGCTCCTTTGTCGTCTGATCTTGATATGGATTGAATGTTAACTTGCAACTTCGTGATCTGCTATTGAGTTTGGAATGGAATACTTTATTGTCACGTGACAAGGCACAGTGAAATTCTTTGCTTGCATACCCAAGGTATGCAAATAGCGGCCACCACAGTTACAAAGTACTCCGTCTCCTCCTTTATTCTCCCCCTCCCCCTCCCCCACAGCGGTCCTCCCACTGTCCATTTTTCTCCCCCTCTCCCTCCCCCACAGCAGTCCCCCTCACTGTCCTTTGTTCTCCCCCTCCCCTCCCCCTCCGCCACAGCAGTCCCCCCCACTGTCCATTGTTCTCCCCCTCCCCCTCCCCCACAGCGGTCCCCCACTGTCCATTGTTCTTCTTCCTCCCTCATGTCGGTCCCCCCACGCCGGGTCCCCACTGTCCATTGTTCTCCTTCCTCCCTCATGGTGGTCCCCCCACGCCGGGTCCTCCATTGTTCTTCCCCTCCCCCCTCACGGCGGACCCCCCCCAGGCTCTCATCGACCGCTGACCGCGGGTCGACCAGCTAGGCTTTGCCACCACCGCGAGGCTTCAAGGACCGTGTGCCATACATACAGAATGTCTGATATCTGATCCCACTAAAGACAGTGGTGCTGAACACAAGACGCCATTTGAAGACAGCAACTCTTTACGCCACATGGTTCGAGTCAGATTTCTTGACCAAGAGATTTTTTGGTTCCTAAAAAAGTTTTAGATTCAGATCGAATTAGCTTGCAGGAAGAATATGCAAGTAAATGTAGATGTGTTTTTTTGAGTCCAGGAGAAAGCATGTTTTTGTGGGGATAGAATGGATTTAGAGTTTACACCCTGCTTATTTCATCTCTTACCTGTTCGAGCAACAATGCTGGCGGGTCTTCCCTCTCTCCCACCTGAGAGGGCAGACACTTTGATGACGTACGTCACTCCCTGTTGCAACCGGTCAATGTTGAATGTGGTTGTTTCATCTGACACAACTCTGGTGATCTCATAACCTGTACAGGAGAAAAAAACAGGTGAGCCAATTGACATTAACCCCTGAACGCAATGAGTGTTGCAGGAGCCAACCAACCTATCCTGCCATCTTGTGAGGTTTGTTGGTCACTGCATTTTCTTGATAAACTCTTTTTTTTTCATTTAGTTTATTATTATTGTCACGTGTATTGAGGTACAGTGAAAAGCTTTTTGCTGAGTACTATCCAGTCAGTGAAAAGACTATACTTGAATACAATACACAGTGTACAGATTCAGGCTAAGGGGAATAACATTTAGTGCACGATAAAGTACAGTAAAGTCTGATTAAAAGATAGTCCGAGGGTCTCCAATGAGATAGATGAGAGGTCAGGACCGCTCTCTAGATGTTGGTAGGACGGTTCAGTGTCGGATAACAGCTAGGAAGAAGGTGTCGCTAGATACGGAGGTATGCATTTTCACACTTCTATTCCTCTTGTCTAATGGGAGAGGGGAGAAGAGGGAGTGACCATGATGAGACTGGTCCTCAATTATGCCGGTGGCCTTGCTGAGGCAGCGCGAAGTGCAGATGGAAATTCACAGCCTTCATCAATGATTTCGGTGAGGGTTCCAAGTATAATATATCAAAGATTGCTGATGAATCTAAGCCATGTGATAGTGAGCTTGTGGGGAGAATGCAAAGGAGCATCAAGAGGATGTTTAGTGCAGAGATACAAAATAGAATCAGGCCCTTCGGCCCACTGAATGCACGGCGACCCGTTCACTCTAGTTCCATGTTATCCCAATTTCCATTCCACTCCCTATTCATTAGAAGAAATTTACGACCAATTAGTCTACGAACCCACATGTCTTAGGGACGTAGAAGGAATCTGGAACACCTGGAGGAAGCCCACATGGTCACGTCACCTATCAATTTTCTCCAGAGATGCTGCCTGACCCGCTGAGTTACTCCGGTACTTTGTGTCCTCTTTTATCATTAAAGGCTGAGCAAGGGAGGACTGAATAGCAGGTTGATTGCACATGCAAATGAATGTGGATAAATTTAACCCCGTATAAATCTGGTGTAAAAAGGAATGAGAGTTTAGTGTTCAGGGTGTTAGAGCGATATGTGCTTGTTGAGGCTGGAATGACCTTGCAGGTGTGCCGCCCAAAGGGTGGTACAGTGGCACAGCGATAGAGCTGCTGCCTCAGGGCGCCAGAGACTCGGATTCAATCCTGAATAACAGCGTTGTCTGTGTGGAGTTTGTACGTTCTCCCTGTGACCATATGGATTTTCTCTGGGTGCTCTGGTTTCCTCCCACATTCTAAAGACGTGCAGGTTTGTAGGTTAATTGGCCTCTGTAAATTCCCTCTAGGGTGTAGGATGTGAAAGTGGGATAACATGGAACGAGTGTGCGGGTGATCAATTGTTGGATTTAGTGGACCGAAGGACTTGTTTCCACACTGTATTTTCAACCTACATGAGGCAAAGTGCTCTGTGTCTACGTTACTGTTGTCTTTTATCTGTTCTATCTGCTGCCACAATAACGTAATGTCTGATTTACCAATGTTAATTTGCATTGCCTACCTTCTGGGTTTCTCCAGATTATTTTATATTCCGTTGCTCCGAGCACTGCCGTCCAGCTGATCTTAATCCGGTTGTGATTTGTTTCTATTATCCGCAAATTTGTCACGGTGCCCGGACCTAGTTCTTCATCCCCTGCTTAGAGAACAGAAAGACTGTGACAAGGAAACAAAATACCATTTCTCCAAACCTCCTCCGAAGTGACCTAGCTTCAATGTTGTCACCACCGTAACTAGCTGATCTAGCATGTTAGCCCACACGGTGGAAGATTTTGAATCAAACCTGGAACTCTGGTGCTATAAGGTAGCAACTCTACCGCTACACCACAGTGAACGGTTACCATAGTAAATCAAAACCAATAGCACCAAGGATGCAATATAGAGAAAGTACAGGTTTTGGCATAAGCCTCTTAGCTTCAGGGTTTTGGACCCATGTGGCGATGGTGATAAGGCTTTGTAATTTTGCATAACTAACCTGTCTTTGACATGGTCGCTGAAGTTGCCACTTCTCTGTCGTTGTACAGAGTGTAGAGAGTGATGGCGTACTCGGTACCAGGAGACAAGTTGCTGATATCATAGTTGTTGGAGGCGGCAGTCAGCACAACTTTCTTGGACTGTGATTGTTCCTCTGTCAAAAATGGAAAGGATAAGATATTTTCAGGGCACAGAATTCCAAGTTACCGTCTTAGCACCAGACTTTGCAAATCACCTAAATTTTTTTGCAGAGGGTGATCTCATCCAGTTGAGTGACAATGGTGTTGGGAAACAAGGAGGTCTCCATTTAGAGGCAGCATTAACATGGAATACAGCAGAACCAGAAATCCTTTACATTCCCCTCCACTCATTCATGGGATGTGGGTCCGATGGGACAATGGAATCTCAACCCAAAGCAATGAAAAATTAACAATATTGTTCCAAGTCAGCATACAATTGACTAGGAAGGTAGTCATCTCCCCCAACACTTGGTCGTTCTGCCCACTAGAGATTGCTGTCTTGGGAGGTCTACCCCAATGAACACTGCCTCCAAGCCCAGTTTGCCCGTGCAGTTACTATTCAAGGGCAATATTTCATCACATGCCCAGAGCACCCATTAACTGATCTCACTAAATGAGAAGCCAGTTTTACCCAATTGCAATTGTCAGCATTGGGTATAATTAAAATAATCGCAATCGTTACATTTTGTGCTATTTAATCGTGAATTCACTCCAATACTAAGGCATGGGATCAGTCATGATATTACTGAATGGCCAAGCAAGTTTGAAGATTCTACAGCGCTCAGTTCGAAAGCCTACTGCAGTAGCTGTAGGACTAAAGGCTATTCAAGCAGGCTTGAGGGGTTCTATGGTCTACACCGTCCCCATCACAGATGATCTCCTATCAGGACAGAGGTTGAGTGTGTCTACCTGTGGCTTTCCTCCACTCTATTCTGTAGTTGCTGGCATCACGTTGGAGGTTCCACGTCACACGGATGGCAGTCGCACTAATCGCCACCATCCTCAAACTCAGGCTTTCTGCCGCTTCTTGGGGAGAAAAGGGGAGGGTGGGAGTCAATGTCAAATGTCAGGCCACCACATAAACATTGATATCCAAATACTCAGCACGTTCAAACCCAAACAATTAATTACAAAATACCTCAGACGCGGTTCCCAAAACCTGAAATAAAAGCAAGAAACACTCAAAATATTTGGCAGGTCAGTCAGTATTGTTACAGGGTAGGTTCCAGACCTGATGAGGGATTGTTGGCCTGAAGCGGAGAGATTGTGAAGTGAACAA
The DNA here is from genome assembly GCF_053455715.1 of Rhinoraja longicauda. Taxonomy (NCBI): domain Eukaryota; kingdom Metazoa; phylum Chordata; class Chondrichthyes; order Rajiformes; family Arhynchobatidae; genus Rhinoraja; species Rhinoraja longicauda. The sequence goes on along the minus strand of NC_135969.1, from coordinate 17,762,965 downwards.
AGAAGGGAAGAGATTGAACTTGTTTTTCGCCTTCCATCACAGTGAGGAATGTGGAGGAGTCACTGTGGTGGATGTTCATGGTAAAATGTATTTTGTGTTTTTTTTTGCTTTTTATTGGTATGACTGTATGGCAAATCAAATTCGTCTTATGGTGCAAAACAAATTTGGCTAATAAATTATGATTATGATTATGATAACTGTTCTTTCGTTCTTCACAAATACTGCCTGACTTGCTGTGGTAATTATTCACACATCCATTCCCACTGTTTAAAGTCAAAGGGACCAAAGCCAATGGCATCAACCACTTTAATTGTCAATCCCAATCCCATCCAACGTGTCTGTCAGTGCCTTTGAGGGGCACAATAGGTTCTTGGAAAAAAATAGGTTCTTGATCACCTGATCTAATAGCTAGTACAAGAAGATAACTGCAGAAGAAGGGTCTCGACCCGAAACGTCACCCATTCCTTCTCTCCCGAGATGCTGCCCGACCTGCTGAGTTACTCCAGCATTTTGTGAATAAAAAGATAACTGCAGATGCTGGTACAAATCGAAGGTTTTTATTCACAAAATGCCGGAGTAACTCAGCAGGTCAGGCAGCATCTCGGGAGAGAAGGAATGGGTGACGTTTCGGGTCGAGACCCTTCTTCAGACAACCATTCCTTCTCTCCCGAGATGCTGCCTGACCTGCTGAGTTACTCCAGCATTTTGTGATCTAATAACTAGACTGGTCCTTCACAGGAACATCCCTCCCCACCATCGAAAACATGGACATGAGACGCTGCCTCAAGAAGACGGCATCTATCATCAAGGATCCCTGCCGTGCTCCCTTCTCGCTGCTGCCATTGGGTACCAAAGCCTGAATTCCCACACCACCAGGTTCATGAACAGCAAATTCACTACAACAATCAATGTCTTGAATCAACCCTCCTAACTCTAATGCTGCCTGACCCGCTGTTATTCCAGCATTTTGTGTCTATCTTCGATATAAACCAGCATCTGCAGTTCCTTCCTCACATTCTACCTCAGCAACAGAACACCACAGATTACTCTTGCACTGCTGCGGACTTGTTTTTATTTATAATTGTTTTATAGGCTAATTGCTTTTTACAATCTTATTCTTTTTACTAACTTTTGTGAATTTATGTAATTTATGGAATCAAGAACCAAAGGGCAATCTACAATTTGAGAGGGAGAAGGAAAAATCGGAAGTGTCAATATTACAGTTGAGCAAAGGGGACGATGGAGGCATGAGGGAGGAGCTGTCCAAAGTTGACTGGAAAGAGACCCCAGCAGGGATGACAGTGGTACAACAATGACAGGTATTTCTGGGAATAATACAGAAGGTGCAGGATCAGTTCATTACAAAGAGGAAGAAAGATTCTAAGGGGAGTAAGAGGCGACCATGGCTGACAAGGGAAGTCAAGGACAGTATAAAAATAAAAGAGAAGTATAACATAGCAAAGAGGAGCGGGAAGCCAGAGGATTGGGAAACTTTTAAAGAGCACAGAAGATGACTAAAAAGACAATACGGGGAGAAAAGATGAGGTACGAAGGTAAGCTAGCCAAGAATATAAAGGAGGATAGTAGGTATCCTTCTTTAGCTATGTGAAGAGGAAAAAAATAGTTAAGACAAATGTGGGCCCCTTGAAAACAGAAACAGGTGAATTTATTATGGGGAACAAGGAAATGGCAGACGAGTTGAACAGGTACTTTGGATCTGTCTTCACTAAGGAAGATACAAACAATCTCCCAGATGTACGAGTGGCCAGAGATCCTAGGGTGACGGAGGAACTGAAGGAAATTCACATTAGGCAGGAAATGGTGCTAGGTAGACTGATGGGACTGAAGGCTGATAAATCCCCAGGGTCTGATGGCCTTTATCCAAGGGTACTTAAGGAAGTGGCTGTAGAAATTGTGGACGCATTGGTGATCATTTTCCAATGTTCTATAGATTCTGGATCATTTCCTGTGGATTGGAGGGTAGCTAATGTTATCCCACTTTTTAAGAAAGGAGGGAGAGAGAAAAGAGGGAATTATAGACCAGTTAGTCTGACATCAGTGGTGGGGAAGATGCTGGAGTCAATTATAAAAGATGAAATTGCGGCACATTTGCATAGCAGTAACAGGATTGGTCCGAGTCAGCGTGGATTTACGAAGGGGAAATCATACTTGACTAGTCTTCTGGAATTTTTTGAAGATGTAACTAGGAGAATGGAAAGGGAGACCCAGTGGATGTAGTGTACCTGGACTTTCAGATAGCCTTTGATAAGGTCCCATATAGGAGATTAGTGAGCACAATTTGAGAACATGGTATTGGGGGTAGGGTACTGACATGGATAGAAAATTGGTTGGCAGACAGGAGACAAAGAGTAGGGATTAATGGGTCCCTTTCAGAATGGCAGGCAGTGACTAGTGGGGTACCACAAGGCTTGGTGCTGGGACTGCAGCTATTTACAATATACATTAATGACTTAGATGAAGGTATTAAAAGTAACATTAGCAAATTTGTAGATGACACAAAGCTGGGTGGCAGTGTGACTGTGAGGAGGATGCTATGAGGATGCAGGGTGACTTGGACAATGATCAGCCATGATCACATTGAATGGCGGTGCTGGCTCGAAGGGCCGAATGGCCTCCTCCTGCACCTATCGTCTATTGACAGGTTGGGTGAGTGGGCAGATGCCTGGCAGATGCAGTTTAATGTGGATAAATGTGAGGTTATCCACTTTGGTGGCAAGAATAGGAAGGCAGATTATTATCTCAATGGTGTCAAGTTAGGAAAAGGGGAAGTACAACGAGATCTGGGTGTCCATGTTCATCAGTCACTGAAAGCAAGCATGCAGGTACAGCAGGCAGTGAAGAAAGCTAATGGCATGTTGGCCTCCATAACAAGAGGAGTTGAGTATAGGAGCAAAGAGGTCCTTCTGCAGTTGTACAGGGCCCTAGTGAGACCACACCTGGAGTATTGTGTGCAGTTTTGGTCTCCAAATTTGAGGAAGGACATTCTTGCTATTGTGGGAGTGCAGCGGAGGTTCACGAGGTTAATTCCCGGAATGGCGGGACTGTCATATGTTGAAAGAATGGAGCGACTAGGCTTGTATACACTGGAATTTAGAAGGATGAGAGGGGATCTTATTGAACCATAAGATTATTAAGGGATTGGACACGCTAGAGGCAGGAAACATGTTCCCGATGTTGGGGGAGTTCAGAACCAGGGTCCATAGTTTAAGAATAAGGGGTAGGCCATTTAGAATAGAGATGAGGAAGAACTTTTTCACCCAGTGTTATGAATCTGTGGAATTCACTGCCTCAGAAGGCAGTGGAAGCCAATTCTCTGGAATGCTTTCACGAGAGAGTTAGATAGAGCTCTTAAAGATAGCGGAGTCAAGGGATATGGGGAGAAGGCAGGAACGGGGTACTGATTGGGGATGATCGGCCAAGGGCCAAATGAACAACTCCTGCACATATTGTCTGTTGTCTATCGACATTGATTTAAGGTGAGAGGGGACAGATTTATTAGGAACTTGAGGGGCAACAACACAAAGCGTGGTGTGTGAATGAAATGAGCTGCCAGAGGAGGTGAGGCAGGTACGATAGCATCATTTAAAAGACATTTGGACTGCTACATGAATCGCAAAGGTTTAGAGGGATATGGGTCAAACTCAGGCAGGTGGGACAAATGTAGATGGAACATCTTGGTTGGCCAGGGCAAGTTGGGCTGAGGGGCTATTTCCATGCAGGGAGCATCTCTGCAGAACATGGATGGTGACCCTTCAGCTCTGCACCCTTCTTCAGACTGATTGGGGGGGGGGCTGGGAAGAAAGTTGGGAAAGAGGAATGGCAGGACAAGGTCTTGTAGGTGTGGACACAGGCAAGGAAGGGGACAGGCAGTAGATGGGCAGATGGTTGGAACAAAGGCCAGAGATTAAAACAGAAGGTGTAAGACAAAAGGAATGAAGAATTGCAAATTGTGAAATCAGAGGAAGGAATGTGGGAGGATAGGGAGGGGGGAAATAGGTGTGTCCAGGTGATGAATGGAGGTGGGGGTGTGGGACAGAAAGAGTGGGTTGTCAGAGGTTACCTAAAATTGGAGAATTGTCAGGGTCTCTCCAGTTGTTTTCCTTTTGGATCGAATGCCAAAGCCAGTGAGGCAGAGGGTTTTGTATTTCCTGCAATGCTCTTTAATCTGCAGTTTATTATCTTTTATTATGCTCCAAGCTAACCCATTTTTGGCAACACAACTATCTCTAAATAAAGATTCATGTGCAATAAAAGTACAAAGAACCTGTTACTTTGAAAGGAAACTAAGCTTTGCAGAGTTCAAGTTACATTTGAACAAATTGGTTTTTTTAACGCTTGTTATAGGATGTGGGAGCTGCTGTCAAGGCCGGCATTTGTTGTCCTAATTGCCCCCGAAAAAAATGATGGGGGACTGACTTCCAGTGAACATACTTGCAGAGTTTTGTTTGGCATGGAGTTCCAGTGCTTAGACCGACGATGTTGATGTTGAATCAAACCTCTGAATTGTGGACACGGAGATTTTAATACAATCTCTCCAGCTGAACTACTGCAGCCTGTCTTCCAACTCTATGACCAGTGGAGGTCTTTGAACCTCCTATAGCTATTTTAATGAACTCTCCCTTGATGGTCCTACGTCAATATCTTTGATCCCATACGCGGAATTCCCTTGCTCCACTTCATTTTGCGAGGACATACTTGCATTGGAAGAAGCTCAGAGTGGCTCCAATTGATAGAGACAAGATTGATGAGATACTTCCCTTGGTGGGAGAATGTAGAACCAGGAACCTGTTTTGGGATAAAGAGTTTCCCGTTTAAGGCAGCTATGACGAAATCTACCCCAGTGAAGTCTTTGGTTATTTCACAATCACCTTTGACAGAAACAGCATTGGAACAGGCCCACTTGTGCCCACGCTGACCATTGATCACCCGTTCACATTCATTCTATGTTATCCCATTTCCTCATCCACTCTCTATACAATTTACAGAGGCCAATTAACCTGCAAACCCGCACAACTTTGGGATGCGAGAGAAAACCGTGGCACCCGGATGAAACCCACACAGTCACAGAGAGAATATGCAAACTGCAAACAGCACCCGAGGTACATCAGGTACACTACATTTATGTGTAGGAACTGCAGATGCTGGTTTAAACCAAAGATAGACACGATAAGCTGGAGTAACTCAGCGGATCAGAGAGCTTCTATGGAGAAAAGGAATAGGTGACGTTTCGGGTCAAGGCCCTTCTTCGGACTGAGGGGAAAGGGAAACGAGAGATATATTGGAGGAACAGCATCTCATATTTCGTTTGGGCAGCTTACAACCCAGTGGTATGAATTTGATTTCTCCAACTTCAAGTAACCCCTGCATTCCCTCTCTCTTCACCCAATCCCCACCCAAGTCGTACCAGCTTCAAAGTCGTCTGGTTGAGTCTCATTGTCTGTTCTCGTTCACACCCAGCAAACAGCTAACAATGGCCTGTTTCCTTTATCATCGTCACTTTTTTGCATATCTTTCATTCATTTGTTCTATATCTCCCTACATCACTGTCTATATCTCTCGTTTCCCTTTCCCCTGACTCTCAGTCCGAAGAAGAGTCTCAACCCGAAAAGTCACCTGTTCCTTTTCTCCAGAGATGCTGCCTGACTTGCTGCGTTTCTCCAGCTTTTTGTGTCTAACTCTACATTTTTTACAACTTTCGGAATTGAATCTTGAAAAATGGCGACAAAACATGGCGGCTCTTGTATACTGTCATAATGTACTGGTGCTTAACTAAGATCATGTTTATGTCTAGAAATATTTTTACTGAACTGAATGGAAAATAGGAGTTTCACTGAATCTTGGTATATGTGACAGTACAGTACCATGGAACCAGGATCTCTGGCGCAGTGAGACAACAATTCTATCTGTCACGCCACTGTGCTGTCTTGTGCCATTCTTGTGCCTTTATTTTCCCTATCCGCCCGCATGGGACTGTTGGTCTGAAAGCCCTCCCATTACTTCCTTCTTGCAAGCCATGTTGCAGAACGTTTTACGTGTCATCTACTTGGCAGAGTTATCAACCATCCAGGATTTGCCTGGAGTTCCCTGATACTATAGACTCATCTTCCAGTCTTTGAGCATCTAAGGTAAAAAAAAAATCCTAGCAGTGTTAACAAAACAAATGTACCTTCAAATAAGAAAAATGTCTTGCCTCTCCATCACAAAAATACTGGAATAAAACAAAACTGCAGATGCTGGCTCATACCAAAGATAGACGCAAAATCCTGGACTAACTCAGAGGGTCAGGCAACATCTCTGGAGAAAAAAATGGATAGGTGACTTTTTGGGTCGGGAATCTTCTTCACACTCGGACTCACAGACTCAGAGTCTGAAGAAGGGTCCTGACCCAAAACGTCATCTATCCATTTTCTCCATTGACACTGCCTGATCCACCGAGTGAATACAAAACTATTGGACATGGAAAGAAACAATTTTTGGACAATCGAGTATTCTTGACTAATGAAAAAAATTGCTTTGCTTTTTAAATAGCTCAGAGGGCGGGAAATGACCTGGAGCATGCGATTGTCATAGAGTGATATAGCATGGAAACAGGCCCTTCAGCACAACTTGCCCACACCGGCCACCATGTCCCAGCTACACATTCCACCTGCCCGCATTTGGTCTATATCCCTCCAAACCTGGTCTAACTATTTCTTAAATGTTGGGACAGTCCCTGCCTCAACTATCCCCTCTGGCATCTTGTTCCATACACCCACCACCCTTTGTGTGAAAAAGTTACTCTTCAGATTCCTATTATATCTTTTCCCCTTCACCTTAAACCTATGTCCTCCTGTCCTCGATTCACCTACTCTGGGCAAGAGACTGTGCGTCTACCCAATCTATTCCCCTCATGATTTTGTACACCTCTGTAAGATCACCCATCCTCCAATGAACAGAATCCCATCCTACTCAACCTATCCCTACTCAACTCAACAACTCAGCCCCTCCAGTCTTGACAACACCCTCGCAAATCTTCTATGTATGCTTTCCAGCTTGACAATATCTTTCCTATAGCATGGTGCCCAGAACTGAACACAATACACTAAGTGCGGCCTCACCAACATTTTATACAACTGCAACATGACCTCACAACGTCTACACTCACTTGGGCGTGTGCATTGACGCAGTTTTGAACCATAAGTGGGTGAGGTTGGGGAAGGTACCTGTTTTCATCCTGGTATTGGCAGCAGGCCCCTCTGTCCTTCCGTACAATGCTATTAAGGTTACTGTATAATCAGTATTTGGCAGAAGGCCTTGAATATGGTAAAATTCCGTGGATCGATCGAACGTGACTGTCAGGACATCTCTTCCTGAGGAGGAACAGAATGGAGTATCAAGTGAAATTCATCCACTGTTATACACAAAACAATGACGTTTCTTCGCAAGGGAATTTCAGAACCAGAGCTAATCACATATACGCTACAAACTCACACATTCAGTGCTTGCAACAAAAGGATCATTGTTCATGTAGTAGAAATAATGAGCCGGAGATACTGGTTAATACACACAAGGACGCAAAGTGCTACAGTAACTCAGAGGGTCAGACAGCATCTGTGGAGAACATGGATAGGTAAGGTTCTGGGTTGAGACCCTTTTTTAGAATCTCCATCTGGATTTGCGTCTATTTATCCCTCCTCCCTGACCTCTTCCACCTACAGTATATTTCTTCCTCTAGTTTCACAATTCGCACCTCTTTTATCCTTATCTCACACGTTGTCCTTTCATCACTGGTCTTTGTCCAACCATTTGCAAGTCCAACCATCAAAACCGTACTTAAACTATATACACCTATCAGTTGCCAGGATTTGTCTTGCCCCCAAATCTCTTCCAACTTTCTGCACCCCCCCCCCCCCCCCCCCCCCCCCACCACCACACTACAATCAGTCTGAAGTGTCCCGACCCAAAACATCACCTATCCATGTTCTCTAGGAATTCTACCTGACCCGCTGAGTTGCTCCAGCACTTTATGTTCCATTGCACATATGGTACCAATTATTTACTTCATGTTAACAAAATACAAATCTCTGTCTCAGTGTATCAATGTTGCCAGAATTGCCCAGAGAAAGTCAGAAAAACAAGTATATATTAAACTATCACTGCTAGACCAGTCGGAATGCATCAACCTGCTGCATTCCTCCAGCACTTTGTGTTTTGTTGACGATTCCAACATCTGCAATTTCTTGTGTACCCAATTTTTTTGTTTGATTTGTTTTTACAGTATTTGCAAAACATAAAACATTGGTGAGAATACAAAAAAACTGGCTTAAAAATTACTTCTGCACTTTCTCTCAATTTTTAGTTTAGTTAAGATTTGCTTAGAGATACAGCATAGAAACAGGCCCTTCGGCCCACCGAGTTCACGGTGATCATCGTTCACCCATACACTAGTTCTATGTTATTTAATTTTCGCATCCTACACACTAGGGGCAATTTACACACTAGGGGCAATTTACACACTAGGGGCAATTTACACACTAGGGGCAATTTACACACTAGGGGCAATTTACAGAAGCTAATTAACCTACAAACCTACACGTTTTTTGGGACATGGGAGGAAACCGGAGCACCCAGAGAAAACCCACGAGGTCACATGGAGAACTTGCAAACTCCGCACAGACGGCACCCGTAGTCAAGATCAAACCTGGGTCTCTGGCGCTGTGAGACAGTAGCTCTACTGATGTGTCACTGTGCCACTCTTTTTTGAGTGCTCCAACCCAAAGCTGATGAATATACCTTAACAGGTATATTCTGACAGACAGTCAGTCAGAAGCAGAGAAGTCGAGGTGCTCAAGAACAATTGTTGCTGGCTCTTTGACCAAGGCAAGCATTGCTACTATGATGAATGTTATTATTTTCAAGCAAGGATTACTGAACAATGATCAGCAGCAGAGCAACCAGACCTAATCTGTTTGCCTGAGCAGCATGATTAAAGATTAGAGACATGGACTTTATATTATGTGTGCATCACTATTAAGACCTATATCTGTTGGCCACACCTAAATGACTCTCAAGTCAAGTGGTTACAAAGCCTTTTTGGGGGTCAATTAGCCACCTGCCGTGAGAGTGAATCTGGAGTCACATATAAACCAGACTAAGAACTGGGCAATGTCCTTTTTAGAAGATTGAGGAGATTCGATTTTGAACTTCTGCAGGTGTACAGTAAAGAGCATTTTGACTGGCTGCATCAAGGCCTGGTTTGGCAACTTGAACACCCAGGAATACAGGAGATTACCAACAAGTGGTGGACACTGCCCAGTCCATCACGGGTACTGACCTCCCCACCATCAAAAGGCAGCCAGCATCATCAAGGACCCACACCACCCTAGCCACACTCTACCATCGGGACGAAGGTTTAGAAGTCTGAAAACCGTGGCTTCCAGCATCAGGAACAGCTCCTTCCCAACAACTATCAGGCTCTTGAACACTGCAAACACCAACCAAACTTTGAACCACAAACTGTTTTTACTACATTAGGGACTTTGGGCTTTAACAAAAGATTAGTGCAAAAGATTCTGTTTTGCACTAATCTTGTGTTGTGTTGAACAATCAAACTTTTTTGTTTGTCTGTTTTTTTATGTTATCTGTTGAGTGCTGTGTTTTCAGGCCTGTTATGCCGCTGCAAGTAAGAATTTAATTGTTCTGTTTCGGTACATATGACAATTAAACATGCTTAACTTGTCCCTCGTGTGTAGGATAGAACTAGTGTATAGGATCGCTGGACGGCATGGACCAGGTGGGCCGAAGGGCCTGCTTTCGCGTTGTATCTCAACAGGGTCTAAGGTGTACTGGTAGGATTTGAATTTCTTAAAATCAGTGGTCCAGGTTCTGGGATCACTAGCACGGTGAGATGGTCACTGTGCCCACATGGACCACTCTCTTTACATGTCTGGAGTGGTCAGGTATTCTCACCTGCAGATGGGCCCCATTTTAGTCTGTAGCCTGTAGCTCCACTCGTTCCTTTCCACCTAACCTCCGCGCTCTGGGGAGTCACATTCTGAACGGCCAGTTGTTGCACCGGCTTCAGGGCCACTGAAAGCACAAAAGCAAGTTCCATTTTATTTGAATCTCCAGTCCCCTGTGGATCTTCTCTCCACGACCTCTGGGTGGAGAATCCATCTGGCAACATTTGCCTGTAGAATTGGAACTGTCCAGGCTTGATAGATTTCTGAAGACACACAAATGTTAAGGTTATCAATGTTCTAGCACTGGTTTGGAGCTAAAGCAGAAACTGCTGGAGACATTCAGCAGGTCGGGCAGCATCTATGGCGAGAGAAACAGAGTTAAAATTTAAGGTCAAAGTTGCTTCATCAGAACTAGAAAGATTAGAAAAAAAATGTGCTTCAAGCTGTAGAGAAAAGGGACAGATGGAGAGAGGGGGAATGTGTGTGATAGTGGGAGACTCGGATAGTACAAGTGACATGGTGCTGTTGGTGCCATCTGAGAGAGAGTAATGGATGCTCAGTAATCACAGATGATCTGTTTGGAGTAGGAGTGATAGATGATTGAGGGCAGGAGAGAGAAAAAGCAATGCAACTCAACTGAGATGCCAAAACACAACAGTGTTTGAAATCCAATATAAAGACTATGTTGGAAATTTGGAGAGAGTGAGAGAGACACTTAAAGACCAACTTCCTGGTCAACTCGTCCCTTCCCACCCAAACCACCCTCTCCCCAGGTACTTTCCCCTGCAACTGCAGGAGATGCAACACCTGTCCCTTTTCCTCCCCCCTCGACTCCATCCAAGGACCCTGACAGTCTTTCCAGGTGAGGCAGAGGTTTACTTGCACCTCCTCCAACCTCATCTACTGTTTCCCCTGTCAACTCCTGTACATCGGCGAGACCAAGGGCGGGCTCGGCGATCGTTTAGCTGAACACTTCCGCTCAGTCCGCCTTACCTAGCTGATCTCCCGTTTGCTCGTTCCTAATCTGACCTTTCTGTCCTGGGCCTCCTCCATTGTCAGAGTGAGGCCCAGCGCAAATAGGAGGAACAGTAACCCATATTTCGCCTGGGTAGCTTACACCCCAGCGATATGAACATTGATTTCTCTAACTTCAAATAACCCTTGCTTTCCCTCTCTCTCCATCCCCTTCCCAGTTCTCCCACCTGTCTTACTGTCTCCGACTACATTCTATCTCTGTCCCGCCCACTCCCCTGACATCAGTCTGAGGAAGGGTTTCGACCCGAAAAGTCACCCATTCCTTCTCTCCAGAGATGCTGCCTGTCCTGCTGAGTTACTCCAGCATTTTATGTCTACCTTTGATAATGTTATAGATCTGGCCAGTTCTGATACAAACAGGAAATGTTAGTTGTCCGAAATTACGGAATTCAATATTGGATCCTAACTATTCTAGGAATGTCCAGGCTTTGATGGAACTATAGGGATACTGTTGTTGGTTGTGTTTGTGCCTGTGTGAGTGTGTATCAGTGTGTTTGTGAGCGTCTGAGTGTCGGTGTGTCGATGTGTGTGTGTGTGTGTGTGTGTGTGTGTGTGTGTGTGTGTGTGTGTATATGTGTGTGTGTCTGTATCTGTGCGTTTGTGTGTGCCTGAGTGCGTGTGCGTGTTTCTCTGTATGTCTCTCTGTGTGTTGGGAGAATGAGGGAGGGTGGTGGGAGGCACAGATTTCAGATAATTGCCAAAAAAAACCTCAGCAGGCAGATGAGAAGTATTCTTGTAGACCACGAGTTAATGTGATCTGAAATGCAGTGTAAAAAATGATTGATTGAAGGTTATTCAGTAGTAATACTCAAAAGATAATTTGGGTGAGTTGTGTGAAAAGACTAAATCAAAGGTTCACTGGAAATACAAGGAACTGCAGGTGCTGGAATCTTCAGCAAAACACAAAACACAGAATGAACAGTGGGTCAGGCGGCATCTGTGGAGGGAATGGTCGTGACATTTCAATTCAGGACTCTTCTTCAGACCACTATAGACACTTTCAAGGCCCGACACAAGCAGAGCGGGCCAAATGCCCATCTCCTGCACTGTGTGGCTCAATGAAAAAAAACCTTTAAAAGGATGATAGGAAGCAATTTAAAAGAATGAGAGCACAGGCATTTTGAATCGCTTAAAGGAAAGCAAAGTCCCATTGATATCCCTTCACAAGGTTCGAGTCCCTTCTCCACCAGCACACTGAATGCTTGCTAAAGGCTCCCCAGAAAGGCTCCCCAGAAGGTTCCAAACTCCAGAAGGGGCGCACTCGGCAAAAGCTCGTGAAAGGTCGCATTCCGCTGCCATATCCTGGCAGGCAGCTGGCCTGGCTCACCTGCCGCCGAACCAGGGAAACCCGCCTGGAGTTTTCCGCAGCTTGTTTTCTGCTCGCCCCCGAAGACAAGGAACCAAAGAGTGGTGGGAGTCGGCGACAGTGGTGAACGCGGGGCAAAGGGCTGGCACGGAGACCTGAGAGGCATACCTTCCGTGCCCCCAAGGTTGGCTGTGGGAGGCACCCACAGAAGTACAGGTTTGTAGGTTAATTGACTTTGGAAAAAATTGTAAAATGTACCTCGTGGGTAGGATAGTGTAGGAGTATGGGGCTTGCTGGTCCGCGCGGACTTGGTGGGCTGAAGAGTCCGCTTCCTCACTGTATTTCTAAACTAAACTAAAACTAAACCTGGCAACTCTTGCATATGGACTCATCAGCTGTTTCTATACATTCGGTACTTAATTGGGGATTGTATGTATTGCAATAATCTTTCTGATCTGTGTGCAAAAAAATAAATGTCATTGTGCCTTGGTACATGTGATAACAAGAGAACCATTGAACCATTGACTTGAAACATCACCTATTCATGTTCTCCTGAGATGCTGCCTGACCCGCTGAATTACTCCAGCACTCTGTCTTCTGTCCAGGTCATGCTGGCCATCTCTCAGAAGCTCAGAGGTACTTACATGTCTTTCCAGAGATCATAGACGGCAGTGTTGTGTTGCCTGTGTGCATGGGCCGAAGGGTGACGATGTACTCGGTGTTTGGCACCAGGTTCTCCAGGGTGAAGGAGGCTGTGTTCGCACTCAGGATCTTCTCTCCCAGCCGGCTATCTGAATCTCCTGAGAGCAACAGTGGAGGAATCGACAAGGAAAATCACATTTCAAATTGGGTTGAGTTAATGCAATTTTACATCTGCTTTTTTCATAAAGTCCACAATATAAACGCGACCGCGCCGCAGGGAATAATATCAAGTGAGATTGTCCACTTTTCAATCTAACCTCAGATTCCTCAAATCTCCTAATACACAGGGTAGGCACGGTGGCGCAGTGCTAAAGTTGCTGACTTATGGCGCCAGAGACCCGGATTCGATCCTGACCATGGTTGCTGTCTGTACGGAGTTTGTACGTTCTCCCTGTGACCGTGTGCGTTTTCTCCGGGTGCTCCCGTTTCCTCCCACACTCCAAAGGCGTACAGGTTTATAGGTTTAAATGGCTTTGGTAAAATTGTAAACTGTCCCTAGTGCGTAGGATGGTGCAAGTGTACAGGGATCGCTGGTCGCCGCAGATTCGGTGGGCCGAAGGGCCTGTTTCCGCACCGTATCTAAAAAAACTAAACTAAATTCAAAAATGTATAGTTCTTTTATGTTTAGTTTAGTTTAAAGATACAGCATGGATATAAGCCTTTCGCTCACTGTCCATGCTGACCATTGACCACTAGTTCACACTAGTTCTATGTTATCCCACTTTCCTACATATTTTGATCAATTTTACAGAGGCCAATTAACCTACACCCCCACATGCTTAAACTTCAGACTTTAGCGATACAGCGCGGAAACCGGCCCACTAGCACTCTACTACACACTGGGGACAATTTGCAATCTTACTGAAGCCAATTAACCTACAAACCTGAATGTCTTTGGAGTGTGGGAGGAAACTGGAGCACCCGGAAGAAAACCACACGGTCACAGGGATAATATGCAAACTCCACACAGGCAGCGCCTAAGGTCAGGATCGAACCCGAGTCCCTGGCGCTGTGAGGCAGCAGCTCTATGAGCTGTGTCACTGTTCTGCACACCATAGTCTCGAACATGATGGCTAATCATACACAGCTCTCTGAATCAGGGCTTTCCAATGCTTTAGAAACCTCATCTCAGGCAAGCCCTCATCCTTAAAACAGTGACCTAGGTTCCCCATCCCATAAAAGCCCTCAGACTAAATCACTCGCAACCTGAATCATTAAACCAATACCTATATGTTAAATCAAAGGCCAGGTAAGTACTTGGGGTTTAACACCAGAGCAAGGCCAGTCAGGAGTGGGAAGTAAGCACTATGCACAGGGGCTAACAAAAATCTGGAATTCCATCCTCACAAAAAACACTTGAGTGTGGGAGTTAGTTGAATAGTTAAAGATTTTTAGGGTGTCACGCAGTAGGGTGGCAACTGGTAAAGCTGCTGCCTCACAGTGACAGAGACCCAGGTTTGGGGCTGATGTCGGGCTGACTGTGTGGAGGTTGGGCATTCTCCCTGTGACCACATAGTCTTCCTCTGGATGCTCTGGTTTCCTCCCACGTCCCAAAGACGTGTGGGTTTGTAGATTAATTGGCCCCTGTAAATTCCCACTGGTGTGAAGAAAGTGGATGAGAAAGCTTCTGTAAATTGCCCTGAGTGTGTAAGACGTAGAACTGGTGTGAATGGATGATTAATGATCGGCATGGATTCGGTTCAATGCTGTATCTCTAAACCAAATCAGGATTGAAAGATTTTGTTCAAGTTGTCGATGCACATGGAACCAAAACAGGTAAATGGAGCTAAAGCTTAATTGCAGGTCTTCTCCAGGTTATGAATGCCAGACTTCTGACAAGCCCGGACATAAGAATGAGTGGTTGGGAGACTGGCGAGATAGACTCGCTGCCTGCTGCAGACATCTTCTGTTGTGTTGGAAAGTAGTTCTCGGCCACATCCGAATGCTTGAGTTATACGCCCAGGTTTAACAACACCAGGGTGGTTGGCCTATGTTAATATTTAAATATCTGCTGAACAGCCGCATTTCTGACTTGCTGAGTTTGTACTGTGTATCTTTTCTCTGGGACCTATCGTCACACAGCACAGAACATGTCCTTCGGCCCAGCAGGTACATGCTGACCATTAAGCATTCATTCTGAA
Source organism: Rhinoraja longicauda (assembly GCF_053455715.1). NCBI lineage: Eukaryota > Metazoa > Chordata > Chondrichthyes > Rajiformes > Arhynchobatidae > Rhinoraja > Rhinoraja longicauda. The sequence continues at coordinate 17,747,819 of NC_135969.1, read as the reverse complement.
GAAGGGCCTCCACCCGAAACGTCACCCATTCCTTCTCTCCTGAGATGCTGCCTGACCTGCTGAGTTCCTCCAGCATTTTGTGATACCTTTGATTAAGCATTCATTTACACTCCTCCTATTTTCATCCCCCCACATCCCCACACACACATTCTTCCAAACACGCTCGGGGTAATGAACCCGTCAACCCACTGGGTCTTTGGCATGTAGAAGAAAACCAAAGCATCTGAAGAAAAGCCATATGGTCACGGGGAACATGCAGACTCTACAGGTCAGGTCTGAACCTAGGTCCCTGGAGCAGCGAAGCAGCAGCACTACCAGCTGCGCTGCTGTACGAGGTCTGTCATGACTTCGAAAGCCACCTCCTGCTTCGACGCATCACGTTAAATCATCCCACTGCAAACAGGCCCCATTGCATGGGTTCTCGCAACAAGGCTGCAGTCTTGGTTGTGCACTCTGCTGTTCAGAACACCTTCCTTTCTGATTGAGGGAAGCTGGTGGTGGGCCAAATGGGAGGGCACTGTTGAACTCAGTGAGTAAGAGGAGACAGTAAGCTTGGATCCTGGGAAGCCTGGAGAATGCGTGGAAGACAATGAATTCTATAGTTCATCACAACAGGAGATGGCATGTCTTGTCTGGATAATAAAAAGTCTAATGGGAAAAGGTATTTAGAAGTTCAGACTTAAGTTCGTGACCAAACTTGTAGCAATCCTGTGACCAGGTTTGATTCCAAAGCACACAGAATTTTACAAGTAAGGCAGGGTTAATTAAAGGATGACCAAAAAAATTGTATGCCTAATTGAAGTGTCAACTTCGTTGCTCCTGGTGCTTTCGATGATCCATCAGTTTAGTGGAGGAGGAACTAGCAGCCAGAGGTTTAGGAATTAAAAAACATTCCTTTCACACGGATGAATTACCTCTCCTCAGGCTCACCGCATGCCCCATTGAAAAGAATGACCCTCACACATTGACAGCAGCAAAGCAGACCATCCCAACCCCACAGGTCTGTGTTTATGCATAAATCTCAGCATAGTTACACATCTTCCCATCGAACCCCAGAGCTCCCCACCCCCCACTGAGTCTCACCCTGGCCTAGACACTCCCTCTTCTCAGGACCCTGACCCCAGTTCACTAACTTTGTAATTGTCCAGTCAACTACTTCCTCTGCCAGCTCATTCCACATACCCATGACCCTCTGTGTGAAAGTTATCCCTCAAGTTTCTACCTTTGCGCTGTCAACTTAAACCTATGCCCGCTAGTTCTTTATTCCCCTCCTCCAGGGAAACAAACTCTCACCCTACGTATATCCCTCGTGATTTTATACACCTCTGTAAGATCAACTATCAGCCTCATCTGCTCTTGATCCAATCGCCCCATTATGGCTTTAGAGAGGGCAGATAGGGGGTTGCCAGAATGATGCCTGGTTAGGAAGTATTAGCTACAGGGAGAGGTTGGACAGACATGGATTGTTTTCACTGGAACTCCGGAAGTTGAGGGGAGACCTGAAAGAAGTATATAAAATTATGAGAGACATAGATGGGGTAGACTGTTAGAACCCGTTTCCCAGCATGGAAATATCAACTATGAGAGGGCATAGCTTTAAGGCGAGAGGGCAAACTTTAAAGGAGATGTGCGGAGATTGTGGTTTTTTTTTTACCGAGGGTGGTGAGTGCCTGGAACATGCTGCCTGGGGAGGTGGTGGAGGCAGTTACAATAGTGGTGTTTGAGAAGCTTTTGGTTAGGCACGTGGATATGCAGGGAGTGGCGAGATATGGATTATGTGCAGGCAGATAAGTGATGGTCTTGGCATCATGTTTGGCATAGACATTGTGGGCCGAAGGGCCTGTTCCCATGGTGTACCTTTCTAGGTTCTATGTTCTATGAATAAAGCCTGCCCAATCTCTCCTGATAGTTCAGGCCTTTGAGACCTGGCACCATCTTGGTAAACCTTCTCTGCACTCTTTCCAGCTTAAGGGCATCTTTCCTATGGCAGGGTGACCATCTGCACTCTTGTGGCTCGATTGTAGGTTATGCTCCTGTTACCTTTAGATCTGATGATTTCAATACCCTCAAGCATTCTCCCCTACCATAAGCCCAAGTCACACTGTGCACTCTGGCTCCCAGTGCAGCAAAATTGCATCCTAATAGCATCTTCCATGTTTTCTGACTCTCCATGGTCTCTGTCCTCCATGATCTCTTCCAGCCATGTACTCTGCATTGCTCCATATCCGGCCTTAGTTCCTGTTTCCAATCACTCCACCACTGGCAACCATGCCTTCAGCTGCCTGGGCTCTAAGTTCTGCAGTCACCTCATTCTCTCTTCTACTGCAAGATGCTTCTTAAATCCTACATCTTCTTTGGAATTGAGGGTTGTTGGCCAACGTTGCCGGGAAGTGCCTTGGGAGGTGAATGTTCTGGGCTTTATAAATGGCAGCTGTTGATGTTGAAACACTGCCTGCAAACGCAGCCTTGAGTTACCACAGTCAATGTAATGAATGGAAAGGAACACTTCCGTATTTTTGCACACAATGCCATCGTTGACTGTTGCTGGGCGGATCAGATAAAGCGCAGATCGGATGCAAATTAAAGCCATGCTCCTCCTGAGTGACTTTTCTGCAAAAGAGAACTTTGCCCCATTAATCTGCCAACATGCTACACTGTAAACTGATCTTTCGTTTAGTAAACCACCATCTGCAGTTCCTTGTTTCTACATTTTGAGAGCTTTGCCCAGTCTTTTATCCACCTTACCGATCTAACCTCTACCTTGAAAATTCATTAATTGCACCCAGACTAAACTCAGCAAGCTTGCCGGCAAATATTCAGCCATCCTCCATCAGCAAAGATTAAATACTTTCAATGTCTTGCATGAGTTTAACCTTCTCAAATTTTAAGCAGAGGCTCTAAACCTTTGCTTTTATCACCACACCTGTTGTCCCCTTTGAAATAAAATCTAATTGAAAAGCAAATGCCTGAGGGCTACAGAAGAACATCAGAGCAGGAGCACTTTCTTTGAATTGCTCAAAAAGATGTGAACATCATCGTGGACACCAGCACTTATTGTACATCGTACATCCCTGGTTGCCCCAGTGTGGTTAAGTGCCAACCATAATCGTGGGTCTGGAGTCACATGCAGACCAGACAAGGGAAGGACAGAAGATTTCTTTATCGACAGGAGCATTAGTGAACCACAAGGGCTTTGACAACACAAGAGAACATAAAATGCTGGAAAAACTCAGCAGGTCAGGCAGCATCTGTGGAAAGAGCAGCAGTAAAGAGAAGCAGTTAACGGTTGAAGACCTTTCATTGGAACAGAGAACAGAGAAAGGGAGAAAACAAGTTATCCTTGGCAGTAGAGATTGTGGGGGAAGAAGGCAATGTGTGGAAAATGGGAACTTCTATGTCGGGTGAAATGGCAGTGGGCAGTTAAGTTGCTTTGTCTGTGTAACGAATTGCTAATATTGATTTTCATTTTAGGTTTTGATGATAGTCTGGTAGTTACATGATTACTATTCATGAGACTAGCTTTTACATTTTGTGCCAGAGTTTAAAAAATGTAATTACTGAATTAAAATTCCCCAGATTTGAACCCATGCCTCTAGAGTAATGGTCCAGAACTGTTGAATTACTCCAGCACTTTGTTTGCTGTTGAAGTAAATCCTTATATCTAATGATATCGTGGTGTTGAGGACTATTATGGGATAGCAAGGGAGGGCTAGCGTTCTTCCTAAACATAGACTTCCACACATGTGACACCTTTCACGATATACCAAAGCACATTACAGACAATGAAGTATTTTTTTTAACCCATTGATCAACAACACGTGAACAAATAATTAGATCTTTTGCAGTTGGTGGGTGCTTTCCTTGTACAAGTTGGTCACTGTATTAAACTAAACTCTTTTTGTTTAGTTTAGTTTATTATTATTGTCACGTGTATTGTGGTATAGTGAAAAGCTTTTTGTTGAGTACTATCCTGTCAGTGAAAAGACTGTGCATGAATACCATCTAACCGTCCACAGTATACAGCTAGAGGATAAAGGGAATAATGTTTAGTGCAAGATAAAGTCCAGTAAAGTCTGATTAAAGATAGTTCAAAGGTCTCCGAAGAGGTAGAGGGTAGGTCAGGACCTTTCTCTTCAGACTGGGCCAAACAGACCTTTCTGGTAATCTGAAGAAGAGTCTCTCAACTGGAAACATGACCTATCCATATAATCCATGCCTGACCTGCTGAGTTACGCCAGCACTTTGTGTCCTTTTGTGTATCAACCAGCATTTGCAGTTCTTTGTCTCTCCAACTTGAATATACCCACTGAAACTCAGCAGCCCTCTTGGGAAGAGAACTCCAAACGTTAACTACTGTACACGGAAAGAAATTTCATCTCATTCCTGTCCTGAATGGTTTTGACCCGTTATTGTGAGACAGCAACTCCTGGTTCTGAACTCCCCAACCAGAGAAAGGCATTTACTTTTCATTTATCCTGTCAAGTCCCATAAGAATTTAGTCCATTTCAATACGATCACCTTCCACTCTACTAAAGTCAACAGGTCATCTGCTTCTCCTCTCCTCAACAATTAATTATATTAGGATTATCAGAACATACTACAAATTTTACAGTAAGTCAGGTACATTTTCTTGATTACAGTCTAATAACTGCGAAAAAACTAATACTTAAATTTTGGAAAAAACCAATAACCCCCACAATTAAAATGTGGACTATGGAAATGACAGAGACCCTGCATTTGGAAAAAATAAGGTTTGCCTTAATCGACAAACCTGAGTTATTTTTAAAAATATGGTCTCCATTTATTGAATTTTTAGAAAAGTAAATGGGCTTGGCACAGGACTAAAATAAAAAAAAAAATTTAAATAAAAAGTTGAAACTTGAGTTGGGGGTTGGATGTACAGCTGTGGTTTTTGTCTCCCGGATCTACTCCCGTTAATTTTTATTGTTAGATCCTTTTTTCTTTTTTTTTAACCCTCTTACTCTCTCTCTCCCCAAGTTTATAGTTTTATATTTTTATTTTTACTTTCTCTCTTCAAAAATTTAAAAATTGAAGCTATGTAAGAACTTTGTAACAAATGTGTTTTTTCTTATTTCGATTTGTACATATGCTTTTCAAAAATAAAAAAATAAAAATAAAATAAAAAAACAATAATCCTGTCGGAGCGGACGTGGTGGGCTGAAAGGCCTGCTTCAGCGCTCTATCTCTAAGCAAAACTAAACTAAAATTAGGAGATCAGTGGAGTCTGTACGAAGTTTGCATGTTCTCCCTGTGACTGTGTGAAAATAGTCTATTCAAAACCCTTACACACCCCTTGTCTCCCATGTACATGGAATTTCTCTTTACAAAAGAAGCACTTGGCATGTTCGAGTAGACAACCAGTTGTAGATTCCCCTCTAAGATGCATACAAACTAATATATCGCTATTCCTTCATCTCACTAACTCCAAATCCTGGAACTCCTTCTCCAATAGCAAGATGAGAGCATCAAGATGCTTCTCATGGGTGGTTAGGGATGGGCAACATGTCCTGGCCTTGGCAAAAAAATGCCCACATCTCATCAAAGAATAATCAGAGATAAAAATTGTTTAGTTTAAAGATACAGCGTGAAAACAGGCCTTTCGGCCCACCAAGTCCTCGCTGACCAGCGATCACCCCATACACTAGAACTATCCTACACACTAGGGACAATTTACAATTTACAGAAGCCAATTAACCTACAAACCTGCACGTCTTTGGGGTGGAGGAAACCCACACAGTCACAGAGAGAACATGTAAACTTCGTACACACTGCACCCACAGTCAGGATCGAACCCAGGTCTCTGGCGCATAAGGTTATATCCTTTAACAGGTTCCTTAATCATTCATACTGAACATGCAAATATATTAGTGGATGCACATTTTAACCCAGTTCCAAAATTTGGTTCCAAAAAAGGATCTTCTATGGAATCAAGTGACAGAAGGGACTACAATGGTGATATGCACAACTTTCACGATCAAAGACAAACTTCTACCCCCTTAGGTTTCACAGCTGCTCATCCACAAAAAAGCTTTAATTGCAGGCAAACTTCCATTAATGTTTACAGTATGTTTCCTTTCTTAATTTGGAAATCTGTCCCACTTAATTACAGGTTTCTGTGAACCACAATAACCTTCATGTCAAGTCTGTGATTGGTTTCCAACAACACAATACTCCTAATCCTGAATTGATTTATCTGCCGATCTCAGGGAAAGCATCTGAACACCAGGAAGCAAATTAATGTCACTGTTTGAAATCACAGAGGGTGGCACAGTGGCACAATGGTAGAGTTGCTGCCTTACAGTGCCAGAGGCCCGGGTTCGAACTTGACCAAGGATGCTGTCTGTACGGGGTTTTTTTAAAAAGTTCTTTTAGTTTAGTTTAGTTTATTGTCATGTGCATGGAGGTGTGGGGAAGAGCTTTTTATTGCATGCTACATTATCCCTGTAACCGCGTGGATTTTCTCCAGCAGCTCCGGTTTCCTCCCACACTAGGACCTTGATCAATTGGCCAGGTGGGCTGAGGAATGGTTGATGGAATTTAATACAGAGAAATGTGAGGTGTTGCATTTTGGGAAGTTTAACATGGGCAGGACCTACATAGTGAATGGTAGGGCTCTGGGAAGTGCTGTAGAGCAGAGGGATCTAGGAGTGCCAGTGCATGGTTCCTTGAAGGAGGAGCTGCAGGTAGATAGGGTATCAAAAAGGCGTTTGGCACACTGGGCTTCATCAGTCAGAGTATTGAATACAGAAGTTGGGAGGTCATGTTACAGTTGTATAAAACGTTGGTGAGGACGCATTTGGAGTATTGTGTTCAGTTCTGGGCACGTTATAGGAAAAATGGTAACAAGCTGGAAAGGGTACAGAGAAGATTTACAAGGATGTTGCCAGGACTAGAGGGTCCGAGGGAGAGGTTTAGACTGGGACTCTATTCCTTGGAGCACAGGAGGATGAGGGCTGATTTTATAGAGGTGTATAAAATCATGAGGAATAGATCAGGTAGATGCACACTCTTACCCAGAGAGGGTGAATTGAGGACAAGAGGACATCGGTTTAAGGTGAAGGGAAAAAGATTTAATGGGAATCTGTGGGGTACCTTTTTCACACAAACGGTGGTGGGGGTATGGAACTAGCTGCCAGAGGTAGTTGAGGCAGGGACTATCTCAACATTTAAGAAACAGTTAGACAGGTACATGGATAGGATAGGTTTAGAGGGATATGGGCAAAAAGTGGGCAGATGGGGCTAGTGTAGCTGGGTGATGTTGGCCGGTGTGGGCAAGTTGGGCTGAAGGGCCTGTTTCCATGCTGTGTCACTCTATGTCTCTATGACTCCAAAGACAAACAGGTTTGTAGGTTAATTGGGTTCAGTAAAAATTGTAAATTGTCCCTAGTGTGTAGGATGGTACTAGTATACGTAGTGATCGCTGGTCGGCGCGGACTCAGTGGGTTTCTGCGCTGTATCTGCAAAGTCAAAGGGAGTAAGGACTCGCACAGCTATCTGAACTACACTTCTTCCCACCCGGTCCCCTGCAAAAAGTCTATCCCCTACTCCCAATTCCTCCGTCTACGCCGCATCTGCGCCCGGGATGAGGTGTTTCACACTAGGGCTTCCGAGATGTTCTCATTCTTCAGAAAACGGAGCTTCCCCTCCGCCATTATAGATGAGGCTCTCACTAGGGTCTCTTCTACATCCCGCAGCTCCGCTCTTGCTCCCCCTCCCCCCACTCGCAAACAGAACCCCCCTCGTTCTCACCTTCCACCCCACCAGCCAGCGGATCCAACATATCATCCACCAACATTTCCGTCATCTAGAACGGGACCCCACCACTGGCCATATCTTCCCATCCCCTCCCCTCTCTGCGTACCGCAGAGACCGTTCCCTCCGTAACTCCCTGGTCCATTCGTCCCTTCCTACCCAAACCACCCCAACCCCGGGCACTTTCCCCTGCAACCGCACGAGATGCAACACCTGTCCCTTTACCTCCCCTCTCAACTCCATCCAAGGACCCAAACAGTCTTTCCAGGTGAGACAAAGGTTCACCTGCACCTCCTCCAACCTCATCTATTGCATCCGCTGCTCTAGATGTCAACTTATTTACATCGGCGAAACCAAGCGCAGGCTCGGCGATCGCTTCGCTGAACACCTGCGCTCGGTCCGCATTAACCAAACTGATCTCCCGGTGGCCGAGCACTTCAACACCCCCTCCCATTCCCAGTCTGACCTTTCTGTCATGGGCCTCCTCCAGGGCCATAGTGAGGCCCACCGGAAATTGGAGGAACAGCACCTCATATTTCGCCTGGGCAGTTTGCGACCCAGTGGTATGAACATCGACTTCTCCAACTTTAGATAGTTCCTCTGTCCCTCCCTTCCCCTTCTCCTTCCCAGATCTCCCTCTATCTTCCTGTCTCCACCTATATCCTTCCTTTGTCCTGCCCCCCTGACATCAGTCTGAAGAAGGGTCTCGACACGAAACGTCAACCATTCCTTCTCTCCCGAGATGCTGCCTGACCTGCTGAGTTACTCCAGCATTTTGTGAATAAATCGATTTGTACCAGCATCTGCAGTTATTTTCTTATAAGTCTAAGGGAGTATTCCATCCTGCTCCTAACTTGTGAATGGGTAAAAGTTGAACGAGCCATTTTTCAAGGTCAGAGGAGAAAGCAATTCAGCAACTTGCCAAATAGTCTATGTTTCACTGATGTTATTTCTGGTGTGCACTGAGCCCCCATTTACTTTTCTATTCCCTTGGCACCTCCCATCTCTGGAACCGTTTTTCAAAGGTAATTAAATGACAACTATACAAAGGAAACATCTCCCTCTTTATTATCTGGATTTTATGTCCCTCCGCCATAAAACATTTCAAGAGAAAATGCACATAAAAAGTGGAGAGTGAATTATATTTCCTTCAGAACTGGTGATTACTTGTGTTAATCACATCTGAACTTGCAACTAGATGGAGGCAACAAGCTTTGAGCTGAACTAAAAACGATCAAAATTCATAACCGAAGAGCTCCAAATAATTCTCCAATGTCAGGTGCAGATGTGAACAAGTCATAAACTGAACACAATTCTCCAAGTACATCTTGAACAGCTGTAACATCATGTCCCAACCTCCATACAGTGGCACACCGTATGCCCAGCACACTCAGTGGCACACCAAGGCAACCTCTATATGGCGCAGAGGTAGAGTTGCTGCCTTAGAGCGCCAGTGACCCGGTTCAATCCTGACTATGGTTGCTGCCTGTACAGACTTTTGTACGTACTCCCCATGACCTGTGTGGGTTTTGTCCGGGTGCTCCGGTTTCCCCCCACATTCCAAAGACGTACTGGTTTGTAGGCTAATTGGCTTGGTAAAATTGTAAAAATTGTCCATGGTGTGTGTAGGATAGCATTAGTGTCGGGAATCGCTGGTTGGCGTTGTCTAGGTGGGTCGGAGGGCCTGTTTCCGTGCTGTATCTCTAAATTAAACTACTCAATGCCCTTACTGTTGATGGGCAGCAAGCCAAAGCCTTCACATGCAAACAGAAATGGTGGTGCCAGAGGTTGAACTCTCCCAAGTGGCCGTGGCATTTATTCAAGAGGAGTGTTTGCATCAGGGATCCTGGACTAAAATAACCATTCAGCAACACAGGTGGCACAGCTAGTAGACCTGTTGCCTCACCACTCCAGCAACCCGGGTTCAATGCTGACCCTGTGTGGAGTTTGTACGTTCTCCCTGTGACTGCATACGTTTCCTCCGTGTGGTCTGGTTTCCTGTCACATCCCTGCAACATGCAGGTTGGCTGGTTAATTAGCCTTGGTATGCCAGCGAATGACAGAGTCTGAGGGGAGGGCTAAATGTTGGGGATGTGGGAAGGTTAGAAAGGAATTACTGTAGGTTTAATGACAAATATGGATGTTTGATGGTTGGCACAGACTCTGTGTTATGTCCCTTTAAGACTCTGTGACACCTCTAATGTTGTATTGAAACAGTTAAGCCAATGCTTTCTAAAACTACTTTATATTTATATATCAGTGCCCTCCGTTTAAACTGAGCAACAACATCCTGAAGTAGGAATTCAATCGTTTATGCACAGCTGTCATATAATACTGTCTCTACACTGAACTCCCCTTTTGATATTTGATTACGTTGAAGCCAACAAACATACGCCAATAAATCGCATATTTAGTGAAGGAAACCACAGACTATTTTCACACTGCTCAGACTTGTCACTGTGGGTTCATGTTTCACAGAGAACATTACAACATGGCCTAGAGTTGCTCTCAAACTGTGTAAGACAGTTATGAGAGGCTGGCGCTTTGAAATATATACCTCTCTCCTGCACTGGCAGTGCCAGATGTTGTATCGTCTGTTGTTTTATTCACCTCACATCTCCTTTGGCGCAAGTCAGTGTGAGACACACCCAGCCTCCATCCGCACACCAAACAAAGCGCCAGCCTCTCAGGACAAGCAGAGGCTCCAGGCCATCATTCCACAGAGAATTCAAAAGAAGACATTACAGTCACAAGCCCTTCCTATCTTTCCTCTGATGGTTCAGAACCAAAAGCCTGAAGCTACGGCACTAAAAGCAGTGAACAGACTCGCTCTGTCGGTAGAATGGGCGGTGAATGAAAAATGATACAAACCAATCTGTTGTCTCATTTACCTCCTGCAGGAAAAAAGCTAGCAGAATTTAGTGGATCAATAGGCAGTGGCGTAAAGTAAACCAAGCAGAATGAGAGCAAATACCAGGGGGAGAGGGTTCAGAGATGGAGTCATGTTCTGGTGCAATCAACTTTCCCTCGTCCAGTAACGTGCATGTGGTGCTGGTAGCATCTCCTCACGCTCAGGAACTTCACGTGGAACTATCCCAGAACAAATACTCCCTGCCCTGTATCTCAGGTAAGACAGCTCCTTACCATTTAAACATTCTTGACTCCAATCCTGGAATGAACACTCCTTATTCCGTACCACAAAAAAAGCGCTCCCTGTCCAATATCCCAGAATAAGCACTCCATGTTGTGTATCCCAGTATAGGCATTCTCTGTCCGTTCCCCAGCATAACTCTTTGCCCTGCACTCCAGAATAAACACTCTCTGTCCCATCTCCACAATAAGCACTCTGCCCCATACCCTAGAAAAGGCACTCTCTGTCCCAACCCCAGAACATCCCCAGAATATCCCGTTCCATCCCCAGAATAGCAGTCTCTGAACCCAATACACTGTCCACTTGGGTAATAAGAGAAATTCTCAGTACAACATCCCAGTACAACTCCTCAACCCTGAAATCCTTTCGCCTTCCAGCCAAGAGGAATGAAAGATGCACATCGTTGGCAGAGTGAATTCACGCTCCACTTAACTTTAGTGCAAACACTTGCAGAAGAAGGAAAGCATTTCTCCAACACTTTCTTTTCTCTAACACAAATGTTGCTGTAAGTCACAAATCCAGCTGCTGGAGAATTTGTCCCGATGAAATATATTCTATCTTTTTCCCCCCAAAGGAACCAAAGGAAAAATAAGCATGCACCGTTCGCAGTTGGATATGCAACATAACAAGCTTTGGCAGACCTCTCCGCTTGAAGGTCAGTCGGTATCCTTGCAGAGCGAAGGTCGGTGGTTTCCACGCCAGACGCAGTGTGAAGGGCCCGGCTGTGACCACACGGAAGTTAAATGATCCTGGCAGGGGCTCTGAAAGAGAGGTATGGTTAAAGATCACAAGTTCATAAGTCATGGGAGCAGAATTAGGACATTCGGCCCATCAAATCTATTCCGCCATTCAATCATGGCTGATCTATCTTTCCCTCTCAACCCTATTCTCATGCTTTCTCTCCATAACCCTTGACACCCTTACTAATCAAGTATCTGTCAATCTCCACTTTAAACATACCCAATGACGGCCTCCATAGCCCGCTGTGGCAATGAATTCCACTGATTCATCATCCCCTGACTAAAGAAATAGTGGAAACATCCACTCAATTCATGCCTCTCACTATTCGGTATGTTTAAATGAGGTTCTCTCCTCATCCTTCTAAATTCCAGCGAATACAGGCTCAGAGCTGTCAAACGTTCATCTTAACCCAGTCATCTCCGGGATTATTCTGGGAAACCTCCTCTAGACCCTCTCCAACACCATACCTCCCTCCTCAAATATGGGGCCCAAAACCACGGAGGCTCTTTCACAGCGTATATCGCCAAGTGTAGACATCAAACTGAGGCGAAGATTACAGGTTACATGCGACAGATGCCTTGGAAGATCACTTCCAAGGATCTACTTGGAAGTTCAGCTGGGGAACCTGTGCAACATCAACAATACGATTTACGGTGGAATGCTGCCTCACGGCACCAAAGACCCAGGTTCGATTCTGACCTCGGGTGTTGTCTGCGTGTGGAGTTGCATGTTCTACCCCGTGACCGTGTGGTTTCATAAAATCATAGGAGTAGAATGAGGCCATTCGGCCCATCAAGTATACTCCCCCATTCAATCATGGGTGAACTATCTCTCCCTCCTAATCCCATTCTCCTGCGTTCTCCCCATGACCTCTGACACCCGTACTAATCAAGAATCTGTCTATCTCTGCCTTAAATATATCCACTGACTTTGCCTCCACAGCCTTCTGTGGCAAAGAATTCCACGGATTCACCACCCTGTGCCGGGTGCTCCATTTCCTCCAACATTCCAAAGACCTGCAGAGTGGATGTTTCCACTAGTGGGAGAGTCTAGAACCAGCCAATGCAGGGTTTGTAGGTTAATTGGCTTATGTAAAAATTGCTCCTAATGTGTAGAGAGCGGATGCAAAAGCGGCTAACATAAAACCAGTGTGAACGGGTGATCAATGGTTTGTGTGGACTCGGTGGGTCAAAAAGCCTGTTTCCATGCTGTGTCTTTAAACTTAAACTAAATTTAATGAGCTTTCACTTCAGGGAAACATTTGTTGATTTATCTCATTGTTCTTATTTTAGACTTGATTGTGTAAAAATCGAGTGCCATTTTTTTTCATTTAGTTGTCCAATTACAGGATGGGGACTATTCACTGCACATCTCAAAATGCCCTGATTTTTGCAATGGACACTAAATGCGGCACGTTTCTACGGCACACAAGGTCAGCTGGGTGTGGTCAAGACGTCCCTCTTTGTGAACCATATGGATTTTAATGACAATCCGATAGTCTCCCATCGTCTGGTAAAATTCCCATTGGATGGAAATCCCGATAGTTCAGCATCAGACCCACACTCCCTTTAAATGCACCTGGTCCCCATTTTCCTTCATAAACAGCAGGTTCAGCTTTCAGCAAAGAGTCATTGTCATAGAGTCATACAGCATGGAAACAGGCCCTTCAGCCCAACCTGCCCAAGCCAACCAACATGCTGCCCCTTCTGCACTAGTCTCACCTGCCCGTGATTGGTCCATATCCCTCTAAACCTATCCCATGCATGTACCTATTCAAATATTTCTTAAATGGTTGATAGTACCTGCCTCAACGACCTCCTCTGGCAGCTTGTACCATATACTTATCACCCTTTATGTAAAAAAAACTTGCCCTTCAGGTTACTATTAAATCTTTCCCCCCCCCACCTTAAACCTATGTCCACTGGTTCTCGATTCCTCTGCTCTGGGTAAAAGGAATCTGCTGGGATTCCAACATCTGCAGACTTGTGTTGGTAATTAAATAGGCTGGTTTGTCTGGGCTAGTGTCCATCGCCTTGAATACTGCACTCATCCAGACCAGCAAAAGGTTACTCCATCACACTCCTGACTCATGCCTTGTGGATGGTGGAAAAGCTATTGTGCACCGGGAGGCGAATTCGTCACTGCAGGAGCCTCAAGCTACCCAAGACGGAGTTGAGGCATAATCTACGGACACAGGATTTAATCAAATTATCTCCGATTCACTCATCTGAGAGGTGGAGTGAGGAGAAGGCTGAGTAAGTGTGGGGGCAAAGGTTTTACGTTAAATCAGTCCTTGATACTCACTTGTCCTCCCATTACCCGAGGTGGACTCTCCAATGCTGTTGGCGTACTGAGCAATCACTGTCACCAGGTATTCTGTTGCAGGTTTCAGCCTTAGCAAAACCGCCCTGGTTGCATCTGCTCCAATGGTAATCTGCTCGAGAACAAAGACATCAACAGAAGAGGCTTACCAAAATGTTGTCTAGATTAGAGGGCTTCAGCTACAAGGAGAGGTTAGATAAACTTTGGATTGTATTCTCCGGATCATTGGAGGATGACTGGATATGACAGAAGTATATAAAATTATGAGAAGCATAGGTAGACAGTCAGAACCGTTTTCGCAGGGTGGAAATGTCCAAGCTATAAGGTGAGAGGGAGAAAGTTTGATGGAGATGTGTGGCTGTTTTTTTACACAGAGAGTGGGGTGGCCTGGAACGTATTGCCAAGGGTGGAGGCAGATACGATAGTGTCACTTAAGAGGCTTTCAGATATGCTTATGGAAGTGCAAGGAATAGTGGCGGAAGTGGCGGCGCCTAACGGCAGCGGCTCGCTAGCAGTCTGTTCGTCTTTTTTCCTTTTTTTTTTTGTTGTGTGTCGGTGTTGGGATGGTTTTTGCATTTTTTTTGGTTATGTATGTGTGGGGGGTGGTGGTGTGGGTGGGGGGTGGCGGGGGGGTGGGGGAAACTTTTCTCTTCCTCACGGCGCGGGGTGCGGCTCGGCTGCGGGGCCTAACATCGCCCGGTGCGGCTCGGCCGCTGGACTTAACAGTGCCCGGTGCAGCTCGGCCGCGGGACTTAACATCGCCCGGTGCGGCTCGGCTGCGGGACTTTACATCGCTGGTACGGCTCGACCACGGGACTTTTCATCGCTGGTGCGGCTCGGCTGCGGGACTTAACATCGCCCGGTGCGGTTCGGCTGCGGGACTTAACATCGCCCGGTGCGGCTCGGCTGCGGGACTTTACATCGCTGGTGCGGCTCGACCACGGGACTTTACATCGCCCGGTGCGGCTCGGCTGCGGGACTTAACATCGCCCGGTGCGGCTCGGCTGCGGGACTTTACATCGCTGGTGCGGCTCGACCACGGGACTTAGCTGCGCAAGGTTTGGTCGCGGGGCCTTTCATCGCCCGGCTCGGCCGCGAGACGTTTCAGCGCCCGGTGCGATTCGGCCGGGGGGACTTCCATCCCCTTGCGGGGACTGTGCGGGTCGGTCGGGGACGAGCTGTCTGTCCGTGGGCGTGGGGAAGAGAGTGGAAGTTTTGTTGCCTCCATCACAGTGAGGGGGTTTTGGAGTCACTGTGATGGACGTTTGTGTTGGGGCTATGTGTCTTGTGTTCTTTTTTTCTATGACTGCTATGTAGTTTCGTTCGGTACTTTGGTACCGAACGACAAATAAGGCTCTGTTATACTGTTATAGAGGGAGATGGATCATCCACAGGCAGATGAAATCAGTTTAACTTGGTATCATGTTCAGCACAAGCACTGTGGATCGAAGGGCCCATTCCTGTGCTGCATTGTTGTATGTTCTATGTTCCATGGACTTGGTTAACTCATCGATCTAAACCAGTAGTTCCCACCACCAGAAGAATAATGGGTTTTGGTACATGACAACACCACCACTTAGAGATCCGTCTCCAAGTCACACACCATCCAGGCTCGGAAGAACATCAGGGAATATCAGAGGGAATGGAGAAAACATGGCAAAAGATGGAGTTTGGAGAGAGATGAGGTGGGAGTAAAGTGAGAGGAGGGGAAATGTTCCAAAAGGAGTTTGCAATCTTTGAAGTCTGAAGAGGATCTTTTGTTGGAGCAACAAATGTAGTAAAGAATAAAGTGAAACTGTGGACCACAACAGCTTTCAGATATAGTGACTCGGTGTTGCTGTTTCAGAGTGAGGTTGAGAGTATGTATTTGCTGACGTTAGATGTAGATCCTGGGATGTGATAAGAGCCACGATTGGAAAAACACTGGATAGTTTGAATAGAGTTGTGATCATAAGTGGAACTGACCCAAAGAGAGTGATATTTCAGGCAGAAATCATGTGGCTACATTGGAGCAGGAGTTGGTTTGTTAAAGAAAGAGATGAGGCTGTGGAAGTGATTTTCGGTCAAGACCTTATCAAAAACAACGAGGGAAGCATATTATTTATTTTCTAAATGGAGAGAGAATCCAGAAATCGGAGGTGCAAAGGGAGTGTTGGTGCATGACTCCCAAAAAGTTAATTTGCAAGTTGAATTGTAGTAAGGAAGGCAAATTCAATGCAGGCATTTATATCAAGAGCACAGGAATACAAAAATAGAGATGTATTGCTGAGGCTCTATAAGATGCTGGTCAGGCCGCATTTGGAGTACTGTGAGTAAATTTGGGCCCCATATCTGAGGAAGGATGTGCTGGCTCTGGAGAGGGTCCAGAGGAGGTTTTCAAGAATGATTCCAGGAATGAGCGTGTTAGCATATGATGAGCATTTGACAGCACTGAACCTGGAGTTTCGAAGGTTGAGAGGGAACCTCATTGAAACTTACAGAATAATGAAAGGCATAGATAGAGTGGATGTGGAAAGCATGTTTCCACTGGTGTGAGAGTCTAGGACCAGAGGTCATAGCTCAGAATTAAAGGGAGCTCTTTTAGAAAGGAGGTGAGGAGGAACTTCTTTTGTCAGAGGGTAGTTAATCTGTAGAACTCATTGCCACAGATGGCTGTGGACACCAAGTCAGTAGATATTTATAAGGCAGAGATCAACAAATTCTTGATTAGGAGCTGTGTCAAGGGTTATGGGGAGAAGCAGGAAAATGGGATTAGGAGGCAGAGATCAGCTATGATTGAATGGCAGTGTAGACTCGATGGGCAGAATGGCCTAATTGTACTCTTATAACTTGTGAACGTGAAGCAGAAAGCATTGAGATTGACAGTAAAGAAACAAATAAAAATCCCATAACAAAGATGTACAGAAGTTCTTCAAGATCGGCACACCTGAATGAAAAGTGGCAATGAACACAACAGTAATTAAAAAGGAAAAAAATCCTGCAGATGCTGGCCAGGACTTTATTCCTTGGAGTAAAGGAGACTGAAGAATGATCTTATCTGAGTAACGTCATGAAGAACCATATTTTTGCACCTCTGCAATTCCTTGCGGTCTTTGGCAAAGTTGCTGCCAAACCAAGCTGTGATGTATCCTGCTAGGATACCTTAGATATTGTTAATGTACACCACTCACCTCTTGGAGTTCAGCTGAGATTGGAAAGCCCAAAGCGTTGAGGGGAGTGTACTGAACTTTGTAGCCAGTCACAGGCCCCACTGCCGCAGTCCAGCGAATCCGCATCGACTCAAAACCCTTTTCGCTGAAGATTAAATTTGTGGGACCACCAGGTATTTGGGTAGCTAAGAGCAATAGCAGAGAAATAATCAGTATAATAGCCAATTAACCTACAAACCCGCACGACTTTCGGATGAAACCAGAGCACCCAGAGTAAACCCGTGCGGTCATAGGGAGAACTGCAAGCTCCATACAGACAGCAAGTTCGAGGTCAGAATCGAACCTAGGTCTCTGGCGCTGTGAGGCAGCAGGTCTACCAGTTGTGCCACTGTGCCACCCCTTCATTAGCAAAGAAAGATGGTGGGCGATGTTGTACATGATCAACGTCAATGATGACGACTCTCTGTGCCAATGCTTCCCAACCTTTATCCATGAAAGTTGTTCAATTACAATATAAATGCAAGTTATGTGTTGCATATGTGCCTGTGATGTCATGGCAAGTGAGATTTTCATGGGAGCTGTACCTCACCGAACCTGTGCAAGTGACAACAAACCCTAACTTAACTTTGCTTGACTTGAGAAAGCCCATCTCGATCTAACTGCCAGTAAGCAATGAGAATCCTAGCCAATGTTCTAGTAAGAATGTCATATTGCAAGTAGCTGAAAGATATCCAAAAGGCCCAGAACATATTGTCCTTCTTACTCCTCAGTTCTCCCAGGGTGCCGCCAGTGGTGGAACAAACCCTCTTGGAAATCAGCGGTGTCAGAGTCCGTAGGATTTTGAAGTCATTCACAAAGAACGAATAATCCTCGGTAGGTGTTGAGGTGATATCATCGAGTTCCTGCTTATCTGCATTCTTGATCCCTGGAGAAGTGAACATTGAACCGTTAGCCTCATTACTAGCACCAGTACCAAAAATTGCTCCTCATTTCCAATGCACGAACATCACCCAAGCAAATGGACAGAGGACGTACCGACTGCAAACAACTTAACATCTTGGCTCCGTAACTTCAAGGCTGGTTGATTCACGTTATCTTGAGACTTTCCATCGGTTATCAGGATGGCGATCTAAACAAAGAATTAAATCAAAAAAGGTCATGGTTAAAGACACTTTTCACCTTTGCTCCATTGTTTGGTTTAGTTTAGTGCTTGGTATCTCAAGGTTTGTTGCCACACCTAAGCAGATTTGGCATCCTACCAGCAGAGGCGACTTCATCCAGGTCCATTACCTTCTAATAGACTGAGAGACAATGGGGCCTTTTCCATTGGGACTCAACTCTGAGATCGCCGTTCTTTTAGTGTGTTCCCTGGCAAAGGACATGTGCCCAAAC
The DNA here is from genome assembly GCF_053455715.1 of Rhinoraja longicauda. NCBI lineage: Eukaryota > Metazoa > Chordata > Chondrichthyes > Rajiformes > Arhynchobatidae > Rhinoraja > Rhinoraja longicauda. The sequence continues at coordinate 17,729,291 of NC_135969.1, read as the reverse complement.
CAACAGCAACTTCCCTTGCCTCAATGGCTGCCCAAGCATGGGACAAGAAGGATCTAACATCCAAAACAAAGGCAACTGGTTGCCATTGCGTCCCTCAGATTTGTTCCACCCTTTAATGATCTGTATCCCAACTCTAACTGGCTTGGAGGCACAAGGAACTACAGATGCAGGTTTCCAATATGACACAGAGTGCTGGAGTAACACAGTGGATCAAGCAACATTCTGGAAAAGATGGATAGGTGAATGGAGAACATGAATTGCAGACCTACTATGGATAGATGATGTTTCAGGTTGGGACCCTTCAGTCTGAAGAAGGGTTTTCTTGACCTGAAATGTCACCTATCCATGTTCTCCAGGGATGCTGACTGACCTGCTGAGCTACTCCAGCACTTTGTGTCTCCGAACTGGTTTGGCTGCATATCCACTAAGCCAGCAACATGTCCATTGATCTCAGATTAATATTATTGATTGATCCAAGACCTATGTTCTTTGGGGGGGGTTCCACATATCTACCCTATGCATGTGAAGTTTCTCCCATCCTCACTGCTGGATAGATTGGCTATCATCATAAGAGTGGACCAGACCACTCCACATATTGTCCTTGCAGGGGAAGGAGGTGGATGGAGGGGATATGCCAGATGTTATTCCACGCGGTTGTCTGGACCCTGCACGATTACGCCCATCATAAAGCAGAAGAAAGATGCAAAAGATTTACTTGTATAACCAGAAAAAAGTGAGGCCCTATCTCCATTATTACTCTGTTTACCTCTTCCATTCCAGTAATATTCATCAAATATTCCCATCACATTCACTGAGCAAAAAGTGAAGAGTTTGGGGCCCTATACTCCAGAACGGCTGAAGATTAACCTCTCGTTCACAGGTCCTAACACCCTTCCTAGAGTGTGGTAATGCCACATTAAAACACGAGAGATATTTAATGGAAGACAGCCTTGCGATGAAGATGTTTCTCTCACCTACCTTGGGAACATTGCGCCTCAATTTGGGAGATCCAAAGAAGTTGTCAGCGACGTACTTCAGCCCAGCCCCTGTCCTTGTGTTGCCGCTTTTGTAACGCAGATTGCGGACTGCATTCAGTGTTTGGAATCCTGTGCTATGATCTTGAAATGAGAACTCAATCCTTTGAAGAGAAACAGAACACTGAGCCAGGTTGAGAAAGGCTTTGAGTTACTGCTGAGAGACATCAAAGATTAGATGCTTGGACATAATCACGGCGGGTGCGGGTAAATAGGGTGCAACCAGACATTTATTCCCATTCCCCTCCCCACTTTCCCCCATATTTTCCCTTCTCTCCATGGCAGCCTTTTGTGCAATCGTTACCATGGTGAATATAATTTAACACACTTCCCATGGTCCCTCGCAATGTTTGCATGCAGCTGCTAAGGGGAATCATGCAGCTTACACTTCAAGGGGGGAAGAAACTGATGTAACTTTAGGGGTGATCCTCAGATCCAGCATTAGCTGTACATGCACAACTTATAAGTGAAAAAGTGTGAAAGCACATACCTCCAGATTCAGGGACAGTTTCATCCCAGCTGTTATCAGGCAACTGAACCATCCTATCAACAACTAGAGAGCAGTCCTGAGCTATTATCTACCTCATTGGAGACCCTCAGACTATTTTTAATCGGACTTTACTAGACTTTATCTCCCTCATTAAAATGAATAACAGGATAAAGTTATTCCCTTTTTCCTGTAACTGAACACTGCGGACAGCTCGATTGTAAACATGTATAATCTTTCCGCTGATTGGATAGTATTCAACAAAAAACCTTGCACAGCACCAAAAACTTTTCACTGTACCTCAGTACACGTGACAAGAAATTAAACTAAACTAAAGATAGACACAAAAATGCTGGAGTATTGTGAGTTACCCCAGCATTTTGTGTCGTCTATCTTTGGTGTAAACCAGCACCTGCAGTTCCTTCTTGCACATCTAAACTAAACTAAACCCAATTTCTCGACAGTAAAACTTCCTAGCCAAACTATCCTTGGGGGTTAAAATGACTCATTCAGGCTCACATTGGCCTGAACAATATCATCAGTTTCAAAAGGAAATCATTCATTATCATTCAGTAACCATGCAATCCCCAAAGCCCAAAAGCTGAGAACGGCTGGTTTCTCATTTATGCTGACTCAGCTTTTTCAGATCTCAGCGGGACTGAGTGTGTGAACTGCCATTTCATTTAGTTAAACCAGCTTGCATTCTAACTTGTACACTCATGTGTGAATGTCCCTGATACTGGTAGCCAAAGCGATGTCAGGACAGATGTAAAGTTCATTATGGCAACTTTGACAGGTGTTGGACCAGATATGTGAAATGGGTTGATGCAGTAACCAGTGGGTGAGAGATTTGCAAATATCTGAACTGCAAAAACATCTGCCATGTCAGGTAATTATTAAAGCATATTTCACTTTGAGGCAAATTTTAAAAGATGGAGCAGTGAAAGGGCAATTCTCTCTGTGTTCGAACTAAAATTCTTTACCAAATTAATTTATCTGCCTCTTCTGGGAGCAAACTGTCCATGTTGGCTGATGATAGCTGGACTTCTAACACTGGCTGTATTTTAAAGGGGATGAACTGACTTTGAAGGTCTTTGGGATATCCTGGTGATGAGACAGGAATAATGGAAATAAAATGTTTTCCTTTCATGGAATAGCATGCACAAAGAATCTGAAAGATGGAGGAGTAGAAATATTAAGTAAAATGCAGACACAAGGAACTGTACATGCTGGTTTACAAAAGAAAGACACAAAGGATTGGTGTAACTCAGCGGGTCAGGCACATTGTGCATTTCCTCGTGCTCCAGACATGCTGCCCGACCTGCTGAGTTACTCTAACACTTTGTGTCCTTTTTCAAATGATATAAAATACTCCTGATTCCTGATGTATTCGGCTTCCTTTGTCCAATGTTCCATTCACCAGTCATCAATCTGCTTGCTGGCCAAGACTGACCGCCAATTAAGCAGCATCTTAATCATTTTGATATTTCCTTTTCGATTCCCAAGACATCCCACCCCGTTCCAAACTCCAGCTCTTCGATATTTTCACATCTCTGTGTTTTTCCAGTCTGACCTGTTGAGTAACTCCAATCTTAATCATTCCATCATTGGTGGCCGTGACTGGCAACCATTCCTTAAGCCTCTCCATTCCTCCTTTAAGAAGTTATTTGAGCAAGCTTATGGTCATCCAACTCATTAGTTTCTTATGCGGTTTCATAATCCACCACTAGCAAAAACTGTCACGGATCACTTAATGTACCTGCTAAGGCGAAGGAGGCCTTTTAGCCCATCAAGTCCATGCAAGCTCACAGCAGAGCAATCTCTTCAGATCCCTTTCATCTCTAACCCCCTTCTCTCCCTCTGCATTACAGTGTCCTAAGATACATCTGGCACATGAAAGGACATGGCCAGTGCGGATGTAGATATGTAGGGTGCAACCAGGCACTTATCCCCAGTTCATAACAACATAGAATAGTACAGCACAAGAACAGGGCCTTCGGCCCACTATGTCTATGCTAAACATGATGCCAAGACCATCTCTTATCTACCTGCGCATAATCCATTCCCTGCATATCCATGTCTTATCCAGAAGCCTCTTAAATGCCACTATCATATCAAAATTACAGAGTTGTGGATGTAGCCCAGACCATCACACAAACCAACCTCACTTCCATTGACTCCATCTACACTTCATTCTGCCAAGGCAAGGCCAGTGACATGATCAACGATCAGTCTCACCCTGGTCACTCCCTTTTCTCCCCTCTCCCATCAGGCAAGAGGTACAGAAATTTGAAAATGCAGACCTCCTGATTCAGAGACAGTTCCTTCCCAATTGTTATCAGGCAACTGAACCATCCTCTCACCATCTAGAGAGTGGTCTGACCTCCCACCTACCTCATTGGAGACCTTGGAACTATATTTAATTACACTTTACATTGCACTAAACATTATTCTCTTTATTCTGTGTACACTGTTTATGGCTTGATTGTAATCATTTATAGTCTTTTCACTGACTGGATAGCATGCAACAATAAAGCTTTTCACTGTACCTCGGTATACGTGACACTAAACTAAACTGTACATACAGATTATTTAATTCCCTTTTTGCATGTATTCCCATCCAGGGAATACACTCCAGTGTCATCAATTCTTCAGACCACATTCCCTTCATGCACAGCTGGCTGCTGACAACTTGGGTTCCAGCCTTTGTCCCTGGCATTACAAGTATTGAGCAGCATCTTACCTGGGATCATCGCTGTACTGGACAAGCCCGATCCTTACTGCACTTTGACCAATCACATTTGCAAACGGTTGAATGGTTGCTTCGATAAAGCTCTTGACTTGTTGAAACTTGACCCTCCCGATGCTTGAGGAGCCATCTACGAGGTAGACAATATCAGCTGCGTGGACGTTTTTGCATATTACTGAAATGCAAGGAGACATGCGTTAAAGCGAGAGACTGGATTGGCGTTAGCATTCCCTAGTGCAGTCAGATTTTTGCTTCAGTTCGTTTTAAGAGTCAAGGGTGTTTTATTGTCATATGTCCCAAAACGGAAATTCTTACTTGCAGCAACAAGTAATTCTTACTTGCAGCAACACAACAGATATGTAAGCATAGTACCCTGTAAACATCATGATATACAAAAAACTATATAAACAAACAGTATTAGTGCAAAAACTAAAACAATGCTCCCAGCAGTTGTGGGGGTATGTTGGTGCCAATAACATAGCTAAGAAAAGGCATGAGGTACTGCAACAATAGTTTTGGGAGCTGTGTGAAGAGCGGTACTCAAAGGTTGTTGGATTGTTTCTAGTGCCATGAGCTAGTGGGTATAGAACTAAAAGAATGTGTGACTCAGGTATGGTGCAGGGAGATGGGCTTTAAGTTCCTGGATCTCTGGAACCTTGTCAGTAGTAGACGGGATCTGTGCAAGCAGGACATGTCACTTCTTAACCAAAACTGGATCAATATCGTTCCAGATGGTTTGTTGGTGCTGTTGGGCAAAGAAACCAGAGATGGAACAGATATGTAGGCAGATATATGAGAAATGCAATAAAAATAGGGTTATATTACAGAGATTTTAATTTCCTGAAGATTAACTGGGATTGCTAGCGTAAAAGGTTCAGAAGGGGCGGATTTGTTTGAGGTATATACGGAGCCAAAAGGTAGAGTGGTCCAAAGTGAATATTTTTCATCAGCACTCAGAGGAAATGGACTTTGTTGTTTGTTAGTAAAGGGGAAGATTAAATTCTAATGTATGTCTCAATAAAGAAAAAGGAGGTAGTTGATGCCTCAGCATGCTGAAGGGTGGATGAATCCCCAGGGCCGAGGATACTATGGAAAGCAAAGGAACATGTTGCCGTAGCCTTAACTGAGATTTTAAAATCCTTGTTCGGAGTGGGATTAATGTGAATGAGTGCCCAATGGTCAGCATGGATGTGGTGGGTCAATTGGCCTGTTTCCATGCTGTACGTCTTAATACCAGAGGGACCTGGAGAAGTGGATACAATTATGATTTTCAAAAAACATTTGGACTGACATAGGGATAGGAAGGGTTTTGAGGGAAGTGGACCAAATGCAGGCAAATGGGATGAGCCCAGAATATAAATTTGGCATGGACAAGGGCTATATACAGGTGAAGGGCCTGTTACCATGCTGTATAGCTCTATGATTCTATGGTACAGGTAACACCTACAACAATCCACATTCCCACAGACCTGTGACTATGTGTGTACATGTCTATGCCTAAGTGTGTGCATGTGCATTACATGTACACATTCAAAAATGTTTTGTGATATACACATGGATGCAGTTTTACAGGAGACTCGTCCCATTATGGGTATAGCTTTACCAGGGTGCTGCCTGAATTCGAGGGTTTCAGCTACAAGAGGATAGGTAAATGTGGATTGTTTGCCGGATCATCTGAGGTTGAGGGGAGACTTGATAGAAGTACATAAAATGATGAGAGGCATAGATAGGGTATTCAGTCAGGACCTTTATCCCCAGGTAAATATCCAACAGTAGAGGGCATAGCTATAGGTAAGGTGAGCGGGGCAACGTTTCACGGAGATATGTGGGGCAGGTTTTTTTTACACAGAGAGTGATGGGGGCCCGAAACGCATTGACAGAGGTGATGGTGGAGGCAGATACAATGGTGGCATTTAGGAGGCTTTTAGATAGGCACATGAAAATGCAAGGAATAGAGTGGTATGGATCATGTAAAGGCAGATGAGATCAGTTTAACTTGGTATCATGTTCGTAACAAACATTGTGGGCTGAAGACCCTATTCCTGTGCTGCACTGTTCCATGTTCTGCGTTCAATTAACCTAGGCTGAGCTTTCAGCATCAGTATTTGTTCCCACTGACAATACAACCCTCCATCTGCCAGCAGTGTCAATAGTCAAACAGCTCCGCCGAGTCTGGCTTTATCCCCGTCCCAAATCTTTTACCAATGACGTCGCAACCCACGTTACCTTTCTGTGCTTGTCCCAGTGAGCTGGTGAGGAACAAAGCCTGGATGGTTGCAAGCAACAAGAGAGATGTTTCCATTGTCTGTGTTTGAAAAGGTAGAGAACAGAGTGTGCGTTAATGAAGGCTTCCCAACCACAGGGCAAACCAGTATCACAGTAAACACACTTCCTTAGCACAAACTGCATGTTCACTGCAGTATGGATATCGGGAACAGAGAAACAGCCTCTGCAAGCCTCTTGCACCTGATCTGATCATAGCTGATTTGTAAAGTGTTGAAGAATACTTTGGTACACAAAAATCACTCCTGACGGTAACTTCGGAACTGGTTTCCAGACCACAGAGTATTTATAAAGCTTCTTCAATGTAGTAAACAGTTCCAATGAACTTCTCAGGAGTGCTAACAGGAAGGTGGTGACACTTGGGTACTGCCACAGCATAATCTACTATTCTTACACTTTTCTACTTATGTATGATTGTGCTTGGGTGTAGGAACATCTTTACTGAACTGTATGAAAAAAAACATGAAATTTCACTTCACCTAGGTACATGAAACAAAAAAGTACCATTGAACATATGGGTCGCACAGTGGCAGAGTTGCTGCTTGACGGCGCCAGAGACCCCGGTCCGATCCTGACTATGCGTGTTGTCTGTATGGAGTTTGTATGTTCTTCCTGTCTATATGGACTATAAGCATTCGCCCCATGACCCCGTGGGTTTTTTCCAGATTCTCCAGTTTCCTCCCACACTCCAAATGCGTACATATTTGTCGGTTAATTAGGGTCGCTAAAAATTGTGGATTATCCCTGGTGTGTAGGATGGTGCTGGTGTACGTGGTGATCGCTGGTCGGCGCGGACTCTGTAGGCCAACTGGCCTGTTTCCACGCTGTATCTCTAAAATCTAAAATAAAGAACCATAAAGATATTCTTTCACACTCAGACACAGGAGACAGCAGGCTACATTGTTCAAAGAGAATGTTTCCCAAGAGCTTCCTGAAGGACAGGACTGGAGTCACTGCAGGAGGGTTGTCTCAGGACACAAGGGCACACAAAACGATTTGCGATGGGCAACATTATTCACAGAGGCTACCATAATAATAATTACCAAGAGCGAATAAACAAAGCTTATCACCAGCTCTAACCTTCAACCACTAACTTCACAGCCCTGTCGTTTTCCCCTTTGACTGAAAACATTATAACTAATAAATAAAGGTGTTCAAACCAGCTGAAAAAACATAGATTGTTCTAATGCCCCTATAATCTTTCTCCTGGGAGCCTGGCAACTGTATTCAGTCATTTCTGTAGATTTCCAGGACATTCCTTGAGGATTGACAATCCTGTAGACCTTAGTTGCCAGAAGCAGAAATGTTCTCCCCAGAGTTAAAACAACCCATTGCTTAGTCAGAGACAGGAAAAACAAGCTATCAGGACTATCTTAGGAAAGGTCTTAATCGCTTCACAGCCAAAGGATGGATTTTGAAAAGTATTCACTATCCTCAGAAAAAAACGGCAATTGGTGCTGGACTAACTCAGCAGGGTAGGCAGCACCTCCGGAAAATATGGATAGGTGACGTCTCAGGTCGGGACCCTTTTCAGACTGATGTTTTGGGCTGGGACCTTTCTCCAATCTGAAAAAGAGTCCCGACCCGAAATGTCAGTCTGAGAAAGGGGCCCGACCAGAAATGTCACCTAACATGTTCACCAGAGATTTTACCTGTCGTTAGTTCCTTCAGCACTTAATGTCTCTCCTTGTATCTTCTGTTCTTACTGGCATATGAATAATGTCAGAATTGCAAGTTTAATTTTGGCACATCTGGAGAACAGAAGAGTTCTTTGCTTTTGATGGGACACCGTTCCTCCCCCCCCCCCCCCCCCCCCCCCCCCCCCCCCCCCCCCCACCACCGCCACCCACCCACACTAGCCCAGCGGACTGGAGAACAGACAGCGATATCTAAAGTGAGAAACAAGATGTGGCCTTGCTGGGACTTAACAAGCTGTGGGAGGAAGGAATGATTCCTGGAAGTTAAGGAGCTTTACAGTGATTTTGGCAATTAATATTTTTTGGTTTTTAAACTTATTGAGTTTGAGGAATAGTCGGAGTGATTTTAAAAGATTTAGGAATACCAGTTCTAGCTAAGCCTGGGGCACAACTAAAGTAGCTGGCTAATTTTCTTTTCCTCATTATATTTGTGGAACCAGTTTAGTTTCATATGACATGGAGGACACTACAGGCTGCCTTGTAAAAGTGGCCAATATAATCAAAGACTTGTCCCACCCTTGTCATTCCTTCTTTTCCCGCTTCTATTGACACAGATCCTGAAGATACAGAATCTTGAAAGCATGCACCATTAGACTCAGGACCAGCTTTTCCTCTTATATTATCTGGTTTCTAAACGTCCATAAGCTAGGGTACCGTCCAATTCACCTCTACCACTTTGCAAACACTGGACTTTGTCTATGGAGCTGGTGCGCTACAAAGCTGAGAACCGTATACTGTACTCTGTATCTTCCCAATTGGTCTACTTACGTACAGCAGTGCATGTTATATGTAAACTCAGGAATGAAATATGCTGCAGGGTGTTTATTACGTGCTTTCAAACCTGCAAGGTAACTGGGCTCAAAAGGACACAAAGTGTTGGAGTAACTCAGTGGATCAGGCAGCATCTCTGGAGAACATAAATAGGTGACACTTCAGGTCGGAATCCTTCTACAGACAATCAGTTCATTCCAAAGAAGTGTCGGTTTGTAGGTTAACTGGTGTCTGTAAAATGCCCCAAGTATGTGGGATGGAACTAGTGTATGGGTGATCGCTGATCGGTATGGACTCATTCGGCCAAAGAGCCTGTTTTTGCTCTGTATCTCTAAACGATTGTATGTGAGTTTGACTTGATTTTATTGATGCATAGTATTATCGAATCTGATTGGATAGCATGCAAAACTAAGCTTGTCACTGTACCTCAGTACACGTGTCAATAATAAACCTAAACCTAAACCGAGAATTCTCGCGGTGCTTCCATCGGGACCATCACCAAAAGTGCATGTTATTTGTAACCATGTCAGTGATAGCTGGTGGCAAAATGGATCACCTAAATACAGGGAGCAGCGACTTATAAAGAAAAAGATAGAACAGTTTAGGCTGATAATCCCTTAGTTCAGGTCTTTGAAAGTTGAAAGCAGGGCAAACATTGGCATAGGCATTAAAATCAGTGGTCAGAAATGGAGAAACAAGCTAACTATGGAAACAAGGAACTCTAGATGCTGGTTTACACAAAAGGATCCAAAGTGCTGGAGTAACTCTGCGGGTCAGGCAGCATCCCCAGAGAACATGGATAGGTGACGTTTCGGGTCAGGACCCTTCTACACATTTATTGTCTGAAGAAGGCCCAAACCAAAACGTCACCTATTCATATTCCCCAGAGAAGTTGCCTGACCCGCTGAGTTACTCCAGCACTTTGTATCCTTTTGAGCCCAGTTACCTTGCTGGCTTAGTGATTGGTCTGAAATCACGTCATAAACTCCCTGTGGCATATCTCATTCCTGAGTTTACATACACCATGTACTGCTGTAATTGAAAGGATACATAAAACCTCCAGATAACACATCCCTCTGACATAACATGCCTTTTGTATAATTTGGAAAACCTGACCCATGGAAAAGGGTTGGTTTAACATACCTTGAGTAGAAGGAATGCAAGCTTGAATTATTTCTGCTTCTTGCCGTTAACCTTTTACAGTCACAGATTTCATTCTTAGTAAATCCTCACTTGAACCTCAATCATTTTTAACATTATTAACCACGCTTTTACATTACCCTCCTTCTTGCTTTGAATTCAATTCATGCAACGAGTATCACTTTGAGAGTGTTCTTTCAGTTAAATGGTTTAAATGTGAAAGGGGTTGAGAGGATAAAAGGGACGCCGGTGGCAGAAGAAAAGGAATGACACAAGGGGTGATGGTGCTACCTGATTTCCTACTAAGGACTAGTTAATCTCAGCTGATGTCGCTGGAGGAAACGTAATTAAAAGCAATTGTATGAGAGCAGAGGAAAGAGGAACTTTCATTACCTTTGCTGCCAATTTCTCTCCTTTTACTTTCTCTGACGCCTCCTTTACTCTACAGTCATCAACGGATTAGTGACTAATATCCTTTATAATTCCACAACTATCTTGACCACATCTCCTTCCAACCTATCTCCTGCATAGACCCCAATCCGTTCTCCTGATTTCTCGGGGTCTGTTATATCTCTTCGAAAGGTGGCACCATCCAATCTTTAGACTTTACTTTAGAGATACAGCACAGAAACAGGCCTTTTGGCCCACCATGTCCAAGCCAACCAGTGATCACCCAGTACACTAGCACTATCCTACACTAGGGACAATTTAACCAAAGGCAATTAACCTACAAACCAGTACATCTTCGGAGTGTTGGAGGAAACCGGAGCACTCGGAGAAAACCTGCGCGGTCACAGGGAGAACGTACAAACTCTGTACAGACAGGACTCGTAGTCAGGATCGAACCCAGGTCACTGGCGCTGTAAGGCAGCAACTCTACCGCTGCGCCACTGTGTTGCCCGTGCTTCGGAGATATCTTCCAATTCATATTTCTGGCAGCACACAGGGAGCCCTACAGCCCAGCATGCCTGTGCCAGGTCTCAGAGCAATCCTATTGATCCCATTTCCCAGTAACCTGTGATCTCCCACATGCCAACTAAGATGCCCATCTAAGCTAGTCCTATTTTCATGCATTTGACCCATATCCCTCTAAACCTTTCCTGTCCATGTATCCGGCCAAATGTCTTTTAAATGTTGACGTGTACCTGCATGAACCATTGTTGAAGATTACTTTTAGAAAGGGAAAGCTCATGACAATGATTCCTCCACCAAACATATTCCCAGAGATCTTACACTTAATATTTTGTTCAATCGAGGTAAAAGCTACAGCTCCAGGGCACATCTGTGCAGTTCACATCTTCTTCACATCTGCCCTCAATTAGGTTTGAGATATTCGGATGAATGAGTGAACACGATTAAGGGAGGAGTATTTAAAAGTGATGGACATATTGAACACAGGCCTGTGCAGTATTACCATACTATATTTATGGATTGGGAATATCGGGAACAGTGGGAAAGAGGCAGATGAATTCCCAAAAACCATTAAGGATTAAATCTCCCACAGCTTCCAACAGTAGCAATAATCAACACAACAGCCTACTGGGCTTCTAAATACCAGAATTGAGCCAAATGGGGAGACTTTAAAAAGGGCGATGCACTGCTTTGTGAAAGAGGTAAATTTTTAAAAGCATCTTAAAAGAGGAAAGAAGTGCAAGGGGAGAGATTTGGCACTGATGGTCAGATGATCTGCTCATGAGCTCAATGCCATGTTTTAGACTGTGCAGCATGCCAATTGGCTCATCAGCTGTCCTGGTTACCATCAATTGTGAAAGGTTGGGAACCATTGGTAGAAACATGAGCAAACATGGGAAATAGAAGCAGGGGGAGGCTTTTAATCCCTCTTGACTGCTCCATCATTCAAAAGGTTTTTAACCTCACCCCCAATTTTGTTTAAAACTGCTCAACCCTTGTTTCCCCTATTATTGTCAAATCTCCACCAGGCGGCACAATGGCGCAGCGGTAGAGTTGTTGCCTTATAGCGCTTGCAACGCCAGAGACACGGGTTCGATCCCGACTACAGGTGCTGTCTGTACGGAGTTTTTCGTTCTCCCCGTGAGGGCGTAGATTTTCTCAAGATCTTTGGTTTCCTCTCACACTCCGTAGGAGGACGTACAGGTTTGTAGGTTCATTGGCTTCTGTAAATTGTAAATAGTCCCTAGTGTGTGGGAAAGTGTAAGTGCACGGGGATTGCTGGTTGGTGCAGACTCGGTGGGCCGAGGAGCCTGTTTCTTCAGTGTATCTCTAAACTCCATCTTGAATCTGGTCAGTGACTGAGGCTCCACGGACCTCTTAGGTGAACAATTGAGGATAAGCCAACTGATGAACAAAGACATTTCTTCCAACCTCTATCCTAAATAGTCAACCTCTTATTGAGTCGACAAACTGGTTCTGGAAACCTCATTAAGAGGAAACATCAACTCCTCATCTACCATCCTTTCATGGAACAACGCATTCCAGGCACCCACCACCCTCTGTGTAAAAAAGTGCATCGCACAACTCCTTTAAACTTTGCCCCTTTTACCTTAAAGCTATACCCTCTAGTACTTGATTTTTCCATCCTGGGAAAAAAAGATTTGTCTATCTGTCTATTGATAGGATCTGTCTATCCTATCAATGTCTCTCATATTTTTATATACTTCTATTAGGTCTCCCCGCAACCCCCAAAATTCAATGAGATCATTGAAGCTCGATACCTGGTCTTTTCTTTACCACTTCTCAGGTGGCAAACTTGCTGTTGCAGGAATGACATTGGCAATTCTTTTACTGCATTCCTTCAATCTTAAGAAAATCATTCCTTGGAAGAGGACATGGGAAGACAACACCAAATCCCAATATACATGGATTAAAACATCTCCATTCTTCCACTCGACGCCTCTTGTGATAAGGGCCAACATACCATGAACTTTCGTAATCAAGTCAAGTCTAATTTAGTGCCACAGGCACAAGTACAGTGAGGTGCAGGTACAACAAAAACCTTTCTTGTAGCAGCATCACAGGCATGTAGACTCAGACACACACAAAAACTATAAATTATACATAACATTTCCAAAAGAAAAAAAAAGACTACAAAAAATAAAAAAACAAGACATACGTGGACATTTAGTACTCTTACTGCACATAAATGTAGTGGCAGCACGGTGGCACAGCAGCACAGCAGTAGATCTGCTGCCCTACAGCGCCAGAGACCCGAGTTCGATTCTGACTACGGGTGCCGTCTGTACGGAATATGTACGTTCTCCCTGTGGCCACATGGGCTTTTTCCGGGTGTTCCAGTTTCCTCCCGCACTCCAAAGACATGCAGGTTTGTAGGTTAAATGGCGTGTAGGATAGTGTTAGTGTACGGGGTGATCACTTGTCAGCATGGACTTGGTGGGCTGAAGGGCTTGTTTCCGCACTGAATCTCTAAAAGGGTTTTTTTAACTTTCAATAGTTCATGTACAAAGTTACTCAGATCCCTCTGAATGCCAAATACCTTTTAATTTCTTGCCATTTTAAAACTTACTCCACTTTTCAATATTTTTCCAACAAAGTGGCTGGCATCATGTTTCATCTGTCACCTCCCTGCCTTTTCACTTAGCATATCCTTACCTCCCTGAAGCCTTTCTGCTTCCTTCCACACCCCACGCAGAGTCTGGACCCTCTATGTGGATACGTTACAATTAATTTCCTCATCTGCATCGTTACTATAGACCATGAATAGCTGTGCCCCAGCATTGATTCCTGCATTGATTTTAAGCTGGAAAGGATGCAAAGAAGATTTATGAAATGTTGCCTGAGCAGGCTAGGGCTTTGTTCCTTGGACCGCAGGAGTACGATGGGTGATCTTATAGAGGTGTATAAGATCATGAGAGGAACTGATAGGGTAAATACACAGTCTTTTACCCAGATTAGGGGAATCATGAACAAGAAGATACAAGTTTAAAGATGGGGGGGGGGGGGGGGGGAGAGATTTAATGGGAACATGAGGGGCTTTTTTTTTAATACAAAGGCTGGTAAGTACATGGTACGAGCTGCCAGAGGAGGTAGTAGTTGCAGGTACCATCACAATGTTTAAATAACATTTGGACAGGTACATGGACAGGATGGGTTTAGAAGGATATGGGCCAAATGCAGGTAGGTGGGACTGTGTCGATGGGGCATGTTGGTTGGGGTGGGCAAGTTGGACCAAAGGGCCTGTTGCCATTCTGTATGACTCTATGACTCTCTACAAATAACCCATTTATTCCTTTTCTTTGCTCTGCATTTATTAACTAATTCACATTGGAATATGATACCTAATACGATAGTTATAGGGTCGTACAGCATGGAAACAGGCCCTCCTGCCAAACTTGTCTTTACCAACCATGCATGCTAATTTTACTGTAATATTACTGATTATTAATTTGTTTAATTGATTATTGTATTTATTTGAGTATTATTGCGTTAATATGCCTGTGAAGCTGTAAACATGATTTCCATTTCATAAATCCACATTGCCCAATCCTTTCAGTAGCCTGCCACCATTTCCTCAATATTACATTCCAGCATGGAGTATGTCCCTACTGGTCTGACTCACACTGGCCATTAGTAGGCATCTTTGGAAGATGTGGGATAGAGGATACAGTTTGAGGGGAAAGGAAATTGGTAGCATCTCTCGTGCCAACTGCAGACAAAAGTCCCTGGACTGCTGCAGTTATGCATATTTATTGTTTAATTTATTGGTGTTTAGTTTATTGTCACATGTATCATTGCCTCCTATATCAGAAGTATGCAACTTGTAAAAAAAGTGACATCAAATGGTGTTTGGTATTAATAATTCAATAGTCCAAAGTATGTATTTCTCATGTTTTCTTCTGATGGCAGATCAGCCTATGCTAGCACTCAGAGCAATCCCATTTGCCGACTTATTTCCTGGTAATTTCCTCCTCTTTCATCTGACCATCAACTCCACCTTTATTTTCTCACTGCTCCTTTACAACGAGGCCAACCCGTTTACAATCGAGCACGTAGTGGCACAGTGGTAGAGTTGCTGCCTCACAGCGCCAGAGACCCGGGCTCGATCCTGTACGTTCTCTGTGTGACCATGTGGGATTTCTCCAGATGCGCTGGTTTCCTCCCACACTCCAAAGGCCTGCAGGTATGTAGGTTAAATGGCTTCTGCAAATTATAAATTGTCACTTCTGCGTAGATAGTGCTAGCGTACATTGACCACTGATGGGCACGGACTTGGTGGGCCAAAGGGTCTGTTTCCACACTGTAGCTCTGGGGCGTGGGAGGAACCAGGAGCACCGACTGGTGAGGGGGAGACATCCAGGCAGTCACCAAGAACGTGAAAACTCCACAAAGTCAGCTCCAGAAATCAGAGATTGAACCCGAGTCGCTGGAGTGGCGAGGCAGCCTGATGCGTCACCGTGCTGTCTGATGGAGTGTCGTGGGGAAGAGTTTTAAATGGATCTTCCCAGCTGCAACCCTGCGGGTTTGGCAAGATTAGTTTGTTGCTGTTTCACATTAAGCCACATCAGTTGTTGGAGGCTATTGGTTGGGACATGTAACAAAGAAGGCTAATTCACAAGGAGGAAGAGAGTCTCATTCATCCTTTGATGAATAAACCACCACAGAAGTATGACGCTGGATCTGTTTCCGCTAAGAGGAGAGGTTGAGGAAATGTTTGATGGTACAGTTTGATTTTCTTTCTTGATCGGCGATCAAGAATGAAAAAAAGTTCAAGTTTATTGTGGTATGCATGAGGGCAGGGAGGTACAAGTACAATGAAATATCTTTTTGTGGTAACAAAGGAACACAGACTAAAATAAGCAGACAAAAATAAATTAGACATAAATCACACAATTTTTTTTAAAAAACTGTACAAAAAACAAGGCAGAAGTGCAATAACGTAATTAGAAAGCAAAACAAGGAAGAAAGCAGTTGTTCCTGAGCCTGGGGGTGTGGGACTTCATCCTCTGGATCTGCCTGACAGTAGTAGTGAGAAGATGGCATGGCCTAGATGGTGGGGATCCTTGAAGATTTGAAGATAGATGCCGCCTTCTTGAGGCAGCGCTTCATTAGATGCTTTCAATGGGAGGCAGGGGGGAGGGCTGTGCCTGTGATGGACTGGGCTGAGTCCACCGCTCTCTGTAATGTATTTTCAACCACTTTCTCTTGAAGACAACGACCTCCCTGAACCACTTTCCTCTCAGTCTGCCGAGTAAGCAACATCCCTATTTTGAAAGTTATGCCACCCTTCCACCCTCTCTTGAATCTCCTCCGGCCCAAAACTATCCAAGATCTGCAACTCCTCCAATTCTGGCCTCCTGCCATCCCAAGTTAAATCTCCCTACCAGTGGAAGCCATGCCAATGGTTGCCAAGCTCCTCACTGTAGAATTATCCCCTCCCTTATTCCCTCTACCACTTTCTGCCTAGTTACATGACCCAGTGGAAAACAGACATACCGTGGGCCTCAGTCTACAACTCATCAGACAACAATAGTCCCTCTCTTGTAGAGCAGCAAATGGACGGGGCGAATTTGGGAGGGAATAAAACGAGGCAAATGCACAATGGTCACGAATGTATTCCAATTTCAACTCTAACGTGGAAGCAAGGTCATTGCGTTAAAGAGCTAAGCCATCTGGAAACGGGTCCTCCGATCTAACTTACCCCTGCCAACCAAGTTGTCCATTATTGCAGCCCCTTAATCAAATCTTTCCCATCCATGTACCTGTTCAAGGGTCGCTTAAATGTCATAATTGTACTCACTCCACCACATCCTCCATATTCGCACCAGCTTCTGTGTGGAAAAAGTATCCCTTTAGGTAGAACCCTTTTAAATCTTTCCCCTCTCACCTTAAACCAACGCCTTCTGGTTTTAGACTCCCTTACCCTAGGGAAAAGATTGTATCGATTTACCTTAGCTATGCCTTTGCTTATATATCTTATTATAAGATCACCTTCCTCAGCTCCAAAGGCTTAGCCTTTCCCAGCCTCTCCGAACAACTCAACCTTTACAGAGCCAACACCATCCTCTTAAATCTTTTTTGCACCCTTTCCAGTTTAATGGCATCCCTCCATTGGCAGGTCAACCAGAACTGCACAAGCTTTAATGTGTTCATGCCAAGAAACAAGAGGAGATGTCACTGTAAATACTATTGACTGCTGAAGTTGGTATTCACTACAAAATACAGACAAATCGTTGTGTTCAGCTGAACAAACAGAACTTTCTTCTTTGTACAAAATTATGCTGTTTGCAAACTAAAAGCAGATCTTCCTCAGATGGAAAGCATTCAGCACAAAACATCTTTGTTCCTCCAGGGTCAATGAAGTCAGAAGAGGTTCCAGAAGCAGTTCCAGAAGCAGCTGATGAGTGGCTCCGTACCAAACACTTTCTATGTAGAAAGTCCAAGCACTCCAGTCATATTTGGGGGTCTGCCACTCACTGGATTACACTGTTCTCCAGCAAGAGAACCAGCATTGGATCTTGTCTCTGGAACTGATCCTGTCACCAACTAGAGAGCGGTCCTGAACTACCATCTGTGCAACCCAGTCAGCAAAAAGACTGTACATGATTACAATCAAGCCATCCACAGTGTACAGATGCAAGATAAAGGGAATAACATTTAGTGCAAGATAAAGTCCAGTAAAGTCCGATAAAAGATAGACCGAGGGTCACGAACGAGGTAGATGGTTGATCTAAATTATTCCAATTATTTGTACAGCGAACTTTCTCTGAACTACTTCTAATACACTATTCTTCTTAAATAAGATGACCCAGAATGTATGCAGTGCTCCAATGTGGTCTCACCAATGTCCTACAAAGCATTAACCCCATATTTTGGTAATCAATGTTCCTAGCAATCAATAACAAATGTTCTGTTAGCTTTCCTCCTTACTTGCCATACCCGTGTCTCCCTCTGCAATTACTCACCATTTAGATATTACAATTTAAAAAATAATTTATGATAAAATGGACCACTTCACACTTCCCAATGTTGTACTCCATTTGTTAGAACTTTAGCCACGTAACATATAACCTATTGTTGTAACTTCCTTATGTCTTCTTTATCATCGTGGTTAATGGTGTCCTCCAAGATACCAATGAACGTCAAGACTAGATGGCCATTGCCTAGCACTTTGCTGTCACTGCCTTTTATCAGCTCGTGGGAATATCTGGTCAGATTGGATTTTGCATGACCTTCTGTGTTAGGACATATCTAGACAATGTTTGGGGCAGCACAGTGGCACAGCAGTAGAGTTGCTGCCTTACAGCGCCAGTCCCGGGTTCGATACTGACTATGGGTGCTGCTTGTAAGGAGTTTGTACATTCTCCCTGTGACAGCATAGGTTTTCTCTCGGTGTTCTAGCTTTCTCCCACACTCCAAAGACGTACAGGTTTGTAGGTTCATTGGCTTCTGTAAAAATTGTCCCTAGCGTGTGGGATAGTGCTAGTATACAGTGTGATTGCTGGTCGACGCAGCCTCGCTCGGCCAAAGGGCCTTTTTCCGCACTAAAGTCTAATTATTCTACATGCCACACAGATGCTGCTCAACTCAGAGTCATGTGGCATGGAGAAGGATGCCAACCCAAAAAGTCACCTATCCATGTTCTCCAGGGATGCTGTCTGACCTGGTGAGGTACTCTAGCACTTTGTGCCTTTTTATGGAAACAGGCCATTTGGTTCACAATGTCCCTGCCAACTAGTGGGCCCCTTTCTTTAGCACTTCCAGCACTTGGCCCATAACCTTTTATCCTAGATGATTCAAGTGCTTGTCTACACACTTAAGTGCTGTCAGCCACTCTGCATCCATCTCTCTCTCTTCCACGGTGCATTCCGTGAGTTTTAACTTATTAGCTACAGACTCTGTACTACTCAGCCCTACTGCGGGACATTATCAAATGCTTTCTACAAGTCCAAATAAAGTATATTTATTGGCATTTCCCCGTGACTAGCTGAGTTTTCAATTCAAAATGTGTAAAACTTAGTATGAGACAAAGTGCTGGAGTAACTCAGCAGTTCAGGGCACAATATGGATAGGTGACGTTTTAAGTCAGGACCCCTCTTCAGACTGAAAAGATGTTGCCTGACCCACTGAGTTACTCTAGCACTTTGTCGTTTTTGTAAACCAGCATCCGCAGTTTCTTGAGTGTACATTCTGTAATAACATATGTTGCTTGTAACCCCAAAACATCTCAAAGTACTTTGTAACTAATGGCTCACTAAGGTGGAAGAATTTGGACATTGCAAAGTCCTCTTGCCCACGTCTAACCAGATACATGTCTTCTTAGTGATGTTGGTCAAAGCATGAATATTGACCCAGGAGAACAATGTTAAGCACTGCTTTCATTGCAGCAGATGGAGTTATTTGATGGATCATTAGAAGGTTCAACTCTTTGCTTATTTAAGGACCTTATTACATTCTTAATTTTTGGTTGGTCATTTGGGAATTTTGGTACAATTGGAAATTTTTGGAATTGAAAAAAGGCTTCAGGCCAATGTATCCATGTTTAATTTAGAGAGAAAATTGCAACCAAACTGATTGTGACAGTAAATAATGTATTTACAGTCAGTCACCCACAACAGCACAACCTTTCTCTACCTGCATCCATCCCCCTACCCATGTTATTCAGTTATGCCACCAACCTGTAGATTCGCAGTAGTAAAATTACAGTTATACAGCACAGAAACAGGCCCTGTGGCACTATATCAAATATCATTCGATTTTGATCTAACTTTCCAGCACTTGGCCCATTGCCTTCTAACGATCAAGTGCCCGACTAGTTTTTTTTTTAAGACGTTGTAGGAATCCCTACCTCCACCACCCATTCATGTGATGCTTTTCCAATTCAAACCATTTTCTGGCAGAATAACCTCTTCCTTTTGAAAAGGCATACCTCCAGATTTAGGAACAGTTTCTTCCCAAGTGTCATCAGGCAACTGAACAGTCCTCTCATCAGCAAGAGTGCTGTCCTGATCTCCCATCTACCCAATTTGAGACCTTTGAACTATTGTTAATTGGACTTTATTGGACTTAAATGTTATATCTTTGCACTAGATGTTGTACCCATTATCCTGTATCTGCACGGTAGACAGCTTGATTGTATTCATGCAGCGTCTTTTCTTTGACTAGAGAGCATGCAAACAAAAGCTTTTCTCTGTAACCAGTTCCACAGTTTGCAACAATGTATCAGATCACACTGTATCTAGCCAACAATTGGCAACAATTGGCCTACCTGGCAACCACGCTGCCGGAGGTCATCTATTGCTGGCCCCGATTTATCCTGGTCTTTTCTTGCATCCAGTTCCCCCCACCCTCACCAATCAGTCTCAAGAACGATCCCAACCCGAAAAGTCACCTATTAGTTTTCTCCAGAGATGCTGCCTTACCCGTCGAGTTGCCCCAGCATTTTGTGTCTATCTTAAACTAAACATCTCTTATTGCAAATTTCTGTCCTCTGATTTGATACATCTATGCTATTGGGACTAGTTCCTTGGTGCCTATCCTTCCTGCACCCCTCAACACTGTACGTATCAATCTACATTAAACCACCGCAGATGAATGTGATTAGTTTATGTACAATTTCCACATTTGTAAAGTGAATGATTGCTTTTTACAAAACATATTGTCATCACCAAGCTTTATTGGTGCAAAACAAAACCAACTGTTTGAAGTAGGTTCCTGGGCATGTTTTTCCAATTATCATTGATAAAATGGCGGGGCGGCATTGGTGGTGCAGCGATAGAGTTGCTGCCTTACAGCACCAGAGATCCGGGTTCAATCCTGATTGAATGACTCACTAAGCTGTCTGCACGGAGTTTGTACTTCTCCCCGTGAGCTGCGTGGGTTTTCTACAGGTGCTCCGATTTCCTCCAATACTCCAAAGGCGTACAAGTTTGTATGTTAATATGACTAACCCTAAATACTAACCCCATTGTAAAAATATACCTAATCTGGAGGATAGTGTTAGTGTATGGGAATAGCTGGTCGGCACAGACTCGTTTCCATGCTTTGCCTCTAAACTAAACTAATAAATCTGAAAATTTCAAACCTAATTATTTTGAACTCTTGGCTGAGTTACACAGCCACCACAATCGCACATAGGGTCGAAAGAAACAGTCCCCTCTGCTACTCTATGTTCGATATCAGGAATATTGCAGTGTAGACAGTGTTGTGGTTGCAGGTGTTGCATTTGGTTACAGTTCAACCACTAAACTAACTGCATGGATCTTGAACACACTTCCCAAGTTACTTTTATATAGATAGACACCGGGACGATATTTTCATGACCGCGGTTTCTAGAATCAGGGGGTCATAATCACAGAGACAAAGGGAACTGCAGATTCAGAAATCTTGATCTACACACAAAGTCTTGGAGTCTCAGTGGGTCAGACATCATCTGTGGAGGGTAGGAAAATAACTGCAGATGCTGGTACAAATCGAATGTATTACAAAATGCTGGAGAAACTCAGCAGGTCAGGCAGCATCTAGGAGAGGGAATGGGTGACGTTTTGGGTTGAGACCCTTCTTCCGACTGATGTCAGGGGGCGGGACAAAGAAAGGATATAGGTGGAGACAGGAAGAGTGGGAGAACTGGGAAGGGAGAGGGGGGGAAGGGGAGAAAAGAGAGAGACAGATGAACTATCTAAAGTTGGAGAAGTCAATGTTCATACCGTTGGCCTGCAAGCTGCCCAAGCAGGTGCTGTTCCTCCAATTCCGGTGGGCCTCACTGTGGAGGGAATAAGGTCAGAAGCTCATAAGTGATAGGAGCAGAATTAGGCCTTTCGACCCATCAAGTCTACTCCGCCATTCAATCATGGCTGATCTATCGCTCCCTCCTAACCCCATTCTCCTGCCTACTCCTCATAACCCCTGACATTCCTACTAATCACAAATCTATCCTATCTCTGCCTTAAAAATATCTATTGACAGCCGAGTTGAAATCTGTCTCACAAGCTCTTTATACATCCTTTAAACTACCCAAGGCTTCTATGCGAGACGTGAAACTGATTTGTAACTAAGCAGAGAATGGGGGAAAAAGGATTAAGTGCAATCTATCATTACCACAGTCAAATCCTCATTGCATCAACCTTCAAAACATAACATCTTAAACACGTTCTTAATCAAGATATAATAAAATCAATTTTTATTTAGTTTAACACACATGCCTTCCCAATGTCGTGAAAGGCGCTATGTAAATGCAGATGTACACCAGCAACTTGCTTTTTGTAGTGATGATCTGATCTGCAAATACGTGCAAAAAACACAACTGGAGGAACTGAGCGGGTCCAGCGCTACACAAAAGGTTCATCTGCATTTATGTAGAGCCTTTCAAGACAATGCGGGGGCCATAAAGTGTGTTTAATCAATTAAGTATTAATTTAATACAATCCTATTTAAGGGGTTGTTGGAATTCAAGTGCAAAACAGTGTCAGCTCCATCCTCACTATTAAACAACAGTATAAAATAAGGCAACAATCAGACAGCGTGTCAGGTCAGGTAGCATCTTTGGGGGGAAAAAGGAACAGGTAACGTTTCGAGTCTGAAGAAGGGTTTCGATTCGAAACGTCACCTATTCCTTTTCTCTCGAGATGCTGCCTGGCCCGCTGAGTTACTCCAGCACTTTGTGTCTATCTTCGGTGTAAACTGGCATCTGCGGTTCCTTCCTACATATCAGATAGAGTGCGGGGTTTTTTTTTGTAGTGACCGATTAAACAATAGAGGGTTGTTTTGTGTAACGGTGCCGTTCACGGGGTAAGAGAGGACACGGGTTTCATGGTTCGCCCGACAGTACAACACTCTCCCAGTCAGTGGTTGAACGCACTTGAAACACTTGCTTGCACCGGGGCGGAGTGGCCCCTGATCCTGGATGTAGTCGTTTTACCAGCCCTTTCCCAAACCTGATTTGGTGTTCTCTCTCTTTAATAAAACAACAACGCTTTGATGTTTTAAAGAGGTGACACAAGAAATGCTACAGTATAGCATGGGGGGAGGTGGGATCAAACTGCCGGAGGAACTCAGAGGGTCGAATAGCATCTGTTCATACCTTCCACAGTTGCTGCTCGGTCCACTGAGTTCCTCCAGCAGTTTGTTTCTCGCTGTTTTATTATTTAAAATAACGTTCTCCTTATCTGCAAGCTCTCTCTAGAATCCAGCCGTCCAAAGCATGAAGTGTCCGTGAAACAAAAGGTTAAAGAAATTATTCAAACTATAAAGTTGGACCCAAGTTATTCAAGTTACAACGTTGGACGTGGGCGAGAGAGATTCGAGCTGGAGTTAATACATCTGATTAAGGGGCTGCAATAATCTAAATGTCAGCTCCATCCTTTCCAAATGTGCAAAACAAAAACAAAGCGTTGCAAATGAACTTTAAAAGTTTCTCGTTACTTGCAAATTTATGTTCAAAATGCCCCCGAAACTACTTAAATGAAAACCGGCGGCTCACATTACCTGTTTTTGCACTGACTCCCGAGGTTAAAAAAGCTAACGACTTCAGTTCAAACCCATGACTGTCCAACAAGTAAACTAGCCAAACGTACAAAAGGTTCACTCCAGTTACTTTGGCTAGATGAAACTCCCGAGCAGCGAAACCCCTCCGACCGCCCCACAAACTCTATCACCCTTTGCAGATTTTTTTAAAACTGTGATTGCATATTATGTTGTTCCAACTCATTCTACTCGGACAGGCGGCGTTTTTTTCCTTGCTAAGAGTCCTGCCTTATTAAATGCAACCAATAATAGTCTAAGAAATACACCGCAGTATTGCCCCCTTTCTTTCAGGTGGGATTTATATAGTTTACATCCAAACGGTTGAATAGATCACTACTCAGCGAATAACCACACCCAGTTCTTAATCATACCATTCTCTTCAACGGCGTACTTTTAAAGCGCACATCAATTACAAAGTATAATAGGAGATGGTTATGTGTTGAAACAAAGATATAGTTATGTGATGAACTTTATAAAGTTTGCAACCTTTTTTACGTAATAGGAAAAATATAAGCGGACATTTGGTAGACCATCCGTCTGAGTGATCCTGGTTCCATCGTGGCCTCAGGTGCTGGCTGTGTAGTGTTTGCACATTTTCCCTGTGGGCTTCCCCTGGGTGCTCTAGTTTCCTCTCGATTTGTCTGGATGTAATTGAGTTACACAGAACAAAATCAGGCCCTTCGGCCCAACATGCCCATGCCGATCAAGATGCCCCCATCCACGCTTGTCCCACCTCCCCGCGATTGGCCCATTCCTTTCCGATCCATATACCTGTCCAAATGCCTTTTAAATGTTGTTATAGTACCCAGCTTCAACTACCTCCTCTGGCAGCTCGATCCATGTACCCACTACCATCTGTTGCCTGGATTGGAGGACTTTGGTTAGAGGGAGAGATGGAACAGCCACAAAGTGCCGGAGTGGAGAGCATGGATAGATGAAGTTTCAGGTCAGGACCCGTCTTCATTCTAAAGAATGGTCCCGACCCGAAATGTCTCCTATTGCTGTCTGAAGAAGGACCTAACCCGAAACATCAACTAGTCATGTTCTCCAAGGATGCTGCCTGACCTGATGAGTTACTCCAGCACTTTGTGTCGTGTTTCTACAAGGGATTGGACAGGGTGGGCTTCTTTTCCCTGGAGTGAAGTGGTTGAGGGGTGACTTGATAATATAAGATTATGAGATGCACAAATTGGGCAGATAATCAGAATCCTTTCCCCGTAGTAGTGGTGTCAAAAGCAAGCAGGTATTGTTTTAATGTGACCAGGTGTAGATTTAAAGGGGATCAGAGTGGTAAGGTTTTTACTCAGTGATTGAGATCAGGAACATTGCTAAAGGAAGTGGTGGAATCAGATACAATTAGTGTTGAAGAGGCACTTACAATAGACACATGAATAGGCATGGCAGAGAAAGATATAGTCCTAACACCTTTCACCGTCCAGCGCGGCCTGGAACGTGGCAACTACAACAGCCTGACCGCGGGAGAAGACGGCAGGGGAAGAGAAAAGACATTCTGGCCTTCCATCACAGTGAGGAGGTGACTGGAGGAGACTCACTGTGATGGATGTTTCTTTTTGTTTGATTGTGTGTGTTATTGCTTATTTTTATTGCTCTTGTTGTTGGACTGTAGGTAATCTTTCATTACACAGCACATTTATGTGTATGTGACAAATAAACTTGACTTGACTTGACTAACACGGGCAAATGGGAATAGCATAGATGGACAAACAGGTTGGGTCAGGCCTTTATGGATGCAGATAAATCATGCCTGAGATTAAAAGGGAATCAGCAGATATAGAGGTGATATCCTACACCCTGGGAACAATTTACAGAAGCCCATTAACCTTCCTACCTGCATGTCTTTTGAATGTGGGAGGAAACTGGAGTGCCCAGAGAAAGCCCTAGTGGTCACAAGGAGAACGTATAAACTCTATACAGACAGAGCCCATGGTCAGGATCGAACCAGGGTTTCTGGTGCTCTAAGATAGCAAATCAATCGCTGCACCACTCTGCCGCCATGAACAGCCATGATTTATTGAATGGTAGAGCACGCACATCTCTTTCTTCTGTCCCTTATGCTCTTGAGACATGAGTTCAAGTTCCACCACTGCTGCCGAGGAATTCAAATTCAATTAAATAAATCTGGAATAAAAGGCTAGAATTAATCATGGTGACCACAAAACCACTGGATTGTTGTAAATACCCATCTGCTTCCTTAATGTCCTCTTAGAAGTCCTTGCCCATTCCAGCGTGCATTTGACCAATCCCACAGCAACATGGTTGACTCCGTTTGATTCAGCCCCTCGGCCCAGTAAGCAAGAGTTCAGATCACTTTCCATTAGGAGAACAAACTAAACACGTGTGCATGAAACACAGACATTCATAAGCACACATGCTTATTGATTATTGAATAATCAGGCATAAGCATAATCAAGGATCAGTCACCCTGGTCACTCCCTCTTCTCCTCTCTCCCATCAGGCAAGAGGTTGAAAATGCACGCCTCCAGATTCAGGGACAGTATTTTCCCCCAGCTGTTATCAGGTAACTAAACCATCCTATCACCAACTAGAGAGCGGTCCTAACCTCCAATTTACCTCATTGGAGATCCTCAGACTATCTTTAATCAGACGTTTTTGGACTTTATCTTGCACTAAACGTTATGCCTTTTATCTTATACCTGTACACTAAGGGTGGCTTTATTGTAAGCATATATAGTCTTTCTGGTGACTGGATAGCGCACAACAAAGAAAGAAAGCTTTTCACTGTCCCTCGGTACACGTGACAATAAACTAAACTAAACTGAACTGAACTGGAAAGGGTAGCATGGTACCTTCTGCCTCCTAATAACACCTCATCTCGAAACCACCTTCTCAAGGGCAACTGGAAACATGCAAGAAATGCCACCTCCAATAAATGAGCAATAAAACTCTTCCTAACTCTTTTATGTCAGGTACATCAAGGGCTAAAAGCAGAGTGATGCCCTCTCTTCAATGTCTGAACCCAACTCTCTTCAGGTGAAGAGACCAACTGATCTCGGTTTACTGGCGCAAACATTAAAGAGAGTGAGACCAGAGACTTAAAACTAACCCTTTCCAGTTACCATACCCACAAAGTTCAAGCGCCATTAACCAATGGATCGGAGAAGGAAGGCTGCAACCTGGTATAAGCTGTAATACTGCTCTTCTCAGCTGAGTTCACACATCAACAACGGCCTCTTTCAACTACCAGACATTGGTGAATGGTACTGACAAACTTTCCTTCATCATGCAAGTGTCTGCAATTCAGAAGAAAGCAGGTTGTAATATAGAGAAACAAAGAACTGCAGATGCCAGTTAATACACGAGGATACAAAGTGCTGGAGTAACATAGAAAGTCGGTCAGCATCTCTGGAGAACATGGCCGAAGAAAGGTCTCGACCCGAAAAGTCACCCACCCATGTTCTCCAGAGATGCTAACTGACCTACTGAGTTACTCCAGCACTTATGTCCTCTGGACCACATGGATAGGTGACATTTCAGGTCGGAAACCGTCTTCAGTCGGGTTGTGATATATTTTGGGATGTCCTGAGCTGAAGAGATGTGAGCAGGAATGGGCCGTTCAGGCACCAGTCGCTGTTCCTCCATTCAAAGGCAGATTTGACCTTGGCCTCAGCTCCACTCTCTTGCCATTGACCATAACCCTCAACATGTCATAGTCCAAAGGCTTATCTATTTCAACCTTGAACAGATTCAACGATTCCACCTCCATAAGTCTCTGGGTTAGAGAATTATTATGGTTCATGATTCTCTGAAGAGAGAAATTCCATCTCCGTCTTTTTATTATGAAATTATGGACCCTAGTTCCACGTTCTCTCAGCATGCACCGTATCAAACCCTCTTGAGAATTAGAGTGTGGAACCAAGGAACTGCAGATGCAGGTTTATAAAAGAAGATATAAAGTCCTGGAGTAACTCAGTGAGTCAGGCAGTATCTCTGAAGAGCATGGATGGGTGTCGTTTCGGGTAAGGACCTTTGTTCAGTATGAATAAGGGTCCCGACTCAAAGCATCACCCACAACCACAACAGCCTGACTGCGGGAGAAGACGGCAGGAGAAGGGAAAGTCATTGTGGCCTTCCATCACAGTGAGGAGAGGACTGGAGGAGACTCACTGTGATGGATGTTTCTTTTTTTGTGTGTTTTTGGGGTTGTGTAATTTTAATGCCTATTTAATGCTTTTATTGTTGGACTGTGGGTGACTGAATTTCATCCAATATTGGATGACAAATAAAGCTATCTTGAATCTTGAATCTTGAATCTCCAGGAATGCTGCCTGACTGCTGAGTTACTCCAGCACTTTGTGTCCTTTTCAAAATTATATGTTTCAATAAGATCACCTTTAATTCTTCTAAACTCCAGAAGACAAATCTATGCAATCATTCCTCACACACCGAGTTCCATCTTCCCTTTCATTCTCCCTTGGGTCCTACCATTCATTACGTTTATCCTAACCTTATTAGTCCTCCCAAAGCACATCACCTCATAGATTTCAAGAATCAAAACCATCCATCATTCCTTTGCCTATCAACAACCATCATGCTCTTGAACACCATGAACACCAATTTAGCTACGAACTACAAACTGGCTTGGTTACTCTAAGGACTTATGCTTTTAAGCACCAATACTGGTGTTTTTAATTTATTGAATCTTTTTTGTTTGTAATGTTATCTGTGATTACTGTGTTTACAAATCTGATAAGCCGCTGTAAGTAAGAATTTCATTGTTCCATTAATGGTACATATGACAATTAAACACGACTCATTTCTTTCTCTCTCATGACCACATGATTGATTTTATTCTGAAGCCAAAGTCGAATCTCCTTACCATCACCAACACCATCATTTTGCATTATCTCTTCATTTAAACAAAATTATGCTTTTCTCTTCTTCCTGCAAAAATGGATAACCTTTTAATTCTACAAATTAAACTCCCTCTGTCCAATTTATGCGCTTTTGCTTAATCTTTGCACACTTCTTGATCATCCTCAAAGTTGCTTTCCCACCATCTGAGTATTGTCAGTACATTTGGCTACAGTACACTTGTTCCATTCATCTGAATCGTTAAAGTAGATTGTAAATATCTGAGGCCTCAGCTTTGATCCCTGTGGTACCCCTTTAGTTACAGCTTGCCAGCTCGCAAAAGACGCATTTATCCTGGAATCACGCTTGCCTGAAGTCATGGATGAAACTAACTGTCTTTCAATTAACTGAAGAACTTTTACCCTTCGCGTGAGTTGGAGTCTTTGAAAGAGGGAGAACATTGGAAGGAACAATAAAAACTAATGCAAACCCAGGCCTCTATAACTACCAGAGACCTAGGAGATTCCTAGAACTTACTTAGATCTATGCCGTTCAGTGGGAAATATTTTTTAAATTGCTGAAGAAAAGCCAGATTCATTTGTGTTCTAAACACAGACAAATGGACTATTTATAGAACAAGAAAGAATCTGGAAATAATCCAACTGCCTGTGGCTCGCCTGCCAAAAGCACGCAAATTTGACGTTTTGTCCTTCTGCCTGTTTGGCTTTGAGGTTTTATGATTTCCCTGAGAAATTCCAGACACACAGGTTAATGTCGGCACATCATATCCCTGCCCATGTTTGCTTACACTGCTAATAAAACTTGGTGTTGCCCTAAGTTAATTAGAACATCTTTTATCCATCCAATCAAATCCCCCGTCACGTATTGAACCAAATTGATTTATCTCCCTAACTAAAACTATTGCCTTGACTGCTACCCAATTTTCATTCACACTTTAAAATTTAACATGCGGAATGTCTTTTTTCACACAGGTGGTTAGAAACTGGATTGCTTTACTAAGGGGAATAGTAGAGGCAGATCCCACTGTAACATTCAAAATAGAGCTGGGTCCATACCTGAAAGGAACACATAATCCCTTCTCCCCCTTCAATCAGCCTGAAGAAGGGCACCCACTCGAACCGTCACCTGTCCATTTTCTCCAGAGATGCTGCCTACCCCTTTGAGTTACTCCAGCTTTTCATTTCTATCTTTGGTATAAAGTAGCATCTGCTGTTCCTTTTTATTTTTGTAAGCAGAGCTATGGGGAGAGGACGAGGAGTGGGACAGTTTAGATTCCTCTTGTACACATTCCTCTTGTTCTTAACAACTCAAAACGTCATTTATCCATTTTCTCCAGAGATGCTGCCTGAGCCGCTGAGTTACTCCAGCCGTTGTGTCTATCTTTGGTATAAACCAGTGTCTGCAGTTCCTTTTTATTACACGAGCAGGGCTATGGGGAAGAGAGCAGTGGAGAGGGACTATTTTGGATACCTCTTGTACATATTCATTGTAGATCCAATTTGTCAAACAGACCCTGTGCTGTAACTTTTCCATACTTCTGTGAATTTCAGTTCCATGTACTTATCCGTTTCTTTAAGGAACTAATCTAGATCTGCTTCTACTATTGCTCTTAATTAACAGCCTCCTGCCTCAGGAAATGCTCCCGCTGACTCTCTTCATTCTTAGGCAATGATTTAGGATTTATGCTCTCCAATTACAGATTTGAAAAACAACATTGTTCTTTCTGGGGTCTTGCTGTGCACAAATCAGCTGCCACATTCCTAACATTGCAACAGTGACAAAAGGGCGCCATTGATTTTAAAATGCAGTGGTTCATCCTGAAATATTGAAAAGTGGAGAGGGGAGGCAAGTTGGTCATTTAAGGAACGTAATCGAGAGTACGTTTCAGCAGATGTTTAATTTAAAGCAGGTTTCACTGACCTTGGGAGTCAAGGCAGCTGAAGGGCAGTGAGAGACAGAAGCAATGACAGCACAGCTGGTGGTTCAGCTAGTCTGTAGCAGGGTTCTCCCCTGTTCAGAGTCCTGTTCAATGCTGACTTTTCAAGCGGCATCATCAAAACTGGTCCTTATTGCATTGCCTAGTGCAAATTGTCTTCTGCATTTTGTACACTGCAACAGTGATTGTTTTAGACAGAATTAATTGAGAATAAAGTACCTTGAGACCTGCTGAGATCATGAAAGGATCACTTTTCACTGTTCTCCAAATGAAAGTTTCACTCCGCACTCCGTATTATAACTCTAATACAAATCCTTCACTCTTCACCAACTTATAAATAGGAGAGAGAATAGACCCTCACACCTGCTCCACCAGAAATAAAATTTCCTTCGCCTCCATTTTAAATGGCTAATCCCTTGTCTTAAATAAATCATGACCAGAGTTCTAGATTCTGCAACAGTAGGAAACAGCCACATTCTACACTCATTTCACTAAAGCACCTTTGGCTTTGGAGTGAGGTGAAGTTCTTTGGAAGTGGGAGAACAGAGGATGGAAGAAGAAAAACTAATACAAACTTGAACCTCTATAACTACCAGAGGCCTGGGAGATTCCTGGAACTTACTTAGATCTCTGCAACTCATTGGGAAATACATGAAAAAAAATTGCAACAGAAAAAACAGGAGGAAACATTCATATCCACATCCCACTTTCGCTTTGTCAAAGCCCTAGGTAGAGTGGTCAAAAGGCTTTTTGCACATTTGCCTTCATCAGTCAGAGTACTGAGTATAGAAGTTGGAAGGTCATGTTGCAGTTATATAAGACATTGGTGAGGCCACATGTAGAGCATTGTCAAGCTGGAAAGAGAGAGCAGGCTAGGACTCTATTCCTTGGAACGCAGGAGGATGAGGGATGATCTTATATGGGTGAAATCAAGAGAGGAATAAATTGGGTAAACGCACAGAGTCCCTTGCCCAGAGTAGAGTATGTGAGAAGCAGAGAACACAGGTTTAAGTTGAGGGGAGAAAGATTTAAAAGGAACCTGAGAGGTAACTTTTTCACACAAAGGGTGGTGGGTGTATGGAACGAGCTGCCGGAGGAGGTAGTTGAGGCACAGACTATCGCAACGATTAATAAACATTTAAACAGGTACATGGATAGGACAGGTTTAGAGGAATATGGTACAAATGCAGGCAGGTGGGACTAATGCAGATGGGGCACATTGGTCTGTGTGGGTAAGTTGGGCCGAAGGGCCTGTTTCCACGCTGTATGACTCTATGTCTCCCCGACTCAATGACTCCTCTGGATTTTTATACTTCAATCAAGTCCCTTCTCCTACTCCTTGCTCTTCTGTTACATTTCACTAACTTATTCCAGCACCAGCCTAACCTACTCCACCTGAGCCTGATGGGACTACAATACACGTGGGGTTTGGGTCTGACCAGGTGTAAAGAACGATTAAACGTTTGGGTTGGGTTGGGTCAGGCCCTGCAAGCTGAGCTGATGGCTTTCTCCAGGTCAGTGGTTTGCTTTCCATTACTGGCATGTGAAGAACATGTTTCAACGTGTTGCACTTATAGCCTGGCTCGGTTCATAATTATGAATTCAGTTGGATTGGCCTTGGTCGGATTTTTAATTTTAGTTTAGTTTAGAGATACAGCATGGAAACAGGCCCTTCGGCTGACCGAGTCCAAGTCGACCATCGATCACACGTTCACACTAGTTCTATGTTATCCCACTTTCTCATCCACTCCTACACACTAGGGGCAATTTACAGAGGGCCAATTAACCTACAAACCAGCACGTCTTTGGCATGTGGGAGGAAACCGGAGCACCCGAAGGAAACACCATGGTCACAGGGAGAATGTGCAAACTCCACACACCGACAGCACCAAAGGTCAGGATCAAACCAGCTGCCACTGTGCTGCCATGGATAGAAAAAGTTCAGAAGGATATGGGCCCAACAGGGGCAGGTGGGACTGGCGTAGATGCCGCATCTTGGTCAGTGTGGACAAGTTGGGCCAAAGGGCCTGTTTCGTGAGGTATGACTTTTTGACTACATGACTCTGAGGGTCTGGATAATCTTCTCCTGCTCATAATTAATTGGTGTGTAAATAAACCCCTTTTAAATTTTGCAATTTGGTCTGGGTCTGACTTTCTCCTCGGCATTTGTGGCTATAGACCTGACTTCCAAGCCTAAAATCATGACTCACCCCAGAAAATGGACATTTTTGTTTTTTTTCTTTCTGGGATAAAATGTCTGTCTTCGTTGATCAGCATGCGGTTTAAAATAAAACCGCAGACGACACACAGAGAGAATAATTTCTGTTAGAGTTTAAGCCAGCTCGCCAGCACATTTGCAACTGTGTAAATGCTTGCATAAAAAGTAGCGGTAAATGGGACATCTGAAGGTACTTGATTGGAAAAGACCACTTTGGGTTAGAAGCATCACATCTCAAGTTGTCCTTTGTGGCACAGCAGGTGCTCTCTCATCAAACTATTGGATGCTTTAGAGATACAGCGTGGGAACATGCTCTTCAGCTCACCATGTCCATACCAACCAGTGATCACCCTGCACACAGGCACTATCCTACACACGAGGGACAATCTACAATTTTTGCAATCGTCAATTAACCTACAAAACCCGCATGTCTTTGGAGTGTGGGAGGAAACCGGAAAGCACATGCAGTCATGGGGAGAATGTACAAACTCCTACAGGGCGAGCATACAAATTCCACAGGGAGAAAGTACAAATGCTTCTAACCCAGCCAACTTCATTCAAAATCAGGAAGCCTTAGATGGTGTAAATAAGGGGAGACTTCTCACAGTCAAGAATGTTATAACCAAAGCATTCAGACTTAAAGGCAGTGACAAAAGTACCAGGAGCAAAATAATGATTCGTGGGCCTGAGTTATTGGGAGAAATTGAGCACGCTAGGACTTTATTCCTCGGAGCACAGGAGGCTATGCAGTGATCTCACAGTGTTAAATTAAATTAATTAAAACAATCATTGTGTTAAATTAAGAGGATCCCGCCCCAAAATGTCACCTATCCTTGTTCTCCAGAGATGCTGCCAGAACAATGAAATTCATTGTAACAAGGAATTGCGGATGATAGTTTACCAAAGGAAGACACAAAAGAAAAAGTTATTCCAGCATTTTTTGTCTTTCAATTAAATTCTTACTTGCAGCGGCATAACAGGCCTGTAAACATAAAACTCAGTGATAACACATAATAAAATTAAATGCTGCACACAAGTGCAAGAAGCTGAATGTTATGGATCGGCAAGGTCAACTGAGGGACACACTGATGCTCAATGCAGGCAGCTCAAGGGGTCTCTGGGAAAGGTCGCAGGTTAAAATCTTCTCCATTGCACAGAGGGGGTAGAACTTGTGAAGAAAAAAAAAACTCCTGGACATATCGTCAGAAAAGAAATGTTGAAGGCTTGATGACGAAGCAAGGAACTGTAGATGTTAGTTCACAGAAAGGAGCACAATGTAATGGAATAACTCAGTGGCTCAGGCAATGTCTCTTCTTTGGAAATGTCTCATTCTTACTTTCACTCCATGCTAGTGGATGGTTGAGGACTGGCAAATGAAATATAAATTGGAGAAATGTGAGGTCATTCACTTTGGTAGAAGAAGTAGAAAGGATAGTTACTCTTTAGAAATGTTGAGAGTTTGAAAGATGTCGGTGTTTGGTAGACCTGGGGATTTTTGTACGTGTTTCATTGAAAGATGCAGCCAGCAATTAGGAAAACAAATGGTATGTTGACCTTTATTGCAAGAGAAAAGATCAAGCAGACTTGTGACTCAAGAAAAGATCTCACTGAAATGTACAAAATTCACACAGGGCTTAACAGGGTAAATGTGACAATAACGTTTTCAACTGACTGTGTAACGGACCGCAGGTAGACCCAAATGCAGCATACGGAACCAAGGAAGTAGTTTTAGAATGAGCTTTATTTCTACCTGCTCGTGGTCGGAGACAGAAGACTGAGGCGTTCACCAGGGCTACGACGAGGCATGAAGGTCGGGAGCAGGCAGGGTCGGCAACGGGAAATCAGTCCAAGAGAGATTGCTGGAGAGTCTTGCATGAGGGCTAAGAACAATCTGGCAAAGAGTGTGTGTGCGCAGGAAGGGTTTATATGCTGGCTTGATTGGTGATTTGGAGCAGGTGAGTGAACAGGACAGACTGTGACAGACTGCGGTGTCTAGAACCAGGGATCTCAGCCACTAAATAATAGGGCGGCCATTCATAAACGAGATGGGAAAAAAATGTGCACCCCATGGATGATGAACCTCTGGTATTCTCTACTCAATTGATTAGATACAAAGGGAATCAATATTCAATAGTCAAGAGATGTGGGGTTTGTGCAGGATCTGGTGCTGAGATGAATGGTCAGCTACGATAGCATTAGTTTTGGCAGTTTAGGTAGAATACCTGGCAATCTTTATATTCTTATTTTTGGGGGAAAAAGACAAGTAAAGTGGAAAATAAGTTACTGCACTTCCCTTTTTGCCCCAACACCAGATCCATTCTGTAGAGGGGGTTTACTGAATCTACTCATTGAATGAGAGACTGGATTACTAATGCACGTTGGTGCTGCTCTAGATGAGACTGTTCAGTACTCTGACATTTGAAAGATGAACACTATACCACTGCTACGGGGTGTTTTACAGCAACGCCGGCCTTTTATTATGTTTCGTGTGGAATTATAAATTGAGTGTAGGGTGCAAGTCTGTAACTGGTGATACAATGATTGTATGCAGGGTTAATTTTGTATCCAGAGTGAAAATGGATGAAAATGGATGAAAGTACATGTTGTTATGTCTCATTCAAGTGAATTCATAATCCAGTTTAGTGAGGAACAGTGGTTATACTGCTGCACTCGTACAACACATTCAAGCTCCAGCTGCCTGACCTGCTGAGTGTTTCCACAATCTAGGACTAGGACATGAGGATTAGGGGTGATCTTAGAGAGGTGTACAAAATCATGAGAGGTGTACAAAATCATGAGAGGAATAGATCAAGTAAACACTCAGTCTTTTGCCAGGAATAGAGGAATCAAGAATCAGAGGACATAGGTTTAAGGTGAGTGTTAAAGATTTAACACGAACCTGAGGGGTAACTTTTTTACACAATGCATGGTGGATGTATGGAATGAGCTGCCGGAGGAGGTAGTTGAGGCACGTTAAGTGACAATTAAGAAACATTTAGGTACATGGATAGGACAGGTTTAGAGGGACATGGGCCAAATGTAGCCAGGCGGGACTTATGTAGTTGGGCCTTTTTGGTCAACGTGGGCAGGTTGGGCTGAAGGGTGTAGGACAGAACTGCAGATGCTGGTTTCAATCGAAGGTAGACACAAAATGCTGGAGTAACTCAGCGGGTCAGGCAGCATCTCTGGAGAGAAGGAACGGGTGACTTTTCAGGTCGATACCTTTCTTCAGACTGATGTCAGGGGAGGGGGCGGGACGAAATAGAATGTAGCCGGAGACAGCAAGACTCGTGAGAGAACTGGGAAGGGGGAGGGGATGGAGAGAGAGAGGGAAAGCAAGGGCTATTTGAGGTTAGAGAAATCAATGTTCATACTGCTGGGGTGTAAGCTACCCAAGCGAAATATGAGGAGCTGTTCCTCCAATTTGCGCTGGGCCTCACTCTGACAATGGAGGAGGCCCAGGACAGAAAGGTCAGATTGGGAATGGGAGGGGGAGTTAAAATGCTGAGCAACCGGGAGATTAGGTAGGTTAAGGCGGACTGAGCGGTGGTGTAAGGCAGCATCAGCAGGTCAGGCAACATCACCAGAGAAAAACGATAGGTGACGTTCTCGGTCGAGACCCTTCTTCTTAGTGTTGCTCTCCATACTTACTTTACATTTTCATTCTTTGCTGTGTCGTTTATCTTTTGAACGCCACTGAATCTTGATCTGATCAATAAGGAAGAGCAGGAGAAGGTAGCTTCGTGTTTCAGAGAATCCTAAGTGGGAAATCTCACAGAAAAAAATTATCAGTTAGTAATGATAGGTTTAAGGGTAGAGAGAACTGTGCATCCTAACTTAAAAGGCAATTTATTGCAAATCAAATTGTCTTTGCGGTTGCACCCCTCAATCAGTGGCTCATTCTGTCGGATGATCCATTGTCTGGCAATGCTTGGTGGTTGCTCTAATTACATACAGAAAGACACAAACTTGCCAAAATTACACCAAATAGCACCTTCAGTAAATGAACCACATAAAGGCCTGTACACGTGCCAGATGTTCACACAAGTCATGAATAGACAAGAGTCTTGGGTAATCTTCCTTTGTCTACATGAAGGGTAGGACCCAGTGCACTGTCATAATAACCCCTGAACTAGCTAAACAAACGTGATGGTTGGTGTCTGGAATATGCCGCTGGCGGAGGCACATGGTCTCACGCCATTTAAGAAGGATCCCGACAGGTATCTGAATTGGCAAGTCATAGAATGTTATGGATCTGATATCATATCATATATATACAGCCGGAAACAGGCCTTTTCGGCCCACCAAGTCCGTGCCGCCCAGCAATCCCCGTACATTAACACTATCCTACACCCACTAGGGACAATTTTTACATTTACCCAGCCAATTAACCTACATAGCTGTACGTCTTTGGAGTGTGGGAGGAAACCGAAGATCTCGGAGAAAACCCACGCAGGTCACGGGGAGAACGTACAAACTCCTTACAGCACCCGTAGTCAGGATCGAACCTGAGTCTCCGGCGCTGCATTCGCTGTAAAGCAGCAACTCTACCGCTGCCCTACTGGGTAAGTAGAATTGTGTTGATGGGTACAATGGGTGGCACAACTGTGGTGGGTCCAAGGATCTATTTCTGTGCTGCATTACTTTATGACTCTAATATCCTAATTATAATCCTATCTCAAGGACAGAACACCATAGCCCATCTACTGCACCTCATGGACTTGTTTTATTTTCCTAATTGTGTTTTGCACTAATGTCTTAGTTTTTTCTGTACAGTCTTCTTTCTTTCAGAAACTTTATGAGTAATTTATGTATAATTTAGGTATAACTTGTTTTTGTGTGTTTGTCTGTCTATTTGCCTGATTCTATGTGTCTGAGTCTGTGTGCCTGTAATGCTGCTGCAAGCACGATCATCATTATACTTGTACCTCACTTGTACCTCACGATCATCATTATACTTGTACCTCACTGCACTTGTGCACATGACGATAATGTTGATCTGGCTTTAATTTTACCACTTTAGTAGTGTGCAGCAGTTTCAAGTGTCAAATGTTCTTGCTTATTCTGATGAGATAACCTGTATACAAATTATCAGTACAAACCTTGACACTAATATTAACATCAGTTCTTGGGCAGACATGAGAGAATCTGCAGGAATCTGAAGCAAAAACAAAAACCAAGCTGCTGGCAAAACCCGGCGGGTCAAGCAGCATCTGTGGGTAGAAAGGAACGTTTCCGATCAAATCCGTGCACCACGACACACAGATCCAGACAGCACACTAAAAACATAAATTATACAAATTATACGTAAATTACACATAGATTCTGTAAGTCTGTAAAAATAAAAATACTTAGCAAAAACAAACAAGACAATTGTGCAAAACAATCAGAAAAATCCTACACACTAGGGGCAAATCAAAATTTACAGAAGCCAATTAACCTGCAAACCTGTATGTCTTTGGAGCATGGGAGGAAAGTGGAGCACCCGGAGAAAACCCATGCGGTCACAGGGAGAATGCACAAACTTCGTACAGACAGCACCCGCAGTCAGCATTAAACTCGGGTCTCTGACGCTGTAATGCAGCAACTCCACCACTGCGCCAACGTGATGCTTCCGATCCCAATTAGACTGCATCCCGATAGATGTTGCCTTCTTAAGGCAGCGCCTCATGTAGATGCTTTCAATGGTGGCGAGGGCTGTGCCTGTAATGGACTGGACTATTTCCACCACTCTTTGTAGCCTTTTGTGTTCCTAAGCATTTTATGACATAAAATGGTGCCGGAGAGAGGTGACTTGTTGCAGGCAGCAGGCAGCAGGCAGCAGGCAGCAGGCAGCAGGCAGCAGGCAGCAGGCAGCAGGCAGCAGGCAGCAGGCAGCAGGCAGCAGGCAGCAGGCAGCAGGCAGCAGGCAGCAGGCAGAAGCAAACTTGCTTGATCACGTACCATTTTAAGAGCTTGATCATGATGTAAATCTTGAGGTTTAAAAATGAAACTGTGCCAAGCACTAAAGGAGGGATAAAGAATATTTCCCCTTGCACACCTGTCCTAGAGCAAAGACCCTCCACCAATGAATCACACTCCACATGGCACCAGCTCCCTGACAACAGATAGAGAGAACTCAGAACTGGCTCAAACTGCTGATGGTCAAATATCTGGTGAACTCACACACAGGGAGAGTCACAGGAAAATGAATTTGAACAAATAATAGCCTTTTGACTGAATGGAGACAGGACATGCTAGAACTGGTGACCCAGGCAAATAGTTAGTCTGTGGGATGAATGCGCAGTTAAATGTCAACTGTATTTTGGGGGCTAAATGAATGCCAGTCTTGGATTTGCTGCAACATTTCCTACCTAAAGATCAGTTGCATACAAATGCTGCCCAGTGTAGATTTATCAGTTCATTCATACTACATACCATTCAGATGGAAGGGAAGATAATACCTAAGAAAGAATGGCTATTAACCTTCGACCCCA
Source organism: Rhinoraja longicauda (assembly GCF_053455715.1). Classification (NCBI taxonomy): domain Eukaryota; kingdom Metazoa; phylum Chordata; class Chondrichthyes; order Rajiformes; family Arhynchobatidae; genus Rhinoraja; species Rhinoraja longicauda. The sequence continues at coordinate 17,690,191 of NC_135969.1, read as the reverse complement.
TCACGTGATTGCTATTCATGGCAAATCTTTGCTGAGCCTGCAATTCCACCAACAATTAAATGCATTTCTCTGTCTATCTGGTCTTGAATTTGAATCTCAGCCTGTGTGTCTGTGCCTATGTTAACTGACACGGGTGAATTACAAATTAGCTACTGTTACTGGAGCACATAAACCTGGGAACTACAGGCCGGTGAGTCTGACATCGGTGGTGGGGAAGCTGCTAGAAAAGATTCTGAGGGACAGAATCAGTCTTCACTTGGAGGATCGAGGGTTAATTAAGGATAGTCAACATGGCTTTGTTAAGGGAAGGTCGTGTCTGACTAACTTGATTGAATTTTTTGAAGGGGTGACCAAGGAGGTAGATGGGGGTAGTGCAGTGGATGTGGTATACATGGATTTCAGTAAGGCTTTTGACAAGGTCCCACACAGGAGACTAGTCAAGAAGGTAAGAGCCCATGGGATCCAGGGCACCTTGGCAAAATGGATAAAAAAACTGGCTTAGTGACAGAAGGCAGAGGGTGATGGTAGAAGGGTGCTTCTGTGACTGGAGGCCGGTGTCCAGTGGGGTGTCGCAGGGATCGGTGTTGGGTCCCTTACTGTTTGTAATCTACATAAATGATCTGGATGTCAACGTACAGGGCATGATCAGCAAGTTTGCAGATGACACAAAGGTAGGGGGGGTGGTGAATAGCGAGGAAGGGATCTGCAAGCTGCAGGAAGATATAGATGAGATGGTCAGATGGGCGGAGCAGTGGCAGATGGAATTTAATCCTGAAAAGTGCGAGGTGATGCACTTTGGCAGAAATAACTTGGAGAGGGAGTACACCATGAATGGAAGGACCCTAGGGAAGACAGGGGTACAGAGGGACCTTGGAGTACAGGTACACAAGTCCTTGAAGGCAGCAGGACAGGTGGACAGGGTGGTTAAAAAGGCATATGGGTTACTGGCCTTCATTAGCCGGGGCATCGAATATAAAAGTAGGGGGGTAATGATGGAATTGTACAGAACACTGGTGAGGCCACAGCTGGAGTATTGTGTACAGTTCTGGTCACCACATTATAGAAAGGATGTGATAGCTTTGGAGAGGGTGCAGAGGAGATTCACCAGGATGCTGCCAGGGATGAAGGGCCTCGGCTATGAGGAGAGACTGGGCAGACTGGGGTTGTTTTCCCTGGAGCAGAGAAGGCTGAGAGGGGACATGATCGAGGTGTACAAGATCATGAGGGGCATAGATAAGGTAGATGGCGGGGAACTTCTTCCACTGGTGGAAGGTTCAACAACGAGGGGACATAGATACAGGGTAAGGGGAGGGAGGTTTCGGGGGGATGTGAGAAATAACTTTTTCACCCAGAGGGTGGTTGGAGTCTGGAACTCACTGCCTGGGGTGGTGGTGGAGGCGGGAACACTCAACGTTTAAGAGGCATTTGGATGGGCACTTGAAATGCTACAACATTCAGGGCTACGGTCCAAATGCGGGAAAATGGGATTAAAATTAGACTGTGTTTGGTAACGGGCGGCACGGACACGATGGGCCGAAGGGCCTCTTTCTGTGCTGTAGGACTCTATGACTCTATGACACATCCTGGCCTGGTGGTGGCGTATCGATAGGACTGGTCCATAAGACCATAAGACATAGGGGCAGAATTAGGTCATTCAGCCCATCAAGTATATTCTGCCATTAAATCATGGCTGAACAATTTTTCCTTTTCAACCATTCTTCTGTCTTCTTCCCATAACCTTCAACGTCCTTCCTAATCAAGAACCTATCTATCTCTGCCTTAAAAATACCATGTAGGCCTCCACATCCATCTGTGGCAATGAATTCCACAGAATCATCACCCTCTGGCTAAATAAATTCCTCCTCATCGTCATTTTGAAGGTATGTCCTTTCATTCTGAGGCTGTGCCTTCTGGATCTAGATTCCCCATTACTGGAAACATCTTTTCCACATCCATTCTATCTTGGCCTATCATTATCTGGTAGGTTTCAATGAGATCAAAGCAGTGTGGCCTTGTTTTAAATCATCATTAAAAACAGCAACTCGGTTAACTCAGCACGTCAGGCAGCATCTCTGGAGATCATGAAAAGGTGACATTTTGAATCGGGACCCTTCCCTGATCAGACATGCTAAGTTACTCCAGTACTTTGTGTCTTTTTTGTGTAAAGCAGCATCTGCAGTTCCTTGCATTCACACTTGATGCAAGATTTTCAGCTATGGAAATCAAGTACATTAATGAGTACACAGCCATGATCACATTGAATGGTGGTGCTGGCTCGAAGTGCCGAATGGCCTACTCCTGCACCTATTGTCTATTGTCTATTGTCACAAACTACCCCATTTGATATTTGAAAATTAATCTTTTCTTTTACAAATATCATAAGCAATCAACTAGATATTTCAACAATATCAAATGAAAGCAGAGAATTAACAAAGGCTGATAATCTTTCGTAGAATTGTTCTGACCTGAAATCTCAATTTTCTCCCCACTGATGCTGTCTGACCTGCTGGGTGTTTCCAATTAATGGAAAAGATGAGAAAATACTTCTTCACCATGAGGATCGAAGATTGGGGAGGGAGGGTAGCTGCGGAAAGCATTGAAATATTCAAAGAGAATGTGACTGAACATGATGGAAAGGAAAAGTTAGCTCTATTTGTGTACATCGTTAATACAACCATAAGTCAGTTGTGCCAAATGGCCTGATCACGACTACCTTGATGCATTCCATTGGGATATTTACCCATTGCTACTCATTAACAGTGAAGAATGTTTTGTGTCTCATTCATGTAATTTAGTCAACAAAATGGACTCAGATGCTAATCCTCTCGCCCCTCCCCGATAAAACTGTGGAATGAGGTGGTGGGGGGGGGGGGGGGGGGGAAGAGATGATCCTATGGTTGGTAATTTGGTGTCATTTTCCATTCATTACTATTCCAGCACTGACCCTGCCTGAAATGCCGCTCCCTGTGCGATTGTGGGCCATCAGTCTTTTTGCATGCGTCGTTAAAGCCACGGAAAATATATATTCTCTGGTTCGCTTCTTAATTAAAAGAGAATTATTAGTTGCAGATGGTGAAATTACACCATTCAGGGGTTGAGCCAACACATGGTGGCACCTCATTTACCAACAGAACAACAGATGTGTTAGCATATAAATATGGTGATTATACAAAAACTCCTTCATTACAAAATGGATGAGGGCATTCACTCCTTAAGGGAGTTATTGCTATTGTGTTGTGACTCTTAAAAATATCCTTTAAAAATGTGCCATTTTTTCCCAGTTTCATGTAACGATTACAAGCCCAGGAGCACTGATATCCCCAGTGGGTCCACAGTTGTGAGGCCTGTGATGTGTTGGGGGGTGTGGGGAAACCGGGGATGGGCAGTTGACCAGAGAGTGGGGAAGAATTGAAAAGAAACTGTTGAGCAGTTAGGGAGGGACGAGATTGGGTAGCTTATAACCCAACTGTACGAACATTGAATTCTGTAATCTTAGGCAACTTCTAACAACCTTTTCCCCTTTCCCCTTCACACCCCCCATTTTTCCCCACTTATTTCACCCCTCTCACACCTTCTGCTTTTATGTTCAGCCTTTGTTCCAACCATCCGTCTATCAAAACTGCCCCCTCACCTGTGTCCACCTGTTACCTGCCACACTTTGTCCTGCCTCTCCTCTCTCCTAGTTTTCCTCCCCTCGCCGCCTACAATAGTCTGAAGAAGGATCCCGGCCCTATTTATTTCCTCCAGAGATGCTGCCAGACTTGCTGAGTTACTCCAGCACTTTGTGTCCTTCTGAGATTAGAAACAGTTCTTGTCATTGGGGATGAAGTTGCTAGGTTGGTGGACAAATTGGCTTGCCACAGATTGCGGGGTTGAACGGCGTTGGAGAATGGGAGGGTGGGGGGGGGGGGGTGGGGGGGGAGGGGGCTTAGTTCTGTTTTGTAGAGTGAGGTAAATAAAATCAACTCACCCAAAGGTATCCGTAAATTTGCCTGACCCGCTCACCCAAAGGTTTCAGTAAATCTGCCTGACCCGCTGATTTACTCCAGCACTTTGTGTCTATCTTTGTATAAACTAGCATCTGCAGTTCTTTGTTTCTACAAGATCCTTTGAAGGGTGGATATGTTGGTTGGCAAGTGCCCCCCTATCGAAACGCAGCTGAGATAAGTCATAAGGTCATAAGTGATAGGAGTAGAATTAGGCCATTCAGCCCATCAAATCTGCCATTCACTTATGGCTGATCTTTCTCTCTCTCCTAACCCCATTCTCCTGCCTTCTCCCCATAACTTCTGACACCTGTACTAATCAAAAATCTATCTCTGCCTTAAAAATATTCACTGACTTGACCTCTAAATGCGAATTGAAATAGCAAATTATGTAATGATTCAGCCTTGTTGCATCTGAAAATTGAATAAATTGTTAGGAGAATTAAATGTTTGTAGAATAAATGTTTGATAACAACCAGAAGTCCACAACTCATCAAGAAATGGGAGTGTTTGGGCTGGATAGTTCTCTGGAGATTTGAAGCAGGATGTCTCAGATAAACAAATGCATTTGAATAGACTATCCCAAGTGATTTTTTGTTTGTACAATTGGAGAGACCTACACATCGCTTGGGAATGCCTTATTTGATGCTACTGTGGAGCTAAAGCGAGGGAAAGCATCTGAAGGCAATTATTTCAAAGCACCAGCTTTTTACACAACTCTGCCACAATGGGCATCAGTCTATATCACAGTTTTTGACTGTAAGAAGCGTGACCAAAATATTATTAACAATGTATCCTTCTTGAGCTCACACCTATCACTAGCCAACTGTCAGCCTATCCAGGAACCTCCTTGCCTGAGTTCATCTGTTGCCGACCCCGATTTGTCCTGTTTTTTCTTCCCTAAGATGTTGTTGGAGTGATTTTACTGGCTACAGACTAATGTGACTGTGCCATTACCATTTGTGAATGTGGCTGATGGCCATGGACAGCCTAGATACAAAGGGAAGCAGAGTGCGTCTGCAAAGTCCACAGGCACTGCCCTGTTGTCTGCCGCTGTCAGTGGGGACGGAACTGCACTGCTCAGGCCAGGGAAATAGTATAGATACGCTCAAAATGCTGGAGTAACTCAGCAGGTCAGGCAGCATTTTGTGGAGAGCATGATAGCCACAAAATGCTGGAATAACTCAGTGGAGTATCTCTCATTTCCCTTTACCCTGACTCTCAATCTGAAGAAGGGTTTCGACCCAAAAAGTCACCTATTCCTTTCCTCCAGAGATGCTGTCTGACCCGCTGAGTTACTCCAGCTTTTTGTGTTTGACTTCATTATTGCCTCTTCCACTGCCAACAATAGACCATTGTGGGCTCCACCTTTCCTTGGTCATCGGTGCTGGCTCTGATTTGTTCTGTACCTTTTCATACCTCCAGTTTCCCTCTCCCCTGATCTTAGTCTGAAGAAAGGTCTCAACCCGAAACGTCACCTATTCCTTTTCTCCAGAGATGTTGCCTGACCTGCTGTGTTATTCCAGCATTTTGTGTCTATCTTCACATATCCATGTTGATTCTGCTCAATCATATTAATTTCTATCATATCCTTTATTATAGATTCCAGTATTTTCCCTACTAATTCAGTGATAACATTTTAGATATTAAAGAAATCAATGAATAGCGATATTGTGGGGGATTGCTATTAAGATAAATGATTAGCCATTGAAGGGCAGGCTAGGCATGAGGGGTTGATGTATATTCATATTTCTTACGTTCTTCTGTTTGTAATCAAGCAAACTCTGGCTGAACCTGGGAATAAATGCTTGGACCATGGAGCTTATTACTCCTAGCAACCTGATGGCTACCCTAAGAGGAGGCGAAAGAAATCTTGGCAGCAACAACCAATTCAGGTTTTTGTTCGCCATTGGCTTGTTAGCTGTGCAATTTGCACATGAATTGACCAAGTAGTGGAGTTCAAGTGAGCCTGGAGCTAATTGTGCGTGGCAGCATACTGGTCGAAGGTCAGTGAGGCATGTTCTTACAAAGGGGGCAGATTAACCAACAAAGGGCTATTCACCAGTAACACTTTCTATTTTAACTGCACATAAAAAAGGATTTGTGTTTTAAATCACAAATGTCACGGTTCCTGCAATTCAATGCACCATTCACCTCTCATCTCCCTTCCCCCTCATTTCTCCACTCATCCCTTCCCTCACTACCCTCACTCCTCTTCACTCGCTCCTCACTTGCCCCTCACTTGCCCCTCACTTACCCTTCACTTCCCCATCACTCCTCCATTCACCTCTCCATTCACCCCTCCCCTCACTTCCTCGTTCATTCCCTCACTGTCCTCTCACCCCTCCTCTCACCCCTCCTGTCACTCCTCCCATCACTCCTCCCCCCACTCCTGGCAGCATCTCTGGAGAACATGGATAGGTGACATTTCATGGGAAGGGTCGAGACCCTTCTTCAGACTGTCATAGAGAAGGAGAGCAGCAGGAATCTCAGAGGGGGAGCAAGAACTCCCGTCGGAGAGAGAACTTCGAAGTTGATATTTTGGACCGTGAATCTTTCCCCCTCTCACCTTAAACCTATGTCCTCTAGTATTTGACAATCATATCCTATGAAGTAACCATGGATCCCATGTGACTTAATCTTCTGGATCAGTCCACCATGAAGGACTTGGTCAAATGCTTTATTGAAGTCCATGTACACAACATCCTACTATCTTACTATTATCAAACATCTCTGTTACCTCCTCAAAAAATGCAATCAAATTTCGGAGATAGTACTTCTTCTGCAGAAAGTCATGTAGACTGCCGCTAATAAGACCATGCTTTTCTAAATGCAAGTAAATCCTGCCCCTAAGATACTTCTCCCATACCATGATATAAAGGTCGCTGGCCTATAGTTTACTAGATTATCTTGATTGCTCTTCCTAAACATAGAACAACATTGGTTATTCTCCACTCCTCTGGAACCTCATCTTTGACTGGAGAGAATACGAAGATCTCAGCCCCAACAATCTCCTGCCTTGCCTCCCTCGATATCCCGGGATAGATCCCATCAGTATCTAGGGACATATGTGCTTTGATTTTCTCTCAGACACAATACCTCTTCCTACTGAATATCTATGTTCTGGACTATCCATCTCTTCCTGAAGATAGACTCAAAATGCTGGAGTAACTCAGCAAGACAGGCAACACCTCTGGATAGAAGGAATAGGTGACATTTCCAGCCGACCAGCTGAGTTACTCCAACCTGTCCCGCTGTGTTACTCCAGCATTTTGTGTCTATCTTCGGTATAAACCATCATCTGCCGTTCCTTCCTACACATACCTCCCCCTGATCTCATTATCATCCATCTCTTGATGAATATCGGTGGAAATAACTCATTTAGTATCTCTTGTGCAAGTTGGTGAGAGGACTAATCCATCCTCTCACCAACTGGAGAGCGCTCCTGACCTCCCATCTATCTCATGGACACCTTCAAACTATCTTTAATCAGACATAAAGAAGTCTGATGATGGGTCCCAAACATCACCCATCCTCTTCTCCAGAGATGCTGCCTGACCTGCTGAGTTATTCCAGCACTTTCTGTCTATCTTTAATCAGACTTTACTGGACTTAATCATGCACTAAATGTTATACCCTTTATCTTGTCCCTGTACATTGTGAACGGCTTGATTGTAATCATGTATAGTCTTTTCATTGACTGCATAGCACACAACAAAAAGCTTTTCTCTGTACCTCAGTACACGTGACAATAATAAACTACACTAAACTTCTTCTAGCTTTAGGCATAAATTACCTCATTTGTTCTTGTGGACCTACCTTTTCTGGGCAACTTTGTTTCCTCTGCTCTTGTCTCACATGTCTTGGTCCATCCATTGTACAATGGATTTCAATGGAGGTTATGAACCCACCGAGCACATGCACATTACAGTAGATGACCTGAGATTGAAGAAGATAATGTTATTAAGATGGAGAAAGATGTTCACGTGATGGTTCCAACATGTGGCAGAAAACTCATTCCACGGTCAAGTAGGAAACTAAGACTGTGACAAATTAACTTACAGAGAAATACAGTTGCTAACTTTTGGAAGATATTTTGTGGTCTATTTTCACAAGGGCTTTTCTGTCCAGACAGAACCGATTGGTCTTTCAATTATAACCTACAACTGAACAGAATTACAATCGATGTCACTCTGATCAGTCAGGCAGATGTAAAAGGGAGTGTTCCTCAGACTCTGAAAACATCTGTGATTCCATCTAAAACAAACACTGTAAACCAAATCAGAATCAATGGAAACCACCATGCCACAAACACAGTTCACCACTTCAAGTAAAGGACATTGCAACTTAAGGTTGCAGTACTGATATTACCAGACCAAGCTGTGAGCTCTTTGATGACTTTTCTCCCACGTCCATGACTCACTTCTAATGTCTCAGACTGTTCCTCCGAGACATGAAATTCCAGCTGTGGTTGGTGGGTCACTTTAGCTGCCTTAATTCCAGGTGTTCCTCATAGTGAAGAGAAAAAAAGGCAAGAACATAAGAACATAACAACTAAAAGTGGGAGTAGGACCTTAAGCCTACTCTGCCATTCAATAAGACCTTGACTGATCAAGTAACTCGTCAACTTTTCCTCCCCGTATCCTCTGATCCTTTAGCGCAGTGACAAGGCATGGAGTGCTGCTGTTGCACAGTTCCAACCATCCATGTTTGATCCTAACCTCCCACGTTTGATCCTAATCTCTGTGTGGAGTCTGCACATTCTCCGATGGGCGCTATGGGTTTCCTTCTGGTGTTTCGTTTTCTTCCCACATCACAAATACCTTCTGGTTGGTAGGTTCAGCGGAACACAAAGTGTTGTGGCAACTCAATGGGTCAGGCGGCATCTGTGAAGGGAAATGGACAAACAACGTTTCATAGCGGGATCCATCTTCAAACTCAAGAAAGGTTCCAACCCAAAATATCTGGAATAATCTGAGCAACATCTGACCCGAAACATCTATCCATTTTCTCCACAAATGCTGCCTGACTCGCTGAGTTACTCCAGCACCTTTTGATTTACTAATCTTTTCATATGAAAGAGATAGGGTAGAGGCATAGATAGAGTAGACATTAGAGAGTCAGATTATTTTTCCCTGGAGGGCATAACTTTAAGGTGAGAGGGGCAACATTTAAAGGAGATGTGCGGGGCAAGTTTTTTTACACAGAGGGTGGTGAGTGCCTGGAACACACTGCCGGGAGTGGTTGAACCAGATACAAAAGCGGCATTTAAAAGACTTTTGAATAAACATATAGATATGCAGGGTTTGACGGGATATGGATTATGTGCAGGTGGATAAGTGATGGTTTAGTTTAGTTTAGTTTAGAGATACAGTGCGGAAACAGGCCCTTCAGTCCACCGGGTCTGTGCCGACCAGCGATCCCCGCATATTAACACTATCCTACATCCACGAGGGACATTTTTTACATTTACCAAGCCAATTAACCAACATACCTGCACGTCTTTGGAGTGTGGGAGGAAACTGAAGATCTCGGAGAAAACCCATGCAGGTCACGGGCAGGACATACGAACTCCATACAGACAGCACCTGTAGTCAGGATCGAACCCGGTTCTCCGGCACTACACTCGCTGTAAGGCAGCAACTCTTCCGCTGCACATTATGTTTAGTGAATATGGAATATTGTGTGTTGCTTAATATTCCAGCCACTTCAGTTTATTGTGTCCTCTTGTTGTTAGGTTAATTGGGTGCTGTAAATTACTCTGAGTGTTGGAGAGAGGCAGGATAATCAAGGTGGATGGGCACTGTAAATGACAACAAGTTATAGGGAAATGATTGGAATTAAAACTCGTGGGAATGCTTTGAGAACAAGCATATTCACGAAGGGCAGAATTGTCTCCTGTTTACATAGAACACAGAACAGTACAGCACAAGAACAGGCCCTTCAGACCACAATGTCTGTGCCGAATATGATGCCAAGATAATCACTTATCTACCTGCACATCTACTCCAGCACTTCGTGTTTTGGTTTTAGTTTTAGAGATGCAGCGTGGAAACAGGCCCTTCGGCCCACCAAGTCTTCACCTACCACAGATCCCCCTGTACATTAGTTGTATCCCACACACTGGGGATAATTTATAGAAGCCAATTAACCTACAAACTTGCAATATCTTTGGAGTGTCAGGGGAAACCAGAGCATCCGGAGAAAACCTACAGAGTCACAGGGAGAATGTACCATCCCCGTACACACAGCACCCATAGTCAGGACCAAACCCAGGTCTCTGATGTTGTAAGGCAGCAACTCTACCGCTGTGCCTCTATGCGACCCTTTACTGGGGTAACTCAGTGGAATTCTTTTAGGATAAAGATTATTTGTTTGCCCTTGCCTATCCTATCCTTAAATTCCCTTATGACTCGTTCTCGCCTTGTACAATTGCAAAAAAAACATGGAAAGATAAGCTTTTACTTTGTCACATAAAATTCTTGATTGTATGTCCACACATTCCTTGCAGACTGACCCAGTGGGTGTGACCAGTCATTCTGTTGCACTGTGTAGGACAGTCAAGAAGAGCCTTGCAAAAGCTGAAAAGGTCCTTGTATCCTTAGGGCAATCCATATTGTTTCCTCATTTCCAATAACATCCGTCAATCAATTTATATTACAATCGCTTTCAATTCGTAATTCGAAGCCTAAGGCATGAGGGTGGATGAGGTCCTACATGTGTCTGTATGATTAGAAATATATAGTTTAAGACTCTAACAGGTATATTTACATCTGGAATCTGTCCAAGGTGATTGGTAAGGAGCCTTCAATTGCATCCTGGTCGGCAGCTTGGGGATCTGAATGACACAGATCGAAAGCAAATTCGAGATAGATGTTCATATGTGAAGCACTGCTCATTTCAGCTCTAACATGTTAAAAAGTAAACAGAGTGAAACTTTACAGTTCATCTTTTTTTCCCTAATTGTGTTTTTCCACTGGTCTTGTTTATTTTGCATTGTCCTTTTTCTTTTGCCTGTCTTGCAGAATTTATGTGTAATTTATGTACAATTTAAGTTTTAGGTGATGTCTGAGCAGCTTTTCTTCCTAATTGTGTTTTTCCACAGGTCTTACTTTTTGCAGTCTTTTTTTCATTTGGCTGTCTTGCAGAATTTATGTGTAATTTGTGTAATTATGTGTAATTTGTTAATCATACATAAGCTAGGCACCGCACATGACTACCCTGCCAATTGAAATAAATGAGGTAAACCACATCATACAACATTATAAACGTTTCCCTTCCATCTGTACAATGCTTTACCTGAAATGCATGATGTTAACTGTCAGAACATCAAACTGAAAAAATTACCCGTTTTTACAGTAGTCATGGAGTCACACAGCATGGAAACAGGTCCTTTGGCCCAACTTGCCCATGCCAACCAACATGCCCCAATTAGGTTTGATCCTAACTACGGGTGTTGTTTGTATGGAGCTTGTACATTTTCTCCATGACCTGCTCTCCCCATAATGCTCATCTCCCATCCCTGAGTTCCCTGTTATCCCCCTCTTTCCCCTTCCCCTTGTTCTCTTCCATCCATATTTCTCTTACCAACTCTACTTTTCACCTCTTCTTGCCTTATCGGCCACCCTTTGTCTCCTTTGCACCTCTAGCCTTTGTCACTTACTCCACCCATCTGCCAATCACCTCCCCTCACCTGTATCCACCTATTACTTGCTAAGCTCTGTCCCACCCCCACCTCTCTTTTCCAGCTCTCTCTCCAGCTCCAAACAGCCTGAAGAAGTGTCCCGACCTGAAACATTGTCTGTCCATTTCCTCCACAGATACTATCTGACTTGTTGAGTTCCTCCAGCATTTTGTCTTCTGCTCCAGATTCCAAGATCTGCAGTTTCTTATTTCTACATTCTGGTGGACCTCTTTTGCACCCTCTTTAAAGCCTCAACTTCCTTCTTGTAAATCATGTATGGATTAACAAATCCTTTAGTCTTATTGATGTTAAGTAAAATTATCACAGCTAGAAAGATTGTCGGCACCATTTCTGTAGAACCATACATATTTTACTTAAGAAGCAAATATCCATGGTTATTTTTTCATTGTAAGATACAACATGGAAACGGACCCTTCACCCAGCAAGTCCATGCCATCTATCGATCACCCGTTCACACTAGTTCTTTGTGATCCTTCTTTCACGTCCAATCCATACACCACCAAGGCATTTACAGAAGCCACTTAGCCTACAAGTCTTTGGGATGTGGGACGAAACTGGAGCACCCGGATGAAACCCACGCGATCACAGGGAAAGCGTACAAACTCCACACAGAGAACATTTGACATCAGGATCAAATCCGAGTCTCTGGCACTGAGGCAATAGTTCTACCAGCACTGTGCTGCTCCTGTTATTAAAATTAATATCAACATTCGTGACACGTTGACTGTATTGCAAGAATTTTCAGTCAGTAAGGTTTATCATTGATTCACAACAGTCACCCAATGTAAATATAAGATGGATTTGTGTTTCAGTTTCATCATGTAACCCAACCACAATAGGACTGTTTGCTCTGCAACATTAGTTTGTCACTGTCTGTACACACCAGATGTTAGAAAATTCCAGAATTGTTACTCACGGACAGAACACTTGGAAAAGGAAAGAGCATCTAAAAATCATCTGATCCTTTGCAGATTAGATACATTCAGACAGAAAGCCAGAAAGTGAATCTGAGCTTGACTTAAAGTGATACACAAACCCAGTACCTGATGGAATTGCAGATGGGGTGTCTGAAGAAGGGTCCCAACCAAAAACGTCACACATTATTTTTCTCCAGGGATGTTGCCTGACCTGCTGCAGCAATTTGTGTCTATCTATAGCTGGTGAAATTTGTTGAGAGGGAACTGTTGACTGAACAAGAAAGCATAGGATCTTCCCACAGAAAGGTATTAAGGATTGCAAGTTGCCCTGTGTCTTGGGCAAACATATAACCACCAATCTGCATCATAAAAATAATATCTGACTATTTCCAATGTAAAAACAGAAAATTCTGGTCATTTGATAAGTATAAGCTGAGTATCCACTGTTTTTCAATCCACAGATACTGCCTCACCTGCTGTTTTTTTCCAACATTTTTTGTTTTTATTTCAACGTTTCAGATCATTCGCCTCTCATCAGAACTAGGGAAAGGTAGTGAGGCAACAGGCAAGTGAGGGGTTAGGGTAGGTTGTAAACAGTGGAGGAAAGAATCAGAGGATGTAAAATGGGGGAGATGATGCTGAGGTACCTGTAGTGAGAATGGAACAAAGATGTGGAAGAGGTGTGAATAGTTACAGCTTAATCAAGTGCAACATAGTTATTATCAAAATTGAGAGCAAAGTGAATGAAGTGAAACTTTTGCAATCAACTTGAACTGAAAGTCAAACTCACCAACATGAATGCTAACCATGAACTTCCAGTCAACATAGAAATACAAATCCACTCTCCTTCCAATTAGTGCGTTCTGTCCGGACATTCACAGTGTTGCTGAAAGAAAACTGAAGGTCTGATCAATATCATTTGTCATACAAGGATTGTGCAACATGGATAGCTTCTTTGAGAAAAGTATCTCACTATTTTGTGGTTGTCTTAGGCACGATCTAATTGCAAAGCTTTTTTTAATAGATTTTTTTAAGATACAGCATGGATACAGGCCCTTTAGCCCACTGAGTCCATGCCGACCATCGATCACCTGTTCCCACTTTTTCATCCATTCCTTACACACTAGAGGGTAATTTAGAGAGACCAATTAACCTGTAAATCTGACTGTCTTTGGGATGTGGCAGGAAACCAGAGCACCATGCAGTCACAGGGAGAATGTGCAAACTCCACACCGACAGCACCGGAGGTCAGGTTTGCACCTGGGTCTCTGGCGCTGTGAAGCAGCAACTCTATGAGCTGTGCCAATGTGCTTAAGTTTCTTGCCCACTACCGATTTTACCCCCTTGTGTTAATCAAAGAAATAACACTTGTTGGATGAAGTATCACTTGTGTTGTAGTATTTCTTCTGCTTGCATGGACCTCATGAAAGAGTGAGCAGATATGTCGAAAGACTGCAGTTTTTACTAATTGCTTCATAGCAGAGAAAGTGATGAACACTTAAAGACTTGATAGTTAAAATGCCAAGAAACAGCTGCCACTCTGCCCACTTAACGAGTTTGAGTGCGGCAGTGTGCCACGCCATTTTTGAAAAACGACCTTATATTCTTTCCAGGCATGCATACAGCACATTCCTGACTAATAAAGTGAGGGTTTAAAGACTGTGCCAGGTGAACTGCATGTGGAGCAAATTGTTCTAAGTGCAGCCCTCTCTCATTCACTTGACAGGGAGGAATGCAGGCAAGATATAAATCACAAAACTGCCTCTGGGCCACAGGTGTAGCAATCGCATTTAAGGGATAGCAAGGGGTGGACTGGGAGTGCCTTCATTATCTGAATATATATAAGGGGAATAATACTGTTTGGAAGCTTAATTTGGTCCAGTTCTTTCTTTGTTCATCCCCCTATGAAGCATTGTATTTGCTCCTTGGTTGCTTCAAGCACTATATTCCTTCTTACATCTCCTTTCCCGTAGGTGTCATTGAATCCTGAAAGATTCACTGACCAGAAACACGCTCCACGTTTCTGCCAAATAATTTGGACTTTCAATACAAGAAAATAAGTTTGCAGAACGAGAAAGAAATTACACCAATCAAGATCTAATCATTCTGACAATGTTTTGACAATGGTTGCCATGAAGAGCTACAAGGCTGTAGGGGGTGGAGAGAGGGGTGGGGGTGCAGATGACATCAGAAAGCACACAGACAAAGCCTCAGTGGTTTGGTTATATCCTAAGGCTCCCTTAAATACATTTAACTGTCCTCCTCTCATCAATGGTTTTTCCAACACTCACAACGTCTCAACCTTGTGACAATGATACACGCCATCGCCCTTGATTATTTTTTGCAAGTCCGTCCATGAGACAAAAGTTTCACTGTACATTGTTGCAGTCTAAATCAACACTGGATAATGCTGGCATGTAGCATCCCATTAAAGCATATAACCCATCCACAGGTTGCACTGGGATGCTTGACTTACTCCATGCTGACAACATGGAGTCATGAAGCCGTACTCCATAAAGAAATGTGTCCAAACCAACTCCTTTTAAACTCCAGACTGGGTTGGGTTTCAAAAAAAATAAACCGAAGGACTTTTAATGTGCAAGCTCCATTTGTCTCTAGATAACACGGTAGGACCTAAATTAGATAGTTTAGTTTATTGTCAGTGCACCGAGGTACAGGGAAAAGCTTTTTATCGTGTGCTATCCAGTCATCAGTAAGACGATACACAATTACAATCGAGCCATCCACAGTGTACAGATACAGGATAAAGGGAATAACGTTTAGTGCAAGATAAAGACCATTAAACTACGATTAAAGATAGTCCAAGGGTTTCCAATGACGTACATGTTAGTTCAGGACCCCTCTCTAGTTGTTGATAGGATGGTTCAGTTGCCTGATAACAGCTGCGAAGAAACTGTCCCAGAATCTGGAGGTATGTGTTTTCACACGTCTGTACCTCTTGTCTGATGGGAGAGGGCAGAAGAGACTCGTCCTTGATCAAAACTGAGGTCAGTGTTGTTGGCAGATCATAATGGCTCAGGGGCAAGTCACATTAAAACCTGCAAAGATATTTGGTTAATTGTTTTAAATTTATGGCAATAAATGCTGACTGGGCAACTGACAAAGGCACGGCGCAGAAATAGGCCATTATGCCCTTTTATTCCACATCTTCGTCATCTAGAGCAAAAGCAAAAGATTCTTCCGATGCCGGAAATCTGAAATTATGGAAATAAGCAGCAAGTCAAAGGAATTCTGTGGAGGGAGGAAAACAGTGTTTTGGGTCGCTGATCTTTCAACCAAATCTTTCTTCTTCCAACCCCTTTTCTCCCCAATGTGGTTATCTAGAAAGCCCTAACACTAGACTTTATCAAGCAATGCATAGATGATACTGATCTACACAAACCAAGACATCCTCTGGTCAACCTGTATGTGGATGACTTGGACAAACTTATTGACAAGAGAACCCAGCAGAGCTGGAAGGCAAAACTGTGCAGAAAAGAGAAAATGAGGCCATCAAGATACCAATGTGCTTCACCTTTCTATATCAGCTTATTAAATCATCTTAAAAGCATTTTACAACCAATGTTTATTTTCTGAATGTCAATCAGACAATTTATCATGAAGGAACCTGACTATTTACTTTACTGGTCCAAACTTGTTCTTAGCAGTGATTTTGATGCTAAAGCGGTTATTAAAATAAAAGATGTTGAAGTGTGGACCCTTGAAGTTTGTAATGTACATGAATGATATGAATGTGGATGTAGGAGGCATGATCAGAAAGGTCACAGATGACACAAAGATTGACGAAGTTGCTGAAAGAATAGAGAATAGGCTACAGGATGATATCAAAGTGTTAGTGAAATGGCTGATGGAGTTTAATCTGGATAAATCTCAGATGATGCATTTTGGGAGTACTATTGAGGCGAGGAGATATACCTTGATTGGTAAAGTGCTTGGGAGGTTTGAGGAACAGGGGTAACTTGTGTAGAACCCCAAAGATCTTTGAAAGTGGCAACACAGATAAATAACGTGGTTAAAAAGGCATACGGGACACTGGCCTTCATTAGACAGTGCACTGGATGCAGAAAGGAAATCTTTATAAAACATTGGTCAGATCTCAGCTGAAATATAGATATAGATATGTAGACTGTAGCAAATCCTTCCTCTTGTCCGAGGTAGTTAAAACTCTGGACATAGATTTAGCTATCTCTGGCCATAGATTTAGGGGAATGAATAAGAGATTTAGAGGGATATATGAGGAGTAGCATTTTTACCTAAAGAGTGGTGAATACCTAGAATACCCTGCCTGAGAGAGTGGTGGAAGCAGAGTCGTTGATAGCATTTTTAGCGATACAGTGCAGAAACAGGCCCTTCGGTCCACCGACTCCGCACTGACCAGCAATCACCCTGTACACTAGCACTATGCTACACACCAGGGACAAGTCAAGTCAAGTCAAGTCAAATTTATTTGTCACATACACATACACGATGTGCAGTGAAATGAAAGTGGCAATGCCTGCGGGTTGTGCACAAAAAGAATTACAGTTACAGCATATAAATAAAGTTAATAAGTTACTATTAGTGTCGACAAAAATTTAGTCTCTGGGGTTATAAAAGTTGACAGTCCTGATGGCCTGTGGGAAGAAGCTCCGTCTCATCCTCTCCGTTTTCGCAGCGTGACAGCGGAGGCGTTTGCCTGATCGTAGCATCTGGAACAGTCCGTTACCATTTACCAATTTTACTGAAGCCAATTAACCTACAAACCTGTACGTCTTTGGAGTGTGGGAGGAAACCTGAGCACCCGGAGAAAACCCACGCAGTCACTGGGAGAACGTACAAACTCCATACAGATAGCCCTATAGTCAGAATCGAGGTTCTGGAGCTGTAAGGCAGCAATTCTCCCACCGCGCCTTCGTGCTACCTCAAATTAGAATTTAAGATGTACCTAGAAGAGCACTTGCATTGTCTAGGCATAGAGGTCCATGGCCAAGTGCTGGAAGATGGTAATAATGCGAATGGGTGTGCCCAAGTCGGTGTGGAAGTTGTGGGCCGAATGGCCTGTTTCCATGCTGTATGGTGAGCCCACACAAGAGGGAGACATCAACCACAGACAAGAACTGCTGATGCAGGTTTTACAAAATAAAAAGACACAGTTTGCTGGAGTAACTCAGCGGATCAGGATCCGCAGCATCTCCAGAGAACATGGATAGGCTATTTTTCATGTTGGGACCCTTCTTCAGACATCAACTAGACTCACTCAAGTAAGAAGGGGAGGCAAAGAGAATAATTTATTTCAAAAATGAATTTGGAAGAAAATCGCAGGAACATTATATTATCAGAGATAAATAACCTTTATCTCTTATAACAGGTTTGGTGATCGAAAGCACTACGAATTTCTACAGGGAACAAGTTTGAACCATAAAATAAAACAAGTAGGTTGCTTCACAATAACATAAAGTGAATCCACCACTGATAGATAAAATAAGTAGTTCAAGGCAAATTAAGTACTTCAAGGCAAGCATTCATCCTAACTGTTCAGCTGCAAGTATAAGTCCAGACAGAGCATTGACAGAGCATTTTAAATGTTCCAAAAAATTGTATACTTACTTTATTTTCTTTCTATTTATCTTTAGGTATGCTGCACAATGCACCAACCTCTTGGTCTACAGGTAGAGTCAGACATGATCTGTTATTTATGTTATGGATAAGAATACATTGACCTTAGTGGAGACATGTGAAAGTTATTTGTATTATTGCTTCTCAGAAGAGTAAAAATAATGAGGAAAGGAATCCTATAACTTCAATCTAGTGACCTCTTCTGGGAAAATATGTGTGCATTAAGTTAGGACGAGGAGAGGAGTAATGGTAGTTGTTTGTCATAATCATGTCTCTGATTCATAAGGTTGTGCGTTCAACCTTTGTTCCAAACACTACCAGTGGATATCTGATTCCCTTAGCTGACTTGCTGACATAGATTGTGAAAAGCTGGTAAACAAGCAGCAATCTCTGAAGTACCCCATTTGTCATAGCTTGCCAGTATGAGAAGGGCCCATTTATTCCCACCTCCTCCGTTCTTTATGTTTGATAACCTATTCTCTATCCAGTCCAATGTACTAACCCTTCAATTCTCTATCCTTAGATAGACACAATGTGCTGGAGTAACTCAGCAGGTCAGACAGCATCTCTGGAGAAAAAGGATGGGTGATGATTCGGGCTGGAACCCTTCTTCAGACTGAAAGTAGGAGGTGAGGGAGGGGGGGGGGGGGTGAGGGAGGGGGGAGGGGGGGTGAGGGAGGGGGGGCGAAGAGATGCAGAGCTGGAGGTAAGAAAAAATCAGGATCAACCAGGGTCGGCCACAAATGACCTCAGGCAGAATGGTACCTGGTATGTCCATTGTTGGCTAGGAAAGGTGAGATCTCAAGAGAAACAATGTGGAGAACTGTGGAATTAGTAAAATGATTAGGGTGGAGGCATGGGGCAAGGAGGGAGAGGGGAGGGAAAGGGGAGGGAAAGGGGATGAGGGATGAAATTACTTAAAATGAGAGAATTCAATGTTCAAAGCTACCCAGCAAAATGTGTGCTGCTGTTCCTCCAATTTTCGTGTCTCTATCCTTGTTGATTTTTAGTTTTGTAAACCAATATTGACTCTGCTCATAGTGTCATAGAACCATACAGCACAGGGAAAGGCTCTTTGACCCAATTTGTCCATGCCAACCAAGATGCCCCGTCTAAGCTAGTCCCATTTGCCGGTGTGTGGTGGGCAAATGTTGTTTCCAGATATCGCCTACAATGGTCTAGGTTTGAGTTTTAGTGTTTGCGTCCTTGCTCATAATTTCCCCACCAACCTAACGTAGCAAGAGATTCGCCAAATGATCTGCCAGTTGCAGAGGTGGTATTGCCCTGAATAGCTGAAGCATGGAACATGGAACAGCACAGCACAGGAACAGGACCTTAGGTGCACAATGTCCAATACTGAACACGATGTCAAGTTAAACTAATCTTCTCTGCCTGCATTGATCCATATCGCTCCATTCTGTCTATACCCATGTGCTCAATCCTGTCATTCTATCCAAGGCATTCTATTAGCACATTGTTCATGATAGATTCCACCATTTTGTTAGTGAATACCATTTTATTAATGAATACAGCATCAGGAGGCCGCACTTAATGGGTCTTTAAGTGAAAGGTCCCAACCCAAAACGTTGCCTATCCATTCCTTCCACATTCGCTGCATGACCGGTTGGATTATTCCAACCCTTTTTTTTTTACACAAGATTTTAGCAAC
The DNA here is from genome assembly GCF_053455715.1 of Rhinoraja longicauda. Lineage (NCBI taxonomy): Eukaryota > Metazoa > Chordata > Chondrichthyes > Rajiformes > Arhynchobatidae > Rhinoraja > Rhinoraja longicauda. The sequence continues at coordinate 17,670,298 of NC_135969.1, read as the reverse complement.
TGCAGTTCCTTGCATCTTCAAGAATTATAAGTGGTTTTAGTTGAGTTTTAGAGATATAGCATGAAAACAGGCCCTTCGGCCAACTAAGACAAGGCAAACCATCAATCACCTGTTCACACTAATTCTAAATTATCCCACTTTCTCAACGACCCCCTACATACTGGGGCAATTTACAAAGGGCAATTAACCTGCAAATCTCCACGTTTTTGAGATGTGGGAGAAAATTGGAGCATCTGGAAACTCACATGGTCATAGGGAGAATGTGCAAACTCCACACTCCACACAGACAGCACCCAAGGTCAGGATCATACCTAGGTTTCTGGCACTCTGAGGCAACAGCTCTACCAACTGGGGCTCTGTACTGCCCTATTGAAAGTACAAGATTCTGAGAGGGACTTAATGGAACCATGGGCACTCTCACAGAGGGGAAGTACTCCCGTTTAAGACAATCCATACACTTCATGATTGATATTAAATTTCCTCTGAATTTATTTTGTTACCTTCTGAGTTTGGGCGTGTAAGGGAAAAAAAACAATGGGAAAGATGGATCTGAAGGGGTGGGCGCATTAAAGGATGGGGAGAGTAACGTAACTCATACGAATGATCGTCCTGCTTCAAATCATTCAACTAGTGTACAGTTCTCTTTCAAAACAGCCCTTCTGAAAGCATTTCTTCGCCTGCAATCTTACAGATTAGTCATTGACATCAAAGGGCCAATTTTACTTGGAATGATTATGGATCTGGATCAAAACTTCAACTAATTCCATCTGGGAAACAGGATCTGAGGGATAGATAAGATAAGTTCAGTAACAACCTAAATATTTCAAGAACGTACTTAAAATGATTAATCTCAGTAAAGTGTAGGTTGGAATGAATTTTCTTGGCATGAAAAAGAACAACTTTAAGACACAGAATATTTCTGCACAGCTTCAGGGACTGGAATTGATCCTGGTCTTTTGTGCTGTCTGTGTGAAATTCGTGTGTTCTCACTGTGATCACACGGATTTCCCCAGGTGCTCTGGTTTCCTCCCACATCCCAAAGCTTGTGGAATGGTTGATTGAGCACTGTATATTTTCCCCAGTGTAGGTGGGTGGTTGCAGAATCAGGACAGAGTTGATGAGCATGTGAAATAGGTTGGGTTATTGGGAAATAAGTGACAAATGGGATTAGTAGGATGGCTCTCTCATGTACCTTTATGGCCAAATGGCCTCCATCGTTGTCATAATTAAATATGGAGGCATGGGATATATAGCAGAAAAGAGCGTGTGAGACAAACTATAAAATATGTTCTCTGGTTCTTGATTCACCTATACTAGGAAAAAGACTCTGTGCATTCATCTTATCCATTCCCTCATGATCTTACACACCCCCTATAAGATCACCGCTCAGCCTCCTGCGCTCCAAGGAATAAAGTACGAGTCTACCCAACCTCTCCCTGTAAATGAGTCCCTAGAGTCCTGGCAACATCCTTGTATATGATCTCTGCACTCTTTCCATCTTTATGGATTTTTTTCGATATCAGGGTGACCAAAAACTGAACGCAATACTCGAAATAAACCAAATGGACTTGTGCTATGTGATCCACTATTTGCAGCCTGCTGCCGTTCAGAGTCCCTTCTGACTGCGTCAATGTTGTCTTAGGCAAGAGAAAATGGTCCACTTTTTTTAGAAAAGCCAGCTGTTGACAATGGGAGAGGAAATGTGACATTATCTGCCTTTAATTACTTTTTTCTCATATTTGGCTGTTGTCCTTTTTCATTTGTCTGCTAGCCTTTCATTTTATTAATGACACATATGAAAAAGCATTTAGAATCTGCCTCCTTCGAATTATGGCATACACAGAGAACATTGCAAATATCTGGCAGCCTACAGGCAGGCACAAGATGTGAATGGGAACACGCACACATGCATCTAATGCCTTTGATTCAAACATTCATATATTATGTGTCCTTATTAACACAGTAGCTGAAGTGGTTTACTTGATATTAAACTTGAACATCTGATTATATTCGAGCCACGTTGTACAATGGCAACATATCATCAACCAATTTACCACTAGTGTCTGTAAACACTGATGGTTTAGTATTGTATTAGTGATGAAGCTCCATAAAGTGGAGTCCATCATGTTGTGTCTTAATTACAACTGTTCACAAACATGCACTGTGTTTTTGCAACGGACTTACACATGGGGTTCTTAAATGGAAAATACAATAACATTGCAATAAATTATATTTTGAGTAGATAAATTAAGGATGGCGCAGTGGTAGAGTTGCTGCCTTACAGTGCCAGAGACCTGGGTTCGATCCTGACAACGGGTGTTAGCTGTATGGAGTTTTCCCTGTGACAGCATATAATCCTCCCACACTTTCACCACCTCCAATAGGATCCCACTACTGGCCACATCTTCCCATCTCCATCCCTTTCTGCTTTCCGCAGAGACCGTTCCCTCCACAACTCCCTGATCAACTCGTCCCTTCCCACCCAAACCATCCCCTCCCCAGGTACTTTCCCCTGCACCCGCAGGAGATGCAACACCTGTCCCTTTACGTCCCCCCTCGATTCCATCCAAGGACCCCAACAGTATTTTCAGGTGAGGCAGAGGTTCACTTGCACCTCCCCCAACCTCATCTACTGTATCCACTGTTCCAGGTGTCTTACACGCCAGCGGTATGAATAGCGCCAAATAGCCCTTGCTTTCCCTCTCTCTCCATCCCTTCCCCCTTCCCAGTTCTCCCACAGTCTTACTGTCTCCGACTACATTCTATCTCTGTCCTGCCCCCTCCCCTGACACAGTCTGAAGAAGAATTTCGTCCGGAAACGTCACCCATTCCTCTCCAGAGATGCTGCCTGTCTCGCTGAATTACTCCAGCATTTTGAGTCTACCTTCCCTGTGACTAGGTGGATTTTCTCCGGGTGCTCCAGTTTCCTTCCACACGCCAAAGACGTACAGGTTTGTAGGTTCATTGGCTTCCGTAAGAATTGTAAATTGGTCCTAGTGTGTTGGATAGTGCTAACGTACGGGGTGATCACTGGTAGGCACGGACTCGATGGGCTGAAGGCCTGTTTTCGTACTGTATATCTAAAGTTTAAATCTCTAAATAGATTAGTAGAGTTTACGTAGCTCTGGACAAGATGCAGGCAAATGGGACTAGGCCAGTATGCCAACTTGGTTAGCATGGACAAGGTGGGCCAGAGTACCTGCTTTCTTTTTCTTCTTGCGCTTGAGGCAGCGCCCTCCAGGCGCTATAGCCAGTGCAATGTGCTGTTGTCGAGGGCCGTGAGGTCTACCCCTCCACCAGGGGGACGGAGGACAGTGCAGTCGAAAATGACGTGCTGCGCTGTTTGCTGGTCTGCTTCACACATGCAGGCTGCTGATGAACGCAACCCCCAATGATGGCAACCCCCCATGTTGGCGTTGAACCGGCCGACCCCTGTACGGAGCCGGTTCAGGGCGACCCACTCTTTGCGGGGCGTGTCCGAGCCGGGTGGGACTGTGGTGTTCGGTGCGACAGTGAATTGAGGAGGTCGCGATGTCTGTTCCCAACTGGTTCTCCATGCTCCTAGTATGTTGAAACCGGAGCCACAGAGGGTCGCTGCGTGACAGGAGAAAGGGTGACGAGATGACAGATGTTGAGGTCCCAGTTGCTGTGATTCCTGGGCAAGGTGGTGCAAAGGATGTTTGGCGTCCGATGGGGCCTTGCACACCAGCCTATGAGTGAAGAACTCTCTGCGAAGCTTGGCGGGTGCGATACCTGCGAGCACCGGCAGGAGATCCCTCGGAATAGGGCGTACAGCCAGTGATGATCTGCATGGTGTTGTTGAGGGTGGCGTCTAGCTTGCTAGTATGAGCACTGCGGCACCATGCTGGGGCGGCGTACTCAGCGGCGCTGTACACGAGTGCAAGAGCACTGGTTCGAAGAGTAGATGTCCTGGCGCCCCATAACGATCCGTCCAAGCAACGCAGGAGGTTGTTCCATGCCGAGACTTTAGCACGGAGAGCTTCAAGGCGTTGCTTGTAGATCAGCTGCCAATCTAGTGTGGCACCAGGGCCTGATCTGGAAGCTCCTCTGCACCATCCCTGACCATCATTTAGTGCGGTTCCTTGCCAACATCCTTGCCAACCACAGTTTTGTACTCAAGACCAGCGGCGGACAATCTAGCCGACTGCGACGCCTATGAAACGGAATCCCCCAAGGCTCGGCACTGGCCCCCATGCTCTTCAATCTCTATATCAGCAATCTGCCACGCACGACCTCGCGCCAGTATGGATACGCAGATGACTTGGCCCTACTGCACTCGGACAGGAGTTGGTCAAATGTTGACTGTGTGCTCTCGGCGGATATGGAACTTGTCGCGGGCTACCTTAAGACCTGGAGACTAAAACCGAGTGTGGCAAAAACCACCACAACGGCCTTTCACCTGAACAACAAGGAAGCTTAACGCCAGCTAACCGTCACCCTCAATGGGTCACCCCTGCCCTACAACCCATTTCCCACATACCTCGGAGTACCTGCTTTCATGTTGCATGATTCTAAGAGCAATAACAGAACAATAATATGGTAATCTCACTTTCTACACCTTTGTTCTTTTTCAGAATCTGAGCATCACCAGTATCACTCATTGCCTATCCCTTAATTGTGCTTGAGGAGGAGGTGCTGAGTCACTTATTTGCCCCTTCTGCTGTCCTTCTGGTGAAGGTAATCCCACAGTGTATATATAGCAAGGTCCACGATTTAGACCCATTGACAATGAAGGGCAGGTAATAAATTGCTATGTAGAAGCAAGTAACTGCAGATGCTAGTTCACAAAATAATGCACAAAGTGCTGGAGTAACTCAGCGGTTCAGGCAGCATTGCTGGAGAACATGCATAGATGACGTTTCGGGTCAGGACCCTTCTTCAGACTCTGAATCCAAATTGCTACGTCAGGATGGCGTCTGATGTGGAGGGGACCCTACAGGTGGTGGTCACAGGTTTGGGTCATGCTATTAGAATAGCCCGTGAAAGTAACTCCAGTGCATTTTATGGATGATACATATCCCAGCCTATGGAGGCAATGATTAGCCACTATCATGATGGAATCGCAATCATGTGGGTTGCCTTGTCCTAAATGGAGCCGACCTTCAGGACAAATGCTGCACTGCACTCATTGAGCATTCCATCATATTCCCGATGTGTTTTGTAGATGGCCCTTGCCATCTTTGATGGGAATGTACTTGAAGCCTCCTTTTCTCTTTTGCTGTTTAATTGTTTACCGCTATTTATCATGAGGCATTGGTGGGACTGCACAGATTCAATATTACCTGTTGGTTGTGGGATCACATTCTGTCTATTCCATGGTGGTTTTTGCTGTTTGGCACGCATGCCATCCTGCATTGCAGCTTCACTTTGCTGGTAGTATTATGTATGCCTGATGTGGCTCCCAGCAAGCCCTTTTACACTCCTTAATAGAAGCACGTTTGGGTCTCCCGACTTATGATAGAGCAAGAACATGTCCAGCCATTCAGTTACAGATTATGATAGCATCTATTTCTTCTGTTTCTGAAGGACCGCAACTCTTCAAGGCTGCCCAATTTTGAGTTACCAGATCCAATCTGAGTCAATTCCATTTAGCACATCTGTGGCTGGACTATACACTGGAGAGTGCACCCAGTATGAATACCGGACTGTATCTCCACAAGGCATTGGTCGCAATGATAACATTGACAGATGCATTTGCCATAATGATAAGGGGGGACTTCATTGAAACTTACCGAATAGTGAAAGGCCTATACAGAGTAGATGTGGAGTGAATGTTTCCACTAGTGGGAGAGCCTGGGACAAGAGGCCATAGCCTCAGAATAAAAAGACGTACCTTTAGAAAAGAGATGAGGAAGAATTTCTTTAGTCAGAGGGGGGTGAATCTGTGGAATTCATCGCCACAGAAGGCTGTGGAGGCCATCAATGGATATTTATATGGCGGAGGTAGAAAGATATTTGATTAGTAAGGGTGTCAGGGGTAAAGGGGAGGCAAGAGAAATGAGTTGAGAGGGAAGATAGGTCAGCCATGATTGAATGGTGAAGTAGTCTTGATGGGCCAAATGGCCTAATTCTGCCCCCATAACTTATGAACATGCATAATGCATTGGTGAAGATGAAATCAAGTAGATTTGTAGTTTGTGTTGTTTCACTCACTACCTGCTGCAGATCCATTCTGGCAACCATGTCGTTCAGGACTCAGCTCGCTTCATCTGTGGGGGTGCTACTATCCACCCTTGGTGATGAAATCCCAGAGTGCATTCTCTACGCTTGTTACTTCCAAGTATTCTTCAACATGGAGAAGCACTGCTGGCAATCAGAACGATTATTCCTTGCCGTTAATTCATTTGATGCCATGAGACTTCATGAAGTTTGAAGTCAACACTGAGCTCTCCATATGTACACTTCTGTACACCTCTGGTGGGTTTGTCCTGAAGTGGGATAAGACATATCTACATAGGATTTCCTTTTAAATATTTCTAATCAAATGGGAAGGCGTCTTAGTCTCTCGAGGTTCTCATTAGAACTGAAGCAAGTCTTAGATTATGCAATTCTTTTACAAGGCTAATGCAAATGTATGCAGTGAGTGCATTGGGAAAGTTTTATTTTTGTATATTTGAGAATTAATGCTTCATAACTCAAGATAATGGGCGGCATGGTGGCACGGCGGTAAAGTTGCTGCCATACAGCGCCAGAGACCTGGGTTCGATCCTGACCACAGGTGCTGTCTGTACAGAGTTTGTATGTTCTCCCCGTAACTGCAGGGGTTTTCTCCAGGTGCTCCGGCTTCCTCACATATTCCAAAGATATACAGGTTTGTAGGTTAATTGGCTTGGTAAAATTGTAAATTGTTCCTAGTGTTTATAGGATAGTGTTAGTGTGCAGGAATCGCTGGTCGGCATGGACTCAGGGGCCGAAGGACCTGTTTCCGCGCTGTATCCCTAAACTCTAAACTAAACTACATTTTCTGGTGCTGGGTATAATCAATATGCGCCATGTTTGCTAGATAAGCTAAATAAGCATTTATACCATAGGCAAAGGTGACCATGAGGCTGCTGGATTATGTTAGCAACATGTTCACTTAACGTCCCATAGGGAAGGAAATCTGTCACCTTTATCCAGTCTGACCTATGTTCACCCATAATAAAGTTGTTGTTGCCTCTTGATTACCCCTTCAAAGGGCCTAGGAGGCAATTGGGGATAAGCAATATTGGGAATGAATTATAATTGAAACAGACCATTTGTCCTAACAAGTCTGCACTGGTTTTTGAGCTGCATTCAAGCAGCTCCATCTTCTTCATCAAACACTATCAGCAAGAAGTTCTGTTTCTCTCTCATATCTCTCTAGCCTGCTAATCTACACACCAGCTGAGGGCAACACATTACTGGCTGTCCCCCTAAATGCCAAAATATTCTTCCACTGACATTGTTAACGACCTGAACAGCAACTGTTTTCCAGAAAGAATGAGGTGGAACAAAGTTTTACATCAAGAGATAGGGAGGGGAAACATACTCCAGGTCTGCATCAATGGAATGTCTGGAGCTGCAGAAGCAATCAGTGTGGGTGCAAAGGCAGTGTGCAAGGATTGGATCTTGGCCTGAGGAGATTTCGAAAGAGCAGAAGTAACCTGTTAGCCAAGGAACGTTCTGCTGAATGGTTTTCATTCCCCTGCTTTAAAAACAAAATCTACTTTTTCTGTGCTCAGCACTCAGAGCTATGAGTCATCAAGTTCCTAGGGTCTCATCTGATTCCAGAGACTGGAGCACAAAATTCCAGACAGTCACTCCTGAGGGAGGATTACACTGTTGCCGGATTTCAAAATCCTCCCTGTCCCCTCAGGTGGATGCAAATCACCCCATAGCACAGCTTTAATTAAAAGCAGAGAAGAATCTCCCAGTGTCTCAGCCAACATTCACCCACTCACCAACCACACAATAACATAATGTTAATAACATAACACAATAACTCCTCTCCCCATAATGAGAGGAGATAGATTTTTGTCTATTTAGGAGATTTAGATCTGAGGGGAGGGGGAGGGTGGTGGGGGGGGGGGCTTTTTAATCCAAAGACTGGTAAGACTCTGTTAAGTATATAAATTCATAAATTAATAAGTCATAGGAGCAGAATTAGGCCTTTCGTCCATTCGGTCTACTCTGCCATTCCATCATGGCTGATCTATCTCTCACAACCCCATTCTCCTGCTTTCTCCATGTAATCTTTGACACCCTTACTAATCACATGCCTGTTAATCTCCATTTTAAAAATACCCAAAGACTTGGCCTCCACAGTCGTCTGTGGCAATGAATTCCAAAGATTCACCATGCTCTGACTAAAGAAATTCTTCCGCATCTTTCTTAAGGTGCATCCTTTGATTCTGAGGTTGTGCTCTCTGGTCCTAGAATCTCCCACTCGTGGAAACATCCTCTCCATATCCACTCTATCTAGGCCTATCATTATACAGTAAGTTTCTATAAGATCCCCTCATCCTTCTAAACTCCAGAGAGTATTGGCCCAGAGCCATCAAAAACTCATCATACGTTATCTGTTTATATATCTGTTATGATGCTGCAAGTAAGAACTTCCTTGCTCCGTTATGGGATATATGCCAATAAAACACTGTTGACTCTTGAGTAGCTGGAACACAATGTCACAGAGAATGATAGAGCAAGAGTTGTTGATAACATCTAAGAAGCATGTAGACAAGCACTTGAATTGTCCAGGCATTGAAGGCTATGGGACAAGTGCTGGAAGCTGAGATTAATACTGGTCGCTCCACTAATGGGTATGGATGTTATAGAGTCAAAGAGTTATGTACCACAGAAGCAGCCCCTTCAGCCCAACTCATCCATGCCAACCAAGGAACCTTCCTGAGTTAGTCCTATTTTTCTACATTTTGCCCATATCCCTCTCAACCTTTCCTATCCATGAACCTGCCCAAGTACCTCTACCACTTCTTCTAGTGGCTCATTCTATATTCCCACCACCAGCTCTGTGAAAAACTCACCTCTCAAGTCCCTTTTAAATCTTCACCCTCATACTCTATGGTCCGAATGGCCGGTTTCCATGCTGTATGGCTCTGGCAGATTATGTGGCCATTACAAGTTTTTATGTGAAAAGCTTCCCTCATTCCCTTTCATTTGCTATAAACCATTTAGATATCGTAAGATCATGAAAGACACAATAGTAAAATCTTTTCCCCAATGGGAGATAAACAAAAATAGTTAATGAAAAGAACATACAGTATAAACATGCTATGTCTGAAATTGAAAATATGCCTCTCAAATTGAATCCATACAAACCAACCAATGATGTTTGAGGCCTAGAACACACTGGTCCAGCTAATTGGACACAGATATTTTCTTTAAGGGGAAAGATACTCCACCCAAACATGATTCAGTATGAATCTGATGGGAATAAACAAAATATGATTCTGCACCCTTGAAAATGGCAAAACATATTGAAGGAAAAGTGGGAGGAGTTGGCTGCGCCTAACGGCTGCGGCTCTCTGGCAGTCTGTTTGTCTTTTTTTCTTTTTTTTGTTTGTGTCGGTGTTGGGATGGTTTTTGTTTCTGTTTTTGGCTGTGTATGTGTGGGGGGGGGGTGTGGGGGGGGGGGTGTGGGGGGGTGGGGTGGGGCGGGGGAAACCTTTCTTTTATTAGGTCTCTTCTCCGGGGCGCAGCTCGCCCGCAGGGGGCTTCCATCGCCCGGCACGGCTCGGCCGCTGGACTTAACATCGCCGGCGCGGCTCGGCCGCGGGACGTTTCAGTGCCCGGCGCGGCTTGGCCGCTGGACTTAACATCGCCAGCGCGGCTCGGCCGCTGGACGTTTCCGTGCCCGGTGCGGCTCGGCCACGGGACGTTTCAGTGCCCGGTGCGGCTCGGCCGCGGGACGTTTCAGTGCCCGGCGCGGCTTGGCCGCTGGACTTAACATCGCCAGCGCGGCTCGGCCGCGGGACGTTTCGGTGCCCGGTGCGGCTCGGCCGCTGGACTTAACATCGCCCGGTGCGGCCGCTGGACGTTTCGGTGCCCGGGGCGGCTCGGCCGCGGGGCCTTCCATCCTCTTGCGGGGGCTGTGCGTGTCGGTTGCCTCGGTAGGGGTCGAGCTGCCTGTCCGTGGGTGCGGGGGGAAGAGAGGGGAAGTTTTGTTGCCTCCATCACAGTGAGGGGGTGTTTGGAGTCACTGTGATGGATGTTTGTGTTGGGGTCGTGTGTCTTGTGTTCTTTTCTTTTTTGCTGTGTCTTGTGACTGCTGAAATTTCGTTCGGTATTTATACCGAATGACAATAAAGTTTTGTTGTTATACTGTTATACTGTTATATAAAAGCACTTAAGATCTGTAAATTCATAAACTAAACATAGACCATCGAACAGTACAGCACAGGAACAGGACCTTCAACCCCCAACATCCATGCCAACCATGTCATCCTAAACTAATCCCATCTGCCTGCACATGACACATATCCTTCCACCCCTTGCCTATTCATGTGTTTGTCTAAACCTCTCTTGAATATTTATATTTGTTTGCACCACTTCTCCTGGCAGCGCATTTCAGACACTTACCATTCTCTATATAAAATCTTGCCTAGTACATCCCCTTTAAACCTTAAGCTATGCCCTCTCAACCTATTCCTAAAGCTTTCTCCCTCTCGACCTAAACCTATGCCCTCTTGTGTTTGACATTTCCACCCTGGAAAAAAAGAATCTACACTATCTCTACCAGTAATCATTTTATATACTTCCAACAGGTCGCCCCGCAACTTATGCTCCAAAGAAAACATTCCAAGTTTCTCTAACCTCTCCTTGTAACTAACATTCTCTAATCCAGGCAACTTTCTGGTGGCTTTGTACCCACTCCAAACCCTTCACACTCTTCCTGTAATGTGGTGAACAGAATTTCACATAATATTCCATATATGGTCTAAGCAAAGTTTTCCTCTCACTGTTTCCCTCTCCCCTGACTCTTAGTCTGAAGAAGGGTCTCGACCCGAAACGTCACCTATTCCTTTTCTCCAGAGATGCTGCCTGACCCGCTGAAATACTAATTTTTTGTCTATCTTCAGTATAAGCCAGCATCTGCAGTTCCATCCTGCACATTTTATACACTGTTACATGACTTTCCGACTTATATAGAGAACACACCAACAAGTGAACTGTATGCCTTCTTTACCATTTTACCATTCTTTACTACTTGTTTCCATATATCACAAACAACAGGAACATTCAGGGAACATTTTGGGTAAAATATTTTTTAGCTACTAGTACTCACAGGTACTGGGCAAATGGCAAACCAGATACTCAGTTCCATTCGTAAAAGAATGCTCATACCACACTCTAGGTGGAAAACGATGGCAAATTAAATCAACTTTATTTCCAGGCTTTCAATTTAGAAATATGTAGGAAACAGTTATTGAAATATAAGAACCTGGAATTTCAACTTCCTTACACAGGGGCTGGTGAGTGCCTAAAACATGTTGCGGGGGATGGTGGTTGAGGTAAATACGGTAGTGGCATTTAAGGGATTTCTGATTGGTACATGGATATGCAGGGAATGGAGGGATATGGATTATGTGCAGGCAGATAATAGTTGGCCTTGGCATTGTGTTTGGCACAGACATTGTGGGTCGAATGGCCTGTTCTTGTGCTGTATTGTTCTATGTTCCATGTATTTTTGTTCATATCTATTTTCAAGTAGAAATAAAATTACCAACTGATACACGTTCTTAAATTGGAACAATATCTCTTGGCAAGGAAGTTCTTGGCTGATTTTCATTGTCATTAATTTTCATTAAATTCAAATGAGAGGTTTTAACTTATTTTCCATCATATACGAAGTGCAGGCGGTGGTGGGAGTCTTGGATTGCAACGCTGGAAGTACCCTAGTCAACCTTCCACCCACAACCAAATCATGTCTACTCGCCCTAACCTTGAAAAACCATCAATTAATAATCGTAAATTTAAGAACATTTGGAAAACAGCTTGTACATTTTGTACAGACTATTCACACTATTAGTCCTCACATTACAACCTCATGTCTACTGATCATTCTCTAGTGGAAATAAACATTCTATCTCATAAGAATGATCAAAATTGATTTTGAGTGAAAACGTGTGTGTAATATGAAACCAAATGGTAAGAGAGGGCATTAATTGACAAATGGGCTAATAAAAGAAGTTGAAAGAGGGTTGCGACAGAAAACAAAGGTGGTCTAGGGGAGGTATAAAAACAGGGATAATTGAAAATATACAGAAATGTGGTGTGACTTGTAAAACATAATACAATACTCCTTAGCTAAATTAAAATTACTGCCTTCTGGGCTCAACATTGGTTTATCAATTCCAGTTAGGTTCAATGCCCTGTTACATGTTTACTTCTCTATCTGTACCTGCTAATGAAGTTTAGTATTTTGTCTTTTGTGGCATAAAACTGCATATCTTTGAGACACCAACAACATTTCACATATCTAGATTAAGGTTTTAATCCTGACACTTAAGAACATTTCTTAATATATTTTTCACTTTTTTTTGTCCAGCATAGAAGAAGGCCGTTCAGTCCATCAAGTATATGTTGGCAGACGCAAAATGCTGCAGTAACTCAGCGGGACAGGCAGCCTCTCTGGAGTGAACGGAATGGGTGACATTTCGGGTCGAGACCCTTCTTCAGATTATTCTGAAGAAGGGTCTTGACCCAAAATGTCACCCTTTCCTTCTCTCCAGAGATGCTTCATGTCCCGCTGAGTTACTCAAGCATTTTGTGTCTACCTTTGGTTTAAACCAGCTTCTGCAGTTCTTTCCTACACAGAGCAATTCCATCAATCTCCCTCATTATTTCCTGGTCATCTATTGTCTTTCACAAACCAACTCCTCCTTGAACTCTTATCACCCACTTTCTCTTGGAGATAGTCGTAGTAGACAGTTAGTCAACCAACTGGAAGATCTTTGGGATGCGAGGGAGCAACACAACTTGTCTGAACGGTCTCGATCCAAAATGGCACCCATTCCTTTTCACCAGAGATGCTGCCTGACCTGCTGAGTTACTCCTGCTGAGTTATTCCAGTCTATATTCCGTGTAAACCAGCATCTGCAATTGCTTCCTAAACACAACTTGTGTGCTATCTACCCTTTCATCCAACAGCGTACAGTGATCAGATTTGAACATTATCTGTATTTTCAATGCCAAATTAGGGATTGACAGTGTGGGAATCAATACAGAAAATCAAATTGTTCTGTTGTATTTTGTAGGAGCTGATGAGTTAATAGTAACAGATTCCCAAAACATTCCGTTAGCTTTTAATTTGGATAAATCTTATTCCAGACATACAATGGCGGTCACTTCAGTCTTTAAAGTGGTCATATCACTGTTTGAAGTTGTTTTCTTTGTTATCCTTCAGTAGTTTGAGGGCAACATAGCATAGTGTTCAAATTACTGGACTATTTAGTTTCCCGAGTTTAAAGCCTTGGGGTCTGGAGTTGAATAACGTGCATTCAAACTACATTGCAACTGAACTTAACGTAAAACAGAGCAGTACAGCACAAGAACAGGCCCTTCAGCCCCCAATGTCTGTGCTGAACATGATGTCAAGACCAACCTTATCTGCCTGCACATAATCCATATCCTTCCATTCCCTGCATATCCATGTGTGAACTTGAACCCAAGAACCCTCTGTACATCAATGCCATTAAGGGTCATGCCATTAGTTGTATATTTTCCCCTCACCTTCAATCTTCCAAAGTGCAACACCTGACCATTGCTCGGATTAAACTCCATCTGCCATTTCTCTGCTCCTTTCTATAGCTGATCTATATCCTGCTGTATACTTTGGCAGCCTTCCCCACAGTCTGCAATCCCAGCAATCTTGGTGTCATCTGCAAACTTACTAAGCAACTGATCTATACTGAATATACTGAATATTGTCCTTCCACCAAAATCCTCTGTTTCTATCAGTAAGGTGGTTCTGAATCGAAACGATCAAGGCACTGTTAATCCCGTGCATTGTAATCCTCTGGATCACATTACCCCGGGAGACTTTATCAAATGTCTTACTAAAATCCATGTAGACAATGGCCACCGCCCTACCCTCATCAATCACCTTTGTCACCTCCTCAAAAAACTCAATCAAGTTAGTAAGACACGACATGTAACATACAAAGTCATGCTGACTGTCCTTCATTTCTCATTCTCTTCCAAGTGGAGTAAATACTGTCCTGAAGATTCCTCTCCAATAGTTTCCCACCCACTGACATGAGGCTCACCGGTGTATAATTCCCTGGATTCTCCCTACTTCTTTAATTTAGTTTAGTTTAGTTTAGTTTAGAGATACAGTGCATAAACACGCCCTTCGGACAACCGGGTCCGCGCTGACCAACAATCACCCCGTACACTAACACTATCCAACACACTAGGAACAATTTACAATTAACCTACAAACCTGTACATCTTTGGAGTGTGGGAGGAAACCAGAGCACCTGGAAGAAACCTTTGTAGTCACAAGGAGAACGTACAAACACCGTACAGACAGCACCCATAGACAGGTACTACGCCACTGTGCCGCCCAGCAATGGGACAACTTAAACTGAGCAACATTGTTGTTCGGGGTGGGTCATGGCAGCACGGTGGCGCAGCAGTAGAATTGCTGCCTTACAGTGCTTGCAGCGCCAGAGACCCGGTTCAATCCCGACTACGGCTACTGTCTGTATAGAGTTTGTAAGTTCTCCCCATGACCATGTGGGCTTTCTGAGAGATCTTTGGTTTCCTCCAACACTCCAAAGATACACAGGTTTGTAGGTTAATTGGTTTGGTATGTGTAAAAAAAATCTCCGTAATGTCCGCGTAGGATAGTGTTAATAATAATAATAATAATAATAATAATAATAATGCATTACATTTATATAGCGCTTTTCTAAAAACTCAAAGACGCTTTACAGGGTTTACTAAAACATAGAAAAAATAATAATAATAAGTAAACGAACAGAAAAGGAAAAATAAGGTGAGGTGACGGTCAGTGGTTGAAGGCAGTGCTGAACAGGTGAGACTTCAGTGATGTTTTGAATGTGGTGAGTGAGGAGGAGTCTCTGATGGTCTGAGGTAGTGAGTTCCAGAGGGTGGGAGCAGCGATGGAGAAAGCCCTGTCCCCCCAGGATCTGAGTTTGGTCCGGATGGGGGGGGACAGGAGGTTAGCAGCAGCAGAGCGGAGGGTACGGGTGGGAGTGTGTCTGTGGAGGAGGTCAGTCAGGTAGGATGGGGCCAGGTTATGGAGGGCTTTGTATGTCATGAGGAGGATTTTGTACTGGATTCTCTGGGGGATGGGGAGCCAGTGGAGCTTGTAAAGGACGGGGGTGATATGGTCACGGATCGGGGAGTGCGGGAATCGTTGGTTGGTGCGGACTCAGTGGGCCGAAGGTTCTTTTTCCATGCTCTATCTCTCAATTAAACTAAACTAAACTAAAATTAGCTACCCTCCAGTTTTTTAGATTTTTCATTTATTGAACTTTTTTTAATGTTTGTTTATTATATTAACTATTGAGTACTATGTTTACAAACCTGTTATCCTGCTGCAAGTAAGAATTTCATTGTTCTGTTTCGGAACATACCTTGATGGAAAATGTTGGAAACACTCAGTGGTTCAGATAGCATCTGTGGACAGAGAAAGTAGATTATCATTTCATAACCTATTGTCAAAGTAGTGGAAATTGCATATTATTTAAAACCGTACTGAATGGGGACACACAGGGGACAGTCACAGTAGTTTTGAAAGTGGTGGGTTAACAAAGCTGAGTACTTGCCTAGAAAGTATTTGATCTGATTTGCAGTGTTCAGCATAGGTGCTCATTGGTTAAAGACCATAAAACAAAGGAACAGAATTAGGCCATTCAGCGCATTGGGTCTACGCCGCCATTCAGTCATGGCTGGTCTATTTTACCCTATCTACCTTATTCTCATGCCTTCTCCCCAAAACCTTTGATACCCTTACTAGTCAAGAACCAATGAATCTCCACTTTTAAAATACCCAACGTCGTGCCCTCAACAGCCATCTGTAGCAATAAACTCCACAGATTCACCACCCATCTGGCTAAAGAAATTTCTCCTCATTTTCAATTTGAATGTTCATCCTTTTATTCTGAGGCTGTGCTTTCTGGTTTTCCCATTACTATAGTTTAGTTTATTATCACGTGCACCGAGTTACAGTGAAAAGCTTTTTGTTGCATGCTACCCAGTCAGCGAAAATACTATACATGTTTACAATCAAACCAACCACAGTGTGGCCATGCTCTTTGGTTCTAGACTCTCCCTTTACTGGAAACCTTTTCCACATCCCAAAAGGGCTGTTCTGCATATATAATTAATTGTGGGAACAATTGTAATTAATTAAAAGATTTTGTAGCAGTAATTAGGGTGAATCATATTAATTGAAGATTCATATCTAAGTTTAAGAAAATCTTCTTTCGAATCCATAATTCAATACAAGGTTTTCTAGAACTCCCCTCCCCAACTCTATAAACATTGCCTTGAACTAAGTGCATCTTCACCCCTTGCTTCAATCCCAGATGTGTATTGTCAGGCCTCTTCCCTTGGAACAGTTATCTGTACTTTGTTTGAACTCGTTAATGACCTGAGCAGGAATATTTGAATTCATTCCAACGACAACATGGAGTGAATGTTAGCATTAACAGCCTGGAAAGATTCAAAGATCCACTGGTCCCTGAGATTAATGAGCCGTCATCTAGATCCAAATTCAGGAGCCATCATTGAAGGAACTAGAGAGGGAGGGTGGAGATAAGGGTGGCAGCATGGTGGGGAGGGAAGGTGGGACCAAGATGGGCTGGCATCTCTTCACTCTCCGTCTCCATCCCTGGCAGTGGCATCCTGGGAATAGGAGAGATAAGCATAGGTTTTGCCTTAGAAGAAACACTCATGACACTGCGTGGGTCAAGTGGAGGAAGAAGCTACTTTGCAAACAACCCACTCTACACCTCCCCTCCTGCACTCCTCTCCACCCCTGGCCATCCAGCGGCCAATTTAATTATGATCCATGCAATGGAAAGGTAGTAGTTCATCTACTATTTATATGTGAATGGAATCAATGATTGTAGGGTCACTACAAGAAAGTGGAGCTGATGCAAAAAATCCGCTATGATCTTATTGAATGACAGACCAGGCAAAGAGATTGAATAGCTTACAACTGCTCGTGTATATAATGTCCCTACACTCACATACACTCAGTTCTGCTGTGTGTGTGTGCGCAGTTATTTTATACACAATCTTATTATTATATCGCACACTGTCCACAGCTTTCACTGATGATCAGATAGAACATAGAACAGTACAGCCCATGGTGTCTGCTCTGACCATGATGCCAATTTAAATTGCACATCTGTCCACATGTTGTCTAGATCTCACCATTCACTGCCCGTTAATGTGTCTGCCTGACTGTCTCTTAAATGTTGCTATCGTACCTGCTTCCACCACATCCCCAGGCAGTGCATTCCAGGCACCTCTCACTCACTGTCCAAAGAAAGCTTGCCTCATCAATCTCCTTTAAACTTTCCCCCTCTCACCTTAAACCTATGCCCTCTGGTATTTGAAATTTCCACCATGGGAATAAGGGTCTGATGACCTACCTGATCTATGACCCTCATAACTTTATATACTTCCATCATGTTCTAACAAGTGTGAAGAATTGAGATAAGTCAAGTCAAGTCAATTTTATTTGTATAGCACATTTAAACACAACCCACGTTGACCAAAGTGCTGTACATCAGTTCAGGTACTAATAAACGAACAACTAAATGGCACATAAACATAACAGCACAATACATAAACAGTTCACAGCGCCCCCTCAGAGGGCCTCAAATGCTAGGGAGTAGAAATAGGTTTTGAGCCTGGACTTAAAGGAGTCGATGGAGGGGGCAGTTCTGATGGGGAGAGGGATGCTGTTCCATAGTCTTGGGGCTGCAACCGCAAAAGCGCGGTCACCCCTGAGCTTAAGCCTAGACCGCGGGATAGTGAGTAGCCCCATATCGGCCGACCTGAGGGACCTGGAGATAGAGTGGTTTGATAGAAGATTTTTGATATAAGGGGGGGCAAGCCCGTTTAGGGCTTTATATGTGATTAGGAGGAGCTTGAAATTGATTCTGTACCTTACTGGGAGCCAGTGGAGAGAGGCCAGGATCGGGGTGATGTGCTCCCTTTTACGGGTACGCGTCAGGAGTCTCGCTGCGGCGTTTTGGACCAATTGTAGGCGGGACAGGAATGATTGACTGATCCCAGTGTATAGGGAGTTGCAGTAGTCTAAGAGGGAGGAAATGAATGCATGAATGATTTTTTCAGTGTCGTCAGATTTGAGGAATGGTTTGATTTTCCCGTTGACAAAGATAAATACCCGTTGACAAAGAATAATGCCACTAGAATCCATTTGATCCCAACGTTGTTGTAATAACTTGTAAATTAAAACTGATTGAGCCTCAATTTATAATCTCACCCAAGGACAACACCCTCAACAACACTGATCCCTCCACACTGCAATAGAAAGCTAGTCTAGGTATCTGCATACGAGTCACTAAGGTGAACCTAGATAAAAGAAACACCAACATTTGCTAATCCGCCCTGGTTTTCATATATTCTTTGTTGCTGGTGCCAGCACTTGGTTCTTTCCAATTCCCTGAAAGCAACCACAAATGTTTTAGCAGCTACAGAGTGTGAAATAGCTTGTGGGTAAACAATGAAGATCCCCTCTTCTCCTTGCCCATGTAGGTCAGGTCAGATCTAGATGATAGGTGCCTTATCAGGGTAGTAAACTGAATGAGGTTTTATTACCTAGACTGGATTATCAGTACAATAAGCAGCGTTAGGCAAGGATTTAGGCATCAACACCTGGCCTTAAATCACTGCTCCCATCTGACCGATCTGGCATCACAATGTGAGGAATTCAGAGGTCACAGGCTACAGACAAAGTGATCTTGTAAGGGCAAGGCTAAGGCCAGGGCAGATTTGCTGTAGGAACAGCCAAATGACTTCAGCCATCAGTTATCTACATCTCTTTAAGTGGTATCCAGACCTGCCCCAACAGAAATTGCAGGGAGATGGTTTTGATACTGGACAATAGTAAACATTTAGTGATAACCCTTTCCGATTATGTACTTCCAGTGAGTTCAAAAGTACCTGATTTTAGTTGTGTCTATCTTTGTTTTTTTGGAATACCCTCCATGTTTAGCAGCGTGCTAAACATGTGAGTGATTGACACATTACTCACATCACAGAGTCACCAGCATCAAGTTTTTAATCCCAGATATCAAAGGTTTAAAGGTCTGTTTATTGTCACGTGTAGCAATTAAGGTACAGTGAAACTTGAATTACCATACTAAAAAAAAAGCAACAAGACACACAACTACATGAAAGTCAACATAAATATCCACCACAGCGGATTCCCCACGTTCCTCACTGTGATGAAAGGCAATAAAGTCTAAGCTTCTTCCTCTTTATTCTCCCGCAGTTGGGACAGTCGAACCATCCGCAGTCGGAGCGATCGAACCATCCACAGTTGGGGCGGTCAAAGCTCCTGCATCTGAGAGATTGTAGCTCCCGCGTCGGGGCAGTCGAAGCTCCTGCGGCTTGGAGCTCCCGAAGTCGGTCTCTAACCAGGGACCGCGAGCTCCACGATGTTAAAGTCCGCAGGCTCCCGCGGTTGGAGCACCCGAAGTCGATCTCCAGCAAGAGGCCGCCAACTCCACGATGTTATGCCGCAGTGCGGACGGAGATACGATACAGAAAAAAAATTTGCATCTCAGTCGAGGTAAGAGATTAAAAAAAGTTTCTCCCAACCTCCCACATAAAACAAGCTAAAGAACACTAAAACATATATTCAACACATACTACAAAACAGCAAAGAAGGAAAGGATGAGACAGACTGTTGGCGAGGCAGCCATTGCGGGCGCCACCCAGTGGTTCATGCATTAATGTATGAAATTCTTACTAGTGGAGCATAACTGAGTCGTATTTACATTACAGGCCACAGTTTAGATGCATTTAGGCTGGAGAATGCAACCATCTTTCTTTATTTGGGAGCATAAAGAAATTAATTTTGGTCTCTTTTTGCTAAGTGGAATCAGTGATCTGACATGTATCACCTTTTCCCCTCTGCTCAGAATTATATAAAACTTACAAAACAGAAACGAGCCTTGTTTATGTAATAAACGTCTGAAATAGGATCCCAACCCAAAACGTCACCTATCCATTTTCTCCAGAGATGCTGCTTGACCCGTTGAGTTACTCCAGCATTTTATGTCTATCTGACCCTTGTTCACGCCCCATGGCCTCACAGAAGTCTCTTACCACTTATAGAAACAAAGATCTGCAGTTGTTGGTTAATATACAAAAGGACACAAAGTGCTGGAGTTACTCAGCAAGCCAGGCAGCATCCCTGGAGAACATGGTTAGGTGACGGTTTGGGTCAAGACCCTTCTTCAGTCTGAAGAAGGGTCTTGACCTGAAAGGCCACCTATCCATGTTCTCCAGGGATGCTGCCTCACCTGCTGAATAACTCCAGCACTTTGCATCCTTTACTCTTACCACTTGCCTTTAAATAGATTTATATCTCTCACCTCAGGTACTCTCGGAGGTGAAATAGTTCCAATTTCTCCCTATACTCTGGGTGAATATACTCAGTATGGAGAACCGCAGAGCCCTGCTGAAGCAACAGTAAGACAGCACCACCTCACAAACTACCCACCCACCTGCACTGTTAGCAATCTCCAGGCTTTCTATGGAAAAGTCTGTGGTTCCCATAATGGCGTCATCGACGACCTTAAAACCGGAGTGAAAGTAAATCATCACAATCTCAAGGGATTGCTTCCTCCTGAATTAACCCATTATTATTTGTAACTACACTTAAAACCTCTGATTTTGATTATGCCACCTGTTTCACTACCTTTTCTAAACACATGTAAAACATTTAATATAAAGGAACTGCAGATGCTGGTTTATACCAAAGGTAGACACAAAATGTTGGAATAACTCAGCGGGTCAGGCAGCATTTCTGGAGAACTTCAGAATCTGAAGAAGGATCTCAATCCGAAACATCACCTATTCCTTTTCTCCAGAGAAACATTTGTTTTCTCAGTGAAGGAAAAACTAGGCACAATTTGCCAGCAATCAAGGATCATAGCCTAAACAGATCATCTAAATAAGCTTGAAAGACACTTGAAAGGGCAATAAAACAGAAAGCAATAAATGTTTTGGCTTTTCAATTTACATTGAGTGTGGCAATTCTGTTTCACACCAGGTGGCAGTCAGTAATATAGCTTGGGTGGGAAGTGTTACTCAGGTAATAAAGGACCTGGGGCTGGGCACATACCATTAACGGTGCTGAATCCACCCAGGTTGTAAATCAGCACACAGATGCTTAACACGACCTCATATTCTTGAAAAGTCATGGTTTATTTTGTGTTCCTCACGCGTCAAAGACAAAGCCAATAGTCACGAGAGTGGAATGAGCGAAAGCTCTCCTGGAGCAAGTAGCTACAAGTAGCATCAACCAGGAGAGCATTGAAATGGCTGAGTCAATGGATGATGGTCTTTGTAGCAAAACAGTTCCAAGAGGCTCCAAGTGGCAAACCGCCACTGCGTCCTGGGTAGAGGAACTAGAAAGGACAAACCAATTCTGTTTAAATGACAGAAAGAATTCCATTTCCCTAAAAAATACACAAAATGCTGGAGTAACTCCGTGGGTCAGTCTGCAGCAGAAACAAGGAACTACAGATGCTGGTTTACAAAAAAAAAGACACAAAGTGATGGAGTAGAAACAAGGAACCTCAAAATACCCCAGCATTTTGAGTCTTTTTTTGTAAAACCAGCATCTGCAATGCCTTTTGTAGGAAGGAACTGCAGATTTTGGTTTAAACCAAGGTTTCAAAGTTTCAAGGTTTCAAGGTCAGTTTATTGTCACATGTACCAATTAAGGTGCAGTGAAATTCGAAGTACCATGCAGGTCACGGAGAGACCTGCAAACTCCATGCAAACTCCATACAGACAGTGCCCGTAGTCGGGATCGAACCCGGATCTCCGGCGCTGCATTCGCTGTAAGGCAGCAACTCCTGCTGTGCCACTGTGCCGCCCCTGAATTGATGAATAAAGAATGGAGTTTATGGTGGCGGCTGAAAATGATGGTTCTATACTGTGTAATATTTAGTTGAAGGGAATTTCTGCTATCAAATACTGGAAAGAATAGGTCACAAAGTGCTGGGGTAACTAAGCAGGACAGGCAGCATGTCTGGCGAACATAGATAGGTGACATTTTTGATCGGGACCCTTCATCACCTATCCATTTTCTCCACCTGACCTACTGAGTTACTCTAGCACTTAGTGTCCTTTAGTGTAAATCAGCACCTGCAGCTCTTTGCTTCTACACAGGAAAGAATAGGTTTACTAAACTTACTCTGATGACTGGTAGCCACACATATAATACAGTCAATCTGAAAACATCGACACCAACGTTGGGAACTGGTGATTGATGAGGTGGCACTGAAAAGATATAACAGATGTCAATCCTTTGTTCCGAGCCTATAATTTACAAACCCTACAGATGCTAGATTAGAGGAAAGCCTCTACACTTAGCAAGAAAATAAACATTGGTCTTTCCTAAAGTAATATGTGTGTGGTCATAGTGGACCACCCTTCTAAAACTATGCTCATGCAAAAAGTACATCCCATCCATCACTAGATTTAATGGAAGTTTTTAACCAGCAAATCAAAATCAGAATCTTTGAACATTGGAGGAATAAAGGATGGGGGGATGCCAGCTTGGGGAAGTAAGGGGGATGGGAAGTACCAAGCTTGGGGGAATCAGGGATGGGAGGTTTACAGCTTAGGAGAGTAAAGGATGGGAGGTAGCCAGCTTTGGCAAGTAAGGGGAATGGGGGGTAGAAAGCTTGGGGGAGTAAGGGGAATGGGAGGTAGCCAGCTTCAGGGAGTAAGGGGGGATGGGAGGTAGCCAGCTTAGGGGAGTATGGGAATGGGAACAAGCCTGCTTGGGGGAGTAAGGGGGATGGGAAGTAGCCAGCTTGGGGGAATCAGGGATGGGAGGTTTACAGCTTAGGGGAGTAAAAGATGGGAGGTAGCCAGCTTAGGCAAGTAAGGGGAATGGGAGGTAGCAAGCTTGGGGGAGTAAGGGGGATGGGAGGTAGCCAGCTTAGGAGAGTATGGGAATGGGAACAAGCCTGCTTGGGGGAGTAAGGGGGATGGGAAGTAGCCAGCTTGGGGGAATCAGGGATGGGAGGTTTACAGCTTAGGGGAGTAAAAGATGGGAGGTAGCCAGCTTAGGCAAGTAAGGGGAATGGGAGGTAGCAAGCTTGGGGGAGTAAGGGGGATGGGAGGTAGCCAGCTTAGGGGAGTATGGGAATGGGAACAAGCCAGCTTGGGGGAATAAGGGGAATGGGAGGTAGCCAGCTTCAGGGAGTAAGGGGGATGGGAGGTAACCAGCTTGGGTGAGTAAGGGACTGGTAGGAAGCCGGCTTTTGGGGAATTAGGGATGGGAGGTAGCCAGCTTGGAGTAAGGGGAATCTCCCCTCCCCTACACTAGTTTTGTTTAGTTTATTTTACACTGGCACAGTTTAGTTTAATTTGCTTGACCGTGGTCTAGTTTTGTGTGGTTTAGAATGTTTCAGAGTAGTTTTAGAATGTTTTTGTTTTAGTTTTGGAGTGGTTTTAGTGTTTTAGAGTGCTTTAGAGTTTTAGTTTTATGAGTGCTTTTGAGTGCTTTAGAGTAGCACCAGAGTGTTTTAGAGCAGATTTAGATATAACTCAGGACTAACGGAATCAAGGGATATGGGGAAAAAGCAGGAACAGAGTACTGATTTCGGATGATCAGCCATGATCATATTGAATGGCGGTGCTGGCTTGAAGCGATGAATGGGCTACTGCTGCACCTATTTTCTATGTTTCTATGTTTCTATTATTGAGCTGTGGTTGAATATAATAAGAATAAAATAAATTTGAAGGAAAGTTGACTTCTAGTTTAGTTTAATTTAGTTTACTTTAGTTTAGTTTATTGTCACGTGTACCAAGGTACAGTGAAAAGCTTTCGGTGCATGCTATCCAGTCAGTGGAAAGGTGATTACAATCAAGCCATCCACAGTGTACAGAGAGACTTAAAACAGTGGAGCGATTGTAATGCGTGACTGTAGATCCACTTCTGTGACCAACATGTAAAGAGTTGCCTGGCTTGGGTGCCATCTTGGATTAGGCTATCCCATCTTGGATTAGGTTTCTTCATTGATTGATTCTAGATTGATTTAAATGAACTGACAATGTTTAAGGGGTCAATTTTAACTTTGATTTCTCTCAGAGGGCTTTGCAAAGAAGAAGCTACTTTGAAGTCTAGTCACAGCAAATACTGTGAACTCTGTAAGCTGTAACAAACAGCAATTTGATTACATTGAGTAACGTTGAGTGTGTGATAAATTCTGACTGGGACCCTGAGAAGAACTCCCCTGATCTTCCTAAGGTGAAGGGGTTGATATGTAGGGGTCTTTTCCTCTTGCTTCCACTTGCTGGAGAACCTAGAACTAAGAGACACTATTTAAGAAAAAGAGGTCACCAGTTAACACAGGAATGAAGGAATTATTTTTCTCTCTCTGAGGTTCATCTTTGGAACTCTCTTCCTCAAAAAACGGTGGAAGTTGAGTCTTAAGTATTTTTAGGGCACAGGTGGGTAGATTCTTTACAAGGTGACATGGTACAGGAAGGAATGCAGTTTAAATTTCAATCAGATCAGGCCTGATCTTGTTAAACGGCAGGGCGGACTTGAATGTTGCACTCCTGCTCCTAATTTATACAGTATGTGTGTTCATATGAAAGACAGCAACTCCAATAGTTTCCCCAGCACCAGATATGCCCTCAAGGTTTAGACCCTCCTATCCTGGGAAAAGCCTGTGGCTATTCATCCAGTTGAAACTCACGAAAAGATACACCCCAGATTGCAAACTGATTCATGCCACTAAAAATATCCACCAGGCAAGTTTCCACATTACACCTTCGGTAATTGCCCTTTTAAAAGAGCTATCATTAAATTATAAATTAAAAGCGTTATAAATGACAGTTCCTGTGATTGTATTTAGAAGATGCGCAGATGGTAAGGTTTGAGCCTGAGGTTGACTGCTCTTAGCTCATTGTATATAATCTCACTGCGAGCTGTGTATATGTTCCACAGAGATGATAACATTGGAAAGATTGAGTCTGGTTTCCAGCTATTGAGAAGAATTTCTAATTTCTTCCTGATATCCCTGATGGCTAGGACATGTTTGGTGACCTCGCGTAAACCATAAATGCAGAGCCTGAAAATGAGAATATCCTGGCCAAAGATTTATTACTCGATTATTTCAACACAAAAGGGAGGTAATTCAGACTATTGATTCCATGCTGGCTCCCAGCAGAGCAATCTCGTTACTTCCCTCTAGTCAATAGACAATAGACAATAGACAATAGACAATAGGTGCAGGAGTAGGCCATTCAGCCCTTCGAGCCAGCACCGCCATTCAATGCGATCATGGCTGATCACTCTCAATCAGTACCCCGTTCCTGCCTTCTCCCCATACCCCCTCACTCTGCTATCCTTAAGAGCTCTATCCAGCTCTCTCTTGAAAGCATCCAACGAACTGGCCTCCACTGCCTTCTGAGGCAGAGAATTCCACACCTTCACCACCCTCTGACTGAAAAAGTTCTTCCTCATCTCCGTTCTAAATGGCCTACCCCTTATTCTTAAACTGTGGCCCCTTGTTCTGGACTCCCCCAACATTGGGAACATGTTATCTGCCTCTAATGTGTCCAATCCCCTAATTATCTTATATGTTTCAATAAGATCCCCCCTCATCCTTCTAAATTCCAGTGTATACAAGCCCAATCGCTCCAGCCTTTCAACATACGACAGTCCCACCATTCCGGGAATTAACCTAGTGAACCTACGCTGCACGCCCTCCATAGCAAGAATATCCTTCCTCAAATTTGGAGACCAAAACTGCACACAGTACTCCAGGTGCGGTCTCACCAGGGCCCGGTACAACTGTAGAAGGACCTCTTTGCTCCTATACTCAACTCCTCTTGTTACGAAGGCCAACATTCCATTGGCTTTCTTCACTGCCTGCTGTACCTGCATGCTTCCTTTCATTGACTGATGCACTAGGACACCCAGATCTCGTTGAACTCCCCCTCCTCCTAACTTGACACCATTCAGATAATAATCTGCCTTTCTATTCTTACTTCCAAAGTGAATAACCTCACACTTATCTACATTAAACTGCATCTGCCATGTATCCGCCCACTCACACAACCTGTCCAAGTCACCCTGCAGCCTTATTGCATCTTCCTCACAATTCACACTACCCCCCAACTTAGTATCATCTGCAAATTTGCTAATGGTACTTTTAATCCCTTCGTCTAAGTCATTAATGTATATCGTAAATAGCTGGGGTCCCAGCACCGAACCTTGCGGTACCCCACTGGTCACTGCCTGCCATTCCGAAAGGGACCCATTTATCCCCACTCTTTGCTTTCTGTCTGTCAACCAATTTTCTATCCATGTCAGTACCCTACCCCCAATACCATGTGCCCTAATTTTGCCCACTAATCTCCTATGTGGGACCTTGTCGAAGGCTTTCTGAAAGTCGAGGTACACCACATCCACTGACTCTCCCTTGTCAATTTTCCTAGTTACATCCTCAAAAAATTCCAGTAGATTTGTCAAGCATGATTTCCCCTTCGTAAATCCATGCTGACTCGGAATGATCCCGTTACTGCTATCCAAATGCTCAGCAATTTCGTCTTTTATAATTGACTCCAGCATCTTCCCCACCACTGATGTCAGACTAACTGGTCTATAATTACCCGTTTTCTCTCTCCCTCCTTTCTTAAAAAGTGGGATAACATTTGCTATCCTCCAATCCACAGGAACTGATCCTGAATCTATAGAACATTGAAAAATGATCTCCAATGCTTCCACTATTTCTAGAGCCACCTCCTTAAGTACTCTGGGATGCAGACCATCAGGCCCTGGGGATTTATCAGCCTTCAGTCCCATCAGTCTACCCAAAACCATTTCCTGCCTAATGTGGATTTCCTTCAGTTCCTCCATCACCCTAGGTTCTCCGGCCCCTAGAACATTTGGGAGATTGTGTGTATCTTCCTCAGTGAAGACAGATCCAAAGTAACGGTTTAACTCGTCTGCCATTTCTTTGTTCCCCATAATAAATAGTCCTTATTCTCTTCTGCATGCTCAATGAAGTCCTTTTTTAGATCCTCTTGCCTCTGACCTGCAAGTACCTTAGAGTGGCAAATTAACTGACCAGCACATCTTTGAGATGAGGAAACTCCCTATGGATTATGTGCAGGCAGATAAGAGTTGGTCTTGGCATCATGTTCAGCACAGAGATTGTGGGCTGGAGGGACTGTTTGTATGTTGTACTTTTCTATGTTCTATAATCTGCCAGGATATAAACAAAGCTTTTCCCAGTAGATCAATACACATGGCAATAATAAATCAGTACCAATACTTAGGAAGGAGTTAAAATTGCACCTAGGTGCCAATGACATCACCAAGGCCTAACATGCTTAAGTAAAGAAAGACAGCACCACCTTTAGGCCAATGTCTTTACCACCTGCTTGGGAGAGCTGGCTGTAATTGTGAACAGTGAGATCCAGATAAGTCCAGGACATTTTTAAAGCAAGAGAGACTTCCTCAATTCTTACACCAACATTCCTTGCATCTGAATCTATATACTAAAACTCTCGTTTGTTTGTTTGTTTGTTTGTTACTGAACTACAACCAAAATGGTACACGATAGCGCGACAATTTTCAGCCCACCTTACTCACTGTCGTCCCTTCGGTGCAAATGGAAGAAGTTTCATTGAAATCGGTGTTATATTTTTAAAGTTATTCACATTATAAAGTTTAAATCTATCTCCGAGGGAGGGAGGGGGGAGGGAGGGAGGGGGTGGTGGGAAGGGGGAGGGAGGGGGAAGAGGGAGGATAAGGGGGGGGTTGAGGGGGATGGAGTGGGGGGGAGGGGAGGGGAGGGGGAGGGAGGGGGGAGGGGGAGGGGAGGAGGGGAGGAGGGGGGGAGGAGAGGGTGCTGCACCAATGCAGGAGAGGTTTGGGCCCAACGGGTTCACTCGGTCTAGTAATATTTTAAAACTTGTACAAATTCAAGCTAGGACTTTATTCTTTGGAGTGCAAGAAGATAAGGGGTGAACTTATAGATGTGTATGACATCATGAGTGGAATAGATAGGGTCAATGCACAGTCTTTTACCAGAGTAAGAACCAGAGGGCATAGGTTTAAGGTGAGGTGGGAAAGATTTAATAGGAATCTGAGGGGCAACTTGTTTACACAAAGGGTGGTAGGTATGTGGAACAAGCTGCCAGAGGAGGTCATTAAGGCAGATGCAAGCACAACGTTTAAAAATCATTTGGACAGGTACATGGTTAGGATAGGTTTAGAGGGATAGGAGCCAAAATCAGGCAGGTGGGACTAGTGCCGATGGGGCATGTTGGTCAGCGTGGGCAACTTGGGCCAAAGGACCTGTTTCCATGCTGTATGACTCTATGATGCTATGTTCGGCACAGATTTATATGATGGGCTTGTATTCATTAGTCACTGCTTTCAGAAACAAAACAGATCAGTAAAGATAAAAAGGGACAAAAATATATTTTCCCTTTCATTTTGGACTGCGATCAAATGCAGTTCCCAGATACAAGACAGCAGCTAATCCACTGCGGCACTCAAATCCAGTGCTGCATATTTCTCTGACCCGACTGATGATTACAAAGCACCAGATTTTTTTTAAATATTCACCCTTGCCACCCTGAAAGTAAAACAAAGTGCTGGAGTACTCAGTGCATCAGGCTGTATCTGGGAGGGAATGGACAGGCGTCATTCGGATTGGGACCCTTCTTCACAGGTGAAACGTCATCATTCCCTCTCCAGATGCTGCCTGACCTGTTGAGTTCTTCCAGCATTTTGTGTTTTGCTCAAGATACCAGTAACTGCTGTTGTGTCTGAAAGTAAAATATTTTTTCGTAAAGAACAATTTATTCCAGTATACTCTGAATTGATTTCTTGCAGCATGGTATCACAAGATGCTGGAGTAACTCAGCGGGTCAGGCAGCATCTCTGGAGAGAAGGAATGGGTGACGTTTTGGGTCGAGACCCTTCTTCAGACTGATGTCGGGGGAGGACAAAGAAAGGATATAGGTGGAGACAGGAAGACAGTGGGAGAACTGGGAAGGGGGAGGGGAAGAGAGGGACAGAGGAACTATCTAAAGTTAGAGAAGTCAATGTTCATATTGCTGGGCTGCAAGCTGCCCAAGCGAAATATGAGGTGTTGTTCCTCCAATTTGCGGTGGGCCTCACTATGACACTGGAGGAGGCCCATGACAGAATGGTCAGACTGGGAGTGGGAGGGGGTTGAAGTGCTCAGCCACATGCTCGCTTGCAGCATGTGTAAGAAAATAACTGCAGATGCTGGTACAAATCGAAGGTATTTATTCACAAAATGCTGGAGTAACTCAGCAGGTCAGGCAGCATCTCGGGAGAGAAGGAATGGGTGACGTTTCGGGTCGAGGCCTTTCTTCAGACTGAAGAAGGGTCTCGACCCGAAACGTCACCCATTCCTTCTCTCCCGAGATGCTGCCTGACCTGCTGAGTTACTCCAGCATTTTGTGAATAAATACCCTCACTTGCAGCATGGTGATCAGTCTCTTTTAAACAGTAGAAATGACAAAGAAGTATGTTTAATGTCCATCATAAGGTAGAAGTAGAATATAACCCATCGTCGACAGGGTTCATGTTCAGGGCCATCCTTATCTCAGCAACCTAACCTGGTCTCTTCACACTGATGTTGTGATCAAGAAAGCGCACCAGCATATTTACTTTCTCAGGCATCTGGGAAAATTCGACTTGGCCACAAGGATTCTCTCAAATGTTGGAGATGTGCTATAGAAAGTATTCTGACAGGATGCCTTGCAGGTTGTGTATGGTCAAGGATAAGGCATATCTCTAGTTTCAGGGACAGAGGGACTTTCTTCCCAGCTATTATCAGGCAATTGAACCATCCTATCAACAACCACAAAGCGGTCCTGACCTACCATTAACCTCAGTGGAGACCGTCGAACTATCTTTAATCAAACTTTGCTGGACTTTATCTTTCACTGAACTTTATTCTCTTTATCCTGTATCTGTTCACTGTGGATGGCTTGATTGTAATCATATATAACTTCTTCGCTGACTGGATAGCATGCAACAAAAAGCTTTTCACTGTACCTTGGGGTACTTGACAATAATAAACTAAACTAAACTAAACCTGGCGATTCCCTTTTTTCTCTTCTACCTTCTGGAAGAAGATACAGAACCTTCAAAGTCCAGACACCCAAACAAGAACAGATTCTTGAACCAATCACCTCTTTCACACTCCCTTCCAGAAGATGCTGCCATGTAGTCTTACTCGTAACTTTACCACAATCGATCATTTCATTATTGTACTTTAATATTTCTTCCATTACTTCAGATTGCATTATAATCTTGCACCACGATGCTGTTTTGCACTCATTGTCATATTTATTGTTACATTTATTATTTCTGTTTATATACTGTTCTCTCAGTGAGCTTCATGTGAACAAGGAATTTCATTGTATCCTGGTATATTTGGCAATAGACTAATCTAAATCTGAATCTAAATAATTGGTGTGACCAATTCTCAAATTCTATGAACTTTTCTTGGAATTGCAGTGGAAGAGGTTTATTAAAAGGATATGGAAATTGGAAACATAATGAGAGATGGGATAGAATTGCAATGTGATTTTGAGGTGAAATAATTGCTGCTTTGCAATTCTGAAAGGATTAAATAATGTAAGCAAGCTGATTCATGTTGCCTGGAAACATCAGACCCCAGGCTAGAGCTGAAGAGTGGTTAACTTCAAAACTAATCTACAGTAACATAATTTAGGCTTTTAGTTTAGCAAAACAGCAGGGAAACATGCCCTTCGGCCCACAAAGTCCATGTCTACCATCAATCACCCCTTCAACTAGATCTCTGTTTGCCCACTTTCGCATCCACTTCTGGCACACTGGGGGCAATTTACAGAGGCTAATTATCAAACTTGCATGTGTTTGGGATGTAAGAGGAAAAAGGTACACCTGTTTCTTCAATCTTTAAACACATTATTATTTAACTTTAAACGTTTTCCTCCACATTATTATTAAAATGGGTATCACAGCAATAGCCTACAGCAATGTCATAATTTTGAAATCTGACTTAAATAAGGCCTAACTAACTAACTAACTACCTAACTAACTAACTAACTAACTAACTAACTAACTAACTAACTAACTAACTCCCTGTGACCTAGTGTCCATCCCTAATCACAGATCTCCAGATCTCTCTGCCTATAATCAAGTTCAAGTTCACGTTTATCATCACATGCACAAGTATGGTGATGTACAGGTATAATAAAAAATCTTGCTTGCAGCAGCCTCACAGGCACATAGACTCAGATAAGCTAACAAAAGCAAATTATACACAAAATTATATACAAATTACACACAAAACTCAAAAAGAAGACTGTGCCAAAAAACAAGACATCAGCGCAAAAACATAATTAGAAGAAAAAACAAATTCATAGCAATGCAAGAGGCCATGGTTTTCCGTTGGGGGGGGGGTAGCATTAGGTTTGTGCAGGTTAGTTCAAGAACCTGATGGTTGTAGGAAAATGTATAGGAAGGAACTGCAGATGCTAGTTTACACCGAAGATAGACACAAAGTGCTGAGTAACTCAGCTTGTCAAGCTGCATCTCTGGAGAAAAGGAAAAGGTGAAGTTACGGGTTAAGACCCTTCATCATTCAGATGCTGTTACTTCAGCCCTTTGTGCCTATCTTCGGTTGTAGGAAAATAGTTGTTCCTGAACCTGGTGGTGTGGTACTTCAGGCATCTGTATCTCATGCCCAACATTTGCAATGGGCGGCACAGTAGCTGCTTCACAGGGCCAGAGACTTTGACCATGGGTGCTGGCTGTGCGGAGTTTGCACGTTCTCCCTGTGACCGTGTGGATGTCCTCTGGGTGTACCGTTTTCATCCCACATCCCAAAGACTTGCGGGTCTGTGGGTTAATGGACTTCTGTAGATTGCCACTAGAGTGTAGGATGCGAAAGGGGGATAACATAAAATTAGTGTGAACAGGTGATCGATGGTCGGTGGGCCAAAGGGTCTGTTTCACACACTGTATCTGTAAACTAAACAATGCGAAGTGGGCTGATTGGTATTCAAGATGATAGAGGCCACCTTCTTGAGGCAGCACCTCATGTAAATGCTTTTGACAGAGGGGAGGGCTGTGACTGTGATGGATTGGGCTAAGTCCACCACTTTCTATAGCCCATGTGTTGGAATTGCCACACCAAGCCATGAAACAGGCAGTTAAGATATAGTCAGGTCTTGGATCAAACCCTTCTTCAATCTTCAATCTGAAGAACGGTCCTGACCCAAAACATCATCTGTCCATTCCTCCACAGTCTGAGCTGCTGAGTTTCTCCAGTAGTTTGTTTTTTGCTCAAGATTCCAGCAAATAAAGCACAGCACGGTTTTGTACAGCGTCCTTCCTTGGTTTTATAGGACGTATCTTCATGCCAATTTAGCTGACTCCATGTTAAATTTATCAATCCCATAATTGTAGATGATGATCCCAGAGATGATTGGGTTAATGTATGAAGAGTGTTTGAAGGCTCTGGGTCTGTACTCACTGGAGTTTAGGATAAGGGGGAATTTCATTAAAACCTACCGGATAATGAAAGGCCTAGATAAAGTGGACATTGAAAGGATGTTTCCAGCAATGGGGGAGTCCAGATTCAGAGGGCACAGCTTCAGAATAAAAGGACATGCCTTGAAAATGGAGATGAGAAGGAATTTCTTTAGCCAGAAGGTGGTGCATCTGAGGAATTCTTTGCCACAGATGGCTGTGGAGGCTCAGAGATTTGGTATTTTTAAAGTTGAAATTGACTGGTTCTTGATTGTTGGGTTGCTGCTGTCTAAATTACCTAAATTAGTGCATCGTATGGGAGGCGCATTCCCAATCTCGTTGTACCCCTGGGTACAATGACAATAAAGATATATTGTATTGTATTGTATTGTATTGTATTAGAAAGGGCGTCAAAGGTTACGGGGAGAAGTCAGGAGAATGGGTTAAAAGGGAAAAATAGATCAGCCATGATTGAATGGCGAGTAGACTCTCTGGGCTGCATGGCCCATTTCTGCTTCTATGTCATGATCTTATGATTTTATGGAGAGGAAAAAGCTTGAGCCTTTGCTTTGTCCACATTCCTGCCCAATCTTTGCATCCACTGATTCCTTTGGTATCTAAAATTCTAATCATATTAACCTTAAATTAAATCAATGACTCTGAATCAACAACCCTCCAGGGAAAATTCACAATCCCCTGCTTTTCATTGTCCTTAATAGTTTGTCCTGACACCATGTTCTCAAGTTCTCTCCTCTCCAGCTAGCAGACACAAGCTTTCAGCATTTACCCAGGCAATCCTTTAGATTCTCAACACGAAAGCCTCTCCTATCTGTAGAGGAGAGCTCAGGTTTCTTCAATCAGTGAATACATCACACTGGAAATGAACAGAATGCTTTAAATACAGTAAGTGATCTAAACAGCTGGCCTGACTTGATACAGGAAGTTTTTATGTTTTGGACCAGAATCTGTCCATACAGTTAATTGTTCCTTGATTGAATCTGAACCAGCTGATCATTACATTCCTGCTCCAGGCTCTGGAAAAGAACAAGGATCATGCATCCCTGATTCTGATTACATTGATCATAAACCAAGGGAAACACATAACAACTTGGTGTCCTCTTCAAGTATCTCAGTGCTTAAATTCTTGACTTGGTTAGTGTAACCACATCCCAAGATATCCTTCTCTGCACAATGTACAGATGAGCAGCTGCACTTAGTCTAGTTTAGAGATAGAGCACGGAAAGAGTCCCTTTGGCCCACTGTGTCCATGCTGACAACAGATCACGGGTTTCCGGTCTCAAGAAGGGTTCAGACCTGAAATGTTATCTATTCTTGTTCTCCAGATATGCTGTTTGACCTGCTGAGTTACTCCAGCATTTTGTGTCTATCTTCGGTATAAATCAGCATCTGCAGTTCCTTCCTACAAATCACCCACTCACCACTAGTTATATGTTATCCCATTACCTACAAACTAGAGGGCAATTTACAGAGGCCAATTCACCTACAAACCTGCACCTCTTTGGGATGTAGGAGGGAACCAAAGCACCCGGAGGAAACCCATACAGTCACAGGGAGAACTCCACACAGACAGCACCCAAGGTCAAGATCCCACCAGGTCTCCAGTGCTGTGAGGGAGCAGATCTACCAGCTGCACCATTGTGCTACTTTGAGGAGAGGATTTCACCTTTCATCTACAAATCCTGTAACTAATTGGTGATATTTTGTATGTAGGGAGTAGATGAGAGAGAAAGATGACAGAACTAGTGTGAACCGGTGATTGATGGTAAGCGTGGACTCGGTGGACTGAAGGGTCTACTTTCATGCTATATCTCTAAATTAAACAAAACTAAACCACCTGTGCTTAACATTGCTAACAAGATCCTGGGGTCATCATTGATTGTAAATTTAGTAGGTACTGTGGCCACAAGAGTAGGTCAGAAACCTGCTATCCATGACAAGTAACTCACATACTGACTCGCCAATGCTTTTCTATCATCCACTCGACGCAAGTCAGAAGTGGCACAAAATATTTTGCTCTTGACTGGATTAATCTAGCTTCAAACTTATTCAAGAAGCTCACTGCCATCCATCTCAAAGGTAGTATGACTGCTACCAGTACATCCACCACCCTAAGTATTCACTCCATCAACAAACAGTACATGATATACAATCAAGACACAAGAGACTGCAGATGCTGGAATCTTAAGCAACACACAAAGTCCTGGTGGAACTCAACAGGTCAGGCAGTATCCATGGAGGGAAATGAAAAGACAATGTTTTGGGTAAACATCCTTCTTCAGGCTGAAGAAAGGTCCCGACTCAAAATGTCGCCTGCCCATTTCCTCCCAGTTGCTGCCTGACCCACTGAGTTCCTCCAGCACTTTGTGTATTAATATAAGATCAATCCTTTGAGCATGTCCATTTGGCTTCTTCTTTGGCTCAATATCAATAGTTGTGTGATTACACTCTTGTAAAAAACATTGGATATTTTCTACATTAAAGACATAAGCAGATTGCTGTTAGAAATTGCTAATGTATTACAAAGTCACAGCACACATTGCATTAAACCAGGCTAACTTTTTTTCCCCAACCAGGTTCATGTTCACAAAATATATTCAATGCTTTTCTTTCTATTTCTATTTCCAACTTTCTTTTCTTTTAACCTTTGAAAGGATAGCTTACCTGTACATAGGCCAAACATTTGACAGCAAGAAGGCTTTCAAAGAACCTTCAACTGACTACAAAATATCAATCTGGTATTGAGCAAGTTGTTACTTGACATCTGTTAATACAGTGTTCGCAACTTTGAAAAGGAGCCTAATTAAAAGGATAAAAAAAGACCCTCTCATACATAAATAATATTTGTGTAGTGTCTTTCATCTCAAACCTCAAGCTACTTCATACAGTATTTTACTGTAAATGATGTAATGCCTACTATGTAAAAGACTTGCATGTATAAATATGGACTTTCATCTTTTATAACCTGCTACTCTATACAATTAAGGAAGCATTTACTAAATGTTATTATTGTAATACATCACCAATCTGTGCACGGGAAGTTCTCAGAAACGGCAATGTGATAATGATTTCTTTTAAGTGAGTTGATTGAGGCCCAAATGGTCCAAGATATTCGGAAAAAATTCCCTTTCTTCAAAATTGCAGCATAGGATCTTTCATGTTTATTCAGGAGAGTACTTAGAGGCCCACAACATCAAAGGTAGCACCATTAACAGCATGCAATGACACTATTTTGCACTGGAATCAATGTAGATCTTGGCATTTGAAAACTGGAGTGGCAATTGAACATACAATCCGTTGCGCTTGACATGAGTAAGCTAATTAGTTAGTGTTGTCGGGAAAAAAATACTGTGAGGACTAATAACTAGTAAATTGGGGTGTGGATTGTGCTAATGTGGTCATGGAGAACCTCAGACAAAGCATAAAAGTAGCGACATGGAATGCAGCAATGATGACACCCAAGTTACAGAAACTTCATTATGTTATAGCGTGCACGCATTGTTATAACAGAAAATTGGATCTGCTGTCAATTAAGTTAGACTTGTAGAAAATCATTTTATTCTGTAATCAAGGCCTAATTTGTTACCTAATTAAGTCTCCATTCAATAATCAAGACCTAGTTTTAATGTTAATCATGTTTCTGTGCAATCTTGTCAGTTGGGAATGTAAAAGCTGTACTAAAAAGTCACATTCAGGAGATCTGCTTTGACTGGTCTCCTGGTGCCCACCAGTTTTAACAAATTGCCCTTTACTTCAAAGACCAACACTGCATGACTTTTCCATGTGCTCCTACAGTTAACACTGGGCAAACTGAGATACATGACAATTAGTTTTTTTCTCTGACTGATAATAATTGATAAATTCAAAAATACTTACTGTGCATGCATACAACTCATTCCACCGGGTGGCGCCTCAGTGGCTGCCTCGCCAACAGTCTGTCTCGTCCTTTTCCTTCTTTGTTGTCTTTTAGTATGTGTTAAATGTATGTTTTAATGTTCTTTAGCTTGTTTTATGTGGGAGGTAGGGTGGGGGAAACTTTTTTTAATCTCTTACCTCGATGGAAATGTGATTTTGTTCCATGTCGTATCTCCGTTCGCGCTGCGGCCTAACATCGAGGAGCTGGCGGCCTTTGCTGGGGACCGACTTCTGGAGCTCCAACCGCAGGAGCCTACAGGACTAACATCGTGGAGCTGGCGGTCCCTGTAGGGATTGACCTTGGAACTCCAACCACGGGAGCCTGCAGACTTTAACATCGTGGAGCTCGCGGTCGCTGGTTAGAGACCGACCGGGAGCTCCAAGCCGCAGGAGCTACGACTGCCCCCATCGCGGGAGCTACGATCCCCCAATGCGGGAGCTTCGATCGTCCCAACGCGGGAGCTTCGTTCGTCGGCTGCGGGAGCTTCGATCGCCTCGACTGCGGATGGTTCGACTGCCCAGTCCGCGGGAGAATAAGGAGGAAAGAAGATTAGACTTTATTGCCTTCAATCACAGTGAGGAATGTGGGGAATCCGCTGTGGTGGATGGTTATGTTAACTTTCACGTAGTTATGTGTCTTGTTACTTTTTTAGTATGGCTGTATAGTAAATCGAGTATCACTGTACCTTAATTGGTACACGTGATAATGAAATACCCTTTAAACCCTTTGAACCCTTCATTCAATTTGTACTGCCTCAAAAGTGCTAGTCTCCTTCAGCACTGCATTGGAATGGCAGTGGGATTTTTCAGCATGAAAACAGACCCTTTGGCCCAACTCATCCATGCTGATCAAGATACCCCATTAAAGCTTATCCCGTTTGCATGCACCTGACCTACATCCCTCTAATCTATTTCAAATACTAGACAGCATAGCTTTAAGGTGAGAAGGGCAAAATTTATAAGGGGATATGCGCAGCACGTTTTTTTCCACAGAGGGTAGTGAGGGCCTGGAATGCGCTGCCGGAGGTGGTGGTTGAAGCAGATACGATCGTGGCATTTAAAATACTTTTGGATTGGCATATGGATGTGCAGGGAATGGAGGGAAATGGGTTACGTGACATCATGTTTGAAGCAGACATTGTGGGCCATAGGGCCTATACTTGCACTGTACTGTTCTACGTTTTATGTTCCAAACCTTTTTGATCCATATATGTGTTTGAAAAGCCTTCGAAACTATACCACATCATCGGATAAAGGATACAAAGGGTAAAACCAGTGGGCTGAGTGGATATTAAAGTGAAAATAAAAAGTAAAAAGTAGGGATAAGAGGTCATTATTCAGAATGAAGAAAGATGAAAATCAGAATTCCACAAGGATCAAGACAGATTCATAACTAACTGCGATAAATTGGACCGTAGCTGTGAACACCATATCAAATTATACCAAATTAGGGTTATAACTCGCACTGAGGAATGCCACATAATTCAAGAAAACATGCAGCACAGGTAGTTAAATGAACGTTAACACAGATAAATCTAAGATTAAAAAAGCACATTACTGGAGGAACTCAGCAGGTCAGGCACCATCTGTGGAGGGGATGGACAGATGATGTTTCTAATCAGGACCCTTCACCTTCCAGAGTCTGAAAAAGGATTCCATCTGGAAACATCTCAGTCCTTTTCCCTCCACAGATGATGTCTGACCTCCCGCATTTTATTTGATCAAGGATCCAGTATCTGCTGCAGTCTTTTGGGACTCAGCTGAGATAATACAAGTAGGCAATCAGAAACTCCACTTGCACCTCCAAGAAAGATAAAATGAATGGGAGGAGGAGGAAAACGGGACTGAAAGGTATTGCTGAAAAAATTAATTTTAAAAAACAGCTCGTGAAAATAATTTTAAAATATCACAAATCACTAATCCTGGGAGTAAAGTATTTAAAAGTAAACAAACTATGATAAAATGTACAAGGACTGGGTCAACCTGCCCTGCACACATTTCTGGAATCACCACTATTAAAAAGGGCAGAGAAGTACTGGAGAGGGTATATACAAAGTTACAAGGATGGTACCAAAATAAATATCGTGGAAGATTTTCTACAGGGAAGGTTAAGAAATATTAGAGATCGGTAAAATTGTGAATGCTTTGAATCCTTACAGGTACTATCACAACGTTTAAGAAACATTTGGACAGCTACATGGATAAGATAGGTTTCGAGGGTTATGTACCAAATGCTGGCAGGTGGGACTAGTGTAGATGTGGCATGTTGGACGGTGTGGGCAAGTTGGGCCGAAGGACATGTTTCCATGCTGTATGATTATGTCTCTATGACTTTAAATCCCTTAAATTACCAGGAAAGAATGGCCAGGAGGGAGTAATTTTATTTTCAAATTAAAGAGCCTGGGGAGAGAGTTAGCTAATGGGCATGAAATTATGAATTTCCACAAAAGAGCGGATAGGAAGGATCTAAGTTACTGATCAGAAAGATAAATGGGCTGCATAGATTTAAGATAAAAGGTAGAAAGGTTAGATGGCACTTCCACCTAGGTGCAACCCTCCACTCCCCGCTGGCTCTGTCCTGTACATCTCGACAGCAGAAGTCAGATCTACTTTGACGAGAGTAAACTCAGAAAGTGAACGGCCCTGATGAAGTCCCTGGACAGGTTCTGAAATCATGTATCAATCAACTGGCCAGAGTCTTCACCAACATCTTCAACCTCTCATTTCATCAGTTTACTGACCCCCATCTGCTTCAAGGAAACCTCCATCATTCCAGTGGGCTGAAGAGCCTGTTCTCGTGTCAATGCTCTACTGTGGGTAGACTGTTTACTCTGTGATCTTCATGTGAACCAGGAATTTCATTCCACCCTGCTGTATATGACAAAAACCGAATCTGAATCTGAGAGTAGAACCAGGAACTGCAGTTTCATGTTTACAAAATAAAGTGCTAGAGTAACTTAGCAGGTCAGGCAGCATCTCTGGAGAGCATGGATGAGT
Organism: Rhinoraja longicauda; assembly: GCF_053455715.1. Classification (NCBI taxonomy): domain Eukaryota; kingdom Metazoa; phylum Chordata; class Chondrichthyes; order Rajiformes; family Arhynchobatidae; genus Rhinoraja; species Rhinoraja longicauda. Next base: position 17,630,583 of record NC_135969.1, on the reverse strand, counting down.
GACGTTTTGGGTTGGGACCCTTCTTTAGATTGATGGCGTGGTGGGAAAAGCTGGAAGAGTGGAAGAGCAGGACAAAGCCTAGCAGGTGGATATAGGTGACGGGGGGATTGATAGGTAGATTGTTGGACAAAGGCCAGAGATGAATAGACAGACGGTGTGTAACAAAAGGATTGAAGAGTTGCAAATTGTGAATATAGGGGACGGAATGTTGCAGGAAGGGAAGGAGGTGGGGAGAAATAGGTGCGAGTCCAGGTGGGGCACAGGAGAGAGAGGTGAAGTGGGGGGGGGGGGGGAGAGAAGAAAAGGGAGGAGAGGGAAGGGATGCAGACTTCAGATCTGTTTCTGAATCTGACTGAAATACTCAGCTGGTCAGGCAGCATCTGCGAGAATAGAAACAGCGTTAACATTTCAGGTCATAGACGCTTTATTAGAAATGGAAAGGGGACAAAGGGACAAAAGAAGTGTCTTAAGCTGCATGTGGAATGTCTCTGAAAGCTTTCAACAAAATTATCTAGTCAACAAGTGAATGGGAGTAGTTAGAGAATGAGAACACAGGTAAGTGCAGTTAGACAGAAGAACGTAGGAGCTGCAAAATGCAGAGCAGGAAGACCTGCCCATTAGATCAGTGGGCATGTCCTCCACTTCCAGAGATAAATAAAAATACCAAAAAAAAACAAATTCACTGAGCCAGTGTCACTCAGACAGACAGACAAATCAAGTAACCTGAGGTTGTACAATTCAATATTGAATCCAGAAGGCTGTAACGTGTCCAAACGGAAGTTGAGATGCTGTGCCTCAAGCTTATTTGGGACACACGGTACAATGCAGAAGGCTACGGACTGATAGGTCAGAGTGGAAGTAGGATGGAGAATTAAAATGGCTAAAATAGCACAATGCTTTTTGTGGGAGCTTGCGATGTGGAGTGTTTCCTACGTTATAATGTTGCTCATTCATGCAAAATGTCTGAGGTTTCTTCAAGGTGCCAGACAAAAGCATTCTTCCTTTCTTCTCTAGTTTGGCCAAATGGCTTCTTTCTCCACACCACATTCTAAATAAAGTCCTGTAATGCACCACTAAAGTATAAGATAAATGCAAAAATTATTCCTATTTAAAAAAGCAAGTACATTTCTTAGTGGAAGCAGACTATATGCCATCTTCCGGTTGCGGGAGGTGGACATTTGCCAGAGAGAGATGCAGAAAATACCATCATAATGAATCATACCGATGGCAATATCATCCTATGTTATACTGTCCTCAACAACCCTGGTAGTCAGGAGTCAAGAGTGTTTTATTGTCATATGTACCAAAACAGAACAAATGAAATTCTTAATTGCAGTAGCACAACATGTTTGTAAACACAGTACTTAATGGATAATAAAATAAACAAAAAAGTTCAATAAATAATTTAAAAGTTGCTATTTGTGCAAGTTCTTAGTGTAACCAAGGCACATCATAATTTGGAGTTAGTTGGAATAATATAAAATTATTAAGGGATTGGACAGGCTAGATGCAGGAAAAATGTTCCTGATGTTGGGGGAGTCCAGAACCAGGGGTCACGGTTTAAGAATAAGGGGTAGGCCATTTAGGACTGAGATGAGGAAAACCTTTTTCACCCAGAGTTGTGAATCTGTGTAATTCTCTGCCACAGAAGGCAGTGGAGGCTAATTCACTGGATGTATTCAAGAGAGAATTGGATATAGCTCTTAGGGTTAACGGAATCAAGGGATATTGGGAGAAAGCAGGAAAAGGGTACTGATTCTGATGATCAGCCATGATCATATTAAATGGCGGTGCTGGCTCAAAGGGCCGAATGGCCTACTTCTACACCTATTTTCTATGGTTCTATCTATGTTTCTAGTATTCATTGAAGCATGTAAGCTTACTCTTATTGATGCCCTTTATCTAGGCATTATGTTCGGCACATACATTGTGGGTTGTGGGGCATGTCCCTATGCTATACTTTTCCATGTTTATGTTTTCATGAACCAAAGCTAATAATGCAAAGAGAGATGTGGCGAACTGGGATTCAGGTCAGGCATAACTTCAGTGAATATTCTCAAAGATAATTGGACCTTTGTAACTAGGTTTTCTTGTACAAGTCCCAATCTGGGTTAAATTGCTGATTATGGACATGGAAACAATGATACATTTATATAATTTTATCTCAGTTCTTCTGGGTTAGAAAGTGGGGAGCGGGAAATCATTCATGATCTTTGTTCCCAATTAGTATCCATGAGGAAGAAAAACAGGAAATGCTTGGATGACTGGATGGAGAGGACAAAATCTATAGTTGTGCTCTTCATGGATGAAGAGCTGTCAATACTGAATGGTCAGGCTCAGCAATAACCTGCTGTGCCTGGTACGGGAGGCTACCTACACCCATGGACTATATAAACAGGGGAGTCTGTGCTTCAAGAAACTAGACAGCAGAAAGAGCAAAGGGAAGTACTGAAAGAGTTAACAATGGCCTGTGAGCCACCACAGTCATCTCATCGCCTGACAGATTCCAATGTACATTTGATGTGGTTTCATGTACTTTTCCACAGTATGAACGGAACAGCAGATGATTGTGCATCTGTGTGCATTGTTTGCACAAGATTTGTTCCGTTTCTCAGTCTCATATGCTCAACAGATGTAGTTCCGCAAATACTCTTTTAAAATATTTTTTATTGGGTTAAAGTTAGTCAATGGAATTATTCATACAAGCAGCTCTTCAGTTTTATCACTGCGTATTTCTTTGTTGAAAATGTGGCCACACGATGCTCTCTCATGTTCCTCCTACAGGCATCATACGCATTTCTCCTCCTCTCTGACCCCTCAGAATAGCGACACCGCCAACTCCTGTGTCATTCTTTCCCAGGACTTTCGAAACTACAGATGTTTGTGGCCCCCTTTGGGGCCTCTTTCAGCTGTAATCAAGAGGTATTTAAAACTCTAGGCTAACCACATTCATTAATTTTCTCTTTTGGCTGGTTGACTGCACCTAGGTTTCTCCCAGAACAGCCAACTCACCATCAGTTAGTATATTCTATAACAGAAGTCTTCGCATCACCTAAGATTTTCATACCACAACATTGCTAGTCTGCATTGCAGGAATAATAAATTAGAACTTATCTATATACATTAATGACTTAGACGAAGGGATTAAAAGTACCATTAGCAAATTTGCAGATGATATTAAGCTGGGGGGTAGTGTGAATTGTGAGGAAGATGCAATAAGGCTGCAGGGTGACTTGGACAGGTTGTGTGAGTGGGCAGATACATGGCAGATGCAGTTTAATGTAGATAAGTGTGAGGTTATTCACTTTGGAAGTAAGAATAGAAAGGCAGATTATTATCTGAATGGTGTCAAGTTAGGAGGAGGGGGAGTTCAACGAGATCTGGGTGTCCTAGTGCATCAGTCAATGAAAGGAAGCATGCAGGTACAGCAGGCAGTGAAGAAAGCCAATGGAATGTTGGCCTTCGTAACAAGAGGAGTTGAGTATAGAAGCAAAGAGGTCCTTCTACAGTTGTACCGGGCCCTGGTGAGACCGCACCTGGAGTACTGTGTGCAGTTTTGGTCTCCAAATTTGAGGAAGGATATTCTTGCTATGGAGGGCGTGCAGCGTAGGTTCACTAGGTTAATTCCCGGAATGGCGGGACTGTCGTATGTTGAAAGGCTGGAGCGATTGGGCTTGTATACACTGGAATTTAGAAGGATGAGGGGGGATCTTATTGAAACATATAAGATAATTAGGGGATTGGACACATTAGAGGCAGGAAACATGTTCCCAATGTTGGGGGAGTCCAGAACAAGGGGCCACAGTTTAAGAATAAGGGGTAGGCCATTTAGAACGGAGATGAGGAAGAACTTTTTCAGTCAGAGAGTGGTGAAGGTGTGGAATTCTCTGCCTCAGAAGGCAGTGGAGGCCAGTTCGTTGGATGCTTTCAAGAGAGAGCTGGATAGAGCTCTTAAGGATAGCGGAGTGAGGGGGTATGGGGAGAAGGCAGGAACGGGGTACTGATTGAGAGTGATCAGCCATGATCGCATTGAATGGCGGTGCTGGCTCGAAGGGCTGAATGGCCTACTCCTGCACCTATTGTCTATTGTCTATTGTCTATTGCTGGTTTCACCTGCATTCAGTCAAATAATTACAAGAAAACAGCAACAGAAGACCAATTAGTCTTTCTAAATATTCACTGAAGTTATGCCTGACCTATCACCTAGTTAGCCATAGCTATCTTTGCATTATTTCCTTTGGTTAATGAAAACATAGAACATAGAAAAGTACACACAGGAACAACCCTTCCAAACCATAATGTCTATGACAAACATAATGACAAGATAAACCAACCACATCTGTCAACACACGATCCATATCCCTCCATAGCCAGCCACGTGCCTATCTCAAAATCTCTTAAACGTCACTATCATTTCTGCCTCTACCACCACCCCTGTCAGTGCATACCAGGCACCCACCATTGTCTGTGGAAAAAATTGCCCTGCACATCTCCCATAAACTTTGACCCTTTCACCTTAAACTTATGCCCTCTGATCTTTGACATTTCCATTCTGAGAAAAGGATTCTGACTGTCTACCTTATCTATGCCTCTCATAATTTTATATATTTCTATCAGGTCTCCCCTCAACCTTTAATATTCAAAAGAAAACAATTCAAGTTTGTCTAACCCCTCCTTGTACCTAATACCCCTAAACCAGGCAGCATTTTGGTGAACTACCAGATGCACCCTCTCAAAATCCTCTACAACCTTCCTGCATTACAGCAAAATCAGTCGATTAATCTAATTTTCTATGGCTCTCGGTCCTAAGCCATATTAAACCCTATGAGAATGCAAGCAAGCTGCTCAGGAAGGTAGCTGCCAACCCAGGATTGCACCTCTTCAATTACTAATTCAGTCCACCAACTAGAATACCTGGAGTATTGCAGGATCCTTTGCAATTGGGGTTGCCAATATTGGACATAACATAGGAAGTGCTGACAAAAAGACGAGAAGCAAACATCAACCACCAACCATTTCCTGGGAATGGATCCTAATGTTCATCTGATTAGACTCCACCAGCTACATCTCCTGTTAGCCCTTCTTCGCCAGCCAGGGCTTATGTGCAGTCAATGGGCATGCGGGTTCTCTGGCTTAACCCAATCCTAGGTGATGGCACAGACCAAACCACAAGATATATTGAGGATGAGTTTTCCACTGGCTGATTTCAATGGCAAGTTTCATAAGCCACATCAGGAATGAACATCTAAATCATGTTCAAGTTGGACATTAACCACTGGTTTTGCCCCCAGACTCTTCTACAATTTGTGAAAGAACTCCATTGGCTTCAGGATTCACACTGAGTAGTGTTGCCACATTGCTTGGACCTTATCCACCACAGCAAGGAGAGTTTCCTGCCACCTCAAGTGATCATTAGCCACAGATCTGCATCTCCTACTTTGACAATCTTTGTGAAACCAAAAGATTGTCTGGGAATAATTTTCTTCCTTTGACTGTATCTGAACCTTTCATGCTATGGTTGCTGGAGCATTAACGGGTTCATAGGATGTGTGGTTATCTGCCCAGGGATCTGCTGAATCCACCATGGGTCTCATCATGCTCTGCTGAATTGTTCTGCATAACTTGTGGCATTCTGGAAACAATCAGCAAATTAGCATCTGGAAAGGGGGAAAGGTACAGTCATGCTTTGAATGTGCATTCTATTGAAAGTTAAATGACATTTAAAATTGGAAGTAAGCAAACAAAGCAAAGGATTTGTTTTGAAAGGAACTGCAGATGCTGGTTTATACTGAAGATAAACACAAGTGCTGGCGTAACTCAGCGGCTCAGGCAGAATATCTGGAGAAAAAGGATGGGTGAAGTTTTGGGTTGGAAACCTTCAAACAGAAAGTAGGGGGGGTTGGGGGGGATTGGAGATAGGGAAAGGACAGAACAAATCTGGACTGGCAACAGATGACTAAGGAAGGGTGGAGCCCGTAATGACCCATTGTTGGCGGGGGGAAAAGATGATAACAAATGGGTACGGAGATGCGAACAGTGGAACTAGTAGGATGACTAGATTGGGGGAAGGGGGGAGTGTGGGAATGCAGGGGTTAAATAAAGCTCTGTTATACCTGTTATCTGTTATACCTGTTATGTGAAATTAGAGAAATCAACGTTCATATCGCTGGGTTTGTTTTACTTATTCATGGGGCTTGAATATGACCATCATTAATTGTTTTTCCCTTATTGCCACCGTTAGAGGACAGTTAAGGTGCAAAAACTTTGATGGATCAGAGTGTTGAGTACAACCTGAGGAACAGAGACCAATGGTTGGCAACACCCAAACCCTCATAAGAATCTCCTACACTCCATAAGACCATAAGACAAAGGAGCAAAATTAGGCCATTCAGCCCATCGAGTCTACTCAGCCATTCAACCATGACAGATCTATATTTCCTTCTCAACTGCATAACCTATAATGTCGTTCCTAATCAAGAACCAATCTCTGTTTTCAAAATACCCAATGTCTTGGCCTCCACAGCTGTCTGCGGTGATAAATTCCATAGATTCACCACCATCTGGTTAAAGAAATTCCTCCTCCTCTTCATTCTAAAAGTATGTCCTTTTATTGTGAGGCTGTGCCTCTAGTTTTAGATTCTCCCACTACTGGAAACATCCTTTCCTCCTCCAGTGTGGTGCAATGAGCTGTGTCTTCTGCAGGAATATCTGGACCACAAGAGGAAACTTGTTTTTTTAACACCACTCAGTGAAATTGGAAATGTTTCCATTCAAGTACCATTGACAAAGCAGCTTCTTCAGCTTCTTCATTTTTAATGATCTTGGAAAATGAATGACATCAATTATAATTTGTGGAAGAGCGTTCCATACTTCTACCACCACCTACATGTGAAATTGTTAGCAAATTTCACTCCAAATGTTCGAGGTTTTGTCCCTAGGACTTAAAGTCCCCAATCAGCAGAAATAGTTCCTCACTGTTACTGGTTGCCCTTGCTATCTTAAAAATGACATCATATCATCTTTTCCTTCTAAATTCCTAGTTTTAAGTTTCATCAGGATTTATTGCAACCACTTAACATTTATTAAATTGGATAGATCCATTTGCTGCTGATGTCTAAACATTTTTGACAGCACTTAATGAAAGCCCTGCATAGTTGATCTCAATACGGATGTCCAGCAGTTATCTGATGACCGTAACAATATCAGATGGGGCTTGTCAATATTAGTTTATGAAGACGTCACTTCAGAAGGAATTTGGCTTCAGGTAATATTCTGAAACATGAACAACATTTCGTAATAACTTGTTCAATACACTGCGGATTTCATCTTCAATCAAGTTAAGACCAATTCTCCAATTATCTCATTGCCCAATGATCTACACTGCTGCCCAATGAAGCTACACCTCAAATTTTGAAATCTCTGTATGACATTGCCCTCTCCTATCTGACTAATTCCTCTCATAAGAATCCAGGAAGATAAAAGTATAAGAACCGGCTTTTTAAGACATTTGTGATCTAACTCCACATATATTAAACTTATCTCCATTCCGAATAATTTACCGTAACATTAACGCTCTAAGAAATCCATGCTCCTCTAGTTCTATTAACTTGGTCTCCCATGCTTCACTTCATGCATGACTTTAATATGTCCAACTTTGATGAGTTTTTGGGACCTGTATTCCAGAGCTTCCTCACTAAACCTCTTCACCTCTTCCTCTCCCTTTAAAAACCGACACAGTGGCGCAGAGGTTGAGTTGCTGCCTCACAGCGCCAGAGACCCCGGTTCAATCCTAACCACGGGTGCTGTCTGTGTGGAGGTTGTACGTTCTCCCTGTGACCGCGTGAGTTTTCTCCAGGTACTCTGGTTTCCTCCCACACTGTGTGGGGTTTGCAGTAATTAACTTCTGTAAATTGTCCTAGTGTAGGATTCAACCAGTGTATGGGTGATTGCTGTTTGGCATGAACTTGGTGCGCCGATGGGCCTGTTTCTGCACTGTATATTTAAACTAAACTGAACTAAATCAAACTATGCCATTCTCCTACAAATCTCCCACTTTGATCAAGCTTTCATTCACCTGGCCTAATATATTGAGGAAGGGCCTCGACCTGAAATGTCAACCATTCCTTCTCTTCAGAGATGCAGCCGTTCCCACTGAGCTACTCCAGCATTTTGTGTCCGTCTTCTAATATATTTTTAAGTGTCTTTGAAATTGGGGAGAGCTCCTGTGAAGTAAGATTATCATTTCGATAAATACAAGCGTCGACACTGCAGAGTTTATCAATAATAGCCCCTCTGCGCCTGTGGAAATATGCAACACTTCCTTGTGCTTTCCAAATAAAACCCAGATCTTTATTATCCGCTGAGCAGTCAGTGATAGATGTCTGCTCCTAATTAATGAGAGCTTTTATTTGGAAACTTTTTTTGTTGTTGTGTGGAACAAGCCCCTAAGAAATGGTTTAGTGCTGGGAAGCGGAAGTTGGAGGAGTGCCCTGTAGACTTTCTTTGAAGAGGAAATGCCACATATGGCATCTGCGCACTGTCATCTCCAAAGAGCATCTGCCAAACCAGTGTGAACAAGGATGTTGTGGTCAGTGCATTCACCAACTGGCCAGGATCGCAAATCTTCATCAGTGGTAACTCCTTCTCCTCTGCTCTCATGATCTACTACTCATAAAGTTCATCAGGAGGGTGTTGGGTCTTACAACAGTCTAAGATGCAATACTCATATCAGGAAGTGCATGCAATGAAACTACATTGATAGATGATACCCATGCAGGAAATGATCTGCTATCCACCATTTTCCCCTATGTAAATTTCTAATCAAGACCTTTCTGTTCACGGGCTGCACAGTAGCGCAGCAGTATAGCTGCTGCCTCACAGCGCCAGAGAACCCGGTTCGATCCCAACCTCGGATGCTGTCCGTGCAGAGTCTGCACGTTCTCTCTGTGACCGCGTGGATTTTCTCCGGGCGCTCCTGTTTCCTCCCACATTCCAAACACATGCGGGTTTGTAGGTTAATTGGCCTCTGTAAAATTCCCCTAGTGTGTAGTGGGATAACTTGTGTGAACAGGTAATCAATGGTCGGCGTGGACTCGGTGAGCTGAAGGGCCTGCATCTCTAAACCAAATTAAAACCTGGAACTGATGAGAGAGTGGTGCAGTGTTCGCAACAAAAGTTTGGCTTTTTTCATTCTGTTATCAGGCTTCTGAACAGTCTTTCCTTAAACTCGGGTACTGTCCAATTCACATCTACCCCACTGTGGATATTGGACTTTGTCCATGGAACTGATGCGCTACAATGCTGAGTATATTCTGCACTTTGTGTTGTCCCTTTGTACTTGAGTTTGACTTGATTGTATTTATGTATAGTAGGAAAATAACTGCAGATGCTGGTACAAATCGAAGGTATTTATTCACAAAATGCTGGAGTAACTCAGCAGGTCAGGCAGCATCTCAGGAGAGAAGGAATGGGTGACGTTTCGGGTCGAGACCCTTCTTCAGACTGATGTCAGGGGGGCGGGACAAAGGAAGGATATAGGTGGAGACAGGAAGATAGAGGGAGAACTGGGAAGGGGAGGGGAAGAGAGGGACAGAGGAACTATCTAAAGTTGGAAAAGTCAATGTTCATACTGCTGGGCTGCAAGCTGCCCAAGTGAAATATGAGGTGCTGTTTGGGTAGGAAGGGAAGAATGGACCAGGGAGTTACGGAGGGAGCGGTCTCTGTGGAACGCAGAAAGGGGAGGGGAATGGGAAGATGTGGCCAGTAGTGGGATCCCGTTGGAGATGACGGAAATGTTGGAGGATGATTTGTTGGATACGTTGGCTGGTGGGGTGGAAGGTGAGAATGACGGGGATTCTGTCCTTGTTACGAATGGGGGGAGGGGGAACAAGAGCGGAGCTGCAGGATATAGAAGAGGCCCTAGTGAGAGCCTCATCTATAATGGAAGAGGGGAAGCCCCGTTTCCTGAAGAATGAGAACATCTCTGATGCCCTAGTGTGAAACACCTCATCCCGGTCGCAGATGCGGCGTAGACGGAGGAATTGGGAGTAGAGGATAGACTTTTTGCAGGAGACAGGGTGGGAAGAAGTGTAGTCCAGGTAGCTGTGCGAGTCAGTGGGTTTATAGTAGATGTTAGTCACTAGTCTGTCTCCTGTGATGGAGATGGTGAGGTCCAGAAACGGTAGGGAGATGTCGGAGATAGTCCAAGTATATTTAAGAGCAGGATGGAAAATGGAAGTGAAGTGTATGAAGTCAGTGAGTTCTGCATGGGTACAAGAGGTAGCACCAATGCAGTCGTCGATGTAGTAGAGGTACAGTGACCATAATTTTTTAGATTTAGAGATACAGCGCGGAAACAGGCCCACCGAGTCCGTGCCGCCCAGCGATCCCCGCACATTAACACTATCCTACACACACTAGGGACAATGTTTACATTTTACCCAGTCAATTAACCTACATACCTGTACGTCTTTGGAGTGTGGGAGGAAACCGAAGATCTCGGAGAAAACCCACGCAGGTCACGGGGAGAACGTACAAACTCCGTACAGACGGCGCCCGTAGTCAGGATCGAACCTGGGTCTCAGGCGCTGCATTCGCTGTAAGGCAGCAACTCTACCGCTGCGCCACCGTGCCGCCCTGGTGGAATTCTGCATTAGGATGCAGAGTGACACGGTTAATTCAGAGACGAGGGTTCTAAACTTGAATAAAGAAGACTTTGAAGGTATGAGATGGGAATTGGCTCAGATAGACTGGCAACGTATACTTAAAGGGTTGACAGTGGAGATGCAATGGCAACGATTTAAAGACCACATGGATGAACTCGAGAAATTGTTCAACCCTGTCTGGCAAAAAAATAAAACTGAGGCGGCAGCTCAACTGTGGCTGACAAGGATAGTGTTAAAGCCAAGGAAGAGGCATATAAATTGGCCAGAAGGAGCGGCAAACCAGAGGACTGGGAGAAATTTAAAACTCAACAGAGGAGGACAAAGGGGTTAATCAAGAGGAGGAAAAAATAGCATGAAAGAAAGCTTGAAGGGAATATAAAAAACTAGACTGTAAAATTTTCTATAGGTATGTAAAAAGGAAAAGATTAGTGCAGACAAATGTAGGTCCCTTACAGTCAGAGACAGGTCAATTTATAATGGGAAACAAGGAAATGGCAGAACAGTTAAACGAGTACTTTGATTCTGATTTCACTAAGGAAGACACAATCAATCTCCCGGAAATACTAGGGGACCGAGGATCCAGTGGGAGGGAGGAACTGAAGGGAATCTATATTAGTCAGAAAATGGTGTTAGGTAAACTATTGGGACTGAAGGCAGATAAGTCCCCAGCGCTTGATGGTTTGCATCCCAGAGCACTCAAAGAGGTGGCCCTAGAAATCGTGGATGCATTGGTGATCATTTTCCAATGTTCTCTTGACTCTGGATCAGTTCCTGTGGACTGGAGGGTAGCCATTGTAACTCCACTTTTTAAGAAAGGAGGGAGAGAAAACAGGGAATTATAGACCTGTTAGCCTGACATGGTAGTGGGGAAGATGCTGGAGTCAATTATTAAAGATGTCATAGCAGCGCATTTGGAAAGCAGTGACAGGATCAGTCAAAGTCAGCATGGATTTATGAAGGGGAAATCATGCTTGACTAATCTTTTGGATTTTTTTGAGGATGTAACAAGTAGAATGGATAAGGGAGAGCCAGTGGATGTGGTGTATCTGGACTTTCAAAAGCCTTTGACAAGGTCCTACACAAGAGATTAGTGTGCAAAATTAGAGCACATGGTATTGGGGGTAGGGAATTGACATGGATAGAGAACTGATTGGCAGACAGGAAGCAAAGAGTAGGAATTAGCAGGTCCTTTTCAGAATGGTAGGCAGTGACTTGTGGGGTGCCGCAAGGCTCAGTGCTGGGACCCCAGTTGTTTACAATATATATTAATGATTTGGACGAGGGAATTAAATGTAACATTTCTAAGTTTGTGGATGACACAAAGCTGGGTGGCAGTGTGAGCTGCAAGGAGGAAGCTATGAGGCTGCAGAGTGACTTGGATAGGTTGGGTGAGTGGGCAGATGCATGGCAGATGCAGTATAATGTGGATAAATGTGAGATTATCCACTTTGGTGGCAAGACCAGGAAGGCAGATTATTATCTGAATGGTGTCAGATTAGGAGAAGGGGAGGTGCAACGAGACCTGGGTGTGCTCGTCCATCAGTCACTGAAAGTAAGCATGCAGTTACAGCAAGCAGTGAAGAAAGCCAATGGCATGTTAGCCTTCATTGCTAGAGGATTTGAGTTTAGGAGCAAGGAGGTCCTACTGCAGTTGTACAGGGCCCTGGTGAGACCGCACCTGTAGTATTGTGTGCAATTTTTGTCTCCCAACTTGAGGAAGGTCATTGAGGGAGTGCAAAGTAGGTTCAACAGGTTAATTCCCAGGATGGCGGGACCGACGTATGATGAAAGAATGGGTCGACTGGGCTTGTATACGCTGGAATTTAGAAGGATGATAGGGGATCTTATAGAAACATATAACATTCTTAGAGGATTGGACAGGGTAGATGCAGGAAAAATGTTCCCGATGTTGGGAGAGTCCAGAACCAGGGGTCACAATTTAAGAATAAGGGGCAGGCCATTTAGGACTGAGGTGGGGAAAAACTTTTTCACCCAGAGTTGTGAATCTGTGGAATTCTCTACCTCAAGAGGCGGTGGAGGCCAATTCACTGGATATTTTCAAGAGAGGGTTAGATTTAGCTCTTAGGGCTAAGGGGATCAAGGGATATGGGAAAAAGACCAGAACGGGACACTGATTTTGGATGATCAGCCATGATCATATTGAAAGGCGGTGCTGGCTTGAGGGGCCGAATGGCCTACTCCTGCACCAATTTTCAATGTTTCTATTAATCTTGAAGCTAGGAAATTGAAAGAGAGATGGTTTTAACTCCCACTGTGAGAGCTGTTCCAACACATGACAACTTTTTCTTGAGGTATTTAGAAGTCACAATGTGATGGTACAAAATACGCTCATTAAAGTATTGGAAAGATAGCTGAATTTTTAAATTCTTATCTTGGATTTCTGCTCTCTCGTTAGCGTCATCTGTTCCTGTCTCTGAAGCATCCTCCAGCTCTGAACCTTCAGATTTCTGAACCTTCCAGCTCTGAACCTTCAGATATGAAATCATAAAAATTTCATAATATTTATGAAATATTATATTATTTCATAAAATAATATGAAAGATGTTATTTTAGTGTTCCTTGTTGTTGAATTGTCTGCACTGGATGAAAGAGACTCCCATTCTCTGCTTGCTGCTTTCAAGCCAATAATCCCACACATGGAAGAATGTCTGCAATGTTAAATTGACATGAGGGCTTCCCTTACAGGAAATAATATACGTAGAAAAACATGTCAAAACTATTAAATTAGATCTACTATTCTTTGATGTTTTGCTGCACTGCATCACCAGACTAAAAACAAGGGAACAAAACAAAATATCTGTTCCACATAACCTTTTAGTTAGATTTATGATCATATTTATCATTGCTAAGGCCATATAACTGCATCAGGACTAGGCCACAAGGGCTTGTATTTATTGTGTTATATAAATAAAACGCCAATTAATATAGAATAAATCATTGCTAAGACCATATAACTGTTTTAGGAATGGTTCATGTGGGCTAGTTGTTTTCCTGTCATGTAAATAAAAATCAAATTAGTCCAGAGTAATCATGTTTGAGACCATTTCCGGGTCAAACCAATTTCCCTGGCCTCTCTCGGCAACAGTCGCTGCGACGTGATGCCTGTGTCAGGGTCCATGAATGAAACAATTGCTTGCACTACTCTCCTTAGGTTTAGGTTTATTCTCATCGAGTGTACCAAGGTACAGGCACCTCATGTTTTACGTCGGGGTTACATGCTTGAAAAGTAGAGCTTATTTCAAAAACGCATAAATTAAACGTCTACGTGACGAACTCTGTCAGCAGTAAATTTGAGCGCCTTATTCCAAAAAATACAAGCACGTAAATCAAGTGTTGGCATTAAAAAACAAGTGCATTATTTCAAAAACGCATGAACCAATTCACCTCATCCCTGTGGGTGGCTCTGACTCAGCTCTGCGGGTCGCGATTACAACAAACCACCGCCTATCACCCCCAGGCCAACGGGATGGTGGAACGGTTCCACAGACAGCTTAAAGCCTCACTCACGGCCCGCCTGTCCGGACCCGACTGGGCCGACCAGCTCCCATGGGTTCTCCTAGGTATCCGCACGGCTCCAAAGCACGATCTCGGAGCTTCCTCGGCAGACCTGGTCTATGGCTCGCCCCTACGAGTACCAGGCGACGTTTTCCCCCAATGTTCCACCCCCCCCTCCCTCCACGCCAGCACTCTTAGCCGCACTCCGAGCGCAGGTGGGGTCCCTGGCCCCGGTCCCTACTTCTCGTCACGGGGATCCCCCTTCACACGTCCCGCCGGCTTTGGGCGACTGCGAGTTCGTTTTCCGGCGCATCGATGCCCACCGCCCCCCTTTTCGGCCAGTTTGCCAGGGTCCGTTCAGGGTAGTGAAGAGAGGCACAGTCACCTTCACGTTAGAAGTGGGTACACGACAAGAGGTCGTCTCGGTGTCCCGCCTCAAGCCCGCCTATCTGGATCCATACCAGCCCGTCACAGCGGCTCAACCTCCTCGCCGGGGCCGCCCTCCAGCCGCAGCTCCCATACAACAGTTTTCCCCCTCGCTGCCCCCGTTCGGGACCCCGCTTCCCCCGGTCTCCTTGCCACTGCCGCCTCCGGCTCCGGCAATTTCCCCTCCTCCCGCGGTGCCGGTTTCCCCGCCCCCACCCCCGGCAGGGCCCCCCTCTCCTCTCCGCACCCGCTCCAGTCGGGTGGTCCGGGCACCTGCCCGGTATCGCACTGAGGGTTCTGGGGGGGGGGGGGGTCATGTAGGGACACAGGGATTGGTCCAGACCATCGAACCCTCTGATTGGTAGAAGAGGTGAGGAGGTGCGCAGACAAAGGAACTACGCAGTCTCGTTTAGTCCTCCGAAGGAGACAGTAAGATTTATGGTTGTCTGTCGTTTGGTGCGTTGATTGTCACGGTTGTTAACGTTATAATAAACGTCTACCTCAACGTACTTCGCCTACGACTCGCCACTAGGTGCCTGCACATGGAAAGCTTTGTTTTGCATGCTATCCAATCAAATCAAATAATACTATACATAAATACAAACAAGCCAAACTCTAGTATAATCGATAGAGCAAAGACAGAGATACAGAGTGCAGAATACAGTTCTCAGCCTTGTCGAGCAACAGTTCCAGATACAAAATAACTGTCCACAATGCGATAGGAAGGCGAATCGAAAAGTGCCCGAGCTTATAGAAGGATCATTCGGTAGTCAGATAACAGAACACCAAATGAACACCAGCTCTTGAACGCCAAATGATCAACTAAGGACGGTCTAAGGTTGTACTAAGGACTTTTGGCATTTTTGCACCAGTATTGTGGTTATTAATTTATTGAGTTTTTGTTTATTATATATTATCTATGTGTATGGCGTTTACAAACTTGTTATGTTGCTGCAGGTAAGTCAGGGTGGCACAGTGGAGTTGCTGCCTTACATCGCCAGAGACCCGAGGTGCTCAAGCTTCCTCCCACATTCCAAAGACCTGCAGTTTTGCAGGTTAATTGGCTTCGGTAAAATTGTAAAATTGTCCCTTGTGCGTAGAATAGTGTTAGTGTACGGGGTGATCGCTGGTCTGCGTGGACTCATTAGACCGAGGGGCCTATTTCCACGCTGTGTCTCTAAAGTTTAAAGTAAACTTCACTGTTATGTTATTGGTAGAAATAAATATTAAATATTTAAATATTCTTGACTTGACTTGATAAGAAAGGCTACAAGGGATATGGGCCAAATCCAGGCAAATGAGATTAACGCAAGAAGGCTGTTTGTTCGGTATGGACAAGTCGGGCCAGCCAAGCTTCCTTCCTGAGCTGGTCCCATTTGTCTGCATTTAGCCTAAAATAGCAAGTTTCATTCAGTCTATTTATGGTGAGATATTTTGAATATGCTGAACAAGTAAAGAACTTCTACTTGAGGCATTCCATTGCCAGGCAGCTAGCCTTTCCTGAGGTAGAGCTTGTAAAACTCAAAGGTTCTGTACGAAATAAAGGCAATGAGGATATAGGACAGATTTTTGTTTACTTTAGAAAAGGAAGCTCCTTTGATAGGGCTGCAAACACTCACTACGAAAAGAAATCTCTCATATTATATGTGTAGGAAAGAACTGCAGATGCTGGTTTAAATCCAACTCGTCCCTTCCCACCCAAACTACCACCTCCCTAGGTACTTTCCCCTGCAACCGCAGGAGATGCAACACCTGTCCCTTTTTCTCCCCCCTTGACTCCATCCAAGGACCCAAACAGTCTTTCCAGGTGAGGCAGAGGTTCACTTGCACCTCCTCCAACCTCATCTACTGTATCCGCTGTTCCAGGTGTCAACTTCTCTACATCGGCGAGACCAAGCACAGGCTCGGCGATCGTTTCGCTCAACACCTCCGCTCAGTACATCTTAACCTACCTGATCTCCCGCTGGCTCAGCAATGGGAACTCCCCCTCCCATTCCCAATCTGACCATTCTCTTCTGGGCCTCCTCCATTGTCAGAGTGAGGCTCAACGCAAATTGGAGGAAGAGCACCTCATATTTCGCTTGGGTAGTTTACTATCCAGCAGTATGAACATTGACTTCTCTAACTTCAGATAACCCTTGCTTTCGCTCTCCATCCCCTCCCTCATCCTAGTTATCCCACTAGCCTTACTGTCTCCGACTACATTCTATCTTTGTCCTGCCCCCTCCCCCGACATCAGTCTGAAGAAGGATCTCGACCCGAAACGTCACCCATTCCTTCTCTCCAGAGATGCTGCCAGACCCGCTGAGTTACTCCAGCATTTTGTGTCTATCTCTCTCATATTATATCTGCACTGCGAGAAACCTCAACATTGAGGAGAATGTAGTTACATCAAGGTGTCAAACACTGCATCAACCTAAAAGGATCTTGATTATGTAATAGCTGGGTTGAACATTTCAAAGGTTAGATGCTCAAGAGTTTTGCAATCAATGGGCCCATGACAGGACTGTTGCAATTAAAAGGATTGGATTGGGGATATTCTTATCAATGGGCCACGTTAAGTGATGTTTCTGATCAATGTCGGTGGGGATAGGGGTGGGTGTGGGGGATAGAAATGTAATCAATTGGTGCTAATCAGTACAGTTGTAATCAACATTCCCTGGTCATGGATTTTTCAATTAAAGTCAAGAATGTTGCTATCAATGGTCCCTGGTCAGTAGTGTTGCTGTTAATAGACCTCGGTCAGTGTTATTGAACCAAGGCCCCTGGTTAGTGATACTCTAATCGGTGGTCCCTGGACAGTGGTTTGTAACCAAGTCAGTGGTGTTGCCATTTACAGCCTTTTGGCAGTGTTGTTGGAACCAAACTCCGGGGTTAGTGATGCAACAATCAATGGTCGCTGAGCAGTAGTTTTGCAATCAATAGTCCCTGGTTGCAATCAATGGGTCCTGGTCAACACTGTTGCAATCAATGGGTTTTTGTCACTACTATTGCAATCAATGGGCCTTGATCAATACTGTTGCAATCAATGAGTCTCGATCAGTAATTGATTGTTGTAAAGATCCATCTGACTCACTAATGTCCAGCAATGGAAGAAACCTGCCGTCTTTATCTGGTCTGGCCTCCACTTGGGCCGGCATGGTAGCGCAATGGTAGAATTGCTGCCTTACAGCACCAGAGACCTGGGTTCGATCTTGACTATGGGTTCTGCAGTACGGAGTTTGTACATGATCCCCGTGACCACGTGAGGTTTCCCCGGATACTGATTTTGTCGGATAGTGCTAGTGTATGGGGATCACTGGCCGGCACGGACTCCATGGGACAAAGATCCTGTTTCTGCGCTGTATCTCTAAACTAAGCCAGAGAGCCAAGACTGGACTGTTCACCAGGAATCGACCAAGAGACCAGAAACAACAATGGCAAAATCCACCCTTTTGATCGTGTGAAGTTTTGGTGTTTGGGTCAAAATCCTGGCATTTTCTCTAGAACAGCATTGTGGATATAACCATAGCTCAATGGCTGCAGTGGTTTAATAAGGCAGCTCACAACTTTCACAAGGGCAATTAAGGATCGACATTTAGGACGGCATGGTGGTGCAGGGGCGGCATGGAGGTGCAGCAGTAGAGTTACTGGTTTACAGTGGTAGAAACCTGGGTTCAATTCTGACTATGGGTGCTGGGTCTACGGACTTTGTACATTTTCCCCATGACCGCGTAGGTTTTCTCTGGGTGTTCTAGTTTCCTCCCACACTCCAAAGACGTACAGATTTGTAGATTAATTGGCTTTGGTAAAGGTTGTAGTGTGTAGGATAGTGCTAGTGTACAGGGGTCGCTGGTCGGTGGGCCGAGGGACCTGTTTCCCTGCAGTATCTCAAAACTAAACTAAACGAATTAAATACTACTTGGTCTGTTTGGCCCACGTCCCTTGAATGAATAAAAATCCATGGCTTTCATGTGTTATCCACTAAAAAGGGGGCAAATCGGCAAAATTACTTAATTTATGGAAAGGATATTTGGCTCAACACTTGCCAGACTCAGTTTTTGACGTTGAATATATATGCACTGAGATGATTAATGGGCCTGTCCCACTTCGGCGATTTTTAAGGTGACTGCCGGCGATTGTCAAAGTCGTAGCAGATCGCCAAAAAAACGGAGACTTTTTTCACCCTACAACAATGTCTACGACATCGTCCATGACAAGCTACAACCACCTACCACCTAGTCGACGGCAAGCTACCGACAACCGGCAACCCAGTCGTCGCGACCTAGGACGTCCACCTACGACAGCGACTATGACAAGCTACGACAACCGAAGTCAACCTACCTCCACCCTCGACAAGCTAAAACCCTGTCAGGTCACAACTGATGACAACGGCAGCCATTTCACGTAATTTTGGCGCCAAAAAGTGTGGGTAGGGTCTCCGATCATTCTGCATCATGACTGCCAGGAAGCAACATATGATGGCATTGCTCTTACATCAAATGCAAGCCCTGCTGCTTGCAGTGGCCCTCATGCTTAAAATTCTGCAAGACAGAAGGACAAGAATGGGGAAGAAGAAGCCCAAGAAGAGGTCTGTGTGGTTGAAGCCTTTGTCCCCGAAGAGACCCAATGCAGTGCGGTGTCAAAATAAATGAAAAGAGTTTGCTTTTCAATGCAGTGCGATGTTTGTGTTTGTGTTTGTTTTATTGGTCAAAATAAATGAAATTAAAATATTTGAAAGAGATGCCATGAGAAACTACTCTGAAATACAATAACTTCAAACATCAATCTTTGATCAAAATGTCCAAAATTTATTTTATTCAAACAAACAAAATTCTTATAAAAGGTGGATAACCATCGTCAGCACCGGCGACAACCAAAGTCACCTGGCAACAACCCTACGACAGCGCCCATGGCAGGAGACGGCAAGAGACGACCATTGGTGTCAAGCCAGCAGTCGCCGAAAATTTTCGAGCAGGAGGAAAATTCCGCGGCGACCAGAAAAAAGCTACGACTTTTAGGCGACTACTCACGACCATGCCCCGCGACACCCCGTGGGAGGAAACTGGAGCCCATGATTGAAAACCCATGTGATCACATGCAAACTCCACACAGACAGCACCTGAGGTCAGGACCGAACCAGGGTCTCTGCCGCTGTGAGGAAGCAGCTCTACCAGCTGCATCACTGTGTCACCCGATGATGCGATCTCTGCTAAACTGATCTGCCGATACCTTATGGGAACACCGGTTATACAGAGCTTGATCAGAACTATGATAATGTGGGGGGAGTTCTACGTTCTCTTGTCCCTGAGCATCACATCACAGACAGTAGCAGCAGACACTGACACTGTTTTCACATGGTTCAATGATGCAATGCAGCTGCTGTCAGGAACCATACTTTTAATGGATGATTACAGGTGAAAATCATACTAATGATTTTCTTTTGAGTTCTTCCGAACTTTCAGATTTTGTTCCAGATCCAATTTAACTCTCTGAAGAAGGACGGACTTCAGTGTCGAGACTCAAGTGTTTATAATGTTGATTTGCTGCCATCTAGTGATGACAAGATCAAACAATTCATGGCAGAGTGGTTATGAAGACACAAGAGACTGCAGATGCTAGAATCTGCTGGAGGAACTCAGAAGGGCATGCAACATCTGTGGAGGGAAATGCAGAGACTTCTTTATGTGTTGGGACACTATTTCAGACTGATGGAGTAGAGAGGTGATAGCTGGTAGAGATAGGTAAAGGGAAGGGGTAGGGCAAGAATTAGCAAGCGATAGGCAGATTCATTTGAGAAGGGATTGATTGGCAGAAAAGTCAAGTGGAGGAGAGCAGGGTGGAGATAGTAACCAAAGCTGGAGGTGAAGAAAAAAGATGGTGAAATCCAGCTAAATACAGGCAAATGGCTCAGATAGACATCTTGGTCGGCATGGACAAGTTGGGCTGAAAGACTTGTTTGCGTGACTATCACTTTATAATATGACTATGACTAATGTGCTATTAATTTGTCACTCTCTGTGGGCCACATGCCATACATGAACAAATCATTGCAGGTAATATTTCTTCACTTTTGAAAGCTTAATGGCCCATCACTAGGTGCAAATTAACAGGTTGTGCTCCTTTTTTTATTGTGGCTGCCAAATATCAGTTGCTTTCTTGATGTAGGAGCGTCAGTGTATGATGGGGGAAATGCTTCATATGTGCCTTCCACTATTATTGATGTCATTAAGTGGTTCTCTGACACTGGGAAAACATTGTACATGATATCACGGACCCTAACCAAAGATGCCAACTTCAAGGTTTCAAGGTCAGTTTATTGTCACATGTACCAATTAAGATATAGTGAAATTCGAATTACCATACTGCCATACTAAAACAACAAGTCACACAACTAAATAAAAATTAACATAAACATCCACCACAGCGGATTGCCCACGTTCCTCACTGTGATGGAAGGCAATAAGGTCTAATCTTCTTCTTTATTCTCCCACGGTTGGGGCAATTGAATCATCCACAGTCAGGGCGATCGAAGCTCCCGCAGCCGGCGATCGAAGCCTCCACGTCGGGGTGATCGAAGCTCCCACATCAAGGCGATCGAAGCTCCTGCATTGGGGCAGTCAAAGCTCCTGCGGCTTGGAGCTCCCCAAGTCGGTCTCTGACCAGATGTTAAAGTCCGCAGGCTCCTGCGGTTGGAGCTCAGAGGTCGATCCCTGGCAAAGGGATCGCGGGCTCCACGATGGTAAGTCCGCAGGCTCCCGCGGTGGAGCCCCTGAAGTCGGTCTCCAGCACAGGCCGCCAACTCCTCGTTGTTAGGCTGTAGTGCGGACGGAGATACGATATGGAAATAAATCGCATCTCCGTCGAGGTAAGAGATTAGAAAAAGTATCCCCAATCCCCCCCTCCCCAGATAAAACAAGCTAAAGAACACTAAAACATACATTTAGCACATACAAACAAATAACAAAAGAAGGAATGGACAGGCAGACTGTTGGCGAGGCAGCCATTGCTGGCGCCACCCGGTGGCTTCATAAGTGGTATGTTTTCATCCAGAAATGCTCGCCACCACAATGTACTCTGAGAAACATCAATACTAGATCACTCCTGGATTACATAGAACTAAAAGCAGTTTGGAGTATTGCATTGCGGAAGCTTTGGAAAGGGTGCAAACGAGGTTTACCAGAATGATGCCTGGATTAGAGACTTGATAGAAGTATATAAAATTATGGGAGTCAGAACTTTTCTCCCAGAATGGAAAAATCAAAGAGCTTTAAGGTGCAAGGGCAAAGTTTAAAGGAGATGTGCAGGACAATATTTTTTACACAGAGGGTGGTGAGTGCCTGGAATGTACTGCCGGGGATGAGGCAGATATGATAAAGGCATTTATGAGACCTTTAAATATGCATATGGATATTGCAGGGAATGAAGGACTATGGATTATGTGCAGGCCGATAAGAGGGTCTTGGCATCAGATATTGTGGGCTTGTTTCTTGCATTGTATTGTTCTACGGTCTATGTTCGAAAGCAAGAATTGACGATTTAAGTGATTGAGAGTTGCTGCAACATTGCATTGCATTACATTGCAATGGGTCACATCACGGTTAAGGAGCATGTGTGTAGCCCGGACATTGAACTGATGGCTGTAGGTCTCCGTCCATACGCTATGCCCAGGGAATTCTCACACGCCATTATGGTGGCTGTTTACCTTCCTCCGTCTGCCAACCCGCTGCAAGCGAGTGACGTTGTCCACACAGTCACTGCGAGACTCCAGACACAATACCCGAGTGCTTTCATTGCCATCTCGGGGCATTTCAACCACCTGACTGGACGCTACCCTACGCACTTTCACTCAGTTTGTTGACTGTCCTACCAGGGATATGAAAACATTGCACTTGCTGTATGCCAATGTTAAAGAGGTGTACAGCTCCCTAGCCATTCCACCACTGGGAAGATCTGACCACAACCTGGTTCACCTCCTACCCATGTGTAGGCCAATGGTCCAGAGGCTGCCTGTGACCACAAGGTGAGTGAGGAGATGGTTACAGGAGGGCTGTGACGCTCTACAGGGATGTTTTGAGGTCACAGACTGGGACGCACTCTGTAGTCCCATGGAGAGGACATTGATGGACTCACGGACTGTGTTACCAGTTACATAAAGTTCTGTGTGGATAACATTGTCCTTCTCAACCAGAAGAAGAGGGCCTTCAGGAATGGTGACAGGGAGGAGGTGAAACAGGTGCAGAAAGATCTGAAGGTGAGACTAAGACAGGGCAAGGATGACCACAAGAGGAAGCTGGAGCTGAAACCTCAACAACATGAGGGATATGTGGAGCGATATGATGAGCATTACAGGCTATAAGATAACCAGTGGCCTGGGGAGGGAAAGCAATCAAGGCCAATGAGTTAAACCTGTTTTTTAAATAGATTTGATGGTGGAGCCTCTGCCCACCCACCCTCCTGCTCCCCGACATACTCTCACCCTCAATCCCCCTGGTCCACCTCCTCTGCTCTTTCTTTGTCGCACCTGACCATGAATGCTGAGCAGGTGAGGAAAGAGCTGAGCAGACTCTGCCCAGGCAAAACCACAGGTCCCGATGGTGTCAGCCCTCGGGTACTCAAGGCGTGTGCCAGCCAGATGTGCAGAGTACTCCAGCATATCTTCAACCTGAGGCTGAGTGTGGAGCGGGTTCCTGTGATGTGGAAGACATCCTGCCTGGTTCCTGTACCAAAGAGGATGTGCCCCAGCTCCTCCAATGACTACAGACAGGTGGCACTGACTTCATATATCATGAAGTCCCTGGAGAGACTGATGCTCACTCACCTACAACCCCTGGTTAAGCCCTACCTTGACGCCCCACAGTTCGCTTCCCAAACAAAGATGGGGGTTGAGGACGCCATCATCCATCTGGTCCATCATTCGTATGCTCACCTGGATAAACTGGGAAGCACTATGAGAGTCATGTTCTATGACTTCTCCAGTGCTTTTAACACCATCCAGCCTGCACTGCTAGGGAGCAAACTGACAAAGATGCGGGTGGATTCTCCATAGGTGTCCTGGATCATCAACTACCTGACTGGATGACCACAGTATGTCAGGCTACAGAACTTTGTCTGGTAGTGAGCAACACAGGAGCCCCACAGGCGACGGTCCTCTCCCCGTTCCTGTTCACCATCTACACCTGCCACCTGCAGAAATTTTCGAATGACTGCAATTGTGGGCTGCATCAGTGAGGGGAGTGAAGCTGAATACAGAGGTGTAGTCAACGACTTTGTTGAGTGTTGTGGGCTTAATCACCTGCAGCTCAACATTGACAAGACTAAGGAGTTAGTGATGGACTTTAGGAGGGGAGCAACACCACTGTTCCCTGTCCCCATCAATGGTGTGGATGTGCAGTTTACCAGGGAGTACAAATACCTTGGAGTGTACCTGGACAGTAAACTGGACTGGTCA
This sequence comes from Rhinoraja longicauda, assembly GCF_053455715.1. Lineage (NCBI taxonomy): Eukaryota > Metazoa > Chordata > Chondrichthyes > Rajiformes > Arhynchobatidae > Rhinoraja > Rhinoraja longicauda. The sequence continues at coordinate 17,606,547 of NC_135969.1, read as the reverse complement.
AGGAATGCTGAGGCCCTGTACAAGAGGGGCCTCTTTTTGAGAAGGCTCCGCTCCTTCAACGTCTGCAGTAAGATGCTGCAGATGTTCTACCAATCAGTGCTGGTCAGTGCCATCTGCTTCGCTGTCATTTGCCGGGGCAGCAGGGCGAAGGCCGCGGACGCCAAAAGGATTAACAAGCTCATCAGGAAGGCTGGCTCCCCCCCCCCCCCCCCCCCCAATCTTTGCACATCCCCAATCCTTTCCACTCGTCACTTTAATTTCTTGTTTCACGCATCTTGTGTTTTATGACTGTTGGCAGGCCAATTTCCCTCCTGGGATAAATAAAGTTCTGACATATCGTATCATATCGTATCAGGAGTCACCAGCAGATCACATTAAACAGGACTAGTTTTGCTTTGGAAAATGTTTCCTTCCAGAGCCTATTCTCTGTAGCACTTGTGAACTACAAGTGTTACTGAAAATAGGATCCAGAGGAACATATGATCCCTTGTAAGGAAAGTTGGTTCACCTGTGCAGCTCACTACAGGCGAGATGGCAACTTGGAGCACCCTCTCTCCCCGAGACGCAGGTAAAAGTTGGCATCTGTACAATTCCAGTGCATAATCCCAATTGAACACAAATTTGTAACTGGGGGAAGAAAATGCAAGTATAAACTGCTGGGGAAAATTACACGCCCATTTATTAAAACAATACAGATTTACATTTTGTAAAGCTCCACATAAAACAGTTCAAGATATTTAAGCTGTTGTGTTGGGTGGGAGCCAATATTTAAAGTGCACGGGATTTATGGGTTATATTATATTGATATTTTGTCTGTGTGTGTGTGGGTTATCTCTTGAACAAGAAATTCCCTGTAACTTTAAACTCTCCACAGACATTACAAATGCACTGATCATGAACAAGATCTTACATGCCTCCATAGCTTTATTTAACACTTGGTTGGCTTGTATATTTTTCAATTAGACAGAACGATCAAAAGACTTGCAATGAACTAAAACTTCCTAAAGCAAAACCGCCCCCAACCTTCTGCAGAAAATGCCCACATTATCAACCTCTTTGCCCACACGAAACTCCTTATTGGGTGAGGTTTGTGGTAAGTCACCACCAAGGTCCCTGACTTGCTGACCAACACTGATTCCAGATCAGTCTGTGCCTCAACTTTAAAATTCTTATGTTTGCATTCAGATTCCTCTGTGGGCACACCCTTCCTCTTCATTGTAATCTCCTCCACCCAAGATCTCTTTACGCCTCCATATTTGGCATTCTGTGCATCTCTGATTTTAACTGTTGCACCCTAGCTCCGTGCCTTCAGCTGCCAAGGCCCTAAATGTGGAGTTCCCTATCAAGTTGTTGGTTTCCTTTTCCCAGGGAAACTGAAGAATGACTGCGTCAGTAATCGAGCAGTGAGATTTTATTTTTTAGGAAAAGAGGGAGATAAAATTAGACTTCTCCTTCTCAAGGTAACATTGATGTATAAAAGCGTTCAACTGCATATCGCTCTCTTACTTTTAAGGTAGACAAACATTGAAGCATGATTCTATCTTTTAGATTATGGTGGTTATTTTTTTTCCTTTTGTAATTTGTATAGTAAGTTATATTAAATTCCCAACTTTGCTCAGAACCATGTTCACTGGTATGAGGGGGAGAGGTGGTCTTTGTAACTTTGTCAGTTCCAGATATGTGGCAACTCATTGCGTACTTTGTGCATTGTATGCAATAACAAAGAATTTCACTGTACCTAGGTACATGTGACAATAAAGTATAATTCATTCATTCATTCACTTCTGTGTTCCATATAAGTTTCAAGGTGACCATGGCCACCACTGGATTGGGTAGGATCAGGGGTTATTGGTTTCTTCACATAGATAGGTAACTCCCCCTGTTTCCATCTTGTGTTCTCTGTAACCACCTCTCCCCCTCTCTTGTTATCTGCTGGATGATGAACATTGTTAGTTTGATGCTGAAGTGTATCTGTACCATTTGTTATGAAGAGAGAGACCACTTTTTCTAATGCGCTTCATTAGATTGGAACCAATCGTCAATTTAAGTTATTTACTTAAATAAATAGCAGAGGAATTTGGCAAATTTTATCTTCCATTAGCCATTAGTAATCCATCATGTGTCACCTTGTGGAATCTGTTTTTACTGTGGTAACCCTCTCTCTTTTGAGTCCGAGAGTCACGGGTAATTATGCTGCAGAATAATTGAGCTCACAAGCAGTGTTGTAATGCTAATTTTTTCGGTGCCGGAGCAACTGGGACCTCAACGCCTGTCATCTCGCCATACCTTTCTCTCGCTGCATGACGGGAGAAAGGGTGACGAGATGACAGGTGTTGAGGTCCCAGTTGCTGTGAATCCTGGGCGAGGTGGTGCAAAGGATGTTTGGCGTCCGATGGGACCTTGCACACCAGCCTATGAATGAAGAACTCTGCGAAGCTTGGCGGGTGCGATACCTGCGAGTACCGGCAGGAGATCCCTCGGAGTAGGGCATAGGCAGCCAGTAATGATCCGCATGGTGTCGTTGAGGGTGGCGTCTAGCTTGTTAGTATGAGCGCTGCGGCACCATGCTGGGGCGGCGTACTCAGCGGCGCTGTACACGAGTGCAAGAGCACTGGTTCGAAGAGTAGATGTCCTGGCGCCACATGACGATCCGGCCAAGTAACGCAGGAGGTTGTTCCGTGCCGGGACTTTAGCACGGAGAGCTTCAAGGTGTTGCTTGTAGGTCAGCTGCCGATCTAATTTCACCCCGAGGTATGTAGGAAATGGGTTGTAGGGCAGGGGTGACCCATTGAGGGTGACGGTTAGGTGGCGTTGAGCTTCCTTGTTGTTCAGGTGAAAGGCCATTGTGGTGGTTTTTGCTACACTCAGTTTTAGTCTCCAGGTCTTAAAGTAGCCCGCGACAAGTTCCATATCCGCCAAGAGCACACAGTCAACATTTGACCAACTCTTGTCCGAGTGCAGTAGGGCCAAGTCATCTGCATATCCATACTGGCGCGAGGTCGTGCGTGGCAAATCGCTGATACAGAGGTTGAAGAGCATGGGGGGCAGTACCGAGCCTTGGGGGACTCCGTTTCTTAGGCATCGCAGTCGGCTAGATTGTCCGAATGAAACCAGTGGATGCAAAAGACCCTTAGTGTCAGATTTCGCCACAGGAGGAAACATTAATAGCAGGTACAAAAAGCTGGGGTAACTCAGCAGATCAGGTAGCATCTCAGGAGAAAAGGAATAGGGGACATTTCGAGCCTGACTGTCTGACCCGTGAGTTACTCCAGCTTTTTGTGATTATCTTCAGTGTAAACCAGCATCTGTAGTTCCTTCCTACGCATTAATAGTAGGGATCCAAGCTAAGATATATTCTCAAGCAAACTTCACAAGAACTTGATTACCTGCTTTTTATCACATTGCTGTGGCAATGCCTGTTTTCTGTGCTATTGCTGATCTCAAATTGGCGGCCATATTTCCTACATTACAACAGTGACTATGTTGTTGTAACTCATATTGAACCTCCCTGAGGCATGACATGCTTCAGTTTGTTTTCACTGCATCTTAAGTTATCATGCAAACCTTTAATTAGACCAAGGACTTTGAATATAAGCAATGTCTGTCATGTTTTAAAATATGTGATTTGGCTTGAAACAAGAAAATAATGTAGTGCCTTGGGAATGCAGTTACACAAGGTTAATTATTTGTTGAACGTGTTCTGTGACTAGATTCTGAAATCAGCAATGGGTCAATTATTGATTGATTGTGGAGGATACATCTTTCCCTGAACCAGTTTGGATATCAGAGAAGGAAAGATAGACACAAAATGCTGTAGTAACTCAGCGGGTCAGGCAGCATCTCTGGAGAAAAATAATAGGTGACATTCTCCAGAGAACTCTTTTTCAGCAGAGATGCTGCCAGATCTGCTGAGTTACTCCAGTATTTTGTGTCTATCTTCGGTATAAACCAGCATCTGCAGTTCCTTCCTACATAAGAATTAGGGCAATGTTTTCCTCATTTCTAGACCAACAGGCAGAAAATAATTAGTCGATCCAGAAGGCCATGTCATATTGGAAAGTATCACCTAACATTTTAACTGCCTCAGCCCATCTGCGACTGATTATGATGTGTCCCTGCCTTTGTTTTCTTTCTATATTACTGCAGAACATAGAATAGTATAGCACAGGAACAGGTCCTTTGGCCCACGATGTTTATGCCAAACATGATCCCTCCATAACCATATGACTATCTAAAAGCCTCTTAAACGCTCCTGTTGTATCTGACTCCACCACCACTCCTGACAGCGTGTTCCAGGTACCCACCATTTTCTTTGTAAAAATCATGTACATTAGAATATTCATATAGTATTATCCATTCCCATGTTTCAGGTCTACATGTTCCTTAGTTTTTCAGCAGAGATGCCGTCTGACCCACTGAGTTAATCTAGTACTTTGTGTCTTTTTATTGTAAACCAGCATCTGCAGCTCCTTGTTTCAACATTGGTTCAATGGATCCTTTATTATCATGTGTTCCAAGGTACAGTGAGATTCCTTTTTTGCATACAGACCAATAAGACTATTGCCATAAATAAGTACAATCCCTGGTTAGCACATAATACGTAAAAACAGCCATAGGGTCTAGATGCACTACTTGCCAGGTTTTGGCGCCATTTCACCGTCCCAACTGCAGCTGGCCATAAAGGCTTGGTGCAGCCGTCACCTCCATCTGGTTGGCCCACAAACGACTGGAAATATGGGTACGTGTGATAATTCCTTGATCATTTTTGGGTATCAGAGATGACTATGTCATCAGTCTGAAGAAGGGTCTCGACCCAAAACGTCACCCATTTCTTCTCTCCAGAGATGCTGCCTGTCCCGCTGAGTTACTCCAGCATTCTGTGTCTACCTTCGATTTAAACCAGCATCTGCAGTTCTTTCCAACACATGACTATACCCAATTTGCCTTTAGATTACATGATTGGAGCAAAATCTATGATGTGATCAATGTATCTATGGAACAAATGTATTAAATGGCCTGAACTGTTTTTCGTTCTTGGTAGGTTCTTATGATCTTGGGCTAGAAAAATACATTTAAATCTCTGAGTTGTGGAATAACCTTTGGAAACACTAATTCTTCAATTAGGTCCTGGTATCTGGCTTTCACCCTACACAAATGTTCCAAGATTGGCAATAAATAAGTTTCAATCTCCTCATTTTCAATTGCCGTCCTAGGTCCTGTTCTATCGGCGAAGAGTGCATCAGCGTATTTCTGCACAAATCCTTCTTTGTCTTTTTTTGTGCTTCATCAAGAGATTGGGAATAGATTGAACAAGAGGTTTTTTTACTTTCTATTTCTTTTTCTCCATTTAATGATTGTCTGAAACCAATTATCTGAAACCTTTGGCGAAACAAGCAACATATTTTGAATATTCTTCCCTCCCTGTGACTCATCTTGGATACATGCTATGACTAACCAGTTTTGTTACCCAGCTTATCGGGCTATTTGTGCAAATAGTTTGTCTATCAGATTAAGGGTACTTTCCAACAGGACTTACCCAGAATTCACCAATGCTGTGTGTGACCTTCCAAAAAACATTAAAGGTGTGACAAGGACACAAGGAGCAGGCAAAGACAAAAAGACAAAGTACGTAAGTAGGCAACAAGTTGGCAGGGAGTATAATGTTGGGAAATGTTACTTTTTCCGACATTGGAAGGATTACTGAAAAAGTAAGTAATGATTTAAACAGCATGAGGTTGCAAAATATTGCAGTGCAAAAGGATCAATCGTTCTCAGTATTTGAAACACAAATAGATAGCATGGTATAGCCATTAACCTGGGAAGATAATATGGTCGGGATGAGCAAGTTGGCTGAAGGGCCTGTTTCTGTGCTGTATGACTATGAATGTTGGAATAATATGCTAGGAATACTCAGCAGGATTGACAGCAGATCTGAACAAAGAAACAGAGTTGATGTTTCAAGTCAAAGACTTTTCATCAGAATTTAAAAAGTGAGAAAACAGTCTTGAGTTGCGGGGAGAGAGTGGGGGAGGACAAGAGGAATATCTCTAACAGGCCAAAGTTAACTCAGTTTTTCTCTTTCCACAGATATTACCTGATCTGTTACACATTTCCACCTTCTTTTCGTTTCCCGCTTTAGCAATAACTCCAGCATATTTATCACATATTTAATGTTTCCCTTTGTTTTCTCTCTCTCCAACCACCCTTGTTAATCCATTAATCAAATAATTCGATAAAACATTGGTATGACTGCAACATCACCGGCTGCACCTTATCAGAAATACTCTCTTTGTTCTGCTCATCCTTCCCTGTAATTCATTAGCCCTATTCTGAAGAAATGTCATTTTGGCATCTCTGTTTCACTTTCCACAAATGCTGCCTGGTCTGTTGAGTGCCCACAACGTATTCACATTTTATTTCCAATTTCATGTACAGAGTAACACATCACGGAAACAGACCCTTTGGCCCAACGCCTCCCTGCTGGCCAAGATGCCCCATCTAAACTACCATTTACCTGCATCTGGCCCATATCCCTTCCAAATCTTTCCTATCCATGTACCTGTCCAAAACTGCATCTGCAGCTTTTTTGATTTTCCATCAAAAGAATGCTGCCTTGTATTAAAAGAGGTATAAAGGTGGAGAAGTTTTGATACAACCATGAAGGGAACTGGGTGACAGGACCTGGAAGACAGCATACGGTTTAGCTCCCATATTTAAGGAAGAAAATACTTATATTGGGGGCAAATTGAATGGAGTCCTCACAGGAGGAAGGGTGGAAGGAAGTATTGTCAAGGTAGCAGTGGGAGTTCTGTGGGCATTTAATGAATGTTTGTTGGTAACATATCCCCTCAAATGAAGGTAGAGACTTCAAGAAGTGGTGAATCTGTGGAATTAATTGCCATAGACGGCTGTGGAGGCCAAGTGAGTATAATAGCCAGGAAGTCATGTTGCAACTTTGTAGGACTTTGGTTAGGCCTCATTTGGGGTATTATGTGTTGTTCTGGTTCACCCAATTACAGGAAGGATGTGGAGGCTTTGGAAAGGGTGCATAAAAAGTTTACCAGAATGATGCCTGAATTAGGGGGTATTAGATACAGGAGGAGGTTGGGGCAGCGCAGTGGCGCAGTGGTAGAGTTGCTGCTTTAAGGTGTGCTGCTTTAAGGGGCTCTTTCAAATCTTACTCTGGCTCATCCTTTGCCTGTGGAGCTCCCACAGAGTAAACAACGTAGTCAATGATGAGCTGTTACATGGAAAATGAGTAGATTCGTAAATTTGGTAAAAGACAAATGTGGGCGAGCGAGGCTGCCAAAACATACGCTACTTTTTCCTTGTTGCAAAAACTGATGGTGGCAAATGTGTAAACTGTGATAGCAAGCTGCATTCCTGTCCCTTTGTCCCCTAGCTTACTGAAGCAATCGTACTTTGCCTTCAGCTCTGTTTATGCAAGGTCACACCTCTTCCTGACTCGCTCCCCCTCTCTCCCTCCCCCTCTCCCCCTCTCTCTCCCTCTGTCCCCCTCTCTCTCTCCCTCTCTCTCTCATCCTCTCTGCCCCCCTCTCTCTCCCCGCTCTCTCTCTCCCCCCCCTCTCTCTCCCCCTCTCTCTCCCCCCCCCCCCTCCCTTTCTCTCTCCCTCCCTCCCCCTCTCCTTCCTTGAACAAGTTGGATGGAAAAGCTTGTTTCCATGCTGTATCGGTGGGTATATGGAATGAGCTGCCAGAGGAGATAGTTGAGGCAGGTACAATAACAACATTTAAAAGACACTTGGACAGGTACGTGGATAGGAAAAGTTCAGGGGGATATGGGATAAATACAGGCAAATAGGACTAGCATATCTTAGTTGGTATGAACAAGGTGGACGGAAAGGCCTGTTTCCATGCTGTATACTATAGCTTTATGGCTCCATGGCACTCTCTTCTGGTTCACAATGAAGCTCACAAATTCAAAAAAAATGATTAGTAGTTGTGACAAACAGCAGATAATGTTATAACACTTAAAACATCCCCAAAACATTCAAAGGCTTTAAATAGGGCTTGAAATAAAGTCACTTAGGTTCTATATCTATGTAGATGCTTTGTATTGGGAATGCCCACAGTTCATTAAATACTCAAGAGACCCAAGAAGACAAATCTAAAGGTGATGCTTCTGGACAAATCACACAATGGTGTCACACTTTGGATGAAATGTTAGACCAAAACCTCTGGGCTATGGATCATGCCAGGCTGAAGAGATTGTTTAGTTTAGTTTCGAGATACAGCGTGGAAACAGGCCCCAGCGAGTCTGTGCCGACCAGCAATCCCCGCACACTAATACTATCCTACACACACTAGGTACAATTTACAATTTTACCAAAGCCAATTAACATGCAAACCTGTACGTCTTTGGAGTGTGGGATGAAACCGGAGCACCGAGAGAAAACCCATGCAGGTTATGGGAAAAACGTATAAACGCTGTAGAGACAGCACCCATAGTCAGGATCGAACCTGGGTCTCTGGTGCTGTAAGACTGCAACTCTACCATTGCACCACTGCCCGATTGGTTTAATTTGGCATCATAGACACAAAATGCTGGAGTAACTCAGCGGGACTGACAGCATCTCTGGAGAGAAGGAATGGGTGACGTAGAGTTACTCCAGCATTTTGTGTCTATCTTTGGTTTAAACCAGCATCTGCAGTTCCTTCCTACATAATTTGGCATCATGTTTGGTCATTCGTTGGCTGAAGGGCCTGAACCTGTGCTGTACTGGTCTATGTCCTATGACCAATGGCATACAGTACCTTCAGATTCAGGGACATTTTCTGTTATCAGGCAACTGAACCATACTATCACCAAGTAGAGAATGGTCCTGACCTACCATCGACCACATTGGAGACCCTCGGACAATCTTTAATTGAACTTTACTGAACATCTTGTGCTAAACCCTTTATCCTGTATGTGTACAGCATGGACAGCTCGATTGTAATCATGTGTAGTCGTTTCGCTGACTGGACAGCACACTACAAAAAACCTTTTCACTGTATCTCGGTACACGTGACAATAACAAACCAAAATAAACTAAACATTACATACCCAGTCATGCTTTAAAAAAAAACACGGAGTTTCTCCCCAAAATGCTGTCATTTTCCCAGGTTTTACTCTCCATATTACCATTGAGGTAAGTACATGACATTTGGTTTTTTTCTGCTATTGAATGCAGTGACTTGTATTGAGGATTGGTTCATGATACTCAAAAGAGCAAGTCTCAGCAGTATATCCACATGCACCTGGCATTACAACCAAGGCTTATCCTGTATATGTACAGCACTTCTTTAAAGAAAGGAAACGGAAATTTGCATTGGGATGATCCAAAGTAACTCAGCTACTGAATTCCTTTTAACTGTAGTTATATGTTTGCAGTATTTAAATTCGATGCCCTATTTTCGTACAAAGTCCCTCACTCAGCAAGTGAATAACTTACCCAATTTTTCTGCGGTGTGGATGATGGACACTTTTTGGCCAAGAAGTCATTGTTCTTCTCAGATTTTTTTGATGTCTACACAGGATGGTTCGTAAGGACACTTGTGTTCACCATTTTGGAATGATAGACATAAAGTGCAGGAGTAACACAGCGGGTCAGGCAGCATTTCTGGAGAACGTGGATAGGTGACATTTTGGGCCGGGATCCTTCTTCAGACAGAAGGAAGGTCCTGACCCAAATCGTCACCTATCCATGTTCTCCAAAGATGATGCCTGACCCGCTGTGTTACTTCAGCACTTTATATCTTTTTTTTGTGAACCAGAATCTGCAGTTCCTTGCATCCATATTGGAAAAATACTATGGTTTGCACAGGAAACAGTCATACTTGTTTCTCAAAACTCACCATCCATATTTCCTTATGGCTTTGAAGGAAACCTTTTGGATTTTAAGGCTATCCATGCTCACAGAGCAATTCTGTTATATCCCAATTTTCGTATCAAATCCACTCCCCCAGTCATGGAGTCATAGATCTATACAGCAAGGAAACTGGCTCTTCAGCCCAACTTAACCATGCTTCCGCACAGCAGAAACTCCCAATGGGCCGCGCGGCACAAGCTCCCGATGGCCCGCTGGATTCTGCCAAACCCCGGCAGCAGGCTTGGTACTCCCGCCATGGAACTGGGAACCCGCCTGGAGAGGGAAGCTACTGACCCCAGCTCCTGCTCATCCCCGAGAACCGGAGAGGAGGGTGGGGAGAATTGGCAATGGCTGCGGATGCTAGAACAAAGGGGCGGTAAGAAGAACCGGGGTCTTGCGTTCCGCATCCTCAAGGTTGGCTGCAGAAGGTGCCCCTAGGGAACAAAGGCTAAATGGTGGCTGGATGAGGAGAGGGACGATGGTTCACTGGATAGCCTTTATGGCCAGCGACAGCTGGGACTTTGAAAATGGTGCCAAAACCTAGCAATTCTTGCAGATAGACTCAGTGGGCTGTTTTCTATACATTCTGTACTTAATCTGGAATTATACTTTTGTGTGGCAATAATTTTATTGAATTGTATGCAAAAACAGAGTTTCTCTGGAATAGGTGATAATAAAGAACCATTGAACCAATGAAGTTGGCATATTGGGCTAATCCCATTTGCCTGCGTTTAGTTCAGAGCCCTTTAAACCCTTCCCATCCATATATCTATCCAAGAATCTTTTAAAAGTCATAATTGTATTTGCATCAGAAATAACTTTTTATTTTATTTGTATAGAATGAGTTTTTATAGTTTAAAATGGCTAAAACTGAGCACAATGTAAAGGTTCACTGGTTAACAAGAGAGCAGTATTGATGGAATAATTTATTGAAGATACATATCACTTGAATTCAAAAGTTAGACATTGATAAAATCGCATGTGCCCTTGTAATACTGGAAGGTTAAGAAGACCAGGGCTTTTTCCTGTTTCTGTTTCTGTTTGTTTTCTACTGCACAACTGCCAACAGCTGGGCTATCTCATGCAGGTTTCGCTCGAGTGGATACTGGTTGCAAAAAGGTTATTTAGATTTTTATGTGGGCAAGTTTGGTGAGATGATCCATGTCCAAGTTGTCGAGCTGTGACTTTAAGAGTGACAAGGTTGGTGCGGATCTGGTGGTGTCGGGAAGGATGTTCCACCCTGGGATAGTCCATGGATATAGTGACTGTAGGTAGCTATTTTTGTTTGCTCTAAGTCTAGTATAATTGAAGTGACCTGAAGACTGTCTTGTAAATTTCTGGGTATTGGATTGAATAAAGTGAGATATGTGAGGGATGATGCCATGAGTCTCTTTGTAGACAGTACATAAGCAGGCTTTGGTGCGTCTTGACTCCACGACTCCCAGCCAAGGCGATTTAACATATCAGATACCCTTGACTGTCTTGCGTAGTCGTCACAAACAAAACGTGCTGCACGCCTCTAAACCTTGTCATGGGTGTCAATGTTATTTTTCTGGTTAGGGTCCCATATTGTCTGGCAATATTCCAACAGTGGGCGGACAAGTGTTTTGTACGCTACCTCCTTTGTTGGTTTGTCACAACCGGGTAAATTTGGGCGAAGGCCCAAAGTTCTGTTTGCTTTTGTGGCAATCTGGTTTATGTGTCTGTCCCAAGCTAGGCCAGACGTGAGTTCTACTCCCAGGTATGGGTGGTGATCAACTTCTTTAAGCAGGTTGTCTCCCATCTTGTACCGGTTTATGATCGGCTTGACTTTATGAGTAACTCTCATGGAAAAGCATTTGGCGTAATTGAAACCCATTTGCCAAATGGTTTCCCAATTGGATAGATTGCTTATGTCATTTTGAAGAACCTTGGCATCTTCGGCAGCTTTGATCTCTCGATACACAATACAGTCGTCTGCGAAGAGTCTCACTCTCGAAGACGTCGTCAGGCAGATCATTGATGTAGATTAAGAACAGCAAGGGTCCCAACACCGTTCCCTGTGGCACACCGGACTCAACTACAACCTTTTGATGTCGTTTGGTGAGGAATCAATCAATCCAGGAGTAGATGTTATTTTGGATGACATAGGGAAGAGAAGGCAAGGCTGATATCCAAGTTGTTATTGTGAATATTTCTTAAGAATTATGAAGGGATCTATTAAGGTATATAACTCAAAAATATGGGATTATAAATATAGAGACTACAGGGAATTTGGGAGAAACCCTTATTTAGAGGTCAGTGGCAAAGTGACAAAGTATCTGAAAGAACAATGTGGAGAAACCATAGATACATCTAAAGAGAAGGTTCTCTTAATGAGCCTAGATGGAAAATTATGGGATGAGGTTCACGTGGAGTCTTAGCAATGGTCTGGACTATTTGAGCCAAATAGCTGTTTCTGTAGCATGTGGACTTTGAGACCAGTCTGAAGAAGGGTCCCGATCCGAAACGTCGCCTATCCATATTCTTCAGAGATGCTGCTTGACTCTCTGAGTTACCCCGGCACTTTTATGTCCATTTTATTCTTATGTGTACTCTGACATTCAGCACATGCATCCAATTTGACTACAGGCTACATTGAGATGTGTTGCTAAGCAGTTACGATATATTCCAGAATTAATATTCCAGACTGACTCAATGAAGCTTTTGAGTGGGCATTGGTTGATTGCCTGGATTGGAATTATCACTCCATCGTCTTCCGTCACCTGACTGATATTTGGAAACAGCTTGTGATATATCTAGCAGCCAATTGCAGCCTTGGTTCTTGTGGGCAGAACATACTTGAGTTATCTTTCATGTTCCTGGTAAATGTTAACAACCAGTTGAACTGGAACAGCTTGGCTGGGGAAATCATTTGATTCCCATACAAAGGACCTCAGAACTACAGTGAGAATACAGATCACATTCATATCTTGTGTCATAAAAGCTTATTAATATTTCATGAAGTAAACATAATTGACTGGATAACCAAGTTGTGAACTTTGTCAGGGCAAAGGTAGTCTAGAGTGAATAACGAGTAAAATGTAAAAGGGTCCCGACGCAAAATGTCACCTATTCATGTTCTTCACAGATGCTGTGCAGGAAGGAACTGTGGATGTCGGTTTGTATCAAAGATAGACAGACACAAGTGCTGGAGTAACTAAGCGGGTCAGGCAGCATGAACCGCTGATCCGCTGACATGCTGAGTTACTCCAACAATCCTCCACAAGAATAAAGAATGTTTAATTGTCGTATGTATGGAACATTAAATTCTTATTTGGTACAGATTTACAGGCCCATTAGGCTCAGCCTGTCAGTATTTTGGACAGTAGACACCTGAAAATGGTTCAATCTTGTCAACTGCTTTCTGATGGTGGGTCATTACACCTTTCTTGTGTAGGATTATTAGTTTTATCTCAAAAGGTCAGAGAGCGGAGAGGGTGAAAAGGACTGCAGAGCAGCGATGCTTTGTCAAGGTGAAATGAAAGGTGAGGGAGGCATAAGAAGAGGAAACAGGAATGATTTTGAACTTGTATTTTTCAGTCCAGGCTTGCAGATATAAAAGTGTGTAGAGAGGAACTGCAGATATTGGAAAACACCAAAGATAGACACAAAGTGCTAGAGTAACTCAGCGGGTCAGGCGGCATCTCTGGAAAAAAGGTTGGGTGACGTTTCAGGTCTGACCCTTCAGATTCATTCTGAAGAAGAGTCCCGACCTGTGAACTTCACCCATCCTTTTTCTCCCGATATTAAAAATGTATCAGCTCACAGGGAAAAAGTAATCCATGAGCTACAGGGTTAACCTGCTGTCCAATGCCATCTAACCACCAAAAGCATCTCTTGTTACAAGTGTGTAGGATCAAGTTACAAGAGGGCTGAGATACAAAAAGCAGCCTTGGGCCCTTTTAGAATTGGGCCTCATTAATATTCAACAGGAAGGGTGAATCCCAATTGGATAAGACTCAGTGGGTTAACTAAGTATTTCATGTGAAAAGTAAAGCACTTAACAATACGCTGTGCCCAGTGGCAGAGACGAGGCAAGAAACAGGTATGTAGGCAGTGTTGATTAGAATCACTAACTTTCAAGTTGATAAATAGCATTTGAGCTGTGATCTAGTCTATCTGCTTTCTTTCTCAACAAATTGTTTATGATCTCTCTCTCGCTCTCTCTCTCTCCCCTTCCTTCCTCACTCACTCACTTTTTCTCTCCCTTTTTCTATTTGTTGTCTTACTCCTCCATCTTGCCTGCCATTGTTTCTTTTAATACTCCAATATGTACTTGGTGATTTGTCTAATAAACATGTTAGCTCTGTTTCAGTTCCGTATTGTTTTTTTAAAATCAGTAAAGTTCCCTTTACTTCTCATATCATGGCCTATTACACCTGGTACAGTCAAAGGTAGACACAAAATGCTGGAGTAACTCAGTGGGACAGCATCTCTGGAGAGAAGGAATGGGTGACGTTTCGGGTTCTTCAGTCTTCAGTGACGTTTCTTCAGTCTGAAGAAGGGTCTCGACCTGAAATGTCACCCATTCCTACTCTCCAAAGATGCTGCCTGTCCTACTGAGTTACTCTGCCATTTTGTGTCTACCTTTGATTTAAACCAGCATCTGCAGTTCTTTCCCACTCACCTGGTACAATGCCACCCTGATTGGTTGAAAGATATCTGCGATGGGCCATGAACATTGGTAACCACAAGGTTTTTTTAATGAACTTTATAAATACGCTTTTTGTAGCTGAAATCTCGTCATTCCTTTATAAATAAGCACCCTTACATTAACAAACCAAAACGGAACTTGAATTGCCTTTACCGTTGTACCTGAAATCTCAAGAGTTTGGAGATGACCATTTTTAAAATTCAGTGGGCGAGCAATTTGAGGATCCTTCTTCCATTGAAGAAAGTTGGTGAGATATGTAAAGGTGATGGGGTGGGAGTGGGAGATATAGTGGGAAATTCATGGGCCATTAATTTTTTAATGCCCAACGTCTGTCAATCCTTTGCACATTTTTATTTTAACTTTTTATTAATTAAGTTAATGTGCAAGTTTTCCAAAATAAATGAATCTGTAAATTTAAACATGGAAAAACGCAGATCTGGCAAGTGTTGGTTGAACTGTGGGTGGGGCAGTGTGCAGACTCACTTGTGTTGACACAATTTATATTTATCTACGACGAACTTCCAATGCACAAAGAAATCTAAAGTTAATCATTTTGAAAGGCTTTTCATTTCTTAAAAAGTGAAACATTGCAAGGAAACTTATTTTTCTGGTACAATCCAGTTGGGTCACCATATTTCAGATCTGAAGTTGCATCCAAGAAAAATATATCATTTAAAAAAATTATTATTTTATTATTAAATTATAAATTAAATGATTATTTTCCATTAATTGACTGCTTCTGTTTTCCAAAATATCCTGGGAACTGTAGAATTTCCCATTCTTGGGAGCCCAGGAAAGTTCCAGATAGCACCCAGTTCAAAAATGTTTTAATACGTGATTATGAGATTGGATATCTATTAACCAGTATGTTGCTAACTTCTCTGAGAATAAAACTCTTGTATCAATTCAAGAAGACATTTCATCAATACATTTAGAAATCTTCAAGGTTTGTTTATTTCAATCAACGCTCAAATCCTTGTCAAGGATTCCTTTACGTTTTTCATCTTTCTCAATGTTTCTTAGATGATTCCATGATTGTGAATTCAGATTCTTCTCATTCATCGTCAAAGCCCACATCCCAGCCCCCATATTCCATTCTCCTACCTCCACCTCCCAATCCATGTTAATTTCCCATGTTGATCGTTCTCAGGATAAGGAGTCGACCATTTAGGACTGAGAAGTGATGTTTCTTTGTTCCAGCTTGTGAATCTGTAGCATTTTCTATCCCAGTGGGCTGCAGATGCTCTGTCTTTGAGTATATAAGCCTGATACTTTGCTTTAGACGTTAAAGGCACCAAGAACACGGTAGGAAAATAGATGTCGGAGAATAAGTAATGACCTTACTGAATGCAAGAATGGGTGTGAGTAACCTTTTGGCCTCTTATGAAGAAGTTTCTGAAAGTTGTTTGAGATTTGTCTCTAGATTAGTTTGAGTTTCTGCCATGCTGCTGCTGTAACAGAATAATTTTAATTAATATTCTGGATTCAATTTGCCTACGATGTTTATGCTTTTGATGATATCCCATCTAAAGCTTGTGTTTTATCTTGTATTTGCCACTGTGGTGCTTAATCACGTCTCCTGCAAGGGCTGTAGAGCCAAAATAATTGTGCAAAGTAGTTGAAGCCAGCAATTGTGAAAATCAAGCTGATTCATCCTGCCCTTGGCAATTCTGTTCAGTTTGCATTCCCTCCCCCCCAACCCCGTAGATACACACAAAGTGGTGTGTGGAGTAACCAAGCCGGTCAGGCAGCATCTTTGGAGAAAAAAGCTGGGTGACGTTTCTGGTTGGAACTCTTCGTCTGTGTCTGAAGAAGGGTTCCGACCCGAAACGTCACTCATCTTTCTCCAGAGAAAGAGCGCCTGACCCGCTGAGTTAATCCAGCACTTTTGTGTCTATTTTCATAATAAGCCAGCATCTGCAGTTCCTTCCCACACATTAGGTTCCCCCATATTGCAGCTGGTAATTGTTGCCTCACAGTGCCAGAGTACCTGGTTCGATCCTGACCTCAGTTGCAGTCTGTGTGAAGCTTACACGTTCTCCCTGTGACTGCGTGGATTTCCTCTGGGTGCTCCGGTTTCCTCCCAAAGACATGTGAGCTTGTAGGTTAATTGGCCTCTGTAAATTGTCCCTACTGTATAAGCAGTGGGATAACACAGAACTAGTGTGAACGGATGGTCGACGTGGACTCGGTGGGCCAGTTTCCACACTGTACCTTTCAATGATTCAATGAATTAAGGCACTTTCTATAGCACATTTTGGAATTTGTGGGTTTATAGACAAATTAACATTTTTTACAGTTTAGTTCCTGTGATAATCTGGGATCTGAAACAGCCAATTTAAAAACCTAGCAACCTTCCACAACGAGATCATCAAATAACCTATTTTGAGATGCATTAGGAGATATACGTCCTACCCAAACCAACCCATCCCCAGGCACTTTCCCCTGCAACCGCAGGAGATGCAACACCTGTCCCTTTACCTCCCCTCTCAATCCATCCAAGGACCCAAACAGTCTTTCCAGGTGAGACAGAGGTTCACCTGCACCTCCAACCTCATCTATTGCATCGGCGAAACCAAACGCAGGCTCAGCGATCGCTTCGCTCAACACCTGCGCTCAGTCCGCATTAACCAATCTGATCTCCAGGTGGCTGAGCACTTCAACTCCCCCTCCCATTCCCAGTCTGACCTTTCTGTCATGGGCCTCCTCCAGTGCCATAGTGAGTCCCACCAGAAATTGGAGGAACAGCACCTCATATTTCACCTGGGCAGCTTGCAGCCCAGTGGTATGAACATTGACTTCTCCAACTTTAGATAGTTCCTCTGTCCCTCTCTTCCCCTCCCACTTCCCAGATCTCCCACTGTCTTCCTGTCTCCACCTATATCCTTCCTTTGTCCCGCCCCCCTGACATCAGTCTGAAGAAGGGTCTCGACCCGAAACGTCGCCCATTCCTTCTCTCCTGAGATGCTGCCTGACCTGCTGAGTTACTCCAGCATTTTGTGAATAAATGCAAGATACAGAGATAAACTCCAATACTGTTATTTATAAAAGTGTTAAGGACATTTTATTTCATTGTGAAGGAGACGCCCAGTGGAGTGGGGAGAAGGAAAGAGCCGGAGGAGTGGGGAGAGGGAGAAGACCGCAGGAGTGAAGAGAGAGAAAGAAGGCCCTAGCAAGGAGAGGGAGGGGGATGGGGTAGGGAAAGAACAGGCAGGAGGTATGCGGAAGAGTGAGCAGCGGATTCGGGGGAGCCAGAGGAGTGGGGAGAGAGAGCCGGAGGAGTAGGGCGAAGGAGGGCTGGAGGAGTGGGAGAGATGGGGGGGGTTATGAGCTGGTGAAAGTGACTTGAGAGAAAAGAGCCGATGAGGGCCGGGATGTGTGGGGAGACAAGGCCAACATTCGAGCAGAGAGGTCCGGAGGGGTGAGGTGTTTGGGTGAGGCCGGAGGTGTGTGGAGTAAGAGGGCTGGAGACTGGGTGGTTGGGCGGTGCTGCGCCAGCTGCCCATTGGTCCGCGCAGCCCCGCCGCCAACACATTCTAACCGTGGCGTTGGCAACACATTCTAACTGCAGCGGTTGGGGAGCGCCGCGCGCAACACAGCGTCCCTCAGTGGGATGCCAATTTCAAGCATTTAGCGCGGGGCCCTCGAAAGTGCGGGGCCCGTAGCAAATGCTACTTTTGGTACTATGTTAATCCAGTCCTGACGATGAGCGTTTGTCGGCACTGAGCCTGTACTAGCTCGAATTTAGAAGAATGAGGGGGACCTCATTGAAACATACAGAATAGTGAAAGGCTTGGATAGAGTGGATGTGGAGAGAATGTTTCCACTAATAGGAGAGTCAAGGACTCGAGGTCATAGCCTCAGAATTAAAGGACGTTCTATTAGGAAGGAGATGAGGAGAAATTTCTTTAGTCAGAGGGTGGTCAATCTGTGGAATTCTTTGCCACAGAAGGCTGTGGAGGCAAAGTCAGTGGATATTTTTAAGGTAGAGATATATCATCATATCATATCATATATATACAGCACGGAAACAGGCCTTTTCGGCCCACCAAGTCCGTGCCGCCCAGCGATCCCCGCACATTAACACTATCCTACACCCACTAGGGACAATTTTTTTAATACATTTACCCAGTCAATTAACCTACATACCTGTATGATTCTTGATTAGTACAGATGTCAGAGGTTATGGGGAGAAAGCGGGAGAATGGGGTTAGGAGGGAGAGACAGATCAGCCATGACTGAATGGCAGAGTAGACGATGGGTTGAATGGCCCAATTCTGTTCCTATTCCTCATGACCTCTTTAGACTTTAAAAATGCAGGCCTGAAACAGACCTTTCAGCCCACTGAGTCCGCGCCGACTAGCAATCCCCGCACTAACACTATCCCACACACTAGGGACAAATTACAATTTTACCAAAGCCAATGAACCTACAAACCTGTACATCTTTGGAGTGTGGGGGGAAACCGGAACACCCAGAGAAAACCCACATGGTCGCAGGGAGAACATACTGTACTAACTTCGTACAGACAAAACCCGTAGTTGTGATCGAATCCGGTTTCATTGAATACTGTCCTATTCTATTTAATATTTTTCCCAATTCATGAACCCTTCTATTGATATTCTTTACCTCGGAAGATCAAAAGACTTGCAAAACATTATTGTTTGTCATCGCCTAACTTAGTGTTTTGGATTGTTATATGTAAACTTTTCTCCTGCTCTTTTAAACCTTGCTGGAGTCTCGGTGGCTTATTCTTAGTATTTGAGTGACTGTTGGATGTCCATAAATTAGAAGTACCCACCACCTTATCATTCTTCACACCATTTTGTTGTTCCTTAAGCAAATCTAGGGCCTCTATTATGCTATCTATAAGATCATTCCAGTATTCTTCATTACCTGTTGTACTTCTGAGGCCACTCTTAAATTTCAATTGATAAACTTAGTAAAAGTAAGATAAACTGATTCTTGATGTGGGTCTTCGACCCAAAATGTGACAATTTCTTTCCCTCCCCATTGGTACTGCTCAACCGTTATTAAGGATGCGTTTTCTGAGTACTTAGAAGCACATGATAAAATAGGCCAAAGTCAGCCTGGTTTTTTGGAAGGAGAGATCTTGCCCAACAAATCTGTTGGAATTCTTTGAGGGAGTAAATAGCAGGATAGACATTCAGTGGATGTTGTTTACCTGGATTTTCAGAAGGCATTTGATAAGATGCCACACATGATGCTGCTAAACAAGATGAGTCCACGGTTTTAGAGGGAAAATAAAGGGGGCTGTTTCTGCTTGGCTGCAGGTGACTTGTGGTGTTCCACAGGGGTCGGTATTGGGGCCACTACTCGTCACTCTGTATCAATGATTTGGATGATGGAATTGATGGCTTTGTGACCAAGTTTGTGGATTATACAAAAATAGATGGAGGGGCAGGTAGTGTAAAGGAAGCAGGAGGTCTGCAGAAGGATTTGGACAGATTGGGAGAGTGGGCAAACAAGTGTTCGATAGAATGCAGCATAACAAAGTGTGGAGTCATGCACTTTGGTAGTAGGAATTAAGCGAAGACTATTTTCTAAATGGAGAGAGGATTCAGAAATCGGAGGTGCAAAGGGACTTGGAAGTGCTGGTGCAGGATTCACAAGAGGTTAATTTGCAAGTTGAATCTATAGAAAGAAAGCAAATGCAATGTTAGCATTCATTTCGAGAAGACTAGAGTATAAAAACAGGGATGTAATGGTGAGGCTTTATAAGGCACTGGTCAGACCACATTTGGAGTATTGTGAGCAGTTTTGGGCCCCATATCTGAGGATGGATGTGCTGGCATTGGAGAGGGTCCACAGGAGATTTCTGGAAATTATCCCAGGAATGACTGGATTAACGTACGGTGAACGTTTGATGGCTCTAGACCTGCACCTGCTTACTTACCAAGTAATGAAATGCCTGGATAGAGTGGATGTGGAGAGGATGTTTTCAGTGGTTGACGAGTCTAGTACCAGAGGGACAGCTTCAGAATAAAAGGACATGCCTTTAGAAAGGAAATTAGGAATTTCTTTAGTCAGATGGTGGCGATTTTGTGGAATTCATTGCCACAGAAGGCTGTGGAGGCCATATCATTGGGAATTTTTAAAGTGGAGATTGACAGATTCATAATTGGTAAGGGCATCAAAGATTATGGTGAGGAGGGAGAAGAATGGGGTTGAAAGGGAAAGATCAGCCATGAATGTAGACTCAATGGGCTGAATGGCCTAATTCTGTTCCTATGATTTATGAAGTAACCTGCTGAGTTCCTCCAGCAGATTGGTGTTAGAGTAAGAATGTGTACTGGGGATTTTGTCTAGGAAAGATGAGAAAGATTGAATTGGTTCAAAGAACAGAATGAAAGGTAGATACAAGGAACTGCAGAAGCTGGTTTACAACAACAAAAAAAGACACATTGCTGGTGTAACTCAGCAGGTCTGGCAGCATTTCTGGAGAACATGGATACATGACATTTTGGGTCGGGGCCCTTTTTCAGACTGAATGTAAGGGGGTGGAGGAAGAAAGCTAGAGGAGAGGAGGGGCAGGACAAAGCCTGGTGAGTGCATCGAGCAGAAGGAATCCAAGCACTAAACAGCAACAACTTCAATTTATATTCCATTTATTGAACATTATGCCAAATTAAAGTAATTTCCTCTGTGCTTTATCTCCCTCTCAACTTTTGATGCTCCAGAGAAAATAATCCAAGGATAAAAAATTTAAAACTGCATATACATTCGTATTTGAGTATGATACCTTCTTAATTTCAGATTCTTTATAAATTTCCTGTATGAATTAATTTCATAAAACATTGAACAATGGCACAGTGGTAGAATTATTGCCATACAGCGCCAGAGACCCAGGTTCGATCCTGACTACAGATGCTTGGCTGTACGGAGTTTGTATGTTCTCCCCGTGATCTGCAAGGGTTTTCAAGAACATCGGTTTCCTCCCACACTCCAAAGACGTACAGGTTTGTAGATTAATTGGCTTGGTATAAGTGTAAAATTGTCCCTAGTGCAGGATAGTGTTGATCTGCGTGGATCGTTGGTCGGTGCGGACCCGATGGGCCCAAGGGCCTGTTTCTGCGCTGTATCACTAAACTAAACTGTACAGCACAGGAACAGGCCCTTCAGTCCACAATATCCATGTCGAACGGCATACCAAGTTAAACTAATCTCCTCTGCCTACATGTGCTCCAAATCTTAGAGCAACAAAACAATTTGTGCTTGGGTAGGGCCATTTTAAACACGAGGAAGTGGAGGGAATATATTAAAAATTTCCTCCATGTCTAACAAGATAGAAAACAATATATTTTTGTTTGTTACAGATCATGTATGGTGAGAGAGAAAGCACAAGTATCCTCTGAAGAACAGAGAAGAAGAAAGAAAATAGGAATGCCTTGCATGGGTAGCACAAACGGAACCCCAAAAGTAGCCGTGGGTCCATAATCGGCTACTGTTGGGTTCCGTTCCTGTTAGTCATGGACAGACTACCCGAATATTCCTCTGTTCAACAGCTATGTAAGGTGTGGAGTCTATTGGATCTCAGTTACAATACATTTTAAAATTCAATTATAGTGAATATATTTTTATTTTGACAATACTGAGATGAGTGTTCTTGCATAACTTTAATAAGCCTTATGTTTGTATTGATAATATAATTAATCTTAATCACTAACTTCAATCTAAACGTTTTGTTTCCCACTTTTGATATGCCATCCAGCATTTCCTCTCCACTGTGGTTATCTCCCCTCCACCAAATTACTTAAGAGCTCCTGGTCAACCTGTTTTTCTGGGGAGAAATCACTAAATAATTTGGCTTGGCTAAATTTGAGCTAATCTAAGAATTACCTGCCCTTGCTCTGTGCCCTGTTCATCTGTCACCAATGTGTTCATTCACCCAAGTTGATTCCTGGCCTGATAATCACAGTTTCTGGATTAACGTGGCGAAAAGGTAGACGCTATTGGCAGATACTATAGCATTACAACATTTAAAAGACATTTCGACAGGTGCATGGATAGAAAAGGTTTTGAGGAATATGGGTCAAAAGTGGGCATGTGGGACTAGCGTAGACAGGGTATCTTGGTCGAAGTGGGCAAGTTCGGCCGAACGGCCTGTTTCTGTGCTGTATATCTCTATGACTGACTTACCTGATTACTTTGTGTGCAAAAGACCCTCAAATTGCTGGTGTAGACCCTTCAAGTTCATCCTCAAAGAAAAGACCATGTGTCTTAGGCAGAGTGAGGGTTACTGCCTCTAGAAAAATGGAGAAATCATTTTTGTTCTAATTGGAGTGCCCAGATTTTTTGTGCATTCAGATAATGATCCAGAATGTATTTTGTTAAATGCCAGTGGCATATGAGTGAAGTTGTTATTTCTCAGCAATATGGCACCTCTTAGAACATAAAATTCTACAGCACAGGAACTGGCCTTTCAGCCCAATGATATCTGGGCTGACCATGGTGCCAATTTAACTGCACATCTGCTTGCAAGTGGCCTATATCCTTCAATTCACTGTCTGTCCAAGTAATTGTCTAAATGCCTCTTAATAATGTTATATGCTTCTATTAAGTCACCACTTAGCCTCTGAAGCTCTAGAAAAAACAATTCAAGTTTGCCCAATCTTACCTTTGCAGCTAATACTCTCATCCAGGCAATATCCTGGTAAACATCTTCTGCACCCTGTTCAAAGCTTCTACATAATTCCCATAATACAACAAACATAAATGTGCTTTAATCTTCTGGATCAGCCTGCCATGTTGAAAACTTTACTAAAGTCCATGTGTATAGCATCCATTGATCATCCCACATCAATCATCTTTGTTATCTCCTCAAAAAAACTCAATTGTGTTTGTAAGACATAAACTTGCCTATACAAACCCATGCTGACTATCCATAGGTGCATGCTTATCCAGTTGGGAGTATATCCTATCTTACAGAATCTTATCCAATAATTTCCCTATGTTTGATTTAAAACGCACCAGCATTGTCCTGGTATGCAAACACCAAGTATCACTACATGCTAGGATTCTATCTATCCCCAGTGTTGTGAAGAATGATATTCATTTTACCTCAAAATGTTCCTTTTAGATAGGCCATTATACCCTACATGCTTGTCACAGAAATCTTTACACAAAAGATCACAAATCCATTAAACAGTAGATAGACACAAAATGCTGGAATAACTCAGCAGGTCAGGCAGCATCTCTGGAGAAAAGGAATAGGTGATATTTCAGCTCAAGACCCTTCTTACACATGTGAGGAAAAGCCTTGCATTGCACATAAATTACTTTCAATCTGAGTTTTAAAACTCCATGAAATATTTGGTTTAATTTCCTAAATTAATGATCGCTGATAACAAGCTAACATTAAGTAGCCTGATATGTTATGAAAATGGTGACGAATATCCTATATTACATAATTTTGATTGTTTTGTTATGAATGTAGTTTGCAATTAAATAAAAGGAATTTGAACCCACAGCCTTCTGATTTGATGACAAAAGCCACTTGCTGATCCAAAGACACCGGTAGAGTTCTCTGGAATGACACGATCACTCCTGGTTAAGCCTAAATAAGTACTTACCGGGAAAGTCGTGTCAGCCAAGAGGGCTTCCCAGCTCCTCAGTGGAAGAACTCCAGCGATTCGTAGGATACATTTCAAGTAGCTTCTGAGAAGATGAAGTCCATCCATTGCGGGGAAAGCTGTTTGAAGACAATGACCATAGAAAAGATGAAACAATCAGATTTTAGGAACATTGGGAATGAGCACAGCTTCTTGCCACTGTACTAAATAAACTTTTTTTCTGTCTGTTCCCATTTTAGTGGTTTTCAATGACTTGCTTGGTTAGATGGCTGTGCTGTGTGGAAGGCTGGATAGGAAGGATTTAGAGGGATATAGGTCAAATGCAGACAAATGGGTTGAGCCCAGAATACCAACAGCCAGCGTGAACAAGGTGGGCTGAGCGATTAATTTCCATGCTGCATAACTCTATGACTCTAGCTCTAATTCAAACTTCAACTGTGCTTTCACTGATTCCAATATCCTGAATCCTGGAATAGCAATATAACAGTTTGTATTTTGCAGCAAGTTGCCAATCCCATCCATGTTTTGTAACCAAGAAAATTGATCATAGGCAGAATGGTAATCACCATTCTGGTAACAACATAGAAGGATACCATTTGGCTTACTAAGTCGATACCAGAATGTATGTAAGAGCGGTTCAGCTCACACTCCACCGTGCTCTCCCTGTGGCCCTACAAATTCATTATTTGCAGACACATATTCAATTCTAATCTGAACATGATAATTGAATCTACGCTTGACATTAAGCAGCAAATGATAAAGGTTTGTAAAGTAAAGTTTTCCATCGTCATATTTGGTTCTATTGCCAATTATCTTTTATCAATATCCCCTTGCTCTTTGGTCTTTCTGTGGTTGGTAACTTCTTTCTACTCATCTCTGCAAGGCTATCCCTCAACCTTTGATATTCCGGGGGTGATAAAGCCCCAGCCTATCCAGTCCCTCCATAGAGAATCTGTGTATCTCACTTACTGACATACCTCCTACAGCTGAGTGGTCGCACAAGGACTTGTACAGTTGTAATATGATGTCCCAACCTAAATACTGAATGCCCTAACCAATGAAAACATGTCTGCCAAATACGTCTTGGCCATCCAGTAGGTTTGATCTACAATTGCTTGGGCATGCCATATTTAATTTCTTGTGTAAGCATTGTGTTGTGTACCATCAGTTTCTAATTACATGTTACGACATACAATAGTGTGCTGCCCCTTTCCTTTATTATTTTGATCTGTATGGATGTAATATAATCACACTTGGGATTTATGGGTTTATACATATGGCCTACGTGAGTAAGCCTATGTGGGTCTTGGCATCATATTCAGCACAGATATTGTGGGTCAAATGGCCTGCTCCTGTGCTGTACTGTTGTATATTCTATGTCACAAGGAGAACTTCAAACTCCATGCCATCAGCACCCAAAGTCAAGACAGAACCTGCTGCAAGGCAGTGACTAATTGTGCCACTCCACCTTCTAAATATTAGAACCCATTATTAAACATGTCACAGCAGGGTACTTGAAAAAAATAAAGGTGATTAAGTAAAATCAACTTGGATTTGTAAAGAGGAAATCATGTTTAACCAATTTATTATAGTTTTTTGAAGTTGATATATGGAAATTAGTGTAAGTATATACTTTAGATTTCCAGATGACATTTGATAAAGTGCTACACCAGAGGTTTTTACTGAAAACAAAGGATGAGGGTGTAGGAAGTGATATGTTGGTTTGGTTAGAAGATTGGCTGACTTAGGCTTTTGGTTTTGCACTAATATTGGGTTTTTGTTTTTGTTTTTTTGTTGTTTATTAAGTTATCTATTGTGTACTGATGTTAACAGACCTGTTATGCTGCTGCAAGTAAGAATTTCATTGTTCCATTTGGGTACATATGACAATTACACATACTTGACACTTGAAATGCAAATAGGATAGAGTTAGTATGTAGAAACAAGGAACTGCAGATGCTGGTTTACCAAAGAAAGACACAAAGTGCTGGAGTACCTCAGTGGGTCAGTCAGCATTCTTAGAGATCATGGATAGGTGACATTTTGAGTCAGGGCCCTACTTCCGACTCAAATTGAGTTACTTTGGCTTGGTGAATTGTCAGAACTGGAATGATGCTTTAGAGATCTGTGGGTTAGATCCTATGAGTGATGCTACATCATTATAGGAAGGAAGTAGAGGATTTGGAATGTGTGCATAAAAGTTTTACCTCAGAAGAATCAAATACCTTGCAAGAATCATTAATTGCACCTTGGGCCAACTCTGCCCCAAAGCAAAAAAATAGATGTACCCATCTATAAATAACTACAAGACTTGCTAGTGGTTAAATGTCAGATGGCAAAGATAAGTAATTTAAGGTAAAGCTGCAGTGAATCTAACATTATGACCTTTATTATTCAATCCTGTTTAGTTGCATTCCACAAAGTGTTCTCATACATAGGCACAACTCATGTTATAGATGCTATGATAGGAACAGTGCAGGAGTAGGGATGTTCAGAAGAAGGGTTCCGACCCGAAACATCACCCATCCTTTTTCTCCAGAGATGCTGCCTGACCCCTTGAGTTACTCCAGCACTCTGTGTCCATCTTTGGTATAAATCAGCATCAGCAGTTCTTTGCTATAGATACCTGTGAGTTAATTATCAAAGATGACATCAGTGGCGGGGAGTCTAATACAAGTTCACCACCGTGAACTAATACAAGTTCACTTTTTAAATCTTAAAAGTTAACCCTTGCCGGCAATGCATATTTGAAAATGTAGCGCATTAGAAACATAGAAACATAAATAGGTGCAGGAGGAGGCCATTCGGCCCTTCGAGCCAGCACCGCCATTCATTGTGATCATGGCTGATCATCCACAATCAGTAACCCGTGCCTGCCTTCTCCCCATATCCCTTGATTCCACGAGCCCCCACAGCTCTATCTAACTCCCTAAATCCATCCAGTGATTTGGCCTCCACCGCGCTCCGTGGCAGAGAATTCCACAAATTCACAACTCTCTGGGTGAAAAACGTCCTTCTCACCTCAGGTTTAAATGGCTTCCCCTTTATTCTAAGACTGTGGCCCCTGGTTCTGGACTCCCCCAACATTGGGAACATTTTTCCTGCATCTAGCTTGTCCATTCCTTTTATAATTTTATATGTCTCTATAAGATCCCCTCTCATCCTTCTAAACTCCAGTGAATACAAGCCTAATCTTTTCAATCTTTCCTCATATGACAGTCCCGCCATCCCAGGGATCAATCTTGTGAACCTATGCTGCACTGCCTCAATTACAAGGATGTCCTTCCTCAAATTAGGAAACCAAAACTTTTCAGCCTAACTGCATTTCAAGAGAGCAGATCATTGAGATTATATATTAAAAGTTAAACTTGTAATTAAGTGGAAAGAATGACTGACTCACATTATTTGAAATGTAATCAAATTCCACTGTCATATCAAATTTCTTGTCAAAATATAGGAGAAATATAATCAACAGCCCTGTAATGAGAGTGATTAATAATCATGAAAGCCCTTCTAAAAACCATTACCTGCTCTGTATGCTACCTAGCTGTATGAATTTGGATGATTCTGAGCTTTGAATCTATTTTGCAAGACTGTAAGTACATTCCAACTTAGTTACATACAATAAATTATGTAAGGATAAACAAACACTGAAGAGGTGATTTAGCCAAATAAACAAAAGAGATATAAAGGGGATTTAAATTTCCTTTTAATTGTAGAGACACAGCGTAGAAACAGACTCTTTTAGCCACTGCCGACCAGTGATCAGCCCATATACTAGTTCTATCCCACACACTAGGGACAATTTACAGAAGCCAATTAACCTGCAAACCTGCATGTCTTAGGAATGTGGGAGGAAACCGGAGCACCCAGAGACAACCCATGCGATGACAGGGAGAGCGTACAAACTCTGGACAGATAACACCCATAGTCAGGATCGAACCCAGGTCTTTGGCGCTGAAAGGCAGCAACAATACCGCTGCGCCACGGTGCCACCCTTCGCTTAAGAATCCAATTTGGTTTCAAATTTAACAATGAGTTTTGTCAAAACTATTTGCAAGGAATTCTGAATGAAATGAGTGTTAACTTTCAGTCTGAGAGAGGTGCTACCATTTGAAGATGGAATCAAGGGACCTCCGGTCATAATGACATATAAAATTGAATGAGTTTACCAAAAGCACAATATTCTAATCAATTCATGACCAGTAGCTAGGTGGAATAGTTAGTGTGGCGGAAAGGGCAGTCATTCTTGCAAGTATGCTAGAAAGCTTGCTGTTTATACTGTTCATTTGATGTTTAGTTTCCTGCTTTGACATGCATGGCTATGAGAGCAGCCATGAACAATCAATCTCATGGCTTGTGCCAAATTCCTCTTGATGTGTCAGAATTAGGTAACCAGAATGCAACTAATGCCAAAGATTATATTAGCTGACCTGAATTCATTACATTTGGTAAATATTACAAAGTGGGTAACTAAATGTACTCAGGAACACTTGAATGTTGTACAAGTATTTACAAATTTAGCATAATTGTCTTAATATACAGTGCCCTCCATAATGTTTGGGACAAAGACCCATCATTTATTTATTTGCCTCTGTACTCCACAATTTGAGATTTGTAATAGAAAAAATCACATGTGGTTAAAGTGCATATTGTCAGATTTTATTAAAGGGCATTTTTATTCATTTTGGTTTCACCATGTAGAAATTACAGCTGTGTTTATATATAGTCCCCCCATTTCAGGGCACCATAATGTTTGGGACACATGGCTTCACAGGCATCTGTAATTGCTCAGGTATGTTCTAATTGCCTCCTTAATACAGGTATAAGAGAGCTCTCAGCACCTCGTCTTTCCTCCAGTCTTTCCATTACCTTTGGAAACTTTTATTGTTGTTTATCAACATGAGGGCCAAAGCTGTGCCAATCAAAGTCAAAAAAGCCATTATGAGACTGAGAAACAAGAATAAAACTGTTAGAGACATCAGCCAAACCTTAGGCTTACCAAAATCAACTGTTTGGTACCTCATTAAGAAGAAACTGAGCACTGGTGAGCTTATTAATCGCAATGGGACTGGCAGGTCAAGGAAGACCTCCACAGCTGATGACAAAATAATCCTCTCTATAATAAAGAAAAATCCCCAAACACCTGTCCGACAGATCAGAAACACTCTTCAGGAGTCAGGTGTGGATTTGTCAATGACCACTGTCCGCAGAAGACTTCATGAATAGAAATACAGAGGCTACTCTGCAAGATGCAAACCACTGGTTAGCCGCAAAAATAGGATGGCCAGGTTACAGTTTGCCAAGAAGTACTTAAAAGAGCAACCACAGTTCTGGAAAAAAAGTCTTGTGGACAGATGAGACAAAGATTAACTTATATCAGAGTGAGGCAAGAGCAACTTATGGAGGAGAGGAGGAACTGCCCAAGATCCGAAGCATACCACCTCATCTGTGAAACACAGTGGTGGGGGTGTTATGGCCTGGGCATGTATGGCTGCTGAAGGTACTGGCTCACTTATCTTCATTGATGATACAACAGATGATGGCAGTAGCATAATGAATTCTGAAGTGTATAGACACATCCTATCTGCTCAAGTTCAAACAAATCCCAAAACTCATTGGCCGGCGGTTCATTCTATAGTAAGACATTGATCCCAAACATATTACTAAAGCAACAAAGGAGTTTTTCAAAGCTAAAAATGGTCAATTCTTGAGTGGCCAAGTCAATCACCCGATCTGAACCCAATTGAGCATGCCTTTTATTTGCTGAAGAGAAAACTGAAAGGGACTAGCCCCCAAAACAAGCATAAGCTAAAGATGGCTGCAATACAGGCCTGGCAAAGCATCGCCAGAGAAGACACCCAGCAACTGGTGATGTCCATGAATCGCAGACTTCAAGCAGTCATTGCATGCAAAGGATATGCAACAAAATACTAAACATGATTACTTTCATTTGCATGACATTGCTGTGTCCCAAACATCATGGTGCCCTGAAATGGGGGGGGGCCTATGTCTAAACACTGCTATAATTTCTACATGGTGAAACCAAAATGTATAAAAATGGCCTTTATTAAAATCTGACAATGTGCACTTTAACCATATGTGATTTTTTCTATTAATAATAATAAATAATAAACATTTATTTTATATAGCGATTTTCCAAGTGCTCAAATACGCTTTACAAAAACAGTCATGACATAAAAACAAACAGACGAACTATCCTGACGGAGAAGCGGCGAACAAATAGCGCCAGCGTCCTCTCACGTCGGGGTCCGGCAGTAGACAATAAAAATACAAGACACACAATTACAATTTTAACACAAACAGCCATCACAGTGATTGCTCCAGGCACACCCTCACTGTGATGGAAGGCAAAGAAAAGTCTTATCTCCTCCTCATCCTTCTCCCGTGGTGCCACGAGGCGATCGAGGCTCCTGACTTTTGAAGCCCCCACCGGGCGATGGAAAGTCCCAGGGCCGAGCCGAGCAGGCCGATGAAGGTCCTGAGCCCCCACCGGGCGATGGAAAGTGCCGCGGCCAGGCCACGCAGGGCGATGAAGGGCCTGCGAGCGGGTCGATCAAACCTCGCGCTCCGGGGCGGTCGAAGCTGCTACGGCAGGAGCTCCCGAAAGCCGGTCTCCAGCCAGGGACCTGCGAACTCCAGATGTTGCGGTCTGCAGGGCCCACGGCCGAAGCTTCCGAGATGGTAAGTCGGCCCTGCGACCGGAGTCTTCAAGGTCAATCCCAGCTGTAGGCCGCCGACTCCACGGTGTTAGGCCATAGCGCGAACGGTGATACGACACGGTAAAGGTCGCATCTCCGTTGAGGAGGAGATTAGAAGAAAAGGTTTCCCCCACCACCCCCCACATATACAGAGCTAAAAATAAATGAAAACATACATTTAAACGATAACAAAAGACAAAAACAAAAAAAAGGCAGAGAGACTGCCGGTGAGCCGCAGCTGCAGAACGCAGCCACGCCCCTATATTACAAATCTCAAATTGTGGAGTACAGCAGCAAATAAATAAATGATGGGTCTTTGTCCCAAACATTATGGAAGGCACTGTACACATCTAAAAAGTGCTACCAAATTTTGTCCCAACTTCTGACAGATAGGGTGCTGCCTTACAGTACCAGAGACCCGGGTTTGATCCTGACTATGGTGCTGCCTGTATAGGGTTTGCACATTCTCCCTGTAACTGCGTGGGCTTTCTTTTCGGTTTCCTCCACATCCCAAAGATGTGAAGGCTTGTACGTTAATTGTCTTTTGCAAATTGTCCCTAGTGTGTGGCATAGAACTAATGTATGGGTAATTGTTGGTTGGAGCAGACACGTTAGGCCTGTTTCCACGCTGTATCTCTGAAACTATAAACTACAAAACTAAATACAGCACGCCTGTAACCCAATGCATTCCACCCAGAACCAGTATCTCTTAAATTAGCCACTCAACACTGTACAAGTACACATATCACAACAGGTTTTACTACTCTGCTGTTGCTCAAGTATGCTTGGATTTCTATAATAGGTTGAACTCCTGCCAATGCAACAAGTTTATTCCAGTGCAAAATCAACTTCTCAAAGATTGGGTGTCAGTTTCTCATCCCAGCCAAGGTCACTTTATCCATGGATGATTTAACATTATTTAAAATTGGTTACATCTTGAATTACCTTTACTGCTGAGGTCCACAGAGCATAGTGCTCCAAGCCGTCAAGTCAACAATGTCAGTGTCCCTTGGCACTTAACCCTTTTGCTTTTACTTACAATAAAACATCCTTGGAAGGTGATGATAGCCCTCCAATCATTGGCCTTGATCATTTCCAAAGACATCACTGCCATCATTTTAATGCCATACTTTTAAAACTATATTAGAGTTTCTGATGTTAAGG
Source organism: Rhinoraja longicauda (assembly GCF_053455715.1). NCBI lineage: Eukaryota > Metazoa > Chordata > Chondrichthyes > Rajiformes > Arhynchobatidae > Rhinoraja > Rhinoraja longicauda. The sequence goes on along the minus strand of NC_135969.1, from coordinate 17,574,521 downwards.
TAAAAGGAGTAGGTTAAATCTGCAAAGAAACCAAGTTAAATTAAAAAGAAGTCAAAAGGGACAAAGTTTAAAGGAAGAAAAGTTTAAAGGAGATGTGCAGGGCACGTTTTTCTACACAGAGGGTGCTGGGTGCCTGAAACGTTTTGCCTGGGGTGGTGGTGGAGGTAGATACAATGGTGGCATTTAAAAGGCTTTTGGATAAGCACATAGATGTGCAGGGAATAGAGGGATATGGATCACATACAGGCAGATGAGATTAGTTTAATTTGGGATTATTTTCAGCACATTGTGGGCTGAAGGACCTGTTCCTGTGCTGTGTTACTTTGCTATGTACAGGTATTGCTGTTGAGTGCTGGGGTGAGAAAGGGGGATCAAATTAAAGCTAGATCTGAGTTGCTCCAGCATTTTGTGCCTACCTTCAAAGGAATAAAAAGTGCAGCTTGAGGCATCCAGTGCTGGTGGAGATAGAATGGTTGCAATTGTGCGGTGACTGAAAGAAGTTAAATGTAAAGTTAATGGGCACTGAAGGGCTTAATATAAACTGGCGAGGACCATGTGAAGAGAGAACATTTCTTTATGCAGAATAACATGAGAGTAAATTACCAGATGAACTGATATTTAGTGAAACATTGAAATAGTTGCTAGGAGGTAGAAAAGGCTTGAATGATGTGGAACTCGGAAACTTAAAATCATATGAGAATGAGGTCACAAAAGGAAATCAAAATACCAATGCTTGTATTTTAATCCTATGACTCGTGATAGGTTGTGGATGTAGGCACAAGTTTTTTTTAAAATGCAGAATACTACAAATGATATTTACAAAGACTAGATTTGCCAGTTTTAAAAGACAGCATAAATAAAATGTTATTTAAAACAAGATGAACATACAATGGTATTCCAGATTGCCCTAAGTGTTGCTGCAAGGCAAGTAATATGTAAGATGTGGACACAGGAATGGCAGATGCTAGTTTACAAAAAGAAGGCACAAAGTGTTGGTGTAATTCAGCGGGTCAAGCAGCATCTCTGGAGGTCATGAGATTTTCTGCAGTTCTCACATTAACCTACTGACCTAAGGTATCACAGATACCTTCGATTTGTACCAGCATCTGCAGTTATTTTCCTACTTAACCTACTGACCTGATTGCCAAAAGCACCTTTTCCAGTATAATCAGTTGGATCAAGTAGATTGTTCAATGCAAGTTAACACAATTGTGCAGGTTATATTGGAAGGATCAAAGGATAATAACCTGGCTGCCATTGATCGTAATCACATCTTGAACTCTTTACCATTCTGCATTTTGATTCTTCATACCCTTGGCCTCCCGGCTTTGATCACATGTACTCTAAGTCAACACATATCTCCACCCAGGTTTCACCTAAATACTTGTTGCTTAATCACTTTATTTTACTTTTGGCTCTGCATGGAAGAAATCCCTGCAACAGAACTATGCCCAAATTCTTTACCTCTCCTGACCCAAGCCTCTTCATTCTTTTAAATATTAACTTATTTATCTCTTTCCTTCCCTCTTGCTTACACCAGGACATTAATTTCATCCCAGATACTTAATCCTATCCAATTAGCCATTTCTCTGAGTATCACACTGAAGGAGGCCATTCAATTCATCAAGCACGCATGACAGCTCTTTCGAAATATATATTTAATTAACCAAAGTTTACAGCTCTTTCTAAATTTCCTGATAATATTGAGTCCTCCAAGGTATTCAATTGTCCTTTGAAAGTTACCACTGAATCTGGACCCATTCATTGAGACAATTAAATCCAGGTTAAAACTTCAGGCCAATAATTGGCATACTAAATTCACCCGAATCAGTTTATCCAAAGTAATCTGATTTTGACAGGTACGTGGATAGTAAAGGATATGGACCAAATGCAGGCAGGTGAAAATAGTGTAGATGGGGTATCTTGATTGGCATGGACAAGTAGGACTGAAGGGCCTGCTTCCATGCTGTATGACTATGAATCAGGACCAGAATTTCTGGCAGTATATCCTAGTTCAACATTGTTGAATGCCTTGAGAGACTTCCAAAACATGCTAGAATTCTATCAGGTGAATGCCCGCAACAATGGCAATGCCTGAATACCATCGTGGGCTACAAGCAAAAATTAAAGGCAATCTCTGACACAACATATCTTTACCAGGTGAGCATAATGTCTTTTTTGTCTGTTTTGAACAGGCAAAGAAGGTTCCAGCTTAGCAAATTTCCTCATCCCTTGCTGGCTCTGTCCCATGGCAGAAGTCAAATTTGCTCAAATTTACAAAGAAAAACTTTCAGAGAACAGGTTGCCTGGATAGAATCACTGGACAAGTTCTGAAATTGTGCATCAATCAACTTACCACAGGTCTTCACCAACATCTTCAAACTCTCACTTCCACATTCTTCTGCCCCATCTGTTTCAAAGAAACCTCCATCATTCCATTTCCCAAGAAAAATAAAGTGACCTGTCTCAACAACTACCACCCAGTAGCTCTAACATTGACCATAATGAAGTGCTGTGAAAGACTGGTAATGGTCCAAATTTAAACCAGTTTTCCAGACAATCCAGACTCTCTAAAATAAAATGCCATCTCTCTTGCACTAGTTTCAGCTCTGGATCACCTTGAAAATAAGAATAGCAATGTCAGGATGCTATTCATTGACTTCAGCTCAGCCTTCAACACCACAGTACCAAATAAGCTCATCCTTAAAACCACGACCATGGCCTTGGAGCCTACATCAGTGAATAACTTCAGGACTTCCTGAGTGGCAAACTTCAGTCAGTTAGAATGGGTCATAACATTTCCACATCCCAGCATATGTAAGGTCCTTTCAAGACTGAAAACCGCAGGAAAGAACCTGTTCTTGAACTTAGTGGCACATACTTTCAAGCTTTTTTGCCCTCTGTCCAACGGGAGAAGAGAAAATAATCGGGGCATGAGTAGTGCTTGATTATGTTGATGCTTATGTTTCTGCCAACATGATTGAAACTTTATTACCATTGGCCACACTTCTGGAGTGGTGCAACTGCTAAAGTTATTACCTCACAGCGCCAGAAACCCAGGTTCAATCCTGACCTCGGATGCTACCTGTGTGGAGTTTGCACATTCTTGTTGGGTTTCCTCTGGGTGCTCCACTTTCCTACAACGCACGTGTTGGTAGGTTAATTGGTAGGCAGTGGTAGAATATGAGAGAAATTTAGTTTAAGAGGTACACCATTGAAACAGGCCCATCAACTCTGTTATCCCACTTTCGCATCCACAAAGGCCAACAATTTCATTGATAGCATTATGGAAAGAATAACGTAGCATTTGTGTAAATGGATGGCTGATGGTCTGCATAGTCTTGGTGCGTCAAAGAGTTTTTTCCAAGAAGGTCCCAACCTAAAATGTCAACTATCCATGTTCTCCAGAGATGCTGCCTGACCCACTGAGTTACTCCAGCACTTTGTGTCTTTTTTTATAAGCCAGCATCTGGGTGACAATTCTTTGTTTTTTTCTTTATCCATGCAATATCTCTCTGAAAAAGATGGAGATATTCTGCAGATGTGCATGTTTACCTTGCCTACGTGTATTCTATTACTACCTAGTATTTGGGATGGAGACATTTCAGAACGCACCTTCACCACACAAGAACTGGTTTACCAAACCATCTTTTCACTCAGGGAGCTGAGGCTGAAGAAGGGTCCTGGCCCAGAACATCACCTGCCCGTGTTCTCCCGAGACGCTGCCTAGCCCGCTGAGTTATTCCGGCACGTTGTGTCTTTTATTGCAGTCTCTCTGTCTGGCATACCGGTTGCCATGGTGATCTATAGAACCGGAAATCCGACGCTGACCCGGAAATGATGGGCAGCGGGGTCGCCACCAAGATGGCGCAGCCCTGTGCCGTTGAAGGCGCCGCCGTCGCTGCCCCGGAGTTTAGCCTCGCCAGCTGCGCGGCCGCTCTGGATGCGGCGCTGGGCGGGAGGGCCGGCCGCGTCTGGTTCAAGGAGAGCAGCGGGCGTAACCTGAGGTCCCGCGACTGGATCGCACCCAGAGGGGCTCTGAGCAAACTCTACCCGCAGGGTCAGGTGGGCGAGGCGGCGGGGGAACGGACGGGTGACCGGGGCGTCAAAGTCACTACACTGCAGGGTGGGGGGGACACCTGACAGAAGTATGCAATCGTTATAAGAGGCATCAACAGGGTAGACAAAAGACACAAAAGTGCTGGAGTAACTCAGCACCTCTGGGGAACATGGACAGGTGATGTTTCAAGTCGGAATTTTCTTCAGACTGATTGTGTTAGGGGGTTCTGACCAGAAACGTCGCCTCTCCATGTTATAGACAATAGGTGCAGGAGGAGGCCATTCGGCCCTTCGAGCCAACACCGCCATTCAATGTAATCATGGCTGATCATTCTCAATCAGTACCCCGTTCCTGCCTTCTCCCCATATCCCCTGACTCCACTATCCTTAAGAGCTCTATCTAGCTCTCTCTTGAATGTTCTCCAGAAATGCCTGATCCACTGAATTACTCCAAACACTTGGTGTCCTTTTGTGTAAACCAACATCTGCAGTTCTATGTTTATAAACTCTAATGTTTTTAATGTTTTAGGTTCCCAGAGATCTCATCGAAAGGCTGCTGTCAGAGTATGGTCACCGCCTGTATATACGCAGTTGCATACAGACAGAAGCTGGATTGGTGATTCACTTGGACCATCCTGCCCTTTTTCAGCTGGTGCTGAGCAATCTCCCTCTCTACACAAGACCTCTAAAGTCTGTACTGCCAAAGAGGAAATGTGTGATTCTGAACTGCGCACCTTTGCAGGGGAGTAGGGGACCCGAATCACTGACAATTAATCATTTACGAACTATCCTCCTGGCAGACCATCTCACTGAAGTGTTCAGACAACAAGGGTATGTTTTACTTACACAAATTACAGTTTTTTAATCTGATGGTTATTATCTTTCTAAGAGCAACTATTTAAACAAATAGGCATTTAGTGTATATTTCCGAACAATGTTCTGGTTTGTTTTTCATGTTTGTCCTCAGCTATGTTGTACGTGTGGTACCAAATCTTCAGAAAAATGCTGGAGTCTGCAAGTTCCTGAGATCATTCGGCATCAACTGGACATCCTCCCTGGAAACCGTGTCAGACGACAGAAACATTTCTGACTTCAAGAAGATTCTCTCAGAGTCAGTTTACACTGAGTGTGGGCAGTTGGATACCCCTTCAAATCAGACTTGTCACACTCTGCCAAAAGGGGTGGACTACAAAGTGAATCTAAGACTGTTTATGAAGGAGAAGGAATTAGAAGGTTATGACACAAACTTAAATGTGGCTTTGGGTAGGTCCTTGAAAAGTAACAAGCCAGGCATACGTGCCTTTATGCTGGTAGTTGTTCTGTGACCAATGTGGTATCTGAGATGGAGAGATATTTTCTCATTTCATGGCATGGAAAGACTGGGAAAATATCTTTGAATGTTAAGTTCAAAAGGATGGCGCAGTGGAGGGAAGAATAAGACAATAAGTCTCCACATCCTGAATAAATACACATCAAATCTGTTTGTAAAATAGAATTCTAATCAATGTGTAGGAAAGAACTGCAGATGCTGGTTTAAATCGAAGGTAGACACAAAATGCTGGAGTAACTCAGCAGGACAGGCAGCATCTCTGGAGAGATGCTGCCTGTCCCGCTGAGTTACTCCAGCATTTTGTGCCTACGTTAGAATTATAATCAAGGTTGGTGCATATTAAATATTATTTAAAAGTAGCAAGCTGAAGCAAACCATTCTTTCTAGGAGTGAGGATTAATATTTGCTGCTTGGTGTTTTTAGATGTTAAACTAGAATAATTGATTCTGCTTTATACAGTGCAGGAGGAAACCCTGAGACAGATAGCAGAGCTTCAAAACACCGTCTTACAGGTCAGTGTAACCTCAGCTTACTTTCCTACGACGGACATGGACCAAAGTGACATGTTTCCCCTTATTACCTGATGCAAAATGTTGTGAACACTGCCCAACCCATCAACGGCTCTGACCTCCCCACCATTGAAGGGATTTACTGGAATCGCTGCCTCAAAAAGGCAGCCAGCATAATCAGAGACCTACACCACGCTGGCCACACACTCATTTTGCTCCTGCGATCGGGAAGAAGTAACAGGAGCCTGAAAACTGTAACGTCCAGGTTCAGCTTCTTGCCTACAGCCAAAAGGCTATTAAACACTACAACCTCAAATAAGCTCTGAACTACGTAGACTATTATTGTTATTATTGCACTATTATTGTTTGGGTTTTTTATGTGTGCGTGTGTATATATATAAGTATATGTGTATGTATTTGTTAGTATGTGCAGATATACACACACTGAACCTTTTGTTTTCTATCATTGATTATATTGTTTACATTGTACTATGTTTATATATTCTGTTGTGCTGCTGCAAGTAAGAATTTCATTGTTCTATCTGGGACATCTATCTATATACTAAAACTCTCGTTTGTTTGTTTGTTTGTTCCTGAACTACAGCCAAAACGGTACACGATACCGTGACAATTTTAGGCCCACCTTACTCACCGTCATCCCTTTGGTGCTAATGGAAGAAGTTTCATTGAAATCGGTGTAATATTTTTTAAGTTATTCACATTTTTAAGTTTAAATCTATCTCCTAGCTAGGGGGATGGGGGGATGGAGTGGGGGGGAGGGGAAGGGGAGGAGCGGAAGGGGAGGAGGGAGGGAGGAGGAGGGGAGGGAGGAGGGATATATATACACACTGCATTTTGTTGTTATTTATTTTATATATATATATATATATCACACAGAAATAAATAGAATAGTAGTGCAAAGTTAAAAAAATGTCCCTCAGTCTATATAATTCGGAGCCTATTTGTAGATTGTGGTGTTTAATCTATATTGGGGACTGGTGAGTTGTACTACTTGGATAACATTATGGATGGACCATGGATGTTTTTTTGCTGTTGCACTCTGCTCTGATTAAACTGAAATCCAATTTACAAACATGTTTTAAAGTAATTAAAATATGTTTTCAGACTCGGGTGGATGCAGAAGACCAATGCACGGCAATCCATGTGGTGGGCTGTGAGGAGGAGTTTCAGCAGCAGAAGACTGATGTTCTCTGGCGGATACTCAGCAGTGAGACTGATCGCGTAACGCAGGTTATTTTGACATATCGGGATTAGTAATGGAATGGTGGACCAAAGTCGAGACGGTGAATGGTCAATTGTTCCCGTCGAAAGTAACACATTTAAGAGCATTGCTATAAGAACACAAGCATTTAACTTGGAGCTCATCAACCTATGCAGGAATTCTCCTTTTGAAATCAATTAGATTAATTGGCCTCCATAAATTATCCCGCGTCTGCAGGGAGTGGATGAGAAAGTGGGATAACAGAACTAGTGTGAATGGGTGATTGATGGTCGACGTGGACTCATTGGGCTGAAGGGCCTGTTTCCACACTGTATCTCTAGACTAAATATGCCTGTCTTGCTGAATGTTACCACAATTTTTGGTTTATTTCCCTCATTTCAGCATTTGCAGTACTTTGCATGTTTACCAATCACCATTTTGCTTGCTTGCTTCAACTATTTGATCCAAGCCATTTCTTTGGCCTGGACTAATATAATTACAAAGTGATGCATTCAGATGGGCAGATCAAGCTTCTGCCTCTTTACCTGTCAAGTTTCAAGGCCCTTCGGCTCACAATGTATGTACCGAACATGATGCCAAGTTATATTTATGTACCGAATATGATGCTATGTTAAACTGATCTAATCAACTTGTACATGAACTATATCCCTCTATTCCTTACACTTTCATGTGCCTATCTAAAAGCCTCTTAAATGCCACTATCGTATCTGCCACCTCCAGTACCCCTATCAATGCGTTTGAGGCCCCCACCACTCTCAGTGTAAAAAAAATTGTCCTGCACAGCTCTATTGAACTTTTCACCTTATAGCTATGCCCTCTGGTTTTAGGCATTTCCATAGGACAGTCAGAAAAAGCTTTCTGACTGTCTACCCTAGTCATGTCTCATAATTTTATATACTTCTCTCAAATCTCCCTTCAAAATCTGACGTTCCAGAGGAAACATTCTAAGTTTATCCAACCTCTCCTTGTAGTTTAAACCCCCTAATACCAGGTAGTAATCTGGTACTCTGCACCCTCTCCAAAGCCTCTACATCCTTTCTGTAATGGGGCGATCGGAACTACATGTAATACTCCAAATGCGGCCTAACTCAAGCCTTACAGAGCTGCATCATGCGGCGCTCTGGTATTCTACTCTGGTGTGTAGAAGTAGTTTGATAATCTAATTAAACTGTGGTTAATTGAAATATTTATTGTGTATTTCTCTTGTACTTTGCAGAGACACCTTGTGTGTGGCCCAGTGAGAACAACTGGTGAACGCTCTCATCTCAGTGCTGTTCAGTATTTTCAGTAAGTCACCCGTGCAAATAATTACCACAATTTAGTCTGTCTTCCCTCATACTTTTTAGTTTGTCATCAATTCAAACAATTCATGTTAACACAGATAGTTTCCATAATAAAATAAAATTTGACCTTGCCTGCAATGCATCTCAGACAACTAAGCACTGTGTGGGCCCTTAACTGCTGAATACTTCAGTGCAATATCTCTCAACACCATTATAGCATTTCATCTGGTTATTAGCTCAGTCCTATTTGTGGAAACAAGACCAACCCCGTGACTGTTTATTGCCTGAATTCCTACACCAGGCACACAACCTGCCTGAGGAGGAGAATAGATCGTTATTTATAGCCCAGGTGTGTATAGAATTTTTTTTTAGAGATACAGAATGAAAACAGGCCCTTCGGCCTACCAAGTCCATGCTGATCATCGATCACCTGTTCATTCTAGTTCTGTTATCCGGCTTTTTCATCCACTCTCTACACACTGAGGACAATTTACAGAGGGCCAATTAACCTAAAAACCTGCACATCCCTGGTGTGTGGGAGAAAATCGGAGCACCAGAGGAAACCCACAAGGTCACAGGGAGAACGTGCAAACTCCACACAGTCCACACTCGAGGTCAGGGTGGAACCCGGGTCCCTAACGCTGTGAGGCAGTAGCTCTATCACTGCATCACCCATTGTAGGTGATTGAAATTTCTGGTTTCTAAATTATTGCTTCCCAGACATTTCTATTTGGATGGAATTGCAAAAATGAATGTATTTCCATTGTTTTTGGCTAATTAAATCAGGTCCATTGAATGCTTATATAATTTTGAATGTGAACAGGTAATCGAGGGTGGGCGTGGATTTGGTGGGCTAATGGGCCTACTTCCGTGCTGGATCTCTAATCTACACCAAACTGGTCCTTTCCAGCAGTGCCAAACTTATTTCACTTGTCTTGATTTACTTCGTATGACGAAGATTTAGCAGTTTAATCATAGTTTCCTTTTATTCGACCTGTAGAATTTAATTACTCAATGATAAAACTATTGATATTTTGAAGTAAGATTATATTATAAAATTCACCGATTTACTTTTTATAACTATCCTTTAAACACTAACAATTTTTAAATCTAGATTTCGAAAGTCTCAAATGCTCGAAGCATCTGTAATGAAGTATGGAAACATAGTGCAAGGTACAGATCCACTAGACAAGTATGTAATCCAGTCATGTAACCCACTGGTCTTGGCAACAGGATGTCTCAACATTGTTCTTACTAGACTACCACTGGGATCAAACACAACATTTGTTAGCGGGGAATGAATGAGGTTGTGTAGTTTAGTTTAAAAACACTTAAGTCTTCAGCCAGTTAAGGCTGTAGGTGATGTGACTATAATCAGTAACATTGGTTTGGAGAGAAATTCACAAATTGATGGTAAGTGCTCATTAGAGATGGGTTTAAAACTGAGATGATGTTTATTAAAAGGAAAATTAGATAAACATTTTGCCACAGTTGATCGTTGCATAAAAAAGGTACTGAGGAAAAAGAAGAGTATTGTGTTCTGTGGGCTGAGGAATGATCTTGCAGAGGTGTATAAGATTGTGAGGGGAATAGATAAAGTGAATTCACGGAGTCTTTGATCCAGAGTAGGGGAATCAAGGACCAGAGGGCATAATGTAATATGAGAGGGGAAAGATTTACGACAATCCCGAGGAGCAATGTTTTCACACAGAGGGCGATGGGTATATGGAACATGCTGCCAGAGGAGGTAGTTGAGACAGGGACGATAAGAACATTTAAAAAAACATTTGGGCATGTACATGAATAGGAAAGGTTGAGATAGGGGTATAAGTCAAACGCGGGAAGATGGGACTAGCGTAGATGGGGCATCTTGGTCAGTTTCCATGCTGTGTGACTTTAAAAGGTTCAAGAAGATAGCTAGTTCAGGGTGCAAAGAGAAGAAAGTATTGCAGTTCAGTACTATTCACAACAGCACGTTGTCTCATTTACAGCCAATGATAACACCTTCCTAATCAGATGTGCAGCACTTTGGTCAACGTGGGTTGTTTTTAAATGTGCTATACAAATAAAATTGACTTGACTTGACTTGACTTTCAAAGTATAATCAATATTGTAATGTATATAAACAAGAAATTCCATTAAAAAATTACATAATGTCTTGGGATAGATGTTCGTCAGAATGCTGATAATAGTTGTCGGAGTGACTTTTACATCCAGTTGGAAAGGTAGGATTTGGTTTAATAAGGAGAAACAAGGAACTGCAGATGCTGGTTTACAAAAATAAAGGCAAAGTGATGGAGTAACTCAGCAGGGCAGGTAGCATCTCCAGTGAACATGGATAGGTGACGTTTTGGCTTAAAAAGCTCCAGAGATGCTGCCTGACCTGTTTTAGTTACTCCCAACACCTTATGTCATTTCTTTGGTTTAATGAAATTCCTAAAAGAAATCACTAGATTTTGTAGCAATCCTCAATGCAGCATAACAAACATCAGCCTGTGTTATCGTGCACAGGTCTTCCAAGTGCAATCTTCTGATACAGATGAAGGTTGTAGACCTCCAGCCAGAATTCCACCACTACCCAAGGTGACAAAGGAGTTCAGATAGTGAGTCTGTAGGCGGGCTATTTTGCTGTTTGTCAAAAGTGGGAAAATTCGTATCAAAATGAAAAAATCTGAAATAAAAACAGAAAATGCTGGAAATCCTCAGCAGCTCGGGTAGCATCTGCTGGAAATAGAAACAGGTAATGTTTTAGATCCGGGAACCTTCATCAGAACTGGGGAAGAGAAATGCAAAGATAGAGACAAAGTGCTGGGGTAACTCAGCAGATCAGGCAGCATCTCTGGAGAAAATGACTAGGCGACGTTTCAGGTCGAGACCCTTCCTCCGACCTCCTTCAGACTGGAGTAGGGTCCTGACCCGAAACATCACCAATGCTTTTTCTCCAGAGATGCGGCCTGACCCATTTGAGTTACTCCGGCACTTTGTGTCAATCTTTGGTATAAACCAGCATCTGGGTTTCTTTGTTTCGACTAGAGAAAAAGCAGAGAAGGTGGGAGAGGAATGGGTTGAACAAAGGGAATGCTACCAAACGGGTTAATGTGGCTCGTAGAGGCACATTGCCGTGTCTGGTTTGTGCATTCCTATAGCACTGGATCGACATTTGCTATTAGAAAGAGAGCAAATGAACAAAATGATGACTGGCAGAAATGGCTATTTCAGACACAGACGGAAAGAAAAGGCTGAGTTAATTGGAGAATCCAATATTGAACTGTTTACTGCGAAAGTATTTTTTTTTTTACTGCATGTGAACAATTCTGATGATTTCGTTTTGATGATGTTTTTTCCTAGGTGATTCATGGGCTGAAATCATCAATAGCATGACCTCAGCTGTTATCAAGTTTGAACTGCTGGCAACTGCACACCGCAATCCTGTAAGTAATCAATGTATTCTGACTGGAGCAAAAGTAGAGACTGGCAAGAAAATGTAGTAGACACATGAAGCTGCAGATGCTGGAATCTTGAGCAAAACACAAAGCGCTGGAGGAGCTCAACGGTCTGTGGAGGGAATTGACAGACGACTTTAGAGCTGCAACACACAAACAGGCCCTTCGGCCCACGAGACCACACTGACCAGCGATTACCCCATACACTAGCACTATCCTACACACTAGGGACAATTTACAATTTTACTGAGGCCAGTTAATGTTTTAGTAGAGTGTGGGAGGAAAACTGGAGCATCCAGAGAAAATCTACACAATCACAGTGAGAACGTACAAACTATGTACAGACAGTACCCGTAGTCAGGATCGAAGCTGGGTGTCCGGTGCTGTAATGCAGCAGCTCTACCGATGCATCACTGTTCCACCTCTGAAACTGAAATGATGTTTTAGTTTGGGACCTTCTTCAGGCAGAAGAAGGGTAGATGGACTGGATGTCCATTTTCCACATCCCAGTCCTTTTGCATAATGATGTAATCTTTTCAATAGGGTGCCTAGTGACTAGTATTTCCCTGCATTATTCCTGAGAGGTTATTGATTGAAAGAGACAGCAAGGAAACAAACCCCGCTGCCCACCCAGTCCACGATGATCATCGATCACCTGTTCACACTAGTTCTATGTTATCCCACTTTTGCATCCACTACCTCCACAGGAGGGATGATTTTACAGAGGCCAATTCACCCAGAAACACACAGGTCTTTGGGATGTGGGCAGAAACCCACGTGCTCACAGGGAGAACGTGCAAATTGCACACGCAGACAGCACCCGAGGTCAGGATTGAACCCGGGTCTCTGGCACTACCAATTGCATCACTGGTTTCTTTTGCTTTAGTAGAATATCATCCATTTGCTTTTCCTTTTAAAACAAACTATATTACTGGAGGAACAATTTGATTACAAATCAGCTGAGGCTGAGAAACTGCCAGATATCAGGTTGGAAAATAAAATTTCACCCAATGTCTCTTTCCCAAACCCCCCAATCCGTGAATTTTAGCTGAATTTGGACTTGGCACAAGGTGTCAATATCTCGACCAAAGGAACGAGGAGCGGCGCGTTTGTAATGTACAACTGTGCAAGGCTTGCAACACTGTTCGATCATTTCAACAGTTCAGTTGAGAAAGGTAACATCAGTGTTATTATTATTGCTTAGAGGCCACGTGTTAATTTTCTTCTATGGACACCTGTTCCTATTAAGTTGGAGTCATTTGAAACTGCAGATGCTGGATTCTTGAGTGAAAAAATAAACTGCTAGACTAATTCAGCGGATCAAGCAGCATGCTTCAAAAGTGCTTTTATTGTCACATGTTTAAAGTCAAGCGTACAGTGAAATTATTTTTTCACATAGAGTCCAGTAGAGTATTGCCATACTTAAGCACGTTCCCAATTAGCAACGTGCACAGAAATTGTCTACTGATCCTGCGTGCAAGAGGCACCATGTTTTGACACCGTTTTCAGAGTCCAGTCCACGCTCTTTTATGAGCGGTACCTGTTCCAGGCAGGGCAGACGACGTTTCGGGTCAAGAGGCTTCTGCATCCAGGTGGGGAACAGGGAAGAGAAAGGGTAAGGAGGGGTGTTTACCTAAACTTGGAGAATTTGATGTTCATACTAAAGAAAGACACAAAGTGCTGTAGTAACTCTGCAGGTCAAGCAGCATCTCTGAGGAAAAAGAATGGATGACGTTTAAGGTCAGGACCCTTCCGTCTGACTGAAGAAGAGATGGTTTAAACCAGCATCTGCAATTCTTTGTTTCAACTCGATGTACATACTGTTGGGTTGCAAGCTACCAAACTGAGGCCAGCCATTTCTCATTGAACGAAAACGGCTGCATATTTCAACGAGGTAGGGGCTGATTCCAGGTTTTAGACTCGTGCTGATTTGTGGCCTGTCGAACCCTGAGGCTGATTGCTCTCATCACCATTAACACAGATTGACAATTAGAAATTGGACCTGGTTCAAACCTCAGCTATTTTAAAATGCATGAATTGTTAATCTGACAGCAGACTATTATTCTCCATCGTTGATTGACTTGGAAACTGATTTTTCTGATAGCATATTTGCAGGGGACAGACCTGCAAATGTCAAGGTTACCTTGACATTGAAACATAGACAATAAGAGCGAGAGTAGGCCATTCAGCTCTTTGGCCTATTCTACCATGATCACTTTCTCCCAACATCCCTGGATGTCTATAGCATTAAGAAATATACTTGAACATATTTAAATGGTTTGGGTTTTTTTGTTTGACGTAGTGAAAACCATCAACAGTTGAGACTCCAAGCACTGTTTCAGAGGGAAAGCCACAGCATTAGTTTTGCTGAATTTCCAATGTGATATTAATGTGATGAGTGGCACAGTGGAGCAGCTGGTAGTATTGCCTCACAGCGCGAGAGACCCGGGTTCGATCCTGATGTTGACAATCTTACAATTTTTACTGAAGCCAATTAATCTACAAGCCTGTACATTTTTGGAGTGTTGAAGGAAATTGGTGCATCTGGGGAAAAACCCACACGGTCACGGGGAGAACGTACAAACTCCGTACAGACAGCACCCATAGTCAGGATTGATCCCAGGTCTCTGGCGCTGTAAGGCAGCAACTCTACCACTGCGCCACAATGCCACCGTTACAGCTGGACACTTGAGCAAAGAAATCTAAATTGAATTATAATAACAAGGAACTGCAAATGCCTGGTTACCAGAGAAAGACATAAAATGTTGGAGTAACTCAGCAGGTCAGGCAGCATCTCTGGAGAACATGTTTAGGTGATGCTCTTCAGACTGATTGCAACCCAATAGTATAAAAAATTGTCTAATTTAGGTAACCAGCCTACAGACATCCCCCTCCCTTCCCACCCGCCCCTCTCCTCCCCTGAACTCTGACAGATCTTGTGCCGATTTCCCCCCTCTCACCCCTGATCTTTGTCTCTCTCACCTTAAAGGTATTACCAGGTGACAAGTTGTCAGTGATACCTAGGTAGTATTACTGAGGCGCATAACTGAAATGATTCGCTGAGCATCAGTTTATGGTCTACTGCAAATATTGGACAAGTTCTGTTGGCAACAAGTGGGTGCAAAAAAAGGACACAAAGTACTGGAGTAACTCAATGGGTTAAGCAACATCTCTGGGGAATGTGGATAGGTGACATTTCAGGTCTGGACCCTTATTCAGACTGATTTGAGGCAAGTTAACCCTAGCCATTTTTATAATCTTTCCTTCTGCCCTTTACTCATCACCTCAGATGCTGGGATAACAGCAAAGTTCAGAAAAATTAAGATCACGTGGAGATATTCGGGGCATCACTTCGGATAGAGTGGTGCCAAAATGAAATACAGTTCTGTTTGGCTTTAGATGCTAGCTTATTATAGAATTTACCTGTAACATACTTCACCCCTTTCGATCTGAACACACAGATTCCCCAAAGACTGAATGTAAGATGACTATAGTGAAACAGATTTTCTTTGTCTTGTTTTCAGGATTGTACCCACGTTTCCCAGAAATATCCCAGTTGAACTTTCCTCTACTCCGGGAAGAGGTACAAAATCTCTACAACTAATGAGACTTGTTCTGTTCTCATGAGGATTAATAGGTGGCGCTGCAGTTAAGAACAAAGATTGCTGCAAAAAAGGGTCAGGACTTGCTTGTGATAACTTGTTACTTAATCCACGATGTACCTTTAAAATGACGATGAGGAAGAATTTCTTTAGCTAGAAGGTGGTGAATCTGTGGAATTCATTGCCACAGGTAGCAGTGGAGGCCAAGTCATTGGGTATTTTTAAAGCAGCTTGTTCTTGATTAGAAAGGGTGTCAAAGGTTAGGGGAGAGAAGGCAAGAAAATGGGGATGTGAGGGAAAAATAGATCAACCATGATCGAATGGCGGAGCAAACTCGATGGGCCAAATGGCCAAATTCTGTTCCTATGTTTTATGACATTTGCCCCATGTGAGGTTAACATGCATATGTTAACTCTTAATGTGGTGGGAGCTTCCAAACTTAATTCTCAAGGGCATTGCCAGAATGGTGGAGATTCACAGTGTGCATCACCAGCATCAGGATTTTGCAGCCTACATAAAAATCGCAAAGGACTGTGCCCATGAAGGCTTTGAAGCTTTTCTGTTTTGAGTGGTGCAATTAAGTCTTCCGTTTACATTAGAGATTTACTTGCCAATAAATAACATTTAAAAGACATTTGTACAGGTACTAGGGCAGGAAAGGTTTAGAAGGATTGGGCCCAATGTGGGCAGGTGCGACCAGTGTAGATGGGGTAGCTCGGTTGGTATGTTGGGCCGAAGGGCCTGTTTCCATGCTGTGTGACTCAATGACTCAATAGATAAAGGATCATCATGGATTCACCTTAGCTTCAATAAAGTTTACCTGTTACAATGTTTTTTTACAATGGAAAGCAAGAAGGTTGAAAGTGAAAGGAGATAGTTGAGCAAGATGAATCCAGTTAATTTTAACACCATTGTTTGTTTAACATAGAAAACATAGAAAATAGGTGCAGGAGTAGGCCATTCGGCCCTTCGAGCCTGCACCGCCATTCAATATGATCATGGCTGATTATCCAACTCAGTATCCCGTACCTGCCTTCTCTCCATACCCCCTGATCCCTTTAACCGCAAGGGCCACATCTAACTCCCTCTTAAATATAGCCAATGAACTGGCCTCAACTACCTTCTGTGGCAGAGAATTCCACAGATTCACCACTCTGTGTGAAAAAAAACTTTCTCATCTCGGTCCTAAAAGACTTCCCCCTTATCCTTAAACTATGACCCCTTGTTCTGGACTTCCCCAACATCGGGAACAATCTTCCTGCATCTAGCCTGTCCAACCCCTTAAGAATTTTGTACGTTTCTATAAGATCCCCCCTCAATCTTCTAAATTCCAGCGAGTACAAGTCGAGTCTATCCAGTCTTTCTTCATATGAAAGTCCTGCCTCCCAGGAATCAATCTGGTGAACCTTCTCTGTACTCCCTCTATGGCAAGAATGTCTTTCCTCAGATTAGGAGACCAAAACTGTACGCAATACTCCAGGTGTGGTCTCACCAATGCCCTGTACAACTGCAGCAGAACCTCCCTGCTCCTATACTCAAATCCCCTCGCTATGAATGCCAACATACCATTCGCTTTCTTCACTGCCTGCTGCACCTGCATGCCTACTTTCAATGACTGGTGTACCACGACACCCAGGTCTCGTTGCATCTCCCCTTCTCCTAATCGGCCACAAATTAACATTTATGTTATTTTTTCTGGAAGAGTAACCAGTTTTCTTATCTGTAGGGGGAGTGGCTGTTGCTGTATAATTACATTATTCCTTTCCGAGAAGTGCTTGCCCAAATTACGCATTCCATGAGTTCAACAAAAGATATCCATCTGAATGTCAACACAGAAACGGTAAGATGAACTGATAAGGGATAAGGAAAATATTTTTAATTTTAAAATGTCTTCAGTCCTATTGTCAGGGAATCTTAGATCTTTCTATTTAATGGAGCTGCTTTGTAGCCAATTGTGTTCAAAGATATGTACTATGTTTACA
The DNA here is from genome assembly GCF_053455715.1 of Rhinoraja longicauda. Classification (NCBI taxonomy): domain Eukaryota; kingdom Metazoa; phylum Chordata; class Chondrichthyes; order Rajiformes; family Arhynchobatidae; genus Rhinoraja; species Rhinoraja longicauda. Next base: position 17,557,070 of record NC_135969.1, on the reverse strand, counting down.
TATCTGTTCTGTTGCTGCAAGTAAGAAATTCATTGCTCCCTTTCAGGACATACAGCAAGAAAACACTCTTGAGCCTCTTGTCGAGTCTAATTGTACATTTTCACCATTTGAGCAGGTTGTTAGAACACTAAGTACCCTGGCCATTTTAGGGAGTCAATTCAGTGCATAATGACAGCATCAAAAATAAATAAATTCCAGCAATTCTACAATTGATTTACTGATTATTTCTTTCACAAGTGTTTCCTATCTGGAATACTCTCCCTAAAATACTTCCCCTAACTACTTTTTCCCCCATTGTAAAGCTTCTTACAAGCTCTCTTATTCCTCTCCCCTTCCTCCCAATTTTTCATCTCCTTCATGATCTATTGGGAAGGACTACATAAATGTAACATTGTTTCACTCCCATTCCTTGCCCATGGTTGCTCTCCCATCGTGGGTCCTACTCCAAAGAATGAGCTTCAGCTCAAGACTGACCCCCTTGGAGATGCCATCTTTCATATGAGCTAGTTGAATTAAGACCACACCTTGGTGCATTAATAGATCCACAGTATTGTTTCAAAAGCAATTTGGTTCTTTCAATGGCATGGTTCGTAAATGTTTATCAAGCAGCTCCTAAAACAAACATGTCGCATTAAAGGAGGACACAAAATGCTGGAGTGGCTCAGCGGGTCAGACAGCACCTCTGGAGAACATGGATAGATGATGTTTTGAGTCAGGACTCTTCTTCCGTCTGATTGTAAGGGGGGGGGGGGAAAGAGGATGCAAAGAAAATCAGAAGAGAGGGACAGAACAAAGCATGGCCAGTAAAAGGTGAACACAGGCAAGGGGGATTTTTGTGACACATATTAGACATGGACATAGAAAATAGGTACAGGAGGAGGCCATTCGGCCCTTTGAGCCAGCACCGCCATTCATTGTGATCATGGCTAATCATCCACAATCAGTACGTGCCCAACTTCTTCCCATATCCCTTGATTCCACTAGCCCCCAGAGCTCTATCTAACTCTCTCTTAAATTTATCCAGTGATTTGGCCTCCACTGCCCCCTGTGACAGAGAATTCCACAAATTCACAACTCTCTGGGTGAAAAAGTTCCTTCTCACCTCAGTTTTAAATGGCTGAGACAATCTGAAACATCACGTATCCATGTACTCTAGAGATGTTGCCTGACCTGCTGAGTTACTTCAGCATTTTATGCCTTAGGTAAACTAATAGCTGCAGTCCCTTTTTATTACAACATGTCACGCTGTTGTTTGATGGGACCCTACTGCCTGCAAGGTGGCTGGCCACATTCCTTACATAAGTGACTAATCTTTAAATATATTTAATTGTCTGTAATGTGCTTTGGGACACCTGTTGTGAAACCCACAGTTCTCACTAACTGAATACCCTCTTCCTGTTGTAACTTGTTTTGTAGCTGTGCAAATTCCTTGTAAACCTCAGCATGGATTTCAGCTCCTATTACAACCGTGTGCACATCTTGGGAGTAAGTATCGTTGTGTGAGTACAAACATAGTAATCCCACTGTGGTCCATTAGGGCTCTGTTAGAATCTCACTGTTGATCTAATTTTCTTTCCCATTTTTAATCCTTTCTCTGACTAGTTTTTGGATTATCCTTTTCTTTAATTCCCCACCCAACTTTAATGCCTCTAACTCTTTTTAAAATTACTTCCCTTTCTTTTCCACGAGGTAGACACAAAATGCTGGACAGGAAGAATCAAGTTCCATGGCTAAAACGTAGTACAAGGAACTGCAGATGCCGGTGTGCAAAAGGAGGCACAAAGTCCTGCTTGAACTCAGCAGGAGCCAGCAACTCTGGAGAAAATGGATCAGTGACGTTTCAAGTCCGGACCCTAAGAAGGGTCCCATCCATTTATTTCCAGAGATGTGGCCTGGCCCACAGAGCTACTCCACCATTTTGTGGCTATCTTTGGTAATAAAACAGCATCCTCAGTTCCTTGTTATTACATTGGGTAAAACCATTGACTATTCCATTAAAAGATGTCATGTGAAGGCCAGATAGTTGGAGCAAGAGGAGACGGGGGGAAGCGAGAAAGCTGTATGTGAGAGTGGCTTTCATCAAAGGCAGTCAAACTTACTGAACAGGCAGACTGCTGGCAGGCAATAGGTATAATGCAGAAGAAAGGTTTGTCTGGGATAGTGTAGGCCTATCCCCTCCCCAGTTCTCCCACTAGTCTTACTGTTTCCGACTACATTCTATCTTTGTCCCGCCCCCTTCCCTGACATCAGTCTGAAGAAAGGTCTCAAACCAAAACGTCACCCATTCCTTCTCTCCCGAGATGCTGCCTGACCAGCTGAGTTACTCAGCACTTTGTGTCTACCATTCGTACTGTTAGTTGGTTCGTTTAGTTTATTGTCACGTGTACCAAGGTACAGTGAAAAGCTTCTGTTGCGTGCTAACCAGTCAGCGGAAAGACTGCGTGCTAACCAGTCAGCGGAAAAACGTCATGGGAATAACGTTTAGTGCAAGATAAAGTCTAGTGAATACCAATTAAAGATAACCTGAGGGTCTGCAATGAGGTAGATAGTAGCTCAGGACCGCTATCTAGTCGGTGATATGATGGTTCAGTTGCTTGATAGCAGCTGGGAAGAAACTGCCACTGAATCTGGAGGTGGGCGTTTTCACACCAATACCTCTCGCCTGATGGGCGAGGAGAGAAGAGGGGGTGCTTGGGGTGAGACTCATCCTTGATTATGCTGGTGGCTGGTCCAGGTCACAGTGACTACTCCGTGTTAAAGGGAATGTTTGACTCCACAGGAACCGCTGGAACACTTGTTCAACCAAATGTTCACTCGCCTGCAGTTGATGAAAGGACTGAGAGAGGTTTTTCATACAGCACTGGGTACATTTCACATCCCACCGCCCAGCCAACTCTGAGAAACCAGCACGCCCAGTACGCCATTCCACACCACAGGGTTGGAGGAACCAGGAATAACATGAACTTCTTCCACCTTTATCAGCAACAGACCCGACGACTGAAATGGAGCAACTGCGACGTTCCTTTGTCAGTGCAATATCAGCCTGGGGCTTCTCCAGGTGACCACGGGATGTCAGAGGCTTGGCAGACGGATAATAGAACTGCTTCCTTCACCATTCCTGTCGCTGTCACCCTCTGCACATCATCCTAATGGCCTACTTGCCCAAGCATGAAGCTGATATCTGGATGGGCAAGAAGAACAACAGTGGGACATCCACAGTTCTTCATCTTCCATGAAAACTGGTTGTGGCCCCTGTGACCCTCTCTTGATCTGAACAGATTCCATTCCCTCTGTACTAATTTATCTCTGCTGTTTCTTTAAAAAAAATTTTTTTTTAAAAAGATTGAATTCTGGTTGGAATCCATCAACAAACACACAAATTACTGCTTGCTGTATTCTTTAGAGCATGGGTTGTCAGTGGGACTGACCAATTGTTCACCTGAACGATGAGTTTAGTGTGACTGAGAAGAGATCCTCGACAGTTACTCTGGTCCTCTATGGAGATGTGATATTTGAAGTGAGTCAGAGCATCTCCAGCCAGTGTAAACAATGGTATGCATGCGAGTCTCATTGAAAACCTTTACATTTGTAAGGTCTCCAGTCTGATTAGGACATTTTTTATCAAAATGAAATGTTACTGCAAACCATTTAACAATCTTTCAGAACACAACATCACCTACAATTTTTTTTACCCCAATATTTTGGAGTAACTAAGCGGGTCAGGCAGCATCTCTGGGGAACATAGATAGGTGATGTTTCAGGTCAGGACCCATCTTCAGACTTAGTCCGAAGTAGGGTGCCGACCCAAAACATCACCTATCCATCTTCTCCAGTGATGCTCCCTGACCCGTTCAGTTACACCAGCATTGTGTCTGCTTTTGTGCACCACATCTGCACTTCCTTGTTTCTACATTTTTCCCATGGAACTTGTTTCTTCCAATCAAATATTTTTCTTCCTTCGCCCACGTTTTTTCTCGTCTACAGTCAGAGCTGATCTACACACCGTTCACAATTTCCTGGTGCAGCCACACTGCATCGGGATCATGCAACGCCCCTACACCCACCACCACGTTGAATTCCATGCTCAATCTCATTTACGAACATTTCACAGCTTTATTTTTGTTGTTTCCAGTGACATTGATGCTGTAAATTAGAACCAGGACACTTAACAGTGTAGAGTTGCATTTAACAAAGTTCAACAAAATATGAATGAAGCTATCCTATTACTTTATGCTTTAAACAAGACAAGTCATTGAACGTTGCCTGGGGTAAGGGATTTAATATTTTAGTGCCACATTGAATGCCTTTAACACTTATGTTTCCGTTTCTGGCAAGCAGGAAAAAGATTTGCACAGTTGTTTCCATGGCAGCTTTCACAGCCTTTGGTGTCACAAAACACTTTTCAGCCGATTTTAAGTGCTTTGGAAAGGTAGACACAAAATTCTGGAGTAACCCAGCGGATCAGGCAGCATCTGGAGAAAAGGAATGTGACGTTTCGGGTTGGAACCTTTCTTCAGACTGAAGAAGGGTCCTCACCCAAGACGTCTCCAGAGACGCTGCCTGATCCGCTGAGTTACTCCACCATTTTGTGTCTATCTTTGGTATAAACTAGCATCTGCAGTTCATTTTTATTACATCAAGTGCTTTGGAAAGATGGGCATGGCTGATACTGTAGAAGTCGTGGCATCGGATTCGTGCACAGCAATTCCCCCACAAACTGCATCACAACTAGGGCCAGATGATGATTACCCATTCTCTTTCATGAATGGACACCAAGCAATTCTCCCTGGTTTCCTGACTTGCATTTAATCCTAAAATAATGCATCAGGATTAAACATAAGTAAGGAAACCAGGGCAGACTCTTTGGTGTTCATTCAAGAAAGAGGATGAAGAATCAGTTTAACATTCCATCTATTAATAGTGCTCATTTAGTACAGCGCTTATGAGCGAAAGCTGTATGTTCAAGCCTCAATGGATAAGTGATGTTTCAGATCGGGACCCATCTGGTGAAGGAAGAGTAACTAATTTCCAAATCAAGATGGTGTTCAGCTTGGAGGGGAGCCAGTAGGTGGCAATTCCCAATCACCTGCCAGCCTTGTCCTTGATGGTAAAACCCATGGGTTTGGCAACTTGTGACAGTAATCTGGGTGAGTGAATGCAGTGCATTTTATAGATGGTTCAGCCGAGCCGTGTAGGTGATGGAGAGAATGTTTACCATGGTGGATGGGAAGTCTGATCAAGCAGCACAGGAAACCCCATTCTTCACTCCCATTCAACTACCTTCCTCTTGGTCTGTTCCATTGAGGGTGATGGTTATTCATTGATCATCGCATTGTTTCCTTGGAGCTGTGGCAGAACTCATTTGCTGCAGTTCCGCACGTAGGACCGGCGGAGAACACACTTCATCTCCCGTGGGTGCTCAGAGTTCGGTAGCGCTGCAGTTGGTGCGGAGGCAACTGGAAGAAAGAGGTGAAGTTGCGGCTGAAGTTGAGGTTGGAGATGCTCTGGACCGGGGGCAGCTTCCCACCTGCCCGCACTTTGCCGATGGGCTTCCTCCGACTCCGGTCTTCCCTCCCACTTCTCTGAGTCAGCCGTGCCTCGACCTCCTTGGGACCACCGCTACCCATTCCTACATGCCCACTTCCACCAATGTTGCTCTCCTCCTTGGGATCAATGGAATCACTGCAGAGCAGACAGCAGCGAGACCCAGCGTGAGCATGGTGCAGTTCCAGTGACTGTGGAATGGCACCAAAAGGGGAGTCCAGGGGCGAATCCCCCACCCACGGTGTGATGTCCCCTCTGCCCACCTTTTTACACGGCGCTGATCGTGGAGGTGGTTTCGCCAGTTGTTTCTTCCAAGGGACTGTATCTGTCAGAGGAAAGTTAATGAATAAATGAAAATTAATGAAATAAAAACCAGTACTGCAGCATCCTCCCACATCCCAAAGACGTGCGGGTTTGTAGGTCAATTGTCCTCTGTAAATTGCCCAGGGTGTGTGTAGGGAGTGGAAAACAGAACCAGTGTGAATGGGCGATTGGTGGTCGGCATAAACACGCTGGGCCGAAGGACTTGTTTCCACACTATATTTTTCAATCATTTAAAAAAAAATAGAGGCACATATAGAAGTGCTGTGATCTAGAGTACAAAATAAACTGTTGGAGGAACTCACCATCCTCTGAGTGAAAAAGTCTAAAGTAAGCAATATGGATTGGGGGCTCTAGAAGACACAGTTCCATATAGAGAAAAAGGTGGAACACCTCATACACAGCAGTGGGCATTGTCCTCATTCTTTAGACGATCATCTGGTCTCGGTGTAATCTATTATTCTTACACTCTTGTACTTAAGTATGATCATGCCATCTATAGTAGGATTTTAACACCACTCTATGCAAAAAAAATGGAATATTACTGCACCTAGGTACATGAGACAATAAAGGACCATTAAACCAATGGTAACAGAGACAACGGAAGAGCAGAAAGTAGTGGTAGGGATCGGTTGCACAAAATAAAATGGAACTGTCCTGCTTTATTTTACCCTGCGTGCAGCCATTGTTAAATTCCTATGACAGACATTGCAAACGTTTTAAAAAAACTTCACTCTTACCAAAATCAGTAGCTTTGTTTTTATCAATGGAAGGCAAGACGCCCCTCTCCAGTTTTTGTGGGTAACATTGATCCATTTCTTCCTGTGGTAATTTCCTGCCTGAAAGAGACACCACACAGGAAAGCAATGTAATGCAAAGGGTAGAGATTCTCCTAAACCCATGAACTTCATCATCTTACATGGGCAAGGATGGCAGGTAGGTAGCCTCCAAATCACATACCATCCTGAGAAAGATGTCACCAGTTCTTCATTAGTGGGTCTAACACCTGGGAACTAGAGAAGAACCTTAGGTAGACACAAAATATTGGAGTAACTCAGCGGGTCAGGCAGCATCTAGGGAGAGAAGGAATGGGTGACGTTTCGGGTCGAGACCCTTCTTCAGACTGATGTCGGGAGGGGGCGGGACAAAGATAGAATGTAGTTGGAGACAGGAAGACTAGTGAGAGAATTGGGGAGGGGAAAGCAGGGGCTATCTGAAGTTAGAGAAGTCAATGTTCATACCGCTGGAGTGTAAACTACCCAAGCAAAATATGAGGTGCTGCTCCTCCAATTTGCGCTGGGCCTCACTCTGACAATGGAGGAGGCCCAGGACAGAAAGGTCAGATTGAGAATGGGAGGGGGAGTTGAAGTGCTGAGCCATCGGGAGATCAGGTAGGTTAAGACCTCCTGAAGAACCTTCATAGGAGGCATCAGTAGTTGAAGAACATGCAAGTTAGGTCGGTAGGTCGGCCACTCTGCCCATTGTTTAGAAAAATTATGGATCATCTGATTTCAATCTCAATTCTGCATTCCACCTCCCCAAAATAATTTTGCACTCCTTGCTTCTCAAGCATCCACAGATCCAGCCTAAAGAAGAGTGTTCCAAACACCCATTACTCTTGAGAGAACAAACTTCACCTCATCTCTAAAAAGCAATGATTCTAATTTTTTTATATGGTGAAGCTTAGTTCTGGATTCTCACACATCAATTGCGTCTAGACGCATCAGAAACTTATTTGTAACAAGTCCTCTTTAACTCTTCTAAACTCCACCCCTTTTCAGGTGTGAAGTCGAGCAAGCCTGAGCTACTTCCAAATCCTTCCATAAGTACATCCATCTTGTCCACGATAGAAGCAAAGAACTGCAGATGCCGGTTAATGCACAAGTGGACAGATTAGTGTAGGAACTCAGGTGGTCAGGCAGGGTCTCTGGAGAAGAAGGGTCTCAACCCGATAATGTCACCTAACCATGTGTTCCAAAGATGCTGCCTGACCTGCTGAGTTACCCCAGCACTTTGTGTCCTTTTGTCCACAGTAGTCCAAGTTTAGTTTCATCAGTACCCTGTAACTGAAGCAATGTCCTCCTTACTTAAATATCCCCTCACAATAAACAATAACTGTATTTAGTACCTCTTGTACTTCAGTCTTCTGTGAATTATGCACTGGATCTCCCAGGTCCCAGAGCTCTCCAATCTCTCCATTTTGGATAATATATATATTTATTTTTTCTGCCAAAATGAATAATTTGTCCTAATTATTTGCTGGATTATTGCCTAATCCCTTATTAGTCAATTATACAGCACAGAAACAGGCACTTCCCCATGCCAACCATGATGGCCCATCTGCCAAAACCCTTCTTAAACCTTTTTTATCCATTTACCTGCCCAAATGTTTTTTAAATGTTGTTATAGTTCCTGCCTCAACTACCCCCTCTGACAGCTCGTTCCATATACCCACCACCCTCTGCATGGAAATAGTTGTCCCTAAGGTTCCAATTAAATCTCTCCCTTTTGACCCATGTCCTATGACCAGGAAAAGGTGTCCATTTATACCTGCTGTTTCCTGTTAGTAGCCAACCTTTAATCCAAACCAATACATTACATCAACGCCATGATCTATTATTTTCCACGATAACCTATAATGCAGCACCTCATCAAAACCTTGTGGAAATCTATTAATTGTGCATTCAGCAAATCTCCTTTACACTCAGTGTGTATAATTTCTGTAATAAACTGCATAAATGTTATTCTCCTTACATGGACTTGACTTGACTTGGATATGTTGACTTTGCCCAATTACCTTTAATTTGTCAACATGCCTTCCAGTAACATTTTTAATATTAGCTTCTACTTTAGGGGCGGCACAGTGGTAGAGCTGCTGCCTTACAGTGCCAGAGACCCGGGTTCGATCCTGACTATGGGTCCTGTCTGTACGGAATTTATATGCTTTTCCAGAAACCACGTGGGTTTTCCCCAGGTCCTCCGGTTTCCTCCCACATTCCAAAGACATAGAAACAGAAAATAGGTGAAGGAGTAGGCCATTCGGCCCTTCAAGCCTGCACCGCCATTCAATATGATCATGGCTGATCATCCAACTCAGTATCCCGTACCTGCCTTCTCTCCATACCCCCTGATCCCTTTAGCCACAAGGGCCACATTTAACTCCCTCTTAAATATAGCCAATGAACTGGCCAAACATGCGGGTTTGTAGGTTAATTGACTTTGGTAAGAATCGTCCCTAGTGAGTAGGATAAGGCACTGTAAGGGGCTCACTTGTCAACACGGACTAAGTGGGCCGATAGGCCTGTTTCTGCGCTGTATCTCTAAACTAAACTACTAACATTATTAAGCTTTTTGACTCGCTTTTTGAATAAAGGAGTACAGTTGCTATTTTTACGGAACCTTTGCCTAAACTAGGGAATTTGGGAAAATTAACACCAACGTATCAACTCCCTCATTGAGCACCTCTTTTAATATCAGAGGATGAAGTCCTGTTATAACACAAATTGGACATAGATGGTGATTTTTGAGTAACACTATTTGTCCAAAGACGTACAGGTATGTAGGTTAATTGGCTGGGTAAATGTAAAAATTGTCCCTAGTGGGTGTAGGATAGTGTTAATGTACGGGGATCGCTGGGCGGCACGGACTTGGTGGGCCGAAAAGGCCTGTTTCCGGCTGTATATATATGATATGATATGATATTACCCAAGCCAAAATGGTTATGCCATGTTTACAGCCGGGAATTGGAGAACTACTTAAAAGTTACTTTGGAAATAAGCAAATAGAAAAAGCTGTCTTGGATTTAAACAGTGTAGGAGGGGAAAAATCTCCCTGTAGTAATCACACACCATTTTTTAAGAAAACAATTGGTCAGTTTCACCATGGGTGGCCATTAACACTGCCAAATAATCGCTTCTATCCCCTTTTAAAACGATACTTTATTAAACAATGTAACAAACAGCCTTTAATGTTTATAGCTTGCAGTAACAAAGAAACTTAAAGCTATTGTAAAAGGATGTCCCTCGTACGCAGAGTCTTTTACTGAATATGTTTATTAATTGCACTACACACATTATGCCCTAGCTGTCCGTGGTCATCACCGGAACTAGAGAGCGAGCTGGAGGTGGGGAAGCTACAATTATACAAGAGACCATGGGGAGTGGTTAGTAGTGGTGAGGTCACTATGTTAAAGGAACATGCACTGATCTACATCCTTCCTCTTGGAAACAAAAGCGACCACGGCTCATACGCTAGACTTAAACTATAAGCAGGGAGCAGATAGAATGCAGCACAACACAGACTACTCGTACCCACCGTACCGGACAGGCGGCTTGACCAGTCGCCCAGAGCGGGTGCGCAACCCCCCATCCCCTTCGGTCGAAGGAAGAGCAGGGACGGGTGCGGGTACCGAGGCAGGGGAACCAGGGGAAGGAGAACGGGGCGGCGATACCCGCAAACGCGCAGGCGAAGGAGGGGAAGTGGGCTGGGGCGAGCCGGGCACAGACAGCCGAGACGGCGAAGGTTGGGGCATGCGAGGATGGACGGGAGCAGGAGGCACATCAGGCACCGGGGACTGGACGGGAGGTGAATACGGGACCGCGGGAGGCGGTGCAGGCTCGTTGACCAGCATCAGGTGCTGGCGGGTACGACGGTACACGGTGCCCTCGTAATTAACCAGGTACGACCGTGGAGAGTCAGCATTGCCGACGACCACGGCCAGCCGGTGGTGACCCGAGGCAGACTCCATCCGGACAACCTGGCCAGCGAACAGAGGGGGAAGGGGACGGGACGATTTGTCAAAGGAGCGCTTCTGAATGACTTGCTTTTCGATGATGCGCTCCTTGACAGCGGCAGGGCTGCGAGCCGTTGGTTTCAGGGATTGCTGGGAGACGGGGATGGGGGGTCTAGTGGTGCGGGACATGAGGCGCTGGGCAGGGGAACCGAGCGCGGGGTCCCGGGAGATGTTGCGGAGGTTGAGGAGGGCAAGGTACAAGTCAGAACTGGCAAGCCGACAACGTTCCATCAGTTCCTTCGCGCTGCGGACAGCGCGCTCTGCAAGTCCATTGCTTTGCGGGTACTCGGGGCTGCTGGTGATGTGGCGAAAGTTCCACAGGGTGGCGAAAGCGGCAAACTCCGCGCTGGTAAACTGGCTGCCGTTGTCGGACTGGAGAGATACCGGGGAACCAAAGGTAGAGAAGTGGCGGCGAAGCTTCCCGATGACGGCAGCAGACGTGAGGGACGGCAGCAGGTCCACCTCGAACCAGCTGGAGTAGGAGTCCACCAGGACCAGGTAGTGTTTGCCACGCCACTCGAAAATGTCGGCGGCAACAGCCATCCACGGCAACTCGGGAGCCGGCTGCTGCAGGAGAGGCTGGCGCTGCTGATGAGGTAGTAGGCGGTTGCAGGCAGCGCAGGCGGAGACCCTGTCCCGGATGTCCTGAACCATGCCAGGCCAGTAAAATTGTGCTTGGGCCTGGGATAAAGTGGCCTCCACCCCGGGGTGTCCGTTGTGGGCAGTCTGAAAGTAGTGATCTCGCAGCGCGGCCGGCACCACGACCTTGTGACCCTTCACCACCACGCCCGCGTGCAGCACCAGTTCATCCCGAACCAGGAAGTAGGGCACGGCACCAGCCGGCAGGGAAGACCGTCGGTCAGGCCAGCCACGGCGGATGACGCTCTCAAGCTGTTGCAGGGCAGGATCAGCGGCATCTGCCAAGATGGAACGATGTTGACGTTCAACACCATCAGGTCAGCCGATTCGTACGGATGGCGGGAAATGGAAGGTAGTGGGGCACGGGACAAAGTGTCTGCCACGAACATCTCCTTGCCCTTGCGGTACACGATATCGAAGGTAAAGCGTTGAAGCTGCAGCATCATTCGCTGCAAACGGGACGAGGCTGCGTGGATGGGCTTGTTTAAAATAGAGACCAGCGGTTGGTGGTCAGTTTCGATGGTGAAGGTGTTGCCCAGAACGTAGTCTTTGAATTTGGAGCACGCGAATACCACGGCAAGGAGCTCCTTTTCAATCTGGGCATAGCGCTGCTCAGCAGGGGTCATTGTGCGAGAGGCATAGGAGACGGGCAGCTGCCGGTCGTCATAGAGCTGCAGGCAGGCAGCACCAAGGCCGAACCGAGATGCATCGCAGGTGAGGACGATTGGCCTGTTCAGGTCGAAAAACTGCAAAGTGGGGGTCCGTGCGAGTCTGGACTTCAGGGCCTCGAAGGTCGACTGGTGGTGCGGGAGCCAGACCCAGGCATAGTCCTTCTTGGCCAGCTCCCTCAGGGGGGCACTCAGTTCGCTGAGGTCGGGTATGAACTTGCCTAAGTAGTTGACCATGCCCAGAAAGCGCTGCAGGCCGGGCACGTCAGTGGGAGCGGGCATTTCGGTGATCGCCGCCGTCTTCTCGGGGTCTGGCTTCAGGCCCCCCGCCGTGAAAACATGGCCAACGTAGGTGACTTCCTCAACGCGGAATCGACACTTCCGTTGATTAAGTTTGAGATTGATCTCACGAGCCCTGTCCAGGACTTGGCGGAGGTGTCGGTCGTGCTCAGCGACGTCCCTCCCGTACACCAGGATGTCATCCACAATGATGGCGCACGGCAACCCGGCAAACAGCTGCTCCATTGTACGCTGGAAAACCTCGCTTGCTGAGTTGATCCCAAAAGGCATGCGGAGGAAACGGAACCTGCCAAAAGGTGTGCTGAAGGTGGTCAGGAAGGAGGAACGTGCATCCAAAGGGATCTGCCAAAAGGAGCTCTTGGCATCTAGGACCGAGAAAACTGTGGCTGGACCGACCTGTGCCGCGACGTCCTCCACCGTCCGCATGGGGTAGTGCGGGCGTTTGATAGCCAGGTTCAGGTCTTTTGGGTTGATGCAGATCCTGATCTCGCTCGCATCTTTCTTGGCAGCGACCACCATGGTGGAGACCCACTGGGTGGGGGCACTCACCTCCTTGAGGATGCCCATGTCCACCATGCCACGTAGTGTGGACTCCACGCGGCCCTTCATGGCAAAAGACACACGGTGGGCCGGTCTAACCACCGGGTTGACCCCCGGGTCAACAACGATCTTGTAGGCACAGGGCAGCTTCCCCAGGACGTCATCAAATCGGTCGGGATACTCGATCAGGGGGTCCATGGGGGCCTGCACCAGGTGGATGTCGCGGTGGAATGAAACCAAGCCAAAGTCCTGGCATGCACGGGCGCCCAGCAGGGTGACGTTGTCAGATGCTAGCAGGAGGAACGTGAGGGGCCGAGAGGTCTCCAGAACAGTACAGATAACCGTTGCCTTCCCCACGGCAACCAGAACACCTCCCCCATAGGCATGAAGGCGGGAGTCGTCAGGAGTAACCCTCTCCCCCGAGCTTATCTGCTCGAAGAGGCCAACAGACATAACATTTGCAAAAGCACCAGTATCGACCTTCGCAGGGAAGGAGTGTCCATTGACAGTAACATGCACGGAAGGATCCGTTATCAACGCAGGTGCACCCAAAAGCGAAAACACTGTATCTGGATCGGGGAGTTCCTCGTGTTGGTACTGGGAACAGGTTGCGCTATCACTGTTCGCAAGGTTGTTTAGACTCCTTCTAGGAGCAGGGACAGGTCTCCCACGAGAACGACAAGCTGCAGAAAAGTGGTTCAGTTTCCCGCAGGAATTACAAGTTTTGCCCTGCGCTGGGCAAACGTTAAACTGGTGTGACGAGAAGTTGCAGTTTGGGCATCGGCGAGGGGTGACCGTAGTGGGCGCGGAGGGGGCGACCCTGGCCGGCGGGGCATTTAGCCGCCGGCGGCCGGTGAAATTTATGTCATGGGACGCCGGCCGAGATACTGAGGCAACAGCAGAGGCCATGCGTGCGGCATGTACGGCGTCCTTTAGCGACAGGTCAGGCTTCATCAGGAGCTCGTCACGCAGCTTGGAGTTTAGGAGACCGTTGACCAGGACGTCCCTGATCATCTCGTCGGGTGTGATTGTTGCAAGGCGGCACCGCCGAGCCATATGCCTCAAAGAAGCAATGAAGGCGTCAACGTCCTCCCCTGGAGTCTGACGACGCGTGAAAAAGTTAAAACGCTCAATAATGTTATTGGTGGGTATATCACACAGGGCAGTGAACTTGGCCATGAGACATGCCGGGTCGTTGCGGTCCTCCGGAGGGACGAAATCGAACGAAGCATAGCGTTCCATTGCCTCCGGACCAGCCAGGTTGAGGAGCAGGTGAGCCTGTACCGCAGAATTTGCATCAGGATGGGCAATCGCGATATAGTGTTCGTAGTCCCGCTGGAAGACAGTCCAGCGGTGCACTATGTCCCCATCAAAAACGAGCGTGTCCGGACGACGACACGAGTGAGCCATGGCAAAGTGGAAGGAGGGGACACAACTGGGAGGAACAAATAATAAAATAAAAACCGATCAACAGGAGACGCAAGTCTACCGCTCTGACACCATGTAAAAGGATGTCCCTCGTACGCAGAGTCTTTTACTGAATATGTTTATTAATTGCACTACACACATTATGCCCTAGCTGTCCGTGGTCATCACCGGAACTAGAGAGCGAGCTGGAGGTGGGGAAGCTACAATTATACAAGAGACCATGGGGAGTGGTTAGTAGTGGTGAGGTCACTATGTTAAAGGAACATGCACTGATCTACAGCTATTAAAAGGGCCTTTTAAAGAATTATGTCGGAAAAATAACATGGTTATTGCGAGGCTGAAACTTTTTAGCCCCAACTTCCTTTTCCTCATTGACACAATTATTTTTATAACTCGATTTTCTATTAAACGAGATTTCTTAGCAAAACCACCATGGTGTTATAGCAGAACGAGCTGTACCTATGTCATGATCCAGAAACTCGTCACACTGCAGCTGTGCTGTACCCCAGTTCTTGCAATTTTCCCCGAGTTCCACCCTCTCTCACTGCAGAGATATTACAGTTTCTTCCCAGCTGTTATCAGGCAACTAAACCATCCTACCAACAACTAGAGAGCAGTCCTGAGCTTCTATCTACCATTATTACTGCAACTCCCTATACACTGGGATCAGCCAATCATCCCTGTCACGCCTGCAATTGGTCCAAAACGCCGCAGCGAGACTCCTGACGGGTACCCGTAAAAGGGACCACATCACCCCGATTCTGGCCTCTCTCCACTGGCTCCCAGTACAGTACAGAATCAACCTTGCCCCCCCCCCACCCAATATCAAAAATCTTCTAACCCACCACTCTATCTCCAGGTCCCTCAGGTCGACCGACTTGGGGCTACTCACGATCCCGCAGTCTAGGCTTAAGCTCAGGGGTGACCGCGCTTTTGTGGTTGCAGCTCCGAGACTGAGGAACAGCATCCCTCTCCCCATCAGAACTGGCCCCTCCATCGACTCCTTTAAGTCCAGGCTCTAAACCTATTTCTACTCCCTAGCGTTTGAGGCCCTCTGAGGGGGCACTGGGAACTGTTTATGTATGTGCTGTTATTGTTTGTGTGCCATTGTATGTTCGTTCTTAGTACCTGAACTGATGTACAGCACTTTGGTCAACGCGGGCTGTTTTTAAATGTGCTATACAAATAAAATTGACTTGACTTGACTTATTGAAGATCCTCTGTTTATCTTTAATCAGATTTTACTGGACTTTATCATGCACTAAATATTATTACTTTATCACGTTTCTGTACACTGTGGACGGCTCAATTGTAATTAAGTACAGTCCGCTGACTGGTTAGCACGCAACAAAAAGCTTAGATAGCCTGGGCTTATACTAGGCTGGATAGCTGGAATTTAGAAGACTGAGGGGGGATCTTATTGAAACATATAAAATTCTTAGGGGGTTGGAGAGGCTAGATGCGGGAAGATTGTTCCCGATGTTGGGGAAGTCCAGAACCAGGGGTCACAGCTTAAGGATAAGGGGGAAGTCTTTTAGGACCGAGATGAGAAAACATTTCTTCACACAGAGAGTGGTGAGTCTGTGGAATTCTCTGCCACAGAAGGTAGTTGAGGTCAGTTCATTGGCTATATTTAAGAGGGAGTTAGATGTGGCCCTTGTGGCTAAAGGGATCAGGGGGTATGGAGAGAAGGCAAGTACAGGTTACTGAGCTGGATGATCAGCCATGATCATATTGAATGGCGGTGCAGGCTTGAAGGGCCGAATGGCCTACTCCTGCACCTATTTTCTATGTTTCTATGTTTTCACTGTAACTACTCTAAACTATTTATAGGACGTTGCCGTGATCCTCTCTGGTGATGATCAATGTTAATACATGTTTATTTATCAGTTGCCTTATTCCCCAGAGAGAGAAGTGTTGTGCCCAATTCTGGCACACAATTCAGAAAGGCTGAAAGTGAAGAAGATTAGCTTCTGTAGAGATTTACTCAAAGTTTAGCAAGAGGAACAAAAAGGGATTTTGATGACAAAGAAAAACTAGGAAAACTGGAATTGTTCTCACTGCGGACAATCATAAGGAATTTAATGAATGTCTTTTGAGACCAGTGGGTTTATGCCATTAATACTTTATCCCCATTGCCAGGAAGTTCGCAGGGAGAGATGGGAAATTAGAACCAGTGTTCACCGGTGGGATATTGGCCGAGAATACATAGCCTGAGAGAATCACATAAACAAATGCAAAGGTAACTTTGCAAAAAAAGGGTGCAAATAACTGAAAAGGAAAAAAAATCAAGATATGTAGGGGAGAAAAGGAGATATCCTAATTGCAGTCATTGATGCAGCCATTTACATTATCAGGTTACTATCTAGAGATCAGAACTCACCACGATACTACTAGAGTCGTACAGTCTTAGGACACGGAAACAGGCCCTTCAGCCCAACTTGCCTATGCCAAGCAAGATGCCCCTTCTATGCGAGTCCCACCTGCCTGCATTTGGCCCATTCCCGCTAAACCATTCCCATCTATGCATCTGTCCAAATAACTTTTAAATGTTGTTTATAGTACCTGCCTCATCTACCTGCTCTGGCAGTTCGTTCCAGATACCCACCTCCCTCTGAGTACAATTTAAATTCTGAAAAGAATCTGGACTTAAAAAAACCCCGCTATTCTTATTAACTACCAGATTGCCATGAAAAAAAACATGCTGGATGAGTGACTAAACAGAAACATTACCTATCAGTCTGAAGAAGGATCCCAACCTGAATCATCACCCATCCATGTTCTTCAGAGATGCTCCCTGACCTGCTGAGTCCCCCTCATTCTGAGCCGGAGCTCAAGGTTCAACTCACACTGACCAAGGCACTGCCCAATGCCGTGACCAACCCAACCACTGCTTACACAATCCTCACCCTGCTTTCCTCTGAAGGACATTAAGTGACCAGCAGTGTGCAGAGCCTCCAGAATCAGTAGCATTTCCCCTCTTCTCCGCTCTCCCATCAGGCAAGAGGTACAGAAATTTGAAAACACACACCTCCAGATTCAGGAATAGTTCCTTCCCAGCTATTATCAGGCAACTGAACAGCTTTTTTTCACACACAGAGTGGTGAATCTGTGGAATTCTCTGCCACAGAAGGTAGTTGAGGCCAGTTCATTGGCTATATTTAAGAGGGAGTTAGATGTGGCCCTTGTGGCTAAAGGGATCAGGGGGTATGGAGAGAAGGCAGGTACGGGATACTGAGTTGGATGATCAGCCATGATCATATTGAATGGCGGTGCAGGCTTGAAGGGCCAAATGGCCTACTCCTGCACCTATTTTCTATGTTTCTATGAACCATTCTATCACCAACTAGAGAGCGGCCCTGACCTCCCATCTACCTCATTGGAGACCCTCGGACTATCTTTAATCGGACTTTATCTTGCATTAAACATTATTCTCTTTATTCTGTATGGCTGATTGTTATCATGTATTGTCTTTCTGCTGACTGGATAGCCCTCAACAACAACAAAAAAAAGGCTTTTCACTGTACCTCCATACACAAGTTTGAGTTAAACTGAATGAAATTAAACTAGACATCCAGCATCCGGCTGACTCTTTTGTTCAAGTATTTATTCCTGCAGATGGGAATGAAGTTGATACAGTCCTCTTCCACCCCAATCCTAGACATACCTAGTCAGGGAGATTGCATTCTTTTCTTCAAAGTCACCGGTGGACCCTCCACATTTTATTTCTTGCTCGCAGTCGACATCACGTCCCACGCGGCGATCACGATGATCACCATCGTCCTGTTTGCAGCCCTTGCATTTGTCTCCTAGGTTTACCTGCATTGCAGGGTCATAATACTAAGTGCCTGAGTCACCAGGCTGCAGAGAGGCAGCCAGGTGTGGAGTGAACAGCTGTCATTCAGAGCAACATTGACAAGCAGGGTGGCATTAAACATTCATGACACTCCAGGCAGAAAGCCCACCTGGCAAACAGTAAAATATTAATACATTTTCCTGCATCTCCAACAATTTGTATCGTGTGTGTGTTGATTATATGAAGGCAGAACACAATGTTTCCTTATTTTCCGTATAAAACCAGTTTAAGTACAAGTAGTAGTAGTAGTAGTAGTAATAATTTCTTGCACAAGGAGTCATTTCTCACACTCATTTACACATCTTCATAGTCATTCAGAAGAGAAACCAGCCATTCACCACATCTATGCCAGCCAATTCCTATTAACCACATTTACCAGCACTTGGCTTTACTTTAGCTTTTAGAGATACATTGCGGAAACAGGCCCTTTGGCCCACCGAGCCATACACATGCACTATTCTACACACGAGGGATAATTTACAGAGGCCAATTAACCCACAAACCCACACGTCATTGGAATGTGGGAGGAAACCAGAGCACCCGGACAAAACCCATGCGGTTCCAGGGAGAGCGCACTAACTCTGTACAGACAGCACCTGTAGTCAGGATCACACCCGAGTCTCTAGCCCTGCAGGGCAACAACACTACCGCTGCACCACCGTGCTGCTCAGGGCCTACTGTGGCTGGGCAATTTAAGTGATTGTCTCGACACTTCTTAATTGCTGTCATGACAACATTTAACATTAAATATTTTATAAGGCCCTTTCCCCAGGTAAACACTTGTCTGTTAAGTAATGTTGAGGAATCAATCAATTAAATCACTTTCCAAATGAAAAATCGCCTGCCGTTTTCTGTAAATAACCAAGGGCCAACAGAGCAATTCTTTAAGTTTTTAAAGTACTTTACAGCCAACAAATGTTGTAAAAGTGCTGCACCATCACCCAGACTGGACTTAGCTAACTGGCCTCAGCCCTGGCATACGAGGAGAGAGTGGGCTAATTCTGTGCCATGCTGGCGGCATGTTGGCACAGCGGTAGAGTTGCTGCTTTACAGCCTTGGGTGCTGTCTGTACGGAGTTTGCACGTTCCCCCTGTGACCACGTGGGTTTTCTCCGGGTGCTCCAGTTTCCTGTAACATCCCAAAGACATGTCGGATTGTAGGTTAATTGACTTCTGTAAATTGTCCCTAGTGTATAGGATAGAACGTGTGTGAGCTGGTGATCGTTGCTCGGCATGGACTCAGTGAGCCAAAGGGCCTGTTTCCGCACTGTATCTCTAAAACTAAGAACTAAAACGAAGACCACACTTGTACTGTTTGCAATTCTGATCACCTATCTAAAGGAAGAAAGTCATTAAGTTGGAAAGGGTGCAGAAGAGATTCACTCGGATGTTTTGGACTTGAGGTGTACAAGATCATGAGGGACATGGATAAAGTGAAAACAGTCTTTCTCCTAGGATTCTAAAACTGCATAGGCTTAAGGTAAGAGGGAGAGATATTTAAGAGGATCACAGGGGCAACCTTTTCACTCACATGGTAGTACATATCTGGAAGAAGCTGCTCGAGGAGGTTTTTGAGGCAGGTAAAATTGTGACTTTAATAGACATTTGGATAAATAATATGGATTGGGTTTCGAGCGATTTGGGTGAAATACAGGCAAATGGGTCGTCCAATATGCCAATTTGCTCAGCATGGACACGGTGGGCCAAAGGACCTAGTTCCATGCTGCACAGCTCTATGATGAAGAGTCTATGATCAAGGGATCAAAGCAGTGGCTGTAAAGACAAGGTCAAAAACAAATCCAGTAGCAATGAGATTTAATGGGCAGTTCAATAGCTGCTGAATGGAAGAGGATGGGCTAGAGGATATTACTTTAGTTTAGTTTGGAGTTACAACATGGAAATAGACTCTTCAGCCCACCAAGCTCATGCCAACCAACTATAACCCTTGATATTATTTCTAACCTATACACTAGGGACGGAAGCCAATTAACCCACAAACCTGCATGTCTTTGGGATGCGAGAGGAAGCCAGAGCATCCGGTGAAAACCCACGCAGTCACGGGGACAACGTGCAAACTCCATACGGACAGCACCCGTAGTCAGGATCACACCCGGATCTCTGGCTCTGTAAGGCAGCAACTCTACTGCTGCGCCAATGTGCAGCCCTATTCTGGTAGGGACAAGGATGGAGGGGTGGAAGAGGCCAGTGATGAACACTGACCAGCATGGAGCCTGGACCCATGTGTTAGGTCACCAAATTGAGCTTTCAACTAACCAGCACACCTCCTTTAATAGTTGACTACTGGATAAATGGATAGAATCATACATCATGGAAACAGGCCCTGCTGCCCAAGATACCCCAAAGAAGCTGGTCCCACTAGCCCAATAGACCGCACACTGAATATTGAGAGCAGCATACATTACAAACTGTTAAATCGGTAATGGATTTAGCACAAGCTGCCTGACCTGCTGAGACTTTCCAGTATCTTCTTTCATTATTTCTGATGTCCAACATCAGCAGTATTTGTTTTGGTAATCTGAGCACTGGTAAATCACTAGTGCCTTGCAGCATTCAGAATCGCCAGCTCTGTTCCCTTCCCCGCAGATGCCGCCCGACCTGCTGAGAGTTAAGCATTTTATCTCGGACTTCTGGCGTCGGTACTGTCCGTCTCTGGGGCCGGGCCGTCGTTTCCCGTTTGCCAGCTCTTCAGGATTTGCAGGCCGTCACCACAGAGGGCGAAGAGGTGTGTGCCCACAGGGTGCCCTTCCCAGCTCTCGAGCTCGGCGATATCAGCCACCTGGCACCACCTGCTGTGTATCAGTGCCAGGCAGTGGCTGCTCAGAGCCCAGTGGGTCAGACGCTGGTCGATGGAGGCAGAGACCAGCATCCGCGAGCTCAGGAACCTCAGGCCGGTCACGTGGGCTGCGTGGGCGCTCTCTGCGCTGGGCCCCTTCAGCACCCGCAGGGCGAGTCCGCCGTCCGTGCTCCAGCCGTCTGCCACCACCCCCAGATCACTCCAGCCTCTTGAGTCCTCGGCGACCTCGTCCCCGCGGTCCTCGCGGCTCACGCTGCCCGCCTCTTCCTGCCGTTCGCTCGAGCTGGGGGACAGCGGGCCATCGGACCCCGCGAGGCAGATCACCCAGATACGGACAGCGTTGTCATCACCACCGCTGGCCAGGAGGAATCGTCCATCGTCCAGGGACCTGATGTCCAGCCCGTTCACGCCGCTCTGATGGGCAGCAAACACCAGGCAGGGAGATCCCAGCTCTGCAAGAAACACAGGAGGAGTCCCAGTCAACATTCTTTAGTTTAGGTTAGTTTATTTTTGTCATGCACAACAAGGTACAGTGAAAAACGTTTTTGTTGCGTGCTACCCAATCAGCAGAAAGACTATGGGGACGCAGGGTGGCACAGCGGTAGAGTTGCTGACTTACAGCGTCAGAGAGCCGGGTTCAATCCTGACTACGGGTGCTGTCTGTATGGAGTTTGCACGTTCCCACTGTGACCTCTGGGTGCTCCGGTTTCCTCCACACTCCAAAGACGAAGAGGTTTTTTAGGTTAACTAGACCAAGTGGACCCGTTGAGCCCAAACCTCTCCTGCATTGGTGCAGCACCCTCTCCTCCCCCCCTGCCCATCCCCTCTCTTCCCCCATTCTCCCCCTCCCCCCCCCTCCACCCTCCTCATCCCCCCTCCACCCTCCTCATCCCCCCTCCTCCCTCCCCTTCTCCTCCCTCCCCTCTCCCCACTCCCTCCCTACTCCATTCACTTCAACCCCCTTATCCTCCCCCCCTCCCGAGGAGAGATTTAAACTTTATAATGTGAATAACTTTAAAAATATAACATCGATTTCAATGAAACTTCTTCCATTAGCATCAAAGGGACGTCGGTGAGTAAGGTGGGCCTAAGATTGTCGTGCTATCGTGTACCGTTTTGGCTGTAGTTCAGGAACAACAAGAAAACGAGTTTTAGTATATAGATAGATTTGGCTTTGTTAAAAATAGTAAATTGTCCCTAGTCTGTGGGATGGTGTTAATGTACGGGGATTGTTGGTCAGTGCGGAATCAGTGCGCTGAAGGGATTGTTTCCGCACTGTGTCTCTAAATTAAAAAACTGAACTATACATGAGTACAATCAAGCTCTCTCTCCACAGTGAGCCAAAGGGCCTGTTCCTGTGCTGTACTGTTCTATGTTATCCGACTATAACCTGCCATTGTGCCTATTGTTACCTTGGCCTCTGTCTCATAAATAAAATAAAACCAGAAAATGCTGCAAATACTCAGCAGGTCGGGGAGCAACCGCAGAGAGAAAATGTGTTTAGTTTATAATTGTCACGTGTACCATGTAATGTGCCGACTAGGCTGTGTGAAGTGACCGATCTCTACCTAATCGGGATTTCCGCGGTCGATCGGCAGGTCGAATATGCCCCCTGCTCCCAGGGCACAGGAACTCCGGCCTGGCCGGAGCCGGCAGATCGATTTCCATAGAGGACCTCTGAGGCCGACTATCTCGGTCCTCCATAGGAAAAAAAACTGCAGATGCTGGTTTAAATCGAAGGTAGACGCAAAATGCTGGAGTAACTCAGCGGGTCAGGCAGCATCTCAGGAGAGAAGGAAGGGGTGACGTTTCCGGTCGAGACCCTTCTTCAGACTATCTCGGTCCTTCGGCGGCCCAGGCAGACCGTTCCGGTACCGTTGGCCTTCCGTCAGAAGCCGTGACCTCTGTTCGTCCGTCAAAACGGATAATCCAAAAATGCTCTGGAACCAAAGGTGCCGGAAATTGATGGTGGGCCTGTGGTTTTTTGGCTGCAAAGCACGATGGCACATCCAGAGATTATGAGATAACGTCACATTGTTTGCAGCCTCCCATTCCACAATCTGTGCATAACATTGGTGAGATGTTAAAATGAAGCAAATGGCTTCGACATCTGCAGCAGTGGCTTTCTTATCTGTCTGCTTACATAACCATCTGTGCATATATTCTTTTTTTTTTCATATTTCAGATACAGCGCGGAAACAGGCCTTTTCGGCCCACCAAGTCCGCGCCGCCCAGCGATCCCCGCACATTAACACTATCCTACACACACTAGGGACAATTTTTACATTTACCCAGTCAATTAACCTACATACATGCAGGCAGAGGAGATTAGTTTATCCTGGCATCATGTTCGGCACGGACGTTGTGGGCCGAAGGGACTGTTCCTGCGTTGTACTGTTCTATGTACCATGTAATGGGCTGAGGCTGTGCTGAGCTGTGTGTTGTAAAGGCCTGGAGCTGGCATAAGGTAGCAAGGCCGGCTTGACACTCTGCCAAGGGCCTGGAGCTGGCATAAGGTAGCAAGGCCGGCGTGACACTCTGCCAAGGGCCTGGAGCTGGCATAAGGTAGCAAGGCCGGCGTGACACTCTGCCAAGGGCCTGGAACTCTACCGAGCTCTGCGGGACGTACCCAAAGGTCGGTGAGTTCTCTCCTGGCGAATATCTGCAGCTTTGGCCTTCTCAATTATCCACGAGATGTTCCAAAGTGCAATCCTCCCATCTGTGGCAGCGCTGCACAGGAACACCACCCTGCAGGCAACGAGACAGCGTGCGATTTACTTCTTCCAACTTTTGAATATTAATTTCCGGTCACGTACTTACAGCTTTGCCAAAATAAAAAGCAATGAATATTCTTCTGCAATATTCTGTGTGAGTAAGGTGTTCAACTGAGATATAATGAGAAGGGAGGTGTGAGAGAAGCTCAATGGAAGTACGGGGAGGGGGATGGAAGGAATGCCGTTGGAAGGTAGTGCTTGGAAGAGTACAGCGCATGGACGGGCCCTTCAGCCTACAATGTGGCAGGGAGAGAAACAGAAGAAGGGTAGACAGTCAGATCCGTTTTCTCATCGTGGAAATGTCAAAGACTAGAGAACGTAGTTTTAAGGTGTGAGGGGCAAAGTTTAGAGGAGATGAATGGGGCAAGTTTTACACAGAGAGTGGTGAGTGCATGGAACACGATGCCACGGGTAGTGGAGGAGGTGGAGATGATCGTGACGTCTACGAGGCTTTTAGATAGGCACATGGATATGCAGGGAATGGAGGGATATGGATTGCATGGTTTTGGTTATCTGGGCAACATGTTCAGCACAGACATTGTGGGCCAAAGTTGTTATCAGGCAACTAACCAGCCGATCACCAACCAGAGAGGGGTCCTGACCTGCCATCTACGCCATTGGAAACCTACAAACTATCTTTAATCGGACATTACTGGACTTAATCTTGCACTAAACATTATTCCCTTCATCCTGTATTTGTATACTGGGGATGGCTTGATTGTAATCTTTAGATTTTAGACTTTGGAGATACAGCGTGAAAACAGGCCCTTCGGCCCACCGAGTCTGCACCGACCCGTGATCACCCCATACACCAGCATTGTCCGACACACTAGGAACAATTTACAATTTTACCAAAGCCAATTAACCTACAAACCTGTACGTCTTCGGAGTGTGAGAAGAAACTAGTGCACCCAGAGCAAACCCACACAGTCACAGGGAGAAAGTACATACTCCATACAGACAGCACCCGCAGTCTGGATCCAACCCGGGTCTCTGGTGCTGTGAGGCAGCAACTCTACCGCTGCTCCACTGTGCTGCCACTGATCATTTATAGTCTTTCCGCTGACTTGATAGCACACAACAATAAAGCTTTTCAAACGTGACAATAATAATAAATTAAAGTTAAAGGAAACTGAGCATCTAAACCTTCCGATAAGACACTCACTTGCTTCCGGAGCCCGGCTGGTGTGTGAATGTTTGCAGCTTCAGCACACACCGCTGGTGGTAAAAGGACTCGGCAAGCAGCAGGATCTTCTTCTCACTCTCGTCAATGATAAAGAGTCTACGCAGCAAAAACAATTGCACTGAACGTTAGAAATGCAACGGATCAGCAAGATGACCAGACTCACGACTGACTGCCTTTTCAGTTAAGGACACATTAATAAGCTTTAGACAAACCATTTATGTGTGGGCAGGATATTACACAGATACCAGACTTCTGTCCGCACACTTTATTTTTAAATTCAGAGGCACAGAGTGGAAACGGGCCTTTTGGCCCACGGAATCCACGCGGGTATCGGCCCACGTTGACACTAGTTCTATGTTGTCCCACTTTGTCATCTATTCCCTACACACTGAGCCCAATTTTACAGAGGCCAATTAACCTACAAACCTGTACATCTTTGGGATGTGGGTCACAGGGAGAATATGCAAACTCAACTCAACTGAGCATCTTGACCTCAGGATCGGACCCGGGGGCTGCCTGAGATGGACCGTTGCTATTTTGTCCACCTTTTAGGTAGATAACAGACTTCCATCCGCAATTTCCACTGTGTAGTCACTGAATCTTCCTCCCGACTCAATAACACAAAAGAGGGCAGTGGAGGAGAAACTGTTATTTTATTAAAAGGCAGCATATTTTAAATTAATTTTCAAAAGACTAAATATTCCACATGGAAATTGTGCAGGTCTGTGGAGGGAGAACAGAAGATTGCATGGGGAACGAGAGGGGGAACTCTATCAAAGGGACAATGGGACAAATAGCAGGTGCAGTAATGGTTCAACAACATCAGTTGAATTGCTTCCCTTGCCACTAGTACAGCTCATCCTGCTGGGTTGTGCAGTAATTAGCAGCATAGGAGAACCCTCTCTCTCTCTCTCCCTCTCTGACTGCTACATTTCTCCATTTGGTCTTGCCCTGTCGTTTGAAGATGCAGTGTGGGAAAAGGCCCTTTGGCCCACTTTCGCATCCACTCCTTACACGCTAGGGGCAATTTGCAGAGGCCCATTATAATGTAAATGAGGTGTCCAGTTAAAGAGGAGACACAAGTAACTGCAAATGCAAAACACAATAGTGCTGGAGGAACTCATAACCTTCTTCAGAAGTCTGAAGTAGGCTCCTAACTCAGATGTCGCCTGCCCAGTACCTCCACGGATGCTGCCTGGCCCGCTGAGTTTCTCCAGCACTGTGAGTTTTGCCCTGATGAAGAGATGGCTCACCTCACGGCTCCGTCACTACAAGCTGCCGCCAGGAAATGCCATGAAGAGCCAGGGTTCCCTTCAGAATTCATTCCGCCGTCCACCACCACAATGGACATGTACCTGAAGGAGAGATGCGAAAGGTCACAGAGCAGGCAGGGTAACCCAAGAGCAGGCAGGGTAACCCAAGAGCAGGCAGGGTAACCCACAAATCCATTAACTGCCGAGACTGGTTCAAAAACCACCCCAAATGGCACTGGAGCGCGGTAAATCTTTGCATGCTCTTCCCAGAGGAGGAAACACACGCGGTCACGGGGAGAATGGACAAACTCCATACAGACAGCACCTGCAGTCTGGATCGAACTCGGGTCTCTGGCGTTGTAAGGCAGCAACTGGACGAATAGTGAAAGCCATGGATAGAGTGGATGTGGAGAGGATGTTTCCACTATTAGGAGAGTCTAGGGCCATAGTCTCAGAATTAGAGAACGTTCCTTTAGGAAGCAGATGAGGAGGAATTTCTTTAGTCAGAGGGTGGTGAATCTGTGGAATTTATTGCCACAGAAGGCTGTGGAGGCCAAGTCAATGGATATTTCTACAGGAGAGATAGATAGATTCTTGATTAGTGTCAGGGGTTATAGGGAGAAGGCAGGAGAATGGGGTTAGGAGGGGTAGGTAGATCAGCCATGATTGAATGGCGGAGTAGACATGATACGGCGGCACGGTAGCGCAGCGGTAGAGTTGCTGCTTTACAGCGAATGCAGCGCCGGAGACTCAGGTTCGATCCTGACTACGGGTGCTGCACTGTAAGGAGTTTGTACGTTCTCCCCGTGACCTGCGTGGGTTTTCTCCGAGATCTTCGGTTTCCTCCCACACTCCAAAGACGTACAGGTATGTAGGTTAATTGGCTGGGTAAATGTAAAAATTGTCCCTAGTGGGTGTAGGATAGTGTTAATGTGCGGGGATCACTGGGCGGCACGGACTTGGAGGGCCGAAAAGGCCTGTTTCCGGCTGTATATATATATGATATGATGATATGATGGGCCGAATGGCCTAATTCTGCTCCTAACACTTATGAACTTTACCACTGTGCTGCTGTGTGCCCAAAGAAGTAACATCACAGTCCGATATAGTATTAGTGAAAAAAACTTGGTGGGACTGTTCCCATGCTGTATGACTTTGAGCGCAGCCAAAGTAGAGGCCAACAGAGAGGAGAGGAGAGACTTACCTGGTCTCTGGGTCCATCTTCAGCATCCTGTGCCGATTCTTCCTCCGCTCCCAATCCTCAGACAGCCTGTGGGATCCCAACTGCTCCACCCGGCACCTCAGACCGCTGTAGGTGTCGTCAGGCCCGAAGAACAGGCGGCTGCACCATAGCTGGGCCCGGCCTCCGGCGGTGAAGAGCAAGGCCGAGGGGCCTGGGCCTCTGACCACGGCCATGGCCCTGACACTGGAGAGGTGGTCGGAGATGCCGGCCAGCTTGCTCAGCCGGCCCGAGGCCTGGTGCAGGGCAAACACGTTGACGGAGGTGTCCTCACTGGCAGTTGCCAGCACGCTGGTGTAGGCCCCAGACCTGCCCAGCATCCTGACGCTGTTGATCTCCCGGCCGTGCGCCCCCTCCTTCACTATCACCCCGACCTCCCTCCTCCCCCGCCACCGGCAGGCATAGACGCCGCCCGACTTGATGTACGCAAAGAGGCCGAGGTCGGCGGGAGATACCGAGCCGCTGAAGCACCAGGAGCGGTGGCCACCGCCGCAGGGCACCTGTAATACTGGCCGCTGCTCCGACCCCAGTCTCCAGGCCACGAAGTTGGCAGCTCGGAAGCCAAGGCCTAGGAGGGGGCCGTCGTGGTCGCCGGGCGCCCAGGGCAGCAGGCGTTCCACCCAGCCGCAGGCCCGCTGGCACCGCAGCAGGCCCAGCCGCCCGGCCTCCACCCTCAGCTGGCGGCAGAAGCCGTCCCGCCCGCTGGTGTGCAGCAAGCCGCCGTGGAACAGCACTGACGTCACCCCCGACTTGCCATGCAGCCCCGACAGCTGGGAGACGGGCTCCTGGCCTTCATCGGTCGAGTAGAGCAGCAGCGAGCCCCGGCGGTCGCCGCACGCCAGGTAGGGCAGGCCCGGCGCGAAGGCGGCGCAGGTGTGCCACCGGTGCTTGCAGGCGGGCAGGAGGAAGCGCCCTCTGGCCGTCCAGCTCAGCCTGTCCTGGGCCCAGCTCACCTCCCACCACAACATCTCCCCCTCGGGCCCAGAGGAGAACAGGTTGCACTGGTCCGGGCTTTGCCCGTCCAGCGAGGCCCAGCTCAGACTGTGCACCTTCCCCCGGTGCTCCTGCCGCTCCACTGCTCGCTCCGGCCGGAAAACCGGGAAGATCTTGAGGCAGCCTTGGATATTACCCAAGGCACAGAGAACCGAGCCGCTTGGCAGCGTGGCGGCGGAGAGCAGGCCGTAGGAGCGGTAGGCCTGGTCTTCCAACAAGAGCTTCCACCTGCCGGAGACCAGGCAGCAACTGTAGACGCCGCCAGAATCAGTCATGACCAACACTAGGGTCGGGTCGACCGATGCCAATGCCTTAGGGCTGCCCCCACCCTCGGCCTCACCCAACTGCAGTCGAACTACAGTTACGTCCTCTGGCTCCTCGTCCCCGATCTTCCACAGCCTGATGGCCGAGTCCTCGCCTCCTGTCGCCACCCGTCGCTGGTCTGCACTGACCGCCAGAGCCCTCAGGCTGCCTCGGTGCCCCCGAAAACTGCGTGCCACCTCCCCACTGTAAGTCCACAGCAAGCAGGCGGAGTCTTCGCCGGCGCTGACCACAAAGTCCTCCAGCAGCCACACCCGCCACACCCTGGACTGGTGTCCGTACAGCCGCAGGAGGCACTGTGTCTCTCCCTCTGCTCCCCGGCGGAGATCCCCGACCCTCCACAGTCCCACACTCCTGTCGTCCGAGGCCGAGGCCAGCACGCCACTCTCCTGCCTGTAGTCGATGCTGAAGACGACCCCGCTGTGGCCGCTGATCCTCCTGCCCGCCCGCACCCTGCCCTGCTCGTCCAGCGGCCCTTCCATCCGCCACAGCACCAGCTGGTTGAAGACGGTGCCTGCCACCAGCACCAGCTCGTCCCAGCAGCTGCCCACAAAGCGGGCAGAGTAGAGGATGCACTTCTCCTCGCAGTGGACCTCCCGCAGGCTCCTCCGCGCCCAGTAGTCGCACAGCACCACCGAGTTGTGCCCGAGGGCCAGGGCCAAGTGCCCGGCTGGCTGCTCGTCGGCCCGCAGCCACCGCAGGTCCCAGATCCAGTCGTGGAGCTCATACAGCGGCCCCACCCGCCGCAGCTCCGGCTCCTCGCCCCCAGCGTCCAGCTCGATCACGGCCACCCCCTTCCCGCCGTACACGGCCAGCACGGTGGGCTCCGACCCGCCGCTGCCGCCTCGTGCCTCGATGCCGTGGACGCGGTGGTTCCTCAGCACGTCGCCAATGCGTTTCTCGCCGCGGCCGCTCGTAGGGTTCAAGAAGTGGAGCGAGACTCCGGCACCTTCACCTGTCAACAGAGAAGGCAACAAATCAACAGGCAGCCTGACAAATACTACAGATACAGTGTGAAAACAGGCCCTTCATCCCACCGAGTCCACGCCTACCAGTGATCATCCCATACACCAGCACTATCCTACGCAATGGGGACAATTTACAGAAGCCAATTAACCTACAAACCTGTGGAAGCAAGAAACTGCAGATGCTGGTTCAGTGTCACGTGCACCAAGGTACAGTGAAAAGCTTTTTGTTGCATGTTAACCACTTAGCGGAAAGACTAAACATGATTACAAACGAGCGGACCACAGTTTATGCCAAAGGTTGACACAAAGTGCTTGAGTAACTGGAGAAACAGGATGGGTGACTGAAAAAAGGTCCCAACCCGAAACGTACCATCCTTTTTCTCCAGAGATGTTGCCTGGCCTACTGAGTTGCTTAAGCACTTTGTGTCTATCTTTGACCTACAAACATGTAGGTCTTTGGAATGTGGGACAAAATCAGAGCATCCCGAGAAAACCTACACCATCGCAGGGAGATTGTACAAACTCCATAAAGACAGTACCCGTAGTCAGGATCGAACCTGGGTCTTTGTCACAGTAAGGCAATAACTCTACCGCTGTGCCACTGTACTGCTGAGTGACTATTCCTTGCATTCTCCCCAAGGCAAGCACGTCAATTTCTTAGAAAAGGGGATTAAATTCCCCATGCCTAGTCTCAAAGCCCATTGAGACAATTCCAGGACGACTACCTTACTGTAATCAAACCCTTTTGCAAAAGGCTAATTGCCCTTCTAAACTGCTTGCTGCCTCTGTGCATGACGTTTTTGACTAGTGTGCACTAACCAATCACTCCTCATGTGAGAAATACTCTACTTTTCCATTAACTGCAACAAAACGGATGATCTCACTTTATAATCCATCTGTCTTGTTCTTACCACCGACTCAGATAGTCTACATCTCCTTGAAGGCACCAAATATCCTTCTTAGAATATAACCTCACAATCCCACCTAGTTTAGTACTATCATCAATCCATATATGGTATATCTGATCTGTTTGGATTGCATACAAAACAAAGTTTTCCACTGTGCCTTGGTGCATGTGACAATAATAAACCCAAACATACAGTCCAGCACCGTAGTTGCATACCTAAGCACATTCTTGATTAGCAAGTGTACAGAAATAGTCTACTGAGCCTGCATGCAAGTGGCACCGTGTTTTGGCATAATTTTCAAAGTCCAGTCCACGCTCTCGTTCTTATGTTCCAGGAGAGCCCCACGCTGCTGCAGGGCCTCCAACCATCACCTCCCTTGGATGCCACATCGCTCTCCTTGCCCGTCCCCCTTTGTGCTTTGGGGGTGCCTCCCGCGGCCGACTTCAAGGGCATGATAGGCCCGACCCCGGTTCCCTCTCCTCTCCTACCGGCCTCGCTCATCGCCCCTCACGTCCGTCCTTGTCGTCATCACTGGCTCCATCCTTCCAGTCCGCCGGGTTCTCTGACCAGTGGTCGACTCGGCCGCTCTCTCCCTGCAGGCCGCACTTCTTCCTGCATAAACCCTATCAAAGGTGGTATTTGGTCCCTTCAGCCAACCTCGATCCAAGTGAAGGGTCCAGACCCAAAACAACATTTGTGCATTTACCTCAACAGGTGCTGTCTGACTTGCTACGTTCCTCTAACAGATTGTTGTTTGCTCCAGATTCCAGCATCTTGTGTCTCCAGTAGAGAAAAATGACTAGATGATCTTAGATTCTCAGGAATGGTTGACATATGAATATTGTTTTCGACACCGAGATGTACTCAAAGTGCTAAAGTTTCTTTTATTTCCCCGTGGGACATTAGCAGCCTTGGGCGAACAGAGAGCACCTCCAACTCCGCAGCGTAATAATTATTATATAACATTTTATGTATCTGGAGTAGAAATTGCAGACAGTTGTGGATGTGGAGCATCACACAAACCAGCCTCCCCTTCATCGGCACGTCACGTTGCCTCCGTACAGGAGCCAACATAAATCGCATTTACACCCTAGATGTTCCCCCTTCTCCCCTTTCCCATCGGGCAGAAGATACAAATCCTTGGAAACACGTGCTACCAGATTCAGGAACAGCTTCTTCCCACAGACTACTGAATGATCCTCCCATTGCTAGAGTGCAATGCAATCACCCAACCTACCTCAATGTGGCCTTTGCATTTTATTTTATTTGCACTTTCTCTGTAACTATAAACCCTAACACTATATTCCACATGTTGGGCATTTTCTCTTTGCATTACTTGTGCTTGTGTAGGACTTGATTGTGCTCATGCACGGCATGATTTGACTGGACAGCATGCTAATTTTCTCCACTGCATTTCAGTACACGTGACAATAATATGCCATGAACACAACTTTCTGACTTGAAAACGCTACCCACTGTAACTTTGATCAAACAAACTAACCTTATTCTGTTTATAGTGTCATTAGAGCAAGCAGCCCTTCCAAACAGGGTTAAAATAAGTCTGTGGGAAAGTAACTGCAGATGCAGATGCTGAGTTACTCCAGCATTTTGTGTCTTTCTTTAGAATAATGCATTTGTTCGATGAAAGAGATGAATTGAATGATTACATTCGCGTTGTTTAAAGTGCAGAACACTTGAATGGTTACCTGAGAGGATAAAATCTCCCACAAACTGCAAGGCAGTGATGGGCGACTGCAACGAGAGAGACTCGCACTGCATAGTTGCTGCAGTCTCTTGCCTGCACCAACTCCTGGACCTGCAGTCGCTTGCCTGCACCAACTCCTGGACCTGCAGTCTCTCTCTCTCTCTCTCTGCCCGTGTCTCAGTTTCAGACCAATTACACCGCGCGATACTGCAATTGCAACCGGAAGACAGTCCATTCCAAATAAACCCTGCAGCCATTGGGGGAGGGGGCGACATTGCTACAAACGTTGCTACATTTCACAAGGCGAGAGTTCGCGGCTCCACAACGGACACAAAAAGCAACTCACAAACAAACCAGCAAAAGTAATACTGGGTGACTCAGCGGGTCGGGCAACGTTTTGGGGTCGGGACCCTTCCACCATTGTTGGAAAATCACTTTCGGAGGAGTGTAGAGATTTCAGAGGGGTTTGGGAAGGGAGAAGATTTCGGAGACGGGCAAAGCCAGAAAGGGATTTGAGGACGAGGATGAGCAATTTAATAACTTCTAAGACATCATTGTAGGTCTGCGAGCATGAAGTTGAAGGGTGAGCAGGACAGTGAGTGTGAACTGAGACACGGCCGCAGAGGTTTGGATGACCTCAGGCTTATAGTTTGCCCTCCAGTAATGTCTCGTCCCAATAATGGGGGGGGGGGGGGGGGAGAGAGAATGGCCATCTGCACTGTGCTTTAAACTTTGCATCCACCCACCCCCCATCCATCTCCGTGTGACAGTTCACAAAATTGCTGTTGCTGCAAACCGTGTTGTACAGCAGAAATAGCCCATTCGGCCCAACTTGTCCATACGGACCTGTGTGGCTCCAGAGCTCATCCTGTTTGTCCTCATTTGAGCCACGTCCCTCTAAATATTTCGTATCTGTGTACCTGTCCAAATGTCTTTTATAAATTGTAATTGTACCCAGCGCTACCACTTCCTCTGGCAGCACCTATACACAGAGGGTGGGTATCACAAAATGCTGGAGTAACTCAGCAGGTCAGGCAGCATCTCTGGAAAGAAGAAATGAGTGACGTTCCGGGTCGAGACCCTTCTTGAGTCTGAAGAAGGGTCTCGACCCGAAACGTCACCCATTCCTTCTCTCCAGAGATGCTGCCTGACCCTGCTGAGTTACTCCAGCATTTTGTGATACCTTCGATTTGTACCACTATCAGCAGTTATATTCCTCCACCCTCTGTGTGAAATACCTGCCTCTCAGACTCCCCTGTCGGTGACCATTCACCCTATTATGCCCTCATGATTTTTATAAACCTCTAGAAAGTCACCCTTCAACCTCATTTGCTCCATGGAAAACAGTCCAAGCCTATCCAATCATAACAAAAGCCTTCCAGCACAAGCCTCCATCCTCAACAGATTTCAAGAGAGGAGTCAGATGTTACTGGTGGGGAGATTTCCAACTGTGATCGATTTCCTATTATTGGGAGTCCGGCGCGGCCTGGCAACTACAACAGCCTGACCGCGGGAGAAGACGGCAGGGGAAGAGAAAAGACATTCTGGCCTTCCATCACAGTGAGGAGGTGACTGGAGGAGACTCACTGTGATGGAGGTTCCTTTTTTTTTGTTTTGTGTTGGTTTGTGGCTGTGTAATTGCTTATTTTATTGCTCTTACTGTTGGACTGTGGGTGAGGAAATTTCGTCCAAAAGACTTGTTTTTTTGGATGACAATAAAGGTAATTCTGATTCTGATTTTGAAAAGTTACAATGTAGTGGCAGTTTGTGGACACTAGATGGGCTCTGAATCCAGTGTCTGATTTTCTTTAATGTAGAACTCATAATTAAGGGCAGAGTCTTGACAGGGCAGCACTTAATGAAAGATCAATCTCCCAAGTGGTAGGCTTTCCAACTTTTGTTTTCAGTGATCTGTGAACCGAGCGAATGGTTAAATCAACATCCCAGTCTGAAGGGCTCCGACCCGAAACATCGCCGATCCAAGTTAGAGTCATACAGCATGGAAACAGGCCATTCGGCCCAACTAGTCCATGCCGATCAAGATGTACCATCTAAGGTAGTCCCATTTCCCTCTAAACCTTCCCTCCAATCCATGTACCTGTCAGAGTGTCTTTTTAATGCTGTCAAAGTACCTGCCTCAACTACCTCTGGCAGCTTGTTCCGTGTACCCACCACCCCAAGAAAAGGATGTGCCTCAGGTTCCGATTAAATCTTGCCCCTCTTATATCCTGGTTTTTGATTCCCCTCCCTTGTAAAAGACTGCGCATTCATCCTATCTATTTCCCTCCTGATTTTATACCCTCCATAAGATCACTCTTCAGCCTCCTGTGCTCCAAGGAATAAAGTCCTAGCCGGCCCTGCAGCTGAGCCCCTCAAGTTCCAGGCAACATCCTTGTAAATCTTCTCTGCATTCTTTCCAGCTTAATGACATTGTTCCTCTTGCAGTGACCAAAACTGAACACAGCCTCTCCAATGTGTCAAGAGATGCTGCCTGACTCGTTGAATTACTCCAGCACTTGGTGTTCTAGGCATGATTCCAGCATCTACTGTTCCTTGTGCCTCCCAGTTCACTTGCTGATGCCCAAAGAATTACCAGTAGGTTGGAGTCCTGTTGGAGGGTCCCAACCTGAAATATCAACCAGCTCTTTGCCTCCAGTGATGCCGCCTGACCCGCTGAGTTTAGTTTAGAGATACAGCGAGGAAACAGGCCCTTCGACTCACTGAGTCCGCGCTGACAAGTACACTAGCATTATCCTACACACTAGGGACAATTTACAGATGCCAATTAACCTACAAACATGTATGTCTGGAGTTTGGGAGAAACCCGTGTTTAGAGAAAACCCACGCGGTCACAGGGAGAACATACAAATTCCAGTAGTCAGGATCGAACCTGGGTCTCTGATGCTGTGCCGCCAACTAAATAAAAATGGAGTTCCTTCATTAATCAGCTTTTTGCCTGTCCCAGTAAAGAGTTGGCTACACTATGACAGTGTAAGTTCACTATGTGAATATGGGCCTCGGTGAGTTTGTGGATGTCACTGGCAAGAATTTCTTGCACATCCAGACTTGTATCTTGAGAAGATGGTGGTGAACCATCTTATTGAACGCTACACAGTGATGGAGAGTGGTCTCATCAATGATTCCTCCAGAGTTGCTGGCTGACCAGAGATGAGCTACCAGACAGGGGGCCGCTGTGAGCATAGGGGGCCCGGGGGGGGGGGGGGGGGGGGGGAGTGCCGTGAACAAAGGGGGACCCAGTGGGGGACTCGGCGGGGTAGCCGCCTGCGGCCATGTGCTGCTGCGGGCCTGGTTGTAGATAAGACTGTTCAATTAACTTTTGTAACTTTGTTGCAGCCAGAAACATGGTGGTGACTCTGTCTACTCCCCAGGTGAGGTCTGTATGATTTTATCGGGCTGTAACAAAGAATTTCACTGTACCTAGGTACATGTGACAATAAAGTATCATTGAATCATTGACCTGCTGAGTTATTCCAGCACTTTGTGTTTTATATGCAAGAGTGCCATTTGTTGGCACGGTCTAGAATTTGAGCTCAAAACCAGAAAGGTGCTTGTGCATTTGAAAAAAAATAAAGTGCATTAATCCAAGCAATGTCAGTTTGAAATTTTTATTTTGATTATTGTTGGTGAGGATTTCATAGCAGTTCTCAAGTCAACACAGAGGCAGGCAGACAGAATACAATACACATGCACTAAGAAGAAGAAACATGGTGCCCTTATTCAGACCAAGCTGACACATGTTACCTGAGTAACCCAAGAGGATCTTGGGGGAATTGAGTGCAAGATCTGCAATTAAATAATAAAGGCTTTGGGAGACAGCCAGCTACAAAACACATTCCTGAAGAAAACAAATTAAATAGAAATGAAGACATCATTGATACACTTTAATAAATAATTAAACTTCAGGGTACAACAATTTACAAATCTTAGAGCTGACTTCTTTAAAACAATATTCAAATATAATAGATTTATATGACAAACCAATTCAAAATATAAAAGGTATGTTCTTAAGATGTCATTCATAAATAAACAATCAGTGTGGACAACAGCTATTAAATAGAATAATTTGTTTTTAAATATAATTTCTTTAAACTGTCAAAAAACCTATGATTTTAATTATTTGCAAAATTTCAGGTTGATGAATGTAGAGCGGAGAAGGGCAAGAGGATTTGGATAGGATGTTTAGGAAGGAACTGCAGATGCTGGTTTACACCGTTAACCCAAAATGCTGGAGTAATTGAGTAACTCAGCAGGTCAGGCAGCATATCTGGAGAAAAGGAATAGGTAACGTTTTGGGTCGAGTCTGAAGAAGGGTCTCGACCCAAAACGTCACCTATTCCCTTTCTCCAGAGATGCTGCCTGACCCGCTGAGTTACTCTAGCATTTTGTGTCTATTCAGAAGATTTGGAAGTGTTCAAAATTATGAGGGGATTTGATAATCGGGAGTAACTGTTTTTACAGGTAGGAGGATCAGTAACCAGAGGTTACAGATACAAGGTATTTGCCAAAAGAACCGGAACAAAGGTGAAAAATAGTACTTATTTTGCACGCAGAGTAAATTGTAGATATCTAAAGTGGTGAAAAACTGCCTAGCAATAAAAACAAGGGAGTATATCCCTCAGCAAAACCTCAACTGAGCTGGCACAGCCAATAATGGTCCAACCTTGCTCACTGCTCATGATTCAATTGCAAATTGAGACACAGCATTAAAACTGCCAAATGCTTTTTTGTTTGCATGCTACAGTACGAAGGAGTGGCTGCATGCTAAATGCAGGAGTCTGCCATAATGCAGATGTGACCAGTGTCTGGGTCACTGCTGCTTTGACTCCAAACTACCACTGTACAGTAAACCAGACATATTCACTGTACCACTTTTCCAGTTAACAAAAAAAAACATGCAAACTCATCCAGGGCTCAGTGGGCAAATCCATCATGTTATGTGTTGAGAGAAGCAAACAGAATGCCCATGATTTGATTCCCAGGCTCAGTAAAATATAGTCAGGCCAGCAACTAATGCTCTTGGGCTTGAATGGGAGTTTGAACAGGAGAGGAGGGTAACGTAACCTGCAGTGGTTCTAGCCCACGACTACTACAAACCAGGCGATAAATTTATAAAAAGATTCGAGCACGGGTGTGATGCCTTCCTTTGCGAAACAGCCCATGAATACATTGGATAAATTACTATTTGAATTAAACAATAATATAAAAGGTAAACCAATAAAGTCAGGGTGTATAAACGGCGGGAAGAGACTGATAAAATACCTATTGTCTTTTGCCTTTTACTTGATCAGGCCGAACGTACCCAGGGAGTTGTGATTCTGTATGGTTATCTGATCCACTATACACTACTGTGCAGGAAGGAACTGCATGCAGATGCTGGTTTACACTGAAGATAAACACAAAAGGCTGGAGTAACTCTGCAAGCCAGGCAACATTTCTGGAGAAAAGGAATAGGTGGCGTTTCGAGTCAAGCCCCTTCTTCAGACTAAAGACGGGTCTCGACCTGAAACGTTACCTATTCCTTTTCTCCAAAGATGCTGCCTGACCCACTGAGTTACTCCAGCATTTTGTGTCATTCTCCACTGTACACTATTGTTGTATCCATTTAAATACAGAACATATGAAGCAGCACAAAGAACCGATTATGTTGAACAATAACGCTTCTATGGGACAGCTTCAGTTACCTTGAAGGTTCCAGCTATTCATGAACGACTGATACCATGTTCCAAAGTCCTCTGCAGAAACCTTTCAATTTTCATTGTGAATATTAAATATTTACGGGAATGACCCCGGGGCTGATTGGTTTAACCTATGAAGGGCGTTTGATGGCTCTGGGCCTGTATTCACTGGGGTTTAGAAGGATGGGGGGGGGGGGGGGGGTCTCATTGAAACCTACCGAATAATGAAAGGCCTAGATAGAGTGGATGTGGGTGTGGGTGAGTCTAGGGCCAGAGAGCCAGAGGGCAGATGAGAAGAATTTATTTTAGCCAGAGGGTGGTGAATCTGTTGAATTGCCAGACGGCAGTGGAGGTCAAGTGATTGGGTACATTTAAAGCGGAGATAATAGGCTCTTGATTAGTACGGGCATCAAAGGTTATGGGAAGGAGGCAGGAGAATGTTGAGAGGGGAAAATAGATCAGCCATGATTGAATGGTGTAGACATGATGGGCCGAATGGCCTAATTCTGCTCCTATGCCTTATGGTCTTATAAAACACTGCCAAGGAATGACTACCGATCACTTGGACTTGTATTCGGCCAAAGAGGTCCACTTGGAAGAGAAGGGCTGGGAGAATGGGTGGGAGAATGTAGGGTGGCTGGAGGAGTAGACATGTAGTCAACCTATTCCCGGGAATAGTGCAAGGAAGTGAAGAGGAGAAGGCCGAGCAACGCGAGAGTGCACTGACCATGCAAATCTTGCAGCAGCAGCAGTAATTCTGGAGATGTCCATCAATTGATACCAAGGAATGATTTCAAGCAGCTTTTGTAGAGATGCCAGGAGCAGCCTCTGAGCCCTTGATTTCCCTTTAGTGGATGTGAACATGTAGTTTCGTTTACAGAATGGAAACAGGACCCTCGGCTCAGGGCAACCATCGATCACCCGTTCACATTAGTTCCATATTATCCCACTTTTGCATCCACTCCCTACACACTATTGAAATTTACAACGGCCAATTAACCTACATGTCCAGGATGTGGGAGGAAATCGGAGCACCAGGAGGAATCCACGCAGTCACAGGGTGAATGTGTAAATTCCGCACAGATAGCACCCGAGGTCAGGATTGAACCCAGTCTCTGCCAGCTGTGCCATTGGAAAGGAACTGGAAGGAATTAATTTCCTCATTCCCCACCACCAACCCAATCTACAAAGCAAGAATACTTGTGCAGAAAATTTGCTGCATGCAGATTATTGAATGTACCTCGTGCAATTAATATGCATTTTGGACAAATGCAAATTTTAAAGATTGGAGACACAAGGAACTTGAAGAAAACACGAAATGCTGGAAGAACTCAGCACGTCAGGCAGCATCTGTAGAGGGAATGGACAGACCAAAACTATGTATGTCCATTCGCTCCACAGATGCAGTCTGACCCGCCGAGTTCCTCCAACAGTTTGATTTCTGCTCGTTTCCAGTCCTGTTCTTTACACAGTGTGCCTTGCTGAAACATGTTTACAGACATCAGTCAGGAACAGAACATATTCAGCATATTATGGCATCTTCTAGCAAGACTATGATATTGAATTTTTAAAAATTGCATAAAATGTCTCCTCCTAGCATTGTCTACCCCTCCTTGACCTTGAGTGTAGCTCCACAAGCACTAATTTCCTTTAAGTATCTTACACAAGCAGGTAGTCTTTATCCGAGTACAGGATGTGTCAGTAGGCAGCTCAACAACCAAAGGAGAAACAAGTAACTGCAGATGCTAGAATCTTGAGCAAAACACAGTGCTGGAGTAACTCAGCAGATCAAGGAGCATCTCTGGAGGACATGGATAGGTGACATTTCCGATCGGGACCCCTCCGGACCCTTTTACGTTTTGAGACTGAAGAAGGGTCCCGACCTGAAACATCACCAATCCATGATCTCCAGAGATAGACACAAAGTGCTGAAGTAATTCAGTGGGTCAGGCAGCAGCTCTGGAGAAAAAGGATGGGTGACATTTTAAGTCGGGACCTGTACCAATTATTTTCCTCCAGAGATGCTGTCTGACCTGCTGAGTTACTCCAGCACTGTGTTTTGCTCAGCAACCAAAGGCCCTGCTACCTCGTTCAATCCTTGCCCAATCTCCACACCAACACCCACTCCACACCAAGGCGTCACCATGAAGTGCAGGAAACCTACCAGATTTCTCCTGTAAAAGATGCTTATTCCAAGGCCAATGGTAGTTATTCTCAAACCACTCTGACAAGATAAATGGATAACAACATGGTACAGTGTAAAGCTGGCACCTCACTTGTCAGAGCTCCGTTAGTGCCTGGGAACACTGATTGGGAAAAGTGGGAAGAAACAATAATTTTTAAAAAGTGTTGAAAAAGACCAGGATCTGGAAATCTAAAATAAAAACAAAAATGCTGGAATGCAAAGTGTGTGAAGGGTGTTAATATTTTGGGTGTGATCACACGTAAGCAACCTCACTCATATGCCCCTCTTCAAGCAAGAAGACTAGGAGTTAGTTGTCTGTCCTGTCTCTTACCCTGCAGCTGGGCAGATGAGAGGTCAAATAAAAGGGTAAATAACACGGAAAATACAAAGTTGAAGATTGCCCTTCCTAATCACTAGCCACTGATCCAACTTCTGAACATACATCCTGGCTGGACTTGGCGCAGCTGAGGTGCAAAGTGCTGCCAAATAGCTTGCCTGCGCTTGCAGACAAAAGCTGGCAGAGGAATGAAGTGTGGGTGAACAAAAAGTATCCACCCCGACGTTCTCTTTTCGTTCTGAACCCTGATTTGAGGATGGGATGAATATAAATGGGGCAGTTTGTCCTTGCAAAGCATTCAACGCCATTCGTTATTCTGGAACGGATTCACAGCTCCACATGCAGATCCCGGAAAATGGCGTCGACAGCCCATTCAGCAGGAGCATCGTCACTGGCGTATCTGGAGATTGCCTGCTGGAATCGCAGCTGCCGCTGGATGTCGGGGTCGATGTTGATCCAGTTGTTGGCAATCCATTTGGTCCCCCGGATGACAATGCAGCCACCGTGCAGAGAGTATTCGTCTTGCTCTCCCACCCAACCTGCAGGAGCCGGAGAGAACAATGAGGAACACATTTACCAGGCTTCTCACCCTGATCTGGCAGATTGAAACGTTGGCTTCACACAGCGGGTCCCACAGGGCAGACTGCATTAGCATTTATTTTGAGAAGACTAGAATATAAAAACAGGGAGGTAATGCTGAGGCTTTATAAGGCACTGGCCAGACCCCGTTTGAAGCATTGTGAGCAGTTTTGGGCCCCATATCTGAGGAAGTATATGCTGGCGTTGGAGAGAGTACAGAGGAGGTTTACGAGAATGATCCCAGGGAAGATTGAGTTAACATACATCGATCAGCCAAAACATTATGACCACTGACAGGCGAAGTGAGTAACATTGATTATCTTGTTACAATGGGACCTGTCAAGGGGTGGGATATATTAGGCAGCAAGTGAACTGTCAGTTCTTGAAGTTGATGTGTTGGATGCAGGAGAAATGGGCAGGAGTAAAGACCTGAGCGACTTTGGCAAAGGCCAAATTGTAATGGCCAGACAACTGGGTCAGAGCATCTCTGAAACGGCAAGGCTTGTGGGGTGCGCCCGGTCAGCAGTGGTGAGTACCTACCGACAGTGGTCCGAGGAGATACAAACCACAAACTGGCAACAGGATGTTGGGCGCCCAAGGCTCATCGATGCGCGAGGGCAACGAAAGCTAGCCTGTCTGGTCCGAACCGACAGAAGGTCTACTGTGGCACAAGTCACAGAAAATTTTAATGGTGGTCACGGTCACAATACACAGTGCATTGCACCCTGCTGCGAATGGGGCTGCACATGGAGGACCAACAACAAATTAGGCAGGTGGTCATAATGTTTTGACTGATCAATGTATGATGGAGCATTAAATGACACTGGGCCTGAACTTGCTGGAGTTTAGAAGGATGAGGGGGGGGACCTCATTGAAACTTACTGAATAGTGAAAGATCCGGATAGAGTGGGATGGGGAGTGGATGGGAGAGTGTAGCACCAGTGGCCAAAGCCTCAGAATATAAGGACATACCTTTAGAAAGGAGATGAGGAGGAATTTCTTTTGTCGGAGGGTGATGAATCTATGGAATTCATTGCCACAGAAGGCAGTGGAGGCCGTCAATAGATATTTTAAAGATATTTTTAAGGTTGAGATTGATAGATTCTTGATTAGTATGGGTGTCAGGGGTTTATGAGGAGAAGACAATAGAATGGGTTTGGGAGGGGAAGATAGATCAGCCATGATTGAATGGTGGAGTAGACTTGATGGGCCGAATGTCCTAACTCTGCTCCTACAACGTATGAACTTATTGGGACAGGATGCCTTAATGACCGTCGTCAAGGTTTATGCTTGCAAGGCAAGTTCCAGCTTACTGACTGGAGGTTGCGGAGAGAGGATCTACAAACAAGCAGGCAGAAGGGGATGAACTAAATCAGAGGAGGTACAATCAGCTTGGCTCTCCCATGCACCCTATGGCTGGTTATAGAAAAACAACGGATTAGAACAAGAGAAAGTCAAGGCCATAGACTGCCATAGAGTAATAGATAGGGGAAGGGGTCATGGATAGGGTAGACAATCA
This sequence comes from Rhinoraja longicauda, assembly GCF_053455715.1. Lineage (NCBI taxonomy): Eukaryota > Metazoa > Chordata > Chondrichthyes > Rajiformes > Arhynchobatidae > Rhinoraja > Rhinoraja longicauda. Next base: position 17,514,504 of record NC_135969.1, on the reverse strand, counting down.
GAACCTTTTTCCCCAGCGTGGAAATGTCAAAATATAGAGGACACAGGTTTAGTTCAGAGAGGCAAAGTTTAAAGGAGATGTTCTGAGTAAGTTTATTTATACAGAGAGTGGTGGGTTCCCGCTGTCAGGGGTGGGAGTAGAGGCAGATATAATAATGGCATTTAGGAGGCTTTTACATAGGCACAAAGATGTGCAGGGAATGGAGCGATATGGATCACATGCAGGCAGAGATTAGTTTATCTTGGCATCATGTTCGGCACAGACATTGTGGGCTGATTGAAAGGATTTGACTGCCTTAGCTATCTATGCCTCTCATAATTTTATATACTACTCTCAGGTCTCCCCATAGCCACCAACACTCCAAAGAAAACAATACCCAGTAGCGATGACTCGCTATTTAGTTTAGAGTTACAACATGGAAACAGGCCGTTAGGCCCACCGAGGGTGGCCATCACCCATGTACACTAAATCTATGTTAACCCACTTTTCCACTCCCTACACTCTAGGGGCAATTTACAGAGGCCAATTAACCTACAAATTTGCACATAATTGGGATTTGGTAAACCCGAGCATCTGGAGGAAATCCATACAGTCAGAACGTGAAACTTCCGCACAGGCAGCACCTGAGGACAGGATCAAATCTGGATATCTAACGCTTCTAGCTGCGCCAATGTATTTGCCAAAGGCAGAGCAAATGCACATTCATCAAAGTCAGGACGGACTCGCAAATGGTGCTTCCAATTGAATAAATGCAATTTTCAGAAGAAAAAACAGTTTCTGAATAACACAACGGTAGTGATTCCCATCTCCGCTATCCAGGTTAATTTGAAATGACAAATAGAACAGGAGGAAAATTCAGGAGGAACTGCAGTTAATGGATTACAAAAAAAGACACAAAGTGCTGGAGTAACTCAGACGGTCAGGCAGTACCCTGGTGAGCATGGATAAGTGACGTTCTGAATCGGAACCCTTCAATGGATCATGCAGCATCTGTGGAGAACATAGATAGGTGACATTTTTAAGGAGGTAAATTCAGTTAGCAAACACAAGGGACACCTTACTTCTCGAGCAGTGCAACTGTAAAATACTGTAACTCCAAATTGGAGCAAGTACCTTCGCCGTTGGAGAGGTAGTTGTACCAGAAGAGAGCGGTGCCTTGCACAGGCTTCACCAGCAGGTTTGCTCGGTTACAGTTTTGTCGTGTATCTCGTAAATCCACATCATTGTGCATTAAACACTGCGGAAGGAACCAGAGACAAGATCGCTGTGCGTGTCAAGAGATATCATTCAACATTATTTTCTAGTCTGTCTATTTATGGAATCCGACATAAATTATCTGTACTGACTATCCGTGGATTCGCTTGTTGGAATGCTATCCAAACTTAGCACTGACAATAAGTCAGCCATTAATCCTTCACTGGTGGAACGATATATTTAAAGCTCACCCCACACTATCAAGGGCTTCCTCTCACCATCCCTGTTATTAAGAGCGATGATTAATGCTAGGGAATGGTTTCGAGAGGCCTGCCACCTCATCCCTCTGCAGCTGTTCCACGTGTGCAGACGTTGAATGTCAACACATTCTGTGAATGCGGGAAAAGGCATAAGGGTAGCTGAGCACAATCCCGTCTGCACCTAATGTCTCACAGAAGTCTTTCCAGCAGGCGTCACTGGAGAGTGATCGGAGCAAGACACGCTTGGCTTGCTTTCATCTCCCCAGCCCAGGGAGCACTGGGAACATCCTGACCTGATGCGTTCTAAATTGGGCGCGTGCCTTTCCAATATAATCGAAGCCAAAGTGATAAGGGAATCACAAAAATAGCAGCTTGCCCGGCCAAAAAGCCATCATGTTAATTAGCAGGGTACTGTTTAGAAGCTTCTCACTGATAATATGAACTGCTATTTAATGTAAGGTAAGAGCTATAATGAATGCAGCAGAGATTGAAAGCCAATCAGCACCGTGAGGCACTTTGAATACTACGTCAGCCTGGAAAGTTTCCTCTGTGCCAAAAGTGGGAGATGGACATTGTGTAAATAGATGCTCTCAGTCATAGTGGCGCCAAACAATGTGGGCAGCTGCCAATAAAAGATGCCACCACAATGATATCACCCTATCGGGCTTAAATAATCACGGTAAATCCTCAGCAGACTGATTTCAGCTACCGTCGAGTTTGAAGATTATGAAGCCAACACAACAATGTGCTGCTGTTTCAATAATCGATTGAATCCATGGTTTTGTATTTAATTATCATAGGAGCCCAGAAGTTCTTTTAGGTTATTTACATCAATGGTATTCCTGGTCTGAACTCTCTTCATTTATTTATTACCTTCACTATTCTGCATACACTTCCCCCTCCAAGTATACTTATCACACCATGGGCTACACCATATTAAATGTCAGCCATGTGTCAGTGAGCGCACTTTGAGAAGGTTATCGGGGTTTCTAGAGGTGACACAGTGGTGTAGCTGTTATAGAGTCGTAGAGAGATGTAGTAAGAAACAGGCCCTTCAGCCCAGAGTCCACGTTGACGATCAAACATCCATTTACACTAACCCCACATTAATCCCATGTTTTAATCCCTCTACATCCTTGTCAATTCCTTCCCCACACTAGATAATATCACTCAGGGAAAAGGCTATGCTTCCAGAGAACAATTTTAATTTCAGGGCAGCACTTTCATAACCTGGCTCCTAATCAACAGCACTTTATATTTTCTTGCCCAATTATTTTATCACCTTGACTTGGAATCACATACATGGGTGTTGGTTAGAAGATTGATGACTGATCTGATCTGCTCTGACTTCAATTATCTAAAGGTTTGGTGTCAAGACTCGCATACAAACAACGGCATTTACAAGTACATTGAAAATGTACCCCACTAATGAGGCCAGAGTTCCAGGAAACTGGGCAGAAATGGATAAATAAATTCATTTGTCACAGCGTTCATTTAGGGCAGGATGAAATCTCGGTACAGGTGGCTGAAAATCGTGACCACCAGGTTCAAGAACAGCAACTATCAGGCTCTTGAGCACTACACAATACTAACCTTAGTCACTATGATCTGTGGACTATCTTTGGTTACACTACAGATTTCAGTGTTTGCACTGTAATGGTTAGTTTGTATTACAGTTACAAAATATATTCTATTTTTGATCAACATATACTACCTGCATGTTATTGCACTTACGGGCCTGTTAAGCTGTCGCAAGTTAGAATTTCATTGTTCTGTTATTGATATATATTAAACCCTCTTGACTTTTGAATACTTAGATAAAATCAAAAATAGACAGCCCAACAAATCAGGTAGCCAACACCCAAAGGCCAGTCTGCAAATCCTGGGGCTAACATACCAGAAATAAAGTTAAATGCTGACTGTTCTCATTGTATAATAGCTTGTCAGAAAAACAAGAGTTTTTCTTTACCAGTTCTTCATACGTCCTGTTGTCTGCCACAGGAAATGCCGTCTCCCCTCCTTCAGAAACATTGTTCAAATAAAACAGCACTGTCACATATCTGCAGCAGGAGTGGGGTTGAAGGTGATGCACAGAGTGAGTCATCATTTTCTTAAATATTGTAAGAGGTACAAGTCAAAAAGGCTTAAAAAAATAATTTGACTTCCTTAATTGTATAGAAGAAATTACAAAAATAAGTGTAAAATGGAAGACTGATACAGAATTTAACCCTAAACCCCCATTATCCCTTTGCCTCCACAGTTGCTGCCTGACCTGCTGAGTACCTCCAGCAGCTTGTATTTTGCTCCAGATCCCAGCATCTGCAGTCTCTTGTGTTTCCATAGACTACAAGAATGGGGCATCATGATACAGCTGTACAAGACGTTGTGATACTGCACTTGGAGTACTATGTGCTGTTTTGATCCCCTAGCTGTGGAAAGGTTTGGAAGGATATGGACCAGACTGCCAAATGGGAACAACTCAGTTAGGCACCATTTCTGCAGCAGGTCAGTAACTCAGCAGGTCAGGCAGCATATCATATCATATCATATATCATATATCATATATATACAGCGCGGAAACAGGCCTTTTCGGCCCACCAAGTCCGCGCCGCCCAGCGATCCCCGAACATTAACACTATCCTACACCAACTAGGGACAATTTTTTACATTTACCCAGTCAATTAACCTACATACCTGTACGTCTTTGGAGTGTGGGAGGAAACCGAAGATCTCGGAGAAAACCCACGCAGGTCACGGGGAGGACGTACAAACTCCTTACAGTGAGGCACCCGTAGTCAGGATCGAACCTGAGTCTCCGGCGCTGCATTCGCTGTAAAGCAGCAACTCTACCGCTGCGCTACCGTACCGTGCATCTCGGGAGAGAAGGAATGGGTGACGTTTCAGGTCGAGACCCTTTTTCAGACTGATGAAGTTAGGCACCATACTGGGCATGGATGAGTTGGGCCAAAGGGCCTGTTTCTCTGCTGTATAACTCAATGACCTCCAGACATATAATTTGACAAAGTCTAAGGAGCCCCAACAACCTCTAATCAATCTTTTAAAAAGTGTAAAGCGGAAGGAGTAAAAGTTTAGTCATGCTATGAAGAAGCATATACTAATGTACAACATCCTCAAGTTTTCATTTTCAGTTTGGTAGGAGAGTGCATGGCTTAGATTTGACAGCTTTTAGAGGGACACGGTCACGTTAAGCACATACATTCTTGGCTCTGAGAGTTTGCCGTTGACATGTTCAATGATAATTTGATGGGGGGCAGGGAGGTCAGGAGCTGTGTCCATTTCAACCCTCTCCATGTTTTCATGAAGCTTAACTTCAACAGGTTAAGAAAAGACTGAAGACAAAAGGAGCGTTAGACCTGTCACTTATGAGCACTTTGAAGTCAATAACTTTACAGCACATAAAGTGGAATGCAGACTGATCGAATTATCCATGACACAATGGAAGAAGAAAAACTGCAAGATAACAAGGAAATAAAAGCTCCTATCTGATGTTGAGGGGCTAATCGCCTCTCAAAGCTAACATGAATTGGATGATGCCACAAGAAATTGCAGCTGCTCATATCTTGAGAAAAATCCACAATTCTGGAGTAACGCAGGTCAGGCAGTGCCTGTGCAGGGAATGGATAGGCGACGTTTCGGGTCGGGACCCTTCTTGAGATTTGGTCAGCCCCTTAAGAAAAGACTGGAGACCAAAAGGAGGAATAGACCTATCACTTATGAGCACTTTGAAGCTAACAATGTTGAAGGGTCTGAAGAAGAGTCTTGACCTGAAACGTTGCATATCCATGCCCCTTGAGGAAGTTCATTGTCCCAGACGGTCGGTGGTGGAGACCAAGTCATTGGATATTTTTAAAGGCAGAGATTAACAGATTCTTGATTAGAAAGGGTGTCATGGGTCATGGGGAAAAGGCAGGAGAATGGAGTTGAGAGGGAAAGATAGATCAGATTGAATGGCAGAGTAGCCTCGATGGGCCGAATGGCCCAATTCTGCTCCAATGACTTTTGAACTTTTGAACATGAACTCCATAGATGATGCCTGACCTGCTGAGTTATTAAAGGACTTTGTACTTTGCTCATGAATGGGATGGCAGTAGCTTTGAAGGGAAAACACAGAAAGCATTTTGTAAAGGAACAAAGCATAAACTTGCTAAGAGTGGTCACTAACCGACAGGAGGTTTCTAATGGAGAGGATCCATTGGTTACTAGCTTTGTGTGGAAGCAGCTGGTCTCTGCGTAGATTGGACCACTGTCATGATGAGCATGGTAGTGCCCGCCTTGATCATACTTCACCACCTGTAGTGGCTCACTGTGCTCCACGATCTCCGGAGGTAACTGCGTCAGCCTGATCACTCTAACAAAAGACAACATTTAAAGATGGTTAGACACATCATAATCATAATTTATTAGCCAAGTATGTTTTGCAACATACGAGGAATTTGATTTGCCATACAGTCATACTAATAAAAAGCAACAAGACACACAAAATACATTTTAACATAAACATCCACCACAGTGACTCTTAGACATTCCTCACTGTGATGGACGACGAAAAAAAAAGTTCAATCTCTTCCCTTTCTTTGTTCTCCCACGGTCGGGGCACTCGAACCTTCCGTTGTCGGGGCGATCTTGACTCCCGGAGCCGGCGGTCGGGCCCTTCACGTCGGGGCGATCAAGCTCCCGCATCGGGGGATCTCAGCTCCCCAGCGCCGGGCCATCAGACCCCGGGTCGGGGCTAGTTGAACCTCCTGCGATTTTGGAGCTTCCCGACATCAGTCTCTACCTGAGACTGCGAGCTCCTCGATGGTGAAATCCGCAGGTCGCGGTTGGAGCGTCGATCCCAGGCAAGGGATCGCAGGTTCCGTTGGTAAAGGCTCAAAGTCAGTCTCGAGCAAGACCGCCAGCTCCATGATGTTAGGCCGCAGAGCGACCGGAGATAAGATCCGGAAAATAATCGCATCTCCGGCAAGGTAAGAGATTGACCCCTTACCACACCCCCCACAGAAAACAAACCAGAGAACATTAACACATACTTTTTAAATAATAATAATATATTCCTTTATTCGTCCCACACCGGGGAAATTTACAGTGTTACAGCAGCAAAGTGGATAGCAAGAGAGCAAGAGATCATTCATTATAAATAAAAGATACATAAATTGTCATCAGTTTTCTGTGTGTTCTTAGCTGTTATTGTTGACTCGTCTGCTGGGAACAGTGCTGGTTATGAAGTCTCACAGCAGCGGGAAGGAAGGACCTCCTATATCTCTCCTTCACGCACTTGGGGTGAAGGAGTCTGTCACTGAAGGAGCTACTCAGTGCAGTGACAGTGTCCTGCATGGGGTGGGAGTCGTTGTCCACCAGCGATGTTAGCTTTGCCATCATCCTCCTCTCTCCCACCACCTGCACTGAGTCGAGGGGGCAACCCAGGACAGAGCTGGCCTTCCTGACCAGCTTGACGAGTCTCTTCCCTTCCGTCGCAGAGATGCTGCTGCTCCAGCAGACCACTGCATAGAAAATGGCCGATGCAACCACCGTGTTGTAGAAGGTCCTTAGGAGTGCCCCCTGCACTCCAAAGAACCTGAGTCTCCTTAGCAGATAAAGGACTCCGCTGGCACCAGTCCACAAACTCCTTGATCAGTTCTCTGTATACCCTGTCCTCGTCGCCCGTGATGAGGCCGACGATGGCAGAATCGTCAGAGAACTTCTGTAGATAGGAGTCTACAGAGCTGTGCCTGAAGTTCACAGTGTACAGGGTGAACAAAAATGGAGCTAGCACGGTTCTGCAGAATCCCAGTGCTGCAGACCACCCTGTCCGAGACCAGGTCCTTGGTCCTCACATACTGTGGTCAGTTGGTGAGGTAGTCCAGAATCCAGGATGTGAGGTGGTGATCCACTCCTGTGCGCTCCAGTTTGCCCCCCAGAAGCCCCGGTTAGATGGTGTTGAATGCACTGGAGAAATTAAAGAACATGATTCTCACAGTGCTATCTGGCCTCTCCAGGTGTGAAAGAGCTCTATTCCGTAGGTAGATGATGGCGTCCTCCACCCCGATGCGAGTCTGGTAGGCGAACTGCAGCGGATCCATTGATGGTCTCACCAGGGGGCGGAGATGGGCAAGGACCAGATGCTCCAGTGTCTTCATCAGGTGTGAAGTCAGTGCCACCGGCCTGTGGCTGTTGAGTTCCTTCGGGTGCAGCGTCTTTGGTACCGGTACCACGCAGGATGTTTTCCACAGCTGTGGAACTCTCCCCAGTTTCAGGCTCAGATTGAAGACGTGCTCCACTATGCCGCACAGCTGGTCTGCACAGGACTTGAGGAGCCTCGAGCTGATGCCGTCCGGACCAGCCGCCTTCCTCGCATTGATCTTCCTGAGCTCATTTCTCACCTGGTCTGTGGAGAAAGACAGATTGGAGCACAGGGCTGGGTGCTCAAGGGTGTGAGAGGAGGAGGGGGTGAGGGGGGGGGGGGGGGGGGATGGTGTGGGGGGAGGTGGTGGGGTTGGGGCAGGAGAAGCAGTGGGTGGTGACTGTGACCCAAGTGCTGTGGGAGGGGAGGTGGGGCAGTGTACTGGACGCGCAGACAAGGGGGGCTGCAGCAGAGGTGACTGGACCGGGGGAGGGGTAAGTGACTGATCGAACCTGTTGAAGAAAAGGTTCAGATCGTTCACCCACTTTTGGTTCCCCACGGCCCGGGAGTGCGGTTCCTTGTACCCAGAGATGGTTTTGAGGCCTCTCCAGACTCCTCTGATGTTATTCCTCTGCAGCTGGTCCTCCATCTTCTTCCTGTAGCTGTTCTTCCCCTCTCTGATCTTCCTCCTCAGCTCCTTTTGCACCGCCTTCAGCTCCTCCTTATTTCCCGACTTATACACCCTCTTTTTCTCCTTAAGGAGATCCTTTATGTCAGGGTTGACCCAGGGTTTGTTGTTGGAGAAACACCATACAGTCCTGGTGGGTACAGTGTTTTCCACACAGAAGTTAATATAGTCCGTGATGCACTGGGTTAGACCGTTAATGTCCTCCCCATGGGGATCACAGAGTTCCTCCCACACATTTGTTTCGAAACAGTCTCTCAGAGCCTCCTCCGTCTCCTCGGACCATCCTCTAACTGTGCGGGTCACCACTGGTTGCCTGTGCACGAGAGGTTTGTACACAGGCTGGAGATGGATCATGTTGTGGTCAGATCTCCACAGGGTGGGGAGGGGTGCTGAGTTATATGCCTCCTTGGTGTTGGCATAAAATAAGTCCAGTATTTTGTTGTCTCTGGTGTGGCAGGTGATGTATTGTGTGAACGTGGGCAGGGTGGATGATGGAGGTGCGTGGTTGAAGTCCCCGAAGATTAGAAAGAGGGCATGTGGGTGCTGTGTTTGCAACCTGCTCACAGCTGAAAACACACTAAAAATAACAAAAAAGACAAAAAGACAGACAGATCGTTGGCGAGGCTGCCATCGCTGATAGTGCCACCCAGTGGTACCACCCGAGATCAGTTTAGTTTAGAGATACAGCACTGAAACAGGCCCTCAGCCCACCGAGTCCTCTCTGACCAGCAATCCCCGCACACTAACACTATCCTATACACTAGGGACAATTTTTACCAAAGCCAAATTAACCTATAAATCTGTATGTTTGCTGGAGTGTGTGAGGAAACCGGAGCATCCGGGGAAAACCTACGTGGTCATGGGGAGGAAGTACAAACTCCATACAGATAAGGTCGAACCTGGGTCTCTGGCGCTATAAGGCAGCAACTCTATCATATCATCATATCATATCATATATCTACAGCCGGAAACAGGCCTTTTCGGCCCTCCAAGTCCGTGCCGCCCAGTGATCCCCGTACATTAACACTATCCTACACCCACTAGGGACAATTTTTACATTTACCCAGCCAATTAACCTACATACCTGTACGTCTTTGGAGTGCCACCTGATCAGTGGATAACGCTCTCACATCTCAGTTATCTACGCTGACCACCCCAGTGCAGTGCTGAGGGAGAGCTTTACTGTCAGAGGTGCAAAAGTATGAACAATTATTTTGGATTAATATAAATAATCCCATGCAAATTATTTTGAAGTAAAGCAGTTCTTCTAGATGGCAGCAGCATTTCACTCCTGCCATCGGGAGAAAGGTACAGAAAAACTGTGACCTCCAGGTTCAAGAACAGCGTCTTTCCAACAACCTTCAGGCTCTTGAACACTACAAATACCAACTAAACTATGAACTCCCAAGGACTTTGTTTTTTTTTGCACTAATATTTATTGTATTTTATTTTGTTGTCTACGAGCCTGTGTTTACAAACCTATCATGCTGCTGCAAGTGAGAATTTCATTGTTCTGTTTTGACTCTTAAGTTATCTCCAACATCAAAACGCTGGAATAACTCAATGGGTCAGGCAGCATCTGGGGGGGAAATGACGTTTTGCACCAGGACCTTTCAATCCATTCCCTCCACAGATACTGCTTGACCTGCTGATTTCCTCCAGTACTTTTGCTTAAGATTCCAGCATTTGCAATTCCTTGTGTCTCCAGTTATCCAGTAAGGAATGGATGAGAAAGTGGGATAATATAAAGCTAGTTTGAACAGGTGATCGATGGGTGACATGAATTTGGTGGGCTGAGGGGCCTGCTGTATCTCTAATGTAATCTAATACCTAACCTAATAATGTCCTCTACCAATGAATACAAAGGAGCAGGGCCCCATTTAACAATCTCTCAAACCTGTCACTGATGGAATATTTGGGAATGAAATATTGATCTTATGATGATTTAATCTAAATATGGTTAGTGGCTGTAATATCTTTGGTACAGTAAATGCAAAGACTCATAAATGTTATGAATAAAATATATTTTTGGAAAAGAACACCCCCAACACCCCCGTCACCACCATTCGAGGCCATGGCTATTTTTACTTCAGGACTGCTTTCCTGAACTAACCCAATAACTGCCCCCACCCCCTACTTTCAGTCTGAAGAATGGTACCAACCCGAAATATCACCCATTCCTTTTTCTCCAGGGATGCTGCCTGATCCACTGAGTTACTCCAGCACTTTGTGTCCATCTTAGATATAAACCACCATCTGCAGTTTCTACATCATACAGGTACTGTTGCCTCTCACTAATACTGCCATTCCAGCTTCTTGGCAAATATATTTAAATAATTAAACACTTTCTTCAGGAAAATAACTGATACTGTTTGAATGTCAAATAAGTAAGTACCTGTAATCTCATAAGGAGCCACAGAGCAAACAATGGATAATTACTTTGCATTACCATGGACTCCCTTTGAATGCATTTCCAGTGGTTAATTCAATGCACTGTGACTTTTTCTGTTCACACCCCATTATCAATTGGAGCTGCAGAGATGTTTGCATTTGTAAAGTTCTGTAGTGTGAGTATAATATTAATCTTACTTTTGCTTTATAGACCATTTTATGGGAAAGATTCTATTCTACCTTACACTGGGTTTAGAGTGCATTTTGGAATATGACCAGAAAGACAAAAAGGTTGAAACATAAGCAACTGCAGATCTTGCCCAGAACACAAAGCGCTGGAGTAACTCAGCAGGTCAGGCAGCATCTCTGGAGGATATGAATTCCTCCAAAAAAGGTATATGTGACAGAATAGAATCCTGCCCTCGTATCTACTTCTGAGACCTGGACGAGTCAGAGCAGGCATCTCAAGGCTTAGCAAACACCAACACCACCTCAATAAACACCCTCAAAATTAACAGGAACAATAAACAACCACTGGCAGCTTTGCTCAGGCCATTATACCCAGCCTTGAGCCACTAGTTATCAGACCAGATCCATCTAGGAATAACTTGATCCATTGGGAAGGCATTTGTTTATTCCTTGGAGTGAATAAGACAGAGGGATGATAGACGTGTATGAAATCATGAGGGACATAGATAGGGTGGATGAACATAGTCTTTCAGCCACGGTAGGGGAATCAAGAACTAGAAGGCAGAAATTTCAGGTGAAAGGGAAAAGATTTAAACTGAGGCGACTTTTTTTTAAAGAGGATGAAATGTATATGGACCAAGCTGCCAAAGAAAGTGGTTGAGGCAGATACAATAACAACATTTTAGGTACATTTGGACAGGTACATGGATTGGAAAGGTTTAGTGGAATTTAGGTCAAATCGAACCAATGAAGATGGGTATCTTGGTTGGCATAGATGAGTTGAGCTGAAGGGCCTGTTTTGAACTATATAACTCTATAACTGTGACTCAATGTTCAAACTCACCTTTGGAGTGTGGGAGGAAACCGAAAGAAATGCCTTATTCTAATTTGACTTTTGGGAATTTCTGGCCCGTAATCTTTCAAAGTGATGTAGCTGTGATTGGAATGGTATTGCAAACCTTGGTTATGCAACGGAACACATACAAATCCTACATAAACAGAGAAAAAGGCACACCTACCTACCCACCCCCTACAGATATCTCATACTCTGCTGTGGAAGTGTCTGCAGTTTCCTCAATGACCACGTCACTTACCCCAAATTCAGAAAATTGGACTGAAAGTAGGTCACCCTCAAGAGACTGCCCAAGAAGAAAGGGAGGAAAAGAACCAACAGTAGCCCTGAAGCATAAATTTGCAAATGTGCAATTGCATCTCACATTTGTGATAAGTTCAGAACACAAAGAGAATGTAAAAAAATAACTGCAGATGCTGGTATAAATCAAAGGTATTTATTCACAAAATGCTGGAGTAACTCAGCAGGTCAAGCAGCATCTCAGGAGAAAAGGAATGGGTGACGTTTCGGGTCGAGACCCTTCTTCAGACTGATTTGAAGGGTCTCGACCCGAAACATCACCCATTCCTTTTCTCCCGAGATGCTGCCTGACCTGCTGAGTTACTCCAGCATTTTGTGAATAAATACCTTCAAAGAGAATGTAAAGTCCTTTTCCATGTTCAGCTATTCAACAAAATTACAGCTGTTTTGATCTTTGGCTTCAACTCCACTTTTGGATCCAAAAATGATCCAAAACTCCATTTCTCAAATCCAAATATATTTAATAAGTCAACTCAGTTTAATTGTGTCCCAACTGAGCAGTTCTATCCTTCCTCAGTACTGACGCCCATACCTAATGAGTCAAAACCCCTTTCTCTTGCATCACCCTGAACTGCACATTAAATTCCATTCCCCTCCAGCCCCAAGGAGATGTCCTATGCCATGGCGTAGGGAAGGCTTCACAGGTTTAATGACTCACACTAGTGGCTGCAGAAAAGTTACTATCCCCCCCGAGTACACTGTACCATACAGCTACCACATACCTACCTCTCTACCATGTCGATGTGGTCACCGTGTTCATTCCCCTTGCAGTCTCTCTATATCTGCAGGCTGCAAAATCCTTATTGACTGCTGGACAAATACCAGAGCTGAAGCTTCTCAACCACAATGCCCGAGTAATCACATGAGCCTGATTTAATTATACCCTCCTATCTTTGACCGTCGACAGTGCGGCACAGTGGCGCAGCAGTAGAGTTGATGCCTTACAGCACAAGAGACCCGGGTTCGATCCCGACTTTGGGTGCTGTCTGTACAGAATTTGTATGTTCTCCCTGTGACCACGTGTGTTTTTCTCCGGATGCTCCGGTTTCCTCCCACACTCCAAAGACATACAGGTTTGTAGGTTAATTGGCTTTGGTAAGTTGTAAAAATTGTCCCTAGTGTGTGTAGGTTAGTGTACAAGGCTGGTCAGCGCGGACTCAGTGGGCCGAAGGGCCTGTTTCCGCGCTGTATCTCTAATGTCTCTAAAGTTATATTGTCCCTAGTCTGTAGAATAGATCTAGTGTTCGGGTTATCGCTGGTCACCACCACAGTGGGCCACAGAGCCTGTTTCCACACTGTATCTCTAAACTAATCTAGTCTGAAGAAGGGTCTCGACCCGAGACGTCACACATTCCTTCTCCCCAGAGATGCTGCCTATCCCGCTGAGTTACTCCAGCTTTTTTGGGGTCTATCTTCGATTTAAACCAGCATCTGCAGTTCCTTCCTAGACTATAGCAGTGACTGCCTCTGTGCATCTTCTCCATTCTTGATGTTTTACAGTGTCTGCAGCTCCTGAATCCCAAGTCAACCAACCGACACTTTCTGGTGTGCAAGGAATAGAGGGATATGGATCATGTGCAGGCAAAAGAGATTGATTTGGCATCATGTTTGACACAGACATTGTGCACCAAAGGGACTGTTCCTCTGCTGTCCTGTTCTATGTAAGATGCTATTGCTGGGACTATGACTGGTCTCCAATAACTGTCACACGCTGTAACAATGACCTCTCACCAGTCCTATATCTCTACTTTGTTTCATTTATAGCTTTAGAATGTTATTATTCATTCAACTATTTATAGTTTAATAATGCAGCTAACAATGCTTGCTTAAAAGACTGTCAGCTGGACAATCTGTCAATATGAGAGGCGTGGATAGACAGTTAGAACTATTTTCCCCAGGGTGGAAAGATCAAATGCTAGAGGGCATAGCTTTATGGTGAGAGGGGCAAAGTTTAAAAGAAATGTGCAGGGCAAATTTATTTTTACACACAGAGTGGTGAGTGCCTGGAACATGCTGCCAGGGGTGGTGGTTGAGGCAGATATATTAGTGGCATTTAAGAGACTTTCAGATGAGCACATGGATATGCAGGGAATGGAGGGATATGTATTATGTGCAAGCAGGTAAGAGTTGGTCTTGACATCATGTTCGGCACAGACATTGTGGACTGAAGGGTCTGTTCTTGTGTGGTACTGATCTATGTTCTATGTTCTAAAAGATAAATATATTAATATGAATTATTTATTTGCAGTTTTAATAGATTAATGCCAAAAATATTCATAAAACTTGGTAGCTTTTTCCTGCCCTGACCTCTGGAGGAGTTTCAGGAATATGGCTTCTTCAATGCAATGCACGAGATCCTACCACAACACAAGCCTCATCACTGGTGTTTGGATGCTTTGGGCCAGTAAAGCAGGCACTGCTAATCCGGGCCAAGCAAGTTCGGGCTTGATATAACCATGGGTAGTAAATGTGGTCCATGCCATCTGTTGTTATTAATTTCTAGAGTTAATTCAGCTTTATTCAGAGTTAACAGAGCTTTTTTCATCAATCAATCAGCTTTCAGCCTGCTCTTTTGCCACTTTTAGGAGATAAAACACACCCTCATCAGATCCCTACAAGATTGCAGAAAAGTTGGAAGAGCAACACTATTCCATTGCCTTGATTGGAACTCAATTACACTCATGTCAGCAGCATGCAAGATACATATTCAATTAGATCTGCACCTCAATTCTATTTGCCTACCGTCTCTCCACCGCCTCCAACATTCCCTTTATTCTATATCGCTTTAACTAGCATAATATAAATAACAAATAAGGGGCTTGCATTAGTACAGCACTTTTGATGTGGGTTATTTCCGTTAAAGGCATAAGCATGGCCTCACCAGCATGGACATCAGTGCTTTAGTATTATTGCTGCATCAGTGTAGCAATTATTCAAGCCAATTCAATTCTTGCACAGTGGCACAGCAGGTAAAGCTCACTGTGCCAGAGACCCAGGATCGATCCTGACCACGGGTGCAATCTCTGTGGAGCTCGTGATCACTTGGGATTCCTCCGGGTGAACTGGCTTCCTCCAATATCCCAAACACTTGCGGGCTTGTTACCCTCTGTAAAATTGCCCCTAGTGTGCAGGGAGTGGATGAGAGAGTGGGATAATTAGAACTAGGTTGATCGATGGTCGGTCTGGACTCATTGGACTGACAGGCCTGTTTCCATTGTGTATCTTTAAACTAAACTAAAATTAAAAGCATTACTGTACGCTGTCAAAAAAACACCAGAGTTGTGCTCAGCCATTTGTGACTGATATTCTAGAAAAATGGCCGACTGCACAATTTCCTGGCTTGCAAATCACTTTAATATGAACAGCAATCTTGCCAAATGCAATGGGACCCATGGTTGGAATCTCACCTATGCCGAATGGTCCTCAGGATCCGGTGTGCCCCTTCGCCCTGGTACAGCCATGTGTGCTTGCTGTTGCGAACCAGCTCGGTCTTTTGCACCCCTCGCTGCCGCAAATATGATTGGAAAGCATTTGTGTTAAGTTGCTTAAATTCCTCCAGGCTTAGCAAACCTGAAACACAGAATCATTTTTAGTCCTTAGATTTATCTATCCTTCCCTGTTAAAAAACAGCAACTTATGCTGAGATGTAGATACATGGAAATGCAGATGCTGGTTTACAAAAAAAGACACAAAGTGCTGGTGTAACTGCCGGTGAGGCAGCTACTCTGGAGAACATGGATAGGTGATGTTTCAGGTCGGGACCCTTCTTCAGACAAGTCACGTTCTCCAGAGATGT
The DNA here is from genome assembly GCF_053455715.1 of Rhinoraja longicauda. NCBI lineage: Eukaryota > Metazoa > Chordata > Chondrichthyes > Rajiformes > Arhynchobatidae > Rhinoraja > Rhinoraja longicauda. Next base: position 17,498,694 of record NC_135969.1, on the reverse strand, counting down.
TGAATTATTCCATTTGTGTCAATTTATGCTGAGCTATAATTACATAGGCCAATTAGGAACAGAAGCAGGCTATTTTGCCTCCAAACCTGGTTTACTATTCTATCAGGGCTGCCCCTTGATCCCGTTGCCTCCTTCTCTCAATTCCACATCACTTAGCAGACTAGCAAAAATAACAATCAATAAAGAAAGAACTTGCAATGGTACAGCATTGTCCACATTGACTTAACTAGCCCAAAGCACTTTACAGCCAACTCTGAATTATAGACACAATCGTATTGCAAAAAACGTGCGAGTAAATTATGGACAAGTAGATCAGACAAACTGTACTGAAATAAAGGGCAGATAATTACCATAAATTTTCACAATCTGCTTGATGGTGAGGCCAGCATTTATTAGCTAACCCTAACTGTTCGCAAGAAGATAGTCATGAACCACCTTTTTGAACCGATGTGGCCTTTCAGATGCAAATACTCACGCATACTCAGATGCAAATACTCCGGGATTTAGCCCAGCGAAGGATTGGTGAGAAAATTATAAGTCAGGGTGATAAGCAATGTGGTATGTTCTCTTGGGTTTTGATGGCAGAGGTCACAGGCTTTGGAAGTGCAGTCACGGTGACTTTTGTATGTAACCTCAGTGTATTTTGTGGACAGTACTTGCAACCCACTGCTGGGGGAGGTGGTGGAGGCAGATAACAGTGGCCGTTAAGAGACTTTTGGACAACATGAGAGGGTACACAGCTAAAACCTTTTTCCCCAGGGTGGAAAAATCAAATACTAGAGGCCATAGTTTTCAGTGGAGAGGGAGAAGGTTTAAAGGAAATGTGTAGGGCAATTTTTTTTTACAGAGGGCAGTGAGCACAAAATGCACTGCCGGGAGTGGTAGAGGCAGATATAATTTAAGAGTGGTGGAGGCATTTAAGAACTTTTGGATAGGCACATGGAAATGCAGGGAATGGAGGGATATGGATTATGTGCAGGCATAACCATCATGGATCTTAGCATCATGTTCACACAGTGTTTGGCACAGACGAAGAGCTGTGCTGTTCTATGTTCTAAGTATGTTCGTTCAGGATCTATTTTCAAATAGATATAACATTATCGATTGATTCACTTTTTTAAATGAATACAATATCTCTTCCCATGTAAGATCTTGGCTGATTTTCATTAACTCCACACAAAAAGTTTAATTTGTTTCCCAGTACATACAAAGTGCAGGTGGTGATGAGAGCCAAGGATTGCAATGTTGGACGTTTCCAGCCATAATTTTTTTTAATTTTTTTTTTTAGATTTAGATTAATGCATTGGTGGTCAGGGGAAAGTATTGATTAAGATACTAGATAACAATCTTGCTGCTTTTCAAATGGTTTCATGGGATATTTATGACCACCAAAGATTGCACTTCTTAACGCTTTCTTAAGAATGTGTTGCAGTGTCTAGTATGTGTGCTCATGTTTCTGGAGTTTCAATATTCTTAAAAGTCCATTTGCAATGCCTTCCTGCCCAATTTCAACTCCCATGCCTTCCCACCAATCCTTCTAACACTTCATTACACCCTTTCAACTGCTCTGCCTGAAGAGGAATGACAGCAAGCATTGAAAAGTGTACAATGGTAAAGGGAAACATAGAAACATAGAAAATAGGTACAGGAGGAGGCCATTAGGCCCTTCGAGCCAGCCCCGCCATTCATTGTGATCATGGCTGATCATCCACAATCAGTAACCTGTGTCTGCCTTCTCCCCATATCCCTTGATTCCACTAGCCCCTAGAGCTCTAACTCTCTTTTAAATTCATCCAGTAAAGCCTTCTATGGCAGAGAATTCCATAAATTCTCACCAGTTTTAAATGGCCTCCCCTTTATTCTTAGACTGTAGCCCCTGGTTCTGGACTCCCCCAACATTGGGAACATTTTTCCTGCATCTAGGTTGTCCAGTCCTTTTATAATTTTATACGTCTCTATAAGATCCCCTCTCATCCTTCTAAACTCCAGTGAATACAAGCCCAGTCTTTCCAATCTTTCTTCATATGACAGTCCCGCCATCCCAGGAATTAACCTCGTGAACTGCCTCAATAGCAAGGACGTCCTTCCTCAAATTAGGAGACCAAAACTGCACACAATACTTCAGATGTGGTCTCACCAGGGCCCTATACAACTGCAGAAGGACCTCTTTGCTCCTATACTCAAATCCTCTCGTTACAAAGGCCAACATGCCATTAGCTTTCTTCACTGCATGCAGTACCTGCGTGCTTACTTTCCGTAAATTCAGGGAATCACAGGTGAGCTCAATACTGTTTACACTAATGTAGTAAGAAGGCACTACAGAAGCTGGTTTATATCAAAGATAGACACAAAGCGCTGTAGTAACTCAGCGGGTCAGGCAGCATCTCTGGAGAAAATGGATAGGTGTCGTTTCGTGTTAATCCCAACCTGAAATGCCACCTATCCGTGTTCTCCAGAGATGCTACCTAACCCGCTAAATTAAGCCAGCACTTTGTGTCTATCTTCTGTTTACATTAATGTCTGTTCTGATAAATTATCGTATTCCAAGGAACCTGGTTATTTTACTATCTGTCGCTTAGGGTGCAATGTGCTCTTCTGAGCCAGATTACCCAAAAGTGGGCTCCTTCCAATTCCAATCCAACAGCCTGGTGTCATTCATTTCCTACACTTGCAAATCTAGAATGGACAGGATGTGAAGTAATAATGTTGTAATGTTATGTTGTTCTCTCTTTAAAAAACTCCCAGAAAATGTCTGGGAAAGATGGTATATGTTCATGATTGAAAAAAGTTGCCAAAACTTCTCTGTACATTGCAAAACCCTAAAAATAAGAGATAATTAGAAACTGATTATCTGTAACCCAGCAGGAAAGAATTTGCAGCAGAGGATTAAGGCGACGTGCCACTGGGATGTACGTCCTCCCTTGGTGAAATGAAAAGTGGACACTCTAAATGCCACAATAGACGTGGTGCCCCCTATGGCTGGAACTCACTATGGGGCCTGAAAGCTTAACATGGACTACCGATTCCACCTAATACCTTATTTACATTAAGCTCCCTGCATAACTATTCGGTTGGGATGAGGATCATTAACGCTGAATAGGATATTCAAACTAGTTTGAGTGCTGAACCACTTGCAAATATTGCCCCACTTGAACTGGGGCACCCTGTCCAAACCTCTGAAGATGTTCTTCAGAGAAAAACAGCAAAAATTGCTGTTTATTATAATCATTAGAAATGTAGGAATTTAGAAATTGTAGGGAAAAAAAATCTGATGACATGTAGAACCAAATCTCACCTCAAGGACCTCCTCCACACAGCAGGCACTTCTTGGGCAACTTTTGTTTACTTAAAATATAATAGTTCAGTATATGCTAAATAAATACTATACATTATTATATGGACACATCTATTGTTTTTTACAAGATATTGGTTCAACAATTATGGTGCATCAATGAATGTGTGGCACATATAATATGGAAATATTTGGAAATGTAAAAAAATACAAAATGTAAACACTGGGTGTTTGAAAATCACATCACATCACATCACATCACATCACATCACATCACATAATCTGGGTATTTCCCACCATTCATTAAGGTCACAGAGGGTGGTGGGCATTGAGCTGCCAACAGAGGTAGTTTAGGCAGGTACTACTTACTACAACATTTAAAAGACACTTAGACAGGTACATGGATAGGAAAAAAGGGCGATATTGGCCAACGCGGGCAGGTGGAACTAGTGTAGATGGGGCATCTTTGTCGGTATTAGCAAGTTGGGATGAAGGGCCTGCTTCCAAGCTGTATGACTATGGTAATAGAAGGACTGATGTGGGAAAGTGTGGATGCGAATGTTTCAAATTAAGACAATGTAATGAATGCAACTTCCAAAGTGGTTGTTTACATCTAAACTTACTTCAGAACTATTTTCTCTGCTGAATAACTGAAATAGGAAATTTGTAGAACAGCTGTATTTAGTTGACAATAGTGTCATTCTCAATAATAGCAGGGTAGTAACACCAGGATGCATTAGTGAGCGGAAGTGACAGAATCAATTTATGAATCTATTTTTCTGTAGACCTCAGGCAGTACAATAATTTCCTGAAGCCTAATTGCACACAAGTGTGCTCCATTTACACAAAATCAAATGGAGTAAATCTAATAGATTATAAAACTGTAGATGTGTCCACTCTAATCTAAGCCTTATTAAACCATAAAGTCAATATGATTTCAGTCAGATGTGTAACAAGCTTTCTTGTAATCAACATCTATTTTTCAGCGTCCCTGGACTCCCTAGCTCATCCTCACCCCTACTCTCATGTTATCCAAGTTGCATTTTTTTTCATTGGGAATATGGTAACCTAATGCATTTGTCACTTCACTGGTCACCCAGTGGTCTGGGCTATGATTCGGAGACTATAAGTTTTAATCCGAAACTTGTTTACCCATTCATCCCCCTTATTAAGCATGGGCCATTTGGAACTTTAAACATGCAGAAATAATATAATTGCAGAACATTTATAATATGGAAGTGGGCTGTTTGGTCCATCATTTTGTGCCAGTTAAAAAAAAAACAGCCCTACCTTAACATAACTTTCTCCATTTGGTGCAGAGCCCGGTTAAGGAATAGTCAATAGTCGATACTGCTTTATTTGTTACATATGCAAAGTACAGTGAAATTCATTTTGCATATTGGGCGGCACGGTAGCGCAGCGGTAGAGTTGCTGCTTTACAGCGAATGCAGCGCTGGAGACTCAGGTTCAATCCTGACTACGGGTGCTGCACTGTAAGGAGTTTGTACGTTCTCCCCTTGACCTGCGTGGGTTTTCTCCGAGATCTTCGGTTTCCTCCCACACTCCAAAGACGTACAGGTATGTAGGTTAATTGGCTGGGTAAATGTAAAAATTGTCCCTAGTGGGTGTAGGATAGTGTTAATGTACGGGGATCGCTGGGCGGCACGGACTTGGTGGGCCGAAAAGGCCTGTTTCCGGCTGTATATATATGATATGATATGATGATGATATAGATACATAGAAAATAGATACATAGAAAATAGGTGCAGGAGTAGGCTATTCGGCCCTTCAAGCCAGCACCGCCATTCAATGTGATCATGGCTGATCATCCACATTCAGTACCCCGTTCCTGCCTTGATTCCGCTAGCCCTAAGGGCTCTATCTAACTCTCTTTTGAATGCATCCAGTGAATCGACCTCCACTGCCGTCTGAGGCAGAGAATTCCACAAATTCACAACTCTTTGAGTGAAAAAGTATTTCCTCATCTCAGTTCTAAATGGCCTACCCCTTATTCTTACACTATGACCCCTGGCTCTGGACTCCCCCAACATCGGGAACATGTTTCCTGCATCTAGCGTGTCCAATCCCTTAATAATTTTATATGTTTCTATAAGATCCCTCTCATCCTTCTAAATTCCAGTGAAAACAAGCCCAGTCGTTCCATTCTTTCATCATATGACAGTCCCACCATCCGGGGAATTAACCTCGCGAACTTACGCTGCACTCCCTCAACAGCAAGAACGTCCTTCCTCAAATTAGGATACCAAAACTGCACAGTAATACTCCAGGTGTGGTCTCACCAGGGCCCTGTACAACTGTAGAAGGACCTCTTTGCTCCTCTACTTAAATCCTCTCGTTATGAAGGCCAACATGCCATTAGCTTTCTTCACTGCCTGCTGTACCTGCATGCTTACTTTCAGTGACTGATGTACAAGGACACCCAGGTCTCGTTGCACTTCCCCTTTTCCTAATCTGACACCATTCAAATAATAATCTGCCTTCTTGTTCTTGCCACCAAAGTGGATAACCTCACAGTTATCCACATTATACTGCATCTGCCCACTCACCCAACCTATCCAAGTCACCCTGCATCCTCATAGCATCCTCTTCACAGTTCACACTGCCACCCAGCTTTGCGTCATCTGCAAATTTGCTGACGTTACTTTTAATTTCTTCAGCTAAATCATTAATATATATTGTAAAAAGCTGCGGTCCCAGCACCGAGCCTTGCAGCACCCCACTAGTCACTACCTGCCATTCTGAAAGGGACCTGTTAATTCCTACTCTTTGTTTCATGTCTGCCAACCAATTTCCTATCCATGTCAATACCCTACCCCCAATACCATGTGCTCTAATTTTGCCCACTTACCTCCTGTATGGGACCTTATCAAAGGCTTTCTGAAAGTCCAGATACACTACATCCACTGGCTCTCCCTTATCCATTTTACTTGTTAAATCCTCAAAAAATTCCAGAAGATTAGTCAAGCAAAATTTATCTTTCGTAAATCCATGCTGACTTGGACCGATCCTGTTACTGCTATCCAAACTTGCTAGTGTTGCTTCTAATTCCCTCTTCCAAATCATTAATATATATGGTAAACAGTTGCGGCCCTTACACCGAGCCTTGCGGCACTCCACTCGCCACTGCCTGCCATTCTGAAAAGGACCCGTTTACTCCTACTTTTTGCTTCCTGTCTGCCAACCAATTTTCTATCCATGTCAAAACCCTACCCCCAATACCATGTGCTCTAATTTTGGTCACCAATCTCCCGTGCAGGACTTTATCAAAAGCTTTCTGGAAGTCTACATCCACTGGCTCCCCTTCATCCATTTTACTTGTCACATCCTCAAAAAATTCCAGAAGATTAGTCAAGCATGATTTCCCTTTCATAAATCCATGCTGACTTGGACTTATCCTTTTACTGCTATCCAAATGCACCGTTATTACCTCTTTAATAATTGACTCCAGCATCTTTCCCACCACCGAAGTCAGGCTAACTGGTCTGTAATTCCCCATTTTCTCTCTCGCTCCTTTCTTGAACAGTGGGATAACATTAGCTTTCCTCCAATCCACAGGAACTGATCCTGAATCTATTGAACATTGGAAAATGATCACCAATGCATTTACTATTTCTAGAGCCACCTCCCTGAGGACCCTGGGATGCAGACCATCAGGCCCTGGGGATTTATCATCCTTCAGTCCCATTAGTCTACCCAATACTATTTCTCGCCTAATTAAAATTTCTTTCAGTTCCTCTACCCCCCTAGATCCTCTGTCCTCCAGTACTTCTGGGACTTGTTTGTGTCTTCCTTAGTGAAGACAGATCCGAAGTACCTATTCAACTCTTCTGCCATTTCCTTGTAACCCATAATAATTTCACCTGTGTCTGCCTTCAAGGGACCCACATTTGACTTTGCTACTCTTTTTCTCTTAACATATCTAAAGAAGCTTTTACTGTCCTTCTTTATATTCTTGGCCAGCTTCCCCTCGTACTTCATCTTTTCAGCCCGTATTGCCCGTTTTGTTACCTTCTGTTGTCCTATGAAAGTTTCCCAATCCTCTAGCTTCCGGCTACTCTTTGCTGTGTTATACATCTTTTCTTTTAGTTTTATTCCATCCCTAACTTCCCTTGTCAGCCACAGTTGCCTCCTCAGTTGCCTCCTACTCCCCTTAGAATCCTTCTTCCTTTTTGGAATGAAATGATCCTGCGTCTTCCGGATTATGCCCCGAAATTCCTGCCATTGCTGTTCCACCGTCAATCCTGCTACCTTTCCCGTCTACCTTGGCCAGCTCCTCTCTCATGCCTTGATAGTCCCCTTTGTTCAACTGCAACACTGACACTTCCGATTTAACCTTCTTCTCAAATTGCAGATTAAAACTAGTCATATTATGATCACTACCTCCAAGCAGTTCCTTTACCTCGAGTTCCCTTATCAAATCTGGTTCATTGCACAACACTAAATCCAGAATTGCCTTTTCTCTGGTAGGCTCCATTACAAGCTGCTCTAAGAATCCATCTCGGAGGCACTCTACAAACTCTCTTTCTTGGGGTCCAGAACCAACCTGATTTTCCCAGTCTACCTGCATATTGAAATCGCCCATCACCACAGTGGCATTACCTTTCTTACATGCCAGTTTTAACTCCTGCTGCATCTTACACCCTACATCCGGGCTACTATTTGGGGGGTCTGTAGATAACACCAATTAGTGTCTTCTTGCCTTTACAATTCAACTCAATCCACAGATAGACAAATCCCAATTGGTTGTGCCTCTCACCTTCTCCACCTTTGAGCGTAATTTCTTCGCCTCACCTCCTCGCCGAAGACTCTTGAGCTAAAGACTCGCACTTTCCTCACCAAGGCACTTCACCTCAACAAGGCCTCTCCGTTACAGCTGTACTTATTTTTATCTGCTACCTAATCAACTTACAAATCAGGGCTAATTTGTAAATTACTCGAACCTGGGCCTTTGGCGTTTTTGTTACATCTTTATTCCCTCTGACTCACCTTCTTTCAGCTAATATTCACTCTCGCTGCTTCTGGCTGCTGTTTCTCTCCAACCTTCACGGTAAACACTCAAACCTGGCCTTTGGCGCTCTTTTAAAATCTTCGTTTCCTCTGACTCACCTTTTTTCAGCCAATACACGCTCTTGCTGCTTCTGGCTGCTTCTCTCCGACCTTCACGATAAAAATATATTACACATGCGGGCACCAACATTTTTGGCGCCATTATTCAAAGTCCGGTCGGCCCGCACGCTCGATGTACTGAAGCAGTTCCCGCGAACCGACGACCCTCTCCTCTCCTCGCCCGGCTATCTTTGTGTCCTGGGGGCGCCTCCTGCAGCCTACCTGAGGCATTACCCCAGTCCTTGCCCCTCGCATCTGACTTCTCCAACTCCCTCCCGGTTACACCGTCTCGCAAGCTTTCGAGTGGATTCCAGATCCCATCGACCGCCAGTGGTTCCACCAGAGGGATAAGGATCATGTACAGGCAGATGAGATCAGTTTATGTTGGCATCATGTAGGGCCCGTACCTATGCTATACTGTTCTTTGTTCGATGATCAGACCCAGTGGGTGTGCCAAGCTCCCTTCCTTTAAGGGGAACAGCAAACTTGTTGAGTTGTCATAACAGGCTAACAACTGACATGTCAATTTTGCAGATGAACAAATCTAATGAATTTAATAATCTGCCATGATTGGATTTCAGCTCACAAATTTTGAAGTTGGTTGCGCTGTACTTAGATGCGATAGCATTATGTTCACTAGTAGGCATCATGTTCGGCACAAACATTGTGGGTCGAAGGGCCCATTCCTGTGCTCTGTTCTAGTTGGTCATTATTTATGCACAAACCTCGATGGAAAGGAACAAAGTCTTGGAGTAACTGGTGGAACAAAGTCCTGGAGTTTTGGGCAGCTTCTCTGGAGGACACAGTGACATTTCTGGTCAGGACCTTTCTGCAGACTGAGTTGAGTCTTCAGACTCATGTCTAAGAGTCTTCAGACTCACAATTCATGTCTAATTGTGCAATTAGACGCAACTGCAGTTCCTTGTGTCTAACTGGAAAGGCCATTTACAGTTATGATGATCTTCCCTCGATGCTTGTTCTTCTCTTGAAACTGGTTGGGTGCTTTGAGACCAACTCAAATCAGCACAATTCAGGTATCCAGAGAAAGGATGTTTCGTCTGCGATTTTCAGCCGTGTCCTGACTACACTGCTGCAGCAGCATTAAAAAATGGAGCAGAGTTCCTCACAACCTGGTTCACACTGCTTTAGGACTGTCATAACCTTATCTGATAAAATCACCCATTTTTTATACACACATAGAAATTAATAAGCACTTTATAGAATCAGAGATCAAAAATTACTCACAGCTTACAAAATATCGCTCATTTCTTTTAACTTTTCTTTTGCCACTTATCTTTGCCTCTAGTAACCCATTCTTCTCCAAGTAAAGATAATGTCTGGTTATCTACTCAATAAAAATTCTGCATTATTTTGAGTAATATTAAATTTCCTCTGTTCCAAGAATAATGACCGTGGCATCTTTTGTCTCTCTACCTGCATTAAGGTTTCTCACCATTCCCGTCAGGGTCAGCTTCAAGTCCTGTGTAGATTTCGCGAATATTTTCAGGAGTAATCCAGACACCATCACCAAATCGTGTGTGCGTCAAAACCTGTTATTAAAAATAAAACAATCTTTAAAAACAAAAACTTTGGCCTTCATCAGTCAGAGTATTGAGGATAGAAGTTGGGAGGTCATGTTGCAGTTGTATAAGACGTTGGCGAGACCACATTTAGAATAGTGTGTTCAGTTCTGGGCACCATGATATAGGAAAGATACAGTGAGGAAACAGGCCCTTCGGCCCAACTCGCCCACACCGGCCAACAATGTCCCAGTTACCCTAGTCCCACTTGCCTGCACTTGGTCCATAACCCTCCAAACCTGTCCCATCTATGTACCTGGCCAACTGTTTCTTAAATGATAGGATAGTCCCAGCCTCAACTACCTCCTCTGGCAGCTTGTTCCATACACCCACCACCCTCTATGTGAAAAGGTCACCCCTCGGATTCTTTTTCTGCAGATACTGCCTGACCCGTTGAGCATTTCTAACATTTAGTTTTTATTTCTTTATGAAGGTAATAGATGATTAACAGCATGGTGTATTGTGGTTTGACTCAAAGGGTGATTGTAAATCATTTAGAAGTTGGGAGGGTGGCAGAACCTTGCAATTGCTGACTGAGATGGAAATAAGATCCAGCAATACGAGGAAAGATGTATCCAAAACGAGTTTCTTTTCTTTTCCGACTATCACTTTATTACCTATATCACACGTGACAATAAACTGCATTTATATAGCACTTTACCACAGAGAAGTGTGGTGTTTCACAATAAAATCTGGCAAATCTGGAATAAGGGTTATTCCAAAGGGTGTCTAACAGGTCAATAATAATAGCAATCGTAATGAGGATTCCAAAGATGAAGAAGCAAAGAGGTTTAAGGAGGAAATTCCAAAACTTAGCGGGATCGATAACCAAAAGCTGGGGTTCCTATTTTATCCAAATAATAGTCGCATTATTTTGAAAAGCACCTTCACCTCTTATTTATGTGCATTGAAAAGTGAGCAATGGTTCTGGTTGTTTTCACCAGTAACATCAACACAAAAAGAGTAGAATTGGCAGGTGCGAGTCATACACAAACCCACATATCCATTTGTTTTAACATCAGTTCAAGATTTAATGAATCTTCCATAATTTTTTTAGGATTATTCTTCAAATTTTGAATGTTTTCAAAGATTTAAAATACTAAAAAATATTTTATTATTTAATTCACACATAAACTGATTGATGAGCCATTGGGAAAACTTTAATGTAGATGGTACAATGTTAACCTTTAATTGTGCCCGTTTATTTCAAACTGCTTCAGATTCTACAAAAATACATTAAAGAACTATGTAATATTAAAGGAGATTTATTCATTGAAAATCCCTATTTGTTAAACCTAGAGCTTGTGATTTTTAACCACTGACATTATTAGTCATACAGCATGGAAAAAGGCCTTTCAGCTTAATTTGTCCATACCGACCAAGGTGCCTGATCTAAGCTAGTCCTATTGCCTACATTAGGTCCATATCCCTCTAAGCCTTTTCTATCCATGTACTTGTCCAAAAGTCTTAAATTTTGTTACTGGATCTGCCTCAACAACCTCCTCTGGTAGCTTGTTCCATATACTCACCACCTTTGGAATTATTATATGGTATAATCCACTTCAGGGAGCATTATTATCATATATGTAAGATTTACAATTCTGGGCTGAAGTTTAATTCACTCATACACATCTTTAATGAAAATATTAAAACCAAGATGAAATATCAAAGAAAAACAACAGATGCTGGAAATCTTAAAACCAAGGAGTCATTCCTTAGGGTTTAGTTAATACTAGACCGTGGACACGTTGGGCCCAAACCTCTCCTGCATTGGTCCAGCACCCTCATCTCCCCCACTTCCTCCCCTCCCTTCCCCCCTCCGCCCCCCGCACTCATCCACTCCATCCCCACTCCTCCCCGCTCACCCACTCGATCCCCCCTTATCCCTCCCCCCATCTGCCCACTCCATCCCCCCTCAACCGCCCTCCTCCCCTCCCCCCCTTACCCATTCCGTTACTCCTCAACCCCCCCTTATCCCCCCCTCCCCTCACCCACTCCATCCCTCCTCAACCCCCTAAACCTCTCCTGCATTGGTCTAGCACCCTCCCCTCCCCCACTCCCCCTTCCCCCCCACTCATCTACTCACCCACTCCATCCCCCCTCAACCCCCCTGATCTCCCCCTCCACTCACCCACTCCATCCCCCCTCAACCCACCTTATCCCCCCCTCCTCCCCACTCACCCATTCCATCCCCTGAACCCTCCTCCTCCCCTCCCCCCACCCACCCACTCCATCCCTCCTGAACCCCCCTCCTCCGCTCCCCCCCACTCCATCCACCCTCAATCCCCCTTATCCCCCCCCCTCCCTTCCCTCCTCGCGAACGCAAGTGGAAGCATCGTAAGTCCGAGAGTATCTGTAATAAATCAGCAGGCCCCAACTACGCATGTGCGGACTGACGTCGAAAACGTAGCTCGTCCTCCCGGCGGGGGACATTTATTAAAGATAGCGGCAGCTCTTCGGCTGGGCAGCGCCCCCCCCCCCCCCCATTGGCTGCCACTCCCGTCACTCTGGCGGATCCCGTCCCCGGCGGCCATCGTGCCCCCCCCTCACTGGCCGTCACTCCCGTCTCTCGGGCGGGTCCCATTGTGACATTGAATGCTGAAGACGGCAACCGTAAGTTTAAAAGGTAAATTTTAAACTTTAAAATGTCTAGAACCTTTAAAATATATTACCAATTTGAATGAAACTTGCATTAAGATGTCCCCAGAACAAAGGTGGGCCTAAAACTGTTGTGCTTTCGTGTGATGGGGGCACAAAAATAAGGCATGATCATCCGGGGGAGAACAAACATACAAAGAGGGGGGAACAAACAAACACAGAGTTTTAGTAATATACAGATACAGGTTGGATTGAATGAGAAAGATCTTCAGTGTGTGATCACCACTACAGTCCATTCTGACAATAGGTTGTGACTAGCCTCATTTGCCGAATTGGCAAAGTTCCCCAGATTAATGAGAAATGAGAACCATTAGAACAGCTGGCAATTATTTTGCATAAGATATATGGATAGTGTGCAGATAGCTTTGTTCTGAACTTAATCAGTGCTGTTCCTGATCACGATGAATAATGGTGACAGATTATTCAAATAGGAAGTGTTCAATTCTCACCAGTAGTAATAATCAACCTGATGAACAAGAAGTTACATAATTATTTTTCAATCACAAGAACCACAATCCCTAGGAATTGCTCTTATGCAATCCAATGTACCTCTTTCATCTGCAGCTGTCCATCTTGGTTGTAGTCAAGCAGATTGAAGATTTCCTCTTTGCTAATGTCCATCTCATCGATGGTCTCCTGTTGAAGGTCAGATGGCATAATCTGGCTTTCCTGAAGTCCCTTTAACTTTGCAAGGTGGATAACCAGTTTACATTCTTCCTCTGAAAGGAAGTTTGCAATCTCTGAGGGGGGAAAGTAAGAAATAAATAGCTTCTTTGACTCAAAATTCCAACCTTACAGTATGCAAAAACAAAAATAAAATACCAAACAATGACTAGGCTTCATTCATTAAGGTCTTTGGTTCAAATATCACTTCAAACACTTCAACCTATCAAGACGCTTCAATAAAGTATCGTGCACATTGTAATAATGACTGCACTTGGCTGCGGAACAGTTTAGCAATGTCTGAGATTATGAAAAGTGATACATGGAATTTACATTTACTTCTTTATAAAACCTATAGAGTGGCCAACTATTTGGCCAGACACTTTTATAACAAAGAAAGGAGTGTGACCGTACACACTTGGGAAATGCTTAAGTGACCCCACATGGCTATTGGCTAAAACAGCATGGTTTATATAATCCAAGGTTTTTGGTTTTTGTTTAAATTTAACATTAATCTAATTTGCACAAATCTCATTCCCGTCAATAACAGATTTTGGTATTCTAATTTAGGATCATCCCACATTCAGGCTCCGTATGATGAATAGCAAATAATATTCAAAGCCAAGCAAATGATAAGTACTAGAGGAAAGACACAAAATGCTGGAGTAACTCAGTGGGTCAAATGCTGGACTAACTCCTTGGAGAACATGGATAAGTGATGTTTCGGGTCAGGACCCATCCTCAGACTGCGCAAGTATTGACCACTGCAGAAAAGGAATAGGTAACGTTTCAGGTAGAGTACCTTCTTCAGAATGAAGTCTCAAGGACTCAACCAGAAACGTCACTTATTCCTTTCCTCCAGAGATGCTGCCTGATCCGCTAAGTTACTCCAGCATTTTGTGTCTATCTTCGGTGTAAACCAGCATCTGCAGTTCCCTCCTACACAAGTACTGATCATCTCCAGCAAGAGTTTAGCCGCATCCCATTAACATTCAAAGGCGATGCTAACCATGTCACTTAAAATCTTCTCATAATCACACCAATGATGTGATGACCCGCAGTGAATTGGCCACCTTAGTATTTTGGAGCTCAGTAAACATTCAACACTGAACAAAAATACCAATGAAAGTTGCTGTCTTGCTTTGACCCACATGAGCAATGCTGGTGCAAATGTATCCATGATAGATATCCAATGGGAGATTGCAATGTTGCAATGTTGCCAACAACTGGGTGTCAATGGAGCTATAGGTACAAATGATTGAGCAGGGCACCTATCTCCTCATTGTACTTTTGCTGGACTTCTGAAGGACATTCACCAGTTCAGCCAACTATCCAATTTAACATGAGTCATTAAAAGTTTCTGCAACCCAAGGGAAAGAAGTTGGATTAAATTCAAAACAGATGTTAATTCCAAAATGCTCTGTGGAAGAGGAAACAGTTAACATTTCAGGTCCGATCATCTGATTTTAAATTCAAAACCAATTTGCTTTCAGAAATTCACATTATGGAACATAAAACATAGAAAAGTATAGCACTCCAATTCTGCCTGCAATGTCTGTACCGAACTTGATGCCCACTTAAACTAATCCCTTCTGACTGCACGTGATCCATCCCCTGCATATTCATGTGTATATCTAAAAAAACTCTTAAATGCCACTATCATATCTGCTTCCACCATCAGCCCCGGCAGCATGTTCCAGATACCCACCACCCCATGTGAAATATATACCTCGTAATTCTCTTTTACACTTTGCCGCTTTTACTTTATAGCTGTGCTATCAAGCACAGTATTTGGCATGTACACCCTGGGAAAAAGGTCTACCATATCTGTGCCTCTCATACTTTTATGTTAGATATCCCCTCAGCCTCCAACGCTCCAGAGAAAACAAGCTTGTCCGACCTCTCCTTACTGTTGATATTTTTAATCCAGGCAGCAACTTGGTAAACCTTTCCTGCATCTTCTCCAAAGCCTCCACATCTCTCCTGTAATGGGGCAACCAGAACTGTATGCAATATTCCAAATGCAGTCTAACCAAAATTCTATAAAGTTGAAACATAAGTTCAAGACTCTTGTACTCATTCCCCCAACTGATTAAGGTAAGCATTCCATCTGCCATATTTATCACTTTATTGACTTGTGTTGCTACTTTCAGATAGCTATGGACGGATCCAAAAATCTTTCTATATATCAATGCTGTTTAGGGTCCTGCCATTAAGTGTATACTTTCCCCTTAATTTGACTTCTCCAAGTGCAATTCATTGTTAAATATTGTATTCAACTTAAATGCTAGGAAAATTACACCAGGCACATCTTGAAGTGGGGACCTCAGAGAAAGAAAGCCACACAACTAAAAAAAAAGTATCAAAATGTGGAGTTCTACGTCACTTGACGTAGAACTCCACATTTTGATACTTTTTTTTTAATGGAAAGCTACCTTTCTTAAGCACTCATTTTCAATATTCCTTCTGGGATTTTCTGGCAGGTCCTCTTTTGTTCGGTAGTCAAATAACGGGAAAGAATCGTTCAACTATAGTCCCCATAAAATTAAAATGACAAAAGAGGGTTTTTTTTACACTGCCGTGCTTTTTAAATAAAAAAAACTTGGCATAGTTCAATGTGGTCAGAAAGCGGGATATGTACTTTCCAGAACAAATCTTGAGCTTCTGTGGAGAACAACAAAATGCCTAAACGATCACAAATAAACCATCATTGCAGAAAGCAAATTGTATGGCAACCAAGCAATGTTCAAATTAAGCTGACCTGCATTTTAATTGGCATTCCCTTCATTTGTCAATATTTAACTACATATCGCACCGTTATTTTTAAAAGTAGGAGCCTTTTTGCTTCAAATATTTTTGCTATGAACTTACTTTCCTGTTCTCTACTTCATCCTTGATCCCCGCGACGATATCCAATATAACGTCAAATTCCCCAGGGATTGAGCTCGCTTTGTAGCAATCATCAGTTTTATTGTCAAAACACATTCAATGGTAACAAAGCAATTTCAGTGAAGTCAAATTGTTGCAACAGTGATAGTATTGAACACAATTCTCCCAAGGATTCCCAACCACAAAAGAACCATTACACAATTCAATCGCAACGGGTCTGCAACGGGAATATATGGTTACTCTATATTCAATTTCAATCTGATCAGATTTATAATAGTTATGGGAAATCCAATCTGCAAAATCCACATTATTTGCAGAAAGTTAAGCATAGCGTATTTTAAAACGACATTCAAAATATTTAATGAAGTGTTAAAATAACTACTGGAGTCAATTTGCTTCAAGAAAATATCAAAGAAGAAGATTTTGAATTTAATGATGGTCTGCATCAAAGTACGCACCAAAAGTACGTACTTCAAAATTCTGCAACCAAGAGAAAGTACTACGTTGCCTGCAAAAGAACTCTGAGCAGAAAGTGACACGAATGGGTTTACCCAGAAAAGGTGCTACACAGTAACTAGGATCTGAACTCGCCTTAACCCGATGGTGTTATATGTGTGATTCTCTGCACGAAATAAACAAGAAGTGCGTCTAATTTGAAGTAGTCCCAACCCATCCCAAGATGTAACATTTCACTCCCGGGTAATTATCGGGAAGCGTGTGGAGGCAAACAGCCACCACGGATTGCTTCCACATAATGAATAAAACCAAGTTAATAATTCGAAACCTTGTACAATGGCAGCCCCCACCTGCTCCCATTAAGGTTACCTGCTGATCCCAGCTTGTCTCCGCCACTGAAAACACAAAACAATTGGTAAATAAAACTATGGCATTGTCCTTGTGCGATCTAATGAGCAGGGATTAGGCAGAGATCCTCTCCTATTAAATGGCCCGAGCAGTGTTGAGAACACTTGGCCACTATACCCTGACCCACCGAACTGCTGCTGCTGTTTCTTTGGCTTTGTCCAAGATTCAGGGACAGCTGAGCTTGGAGGGGAAAGTGAACGAAATGAAAAGCAATCTGCTTATGACCTTTCTGCTGCTTGTGACTTCTCATGGCTTGTTTGTTGCCCTTGCCACCTCCACCCGATGTGTGCCCATCCCCAAGGCCATGGCTCTATGCTACGACATTGGCTATTCGGCGATGAGGATCCCCAACATTCTGGAGCATGAAACGATGGCCGAGGTGATCCAGCAATCGTCCAGCTGGTTGCCCTTGTTAGCTAGAGAGTGCCACCCTGATGCCAGGATCTTCCTCTGTTCTCTCATCGCACCCGTGTGCCTGGACAGGTAAGGAGCATTAAAGCGACCGATCAGCGCCTATTGATGCGTAGGAAGGAACTGCAGATGCTGGTTTAAACGAAAGATAGACACAAAATGCTGGAGTAACTCAGCGGGACAGACAGCATCTCTGGAGAGAAGGAATGAGTGACGTTTCTGGTCGAGACCCTTCTTCAGACTCAACCCGAAACGTCACCCATTCCTTCTCTCCAGAGATGCTGCCTGTCCCGCTGTTATTCCAGCATTCAGCACCTATTGATGGTCGCATCTCGACAGATAGTTCATGCAACTTTCACCTATTAACGTCTGAACACACTGTCACCAAACGTCGTGATATAATAGGTAGAAACAGGCAGAACAAAGTTGTCTTATGCAATGTTTTAAATCCTGTCCAGTTTCATAATGGCACCTTGACCAATTTTATTCCAGAATGAGAGGAAGTGTTTAAACTGGTGGCGAGTGAAACTTGCATGGTCTGACTCAAACTGAGAAACAGTTAAGAAAGGTTCAATGCGTTAGTTTAAGTTTACAGAACTATCTTTTCTGCTTAAAAAAACATTCAGTGAATGGATTGTGCATGGCGGACGCAGTATAATGTTGATAAATGTAGGATTATCCACTTTGACACAATAGGAAGGTTAATTATTTAAATGGCCATAGATAAGGGTGCATCTTGATAAAACTTTGGTTAGGCTGCATTTGGAATATTGTGTGTAGTTTTGGTCACCTTCTTACAGGAAGGATGTGAAGGCATTGGGGAGGGTGCAGAAGTGGTTTACCACCTGAATACCACCTGAATTAGAGGGCATCAGCTAAAAGAGAGGTTGGATAAACTAGGATTGTTTTCTCTGGAGCATCAGAGTTTGAGGGGAGACCTGATAGAACTATAGAAAACGAGGGGCATAGATAGGGTAGGCTGTCAGAACCTTTTTTCCAGGGTGGAAATGTCAAGGACTAGAGGATATAGCGTTAAGGTGAGAGGGGCAAAGGAGATATGTGGGGCAAGCTTTTTTATACACAGAGGGTGGTGGGTGCATGAAACACGCTCCCAGGAGTGGTGGTGGAGGCAGATATGACTGGCGTTTAAGAGGCTTTTACATTGGCATATGGGAATGGAAGGATATGGCTCACTTGCAGGAGATAGTTGTTTAATGGCATCATGATTGGTGCAGGCATTGTGGGCTGAAGGGCCTGTTTCTGTGCTATACTGTTCGATGTTCTATGGTCTTGCAGGTTCAAAAAACCAAATGACTGCCTCCTGTTCGTAACTTTTATGTTTCTATGGAATAATCAAATTTAGCAACAATTTTTCAGTTATAAAGTCATTGAAACAGTCACATGAAAACAAGCCATTTGGCCCATCAATTCTGTACCAACCATCTATTTACACTAATCCTACATTAATCCTATTCTCCTTATATTCTATCAACAACCCTAAATTCAACAGATCACCAACACACTAGGGAGAAATTTGCAGTGCACAATTAACCAACAAATCATTATGTATTTGATATGTGGAAGGAAACGGAGCACCTGGTTCAAGCCCACACAACAAAATCACATTGGCAGCACCCAAGGTCAGATTTGAACTGAGCTGAGAGGCACTAGCTCCACTAACTGCACCATTATGCAACTGATAATTTTCAGCTGATTTTTAAGCATTCTCTGAATAGATATTCTGGGGAAATTTTCCACCTCCCCCCCTTCATCAACATCCTTAATCTAATCAAATTTGTAGTACGTCCTCTACATAAAACTGTCAATAACCCCGGATAGCTCTGTAGAAAATCACCAAGGGCTCATTCATAAACTTGATTTTATAAATGTACTTTAGTGTCTACAAAACATTTCAGAGACACTTAATCCCTTCGATCCGTGTAACAGAAGTTGCATTTAGACAGCTTGTTCAATGAATAACTGATTTCTAAGCTCTCCGATGTGACAATTGCAATATCCCGAATACCTGACCTACTTCTTTCTTTTGATTGATCATTGATTTGTTCCAGTAAAGTTAATATGAGCATAGCATCTGTCTAGCACACATACATATCTGACATAAAGCTCTGGGTTAAAATGGTTTCTCTTTACAAGGTTCAATATTAAAATTGCTAATTAGCAGCCATGTTTGGAGCATGTTACTAAGTAAAATATAACATACAAAGATAACAGTTGTTACTGCTGCAAAATTGACAATTTCTTTCAGAAAAGCTAAACACACCCCTCTTTGGTTCACAACGGGATCTATTAGTATTTAAAGACACAAAGTACTGGAGTGACTCAGCAGTTCAGGCAGCATCTCTGAAGAACATGGATATGTGATGTCTCGAGTCAGGACCTTTCGTCAGACTGAAGGTTCCTAACCAGAGACATCACCTATCCATGTTCTCCAGAGATGGTGCCTGACCCGCTAACTTGCTCCACTACTTTGTGTCCTTTTTTGTAAACCAGCATCAGCAGTTCCTTGTTTTTACATTTTCGCTATTAGCATTCAGTTTAGTTTCACCAACCACTCCCAATTTTCATTCAAGTTCAATGAGAACATGTAGTCCAATGATGTCTTTAGTTAAAATTGCCTATCTCATTGGACTTCCAATCCAACGCAAAAAACAATAGTCCAATGATGCTCACTTACATCTCCTCCACTGAAAACCTAACCCTCTTCTAGAATTTCCAAGCTCTCTCCTCCCCTCTTCCAAACAAATGCTGACCATATTCTAAGAAAAGACACAACGTACTGGAGTAACTCAACGGGCCAGGCAGCATCCCTGGAGAGCACGGATAGGCGATGTCTTGGGTCGGGACCCTTCTTCAGACTGACCACCTGCACAGGTTTCCACTGCAAGTCTGCATACACTGCCTATTTGATCAGGTACCTTGTGCTCCTTCCCTCTACACCTTAGTCTCTTCTGCAGGTGTCCTCTACTTTCCACTCTGCATGATAGACCAAACTTACAACCACTCCATCTGTTATGGAACACTTTTCCAAGATCACAGTACTTCACCATTCCTATTCTTTTGAAAGCCACATTTAAGAAAATAAACTTGCTGGTATTAACTATCAGTATACCAAGTGAAATATCTTGTTTTACTGTATTTGTTACAAATTTTACTTGAAATAGGATTAATAAGAATCTAGTGTTGTTAAGATAAATACTGTTTTATTATCTCATGGCTGCCATGTGCTGTGGAATTCACCTAATATACCGTGCATTATTAAGCAAATTAATAATGTAGGAAGGGACAGAAGAAGCAATTGTGCAGTCTTAACTGCCACAAACATTGGCATTTGAAGGAAGAGAATTTGTGGTGAAAGGCTAATGCAGCAAATAATTCATCTTCACTTTTTTCTTTTTGCCCCCTTAAGGCTTATATACCCTTGCCACAGTCTCTGTGTGGCTGTGAGGAACAGCTGTGCTCCAATAATGGCTTGTTATGGCTACCCATGGCCTGACATTTTGAATTGCGATAGGTTCCCCACTGACCATGGCATGTGCTTATCCTTGATCAACAACAGGACAGCATCTCACAAAAGGAGTAAGTAGTCATGATTGAACTGAATGATTTTAATATTGCAGAGAAAATAAAACAGACACAACATATTCTAGTCAGCCCTTGATCCTTTTCCAACTATAGCCATTAAAATATTTAAAGTGAGTGCTTCTAACTTTATCATGGTTACAATGAGGAAACATAAAACATGAAAAGGTTTGTTCAGTTTGATCATTTGGAAGGCAAATAAATTAAAATACAATACATCGCATCTACAATGCTCATTGCACGTAATCACTAATCAGAAGACACAAAAAACTGGAGTAACTCAGCGGGACAGGCAGCATCTCTGGAGAGAAGGAATGGGTGACGTTTCAGGTTGAGACCCTTCTTCAGACTAGTTAGGGAAAAGGAAAACAAGAGATATAGACGATGGCGTAGAGAGGTAAAGAACAATGAATGAAGGAAATGCAGAAAAAGTCTGTATCTCTCTACAAGCCAGAGGGTCGACAAACTGCTAATATTCCATTGTTCAAAAGATGGAGGTTAAGATAAAGCAAGTAATTATAGGTCAGTTAATTTAACGTCAGTATTGAACAGATTATTAGAAACCATTTTAGGAGGCAGTATAAATGTTAATTTAGAAAGATAGAGGTTAACCTGATAGTCAGCATCAATATATTATGGGAAGCCCTTTGTTGACTAACTTAATCCTATTTTTTTGGAGGCCACAAAGGGAACCATGAACCCTGTGCATTTGGTGCTACCTCCATGAGTTTTGGTACGGTTTTTGTGTCAAGGTCCCACACAACAGACTGATCTGAAAAGTAAAAGCCTATATATCCATGGAAACTGCATGTAAGACTGCTGCAGTGTCAGTACGCAAAGCATAGTGTTTGAATGCTTTTCCACAGGGTCACAGAGGTCAGATATTTGGTCCTTCCTTTTGTTTTATATACATTAATGAATTAGATGCAAGGGTAGGGAAAATACAGGTTGATAAGCATTATGTTTTTAAATAGCCACATGGTTTGCAGTGAGCAGGAATGTTTTAGATTATTGTTCTGAGAGAGGAAAAGTAGCAATCTAGCAAAATGGTGTACCTCCCCAAATGTAAAAGCAATGAGAATAAACAATAAATGGAGGCTACTGCGTAATCTGACAGAACAGGGGAAACCTTGCAGTGTATATCCACATACCATTAAAAGGTTATGGGTGTGATCAATAAAGATGGTGAAAGTGCATAATGAATGCTTTGTTTTATTAGTCAAGACCTAGAATGACAAGAGCAGGGAATTTATGCGAGAACTGCATTCAGCATGAGTTTTGATCACCATATTACGGAAATATATGATTGTAAAAGAGATGCGAGGACTAGAAAGTTTTAGCTATGAAGAGAGCTTGAAACAGCTGGGTTTTGGTCTATAAGACAGGTAAAGCTGAGTGAAGACTTAATTGGAGTATATGTTATGAGGGGTGTAGATAGATAAATAGGAATAACCCACTTCCCTTTGCAAATGAGTAAAAAAACAGGGGACATAGATTTAAAGTAACTGTTGATGGATTACAGGAGAGAGATGGAATCTGTTTCTCACCAAGAAATAACTAGCAGTGATAAGAGCTCACTGCTCAAAGGAGTGGTAGAGGAAGTAACCCTGATCCCATTTGAAATTTGTTCAAATGCAGTTGAAGAGCCACAACCTTCAGGACAACAGACCACGTGCAAGAAAGTTGCATCCGACTGGATGCCTCGTTTTGAATGGCACAGACATGAAGGGCCGAATGGCCTTCTTCTCTGTGTAATTTATCTATGAATTCATTATAAAATGGCATTGTAGCAAGTTTCAAAAGAAAAACAATCCCCTCTATGCTACTCAACTTAATCTAGGTAGATGGATTAACAGAAAAATCAAAGATCTTAAAGAAAACCAGTATCTGCTGCTCTTCTTCAAACCTAGAGAAATGGCAGTACCAATTCATTGCAGAGCTTGGTACATGTGCTTCCTGTAACTAATTATAAATCTGCATAAAAAGGACGGGTTGCATCTGAACCTGAGGGGAACCAATATCCTGGCGGGGAGATTTGCTAAGGTAATTGCGGAGACTTTAGATTTTAGATTTTTAGATTTAGAGATACAGCGCGTAAACAGGCCCTTTCGGCCCACCAAGTCCGCGCCGCCCAGTGATCCCCGCACATTAACACTATCCTACACACACTAGGGACAATTTTTACATTCACCCAGTCAATTAACCTACATACCTGTATGTCTTTGGAGTGTGGGAGGAAACCGAAGATCTCGGAGAAAACCCACGCAGGTCACGGGGAGAACGCACAAACTCCGTACAGACGGCGCCCGTAGTCAGGATCGAACCTGAGTCTCCGGCGCTGCATTTCGCTGTAAGGCAGCAACTCTACCGCTGCGCCACTTTAAACTAGTACGGTTGGGGGGAGGGACTCAAACACAGATAGCTAATAGGCAGTGTGTGAGGCAGGAGGCAGAAAAGGGAAACACTCAGACCCAATATGTAGGAGAGAAAGAAGTGAAAAGAAATAAACTGAGAATAAGAAATGATGGGTTCCTTAAATGTGTATATTTTAATGCTAGGAGCATTGTAAGAAAGGTGGATGAGCTTAGAGCCTGGATTGACATCTGGAAGTATGATGTTGTGGCGATCAGTGAAACATGGTTGCAGGAGGGTTGCGATTGGCAATTAAATATTCCAGGATTTCATTGTTTCAGATGTGATAGAATCGGAGGGGCAAGAGGTGGGGGTGTTGCATTGCTTGTCAGGGAGGATATCACAGCAGTGCTTTGGCAGGACAGACTAGAAGGCTCGATTAGGGAGGCTGTTTGGGTGGAACTCAGAAATGAGAAAGGCTTAGCAACACTTATAGGGGTGTATTATAGACCTCCAAATAGGGAACGAGAATTGGAAGAGCAAATATGTAAGGAGATAGCAGATATTAGTAGTAAGCACAGAGTAGTGATTGTGGGTGATTTCAATTTTCCGTACATAGACTGGGAATCACATTCTGTTAAAGGGCTGGATGGTTTGGAGTTTGTAAAATGTGTGCAGGATAGTTTTTTGCAGCAATACGTAGAGGTACCTACCAGAGAAGGGGCAGTGTTGGACCTCCTGTTAGGAAATGAGACGGGTCAGGTGACGGAGGTATGTGTTGAGGAGCACTTTGGGTCTAGTGATCACAATGCCATTAGTTTCAATATAATTATGGAGAAGGTCAAATCTGGACCAAGGGTTGAGATTTTGGATTGGAGAAAGGCTAATTTTAAGGAGATGAGAAAGGATTTAAAAGGAGTGAAATGGGACATTTTGTTTTATGAAAAGGATATAATAGAGAAATGGAGGATATTTAAAAGTGACATTTTGAGAGTAGAGTATTTATGTCCCTGTTCGGTGGAAAGGAAAGAATAATAATTTGAAAGAGCCGTGGTTTTCCAGGGAAATTGGACACGGTTCGGAAAAAGAGGGAGATATACAATAAATATAAGCGGCAGGGAGTAAATGAGGTTCTTGAGGAATATAAAGAATGTAAAAGGAATCTTAAGAAGGAAATTAGAAAAGCGAAAAAAAGATATGAGGTTGCTTTGGCAAGTAATGTAAAAGTAAACCCCAAGGGGTTCTACAGATATGTCAATAGCAAAAGGATAGCGAGGGATAAAATTGGTCCATTAGAGAGTCAGAATGGACAGCTATGTGCTGAGCCGGAAGAAATGGGGGAGATATTAAACAATTTCTTTTCTTCGGTATTCACCGAGGAGAAGGATATTGAATTATGTGAGGTAAGCGAAACAAGTAGAGTAGTGATGGAAATTATGAGGATCAAAGAAGAGGAGGTACGGACACTTTTGAAAAATATAAAAGTGGATAAGTCTCCAGGTCCTGATAGGATATTCCCTAGGACATTGAGGGAAGTTAGTGCAGAAATAGCAGGGGCTATGACGGAAATATTTCAAACGTCATTAGAAACGGGGATGGTGCCGGAAGATTGGCGCATTGCGCATGTTGTGCCTTTGTTTAAAAAAGGTTCTAAAAGTAAACCTAGCAATTATAGACCTGTTAGTTTGACGTCTGTGGTGGGAAAATTAATGGAAAAGATACTTAGGGACAATATATATAATCACATGGATAAACAAGGCCTGATTAGAAACAGTCAACATGGATTTGTGCCTGGAAGGTCATGTTTGACTAATCTTCTTGAATTTTTTGAAGAGGTTACCAGGGAAATTGATAAGGGCAAGGCTGTGGATGTTGTCTATATGGACTTCAGTAAGGCATTTGACAAGGTTCCACATGGAAGGTTGATTAAGAAGGTTAAATCGTTGGGTATTAATAGTGAGATTGCAAGATGGATTCAACAATGGCTGAATGGGAGATACCAGAGGGTAATGGTTGACAACTGTATGTCAGGTTGGAGGCCAGTGTCTAGTGGAGTACCCCAAGGATCTGTGTTGGGTCCACTGTTGTTTGTCATTTACATTAATGATCTGGATGATGGTGTGGCAAATTGGATTAGTAAGTATGCAGATGATACTAAGATAGGTGGTGTAGTTAATAATGAAGTAGATTTTCAAAGTCTACAGAGAGACTTGGGCCTTTTGGAAGGGTGGGCTGAAAGATGGCAGATGGAGTTTAATGCTGCTAAGTGTGAGGTGCTGCATTTTGGTAGGACAAATCAAAATAGGACATACAGGGTAAATGGTAGGGAATTGAGGAATGCAGTGGAACAGAGGGATCTGGGAATAACTGTGCATTGTTCCCTGAAGGTGGAATCTCATGTGGATAGGGTGGTGAAGAAGGCGTTTGGTATGCTTGCCTTTATAAATCAGAGCATCGAATATAGAAGTTGGGATGTAATGTTGAAATTGTACAGGGCATTGGTGAGGCCGAATCTGGAGTATGGTGTGCAGTTCTGGTCGCCAAATTATAGGAAGGATGTCGACAAAATGGAGAGGGTACAGAGGAGATTTACTAGAATGTTGCCTGGGTTTCAGCACTTAAGCTACAGAGAGAGGTTGAACAGGTTGGGTCTTTATTCTTTGGAGCGTAGAAGGTTGAGGGGGGACTTGATAGAGGTTTTTAAAATTTTAAGAGGGACGGACAGAGTTGACGTGGGTAGGCTTTTCCCTTTGAGAGTGGGGAAGATTCCAACAAGGGGACATAACTTCAGAATTAAGGGACAAAAGTTTAGGGGTAACATGAGGGGTAACTTCTTTACTCAGAGGGTGGTGGCTTTGTGGAATGAGCTTCCGGTGGAAGTGGTGGAGGCAGGCTCGATTTTATTATTTAAGAGTAAATTGGATAGGTATATGGATGGGAGGGGATTAGAGGGTTATGGTCTGAGAGCAGGTAGATGAGACTAGGTCAGAGAAAGTGGTCGGCGTGGACTGGTAGGGCCGAACGGGCCTGTTTCCATGCTGTAATTGTTATATGGTTATATGGTTATATGGTTATTTCCACCCATTACACAGCAGTGCCCCAAGCAAGCTGTCGAGATTGTGAATTGGAAGAAACTACCTCATCAAAAGAAATACTCAATACGTTTTGTGCACATGATTTTGGTAAGTACAGGTCAGGGAAATGATGAAAATTGCTTCTTGTATCGAAATATTTTATTAGAAATATTTTTGTAGCTTAGTGTGAGCGACACACAAAGAATGCGGTTTGCAGATTTTAAGAAAAAAAGAAATGGGAGCAAAACTAGGCTGTACGGCTCCTCAAAGCAGTTCCACCATTCAATAAGACCAAAGCTGATTTTAGAAGCATAGAAACATAGAAAATAGGTGCAAGGCCATTCGGCCCTTCGAGCCAGCACCGCCATTCATTGTGATCATGGCTGATCATCCAAAATCAATAACCCGTGCCTACCTTCTCCCCATATCCCTTGATTCCACTAGCCCCCACAGCTCTATCTAACTCTCTCTTAAATCCATCCAGTGATTTGGCCTCCACTGCCCTCTGTGGCAGAGAATTCCACACATTCGCAATTCTCTGGGTGAAAAAGTTCCGTCTCACCTCAGTTTTAAATGGCCTCCCCTTTATTCTAAGACTGTGGCCCCTGGTTCTGGATTTGCCCAACATTGGGAACATTTTTCCTACATCTAGCTTGTCCAGTCCTTTTATAATATTATATGTCTCTATAAGATCCCCTCTCATCCTAAACTCCAGTGAATACAAGCCTAGTCTTTTCAATCTTTCCTCATATGACAGTCCCGCCATCCCAGGGATCAATCTCGTGAACCTACACTGTACTGCCTCAATTACAAGGATGTCCTTCCTCAAATTAGGAGACCAAAACTGTACACAGTACTCCAGATGTGGTCTTACCAGGGCCCTATACAACTGGAGAAGAACCTCTTTACTCCTATACTGAAATCCTCTCGTTATGAAGGCCAACATGCCATTAGCTTTCTTCACTGCCTGCTGTACCTGCACGCCAACTTTCAGTGACTGCTGCACAAGGACACCCAGGTCTCGCTGCACTTCCCCCTTACCTAACCTGACATCATTGAGATAATAATCTGCCTCCTTGTTTTTGCCGCCAGTGGATAACCTCACATTTATCTATATTATACTGCATCTGCCACGCATCTGCCCACTCACTCAACCTGTCCAGGTCACCCTGCAACCTAACATCCTCTTCGCAGTTCACACTGCCACCCAGCTTTGTGTCATCCGCAAATTTGCTAATGTTACTTCTAATTCCTTCATCCAAATCATTAATATATATGGTAAACAGTTGCGGCCCCAACACCGAGCCTTGCGGCACCCCACTCGCCACTGCCTGCCATTCTGAAAAGGACCCGTTTACTCCTACTCTTTGCTTCCTGTCTGCCAACCAATTCTCTATCCATATCAACACTGTACCCCCAATACCATGTGCTCTAATTTTGCTCACCAATCTCCAGTGTAGGACCTTATCAAAGGTGTTCTGAACGTCTAGATACACTACATCCACTGGCTCCCCTTCATCCATTTTACTTGTCACATCCTCAAAAAATTCTAGAAAATTAGTCAAGCATGATTTCCCTTTCATAAATCCTTGCTGACTTGGACTTATCCTTTTACTGCTATCCAAATGCACCATTATTACCTCTTTAATAACTGACTCCAGCATCTTCCCCACCACCGATGTCAGGCTAACTGGTCTGTAATTCCCCGTTTTCTCTCTTTCGCTCCTTTCTTGAAAAGTGGGATAACATTTGCTATCCTCCAATCCACAGGAACTGATCCTGAGTCTATTGAACATTGGAAAATGATCACCAATGCGTCCACAATTTTCACCCTATATCCACCTGCTTGCCTGTTCACCATAACTCTTAGCTCTCCCTCAGCACAAAAATCTGATGATCCTCATCTTCAAAATATTAATTGACTGCCTCCATGTGGATGTGGAGATGGTTTCTACTAGTAGGAGAGTCTAGGACCAGAGGCCACTGCCTCAGAATGAAAGGAAGTACCTTTAGAAAGGAGATAAGGAGGATTTTTTTTTAGTCAGAGGGTGGTGAATCTGTGGAATTCATTCCCACAGTCCGCTGTGGAGGCAGTCATTGGGTATTACTAAGGTTGCAGGGGTAATGGTGAGAAGGCAGGAGAATGGGGTTGAGGGGTAGATAGATCGTCAATGATTGAATGACGAAATAGACTTGATGGGCTGAATGGTCTAATTCTGCTCCTATAACTTAACTCCACAGCTATGAGGTGGAGAATGCCAAAGATACACAATGTGAATAAATAGCGAAACCCCTTTTCATCTCTATCAAATGGGGAATCCCTGATTCTGAACTTGCTTCCTAGTTCTAGATTCCTCAAAGAGGAGAAACATCCTCTCAGCATCCGTTATGTCAAGCCTTTTCTGAATCTTATATGTTTCAATAAACTCATCGCTAATCTTCTAAACTGCAATCAGTTCAAGCATTCTTTCTTTTGGCTGTATCAGCTGAACTGGTAATGAGATTGAGACATATTTGGCAGATTGCTACGTACAGTGTTTTCAGAGGCAAATGCATTTCAGTAGAGTTAGAATTAGTGGCAATCAGTAAATAAGTCACTAACTGTTCTACCAGATAGATACCCAAGTAGCCTGCTGGACATTTCTTACTAATTTAAAGGATAGGAGTGCATCTGTTATGTTAATCCCTTACTTTATTAATTTACCCCATGGATGCCAAGTGACTTAATCTTCTAGACAAGCCTACCAAGAGGCACCTTGTCAAATGCCTTAGCAAAGTCCTTGTAGAGAATGGCAACTAACCTACCCTCATCAATCATCTTCATCACTTTTTCAAGGAACTCAATTGAATTAGTGCGCGAGGACCTCTCCCTCCAAAGGGATGAGTATTTTACACAGAGAGAGGTGGGTGCTTGGACTGTGCTACCAAGAGTAATAGTGTGGGCAGATAGGATCATGGCATTCAAGAGGCTTTTCGATGAGGTATGGATCAACTGCAGGCAGTGGAGATTAGTTTAAGTTGGCATTATGTACAGCATAGACATCGTGGGCCGAAGGGCCTGTTCCTATGCTGTAATGTTCCCTGTTCTATGTAGCAAAGCCATGTTGACTATCTCTAAGTCCATGCTTTTGCAAGCAAATCCTTGTGACTGATTACACTGGAAACTTATCTACAATATTATTTTATCTTCCACAGCCGTGAAAATCAGAATCTCAAAGAGAAATACGAGTTTCTCCCGGATCTCGGATTTTGAGCTTGATAGCAAGTTTGAGGTCTTCAAACATGGGCCCCTCCTCGTGACAGAGATTCATCCCAAACTTCAGCGCTGGCTTGATTTGGATGCCACATGCGTCCAGAACATGACACAAGGAAGGCACGCAGGGACATTTGTGATTGTGGGTAGAATCCAGAATGGCAAAATTATGGTGAATAAGGTGTACTTATGGCAAAGGCGTGACAAAAATCTCATGCTTGCTGTCAGAAAATGGAAGTATTATAGGTGCCGTTCACAATATTAAAATGGATATTTATATATTTGTAAATATTTGTATTTTTAGGCAAGTGTAAAAATCCTATTAAAAAAAACTTTATTTTTTTCAGTATCAATATCTATTCTTTATAGCAAATACAAATCAGAAATATATAAGTGACCCAAACTCCTATCCTCAAGAACAGTGGCATATTTCTACATGGGCAATAAGTAGTATTTCCTCTACTGTACAATTCATATCAAAAACTTGCATTTTTGCAGCCTGTAGATTGAGGCAAGCAGATGTAACTCTGTTGATAAAACTAAACATATCATTTGGCAAAATTGCTTGGATTCAATGATCGTAACTATTTTATCTTCACAAATTTCATATTGTTTTAACATTGTTGCTATTCATATTATCCTAAAGATTAAAGGACACAAAATGCAGGAGTAACTCAGTGGGTCAGGCAGCATCCCTGGAGAGCATGGATAGGTGATGTTTTGGGTTGAGACCCTTCTTCATAACTAGGTCCCGACCTAAAACATCACCTATCCATGTTCTCCAAGGACGCTGCCTGATCTGCTAAGTTACTCCAGAACTCTGTGTCTTTTTTTGTTAACCAGCATCTGCCGTTCCTTATTTCTACATCCTAAAGATTAATATTTTATGTTTTGTTTATTATTTACTTTCAAGGCACAGTGACCAGGGAGCTTTTTCTGTTGTCACATTTCCTTTGACATTTTCACTTTTTAAATTTCAAGCCATTCTTCATAACTCTAACACCTTATTCCTGGTTAAATTTAAGAGAATCTTCACTGTGCCCTTTCCTTGGCATCAACAATAATATGCCCAAAACCAATAAGTATGGCGGAGAATGTTCTGCGAATATTATGGTGGTATTGGTTACATATTGCTATTTGTTTACATATCTGTTGTGCTGCTGCAAGTAAGAATGTCACTGTTCCGTTTTGGTGCATATAACAATAAAGCATTCCTGACTCACTTGACTCACTACTATCTTGTGCCCTGAAATACAGTGAAAAACGTTTGCGTCCTTTCCAGATCAATCATGATAAGATTACAATCGAACCATGCAGAATACAGAGTTACAGCTGCAGAGAAAGTGCAGATAAAAGAAAAAGCGCAAGTACTGTAATGGGTTCTCACTGTTGTAAACGTACTCCTGAATTTACTGCAAAAGAAATATGATTATTCCACAACAACCTCAGCGCAGTGACCACAGATTAAAACATGCTACAGTGCCCTCCATAATGTTTGGGACAAAGACTCATCATTTATTTATTTGCCTCTGTACTTCACAATTTGAGATTTGTACTAGAAAAAAATCACGTGGTTAAAGTGCACATTGTCAGATTTTATTAAAGGATATTTTTATACATTTTGGTTTCACCATGTAGAAATTACAGCTGTGTTTATACATAGTCCATAGTCCGTCCGCCCCCCCCCCCCCCCACCTTATGGAAGGCACCGTATATAGAAGCAGCCGTGTGTTGTACTCTACTTCATTTCCTATGGAAGCAGAATTTGGATAAATACAATTGCACTGATTTACATGTTTGATGTGTGCACACTTGGGAGAATTTCTAGGCTGTGCTGAGTTTTTAAAAGAATTAACCAATTTAGTACCACTCTTGATTTTCAGTGTGGAAGAGAAAACAAAGTTTAAAAACTAAAAGCAAAAGTGCTGTGTAGTAAGTTGATCCTTAGGATTTGAACTGATAAATTTCATACCTGAAGCACAAAAGCTTCAGTGAAATTGATACATTTCAATACTTTCCCTGTCCCTGCAACAACTTTCTCTGCTTTCCCCCATTTTGAAGACAGATTGCAATTCACAGACCAGCAGAGAATACAGACAGGAGCATGAAATAGGTGCTGGCAGACGATACAAAGGATATTGCTATTTTGAGCCTGCAAGAACAGACATCAAAATTCTGGATTTTCAAGGCAACAACTCTGCAGCAATGTGCAGGAAAGAACTGCAGATGCTGGTTTAAATCGAAGGTAGACACAAAATGCTGGAGTAACTCAGCAGGACAGGCAGCATCTCTGGGGAAAAGTTTCAGGTCGAGACCCTTCTGGGCTTTGTTCTTGACACATCTGAGGATAAACACAAAAGGCAGTATTTCTGGAGAAAAGGAATAGATGACGTTTTGGGTTGGAATTCTTCTTCGGATACCGAGTCTGAAGAAGGGTTCCAACCCAAAATGTCACCTATTCCTTTTCTCTAGAGATGCTACCTAACCCGCTGAGTTACTCCAGCATTTTGTGTCAATCTTCGGTATAAACCAGCATCTGCTGTTCCTTCCTACATACTTTGACACATCTGTAAGGGTTCAGATTGGCTTCACGTACACTAAGAAAAGGATTCAGATTCCAATTATCTGAAATAATCCAAAACATTGTGCAAATCCTTACCAAAAAGAAGTGGTTTTAAGCTCAGCGTTTTCAAGTAGTGCACTTTGTTGGGGACGAGATCTACTTTTTGCACATGGCCAACCTGAAGGAAAGAAAAACAACCTTACTTAACAGAAAATATAAGATTTATATTTTTTAGTGTAGTACCATGATTATTTAAACATTAGCATATGAACATACAATTTTTAAGATCATACAAACCAGTTTCCTAATATCTGACACTTTTTTGTCTCTTGGAGTCATACAGCGTGAAAGCAGGCTCTTCGGGCCAACTTGCCCACATCGGCCAACATGTCTCATCTACACTAGTCCCAACTGCCTGCATTTGACCCATGTCCCTCTAAACCCATGTCCCTCTAATGTAATCCCACTTTTCAAAAAGGGAGGGAGAGAGAAAACGGGGAATTACAGACCAGTTAGTCTAACATCGGTAGTGGGGAAAATGCTAGAGTCAGTTATTAAGGATGGGATAGCAGCACATTTGGAAAGTGGTGAAATCATTGGACAAAGTCAGCATGGATTTATGAAAGGTAAATCATGTCTGACGAATCTTATAGAATTTTTCGAGGATGTAACTGGTAGAGTGGATAAGGGAGAACCAGTGGATGTGTTATATCTGGACTTCCAGAGGGCTTTCAACAAGGTCCCACATAAGAGATTAGTATGCAAACTTAAAGCACACGGTATTGTGGGTTCAGTATTGATGTGGATAGAGAACTGGCTGGCAGACAGGAGGCAGAGAGTGGGAATAAATGGGTCCTTTTCAGAATGGCAGGCAGTGACTAGTGGGGTACCGCAGGGCTCAGTGCTGGGACCCCAGCTATTTACAATATATATTAATGATTTGGACGAGGGAATTGAATGCAACATCTCCAAGTTTGCGGATGACACGAAGCTGGGGGGCAGTGTTAACTGTGAGGAGGATGCTAGGAGGCTGCAACGTTACTTGGATAGGTTAGGTGAGTGGGCAAAGGCATGGCAGATGCAGTATAAGTGGATAAATGTGAGGTTATCCACTTTGGTGGCAAGAACAGGAAAGCAGACTATTATCTGAATGGTGGCCGATTAGGAGAAGGGGAGATGCAGCGAGACCTGGGTGTCGTGGAGCATCAGTCATTGAAAGTAGGCATGCAGGTGCAGCAGCAGTGAAGAAAGCGAATGGTATGTTGGCATTCATAGCGAGGGAATTTGAGTATAGGAGCAGGGAGGTTCTGCTGCAGTTGTACAGGCATTGGTGAGACCACACCTGGAGTATTGCGTACAGTTTTGGTCTCCTAATCTGAGGAAAGACATTCTTGCCATAGAGGGAGTACAGAGAAGGTTCACCAGATTGATTCCTGGGATGGCAGGACTTTCATATGAAGAAAGACTGGATAGACTCGGCTTGTACTCGCTGGAATTTAAAAGATTGAGGGGGGATCTTATAGAAACTTACAAAATTCAAGGGGTTGGACAGGCTAGATGCAGGAAGATTGTTCCCGATGTTGGGGAAGACAAGGGGTCACAGTTTAAGGATAAGGGGGAAGTCTTTTAGGACCGAGATGAGAATGGTTTTTTTCACACAGAGAGTGGTGAATCTGTGGAATTCTCTGCCACAGAAGGTAGTTGAGGCCAGTTCATTGACTATATTTAAGAGGGAGTTAGATGTGGCCCTTGTGGCTAAAGGGATCAGGGGGTATGGAGAGAAGGCAGGTACGGAATACTGAGTTGGATGATCAGCCATGATCATATTGAATGGCGGTGCAGGCTCGAAGGGCCGAATGGCCTACTCCTGCACCTATTTTCTATGTTTCTATGTTTCTAAACCTGTCCTGTCTGTCTAAATCTTTCTTAAACGTTGCAATCGTACCTGCCTCAGTTACCTCTTCCGGTAGCTCGTTCCATCCACCTATCACCCTTTGCGAGAAAACGTTGCCCCTCAGATTAAACGTTCCCCCTCACCTTAAACCGTGTGTTCCCACACAAACCTATGTCCTCTGTTTCTGGATTCCACTACTCTGGGCAAGAGACTCTGTGCATCTACCCAATCTATTCCTCTCATGATTTTGTCTCTTTTTCATCTCTAGCCTTTGTCACTTCATCAATCTGCCACTCAAAAAACCCCTCACCTGTGTCTGCCTATCCCTTGCCAGGTTCTGTCCTGCCTCCCTCCCCTCTTTTTCGAGCTTTCTCAAGGTCAGGGTCGACTGAGAAAGTGAGCAAAGAAATGGCTGATGGAATTTCCCTTAGACAAGTGTGAACTAATGCATTTTATGAAGTTAAACCAGGCCAGGATGTACACAGTGAATGGCAACACCTTGGGGAGTGTTATTAACTAGTAAGACCATGGAATACAAACACATAGTTCCCTGACAACAATGATACAAGTAGACAAGAGCGATGAAGAAAGCTTATGTTATGCTTGCTTAGATGGGGCACCTTGGTCGGCATGGACGAGTTGGGCCAAAGGGCCTGTTTCCCTGCTGCATGACTATGTTTTCATTGGAGTGAAGGAGGCTGAAAGATGACTTTATAGAGATATATACAATTATGAGGGGTGTAGATAGAGTAGATAGTTATGGACATTTTCCCAGGAAGGGGGAGACTAAAACTTGCATTTAAGATAAGAGGAAAAAAACTGAAAGTGGATTTGAGTAGTAGGCTTTTCACACAGGGTAATGGGGTATATGGAATGACTTGTCAGAGGAAGAGGTAGAGGTAGGTACATTGACAATGGTTAAAAGACATTTGGACAGGTTCATAGAAAGGGAAAGGTTTAGAGGGACATGGGCAGATTTTAGATGATTGTGATTGCTGTAGATAGGCATCTTGTTTGGCATGGATGAAGGGCAAAATGGGCCTGTTTTTGTGCTGTATAAACTATGAATCTATGAATCCTCTGCAAAACCTCATCATTCTACATAAAGTTTGGTGACTAGACCAAATAAAAGTACTTATGATAAGGCATTATCATAATCATTACAAATTGGATTAATGAAACAAGAAGTTTGTATTACCACAGATCCTGCATGACCCCTTGAATGTCACGACTCTTGTTTTTAATCACAGCATAATTTTACTCACTAATCTTCAACATACAGTATGATCCACTTTCAAATCCCTATTCTCAGAGGTTGCCTATTACCCCAGGTCCCACTCTGTTCTCTCTAAACTACCTGGCTCCTTTGCTGCTCTCCCAGTCTCCATTCTCAGTTTTTAATCAAAGGGTCTGGTCCAGACCGCTCCTTTTAGTGTATTTGATAGGTTCAATTATGGATGGGCAATATTGTCAGCAGTATTCGTGACCTATGAATGAATAACCACCCTCAGACCGGTTTCCCCTAATGACTCTCTCTCTCTCTTTTCCTTTCGTTTTCTCGTTGTTTATCTCTCTCCTTCTCTCTCATTTATTTTCTCTTTCTCATGAGGGGAATAGATAGGGGGAATGCACAAAGTCTCAAGAACCAGACAATATAAGTTTAAGGTGAGAGAGAAAAGATTTAAAAGGAACCTAAGGGGCAACTATTTCACATAGAGAGTGGTGGTTATATGGGACAAGCTGCCAGAGGAGGTAGTTGAGCAGGTACTATAACAAAATTTAAAAATACATGGATAGGAAAAAGTTTAGAGGGGTATGGGCCAACGTGGGCAGGCGGGATTAGTGTAGATGAGGCATCATGGATGGGGCGAGTTGGGCTGAAGTGCCAGGTTCCGTGCTGTATGACACTGGGTTCATTCTACCCATTCTGGACATTTTTCTGTACATCCCCTCACTACAAATCTAACTTGTACAGGCACAGCTCTAACTCCCCTCTGACCCGAATACACCACACGCCCACAGTCTACACTGTCCACATATAGCCATTTCCTTGGCTCTCACATTTCATTAGCAGAACACACACTGCTTGTGGAACGTAGTGGGACAAGCAACATTTATACGGTGAAGGGATGGTCGTCATTTTAGCCCTGATGCAGGGTCTCGACATGAAGCATTGACTATCCCTCTGTCTCCAATCCCGAGTTCAAGCCCAGCCCAACATATAAAACCCATCCACCCTCCATGGTGAAGCCGCCCCTGCAAGCCCCACCCCGACTGCAGCAAACCCGCCCCAATATCACAAACCCAGCCCATGCAGAAAACTCCTCCCCCACCACTACAATCCCCTCCCCAACACACCCTGCCCCAATCCCCACAAGTCCTGCCCTTGCTGTAACATGCCCCTACCCTCGCAACAAGCCCCTCTAAACCAATGTAAGCTCCACCTCAACCACCCTGGTTTCCCACATCCCCCCCCATGCAGCTAGCCCCACCTTTACCATTACTAGACCATCCGCCACCATAACAAGCACCGCCCCAGTCCCCACATGCCCTGCCACCCCCCTCACAAGTTACCCTACCATTGAGTACCACCCAGCCACAAGTCCCACCTTGCAGGAAGCCCCTCCCCTACAAGACCCGCCCACCAGAATGCCCCGCCCATCTGTGTAGCCCCTCCCCCGCAAGCCCCCCAGAATGCCCCGCCCATCACGATAAGCCCCGCACACCATTATAGGCCCCGCCCAGATTCCCACATGCCTCGCCCCCACCACCGCAAGCCCCGCCCCGCCAAACGTCCCGTCCTCATCCCAATCCCCACCCTCACTGCAACAAGCTCCGCCCCAGTCCTCACAAGCCCCGTCTTGCCGCTAGACCCCGCCCCATCACTACAAGCCCCGCCCCCACAAGCCCCTCGCCACCATCACAAGCCCCGCCCCTCACCTTGATGCCCTCCAGGCGGTGCAGGCGGCTGAACGCCTCTTGCTGCAGCTTGGCGGCGCGCTCCGGCTCCGACACCTCCTGCCGCGCACTCGCGTCCTGCCCGGGCGTCGTGGACGCGCCTCCTCCGCCGCCGCCATCCGGAGCCGTGTGCGCGCTGTCGCTGGTGTAGTACACGTAGAACAGCAGGGCCAAGACGTTGAGGATGTAAACGTGAACGAACACCATGACGACCACGAAGTAGGAGCGCGAGCACACACTGTCTTTCTGAGGCATGGCGGCCCCGCCCCCTCCCTACTCCCGGCCTGCCGTTACTTTCAAACCCGGCTCGCGACGCACGGCCAGCCAGCGCCGCGTCCTCACGTCAACGCGTCAGCTTGCCCACGTGCTCACCTGGCGTCAGTCAACGGCCGGCCGGGGGCGGGGCCTGCGAGAGAGGGGCGGGGACGTTGGAGAGAGGGCAGGACTTGCCATCTAGAGGATCAAGACCAAAGATACTAGAGCAGATCAAGACCATCAGAGGAGTGGGGGGGGGGACCATGGGAGGAGTAGGAGGATCACCAGAGAATAGAGATGTAGAAGGACTATCAGAAGACTGAGAGGACCATCATGGGTGTGGAAGGGCTATCATTGGGGAGACCATTAGAGGAGTGGGAGAACCATCAGAGGAGAAGGAAGACCATTAGAGCAGTGGGGGGACCTTCTTGGAAATAGGAAGACTATCAGTGGGGGGGTGCAAGAGATGAGTGAGAAGACCATCAGAGCAGTGGAAGAACCATCAGAGGAGTGGGAGGACCAAGGGAGGAGTGGGAGGACCAATAGAGGAGCGGGATGGCCATATTGGGTATGGAAGGGCTATCAGAGTGGGGGGCCATTAGTGAAGTAGGAGTACTATTAGAGGAGTGGAGGGACTAAGAGAGGAATGGGAGGACCATCAGAGGAGTGGGAGGATTATCAGAAGAGTGAGAGGACCATCATAGTTATGGACAGACTATCAGAGTAGTAGGAGGACCATTAGAAGTGTGGTTGAACCACAGTGGGTATGGAAAGACCATCAGAGGAGTGAGAGGACCATCTTGGGAGTGGGAGGACCATGAAAGGTGAGGGCGGACCATCAGCGATGTGGTAGGATCATCTAGGGGAGTGGGAGGACCACCAGAGGAGAGCGAGGACCATCAGAGGAGGAGGAGGACCATTAGAAGTGTGGTAGAATCAAGAGGGGTAGTGCGAAGTTCCATCAGAGGAGAGCAAGGATCATCAGAGGAGATGCAGAGCCATCAGAGGTGTGGTAGGAGGTTCGAGCCATTGGGTAATAGAGCAGACAGAATGCCCTTTGGCCCAACATGTCCGTGCCGACAAAGTTCCCCATCTAATCTAGTCCCAATTGCCTGTGTTTGACCCATGTCCCTCTTAACATTTCCTATCCATGTACCCATCCAAATGTCTAAATGTTGTTATTGTACCTGCCTCAACTACCTCCTCTGGCAGCTCATTCCATATACCCATCACCTTCTGAGTAAAAAAGTTGCCCCTCAGTTTCCTATCAAATCTTTCTTCTCTCGACTTAACCCTCGGTCCTTTGGTTTGGGAATCAACTATCCTGGGTAAAAGACTGTGTGCATTCAACTTGCCAATTCCCCTTAGGTTTATGGGATATGGCTTGATCATGATATAAAGGCAGGTGTAGGCCACTCAGCCCTCTTGTCTGTTTTCCCATTGAGTGGCAAATTCCCTGAATACTATTTTAGCCACTCGCTCCCCAGGGCCCTTGACTTTCTTGTAATTCAAGTAACTATTAATTCCACCTCCACACCCTCTCATAGAGTGATATAGTGTGGAAACAGGCCTTTTGGCCCAACTTGCCCACACTGACCAACATGTCCCAACTACGCTAGCCATACTTGCCCGTGTTTGGTCCATATCCCTCCAAAGATGCTTGAGTCGATTGTTAAAGATGTTATAGCAGCGCTTTTGGAAAGCAATGACAGGATCGGTCAAAGTCAGCATGGATTTATGAAGGGGAAATCATGCTTGACTAATCTTCTGGAATTTTTTTTGAGGATGTAACAAGTAGAATGGACAAGGGAGAGCCAGTGGATGTGGTGTATCTGGATTTTCCAAAAGCCTTTGACAAGGTCTCACACAAAAGATTAGTGTGCAAAATTAGAGCACATGGTATTGGGGGTAGGGTATTGACATGGATAGAGAAGTGGTTGACAGACAGGAAGCAAAGAGTAGGAATTAACGGGTCCTTTTCAGAATGGCAGGCAGTGACGAGTGGGATGCCGTAAGGCTCAGTGCTGGGACCCCAGTTATTTACAATATATATTAACGATCTAGACGAGGGAATTAAATGTGACATCTCCAAGTTTGTGGATGACACAAAACTGGGTGGCAGTGTGAGCTGCGATGAGGATGCTATGAGGCTGCAGGGTGACTTGGATAGGTTGGGTGAGTGGGCAGAAGCATGGCAAATGCAGTATAATGTGGATAAATGTGAGGTTATCCACTTTGGTGACAAGACCAGGAAGGCAGATTATTATCTGAATGGTGTCAGATTAGGAAAAGGGGAGGTGTAACGAAGCAAGGGTGTGCTTGTACATAAATCACTGAAAGTAAGCATGCAGGTACAGCAGGCTGCAAAGAAAACTAATGGCATGTTGGCCTTCATTGCGAGAGGATTGGAATTTAGGAGCAAGGAGGTCCAACTGCAGCTGTACAGGGCCCTGGTGAGGCCACACCTGGAGTATTGTGTGCAATTATAGTCTCCTAATTTGAGGAAGGACATTATTGCTATTGAGGAAGTGCAGCGTAGGTTCACCAGGTTAATTCCCAGGATGGCGGGAATGACATGATGAACGAATGGGTCGACTGGGCTTGTATTCACTGGAATTTAGATGAATGAGAGGGGATCTTATAGATACCATATAAAATTCTTAAAGGATTGGACAGGTGAGATGCAGGAAAAATGTTCCCGATGGTGGGGGGGGCTCCAGAACCAGGGGCCACAGTTTAAGAATAAGGGGTCGGCCATTTAGGACTGAGAAGAAAAAAAAATTCACCCAGAGTTGTGAATCTGTGGAATTCTCTGCCACAGAAGGCAGTGGAGGGCAATTCACTGGATGTTTTCAAGAGAGAGTTAGATACAGCTCAGGGCTAAAGGAATCTGGGATATGGGGGGTAAAGCAGGGAGTACTGATTTTGGATGATCAGCCATGATGATATTGAATGGCAGTGCTGGCTCAAAGGGCCGAATAGCCTACTACTGCATCTATTTTTCTATGGTTCTAAGTGTTTCCCAAAGAATATTGAATCTCCCCAAGCCTTATTCCTTTGTCATTCTGTGAATTTATGGATACCCAATTTGTTAATCATTTACTAAATCTGTACCACGAACATGTCCCCTGCTGCCTCAACCTCCCCATCTGACAATTAAACCCTCTTAACTATGAGCCCTCTTACTTTAATACAAGAACAATTTGTCACCTTGCTATATGCAGGAGGTCGTTAAGCTGGAAAGAGTGCAGAGAAGATTTACGAGGATGTTGCCAGAAG
Organism: Rhinoraja longicauda; assembly: GCF_053455715.1. Taxonomy (NCBI): domain Eukaryota; kingdom Metazoa; phylum Chordata; class Chondrichthyes; order Rajiformes; family Arhynchobatidae; genus Rhinoraja; species Rhinoraja longicauda. The sequence goes on along the minus strand of NC_135969.1, from coordinate 17,457,982 downwards.
AGATTCTCCCTGAGTTGCTTAAGGGTTACATCCCACAGATCCCTCTTAAGTTAGATGTTTTGTAAGTCGGAAACAGGTGCTGCTGCGCACAAGTAAATTTACTATCCATACTGCATAGTACTGTGTAGCAGGCAGCACGGTGGCGCAGCGGTAGAGTTGCTGCCTTACAGCGCTTGAAGCGCCAGAGTCCCGGGTTCGACCCCGACTATGGGCGCTGTCTGTACGGAGTTTGTACGTTCTCCCTGTGACCGCATAGGTTTTCTCCGAGATCTTCGGTTTCCTCCCACACTCCAAAGACGTACAGGTTTGTAGGTTAATTGGCATGGTATAAGTGTAAATTGTCCCTTGTGTGTGTAGGATAGTGTTAATGTGCGGGGATCGCTAGTCGGTGCAGACTCGGTGGCCCGAAGGGCCTTTTTCCACGTTGTATCTCTAAACTAAACTAAACTAAACCACCAGTGGGAGACCACATTGGAACTCCAATGGGGAGACCACGGGGGAGCTTTGACGCAGAGATCACATGGAAGCATCCACGAGAACAGCTGACTGGCTTGCCGAAACGGCCACATGTGCAGTAGCACATTGCTACCGAGACTACAGAGATGTGCAACTCAGAAATAAAGCAGTAGGCTTAAAGAGTTGCTTAAGAAAGTGCGATTTTACCTAAATCACCTGTTACAGAAGTCAAGGAGTGCCTGTACTTGTAGGGCTGAGCTGTAGGGAAAGGGTGGACAGACTAGGGCTTTATTCCTTGGAATGTAGGAGGCTGAGGGGTGATCTTATAGAGGTGTATAAAATCATGAGAGATATAGAGTGAATGCACAAAATCATTTGCCCCATATCAAAAGCAAGAGAACATATATTTACGATGAGAGGGAAAAGATTTAATACAAACCTGGGGGGCAACGTTTTCACTGAGAGGGTTGCCGGCATATGGAACAAGCTGCCTGAGGAGGTAGTTGAGAAAAAGTCCAGTCCATAATGAAGTAGTATTGAAAATCAGGAAAATCAGCCTCAATGCTGGGGATATTGATTTTCAAAGTATGCTGAGCTTTGCTTCATAGAAGATAGAACAGTACAGCACAGGAACAGGCCCTTTGATCGACAATGTCTGTGCCAAACATGCCGAGACCAACTCTTTATCTATAACTGCATATAATTCATACCCTTCCATTCCCTGCATATGCATATACCCATGCAAAAGTCTCTTAAATGCCACTATCCAATCTGCCTCCACCATCTCTCCTGGCTGCATGTTCCAGGCACTCACTGTGTGAAAGACTTGCCCCACACATCTCCTTTCCCTTATCCTTAACCAGTCTGAAGAAGGGTCTCGACCCGAAACGTCACCCATTCCTTCTCTCCAGAGATGCTGCCTGTCCCTCTGCGTTACTCAAGCTTTTGTGTCTATCTTCGGTTTAAACCAGCATCTGCAGTTCCTTCTTACACATCTCCTTTAAACTTGGCCCCTCTCACCTTAAAGTTATGCCATCTAGTCCTTGACATTTCTGCCCTGGGAAAAAGGTTCTGACTGTGTACCCTATCTATGCATCTCATATTTGTATATGATTCAATTATCCAACCAGCAGGTTTGGAGGGTAGGGTATGGGTGAAATCATCCCAATGTCTTTAGCAGCTTGCTTTAGCAAGTCCAAATCTAGGAAGCACTCAGGAGGACAAGGGTGATGGCTGCCTTGTAGACCGTAAGCTTCTGAGCCAGATCTGAGGTCATTATCCACCCTCTTCCTCAATCAACCAAATGTGGTTCTGGTACATCGAAGGAGATGGTGAACTTCTTCATTGATGTCTTCCTGCACCAAGAGGTAGCTGCTCTGGGAAGTGGGGTCACATCATCCAGGCCCCGACCATGGACCTTTAATGTTGGAAGATAGCATCGTACAGCAGAGGCAATGTGAACACAGGTATTGCGGAAGTTGGCGTTGGTCGCCAACTCGACCAACGATTGGCGAGTTGAATGAGTTGGCGATCAACTCGCCAATCCTCCAGTCAATGAGTTGATGATGGTTTGTAAAGGACACAAAGAGCGGAGTGACTCAGCAGGTCAGACAGCATCTCTGGAGAACATGGATAGGTGACCTATCGAGTCACGATCCTTCTTTGATGATTTAGAGCTCGGCCAGCAAGCCTGGAGATGCACAAACATCAGCAATCTACTGAGGTCCTGAAGAGAAGGCAACACAGATAGATTGTGCCAACTGCATTCCTGCATTAGAACACCAGAGTGTGCCAGAGGCGTTTAAAAGAGTGATTACTGACAACCTGTCCAGCAGTCTGCGAGTTTTGTACCAGATTTCAGATCCTGATCATCAAATATGCCGAGCAACAGAATGGAGATAATTCTGCGGTTAAACAAAAGGAAAGATCCAGAGAGAGAAGGTCAAATTTAAGAAGAGGGATTGAGAAAGACCCAATGCTAGGGATCTCAGGAAGTTAATAGTAATTTCTTGAAAAGAGTCCATGTTACAGAAGGTCTTAAAGCGCACAAAGGTAAATAAATCCTGAGACCTAATCTAGTGTATCGTAGGACGTGGTAGGTAGATGGGGAGGATATCTCCCAGCAGATATTTATATAATCGATAGTGATGGGTTAGGTCCTGGTATCTAACGTCAGTGGTGGGTAAAAGGCCTGTCCCACTTAGGCGATTTTTTAGGCAACTACCGGCGACTGTCATAGTCGTAGCAGGTCGCCGAAAAACCGGCGACTGGACCCCACTACGACAATGTCTACGACAAGTCACCTAGTCGACGTCAAGCTGCGATAAGCTAACGACAACCGGCGACCCAATCATCGCAACTTAGGACGTCCACCTATAACCACACCTACGACGACACCTACGACAACCTACGACCACACAGGCGACAACCTACGACAACTGAAGTCAACCTACGTCCACCCGCGACAAGCTACAACCCTGTCGGCGACAACTGAAGACAATTCACGTCATTTTGGCCTCCAAAACAATGGAATCACCCAGTTTCCCTATAAAAGGGCGTGTAGGGTAGGGTTTCCAATAATTCTGCATCATGACTATTTGAAAGTGATGCCATGAGACACTACTCTGAAATACAATATCAAAATGTCAAGCATTTCCTTTATTGATATTGAAACAAACAAAAAGTTTTAACAACAAAAAAGGTTGATAAGAACATACAACAGCGCATGCAAAAATATTATAATCACATAAAATTTGTATATGTTTTGTTTTTCAATTATTTATGTACCCCCATACCCCAAGGAGGGTCGTTGAGTTTCAATAAACTTCAAACTTTAAAATTCAATCTTCAAACATAATACAAGTACAAAAACATACTTAACATCATGTTTGGACACATTACACTGATGGGTGATCTGATTAAAAAAAACTCAAACTCAAGTCCCCACTTGCGTCCTGGGTCTCTGTTCTAGGGGTAGTCACTGGGGCAGGTCTTGGTGTGTCAAGGCTGGGGTAGTTTGTGAATTCAGCTGAGAGCGCAGAGAAGCTGCTAGATCTTGCAGGCTGCAAGGCAGTGTATGTGGAAGTAGTGGCGACCTGCTATGATGGTGTAGATGTAGCCTGTATCTGTGAGTATGACATCACTGGTGGTGGCATTTGTGGTGGGCCCATCAGTGACTGTGGCTACAACACAGATACATATCAATATTAAGTGGAAGGCAAATAAATCAAACCTTTAACAAGATGTATGTGACGAAGAATTTCAAGTCAAATTCACAAAAATATATTATAAAATTAGATACCTGGTGAGCCTGCTGATGCGGTGGTCCCGTCAGTGGCATCTGTTGTGGTGGTCCCATCAGTCCCATCTGTTGCTGTCCCATCTGCTGCAGAGTTTGCAACACACATGAATTCATTGTGAATATTTCATACAAAAACATAAATTTTAAGGTCAAATATCCCCAAAATTCCCCAAAATTCACAAAAAATATTTACCGGCTGGGAGAAGTTATGGGCCATTGTCATGGCAGCCGTGGTGTAGTTGAACCACACGTTCTCTGGAATCTTGAGCAGCTCATTCTTTATGAATCCCAGGAAGGTGTCAACAGCCCTCTAATGTGGTGTCTGGGGCTGTCATGGCCTGTCTGGCCTCTGTTGCATGAGCTGCAACATAAATAAGTATGATGCAGGTAAGTAAATTTGGAAAAAAAAGAAGATGATGTATGGATGAATGAGAAGTGAAATCTGCCAAAAAAATCCCCAAAAGTACTTACCGCCTTGATCAGCTCCTGCTGACTTGCCTCTCTCTCTCTCTCTCCTCTACCTCAATTGCTGTTGGGGTGGAGCCTGCAATGGAGCTGGCAGTGATCCTGCTCCTCTTGCTGTGCTGCTGACTGGTGGAGGGGATGGATCCAGAAGTTCCCTCAAGTGGATCAAACTCCTGTTCACTTGACGTACTGGCCAGTGGCTTCTTGTCAAACTCGAAGAAAATAAATATGTCTTACAAACTTTCAAGACCATCAGGACATGGCAAGCATGATGACAATCAAATGATCAATTTCACAATAACTATTTTGTAATAATTACCTTCTTGGTGCTCTGTCTACCCTCAAGTCGTATTATATGTGAATTGATAAAGCCCCATTTGTCGATGATCCACTGCTGCCTCTGGGTAAATCTTTTGCCACCAGACCCTGACTTGTTCGCACTCTGAGGCAGCTTGCCATATCTTGTTCTCTTGCTTTTGAACCACAGACAGAGTTGGGCATCTGTAAAAAATAAATAAATAAAGACCAGTATGAATTGCCTGCCTGCAAGAGAATGGAAGAGCAACTGCTAGAAACTTGCAAGTTTTTATAGACTACATGTTACCACATATGAAAAAAAATACACAGAAAAAAATTAACCCCAAAAAATACAAAATGCAACAGGTAGGCAAAATGTACAGGCAAACTTGCTGGTGGCGTATGGAACTATTATCTGTCCACAATTTCATGTCATGGCAAACAAGATGACAAACAAATTTTTGTTTTCATTATATTTATTCTGGATAAGGAGACAGCAGCTGCTACACAACATGAAGTTGATACTTACTATTCTTGCTATTGAGGGCGTGCAGCGTAGGTTTACTAGGTTAATTCCCAGAATGGCGGGACTGTCATATGTTGAAAGACTGGAGCGACTAGGCTTGTATACTGGAATTTAGAAGGATGAGAGGGGATCTTATCGAAACGTATAAGATTATTAAGGGGTTGGACACATTAGAGGCAGGAAACATGTTCCCAATGTTGGGGGAGTCCAGAACCAGGGGCCACAGTTTAAGAATAAGGGGTAGGCCATTTAGAGCAGAGATGAGGAAAAACTTTTTCAGTCAGAGAGTTGTGAATCTGTGGAATTCTTTGCCTCTTAATAGAAATAGTCAAAATGGCTTTACAATATAGAACAGAAAACAGTACAGCACAAGTGCAGGCTGTGTACCTTTGGCCCACAATGTCCGTGCGAACATAATGCCAAGCTAAACTAGTCACCTCTACCTGCACTTGATCCATATCTCTCTATTCCTTGAACAATCATGTGCTTATCAAAAAGCCTCTTAAATGCCACGATCATATCTGCCTATACTATCACCCCTGGTAGTGTACATAAAAGTACTGGGAAAGATTGGGTACAATAGACTTAGTGAATGGAAGAGACAAAGTGCTGGAGTAACTCAGCGGGTCAGACAGTATCTCTGGAGAACATGGACAGGCGACATTTCGGGCCGGGACTCTTCTTCAGACTGATTGTCAGGGGTGGAGGGGAAAGAAAGCTTAAAGAGAGGAGGGGCATTACAAAGCCTGGCAGGTCATAGACATCACCCTTTGTGTGAATAAAATAGGTAATAGGTTGACATGGGGGAGGAGGACATTTTGACAAGCAGGTATCTAGACAAAGGCCAGAGATGAAAAGACAGAAGGAGTGAGACAAAAGGATAGAAGAATTGCAAATTGTGATGTAAAGGATGGAATGTATGTGAAAGGGGGAGGGACAGGGGAGAAATAGGTGCAAATCCAAGTGGGACATAGGGAAGTGGGGAGGGGGGGAAGAAGGGGGCATATGGGGGAAGAAGGGAAAGGTGCAGTTCCTTGTTTCTACCTAGTGAATGGAGTTGGTTCCCAGATTCCCATTTGTTATTTTTAATGTTGACTTGAGGTATGTGTAAATCCCTGGCAAGGCTATCATTTATTGCCCGTCTCTCAGTTGCCTTGCTCCAATTGCTTGATTTACACTGCTGTTCATAGTCCAGTTAGAAGTCCATCATTTTGATGTTGAGGCAAGACTATAAGGATGGCAAGTTTCGTTCCTGAAAGAATGTTGGAAAACTGCTTGGTTTCCCTGGAATGTCGGAGTTTGAGAGGAGACCTGATAGAAGAATATAAGATGATGTGAGACATAGATAGGATAGAAAGTCAGAACCTTTTTTCCCAGGGTGGAAATGTCAAAGACTTTAAAGTTTATAGCTTTAAGATGAGAAGGGCAAAATGTAAAGGAGATGTGCAATTGTTTTACACAGAGAGTGAGTGGTGGGTGGCTGGAATGCGCTGCTCGGGGTGGAGGCAGACATGAATGTGAAATTTAAGAGACTTTTAGATAGGCAGATGGATATGCAGGAAATACAGGGATATGGATCATGTGCTATTTTAATTTGGCATCATGTTCGGCATGGACATTGTGGGCCAAAGGGCCTGTTCCTTTGCTATACTGTTCTATGTTCTATGTCCTAATATATACTTCAGACATAAAAATGCTAATTGTCTTATGAACCTATTCTCTCATTCAATAAAAGCAGGGCTGTTCTTTAACCTGCACATCAACTTCCTGAATCATCCATATCTCCCGATTTGCAGTGCCTACAAAATCTATAGATTTCCACTTTGAATGCTTTTGAGCATTAAACCCTGCCTTCTTATTATATTGGAGAGCAAGAGTCAACCTTCGTATATAAATCAATATGTTTCCTTCAAACAACATCACTGAACAGGCATGAATGGAGTACACAGTCAGAACCATTTAACCAGGATAGAAAAAAAATCAAATACTAGAGAGCATAGCTTTAAGGTGAGGGGTAAAGTTTAAAGGAGATGTGCAGAGCAAGTTTTTTACACAGGGTGGTGAGTGCCTGGAATGCGGGGAAGGAGGGTGGAGTGAATTGGTTAAATATGTCCAAGAATGGACAATTAACTGATTTTAAAAAGGACACAAAATGCTGGAGTAACTCAGCTGGTAGGTAGCATCTATGGAGGACATGGATAGGTGGCGATTCGGGTTGGGACCAAGGGATGCTGACTGACCTGCTGAGTTACTCCAGCATCTTTCTCCAGAGATGTTGCCTGACCCACTGAGTCACATCAGCACTCTGTCTTTTTTTGTAAACCAGCATCTGCAGTTCCATGTGTCTCCCATTAACTGGTTAAGTTTATCACTGATATACCTACATTCTAGCATCATTTGCTGTCATTATTAAAAGCATAAGCATAAACATAAATTTGCCAACTATCAGTGACAGATCAATAATCTGGATATTGCCAACTTCAAAATGCACTTTGAAATGATAAAAACTGGTTTCAAAATTGAATTTCAACCCTTTCAAAAGAGGTAATGTTAAATGTAATGCAGCCCAGAGGCAAATGTCATTTCACTGCAGCCACTTCTGTGATTCTTAATTGGGTTCTGGGTTGAATGAACATAATTGATAGGCAAATGAAGCAGGCCTGATAGGAAAGGCAAAAGGGAGCAAGAGAGATTTACAGTACCGAATGGAGAAAAAAGACAGCAGTAAGAAAACTGGGAAAGAACGAGTTAGTAAAAATTAGGGGGAAGGAATAATAAGAAAAGATAGTGAGAGCAATGTGATACTGTGTGAGACAAATCAATGGGGGGTGCCTACTTGATCTGTATATTATTACTATCTCATTTTTCTTTCATTCTGAACAGACACTCGAGAATAGATGTTAATTTAAACTAACAAACAATATTTTATTTAGGGAAGAACTTAAATTGTGCAAAGTAGCATCTCTCAACTGTATGCCTACGTAGGCAGGTGGTTTCTCCTCAGAGGCAATGAACGGTTGGAATCTTTGGAAAGTTTTACTCATTTTGTGGTGGCACAGTGGCATATCGGTCGAGCTGCTGCCTCACAGCGCCAGAGACCCGGGTTCAATCCTGACCATGGATGCTGACTGTGCGGATTTTGTATGTTTTCCCTGTAACCGCATGGGTTTTCATCGGGTGCTGTAGTTTCCTCCCACATTCCAAAGACGTGTAGGTTTGTCGGTTAATTGACTTCTGTAAATTGTCCCTGGTGTGTAGAATGTGATAGACGAATAACATTGAACTGGTGTGCGGGTGATCAATGGTCGTCAAGGACTCGGTTGGCCGAAGGGCCTGTTTCCACGCTATATCTCCGAACTAAACTAAGCTCAACTAAATTTACCAGATTGCTTCAGGGGTGATGAATTTCATGAGCATAATTGACCAGAGACATTGGGTAAAAATACAGAACAATTGATCGCATGTCTGACGTAAGGTCTCTACCCGAAACGTCGCCTGTCTATCACTGAACTGAACTAAATCATCCAGCTTCATCAAACCCATACCCAGCAGCCAATGATTTCATAGAAACATAGAAAAATAGGTGCAGGAATAGGCCATTCGGTCCTTCGAGCCAGCACTGCCATTCAATGTGATCATGGCTGATCATCTGATTCACTCTCTTCTTTATGGCAAATGAGTTAGTGAAAAGAGGGACAAAGACAGAGAAATGTCAAAGAAGCCACAGTATTTAACATTATGAATAGGAAGGAACTGAAGATGCTGGTTTACACTGAAGATAGACACAAAATGTTGGATTAACTCAGCAGGTCAGGCAGCATCTCTAGAGAAAAGAAATAGGTGACATTTCGGGTCGAGACCCTTCTTCAGATATCAGTCTCGACCCAAAATATCACCCATTCCTTTTCTCCAGAGATGCGGCCTGACCCGCTGAGTTACTCCAGCATTTTGTGTCTATTTAAAGTCATGAGACGCATAGATAGGCTAGACAGTCAGAACCATTTTCCCAAGATGAAAATGTCAGAGTGGTAAAGAAGGCGTATGGTATGCTTGCCTCCATCAGTTGAGGCATTTGGTACAGGAATCAAGAAGCCATGTTGCAGATTATTACATGATCCAATGACTTCACCTGACCTGATAGGCACGTGACCATTAAGTTTCAAGAAAGCCAAAATAAACTTGCATTGGATAGGTACGTGAATGGGAAAGGTTTAGCGGGATATGGGCCAACCATGGACAAATGGGGCTATCTTAGATGGGACATCTTGGTCAGCATGGATGAGTCGGGCCGAAGGACCTGCTTCCATGCTGTATGACTCTATGACTATTTCTATAGCACATTTCAGAACATCAGAGATATAATAAGTAGAATGGATAAGGGAGAGCCAGTGGATGTGATGTATCTGGACTTTCAAAAAGCCTTTGACAAGGTCCCACACAAGAGAATAGTGTGCAAAATTAGAGAAAATGGTATTGGGGGTAGGATATTGACATGGATAGAGAGCTGGTTGGCAGACAACAAGCAAAGTAGGAATTAACGGGTCCTTTTCAGAATGGCAGGCAGTGACTAGTGGGGTGCCAGAAGACTCGGTGCTGGGACCTCAGTTATTTACAATGTATATTAACGATTTAGACAAAGGAATTAAATGTAACATCTCCAAGTTTGCGGATGACACAAAGCTCGGTGGCAGGGTGAGCTGCGCGGAGGATGCTTTGAGGCTGCAGGGAGACTTGGATAGGTTGGGTGAGTGGGTAGATGCATGGCAGATGCAGTATAATGTGGATAAATGTGAGGTTATCCACTTTGGTGGCAAGAACAAAAAGGCAGATTATTACTTGAATGGTAGACACAAAAAGCTGAAGTACCTTAACGGGACAGGCAGCATCTCTGGAGAGAAGGAATGGGTAACGTTTCGGGTCGAGACCTTTCTTCAGACTGAAGAGGGGTCTCGACCAGAAACATCACCCATTCCTTCTCTCCAGAGATGCTGCTTGTCCTGCTGAGTTACTCCAGCTTTTTGTGTCTATCTACGGTTTAAACCAGCATCTGCAGTTCCTTCCTACACATTATTTGAATAGTGTCAGATTAGGAAAAGGGGAGGTGCAACGAGACTTGGGTGTCCTTGTACATCAGTCACTGAAAGTAAGCATGCAGGTACAGCAGGTGGTGAAGAAAGCAAATGGCATGTTGGCCTTCATAGCAAAAGGATTTGAGTATCGGAGCAAGGACGTCCTACTGCAGTTGTACCGGGTCCTGGTGAGACCACACCTGGAGTATTGTGTGCAGTTTTGGTCTCCGAATTTGAGGAACGACATTCTTGCTATTGTGGATGATGTCGGGAAGCTCCAAGTCACAGGAGGTTCGACTAGCCCTGACCCAGGGTCCGATCGCCCGATGCAGAGAGCCAAGATCGCCCCGACAACGGAAGGTTCTAGTGCCCCGAAAGCGGGAGAACAAAGTATTGAAGAAGATTGAACTTTTTTTTGCCTTCCATCACAGTGCGGAATGTGGGAGAGTCGCTGTGTATATTCATGTTAAAAATTTATTTGGGTGTCTTATTGCTTTTTATTGGTATGACTGTATGGCAAATCAAATTCCTCATATGTTTGCAAAACATACTTGGCTAATAAATTAGTATTATGATTATGAGAGAGTGCCATCAGGTTAATTCCTGGGATGCGGGACTGACATATGATGAAAGAATGGATCGGCTGGGCTTATATTCACTGGAATTTAGAAGGATGAGAGGGTATCTTATAGAACCATTAAAATTATTAAGGGATTGGACAGGCTAGATGCAGGAAAAAAATTCTCGATGTTGGGGGAGGCCAGAACCAGGGGGCACAGTGTAAGAATAAGGGGTAAGCCATTTAGGACTTTGATGAGGAAAAACGTTTTCACCCAGAGAGTTGTGAATCTGTAGAATTCTCTGCCACAGAAGGCAGTGGAGGCCAATTCACTGGATGTTTTCAAGAGAGGGTTAGATATAGTTCTTAGGGCTAACGTTATCAAGGGATAGGGGGAGAAAGCAGGAACGGGGTGCTGATTTTGAATGATCAGCCATGAGCATATTGAATGGCTCAAAGGGCCGAATGGCCTACTCCTGCACCTATTGTCTATGTTTCTATCCAGTGTTGCAGTGCTAATTGTTTAGGTGCCGGAGCTGTCACTGGTGCCGGAGCGACCGCTGTTAAATTCCCGGCTGGTTAAAATTCCCTGCTGTTTATTTTGGCTTTGTTTTACAGAGGTGTTGGAGCGGCGCTCCGCTGAGCTCCGGCAGCACTGCACCCCTGTTTCTATCCCAAAACAAAACAAATAATGTGAAGTGGGAAAAGGGAGGTGCGGTGAAAAAAAGACGGGGAAGAGTATAGTCATAGAGTTTCCACAGTGTGGAAACAGGCCCTGCAGCCCAACATGCCCACACCGGCCAACATATCCCAGCTACACTAGTCCCACCAGCCTGCGCTTGGTCTATATCCCTCCAAACCTGTCCTATCCATGTATCTGTCTAACTGTTTCTTAACGTTGGGATCGTTCCAGCCTCAACTAACTCATCAGCAAACTTGCTAATCTTGCCGTTAGGTTCTCATCCAAATCACTGATACAGATGATAAACAGTAACGGGCCCAGCACCGAACCTTGAGGCACACCACTAGTCACAGGCCTCCAGTCCTAGAAGCAACCTTCCACCATCACCCTCTGCTTCCTTCCATGAAGCCAATTTGCCATCCATTCAGCTATCTCTCCTTGGATCTCATGGGTATTTCACTGTAACTTAATTACTACATGTGACAATAAACTGACCTTGAAACCTTGATCTAACCTTCCAGAGCAGCCTACCATGCGTGACCTTGTCGAATAAAATAAAGGATGCACTTGTTTTTGTTTGAGCTTTCAACATCTGTACCCAATTCCAGAGTTTCCTCTGTGAAGCTGTTATAATGTTGTCTGCTGGGTTTGATATTTGCGAGTCCCCTGCATTTACCATGTAAAAAAATTAGGTATCACAAAATGCTGGAGTAACTCAGCAGGTCAGGCAGCATCTAGGAGAGAGGGAATGGGTGACGTTTCGGGTTGAGTCCATTCAGACTTCTTCATCAGTCTGAAGAAGGGTCTCGACCCGAAAAGTCACCCATTCCCTCTCTCCTAAATGCTGCCTGACCTGCTGAGTTACTCCAGCATTTTGTGATACCTTTGATTTGTACCAGCATCTGCAGTTATTTTCCTATGTAAAAAAAATATATGTACTGTATTTCCAGCCAGAGATAGGACTTCAGAAATAGGGGTTGCATTGGGCGAGAGTGCAATGATGTGGGGACATGGAGGTGAGGAATTGATTCTGTCATTGATAGCTCTTTCTAAAATTAATAAAGACATGGATAAGGTCTGTATCACTGTATACCAGCACACTTTATCCGGCACATACTGTAACAAATAGACATGCGGAATCCTTCGCATGTGGCGTAATCGGTTAGCACGTTCGGTTGTTAACCACCCACCCAGGGACGCAGATTTTTCTTAGTTGTTACTCGTCTTACATTTGCACCTTTAATTTCCGTTCAATTCTACGCATTTTGCCTCCATTAGTCTTTGCTTTATACAAACTTTTCTTGCTTTTTTTTCAATCCAAACAGTATAAATATATTTCCTTAAAATATAATCATTTTCATTGCTGTCCTTGCTTTTAAAAAACCTATTAACATTATTATATTTTGCAAACTAATATTCAAAATATTCATTTTGACTGAAATTAGGAGCTAAGATGATTGGATAAATGTTTTAGATTTTTGACCAATAAAAGTATTATTAATTTATAATATTTTCTAAAAAATTATTGAGTCTTTAAAAATGTCCGCAGATGAGTGGGGACATTTTTAAAGACTCAATAATCTTTTAGAAATTTTGAAATTGGGATTAACATTATTCTTGGCGGTAGACGGAATGGAAGCAGGCCCTTCGGCCCAAAATGGCCATGCTGGGCTAGTCCCATTTGCCTGCATTTGTGACATATTCTTCTAAACCAGGAAAGACCACTGCCCAAACCTTTAAAAGTACTAGGCAGGAACATTGAGATGAAACTAATCTGTGCTACATACCAATTTAGAAACACGGTGTGCCACGGATATGAATTTCAGTGAAAATGGATTTCACTGTACCTCCTCAGTACATGTGACAAATAGAGTAGCATACCATATACTGACTAGACGTTCAGAAACGGAAATTAATCACAACAGCGTGTTCAAGAAAATGTCTTGTTATTATTGTTGTTTGTTAAAGGAACGAAAACGACACTTGCCAAAGGCGCGGGGGGTGGCAATGTATTTTTTAATATACATGCTTAGCAGCTTGATATGTTTTTTAAAAATTCATATTTTGGAAATCGCAACATGCACTCAAATAGCAACATAGAGTTTGTTTCAAAAACGGAAAGGTGTCGCTAATGTGTGCCGAAATAGCTCAGTTGGGAGAGCGTTAGACTGAAGATCTAAAGGTCCCTGGTTCAATCCCGGGTTTCGGCAGATGTTTTGTTGCAATTTGTTACATTAAGATATAAGTAATTGACAGTCAATGTGGAAACAACTTTTCTTTGTAACTTTCCTCCTCAAATGTTGCCACCGAACATTCATCGCGTGTATCATCTGGGACTCAAATTAGAACAGAAATGATACTGCAAAAAGGAAAGTGTAAGACACAAATAGCTGCAAATGTTGGCATCTTCAGCAAAAGACGAGGGAATGGTCAGGCCACGTTTCTGGACAGGACTGGACAGCACGTAGTTGTAAACCAGATTTGGCGATGTTCCCCACAAAAATGCCGAAACCCGGGATTGAACCAGGGACCTTTAGATCTTCAGTCTAACGCTCTCCCAACTGAGCTATTTCGGCATATGACGGTAATTTAATTAAAATGTATAACAGAAGGACTTGGGAACAGATATTATTTTCATTGATTTAAAGTAAATATATGCCTTCTTTTTTGCACAGATATCCCCAGGCCAGGTTATTGCCCCAGCATTACAACAAACCCCCATATTACATATGGAGGCCATCCGACCCCCACCTTGCCTCTGCAGGTTCCTTTCGTTCTCCTCTTTGCCATTTGCTGCATAGCTCGAGTGCGGAATATTTTACTGAATTCATAAGACATACACTGAGATGCAGAAAAAAAGAAAGAAGGAGGCAACACAAAAAGCTGCAGATGATGGAATCGGGAGGGGAAAAAAAATGCTAAAGAAACTTCAGAGGGTCGAGCAGCATCTGTGGAGGCCATTGCGGTGGTCGATGTTTCGAATTGAGACATGCATCTAAAAATAAGACACTTTGGCAAGGTTTCTAAATCTCACAGTGAAGTGTTTCCTCCAGGATGGATGATCCTTCTGCAGTGTTACGAAGGATTACAAGAAATAAACATTGGGGGAGTAGGGATGAGGGAATAGTAAAGGCCAGATAAAATTTAAAAAATGGGCAGTGCTGGAAGGAAGAAAGAGGTGATCATGGAACCATGTATAAAGTAAACGCCAGTATTGCCGAAACCCAGGATTGAACCAGGGACCTTTAGATCTTCAGTCTAACGCTCTCCCAACTGAGCTATTTCTGCCGATGGAAAAGAACAATTGAGCCCTTCGAAACCATACTGGTTTCCATAGACTGAGCTTTTCAATTAGTCCTTCTGTCCTAGAACGAAAGAATTGCAGGTGCTGGTTTACAAAAGAATACAGGAAGTGTTGGAGTAACTCAACAGGTCAGGCAGCACCTCTGGAGATGTTTTAGGATGGGACCTTCTAAAGAAGGTTTCAAAGGTCTTTTATTGTCACGTGTACCAATTAAGGTACAGTGATATGCAGATTACCATTACCATACAGCCATACTTTAAAAAAAGCAACAAGACACACAACTACATAAAAGTTGACATAAACGTCCACCACAGTGGATTCCGCACATTCCTCATTATGATGGAAGGCAATAAAGTCCAATCTACTTCCTCTTTATTCTCCCGCGGTGGGGTCGATCGAAGCTCCTGCAGCCGGCGGTCGAAGCCCCCGCGTCGGGGCGATCGAAGCACCTGCGTCGGGGTGATTGAAGCTCCCGTGTCGGGGCGGTCGAAGTCCCTGCAGCTTGGAGCTCCTGAAGTTTGTCTCTGACCAGAGACTGTGAGCGCCACGATGTTATAGTCCGCAGGTTCTCGCAGTTGGAGCTCCAAGGTCAATCCCTGGCAAAGTGATCGCGAGCTCCGCGATGGTAAATCTGCAGGGTCCCTCGATGGGAGCTTCCGAAGTCGGTCTCCAGCAAAGGCCGCCAACTCCTCGATGTTTCCCAACCTCCCCCTCCCAACCCCCCAGATAAAACAAGCTGAAGAACACTAAAACATACATCTAGCACTTACTATTAAAACAACAAAGAAGGAAGGAACAGACAGACTGTTGGCGAGGCAGCCATTGCTGGTGCCACCCGGTGGGTCCTGACCTGAAACATCACCCATTATTTTTCTCCAGAGATTGTCTGACCCACTGAGGTACTCCAACACCTTTGTGTCTATATTTCTTTTCCTACAGTCCAGTAAAGTATTAGCATACCTAAGCACAATCCGGCAGATGAGATTAGTTTAACTTGGCATCATGTTCGGCACTGACACTGTAGGTTGTTGGACGTGATCCTGTGCTGTCTCTTCCCATGTTCTATGTTCACCCGGAGGAAACCCATGAGGTCACAGGGAGATGCATGCAAACTGATACACAGACAGCACCCAAGGTCAGGATTGATCCTGGTGCTCTGAGACTGCATCTCAGTAGTTTAGTTTAGTTTAGAGATACAGCGTGAAACAGGGCCTTCGGCCCACCAAGTGCACACCGACCAACAGATCACCCCAGACACTAGCACTATTTTACACACCAGGGACAATTTACCAGTCAGTTAACTTACAAACCAGCACGTCTTTGGAGTGTGGGAGGAAACCGGAGCACCCGGAGAAAATCCACACAGTCACAGGGAGAACGTGCAAAGTCCGTACAGACGGGACCCTTTGTCAGGATTGACCCGGGTCTTAGGTGCCATGCGACAGCAAGTCTCACACTGCGCCACCATACCCACAGGTATAACTGCTGCATGACTGGACCAGCGAGCCGCAGTACCGCATGCCCACCCATCTCCAAATTGTGAGCAAACCTGAATAGGAGATTAATTTATCTCTGGCAAGAAGACAGTTTACAAACAGCAGTATACCTTCAGGCTGGCAACAATTTACTGACCCGGACATAACCCAATTCCATATCCATGCTTATATTTTATCCTTTATTTAACCCTATGAGCCCCTTTCACATACAAATGCACTAAATCCAAATGCGTTATATCCTCCATTTCACATGTCGCCACAGACTGGATTTAACACATACTTAAAATGGTTGGCTTATTTTTTTTAGGTCAAGTAGATTATATTACTATATTTAACTTTAGTCCCTTGTTTATTTAAGGGATTGACAGCTGGTATTTTTGCAACTTGCTTACAGCTCTTTTAACGTAATCAGGCTTTGATGAATTTTGAAAAATCCCTTGAAATTGCTATTAAAAATGCTGACTGGCTGAGATCGTTCGGCCAGCATGGCATCAGAAGGATGTCTTGAGGTCCCTTGGCTCTGACCTGCAGTTTGGAAAGGGCAGGCATTCATCTTTTAGTTGTGTGTTTGCTCCACCATCTCCTCCCTTGTGTATCAAAACCTTATTTTGTCTTTTTAATGGTACTTTATTTGTCACATGCCTCCAGCAGCCCAAGACAAGCCAGGTGCAACCTATTTTCATATGCACAAGTACGGTGAGGTACAGGGACAATGAAAATCTTACTTGCGTCAGCATCACAGGCACATAGCCTCAGACAACACAAAAAAACATCAATTATGCATAAATTCCACATATATTCTACAGGACAAAAGAAAAAACGACTGTGCTAAAAACAAGGGATCAGTAGGTTTCCTCCAGTTTCCGGTTTCCTCCCACATCCCAAAGACATGTGGGTCTGTAGGTCAATTGGCCTCTGCGAAATCACCCCTAGTGTGTAGAGATTGGGTGCTAAAGTGGGACAACATGAAACTCGTATGAAAGGGTGATTGAGGATTGGTGTGGACTCGGTAGGCCAAAGGGCTTTTTCCCATGCTGTATCTTTCAATCAATCAATGAATCAGGAGTCGGCCATTTGGGACAGAGAGGTGCTGCCTCACAGCGCCAGAGACCCAGGTTCAATTCCAACTATGGGTGCTGTCTTTATGGAGTTAGTATCTTCTCCCTGTGACCACGTGGGTTTTCTCCATGTGCTCTGATTTCCTCCCACGTTCGAAAGACGTGCAGGTTTGTAGGTTAATTGGTGTCTGTAAAAATTGTCCTTCGTGTGTAAGATGGAACTAGTGTACAGGTGATCACTGGTTGGTACAGACTTGGCCGGCCCAAGGGCCTGTTTCAATGCCTTATCTCTAAACTAAACTAAATAAAAGGCGAGGAGAAACATCTTCACATAGAGGACTGTAATTTTCTCCATCTTGGAGGGTGGTGATAAGCTTTAGTTTAGTTTATTATTGTCATGTGTACCGAGGTACATCGATAGGCTTTTTGTTGCATGCTATCCAGTCAGCGAAAAGACTCGACATGATACAGCGGTTATTGAAGTTATTAAAACTTAGCAATTGATTCATGAAATTGAGGGATTGGTCATAACTGTATCACACTCTGCTTTTATTTCTTAAATCACAGTTTTGGTCCACCTCTTCCTCTCGGAAGCGTATAGATGAACTATGTGTTAGCAATTCCAAGATTTTATATTTTTCCTGTTGATCCAGTTGCTTGAGAGTTTCTCCAAATATTTACCCTTTTACTTCATTGACATTATAATGAAGCAGATCTCCTGGGATGGTTTCAGGTTTCGAGGCTCTGAATATTAATGTCTCATGTACTGCTCAGACAAACACCAGAATACAGGATCAAAAAGATTTTCAAGTCAGTTTTGACGATGGGCTGCTTTACGTCCTCATCGTCCACCCTGGGTAGTTCTACGGAACGGGCAAAATTTGCAGCAAAGCACCAACTACGGTACTCTGAAGCACCAATTGCCACTTTTGACTGTTGTAGTTGACATACGAAAGAAAGAGGAAGAAGTTTGACAATTTTGTGACTGATTTGTTTAACTACAGTGTGGATTTTTTCCAGACCGTAATAATTTTGATTAACAAAACATTTATCAATCTAAAATTAATAGATTAACCTTCTTTTTAGGGATCTTGACACCGCTGGCATGACTAGTATTTATTTTGCACAAACAAAATAGGATATGGGACTGTTTATCGGTCAACGGGAGTCACATACATAGAACATTAAAAAAGGAGCAGTACAGAAAAGAACACAAAGTGCTGGTGTAACTCAACAGGTCAGGCTGCAGCTCTGGAGAACATGGATAGGTGATGTTTCGGTCTGAAGAAGGATTCCAATCCGAAATGTCACCTGTCCATGTTCTCCAGAGATGCTGCCTGCCCCGCTGAGTTACTCCAGCACTTTATGTGTCCTTTTGTGTATTAACTGACATCTGCAGTTCCTTGTTTCTACATAGAACAGTACAGCACAAAGACAGACCCATCGGCATGCAATGTCCATGCCAAACATGATGCCAAGATAGATTAATCTCTGCCTGCATGTGATCCATATCCCTACATTCGCTGTATGTCCATGTGCCTATCTAAAAACTGCTGAAAAGCCACTATCTAAGCTGGAAAGTGTGCAGAGAAGATTTACAAGGATGTTGCCAGGACACGAGGGCCTGAGCTATAGGGAGAGGTTGGGCAGATAGGACTTTATTCCTTGGAACGCAGGAGGATGAGGGGTGATCTTATAGAGGTGTAGAAGGTCATGAGGGGATTAGAGAGGGTAGATGCACAGTCTTTTAACCAGAGTAGGGGATTCAAGAACCAGAGGGCTCTAATGTGAGAGGGATAAGATATAAATAGGGGGACATTTTTTCACACATTTTTTTCTAGCTTTTGTGTCTTCTGCCCAGTGAGAGGGAAGAAGAGGGAATGACCAGGTAAAAATGGTCCCTGATAAAGTTGGCTGCTTTCCCAAGGCAGCATGAAATACAGATGGATTCAATGGTTCAATGGTGTTGGAGGGGAGGCTGTGACCACCGCACTGCGCCACTGTGCTGGACTAGCAATGGTTTTAGCATCATCTTTTGTTATCATTATTAATTTCTACCCTTTTTTCCCTTTAACCTACAGAATGTTCACTGAACTAAAGTTCACAGCTGGGTGGGATTTGAACTCTCGTCCTCTGTTATACTGATCAGGCCAATGAACCGTTACACCAACACGAGACTACAGCTAGCCTGATAAACTGTTACCCATTGCACATATTCTGAATTCACTGCAGGAATTTCCAAACCTCGGAAAACTGACTCTAATTTTCTCCTACAGATCCCCAAACCTCAAAGAACCTCAAAGGTGACACGGTGGCACAGTGGTAGAGTTGCTGCCTTACAGCGCCAGGGACATGGGTTTGATGCTAACTACGGGTGCTGTCCGTACACAATTTGTACGTTCTCCCTGTGACCGCGTGGATTTTCTCTGGGTGCTCCGGTTTCCTCCCACATTCCAAATACGTGCAGGTTTGTAGGTTAGGTCTTTCAGTCTCAAGAAGGGTCCCGACCCGAAACATCACCTATCCTTTTTCTCCAGAGATACTACCTAACCCGCTGAGTTACTCCTGCACTTTGTGTCTGTCTCAGGTTTGTAGGTTAATTGGCTTCTGTAAATTGTCCCTGTGTGTAGGATAGAACTAGTGTACTGGTGATCAATGGTTGGCATGGTCATGGTGGGCCGAAGGGCCTGTTTCACTGTGAATCTGAACTACACCATCCAATGGAAATAATTTCTCTCTATGTGCCCTGCGCCCACTAATATCTTTAAAACCTAAATCAAGTCACCACTTAACCTTTCAACATTCCAGATAACACGATCCTAATTGATGTAATCTCTTCCAGTAATTTAACCCTTGGAATATAAATGTCATTCTGGCAGATCATCTCCACTTTTCCTCCTGAGGACGATGTTCCCTTTCTTAACTGACTTGTTTTGCAGGTGGTTTTTGAGTTTGAAAATTATTGGTGACCTGGTGAAATGTATTTGAAATTCTACCCGCATCTGAAAAAGTACGCAACGCAGATTTTCAGGAATATAGTTGCAACGACAAAACTTGTAACGAGAACATCGTGTTTTACTGCTCTGGCAGTGTTGCAATCAAAGATTAGTCAAAGTCCTGGGTCAAGGGCTGACACCCGACATGGGACAGACAGCAAAACGCTCCACGTCACCCTGAAGGCATTTTTCTCCTGATCGTTAGTTACCTCTTTCATTTCTCACAGCGAGAAGAGTCGGCTTGTAACATTTCTGCAATGCTCCGACTAATTATAGCGTCATAAACCCTTGACAGATAACCCGCTGTGATTGAATCAAATTCCCCCCATCGCTGTGCTTTTGAGAAGTGTTCATCTGTTTCTTTCCTGTTAAAACCCCAAAGGTTTCTCCCTCCTTGCAGCTTAGTTTTTTAGTTTAGAGATGCAGCGTGGAAACAGGCCCTTCGGTCCACCAAGTCCATGCCGACCAGCGATCACCCACACAAACTAGTTTCAACCTACACACTAGGGACAATTTACAGAAGCCAAGTAATCTACAAACCCACACATCTTTTGGATGTGGGAGGAAAACGGTCCATCCAGAGGAAACCTACGGAGTCGCAGAGAGAACATGTAAACTTCACACACAGACAGGACCCATAGTATGGATCGAATCCAGGTTTCTGGCTCTGTGAGGCAGCAACTCCACCGTTCTCCACTGTGCCACCACAGCGCTGATCAGCTTAGATTCTTAGGAGCTAACATGTTACTTTTGCTTTCCATTCTGCTTTACGCTTGGCCTCACTGGGTTGTGGAGTGCTGGTGCTGAAAGGCAGTGGCATTTGGTGTTAATTAGCATTGATTATAGGGACACAGAGATACAGCACAGAAGCAGGCCCTTCAACCCACTGAGTCCATGCAGACCATCAACCACCCATTCACACTAATCCTACATGTGATTTATTATTGTCAAAGTTATTATAGTGAAAATCCTTATTTCGCATGCTATCCAATCAGATCAGGTAATGCTATGCATAATTACAATCAAGTCAAACTTAATTACAATCAGTAGAGCAAAGGGGAAAATACACAGTGCAGAATATATTCTCAACATCATGGCGCATCAGTTGCAGAGTCAAACTCCAATGTCCACAATAGTGTAATGGCAGAGTTGCTGCCTCACAGCACCTGAGACCTGGGTTGAAACCTGGCCACAGGTGCTGTCTATAAAGAATTTGTACATTCTCCCTGTGACTGCGTGGGTTTTTTCCAGGCGCTCTGGTTTCCTCCCACACTCCAAAGACATACAGGCTTTGTAGGTTAATTATGTTCGATAAGAATATTAAATTGTCCTTAGTGTGTAGGGCAGTGTTGCTAGCATACGGGGTGATTGCTGATTGGTGTGGACTTGGTGGACTGAAGAGCCTGTTTCCGCGCTTTATCTCTAAAGTCTAAAGGTGAATCGGACAGCACCCTAGCTAATGGAAAGGGCATTCAGAAGCCTGATAACAAAGGGGAACCTGTTCATGAGTCTGGTGGTGTGCTCTTTCAAGCGTTTGTACCTTCTGCCCGACAGGAGCAGGGAGAAGAAGGAATGACCAGGGTGGGATTGTGTCTTTGATTGTCTTTGATTGTGTTGGCTGCTTTTCTGATGGAGTCAATGGTGGGGCATTTGGATAAAGCATACAATGAGGTAAATTTAAAAAAACATAAATGAGGAGAGTGAGGGGGGAGTGGGAAGAGCATGTGTGGGGAGAAGGGAGAAGGGGCCAACAAAAATCCCCCTCATATTTACTGAAGATGTTCAGAATGTTTTGTATGCACATTTAATTGTGTGTTTGTTGTGCCCCTCCGAAAGAAGAGATGTTTAAATTCCTCTGCATGTTTTTATAGTCATGCCCAACACCAAACTAAAAGCCAGTTTGTGACTAAGCCCACGTCTGAAAGATACTTCCCATGAGCCACCGTCCTGAAAATACTTTCCAGCAGAAAACAGACCACATAACTGGTAGAATTGCTGCCTCACAGCACCCGAGGCATGGATTCATTCATGACTATGGTGCTGTCTGTGTGTGGCGTTTGTATGTCCTTCCCGTGACCGCGTGGGTTTCCACCGCGTGCTCCGGTTTCCTCCCACATTCCAAAGACGTGTGGGTTTGTAGGTTAATTGACCCTCAATAAATTGCTGCTAGTGTGTAGGGAGTGGATGCGAAAGTGGGATAACATAGAACTAGGGGTGAACGGGCGATTCACCAATACTGTATAAGTTTTTGATTGAAATTTGAAAAATACAGCATGAAAACAGTCTTTTTGGCCCACCGAGTCGATGGTTAGCATGGTCTCGGTGGGCTGAAGGGCCTATTCCCATGCTGGATCTTTCAAATTTCAATCAAAAACCTATACAGGACTGCAGAAAAGGCGTTAGACCCTGGCTGCCTGGCTGTGCGTTAGAGCCAGTGAAGATGTTTACCTAACCTTTTTGCGGAGGGAATCAGAGCCTGTTGTCCGTGGAGAGAATGTATGCAGACATGAGGCAGGATTCCAAACTAGTCCCCGGAGACTGCGTTTATTCAGAGTAACCATTAAAGTCACAGCTTCCCCACCCCCACTACACTGATCACTCAAAGGGTCAGGATTAGACTGTTTTCCTCCTACAGCCACTGACGTGGCCTCAGTGAAAGTGTTCTAGCCCCAGCGACTAATCTCAGGCGAAAACATTGTGCGTGGCGTATCCTTACAGTTTATTTTAGTTTAGAAATACAGTGTGGAAACAGGCCTGTCGGGCCACTAATCAATGCCGACCACGCAAGGGACACACCAGTTCTATCCTACACACTAGCGACAATTTACAAAAGTCAATCAACCTACACACCTGCACGTCTTTGGAGTGTGTGAGGTAACTGGGGCACCCGGTGGAACCCCACGCGATCACAGGATGAACGTGCAAACTCCACACAGACAGCACCCGTAGCCAGAATCAAACCTGGGTCTGTGGCGCTGTGAGGCAGCAACAATACCGCTGTGCCACTGTGCCACCCCTGTGCCAGCACATGATAAACGTTGTGAGTGCTTATTCAAAGTAAGCAACATAGAGCTGCTGCCTCACAGCATCAGAGACCCGCTTTCGATCCTGACCTTGGGTGTGCTGTCCCTGTGGAGTTTGCATGTTCTCACTCTGAGCCACCTGGGTTTCCTCTGAAGAATACTTGATTAGTACGGGTGTCAGGGGCAGAAGGCAGGAGAATGGGGTTGAGAGGGGAAAGGAAGGTCAGCCATGATTGAATGGCAGAGTAGACTCGATGGACCGAATGCCCTATTTCTGCTCCTATGACTTATGAAATTATGAACCTAGATCCCTCTGTTCAATCACTAGCTATCTCCATTTGCATAGTAATCTTCCTTCCCCACTTTAAACTGCATTTGCCTGTCCTTTGCCCACTTGCTCAGTCTGGTGCCCACTCCATATCCTGTTGCCGTATCCTTATCGCAACATGCCTTTCCACCGCGATGCTGCATTTCAATGGCAAGGGAGCTCTGCATTGTCAAAGGTACTGCCTTGTGGAAGTGACATGTGGTTCCCCCAGATGGGTGAAAAGGGCCCTGAAATGGCTTTGACAACCATCCTGCCCTCAAGGATCCTGAGCCACACAGCATGGAAGCTGGCACTTCGGCCCATCATGTACATGCCATTAAGAAACTGTACTAGCTCCATTTACTAACACTAGGACCATCCCCTTCTATGTTTTGGTAATTAAAGTACTTGATTGATTGATCGATTGATTGATTGATAAGATACAGTAGTAATTAAAAATTGCCCTTCAGGTTCCTTTTAAATCTTTCCCCTCGCACCTTAAACCTATGTCCTCTGGTTCATGATTTTGCATAAATTTCTCAACACATTTTCTTTGTGATACTTCATTGACGGGAACTACTTCACTGACTGGAAAGACCATTGGGACGTCCAGAGGTTGAGAAAGGCGCTATGGAAATGCAACTCTTCCTTCCTTGCACAACAGTGATCAATTCAACATGTCATTCAAAACATTAGAGTCATAGTCAAAGAGTGATACAGTGTGAAAATAGGCTCTTCGGCCCAACTCGCCCACACCAGCCAACAATGTCCCAGCTACACTTGTCCCACTTTCCTGCGCTTGGTCCATATCCCTCCAAACCTGTCCTATCCATGTACCTGTCTAATTGTTTCTTGAACGATGGGGTAGTCCCAGCCTCATGTACCTCCTCTGGCAGCTTGTTCCATACACCCACCACCCTTTGTGTGAAAAAGTTACCCCCCAGATTCCTATTAAATCTTTTCCCCTTCCCTTGAACCTATGTCCTCTGGTCCTCGATTCCCCTAATCTGGGCAAAAGACTCTGTGTATCGACCCGATCTATTCCTCTCGTGATTTTGTATACCTCTATAAGATCTCCCCTCACCCTCCTGCGTTCCATGGAATAGAGACCCAGCCTACTCAACCTCTCCCTATAGCTCACATCCTCTAGTCCTGGCAACATCCTCGTAAATCTTTTCTGAACCCTTTCAAGCTTGACAATATCTTTCCGATAACATGGTGCCCAGAACTGAACACAATATTCTAAATGCGGTCTCACCAATGTCTTATACAACTGCAACATGACCTCCCAACTTTTATAGTCAATACTCTGATGAAGGCCAAAGTGCCAAAAGCCTTTTTGACCACCTTATCTACCTGTGACTCGATCTTCAAGGAACCATGCACCAACACTACCCAGAGGCCTCCCATGTACTGTGTAGGTCCTGCCCTTGTCCGACGTCCCAAAATTCAACACCTCACACTTCTCCTTATTAAATTCCATCATCCATTCCTCTGCCCACGTGGCCAACCGATCCAGATCCTGCTGCAATCGTTCACAACCATCTTCACTCAACATTGCCAGAGGAAGTTATAGAAGCGTATACAACTATGACTTTTAAAAGACATTAGGACAGATATATGGATAGGATGGGTTTGGAGGGCTATGGCCAAATGCAGGCAAATGGGACTGGCCTTATAAACCGGTCAGTATGGACAAGGTGGGCTGAAGGGCCTGCTTCCCTACTATGTAGTTTCATGACTCTAATTTGAAGAGTTTCTAATAAAATTGCAAGTTTATTCTCTATGTGTATTTAAAGTTCTTGTCTCCAGCTGGTGTAATCATTTCCAGTATTAAGATAGAGAAGGAAGACTTAAGTATTGAGACACTACAAACTACTGTTGCTGGTTGCAGGGGGTATGGGGAGAAGGCAGGAACGGGGTACTGATTGAGAATGATCAGCCATGATCACATTGAATGGCGGTGCTGGCTCGAAGGGCCGAATGGCCTCCTCCTGCACCTATTGTCTATTGTCTATTGTCTATTGTTTACATAAAATATAACACAAAATGCTGGAATAACTCAGCGGGTCAGGAAACAATTCTGGAGGACATGGATAGCAATGTTTCAGGTCGGGACCCTTCTAAATGTAGCTTTAGGACCAGTGGGGTGTTGGATACGTGGATATTGGCACAGTAGCGGAGCTGGTAGAGCTGCTGCCTCACAGCGCCAGAGACCCGGATTCGATCTTGACATCGGGAGCTGTCTATGTGGAGTTTACATGTTCCCCCTCTGATGACGTGGATTTTCTCTGAGTGCTCTGGTTTCCTCCCACACCCCAAAGACCTGCAGGTTTGTAAGTTAATTGGCCTCTGTAAATTGTCCCTTGTGTGCAGGGAGTGGATAAGAAAGTGGGATAAAATAGAACTAGTGTGAACGAGGGTGATCAACAGTTGGCGTGGACTCGGTGGGCCGAAGGGCCTGCTTCCATGCTGTATCTTGAAACTAAACTAAACATATGGCTGTTTTAATTGGGAAGTGACAAGATTGAACAGGAAACTGATGATCCACTGAGAATTCTCAGCCTTCTGGTGTGGTCAGAAGTTTCTTGATGTTAATCGCTGTCGTCAACAGGAAGTCATGGCTTCCTTCCTGTCAACCTGGAGGAAGAACAAAGGGGGTTGGCAAGGGGGAACGGAACCATGACCACTTCCTGTCGCTCTCCCACCTGCCCATTTGGACTCTTTCTGAGGGCCCTGTTTTGGGTACAAGAGCACTGAGATATGTGTCAAGTGATAACATCTGTGTGCACCCCTCTGCCTTCCTGTGATCCCTCATTAGAGTCATGGAGTTATATAGCACGGTTAAGACTGAAATGTCAGATCTCAGAATTTTCAATGTGAAGACATTAAATTAGTACGTCACAGTGTCCTCTGGTATTTTTAGAAACTGTATTCTGCACTCTGTTGTACTTGCGTATGGTTTGATTTACGCAGGAATAGTATCATTAAGCTGGAAAGAGTATAGAGAAGATTTACAGAGACATTGCCAGGACTTAAGGGCCTTGTTTCTACAAGATAAAAGGAACCGCAGTGGCCTCTCCTCGGCCTCCTGGCAGCAAGCCAGCTGAGCTCAGCATGAATCAAACTCCTGAGCAAAGATAGACACAAATTGTTGGAGTAACTCAGCGTTCTCCCGTCTCCAACATCCTCCTCCTCTTGGGCTCCCTCGGACGGCCATTTCCCATCTGACTTTGGAATTGAATGATGGCACAGTGGCGCAGCGGCAGCGTCGCTGCCTTACAGCGCCAGAGACCCAGGTTCGATCCTGACTATGGGTGCTGACTGAACTGATATGTTCTCCATGTGACCGCGTGGGTTTTCTATGGGTGCTCTGGTTTCCTCCCACACTCCAAACGTGTATAGGTTAATTGGCTTCTGTAAATTGGAAATTGCCCGAGTGTGTAGGATAGTGGTGATCACTGGTTGGCACGACTTGGTGGGCTGAAGGGGATGTTCAACGAGATCTGGGTGTCCTAGTGCATCAGTCACTGAAAGGAAGCATGCAGGTACAGCAGGCAGTGAAGAAAGCCAATGGAATGTTGGCCTTCGTAACAAGAGGAGTTGAGTATAGGAGCAAAGAGGTCCTTCTACAGTTGTACCGGGCCCTGGTGAGACCGCACCTGGAGTACTGTGTGCAGTTTTGGTCTCCAAATTTGAGGCAGGATATTCTTGCTATTGAGGGCGTGCAGCGTAGGTTCACTAGGTTGATTCCCGGAATGGCGGCACTGTCGTATGTTGAAAGGCTGGAGCAATTAGGCTTGTATACACTGGAATTTAGAAGGATGAGGGGGGATCTTATTGAAACATATAAGATAATTAGGGGATTGGACACATTAGAGGCAGGAAACATGTTCCCAATGTTGGGGGAGTCCAGAACAAGGGGCCACAGTTTAAGAATAAGGGGTAGGCCATTTAGAACGGAGATGAGGAAGAACTTTTTCAGTCAGAGAGTGGTGAAGGTATGGAATTCTCTGCCTCAGAAGGCAGTGGAGGCCAGTTCGTTGGATGCTTTCAAGAGAGAGCTGGATAGAGCTCTTAAGGATAGCGGAGTGAGGGGGTATGGGGAGAAGGCAGGAACGGGGTACTGATTGAGAGTGATCAGCCATGATCGCATTGAATGGCGGTGCTGGCTCGAAGGGCTGAATGGCCTACTCCTGCACCTATTGTCTATTGTCTATTGTTTCCACGCTGTATCTCTAAAGTCTAAAGTCTAAAGTATAATAAACAGGACTGTAAACATAATACTCACAGATAACATAACGAACAAAAGAAAGGTCAATAAATTACAAACCCCAATATTGGTGCAAAAAAAAGCTCGATGTCACTAGTGCAAAGAAAAGTTTGTAGTTGTTTATTTGGTATTTTGTAGTGTTCAAGAGCCTGATGGATGTTAGGAAGAAGTTGAGGGAACTCTTTCACATCGATGTTCTAGTGTATGAATCATAAAAAAAGCTGCCAGGTCTTTAGTCCTCAAAACAAGCAAAAGTGAATTGGGCACCACCCTAGCTTATGGAAGGATTATTCTTTTCTATGGAACATAAGAAATGAACTACCCAGTCCTATTACCCAGATGGATTGTGAGGGAATTTGTGTCTCAAGAACACTTCCTTGCTCCATCTGTGTCTTCTGTGGTTTTCTTGTTGTCCAAAATTGTGTCAATATCAGCCTTGGCTATGCTCTTTAGACTTTAGAGATACAGTGCAGAAACAGGCCCTTCAGCCCACCGAGTCCACGCCGACCAGCGATCACCCCATACGCTAGCACTATACTACACGTTAGGGGCAATTTACAATTTACAGATGCCAATTACCCAATAAACCTGCACGTCTTTGGAGTGTGGGAGGAAACTGGAAGCTCCCGGATAAAACCCATGTGGTGCAGGGAGAACGTACAAACTCCATACAGACTTCTTGATTAGTACGGGCATCAGAGGTTATGGGAGAAGGCAGGAGAATGGGGTTGAGCGGGAAAAACAGATCAGCCATGATTAAATGGTGGAGCAGACGATGAGCCAATTGGCCTAATTCTGCTCCTAGAACTTATGAACTTAAGAACCCATAGTCAGGATCGAACCTGGGTCTCTGGTGCTCGAAGGCAGCAACTCTACCGCTGCACCACTGTGCCGTCACTCAGTTCCGAAGCCAGAGAATTTCTTAGATTCGTTATTTGGCTCCCACATAGCTTTATATGCATAGGCTTGTTTAATTTACATGCTTTAGAAACTAGACCAAGTTAGAATTGACATCAACACACTTCAAATCTCAACATCTGGAAATAGCATCCCAGAACCTATGACATCTACACTGAGGAATGAGATCTGGAAGTAATCAGGAGTGCAATATCTCACAGGAAACATTCAATTTGACTTTGGAATAAACACACGTTTCCCTCTGTTTACATAGCGCAGTTTCACCTCACTGCAATGTTCAATTGTTTCAGGCTGTTCTTAGGGGCTTCAGTTCATGTTTACTCTGCCCTTCCTGCACACACTCCTCCCACTCCTTTGAACTCCGATTCCTGTTCTCATCCCAGTGAAGAGATTTTGTTCTGGTTGCACTTTTGCACCGGGTCTGCCATTTGCCCTGTGAGGCGGCTATTTTTAGATCCGCTTAGACAATATTAGATCAGTTAAGAATAGTAGAAACAATGAGACTGCCCTGTCAATACAATCTCCTGCGTGGAACCTTGCACGTTGACTGCAGTCAATATCAGCCTTGGCTACACTCTTTAGACATTAGACTGCAGAGATACAGCGCTGAAACAGGCCCTTCGGCCCACCGAGTCCGTGCCGACCAGCAATCACCCCATACACTAGCACTATACTATACACTAGAGGCAATTTACAATTCACAGAAGCCAATTAACCTACAAACCTGTACATTTTTGGAGTGTGGGAGGAAACCGGAGCACACATGGAAAACCCATGCCGTCACAGGGAGAATGTTGACTGCAGTGTGGAAGCTCAGTATACGATTAAAATAGTCACGACAAATCATAACCTTGGCAATGACAAGTGGGAAGCGGGTGCAAAAGACCGGGGGAGGTGGTGAAAGAACCTCAGAGCGCCAAAGACACTGACTACAGGTGCCGTCTATACAGAGTTTGTACATTCTCCTTGTGACCGCATGGGTTTTCTCCGGGTGCTCCGGTTTCCTCCCACATCCCAAAGACGTGCAGGTTTATAGGTTAATTGGCTTCTGTAAAATTGGCCCTAGTGTGCAGGTTGGTGTTAGTGTAGGGGTGGTAATCGCTGGTTGGCGCGGACTCGGTGGCCCAAAGGGCCTGTTTCTGTGCTGTATCTCTAAAGTCCAAAGGCCCCCGGGCAGGTATGAGGCACCATGACAGCAGGTGGTTCAAGACCCTGGAGGCCGGGCACCAACGTCACAAAATAACCAACGGCAACAGCAACAGACTTCCCAATCCAACAGCCAGGGAAAACTTCACTTGTGGAAGCTGTGGGAGGGTCAGCCTGTCAAGGGTAGGCCGAGTCAGCCACAGCTGGAGATGCAACCAGGAAGTGAAACATTTCCCTCTCCAAGCAGAACGACATCAAAACCGCATCATTAACTGGAGCCGAGAGAGGGAAGCCGCTGAGCACGGCCCCTTTTCACCCCCTTGAAGACCGGAACCAGAGAGGAGGGTGAATGGAGCTGACGACAGAAGCGGACACTGGACAAAGGGCTGGTAAGAGGAACCGGGGGTCTTACTTTCAGCATCCTCAAAGCCGGCTGCGGGAGGCAACCCCAGTGTACGAAGGTGAAAGATGGCCGAGCAAGGAGAAGGACGTCGGCTCGCGGGTTGATCGGATGGAGACGACGGCTGCAACGGACCTTTATGCCCAACTGCGGTTGGGACTGTGAAAATGCCGCCAAAACCTGGTAGATGGACTCAGTGGACTGTTTCTATGCATTCTGTACTAAATCGGGGATCGTACTTATGCGCAGCAATAATCTGACTGCCCTGTATGCAGGAAAAGACTCTCACTGTACCTTAGTACACGTGATAATAAAGAACCGTTGAACCATCTCTCGCAGATGGACTGATGTCAATCTGCAGCTTAGGAACGCATGATATGCCCTGACTAATGCTGCTCTGTTAATTGTGACGTTAAAATGAGCACGGACATCAATTTCTCAATTTTGGAGGGAAAACATCATCTTCCCTGAGTCTTGGCTTCAACCAACACGAATAAAAATATAGACACAATGAACTGTAGATGCTGGTTTACAAAAATGACACGTAGTGCTGGAGTAACTCAGCGGGTCAGCCTGCATCTCTGGAGAACATGGATAGGTGACGTTTCTGGTCAGGACCATTCTTCTCACCCTTCTTTCGGGTCCAGACCCGAAACGTTGCCTATCCATGTTCTCCAGAGATGCTACCTGATCCGCTGAGTTACTCCATCACTTTGTGTCTTTTTGAATAAAAATATATATGGCTATCATCTCAAAACCCTTTGAATGAACTTGAATTGGTTCCCACAACGTTGTACATGAAAGTATGGACCCAATTGTACAAGAGGTTGGTGAAGTGGCGCTTGAGGTATTGTGTTCAGTTTTGGTCACCCTGCTATAGGAAAGATACCTTTAAGCTGGAAAGAGTACAGAGAAGATTTATGAGGATGTTGCCAGTATTTGCAGGCCTGAGCTATGGGGAGATGCTGTCTTGCTAAACTAAACTAAACTAAACTAAAACCCAGCCTTTCACTGTACCTCGATGCACATGACAATAATTAAACTAAACCTTCGACCTCTGCCCTTCCCCAGTTCTGCTTCCTGAGATTATTTCTGCCCTGTTTCATTCCAATATTACCATCACTGCTTTCAGTTACAATACAATACAATATCTTTATTGTCATTGTACAAGTACAACGAGATTAAGATTTCACAGCCGCGTCCGATGTTGAGCAGTTCCGTGCGGCTCCATGAGCGATCCGCCCTGCATGAAATGCATCGATATGGAGAGCGCAAAGACGCTGCGTCTGGACACGCCGCCATTTTAGGCTCAGTTGTCTGAGCCATGAATTCCCTCATTACCCTTCTTCACTTTAAGGCACTTCTGGCCCCATAGCAGAAGCGTCCAAGTCACGGGGCTGGAAACTGGAAGTGTCCTCAGCTAATTCTACTACCACCACCATCTATTGTACAAGTGATGGCTCCCACTGATTGTCGCTGGAAGCTTGTGTCCTTTTCAGGACGGACGATGACAGTGATGTAACATTTGGAACATAGACGATGGCTACGAAAGACGAAGAGGCACTTCTGAAAGCTGGCTGCGCTTAACGCTGATGACCTGTCCTAATGTCTCCTTATTTGGCTTAATATCTCATTTTGTTTCTGTGACCTCCATCTGGTACTTACACAACATGGGCTCGGACGATCTGGACAGGATATACATGATAAAAGGATCTGATGAAAGATCATGGTTAAAAAATCTTAACTCATCCTGAAACTGCTTAATATCCAATGAGAATCATGGAGTCATACAGTGCGGAAACAGGCCCATTGGCCCAATTTGTCCATACCGACCAAAATGCTCCAACTAACCTAGTCCCACTCCCCCACGTTTGACCCATTTCCCTCTAATTTCCCTCTTTTTCCTATCCATGTACCTGTCCAAATTTATTTTAAATGTTGTTATTGCACCCGCCTCAACTACTTTCTCTGGCAGCTTGGTCCATATGCATGTGATCCTCTGTGTAAAATAGTTGCTCCTCAGGTTCCTATTCAATCTTTCCCCTCTCTCCTTAAATCGATGCCCTCTAGTTCTTGACTCCCCCACCCTGGGAAAAGGATTGTGTACATTCACCCTATCTATTCCCATTATGATGTTTACACCTCTGTAAGATCACCCCTCATCCTCCTGCGCTCCAAGAAATAAAGTCCTAGCCTGCCTAACCTCTCTCTTTAGCTCAGGCCCTCAAGTCCGAGTAACATCTGCGTAAATCCTCTCTATTCTTTCCCGCTTAATCATAGAATATAGTGTTAAAAAATGCCAGAGTGCAGTGTGATGTACTAATTTAACTTCTTTACATAGAAAATTCTGAGATCTAACATTTTAGTCTTAACCGTGCTATATAACTCCATGACTCTAATGAGGGATCACAGGAAGGCAGAGGGGTACGCAATGAGACGTTATCACTTGACACTTATCTCAGTGCTCTTGTACCCAAACCAGGGCCCTCTGAAAGTCCAAATGGGCAGGTGGGAGAGCGACAGGAAGTAGTCATGGTTCCATTTCCCCCTTGCCAGTCCCCTTTGTTCTTCCTCAAGGATGGCAGGCAGGAAGCCGTGACTTCCTGTTGACGGCAGCGATCAACATCAAGACACTTCTGACCACACCAGAAGGCTGAGAATTCTCAGTGGGTCGTCAGTTTCCTGTTCAATCTTGTCACTTCCTGATTAAAATAGAAATACGTTTATTTTAGTTTAGAGATACAGCATGGAGGCAGGCCTTTTGGCGTGCCTTGTCCGCGCCGACAATCGATCACCCGTTCACACGAGTTCTATGTTATCCGCTCCCTACACACTGTTTGCAGATGGCCAATTAACCTACAAACCCGCACATATTTGGGATGTGTGTGGAAAGCAGAGCACCCGGAGGAAACCCACATGGTCACAGGGAGAATGTGCAAACTCCACACGGACATCATCCGAGGTCAGGATTGAACTTGGGTCTCTGGCGCTGTGTGGCAGCATCCATACTGCTGCGCCACTGTGCCACCCCAGTCGTGCTACCCAATCAGAGTGTTAGAGTTGCTGCCGACCAACGGTCATCCACACACTAGTTCTATCCTGCACACTAGGGATAGTTTACAGAAGCCAATTAACCTACAAACCTGCATGTCTTTGGAATGTGGGAGGAAACCGGAGCAACCGGAGAAACACGCACAAGAACACAAGGTCACGGGGAGAACGTACAAACTCCATAAAGACAGTACCCGTAGTCAGGATCGAACCGGTCTTTGGCGATAGAAATAAATAAAATTATGAGAGGTATAGATGGGGTGATCACGTTTTTCCCAGGGTGGAAAAATCAAAGACTGGAGGGTATAGCTTTAAGGTGAGACGGGTAAAGTTTAAAGGAGATGTGCTAAGTTTATATACAGAGGGTGAGTGCCTGGAAAATGCTGTGGCAGAGGTTGAGGCAGATACGACAGTGGTGTTTAAGAGATTTTTAGATAGACACATGGATATGCAGGGGATGGAGGGCTATGGATAAGAGTTGGTCTTGGCATCATATTCGGCACAGACATTGTGGGTCAAAGGGCCTGTTCCTGTGCTGTACTGTTCTATGTTCAATCTGAGGCAGATGCTGTGGCTTCTTCCCAAATCCCAAAAGGTAAATGGCGTGGTCGAATCTGCAGCAAGTTGATGGGAACGTGTGGAAATAATAAGGGATTAGTGATAATAGGCGTTTGATGATTGTCATAAGGTCTGTTTCTGTAATGCGTGACTTTTAGTCTAAGACTCTACGACTATTTCTGATAAGCAAACCTGACACATTTTCCCTAAATGATGCACAAGCTTCCTAAGGCATTCTACAGGTAAATAATTAACATAAAATTAAAATGACTCATTGAGTCACTTTCATAAGATGCCCATTCAAAGCATGTTTTTTTGTGGTTGAGTCAGGCTTTTGGCTTTCCACGGTTTGCAGGCTGGAGACTGGTTTCAGAAGTGTTAAGAATTCATTTGCTATTTCAGGCACCTAGAATTGCAAGCATGTTAAGAATCTGTGACCATTCCACTCTGGAATATATTGTCACACTTATAGTACTCGCCTTATCATTTTTCCTGAAGTGGAATATCTTGTCTAGATCGACAACCTCAACAACAATATATTTTCTCGTCTTCAACCTTCTTCTCCATTATCAAGCTTCTGAATGGTCTTTCCATAAGCTAGGGTACTGCCACAGCATCGACTCCATTTACACCATTTAAATCTTTTCCCCTTCACCTTGAACCTACGTCCTCTGGTCCTCAATTCCCCTAATCTGGCTAAAAGACTGCATCTACCCGATCTATTCCTCTCATGATTTTGTATACCTCTATAAGATCTCCCTTCATCCTCCTACGCTCCATGGAATAGAGACCCAGCCTACTCAACTCCTCCCTACAGCTCACACCTTCTAATCCTGGCAACATCCTCGTACATCTTTTCTGAACCCTTTCAAAACTTGACAATATCTTTCCTATAACATGGTGCCCAGACCTGAACACAATATTCTAAATGCAGTCTCACCGACGTCTTATACAACTGCAACATGAGCTCCCAACTTCTATACTCAATACTCTGACTGATGAAGGCCAAAGTGCCAAAAGCCTTTTTGACCACCTTATCTACCTGTGACTCGATCTTCAAAGAACCATGCACCTGTACTCCTAGATCCCTCTGCTCTACAACACTACCCAGAGGCTTACCATTTACTGTGTAGGTCCTGCCCTTGTTCGACGTCCCAAAATGCAATACCTCACACTTTTCAGTATTAAATTCCATCAACCATTCCTCTGTGTATTGTCTGTGTAATGATCCTGATCTGATAAGGGGACTAGAGGTAAAAGAGCCATTAGGAGGCAGTGATCACAACATGATAAGTTTTACTCTGCAAATGGAAAGGCAGAAGGGAAAATCGGAAGTGTCAGTATTACAGTATAGCAAAGGGGATTACAGAGGCATGAGGCGGGAGCTGGGCAAAATTGACTGGAAGGAGGCCCTAGCAGGGAAGACGGTAGAACAGCAATGGCAGGTATTCCTGGGAATAATGCAGAGGTTGCAGGATCAATTTATTCCAAAGAGGTGGAAAGACTCTAAGGGGAGTAAGAGACACCTGTGGCTGACAAGGGAAGTCAGGGACAGCATAAAAATTAAGGAGAGGAAGTATAACATAGCAAAGAAGAGTGGGAAGACAGAGGATTGGGACTCTTTTAAAGAGCAACAAAACTTAACTAAAAAGGCAATACGGGGAGAAAAGATGAGGTACGAGGGTAAACTAGCCAATAATATAAAGGAGGATAGCAAAAGTTTTTTTAGGTACGTGAAGAGGAAAAAAATAGTCAAGGCAAATGTGGGTCCCTTGAAGACAGAAGCAGGGGAATTTATTATGGGGAACAAAGAAATGGCAGACGAGTTAAACCGTTACTTTGGATCTGTCTTCACTGAGGAAGATACACACAATCTCCCAAATGTTCTAGGGGCCGGAGAACCTAGGGTGATGGAGGAACTGAAGGAAATCCACATTAGGCAGGAAATTGTTTTGGGTAGACTGATGGGACTGAAGGCTGATAAATCCCCAGGGCCTGATGGTCTGCATCCCAGGGTACTTAAGGAGGTGGCTCTAGAAATAGTGGAAGCATTGGAGATCATTTTTCAATGTTCTATAGATTCAGGATCAGTTCCTGTGGATTGGAGGATAGCAAATGTTATCCCACTTTTTAAGAAAGGAGGGAGAGAGAAAACGGGTAATTATAGACCAGTTAGTCTGACATCAGTGGTGGGGAAGATGCTGGAATCAATTGTAAAAGACGAAATTGCTGAGCATTTGGATAGCAGTAACGGGATCATTCCGAGTCAGCATGGATTTACGAAGGGGAAATCATGCTTGACAAATCTACTGGAATTTTTTGAGGATGTAACTAGGAAAATTGACAGGGGAGAGTCAGTGGATGTGGTGTACCTCGACTTTCAGAAAGCCTTCGACAAGGTCCCACATAGGAAATTAGTGGGCAAAATTAGGGCACATGGTATTGGGGGTAGGGTGCTGACATGGATAGAAAATTGGTTGACAGACAGAAAGCAAAGAGTGGGGATAAATGGGTCCCTTTCGGAATGGCAGGCAGTGACCAGTGGGGTACCGCAAGGTTCGGTGCTGGGACCCCAGCTATTTATGATATACATTAATGACTTAGACAAAGGGATTAAAAGTACCATTAGCAAATTTGCAGATGATACTAAGCTGGGGGGTAGTGTGAATTGTGAGGAAGATGCAATAAGGCTGCAGGGTGACTTGGACAGGTTGTGTGAGTGGGCGGATACATGGCAGATGCAGTTTAATGTAGATAAGTGTGAGGTTATTCACTTTGGAAGTAAGAATAGAAAGGCAGATTATTATCTGAATGGTGTCAAGTTAGGAGGAGGGGGAGTTCAACGAGATCTGGGTGTCCTAGTGCATCAGTCAATGAAAGGAAGCATGCAGGTACAGCAGGCAGTGAAGAAAGCCAATGGAATGTTGGCCTTCGTAACAAGAGGAGTTGAGTATAGGAGCAAAGAGGTCCTTCTACAGTTGTACTGGGCCCTGGTGAGACCGCACCTGGAGTACTGTGTGCAGTTTTGGTCTCCAAATTTGAGGAAGGATATTCTTGCTATGGAGGGCGTGCAGCGTAGGTTCACTAGGTTAATTCCCGGAATGGCGGGACTGTCGTATGTTGAAAGGCTGGAGCGATTGGGCTTGTATACACTGGAATTTAGAAGGATGAGGGGGGATCTTATTGAAACATATAAGATAATTAGGGGATTGGACACATTAGAGGCAGGAAACATGTTCCCAATGTTGGGGGAGTCCAGAACAAGGGGCCACAGGTTAAGAATAAGGGGTAGGCCATTTAGAACGGAGATGAGGAAGAACTTTTTCAGTCAGAGAGTGGTGAAGGTGTGGAATTCTCTGCCTCAGAAGGCAGTGGAGGCCAGTTCGTTGGATGCTTTCAAGAGAGAGCTGGATAGAGCTCTTAAGGATAGCGGAGTGAGGGGGTATGGGGAGAAGGCAGGAACGGGGTACTGATTGAGAGTGATCAGCCATGATCGCATTGAATGGCGGTGCTGGCTCGAAGGGCTGAATGGCCTACTCCTGCACCTATTGTCTATTGTCTATTGCCCACCTGGCCAATCGATCCAGATCCTGCTGCAATCGTTCACAGCCATCTTTACTATATGCAGAACCACTAACTTTTGTATCATCAGCAAACTTGCTAATCTTGCCCTGTATGTTCTCATCTAAATCATTGTATATTGCGTCGTCTCTAGATTAGAAGGTTGTAAGTTTGATTCTAACATTCACTGAGTTTAGTTGATCTTGAGTTTCTTTACAGCTATGAAAAATCAGTGAAACATAGTTACTGTTGTAACTTAGGAAACAATTTGTATGCAGCAAGCTCCAACAAACAGTCACCTTTGACAGAGGCTTTGATAGTTCAAAAGGAAGCACACTTTGCAGCCACAGTAATGGGATCAGTAATGCGTGGAGGCAGATTTAAAGTAATTTAGGGAGAAAACCGCAGAGAAAGAAAATGTGTCCTTTGCCTGAAAAGGCAATGGAAACTGTTTTTGAAAGAGAATTGTGTAAATGCAATAGAAAAGGAAAGAGATGTTGCTGTAGAGAATGAATGGGCTGAACGTTCAAAGGGTTGGAACGAATACAATGGACCGAATGATTATAATCAGGTATGCCTTTCATCGCCCGGTTCGGCCGCGGGACGTTTCAGCGCCCGGTGCGGGGACTGTGCGGGTCGGTCGGGGACGAGCTGTCTGTCCGTGGGCGTGGGGAAGAGAGTGGAAGTTTTGTTGCCTCCATCACAGTGAGGGGGTGTTTGGAGTCACTGTGATGGACGTTTGTGTTGGGGTTATGTGTCTTGTGTTCTTTTTTTTTTTCTATGACTGCTATGTAGTTTCGTTCGGTACTTCGGTACCGAACGACAAATAAAGCTCTGTTATACCTGTTATACCTGTTATAGAGAGGATTCAATCTGTCAATACTCACAGCCTGGAGTCACAGACAACTGGAGTAATGCCACACTGGTATTATTTTGCTAGTTTATAGAGATACATTTTGGAAACAGACCCAATGGCCCACCGAGTCCAGCTGACCATCAACCACACATTCACACCACTTGTTCTACACACTCCCTGCACACCTAAGGCAATTTACAGAAACCAATTAATCTGCACGTCTTTGCGATGTGGGAGGAAACCCATGCAATCACAGGGAGAAGTGCAAACTTCACAAACAGACAGCTCCCGAGGTCAGGATCAACCCAGGGTCTCAGGTGCTGTGAGGTGGCGGCTCTACCAGCTGCGTCACTGTTCCTCCAAAAGATTTGCGTCCCCGCGTGGGCTCAGGCCATCAACCTTTTAGTTAACAGCCAAACATGCTAACCATTGTCACCACAAAAGAGGCAAAGAAATTTGCACCTGACTCATTTGAAAACACTCCTCTGAAAACAAGCTCCTGATTTTACCCTCAACTTGTGACCAACTGGCTTTGAGCTAAACTAAATTCCTATGGCCTTTCGATCTTTTCAGAGCAAGCTTTTTTGACTCATAACATTCTAATAAGCTTGTCGCAGTTGCTCCTGCTTGTTACGCAAAGCGCAGATCACTTAAATCACAACAATCATTAACTAGAATAAAAATGATGTTGAGTCATTTTCATAGGATGGCTTATCAACATTTCTGTGGTTGTGTCAGGCATTTTGAAATCTGTTTACCTTTCGAAAGCTTATAGGACTGTTCTTTTTTTAACTGAACAGACTGTGAAATGAACCTGACTTTCAAAACCATAAATAATTACTTTACTATTAGCTACAGGGAGAGGTTGGACAAATTTGGATCGTTTTCTCTGGAACACCTGAGGTTGAGTGGAGACTTGATAGTTTACGTTATGGATACAGTGTGGAAACAGGCCCCAGGCATAGTTTGATAGGCAGACAGCTAGACAAAGGCCAGAGGTGAAAAGACAAGTGTGAGACAAAAGGATTTAAGAGTTACGAATTGTGAAGCTAGAGGAAGGAATGTAAGTGGAAGGGGTAGAGGAGGAATTAAATAGGTGCAAGTCCAAGTGGACACAGGGAATGGGAAAGGGGGAGGGTTATGTAGTTACCTAAAATTGGTGAATTCAATACCTTTATGTTGTAAGCTACCCAAGTGGAATGTGAGGTGTTGTTCCTCCAGTTTGTATGTGAAGATACTTGACCATCTAATCCATTCTGGTGTATAATATACATATTGGGTCACCAGTCAGTATAATACACTTCATTGCTGATTGAAATACCTTCTCTATTGTAGACATTTCGGCAGAGTCACAGGACATGGAAAATGGGCCATATGGTCCAACTCAAACCTGCGACCAAGATGCCCAAGGGCGGCACGATGGCGCAGCAGTAGAGTTGCTGCCTTACAGCGCTTGAGACCCGGGTTCGATCCCGACTACGGATGCTGTCTGTACGGAGTTTGTATGTTCTCCCCGTGACTGCATGGGTTTTCTCCAAGGTCTTCGGTTTCCTCCCACACTCCAAAGTACAGGTTTGTAGGTAAATTAGCTTGGTAAATGTAAAAATTGTCCCTATTGTGTGTAGCATAGTGTTAATATGCGGAGATTGCTGGTCGGCGCGGACTTGGTGGGCCGAAGGGCCCGTTTCCGCGCTGTATCTCTAAACTAAACTAAACTAAAGTCCCATTGCCCATGTTTGACCCATAATCTCTCTAACTTTCGTATTAATTTTCTCTTCAAATGTGTCATTGTACTTGCCTCAGTCACTTTGGCACCTGTGTGAAAATGTTACCCCCTCAGGTTCCTATTGGATCTTTCCACTTCTCACTTTAAACCTTTGTCCTCTGGTTCTTAATTCCCCTACTCTGGAAAAAAGACTTACCCGATACCACTCATGATTTTACACGTCTATGGGATCATCTTGATCTTCTAAGCTGCAAGGGATAAGGTCCCAGCCTGCCGAATCTCTCCCCTTACCTCAGTCCCTCGAGTCCTGGCAATATCCTTGTAAATCTTTTGTGCTCATTTCAGTTTGATGGCAACTTTCCTATAACAGGGTGACCCAAAACTGACCATAATACTCGTGCCAGTTCCAATGTCTGCAACATATTATCCCAACTTCTATACTCAATGGCCTTACTGATGAAGGCCAGCTTGCAAAATCCTTCTTCACTGCCCCATCTCTTGTGGTGCCATTTTCAGAGAATTTTGTATTTGCACTCCGAGATCTCTCTGCTCTACAACACTCACCTGGTGTTGTAGGGCCCTACAGTTTATGGTGAAAGTCCTCTCCTGGTTTGACATCATAAAATGCAACATCTCACACTTATCTAAATGAAAGCACACCAATGCCTCTATTTCCTAAGAAGGCTTAGGGAGTTCAGCATGTCCTTAACAAACCTCACCAACTTCTACAGATGTGCCATAGAAAGCATTTTATCGCGATGCATCACAGCTTGGTTTGGAAACAGCTCCATCCAAGACCCCCAGAAATTGCAGCGTATTGTGGGGTCACACAAACCAACTTCCCTTCCAATTACTCCATTTATACCTCATACTGCCTCGGCAAGGCCAGCAGCATAATCAAGGATGAGTCGCACCCTGGCCACTCCCTCTTCTCCCCTCTCCCATCGGGCAAAAGGTATATAAGTGTGAAAACACACACCTCAAGATTCAGGGACAGTTTCTTGCCGACTGTTATCAGGTAACCAGAGAACAGTCCTGAACTACCATCTACCTTATCGGGGACCCTTGGACTATCTTTGATTGGAATTTACTGGCTTTACCTTGCGTCATTCCCTTATCATGTATCTGTCTATAAAGTACGAATGGCTCGATTGTATTCATGTAGTGTCTTTTCACTGACTGGTTAGCATGCAACAAAAGCTTCTCACTGTATCTCGGTACACGTGACAATAAACTGAACTAAACTCCATTTGCCATTCCTTAGCCCATTCAGCTAGTTTGGTTTATTATTGGCACATGTACTGAGATACATTGAAAGCTTTTCTGTTGCGTGCTATCCAATCGGCAATTACTATCAAGCCATACACAGTGCAGATACAAGATAAAGGATTAATGTTAAGTGCAAGATAAAGTCCAGTAAAGTCCAATAGAAGATAGTCCAAGGGTCTCCAATGAGGTAGATGGTAGGTCAGGACGACCTTCTAGTTGGCGATAGGATGGTTCAGTTGCCTGATAACAGCTGGGAAGAAACCCTGAATCTGGAGGTGTGTTTTCACAACTCTGCAATCAAAGTAAATCAGTAATTCTTGATAGCTTCACTGCCCATTAAATCATCTATTTTGGTGTCATCTACAATTTTACGAAGCATATCTTGCAAATTCTCAAGATATGTAAATTCT
Source organism: Rhinoraja longicauda (assembly GCF_053455715.1). Taxonomy (NCBI): domain Eukaryota; kingdom Metazoa; phylum Chordata; class Chondrichthyes; order Rajiformes; family Arhynchobatidae; genus Rhinoraja; species Rhinoraja longicauda. Next base: position 17,416,275 of record NC_135969.1, on the reverse strand, counting down.
CATCCAAATTGTTGACATGGATGACAAACAGTAATTGGAAATGTTTCCTGCTTCCATTCCAACAGAACCCTGATCCAGCTAAGAGCAAAACACAAGGTCATTCAGTCCCTTGAGCCTACTCTGTGCTTGAATGAAATGATGGTTGATCTGAAGCCTAACATCCATTAATCACGGCTCCATTTCTCTTTAGCCCACTGGCTAACAGCTGGAGGTAATCTTATTCGTAAACATGTTCCAGAGAATACAGACATGACAAAAAGAGAAGTGGTGAATTAGGAAGATTACAAGCACATATACTCAATCATGAGTTAGTGTGGGAAGGAATCTGTTGCCACATTAGGAGTGCATTGCATTTTGGCAGATGGAAATAAAGGTTTCACATATTTTGAAGAGGCTTGTAATACTAACATCAGGTTTATGTATTAATTTAACTGTCTGAAGTAGACCTAGATTAGATAAAGAACATCATCAAAAATGCACTCTGGTTGGATGTTTACTTGTTATGTTCAACAAGGGTCCAGTGATAGAAATACGATGGATGTGATAGCAGGTTGGCAGTGATTATTTATGTTTAAATTGAAAATATGAAAATGTTGGACTGGAACAAAAGTAATTTTGCTTCCAAAAATGGAGCACCCTCAGTACTACCCCAGATGTGTCAGCCTAGATTTTTACTCAGACCGTTGACAGCCCGACCTTTTGAATCAGGAGAGGATGGTGCAGCTAAATGTTCTGTTCTCTTTAATCTAAATCAACCAAATCATTAAGGCAGTAGACTCACAGATGGACCCACTCCAGTTTGTATACTGTGTGGGTAGAGGGGTTGATGATGTAAAAGCTTTCATTCTCGACACCATATATAAACATCTGGAACTCCCCAACACTACAGCCAGGCTCGTTTCCAGACGTCTCCTCTGCATTCAACACCCTGCAGCCACACATTTTTGCAGAGAAACTCACCACCCATTTCCACCTAGATGACTGACTAATCCTGTGGATAATGAACTTTCTCACCAACAGGTCACAGAGAGTGCTGGTCAATAACACCTTCTCCAACCTCCTACACACATCAAATGGCTCCCCGCAGGTCTGTGTCCTCTCACCCCTGCTCTTCATTCTGTACACTGATGACTGCAGGTCCACCCAGCCAAACTGTCATTTGATCAAGTACATTGAAGACACAGCTCCTGTCTCTGCTCTCAGGCCCCTCACAGCACCACAGCTCAGCTCTTCATGAGTTTGTGGAGTGGTGCGACAACTCCTGTCTTGAACTAAATGCAAACAAGACCAAGGAGATGGCAGTGACCTTCTCCAACAAGCAGAGGGAACTATCATCACCACAATCCATGGGAAGCCTGTGGAGATTGTTGAGGAATACAAGTATCTGGGCACAGTCGACAACATGTTGAAATTTGCCTCCAACACAGAGGGTATCCTCAGGAAATGCCAGCAGCGGCAGTATCTCCTGAGGAAGCTCAACTCCTTTGGGGTCAGCAAGGACATCCTCATAACATTTTACTACTCCATCGAGAGTGTCATCACCTTCTCCTTCACCTGCTGGTTCCACTCCATCAGCCTTCAGAACAGAAACCGCCTGCAGACCACAGCTAAAGTCTGTTCCAAAATTATTGGACTCCCTGTCAGAGCCCTCTCCACCCTTTGCGACTAGCAGATGCTAAGGTCAGCTGCTAAGGTCTGCTAAGGTCACACGTCCTGTTCTCTGCGTTTGAGTGGCTCCCCTCAGGACGCCAGCTTCACTGCCCAGACTGTAGGACACAGAGGAGAAAGGCAACCTTTGTCCCCAAGGCTGTTCAGCTCAACTCCCAACCACCCCTGTCCCGCTGCTCACCCTGCTACCCCCCCCCCCCCAAAATAGTTTTTGTACTACTCTACGTGCCTTTGGAAATTGCCCCACGGGGACAAATAAAGTGTTTTTGAACTTGAACTTTGAATTAATCTAAGGATCTTCAACAAAAACAAGTGGATTTTATCATGATTTTGTTGAGTGCCCTTTTGACAAAACCTTGGTAGACTGGTTACACGATTTACAGTCTAGGCCTCACCTGAAAACCTTTCCTGGGAGGCTACAGATGAGTATATTGCCGTTAATTTTACAATATGGAAACGCTCCATTTGGCCCACAGACCATGCTGACAATCAAACATGAATGAATGAACGAATAAGTTTATTGGCCAAATATGTACACATATAAGGAATGTGCCTTACATACAAGGAATGTTCCAATTACTTTTATCCTACACAGGCCATCCCTGGGCTATGAACATTCCACTTAAGGACCTCTGTATGTAGGAACTAACTCCCATATTACTAAATTCAAAAATCTGGCATCCATTCCTATAAAAGGCAGAATTAGTATATCTTTCTATTTTTAGTAATCGTTCTGTCAGTCTTATGTGCTTTTGAAGCCATTTGTTGCGATACTGTGGAGATACAGTTAGCACAGAGCGATATTATGGACAAAGGTTTGTCCATATTTTCCAATTTAGGGACAAATAGAGGCAACTGTACAAGCAGAACCCATTCATTACCTTTGGATGGTTTGTACCAAACTAACTTTATTCTCCAATTATCAACTTATTACAAATTCTTTTTTTAGTATTTGAGGCAATTTAGTGCTCGATGGACCAACCACATGACAGATCTTTTTTGTCCCTTTTTCAGTTTTGTTAACTGTTTCTCTTTCCGCAGATGCTGCCTGCCCTGCTGAATGTTTCCAACAAATTGTTTCAATGTAAAAAACTTTATAAGTTGAGGGCAGAACATTATAAACATGAAGGCCCTGCTAAACTGCGCCAAATAGAAGCTAGCTTAGATTTGGTATAATTCTGGTCACCACATTGCAGAAAGGAAGGTTTCAGAGGAGATTTAATACAGATTTTTAGTTATGAGTAAATACAATCACTAATCTGGCATTCCTTTGGATAAAAAGAGGCTAAAGAAAATGTTTAAGTATGAGGGTTAAAAATGTTATTAGGAAAAATCCATTAATCTTAGCAGAAAAATCAACTTTGAGAGATTAAATTTTAAAGAATCGATTAGAGGCAAAATATTTTCATCCTTACCAACAGGATAGAAACCATTGTCTCAAGAGGGGTAGGGGCAGGAACCATCACTGTATTTAAAAACAACTTGCACGAGCATCAAATGTGTGGGTAACCTTGAAGTCAAGAGACCACAAGTTAGGACTAGAGGGACAAAGAACTGAAGGTGCTGAAATTTTGCATTGAATGCAAAAAGCTGGAATAACTCAGTGGGTCAGGCAGCATCTCTGGAGGACATGGATTAATGACATCTAGGTGGGAGCATTCTTCAGACAACTTCTGAAGCTAGTACTAATTAAAAAGGAAGTTTTTCCCTTCAGTTTATAATGTCAATACTAAGAATTTATCTTGTCTGTAAATGTGTATACATTATCTCTTCCCAAATATAATTTATTCCATTACTTTCAGTGTATTCCACCAGTCAGACTTTGTTTTATGATACACTTAATATAGTAGGCCGCTCATAAACCCATGCTATATTTATACAAAGCTAAAAAGTACATGGCAGATAAATATTAATGTTTCCTGACTGTATGTTCTTGGACTTCACAATCAATTTTAAAGGTATGAACAAATGGACGGTGAACACAAAAGCATGTTCCCTGGGATTAATGCAAGAGGGGTAGAATTTGAGGCTGAACGAACTGTACTGAAACTGCGCTCCTCAAAATCACAAACGACATTCTCCTCTCCTCAGACACTGGCAACCTCAACATCCTCATCCTACTTGACCTCAGCGCCGCCTTTGACACCATAAATCACTCCATTCTCCTCACCCGACTTGAAACCTCCCTTAACATCACCGGCACAGCCCTATCCTGGTTTAAATCTTACATCTCTGACAGACACCAGTTCATCTCCATTAACAACTGTAAATCCCCCACCGCTCCCCTCCCCCAAGGTGTCCCCCAAGGCTCAGTCCTTGGCCCCCTCCTCTTCATCCTCTACCTGTTCCCCCTTGGTCAATTAATCCGCCGTCATGGTCTCAACTTCCACTGCTTCGCCGATGATATCCAGCTCATCTCCACCAAGTCAATCTCCTCCACCACACACTCTACACTGACAAACTGCATTACTGAAATAAAATCTTGGCTTCAATCAAACTTCCTCAAACTCAATTGCAACAAATCTGAAATCATCATCATTGGTCCAAAAATGCTCACCAAATCCACCCAAAACTTCATCCTCAACATTGATGGTCTCCCAGTATCCACCTCACCTCACATCCGGAATCTTGGAATCATCCTTGATCAAACCCTCTCCTTCGACAAACACAGCCTTCTTCCACCTCAAAAACATTGCCCGTCTCCGTCCATCCCTCTCCTCCACAGCTGCAGAAACCCTCATCCACGCCTTCATCACCTCCCGTCTGGACTACTGCAACAGCCTCCTCTATGGCGCACCCTCAAAAATCATCAATAAACTTCAATACATTCAAAACTCCGCTGCCCGTCTACTCACACACACCTCGATCCGTGACCATATCACCCCCGTCCTTTATAAACTCCACTGGCTCCCCATCCCCCAGAGAATCCTGTACAAAATCCTCCTCATAACCTACAAAGCCCTCCATAACCTGGCCCCATCCTACCTGACCGACCTCCTCCACAGGCACACTCCCACCTGCACCCTCCGCTCTGCCGCTGCCAATCTCCTATCCCCCCACATCCGGACTAAACTCAGATCCTGGGGGGACAGGGCTTTCTCCATCGCTGCTCCCACCCTATGGAACTCACTACCCCAAACCATTAGAGACTCCCCCACACTCACCACATTCAAAACATCGCTGAAGTCTCACCTGTTCAGCACTGCCTTCAACCACTGAAGGTCACCTCACCTACTGTCTCCTTTCTCTGTTCATTTATTTATTTACTTATTTATCTATTTATTAATTTCCCTATGTTCTCAAAATCTCTGTAAAGCGTCTTTGAGTATATGAAAAGCGCTATATAAATAAAATGTATTATTATTATTATTATTATCTTGGCCACTACCTGTCATTTTCCAAAGACTTCATTTCTCTATATCCATATGAGGATCTCTAGCAAAATGTACTCAGATAACAATGCATATTTTTCCTGATATTATATAGCAGACCAACATTTATATAGCGAAGTTCTTTGTAGTAATTACATAATTATATTATCCAGTATTATAAGTTCATGTTATATGTGCAGATTTAGGCCATTTAGCCCATCATGTCTACTTCGTCATTCAATCATGGCCGACCTATCTTTCCCTCTCAACCCCATTCTCCTGGCCTCTCCCCATAATTCTTGAAACCTGTACTAATCAAGAATGTGCCAGTCTTTGCCTTAAAAATACCCACTGACGGCCTCCACAGGCATCTGTGAAATGAATTCCACAGATTCACCACACTCTAACTAAAGAAGCATAGTTTCCACCATTAACATTCCAATGTTGGCTGAGAGATAAATGTTGACCAGGGAAATTTATGGTATTTATTCTGGAAAGATGAACAATAGGAAACAGAGCACTTCAATTTGAAGTAAAAAGCTCCATTCAAACCCCCAAGGAAACCGACAATGAACCAAGACATCGATGACATTTCAAATTCATCTCTCCATTTCTAAGTATCTTGCAATCTCCGATCTCAAATATTTTCATTACAAAAAATTTGCAAAACATTTGACTATGCTTTGCAACTATATACCCACAACTATGGTACAGGCTTATGTAAATGTTGCAGTTTTGAAATATAAATTTAAAATACAAATTACAATCTACATGTTCATCTGTAGATCATGTAGACTGTTAGAACTCATCTTCAATGTAATGTCCTCCACCCCCCCCCCCCCCCCACCCCCCCCCCCCCCCCCACCCCCCCAGTGAAAACAAAATCCTTTATGCCCATAAAAAGACATTGCACTGGTACACAGCTAAAAATTGAGGCTTTCTGTTTTACATTTAAGATACACAAGGTTCAACTCAGTGACGGGTGTTCACCTCATTGCTGACATTCATGGTTGCAGTTCGGAAACTTGAGAAGTGCAAAACACAAGCCAATATGTCTGTGCCTTGAGCAAATTGGAAATGCAGCCAAGAGGTTAGATGCGACTGCTGGGTGCACGCTAGATGGATTAAAATGGTCGATTCATTTGGAAAGCAGGCAGGCTCACGATGATCGTACGCCTCATGAAACACCCGAGAGTTTACCACAATATACAACTTTTTTTGTGTGATCATTTATTACTTAGCTTTTAATCAGAAAACTGCTAAAGTTTAAGACTGCTCAGATTATGGTTCACACTACATATGCCCTTTCAGTGGATAATGGTTCCATGTTAATGGCCTTGAAGTACAACATAGATTTATCAGAGACATTAATGCAGTTACAGGAAAGATTACACAAATTAGGGTTGTGGTAACAATATAGCAGAGAAATAGACGTTTTAAATTCAGCATTGCCAGAATGCCAATAAGTTTGCTACAATTTACCCAAACTGACTCTTCTGTATGTACACTGGGATTGCGTAGATGGAAGAAATAAAGAATTTTGCGGAATCACTATCATTGTTTGGAAGGACTCCAAATCTTTTCATTCCTTTAATTCAACTCTAGACCATTAACAGTCAGAATTGGCTGTTTGTTCCATTTTCAAATGCAAATTAATCACGAGTTATAGAAAGGGAAGTAGTTTGTGTATACTGCAAAAATAGACATACCGGGTATTTAAAAAAATATTTTAAAACTATGCACTGAATAAATATGAAGTTTAAAATCTGAAGCTTTGGTGGTTAAGTGGCCAACATTAGGTCAATGGGCACTGTTGACAAATGAGATTTTGATACATGCTGGAACGTGAAAATCAGATTCAACCAGTCAAGTCCACAATGGTTTTATGCATGAGCAATTCATTTCATCCCTTCTGTCCTCTCTCCAACATCCCCAACAAATTGTGGAATTAAATCAAATCAAACCAAACTATTTGAGAAGTCTTAGGAGCCAATAAAGTGAATTTGATTACAGGCAATACCTCAATGAGGCTTCATGTTGTGAGTGGAGTGGCAACTTGGTTGCTCATTCTTAGCCTTCGAGTTGAGATCTTTATCAAAAATGAAAATTAAACTCTGAAAATATGGTCTTCCCGATTTTTTAATCAAATCGTACATGATTTTGGTTTTACTCCCAAGGTATGGGAGAATGTCATTTATCTGCAACAAAGAAAGAATGTAGCTCTAGTCTGCTGGAAATAGCTGCATCATCAAAGAGGCTGCAGCAGGTAACTGCACCAAAACCTATGTAAATACAGGATGATAGTTTGAAACCAGCATCCTCAAGAGTCAGATGCTTGGTCGGAATGGCGCAATAAAAGAGTCCCGACCGGAAACTTCGTCTATCCATTCCCTCCACAGATGCTGCCTGATTTGCCGAGTTCCTCCAGCACTTTGCGTTGTGCTCCAGATTCCAGTTCCATGCATTTCCACCATTACACTTGCTGAGATAAGATGGTGGACATGTTAATCGGGCTGTTTTCAATCCAGTTATCGATAAAATACCCAGCTGAAAAACAACTGAAGGCATCAATTTCAATGGTGCACTCTTTTCAGATTAGATAAAAATAACAACATAATCATATTAAGTACCACAAAACGATTTTATTTTATTTATGAAGTTACGCACAGAAACAGAGGTATTTGATATCTCAAATAATATGGAATGTTCATGAAATATTTAAAATAAATAGTATCTGTAAGTGCCTTCCTCGGGCACCAACTGTAGGAAATGCCCAGTCTTTTGTCTTCTGCCGACGAGTGTCCACCATGGCAGGTCCACGAGTGCCAAGACCAACAGGCTGATCAGTTGACATTCTGACTACAAATAAAACCCATTCACAACAGCAGCATTACCCTTTTCTACTTTATTCGTTGTTGTCATCTCTTATTTCTTTAATAATAGTTATTAAATTTTGTAGTCCAAAGATATAGCCAGTGTCCTGCCCTTCATGAACTACACTGTCTTCACCAAAATACTTGCAAGTCATGTGAGCAAAGTCAATCATGCGGACATCAACCATGGTGCTGGCAGAGTTCGAGTAAGCATAAGCTCCCGCAGACTCATCAGCTGACTCTTCAGAAAGGTCTTCCGAGTATTCAGAATCAGAATCCATTGTCGACTCCTTGCCATCATAAATGATAAGCAGGGAACTAGAATAGAAGCGATAGGACTCCCGCTTCTCTAATACAGATTTGAGTTCAGAGAGTTTTTTCAGAACAGGTTCAAAAAGGTCCCTGCGCAAATACTTTCCATTATTAAAAAATTGGTAAAGTGCATCTTTGAACCCTTGCACAGAAAGTTTCCTTCCGTGATATTTGTTCATAAACATAAGTTGGCCGGAGTCCAGTTGATATACCTAGAGAGAAAAAGGATAATACGTTTTACAATTGCTCTCCAGTTATCAACTTTTAAAAAGACTGATTTACATTTGAGAAAAAAGCTTTCAGCAGCATTATCAACTCCCAAGGAAAAGTCAAAGTCTGGGATCAATGTCAGTTTTAAAAATGCACAAATAGTTGAACACAACTATTTCATCCTTTTGAACAGGGTGCATAGCGAACTCAACCAAATACACCAGGGTCTGTTAATTTTGGTCACAAAATGTCTTTAGCTAAATTATCAATTAGGCTACAATATAATGGCCAACTAAACCAACCACAATTGATAGGATGGAAGTCCCGGTGGCAAATGTGGGGGATGGTTACTTGATCTAAAATTAAACAATACATTTCAGCTACATTAGCAAATAGAATATAAAGACTTGGCAGCAATAAGCCATGTTACATGACAGACCACAAAGCTGTTTATGAACAATTTTCACAGCAGGTTATTAACATTCTTTCTTTGGGTATCTAAGTAATTAAAACCAAATGCCTCTCGAAAAGAATGCACAATCTATTTCCTCATGGCAGCATGTGAGATTTTTCCTCCTTTAATCTTGACTTAGCTGAACAAGATTTTTGGTTGAATTGAAGTGCCAGAATTAAAATCATATGCTAGCAGTTTTTAAATTTGCTGTTCTTGTTTAGCTGCTGAGGATGTTTGAGGAACTTAGCAATATTACGCAACTGAATAAACTTTTAAAACATTTTATTTCATTGGATGCTTCCACTAGTGCGAGAGTCTAGGACCAGAGCACATAGCCTCAGAATAAAAGGGACATACCTATAGAAAGGAGATGAGGAGGAATTTGAGGAGGGTGGTGAATCTGCAAAATTAATTGGCGAAGGCAAGAGAATGGGGTTGAGAGGGAAAGATAGACCAGCCATGTTGACTTGGCGCACCAAATGGCCTGATTCTGCTCTTAAAACGTACAAACTATTCAAATATACTTTTCTCTGATGCAACATTAAAAAAAATAATTGGCTAGCAACAGTTGTTTCACTGGATCGGGTTTCAATGGAATCAAAGTTCACGAGAGGATCCTGGTTGATAAACTGAGTGCCATAATTGAGTTGCAAAATTCAATTAAAAACCTTCTGCGTTCATAGCACTTAATATGTAGTTGACAATGTGTCAAGAACTAGTTTCTCACAGTAGCTATCAATATTTACTGGGGAATCTTATGTAATCAGAAATGATTGATAACAAATGTTAATTCCTTCGTCCACATCATCTCCTGCTTTCATCAAAGCAACTATTCCTAATAGACAAGGCCTCTTTACTCTTCCACCTGCTTCCCTTGGGTATGACATTGACTATACATACCTGCATTCCACAGACTCTGACACCAATAACAGCTGAAGTGCTTTGCTGACATTTACGGATTTGATTTGCTTTCTTTTCCTCAGAAGCATCATCTCCATGCTGGCGAGTTCCCATTTTTAAGTCCAGAACACATGGAACTTCATACCGACAGGTTAAATTTTCCAATAAAATAAATTCTGACAACGGCGTTAAGGTATAATACAGATTTTCAGGAATCCTAAAGCTGAATTAGGCCAGTGTGCTAATTTCAAAATACAACGCAGTAAAAAAGTTATGTTTAAGCATAACTAAAAATTAATATTTACTTTAAATGTATATACAAATTAAGGGCTAAGTTAAAAAAAATCTGCATTTTCACTAAATGTTTCAATCCAAATAGGTAAAAATGTTCTGTATTTTACAATTCACTGGGCAATTAAAATCATTTAAATCTTATGGAAAAAACACAATGTTCAACTTTCAAGTTATTGATTGGAAGCTGTGGCATTGTCCAAGGTGGTGTGATTTTTAAATTTGCGGACTGCACAAAAAGAAAATCAGTGATGTTGTGGATAGCAAGGAAGGTTGCCAAATGCTGCTACAGGATATAGATTAATAGAAAGTTGGGCAGAGCACTGGCAGATTAAATTTAATCCCAACAAGAGCGTGTTGATATATTCTGGGAAGTCAAATAGGGGCAGGACAGATACAATCAATCAATCAATACTTTATTACAGACTCAAGGTCCAGAAAAAAGCCAAGACATTACATATAATAAACATACAGAAACACAATAAGTTACATACAAAACATACAATGAACGATGAGTACTTTAAAGAATGTTAATGCGAGGAGTTTTAAAAGAATCTGAGGGCAAGCTTTTTTTAATTTTTAGACTGGCTGATAGAACCCATATCCAGAGGTTTTGGTGAAATCAAATACAATTCTCTATTTCAAGGGCATTTAGACAAAACTTGTATCAGCAAGGCATATAGAAAAATACTATCTTAATCTGGGCAAATGGGATTAGTGTGGATGATCAAATCAGTGTAGACGTGGTGGGTTGAGCAGCCCCTTTCTGTACTGTACTGTACAACAAATTGTAATAATTAATTTGCTTTGCTGAAAGTCCTGAAATGTGAAAAATCGCTTCAAACATTTCATGCAAGAAAGCGTTTTCCTTTCAATGCTGAATTTATAAAAAAAATTTAATCCACAATTTATAAGATTTCCATTAATTGAAGGCTGGGTGACTACAATGGAATATCACAGCAAAGTAGTTTAGTGCCTCAAGAGCAGCCATTGGGCTCAAACACAGATCTAATAGCACCCCAAATACAGATCTAATAGCAGCCAAGAACTTATATTCAAGAAAATTGAAGCCCAGATGAAGTATACGGTTTGATAGATTATGCATGAACCTCCAGATTGTTGCAAAAATCCCATCCAATTCATAAAATGTTTTTCAGGAAAGAGAGCCTGACATTTGTGCGTATGACAGGGAAATTAAATTAATTATCAGCCTCGCAAATGAAAAAACAACATGTACGATATACACTTTTTGTAAGAGGTCATACTGAATTTCCAAGTTGAATCCCTAAAACGTGGTCAGGGAAAAGTGAGTAAAAGGGAAAGAAAGAGCCAGAAGAACCCACTCACACACACACCACATGGGAAGGATGCAGGGGGGGCACTTCACTCTCATGGCACAATGATTTTAAAGGATACTGTATTGGTTTCTATGTTTGGCATTATCCTTCATACGTTTCAACTGTTGCTGGTGACACTTCATGCTCCAAGGGTTATGCTTTACCTTCCCAGACTTCTTCTCTACACTATAAAACAACACCTCCGACTTCTTTGATTCAAATTCCTCGTCTAGTTTATGGCTACAATAGAACAAGAAATTATCCGTTAGATTCATTGTCAATTCTACAGAGAAGTTAGTTAATTAACAAAATTAAATATATCAAACAGGAAACTTGAAGCTCTATCTCTTTACTTCTTCAAAAAACATTACTCATTTAATTACGGGTAAAAAATTATATGAAAACAAGCAACAAATTACAATTGGGCTGGAGAAGCAAAAAAATTCCAAATGAGTCGATGAAAATAAAGTGACCATCTTCTGCTCAGAAATTAGCTGAAGGGAAAACCTTTGGAGAAGAACTAAGACAGGGCTTCATCTGAAAGTAGTTTCTACCAAAACATTGCATGGGATAACTACTAACAAGGCAGACAGGCTGCACTAGTTTAAAATAGCAAGAAATAAAAATTATAAATCAGCTTTCTACAGGTTACTCTCTCAGTAAAATGAGAGATTAGTCACAGCAGGTAGTTGAGGCTGATATTATAACAGCATTTAAAAAATTTGGACGGGTACATTGATAGGATGGCCAAATGTGGGAAAATAGGATTATCTTATGTGGGGCATCTTGATCAGCATAGACGAGTTGGGCTCTAGGGCCTGTTTTCCCTGCTGTATGACTCTTTAACTAATGGTCCAGAGAGATGAAGCCCAAATAAGGTTAAAATGATCTGTTTAAAATCCCCATAAAAGATGAAAGGCAATGAAATGCTGCTCAAACAAACCTTTTCATTTTTTCTTCTTTCCTGTGTTGCCTGACCCGTTCTTTGCTGTAATTGTCATTTTCTAATAACACAGGTTTTTTATGACTCCATTTTATTAGCTTATTTTTGGGTTCACATTCGGAGTTATCTACATTTTCCAAATCGGCTTGGTCCCCTGTTAGTGGGTAGGCGATTAAACACAGATTTCCTTCTTCATCTTCTTCAAAACTTACAGAAACAACGCCTACAAGAAGAACAGAAAAGCCAACAATTGTCAGGTGGGCAGAAAACAGCCATTAAAAACCTTAGCAACTAAATTAGTCATTTGATTGTTCAGAGTAACAGCAACAACAAAACAGCCTGTTTGCTTACCCAAGCCTTCAGTTTTTAATGCAGTTGCGCCGCCTCTGAACCTAACAAATATCAAAAAAAACTAGACAGACATCTTCGTAACCTGGAAAAATATAAACTTCCAATTTATAGACACCCACCCCAAACACTGCACATATATCAGCATATAATAAAGTAGGAGTCAATAAAACGAGAGAGACAAATAGACTTGAGGAAGTTGTTTATTGGAATCGGTTACTTTTTGTGCAGTTTATTGAGTAAATGTATGCAATAGAGCAACATGGAAAATACTTCATCCAAATCTTGGAGGTCAATAAACTACAGTTTTCCAATTATGAAACAGAGCATAGCAATGCACATTATAAAGCCAAATAGTAAAGAGGCTGATGCAGAATAGTGAATACAAAGCTGCTGCAACTTTATGACACAGTGAACTACAGAATCTTTGAAAGCTTTGTCAAACTTGGGTAAACTGCAATTACGAGACAGACAAACAGCACATAATCCCTAAACAAACCCTATTACTCAACATACAATTACAAAAATAGAGTCAAGAAAATGTATTACATTGCAATTATGAAAAAGGATACCAATTAGATTTTTTCCATGTATTGTTCTGCAATTCATTGTAGATGTAGTGTAATCCCACCACCAAACCCCACAGTCAATGACCTGTGCTTGCTTCTTTGCAAGTTCATTGAAGAGGTCTGCAAGTAAATCTGAGGCCAGTCTTTGATTTGGCTCAATGAGTTAAAGAATTTGGTTCAGCTGTTGTTGGTTGACTGCTGCTTCAATCCTAATATTGTCTTTTTTTGAGCATTCCAACAGCAGACTGAATGGGTCTTTGTCATCCTGCACGACTGCCAGACAGAGCATTCTGGATGAAGGAACCCGTAGTTCAGAGCCTTTAGTAGCTGGCCATGGTGTGTAAACATCAAGAATGGACCTAACCAGGGGGTGGCCGAACCCAGGTTGTCCTTCAGACAGGCAGGGTTAACTAAGGGAAGCATGGACAAGAACTAGGGTTTTATCCTGGAAAACAAACATGATGGAACGAAGGGGAGCTGTCAGCCCCACCTTCTTCCAAAGCACAACACAAAACATCCCTTAATTCACATTTTACACAATAAATTGATTATTGCAAACTTAACATTTTGTTAGCAACTGCTTATCTTTTAAAACATTATTCACTACAACATTAAAGCCTTAAGTCCATCTAAAAAATATATATCTTCATCTTTCACATCAAAGCATTCCAATGAATGTTATGATTAACATATTTACTGTTAAGGTAAAATACTATTATCCATGTTCCAGAACTGAACTTAACCTAATTATATTACTTTACTGTGCCAAATATGAACAGAAACTAATCTGTGAACAATACTTTCTTTCCTCTTATATTAAAACTGCATGAGATTGCAACATCGAGATGTTGTCACTTACTGTACTAGGAACTTCCCCAACTACAGCCTACAATGGAACTGGCCGACTCACACACCCTGGTGGAGCTAGTTGTTCCAGTCGGTCCTGTTCTAGATGAAAGGCGGCAGACTGCTGCTTTTCCAGCTTTTACCTCAACTTTTAAAAGCCTGCTAAAGCCTACTGAAATCGTTAGAGAGAGAAAAGCTCCAGCGGTTTCATTTACAATTCAATTTAATCAAAAATATCCATAACAATTTTGCAAAACTGCCAAGTCTTTACATTCAAAATCTATTTCATAATCAAGATCAAAACCTATAACACTTTAAATATTTTAACATTTTCTTCACCTTTGATGAACTTACCTCCATCAGCAGACCCACTAAAGTATAGAAGAATACAGGCTATTCAATCGTCACGCAACTACACTGCGATCTAGCTGGCAACTGGACCCCACCTGTCAGATCACGGCTTTCATCTGATAAATTTGAAAGAAAAACAAGACAAATTTTCTTTGTCCCACCCTCCCAAGGTACCCAAACACCATAACAGATTTGTACAACAATAAAGGAGAAAAGGCCAAAATAAAAACAAATATACAATTTTCATAGAAGATGTGTTTGCACATACCTTTATATTGTGGTGTAAACCGGCGCATCTCTGGAGGCAGTGTCTCATAAAACTGATGCTCTCGCTGAATAAGGGGTTTGCAAATGGTCTTGTCATTGAAGCGGAGGACACAAGAATGCCCTCCAACCTGGTGAACAAACGGCTCTAGGAGGACTCCCTTTGCATAGTTCTCCACTTCCATTGCTTCTAGTGCTGGGCTCATCCTTAAAGCACATTAGACAAAACAAGTACAGCAGGCTGTATGAAGTCTGTGGCTACACCAAGCTGACGTTTCTTAATCCAAAGGGTGGCCGATTATAGCGCCAGGATCCTGCAATAACAATAGAATTCCCAACGTTTAGGTTCCTTCAATTGCACGACAAAATAATTTCTCCTTGAAGCAAACCACGCAAGCATTCCAGTAAACGATCTCTTAGTAATCTGAAGCACAACTGAGCTGAACCACTGGGAAGGGCAATGAAATACTGAACTGTGAGGTCACACACAGATAAAACACTGATCCAATTATACTCCTCCTACGTCACAAAGTGTGACCAATTGACTGCCACTTACTTTCAGTGGGAAGGCCATGGCAGTGAGCCAGGCAGGGAATAAGGGGTGGAGAAAATGGAACACTGCTGCTCTCAGCTGGTTTGCATCGACTTCACAACATTTCCTTGTTGTGGCAAGATCAAGGTGCAACGTCAATGTACACAGATCTGAACTATCCTGGTCAAATGCAATAGCATCTTGCCTTTATAGTCAAGATTAATAAAACTTTTAAAAAGGGCTGCAAAGTTACAAAGACAGATTTAAAAGTAGTACCAGGTATTTAACATTTCAGGAGTAAAAAGACCACTTCTGTAAAAAACAATTTTATGTGTGCTTCAGACGCTCCTAAATGAGAACGGTAAACATGATCCTAAAGGGATTGCAAAGGTGAGCTGAGACGGAATTGAACCCTGTTTGCTCCAAACAGAATCTGCTCCTACAATATTCTGAACTGAAGACTTCTCTCTGTAAGTTGAGAATTTCATGAACCCTAAATGTTTTATACGTTAAAAACAGAATTTGTCAACGGAAAATAAAACGGAGTCATTTTTTAAAATGTACTTTGAGAATTATTTAGTCACTTTGGAATACAGCTTTGGCAGTGCTGCCTTTGCAGAGCAGATACTGTAACAAAACTTGGTAGCTTTAGTTTTATTAGAAGTAAATTTAGTATAGTGAAGATTAGACATACAACAAAAATAAGCGGTATAGTCCCCCAAAGGTTTACAGGCACTTAATCGGCCAAGTAAAGAGAAACTTGCGATTCTGGAAGAAAATGAGAAAAATACTAATAGCACGTTCAAGCAAATGTACAACAATCAAAATATTCATTGTTGTTCAGTTACAGACCTGCTTAAGTACTGTCCTAAACGATTTCCAGCTGTACTTTTTTAATGAAGGGTTGAGTACAAAGAACAAAATGTCAACACTCCACTTTGGAAGGACAAAGTACAATAAACTTTTAGAATTCAGATCTAACCAAAGTCCAAGACAAAGGGTTTCAGAACCAACATTCCAAGCATAAATGGTGCCATCTGCTGAGTCACTACTAACCAAGGTCAGTGAGTGGTAATTTCACCAAAAAAGTAAGTTCTTTGTGCCAAAAGCATATCATTCTAACAGCAGAAAATAAAAGGGCACATCACGTGCATTCCTTAACGATGACCTGTACACGACTGTACACACTCAGTCGCAATTTCATTGAAACAGAGCACAGAAATGGGGCATATCGTCCCCACCTCATCAATGCCAACACTCCCCATCTATACTAATCCTATAATCCTTTATGCTCATATTCCTCCAAGTTGTTCCTATCCAACTCCTGTTCAAATGCCTTTTAAGATGTGATTTTATCAGGCCTTCACCACAAGTTCCAACTGCGTGTTCCATAATAATCACATCCCTGTGTGACAAAACTATCCCTCAGTTTTCCTTGAAATTTATCCCCTCACCTTAAATCTACACCTTTCAGTTCTAGACACCCCTGCCTGATGAACTATCTATCCTATTTATGTCCTATTCTATCCATTTGATAAATAGATATATTAATGACGAATTAAGTGATATTAGGTAAATATCCTGCTGCATATTATTCTATGTGTTTATTTTTGTCACATGTACGGGAGTATAGTGAATAAATATCGAGGCATCCAATTCCATACAGAAGTGCAACATGTAAAAGTGCAAAACAGAAAATAAGCATTCTGCAGAATATAGTATTATAGTTACAGAGATTAAAAAATACAAGTGCTGCAGATCGGGAAGATTTTGCCCGAATGTGAGCTATGTAACTGAAAATACTGAGGGTTGAAACCAATTGCACCAAAAATCAGTGAACTGAAGTCAATTCATTCCAACCAGGTCCACAATCTTTTAGACTTCTCAATGGTACAGCATATTTGGACATTAGCAAATCTTACCCCAATCAATACAAGTTATGTAAATTTGACTTCTTCCCCACTGCACACTTCATCAGTTAATCAGCTGAATGCTTTTTTCAGGTTGTCTTATAATTGTAAGTTTTGATCTGCATTCAAAACATTAATGACCACTATAATTCTTCATTCAGTACATCTCCCAAACTTGCATCGATTGATAAAAATCTCAACTTTCTGCAATGATTTGTTGTGCAGAAAAATGCAATAAACCAAATTTTCCACTGTTTAAACACAAAGCCAGGATTCAGATCAGTATACCAACACTTCCTTGTTTCTGAAAACATACATACACCTTGAGGACGGTGATCACTTCCTGCCTCTTTGCTTAAGTGAAAACACCAACTGCAAACCAACTTGGCAGTTTTCTCTTTTATATCGATTAATACTGAGCAAATTGAAGAATTAGCATTCTCAAAGTAATTTTTTTTGCGCAAATAAGCTTTCACTGAAATTCAGGGATTATGGTTATGCATCACAAATTAAAAGACTACGAACATACTGCACACTGTGTGGGTTTCCTTCAGGTACTCTGATTTCCTCCCACGTTTGTAGGTTAATTGGCATCAGTAAATTGTCCTCAACATGTTGAACATAGGTGCTTGTGGATCTTATGGACTTGTTGGGCCGAAAGGCCTGTTTCCACTGTGTGCCTCCAAACTAAACCACTTGGTTGAAGGGGTTAAAAATGTGTTACTATCAATAACCTGAAAATTCAAGTGTGCATGGAACTATGATTTCCAGAAAATCAAACAAAACACTGAGGCAGCTTTCAATGATTGTCAAATGTGGTATAATTTATGGTTTTAGGATGAAACATAACATTCCTAAAATGTAAAATTTGTTACAATGTTGTTGAAATAAACTTGAAGCAACTTTGTAGTGAAAATCAATACAGCCAATTTGCTGCTGCCATATGGTCACCAAATTTACAACTAGACCCTTTCATTATACCCTTAACTCAACCGACTGGATTATACTATTAAAAAAAATGTTTAACCTTCAAATGTGATTCCTATTTGCAAAATATGTATCACTGCCACATTGACGACCCTTCAGAAATCTTATACGCAAGATCCATTTAATAACCAATGTAATTCCAATCATTTCAAGAGTATAACATCTACTAGGATTATCTATCCAATCTGAACCAGTGCTTTGCAGACATACAGTCAAAAAATAAAGGTTGCATATTATGTGTTAGAGGGAACTGTAGGATGCTGGTTTACACCGAAGCTGGACATAAAATGCTGGAGTAACTCAGCTGGTCAGGCAGCATCTCTGGAGAAAAGGAATGGGTGACATTTCAGGTCGGGACCCTTCATCAGGAGCGAACCAGGGGTGGCATAGGCAGCCGGCACTCTGGACAGCGGGGGAGTCAGTCCGGGGAGCTAGCGATGTAAGCAGCAGGAGAGGTGGCACGAGCAGTCATCAATAGTCCGTCCGCTATAACCAAAATCCATTATAAAAATGCCTGTTAAAACGAAGGTTACTGTTTATTTCTCAATTTTGAATTTATAATTTATAATTTAGCCATCGCTTCCTACACCATAAAGAATCAGAGTATTGACCTCTGAGGAAGAAAACTACATCTATTCAATATGCTGGCAGAAAAGGAGATTAGCAAAAATTGAATTTAAAATATCAGGTACCGAGAGAAAATATAATGCATTACTGCAAACTTTTGGGAACCTACGTTCATCATCTACTTCCCACCCGTCAACATTACAGGACATTATTTTCACATGCACCAAACTTTTTTATTTTTATATTAGCCAAAAGCTACTCAAAAGCTAATCTGGCGTAACTACAAAAGCATGACGCATAACACGAGTGACACCATTACACTAATCTACACCATGTTGGGTGCTGTTCCCAACTAACAGCCAAACTTCAACGTTAGTCAGCACAGCGAATTAAGAGTGCACCCAACTTACTCTGTGCAGAAGTGAGAAAGCAATACTGGATTTCAATAATCCAATTTGGAACATGCTAAACCAACTTCTTGCATATGATAATTAAAATAGAAAGGCATAGTGGAAAAACAAGCCTCAAATTGCTTGTTGTAATGGAAAAATATAATCCAGAGAAATGCACACACCACTTTCTTAGAACAGGTGATCAGCACAAGGCTTAATTTAAGGTATATTATAGGCTAAAGTGCTGAACGTCATTTATACAAAATTACTTTTCTTCATCAGCTAATTTGGCAACTGGCATCAAAAATATTTACCATAGAAAGAATAGTTTAATAATGAAGGGCAGATCAGGAAAAGCAATTGTGAACAGAAAGTGTTATAAACACATTTAGAATAAACATTGAATTGGCCAATCTTGTGGTAAATGTCAATATTTCCACAGCAAGCTGCAGGTATTTACCCTGCAAACTGGAGCAAAGTTAGTACATCAGCAAGTCTGAATTTATTTACAGACCTGGTAGATTATATAACCAGGTGAAATTTTTAGTGAAGTATAATTTTGATCTCACTTTCTTATTTTTTAAATATATTTCAATGTAAAGTGTTAACTATTTCTCATTTTTTAAGCAACCAAACAAGTCACATATTGGTCTACATGAGGATATTTATTAAATATAAAATTAAGGATAGTGAGCACTTAAGAAATTATGTAGGAAAATAACTGCAGATGCTGGTACAAGTCGAAGGTATCACAAAATGCTGGAGTAACTCAGCGGGTCAGCATCTCTGGAGAGAAGGAATGGATGACATTTTGGGTCGAGACCCTTCTTCAGACTGATGCCAGGGGGGGTGGGACAAAGAAAGGATATAGGTGGAGACAGGAAGACAGTGGGAGAACTGGGAAGGGGGAGGGAGGGACAGAGGAGCTATCTAAAGTTAGAGAAGTCAATCATCATACTGCTGGGCCCAGCGGTATGAACATTGACCACTAACTTTAGATAGCTCCTCTGTCCCTCCTTTCCCCTCCCCTTTCCAGTTCTCCCACTGTCTTCCTGTCTCTGCCTATATCCTTTCTTTGTCCCCCCCCCCATCAGTCTGAAGGGTCTCGACCCGAAACGTCACCCATTCCTTCTCTCCAGAGATGCTGCCTGACCCGTTCAGTTACTCCAGCATTTTGTGATACTTAAGAAATTATGATCATTCCAGACTCAGCGACACAGTCATTGATTGGAGAAGGATTTTATGTAATAAAAACAGCAATTTATATATTAACATACAGAAAAACATTAGGTAGTTGAACAAAGAGACAGGTAAGGAACAGGCTGATCATATGGGACTAGAATCTCTATGGAGCACAAATGTATAAATATTTCCATGGTGCAATATCTATGCAGCTCAAATATTATTGCAAAACTTACCTGTGAAACAGGCCCTCGCCAATGCCACCATGCTCGTACACCCGCGCTCCTCCGCCCCCACGGCTCTGACGGTGGACGCCTCAGACGTGGCGGTGGGTGGGGTTTTGGAGCAGCAGGTCGACGGTTACTGGCAGCCCCTGGCGTTTTTCAGCAGGCAGCTCTCTCGAGCGGAGCTCAAGTACAGTGCGTTTGATAGGGAGTCCGCCACTTCCATTATTTTTTGGAAGGCCGTTCTTTTGTGGCCTACACGGATCACAAACCTCTAACATTCGCTTTTGCTAAGGTTTCTGATCCGTGGTCGGCTCGCCAGCAGCGGCACCCCACCCTGATTTCGGAGTTTACCACCGATGGCCGTCATATTGCGGGTAGGCTTAATGCCGTTGCTGATGCACTGTCCCGGCCGGCCATTCCCTCCGTAGCCGTGGTGGGTAAACAGGTGGATTTCCAGGAGCTAGCGGAGGCTCAGCGCCAGGAAGGGACTGCCGCGGTGTACGCCTCCACGGCCTCGGGACTGCGTTTGGAGCAGGTGGCGTGTGGCCCTACAGGTACCAAGTTGTGGTGTGATGTTTCCCTTACACGCCCTCGCCCGGTGGTGTAAGGTTTTTGAGGCCATTCATGGCTTGGCACACCCGTCCATCAGGGCGACTTCAGCCATGGTGGCTGCCCGGTTTGTCTGGCACGGCCTGCGGAAGCAGGTGGCAGCCTGGGCACGCGCCTGCATTCCATGCCAGACCTCCAAAGTTCCTCGCCATGTCCAGCCCCCATATCAGAGATTCGAGGTCCCCCCCGACCGTTTTTTCCACATCCATGTGGATTTGGTGGGTCCATTGCCCTATTCTGGGGGTTATACGCATCTGCTG
Source organism: Rhinoraja longicauda (assembly GCF_053455715.1). Classification (NCBI taxonomy): domain Eukaryota; kingdom Metazoa; phylum Chordata; class Chondrichthyes; order Rajiformes; family Arhynchobatidae; genus Rhinoraja; species Rhinoraja longicauda. Next base: position 17,394,872 of record NC_135969.1, on the reverse strand, counting down.
ACGGTGGTTGATCGTTTCACGCGTTGGCCGGAGGCGCTCCCGTTGTCGGACACCTCGGTGGCCTCCTGTGCACGGGCCCTGGCGTTGCATTGGGTGGCCCGTTTCGGTGTCCCGGCTATCATCACCACGGATCGGGGGGCCCAGTTCACCTCGTCCCTCTGGGCCGCCCTGGCACAGCTGTATGGTGCTCGCATACAGCAGACCACCGCCTATCATCCCCAAGCCAACGGGATGGTTGAGCGCTTCCATCGGCAGCTGAAGGCATCCCTCTGTGCTCGCCTGACCGGCCACGATTGGGCTGACCAGCTGCCTTGGGTCCTCCTCGGCATTCGTACGGCCCCGAAGGCTGAGCTGGGCACATCATCGGCCGAGCTCGTCTACGGTTCGCCCCTGCGGGTACCGGGTGACATTCTCCCTTCCACTCCCGCCTTGCCACGGTCCGTCACGTCAGTTTTGGGCTCCCTCCGGGCACGGGTGGGTTCTCTGGCTCCAGTCCCGACCTCCAGTCACGGAAGCACAGCAGTTCACGTTCCGTCTGACTTGCGGGGCTGTGATTTCGTGTTTATTCGGAAGGATTCCCACCGCCCCCCTCTTCGGCCGGTTTACCAGGGCCCGTTCCAGGTGCTGAAAAGAGGGACTGTCACCTTCACCTTGCAGGTGGGAAATCGCCAGGAGCTCGTTTCGGTGTCCCGGCTCAAGCCTGCCCATTTGGACCGGGACCTCCCCGTGTCGGTGGCTCAGCCTCCGCGCCGGGGCCGGCCGGTGGCCGCTCCACTGGTCCAACCAGCGGCGCCCTGTTTGCCACCTCTCGGGCCCCCGCCGCCTATAGTTGGGCCCGGGCCGCCTTTGCCGATCAAGTGCCCGCTGTCACCTGCACCCTCCGCGCCAGGTGACCCCTCATTGCCTCCAGCGGCGGCGTCCTCTCCGCCTCCTGTCACGCTGGCGGTATCGGTTTCCCCCCTCCGTACACGTTCCGGGCGGGAGGTTCGGGCCCCCGTGAGGTATGGTTTCGAGGGTTCTGGGGGGGGGGGGGGTCATGTAGGGGCATACGGATTGACCAGGTAGTCTAGAACACTCGGATTGGTTTACGGGTCACGTGGTGCGGGAGCGCGAGGTATTTAAGTGTCGGGCTCCAAACTCAGGTTAGAGATTAGATTAGCGAGCGAAGTTAGTGTTAGTCCAAGAGTAAGTACGTTGCGTTTGTCACGGGTTTTATCGACAATAAAGTATTTGGATAATATCGCTCGTTTGGACTCACTACAAGGTGCTGTTCCTCCAATTTCCGGTGGGCCTCACTATGGCACTGGAGGAGGCCCATGACAGAAAGGTCAGACTGGGAATGGGAGGGGGAGTTGAAATGCTCGGCCACCGGGAGATCAGTTTGGCCAATGCGGACCGAACGCAGGTGTTAAGCGAAGCGATCGCCGATGTAAATAAGTTGACATCTGGAGCAGCAGATGCAATAGATGAGGTTGGAGGAGGTGCAGGTGAACCTCTGTCTCACCTGGAAAGACTGTTTGGGTCCTTGGATGGAGTTGAGGGGGGAGGTAAAGGGACAGATGTTGCATCTCCTGCGGTTGCAGGGGAAAGTGCCCGGGGATGGGGTGGTTTGGGTAGGAAGGGACGAGTGGACCAGGGAGTTACGGAGGGAACGGTCTCTGCGGAACGCAGAAAGGGGAGGGGATGGGAAGATATGGCCAGTGGTGGGATCCCGTTGTAGGTGCCGGAAATGTTGGCGGATGATTTGTTGGATCCGCTGGCTGGTGGGGTGGAAGGTGAGAACGAGGGGGATTCTGTCCTTGTTACGAGTGGGGGGAGGGGGAGCAAGAGCGGAGCTGCGGGATGTAGAAGAGACCCTAGTGAGAGCCTCATCTATAATGGAAGAGGGGAAGCCCCGTTTCCTGAAGAATGAGGACATCTCTGACGCCCTAGTGTGAAACACCTCATCCCGGGCGCAGAAACAATACATGATCTCGTGACATAAATGGACCTACAAAGAATTGTGAATTCATAATATATTAACAAAGCCCCCTGTGATTATATACTTGACATTTAAGTACAAATTTCAAAGATAAATTGGCAAAGGCCTTAAATGGCGTTTGCACCAATACAGTCCTTTTTAAATGCAGGACACAATACAGTGCAATTTCACTCAAATTCATTCCATTTATATCATATTGACAAGTGTTTAGTAGAAAAACAGTCATATTTGTGTAAGTTCCAACACCAAACACCCAACCCCTACTCAATATCTACTTTGGCTCCAAATCCAGAACGAAGATTTACTCAAATATAAAATGGAAGTTTACTTTATAAACAGAGAAAAAAATCCAGATTTTCTTCAGCTATAGAGACCCATTAGTGAAGAGGCCAAAGCAGCCTTTTAGGTACAAAGGATCTAGACCCCCATTTAGATAATCAAGATTCTGAACTTGTATACTGCTAAGGAACATGGGATGGGTCCAAGTTATCAAAAGATTCCAACAGAATTGCTTTTTAAAAAAATAATTTAAATAACTCAAATGATCAGATCTGGTCAAAGGTTCCTTCATTTACAAAATGAAAAATGCCATGCCTTACCACACTTTTTTTTTAAATATAAAAATGTAGGACAGATTCATGTACCAAATTCACCAATGCATGGTTGATCCACACACACACACTTCTGATTTAAATAGATGAACAAATTTCTATTCCTTAAACGCTTAACTAATTAAAAGTAAGCTCAATCAAAACATCAAATTTCAGTGCTCTAAACTAAATGCAATAAAAACTGGAATTAGGTAACTATTTCAAAAAGGAATTGGAAAATTGAAGATGGGTCTCGACCCGAAATGAAAATCGCTAAAACAGATTGCATTTTTGATGTATCTATGTGAATCTGGATTTTATCATGGAAAGCTTCAAGAAAAGCATCCAATGACTACTATACAAGTTACCACGTCATGTTGCAGCATATAAAACTTTGGTTCGGTTGCTTTTGAGGTACTGTGTGCCGTTCCGGCTGCCATATTATAAGAACGTGGAGGCTATGGAGAGGGTGCATAATCCAGGAAGTTGCCTGGATTAGAGTATTAGGTATAAAAAGAGATTGGATAAACCTGGGATTGTTTTCACTGGAGCAGAGATGGAGGAGAGACCCGATAGAAGTTTATAAGATTACAAGACAAGATAGGGTATTTATTCACAAAATGCTGGAGTAACTCAGCAGGTCAGGCAGCATCTCAGGAGAGAAGGAATGGGCGACGTTTCGGGTAGAGACCCTTCAAGATAGGGTAGTCTTTTTCAGAGGGAGGAAGTGCCAAATACTAGAAGGCATAGCTTTACGGTGGGAAAGGTAAGTTTTAAGATGCGAGAGGCAGGTTTTTTGAAGCAGAGAATGGTAGTTGCCAAGCACGCACTGTAATCAGGGTGATGGTGTAAATGGATAAGATGGTGATGTTAAGAAGCATTTGGACAGTCACATGAAGATGTAAGGAATGAAGGGATGCAGGCAGATAAGATTAGTTTAATTTAGCATCAGTCATCATGGATCAGACCTGTTCATGTGCTTTACTGTTCGATCTTAATTCCAATGCTGTGTTTAAATTGTAGAAGTATCTACCCACAGGATCCAAGATGAGTATTTAAATACCCACTTCACAGTTAAATGCTCAATGCCATTTACATCGCCAATGATCTCTTCAATTCAAAAAGGCTCATAAAAGCATTATTTCCCTGTCTTACAATTTAAAACCAATTCGCAAATAGAAAATGTATTTTAAGAAACAATGCTTGAACATTTTTTCTATCCCTGTAAAGTTGCATGGATTTAGTTTGATGAAATCATTCAGATCATTTTACTTTCTAACCACAATTAAAACAAAGCTTGGTGTTAGAACTCAAGTGCTTTTAAAATAGGACCTGCAATAATAGTTGTGAACAATCGTTTCAAATAGTTTGACTACAAAATGATTATGCAACTCTTTTGACGATCAGATGAATATGTACATATTTCCTGACATCATTAAGGTAGCAATAGAATAGATACAATTCAGTATCTACCTAATACTTTAATCAAACATTAAGCTTTGATAAGTGTATAATCATAAGATCAAACAGTTATCACTAGTTGTGCAATTCTAAAGTTTTTTCAGTGCTCTACTTTTACAAAATCACTCCTGCAGGAAACACAACATTTAGATATCTAAAGTTATATTTATAAGTGAATGCACAAGCTAAACTTGTCACATCATGCAATAAATGTTATGTTTACAATATTAATAATGCAACATTCTATTCAAAGATGTACAGCAAGTTGCAATTCAACACAGTTCTCAAAGTGGAAGAAGGAACTGCAGATGCTGGTTTAAACTGAAGATAGACACTTCTCAATTACTAATTTTTGATGTTTTAGATGGGTATTTTCACATTGCTTTTGTGGTGACTCACGCGAGAAGTTACCTGAAAATTCTTTTCGGAAGAAAAATCAAAGGAAAGTGTCTAATCAGCAATCCTTTTTTGGAGGTTTCATTGGTTTATTAAAATATACAAAACCTATTTCACACATTCATTATTCTACAAATGGCAATAGTTCTAAAATAATTTACCCATAATTTACACTGATACAGAGCACCAAACCTAGCAACGTCAATACTATAAATCTTTTAGAGCTACCCAAGGTGCACGCAGAGGGTGTGAGAATTTATGGAATTCTCTGCTACAGAGGCCAATTCACTGGATGAATTTAAGAGAGTTAGATAAAGCTCTAGGGGCTAGCGGAATCAAGGGATATGTGGATGATCAGCCATGATCACAATGAATGGCTCGAAGGGCCAAACGGCCTCCTCCTGCATCTATTTTCTATGTTTCTATAGGGAGAGGTTGAATAGGCTGAGTCTCTATTCCTTGGAGTGCAGGAGGATGAGGGGTGATGTTATAGAGGTTTATAAAATCATGAGAGGAATAGATCGGGTAGATGCACAGAGTCTCTTGCCCAGAGTTGGGGAATCGAGGATCAGAGGACATAGGTTCAGGGTGAAGGGGAAAAGATTTAATAGGAATCCGAGGGGTAACTTTTTCACACAAAGGGTGGTGGGTGTATGGAACAAGGTGCCAGAGGAGTTGAGGCTGGGAATATCCCATCATTTAAGAAATAGTTAGACAGGTACATGGATAGGACAGGTTTGGAGGGATACGGACCAAGCGCAGGCAGGTGGGACTAGTGTAGCTGGGACATGTTCCCTGGTATGGGCAAGTTGGGCCGAAGGGCCTGTTGCCACACTGTATCACTCTCTGACTATGCAAAAATGTTTAATTCTACCCATATTCAAAAAATACATTTAAAATGTTTTACTTGATCAAATGAACTGTGGGAGCACAAACAAGTACACCACAAGTAGTTCAGCAGAAAACATCTAGTACTAAATACAAATTTGAATCATTATTAAAGTTTCAGTTTCCTTTTTCCCACCGGAAATGTGGAGCCACTTCTTCCTGGTAAATATATTTTGCAACAGTGGAATTTACATAGGAACAGGTCCTTTGACCACAATGCCAGGACCAAATATGATGCCAAATTAAACAGATTTTTTTTGCACGCACAAGACCCACATCCCCCCATATTCATGTGTCCATCTAAAAACCTCTTAAATGCCACCATCCTACCTGCTACCACAACCTCTCCTGGCCGCACATTAAAGGCACGTACCAAACTGAACTCTAAACTCTTGGACCTAGGACCCCCCTCTGCAACTTGATCCTTGAATTCCACATATACTATTGTCAGATACCACAATCAGTATGGATAGGCAACTCTTCCATAATTCTCAAAACCAGTGCCCTGCAAGGTGGTGTCCTCAGCCCCTAACTATACTGCCTTTTTAAACAACCGTGTAACCAAGTTCTGCTTCTAACTCCATCTACAAGTTTGCAGGTACCACCACTATAGTTGGCCAGATCTAAAACAATGGCGAGACAAAGTTCAGAAAGGGGAATGCGAACATGGTGACAACCTCTCCGTCATGCAAAATGAAGGAGTTGGTCATCACCTTCAAGAAGTGGCACGGAGTACAAACTCCAGTCTGCATCAATGGTGCTGAAGATAGTCGAGAGATTCAAGTCCTTAGGTGTAAATATCATCTACCATTTGATCAAGGACCCTTTTCACCCCAGTTATTCCCTCTTCTCCCCTCTCCCATCAGGCAGAAGACAAAACTTGAAAGCATGTACCACCAGATTCAGGAACAGTTTCCTCCTAGCTGTTATCAGACTAGACAATGGTCCTCCCACAAGCTAGCCCCGATCTTCCAATCTACTTCATTGCGGATGATGGACTTTTCCTTTAATTGTAACACAATGCTGTAAAACTATATTCTGCATGCTGATATTTTTTCTCTTTGCACCATCTATTGCAATTGTAGGTCAATTGTAAATGTAAAATGTGTGTAGGATAGTACGAGTGTACAGGGTTATCGCTGGTTGGCACCGACTCGATGGGCCGAAAGGCCTGTTTCCACACAGTATTACTAGTCTAAAGTTTGTTATTATTGGCTAACATATTAATCCAGTTTGGATTGAAAATCTGGTTCCACATTTCACATAGTTCATGAAATAGTTGAAGTATGAACCAGCCCATCAAGCTATGGATTTTGTTATGAACCACTTAAGTTACCAACAGAAATCAGTACATACACTCAAATCTCGTTTTACCAGAACTGAAACCAAGTTCTAATCATTGCAAAGAGCGAAACAACAGGCCTGAAGATTACAACCTGTAACCAACCAGTGTTGGAGATGCATTGTCATAGTGATAAAATAAAGCAATAATAATCACAGTAAGTAGGACAACTGAGGCAAGGCTTTAACAATTAATGGTGCACTTGATTCTATCAGTTATGACCAACTACATTAAAGATTGTAGTTAGCTTATGGTTTGTATCACTGTATCACATGGTGGTGTGACATCCGTACAAGTTTGAAAAGTGGTAACCGACAAATATCAGGTAATTTTCTAAACCATCTTTACAGTGAAAAGATTAGGCAATACACAGTGCACAATTACAACCTACAATCCACGCGTTAAATTGCATCCACAATTGCCTTATTTTTCAGGTACAATAAAGGATAACGATTCCAATTTCCTTTTCTCAAAAAAATGTTGAGAAAATATTTTTATAAACATTTATGTCAGGCAAATATTGCAACACCATATTGTCATTGCAAACCAAGTTACAAAACAGCAATTAGCTTGAAGGCAAAAAAGTACAATAAATTTATATGATGCAAGATGCTATTTGCAAATTTAATGAAACTTATAATGGCAGCAAGTTAATCTCTGAATCCAATAGGTTATGATTAGCGTAAGATTTCAGCATCGCCTTGAGGAAAAGCTATCAATCATCAGAAACTCTTACCAATATCCCACGGGTGCAAAGTCATGGAAAACAAACCAAAGTTAAAAAAAAAAAATCAGCATATGAACTGGACACAATAGGAGGATATTCAGCCCTCAGGGTTATATAAGAAAATAACTGCAGATGCTGGTACAAATCGAAGGTATTTATTCACAAAATGTCAGAGATAGTCCAGGTATATTTAAGGGCAGGATGGAAATTGGAAGTGAAGTGTATGAAGTCAGTGAGTTCTGCATGGGTACAAGAGGAGCACCAATGCAGTCGTCGATGTAGCGGAGGTAGAGTTCGGGGATGGGGCCGGTTTACGCCCGGAACAGGGATTGTTCGACGTACCCGACAAAGAGGCAGGCATAGCTAGGGCCCATGCGAGTGCCCATAGCTACGCTTTTGGTTTGGAGGAAGTGGGAGGAGGCAAAGGAGAAGTTGTTAAGGGTAAGAACCAGCTCTGCTAGGCGGAGGAGAGTGTTAGTAGATGGGGATTGGCTGGTTCTACGGTCGAGGAAGAAACGGAGGGCTTCGAGACCATCCTTGTGGGGGATGGAAGTGTAGATGGACATCCATGGTAAAGATGAGGGAGTGGGAGCCTGGGAACCGGAAGTTATCGAAGAGATGGAGAGCGTGTGAGGTGTCTTGGACGTAGGTGGGAAGGGATTTAACCAGGGGGGGATAGGATGGAGTCGAGGTAGGTGGAAATATGTTTGGTGGGACATGAGCAGGCAGAGACAATGGGTCTGCCGGGACAGTTCTGTTTATGGATTTTAGGTAGGAGGTAGAATCGGGCCGTGCGGGGCTGGGGAACTATAAGTTTGGAGGCATTGGAGGGTAGATCGCCGGAAATGGTGAGGTCCGTGATGATGCTGATGATAAAGGTCTGGTGTTTGTCGGTGGGGTCATGGTCCGGGGATAAGTAGGAAGAGGTGTCTGAGAGTTGTCGTCTGGCCTCGGTCTGGTAGAGGTCAGCACGCCAGACTACCACAGCACCTCCCTTGTCAGCGGGTTTGATGACTAAGTCCGGGTTGTTGCAGAGTGAGTGGAGGGCTGCATGTTCAGGAGGGGAGAGGTTAGTTAGTCAGGGGAGTGGAGAATTTGAGGCGGTTAATGTCACGCCGGCAGTTGGAGATGAAAATGTCTAGTGAGGGTAGTTGGCCAACCGGGGGGGTCCAAGAGGAGGGGGTCCGTTGGAGATGGGAGAAGGGGTCATCAGTGGGGGGCGAGGACTCCTTTCCATGGAAAAAGGCTCGGAGGCGGAGGCAGCGGAAGAAGAGCTCCACGTCATGGCGGACCCGGAACTCGTTGATGTGGGGGCGGAGGGGAACAAAGGTGAGGCCTCTACTGAGGACAGACAGTCTGAAAGGGGGAGGTCAGGGGGGATGGTGAACACCCGGCAATTGTGGGGGTTGGGGTCGGATGAAGGCAAGGGGGTAGGCGGAGGTGATGTATGGTGAGGGGGTGGTGGGTTAACAGAGCAGAGGGGGGAGTAGTTAGGGTCGCCTGGCTAGAGGGGGAAGGGGGACATCCAGTGGAAAACTTGCTGTGGTTACCTGTAGTAGGGCGTGGGCAGTAGGACCCAGCAGTGCTGTGGGACTCTGCCTGGTGGGGGCTGTGGGCCCAGCAAGGTGCCTGTGGGCCGGGTGGAGCTGCGACCTGTTGCTGGTCCTGGGAACCGGGTACAGCGACGGCTGCGACCTGCTGCTGGGCAGTGGAGCGGTGCGGGTCCACACGATCGCTGGGGGAGGCCCGCGTGAAAAGTTCCTCGGCCTTCTCCACTGCCACAGTGAGGCCAAATGCTTGATTAAATACCACCTCATATTCCCCTTTGGTATTGTACAGCTCAATGGTACGAACATTGATTTTGCCAATTTCAGTGACAGATTCCCCCCCCACCGCTCCTTTCATAGTGTCACCTGGGACCTCTCTGTTCACATTTTCCTTCCTCCTTTCCCTTCCCCACCAATTAACTAGACTTGCCTTCCTCCTCCCCCCATCACATTAACTAGACTTGGCTCAGATTATGTTAGTTTTGAAATTCACTTAAAAAACACTGATAGAACACAAAACACCGTGAATGTCAATAGCAGTGGCTTGGCAAATGTGGAAGTGAGTTAGTACATGAAAAGGTCTATAAATAGTTTAGAAAGGTCAGGAATGGTGCTTGTCATCAAATATGAAATGGGACCTTAAGCAGTGTTTCAGTATAACGTGTTGACATGAAGCATCAGTCTCATGTTAAAGAATGGCAATAAACACACAACTTCCGGACTAAGAATCAAATCATAATCACTCTGTAGTTTAACATAAGGGCGGCAAGGTAGCGCAGCGGTAGAGTTGCTGCTTTACAGCGAATGCAGCGCCGGAGACTCAGGTTCGATCCTGACTACGTGTACTGCACTGTAAGGAGTTTGTACGTTCTCCCCGTGACCTGCGTGGGTTTTCTCCGAGATCTTCGGTTTCCTCCCACACTCCAAAGACGTACAGGTATGTAGGTTAATTGGCTGGGTAAATGTAAAAATTGTCCCTAGTGGGTGTAGGATAGTGTTAATGTACGGGGATCACTGGGCGGCACGGACTTGGTGGGCCGAAAAGGCCTGTTTCCGGCTGTATATATATGATATGATAAGCAAACCTGTCTTCAGTAATAAAAGTAAAAATTATAAAAGGAACAACAGAGAAATAATGACTCCATTAGTCTGAAGAAAACCCCAACCCAAAACGACACCCGACAAGAAAACATTTATTCACAAAATGCTGGAGTAACTCAGCAGGTCAGGCAGCATCTCAGGAGAGAAGGAATGGGTGACGTTTCGGGTCGAGACCCTTCTTCAGACTGATGTCAGGGGGGCGGGACAAAGGAAGGATACAGGTGGAGACAGGAAGATAGAGGGAGAACTGGGAAGGGGGAGGGGAAGAGAGGGACAGAGGAACTATTTAAAGTTGGAGAAGTCAATGTTCATACTGCTGGGCTGCAAGCTGCCCAAGCGAAATATGAGGTGCTGTTCCTCCAATTTCCGGCGGGCCTCACTATGGCACTGGAGGAGGCCCATGACAGAAAGGTCAGACTGTGAGTGGGAGGGGGAGTTGAAGTGCCCAGCCACCGGGAGATCAGGTTGGTTAAGGCGGACTGAGCGAAGGTGTTGAGCGAAACGATCGTCGAGCCTGCGTTTGGTTTCGCCGATGTAAAGAGGTTGACATCTAGAGCAGCGGATGCAATAGATGAGGTTGGAGGAGGTGCATGTGAACCTGTCTCACCTGGAAAGACTGTTTGGGTCCTTGGATGGAGTTGAGGGGGGAGGTAAAGGGACAGGTGTTGCATCTCCTGCGGTTGCAGGGGAAATTGTCCGGGGATGGGGTGGTTTGGGTAGGAAGGGACGAGTGGACCAGGGAGTTACGGAGGGAGCGGTCTCTGCGGAATGCAGAAAGGGGAGGGGATGGAAAGATGTGGCCAGTGATGGGGTCCCATTGTAGGTGGCGGAAATGTTGGCGGATGATTTGTTGGATACGTTGGCTGGTGGGGTGGAAGGCGAGAACCAGGGTGATTCTGTACTTGTTACGAATGGGGGGAGGGGGTGCAAGAGCGGAGTTGCGGGATGTAGAAGAGACCCTAGTGAGAGCCTCATCTATAATGGAAGAGGGGAAGCCCCGTTTCCTGAAGAATGAGGACATCTCTGATGCCCTAGTGTGAAACACCTCATCTCAGGCGCAGATGCGGCGTAGACAGAGGAATTGGGAGAGAATTTTGCAGGAGACAGGGTGAGAAGAAGTGTAGTCCAGATAGCTGTGCGAGTCAGTGGGTTTATAGATGTCAGTCACTAGTCTGTCTCCTGTGATGGAGATGGTGAGGTCCAGAAACGGGAGGGAGATGTCGGAGATAGTCCAACTATATTTAAGGGCAGGATGGAAATTGGAAGTGAAGTGTATGAAGTCTTTACATCGGCGAAACCAAACGCAGACTCGGCGATCGTTTCACTCGACACCTTTGCTCAGTCCGCCTTAACCAACCTGATCTCCCGGTGGCTGAGCATTTCATCTCCCCCTCTCACTCCCAGTCTGACCTTTCTGTCATGGGCCTCCTCCAGTGCCATAGTGAGGCCCACCGGAAATTGGAGGAACAGCACCTCATATTTCACTTGGGCAGCTTGCAGCCCAGCGGTATGAACATTGACTTTTCCAACTTTAGATAGTTCCTCTGTCCCTCTCTTCCCCTCCCAGTTCTCCCTCTATCTTCCTGTCTCCACCTCTATCCTTCCTTTGTCCCGCCCCCCTGACATCAGTCTGAAGAAGGGTCTCGACCCGAAACGTCACCCATTCCTTCTCTCCTAAGATGCTGCCTGACCTGCTGAGTTACTCCAACATTTTGTGAATAAATACCTTCGATTTGTACCAGCATCTGCAGTTATTTTCTTACACTACCCGACAAGAAGGCACGTCAGTGCCTCTACTTCCTCAGGAAACTGCAGAAATTCGATATGACGCCAATGACTCTTACAAACGTCTACAGATAACCATAGAAAGCAAATTATCAGCTTGCATAACAGCTCGGTTTGGGGAACGACTCCGACCAACACCGCAAGAAATTTCAGACAGTTGTGGATGCAGCCCAGTACATCACAGACCAGACTCCCCAATTCCTTCTTCTCAATGCTCCCATCAGGCAGAAGATTGAAGCCACGATTCTCCTTTACCTAACTGTGGGCATTGGACCTTTACCCCGGAAATGTTGAGAACTCTGTGGCACACTCTTTATTGTACTTAAATTTGGCTTGATTGTATGTATGTATATTATCTGATTTGATCGGTTAACATACAAAACAAAGCTTTTCACAGTATTCCAGTACACAAGATAATAATAAACCCAAACCTAAAGATGCTGCCTGACCCCGAGTTCCTCCAATCTTTGCTTTATACATCTGGTCAGGTCTAGCAACAACTCTTATTACAGAAACAAATCCAGGACGTGATGCATCTTGAAATCTTATTGATAATTTCGCATTATGTTGACAAGTCACCATCACTATCTTGTATAATTAACTGTGATTTTCATTTGATAATTTGTAATGACACCTGCAACTGGCACATTTATTTCCAAATCATCAGTATTTTTTCAAATTTAGAGGGAGCAAGATTGAAGTGCTTCATTAATCCTGATATTTCAAAAACAGACATTTCAAAAAGGACCAGCTTAAAATTTAGATGCTGACCGTGAACCCAGGACTCAGGCACATACAGAGCAGATGGCGATGAGCAAACTCGCTCAGCAGTTCCAGCACTGGGTTTGTAACAGGGATCAGTGACTGTAACAACGCTTCCGCCAAAACCAAGAGGTCTGTAAGAAAGTTGCATTATTGATTAGTCAAAGCAACAATAACAGGAATTCTAAAGTGGAGAAACACACTCTGAATTGGTTGAGATTTGCCTTTCTAATCGCAACAGAGTAAATCATATCCCAAGCTAATCATAGGTTCAGCTTTAAACCTTTCGCCTAATAATAATTTTAAACCAACACTTGTACCACAGGATGAACTGCAAAACCTTATTTTGCATTAATGATTTGATGTTCACTAATTAAGAAGATATTCAATTGAAACGCACAACTAACAAACGTTTTGCCTTCCTAATATGCAATTAGTCATACAGCACAGAAACAGGCTATTCGGCCCATCTCATCCATGCTGTCCAAAATGCCCAACTAACCCATTTGCCCACGTTTGGGCCATATACTGCTAAACGTTTACTATCCATGTACATGTGCAAGTGTCTTTTAAATGCTGGTGTAGTGCCTGCTTCAACTCTGCTCTGGCACCTTGGTTCTTCCCATCACCCATCATTAATACACAAATTTAAAAATTAAATGAAGAAAATAAATAAAAACACAGCTCAAAAATCTAAAAAGCTCATTAGAGTCCAAATCTAGTTAATCATGCCGTTGTTATCTGAATTGAAACAGGAAAAGGGGGGGATTTAATTAAAAGAAAAACACAACGAGGAAAGAAAAACACACCAATGATGGTGGGAGATCTGCTATCATTTGGAAAGGACGCGAGGCGGGGAATGGGAGAAAAATGATCCAGATAATGAAGGTACACAAGATAAACTGTCGCAGGTCGATTAAATTTAACCCTAGAATGGGAGGAGGTTTTACCCAGAGGTGGAGGTGCTCTAGGTCGGTCACGAGGAAGGAAATAAATATTTCATCCCAAAACACCCCTTATTTAAGTGGGTTTATTTAACCGGAGGCTTATTGTTACGTGGTGTGATGTTTTTTTTTTTTAAAGGGCAGTCTCCTTACCGGGATTTGGACGGCTGTTTTTTATGCTTCTCCTCACACACGCAGCACCTTCTTTGTTCTCAGACGGGATAAAATGGCGGCGGCCGCCTCTTCCTTCCCGTTGACAACAGCACTGCGGCCCCTTCCCAGGCGCCGCGGCTGCAGGGCGGGACCCACCGTAAGCCCCGCCCCTCTCCCGCTCCTATAGGCCGCCGCCCGCGCCTGCGCACGGGCGGGCGGCCAACCTCCCTCCCTCATACCGCACTACCCAGCAACAGCGATCCGATTGGTCGCGTCCGAAAAATAATACGCGATCCCATTGGTTGCTCCTAAAGAGCGTTGAGGTCATTGTTGTCAACGTTATTTTTTTTGAACAAGGAAAATGTTTTTGCCTCCCTTCCCCCTCTAAGTTGTTATTTATAGTGTGCATCGCCCTAATCCAATATCTCCTCTCTAAATCTATATGATAACTCATTTATAATGATCAGCAATTATGTTTCTTCCCTCAATCTGCTCAATCTTTTTTTATTTGTATTTAGTGTTTTCATCCAAAATTAAATAAAATCCAACTTCTCTTCCTTTAAAGAAGCATATCTTCTGCTGCATCAACTCATTATGTAGGTCAGGTGGCAAATTTTACGTGAAAAAGGAGATAGTTGCATTTATACATGAAGAATGGTTCTGACCCAAAACGCCATCTATCGATATTCTCCAGAGATGCTGCCTGACCCACTGAGTTACTTCAATACTTTGTGCCTTCCCTTTGTATAAACTAGCATCTGCATTTCCTTGCGATTGCATTTACACATTGTGATTTATAGTGCACAGTGGTTGAGCCGCAGCTCCAGAGGCCCGGTATGGTCCTGACCTTGGGTGCTGTCTGTTTGGAGTTTGAATATTCTCCCGGTAACTTGCGTGGGTTTCCTCCGAGTGCTCCGGTTCCTCCACATCCAAAAGATGTACGGGTTTGTAGGTTAATTGGCGTCAGTAAATTACCTCCAGTGTGTAGGGAGTGGGTGCGAAAGTAGGATAATGTGTAGCCTATTTGAATGCCTGATCTATGCTCAACATGGACTGGGTGTGCCGAAGGGCCTCCATGCTGTATCTTTGAATCAATCGACCAATCAATCAATCAACCAATATTCAGTGGGCATATGGAATGAGCTGCCAGATGAGATAGTTGAGGCAGGTATTATCATAGCGTTTATAGACATTTGGACAGATATATGGATAGGAAAGGTTTAGCATAGGGGTCAAACGAGGACAAACGGGACTAGCTTAAGTGGGGCATCTTAGTTGATATGAAAAATTTGGGTTGAATGGCCTGCTGTATGACTATGACAATCAACCAAAGATCATAGCAAAGGTACAGGCCCTTTGGTCCACAATATCTGCCAAGTTCAACTGGTCTCCTTTGCCTGCACATAATCCATATCCATTCCTTGTATATCAATGTGCCTATTAAACGTCAGACCCAAAGCCTCTTAAACGTCACTAACGTATCTGCTTCCACCGCTACCCATGGCAGCATGTTCCAGGGACCCACAACCGTCTGTGTAAAACACTTTCCTCGCACACCTCCTGTAAATTTCCTCCCTCTGACCTTAAAGCTATGCCCTCTAGTCTGGGATTTGAATCCAGGGCCTTCTGATTCAAAGGCAAAGTTGGCTACTCACTGAAACTCAGCTGACCTACATGAGATCAGATGAACGTAATTGATCCATGGGAGGCTTTTAATATGTTAGTAGCACCATATCCAACACATCTAATCATTGTTGAAATAGTACTAGATCCATCAAAACTACTTACTAAGATTGCCATTCATTCATGTTATTTACTTGTGAAAGTAAACACAGCTCCTTGTGTTTGAAAATATAATTGCAATCTATTTCAATCTTTGAGATAATCCTATCATTTCTTCAGCCCTAAATAAACCAGTGCTATCTCACCAAAGGATGTCATGGAATTGTTGCATATCATGATAACATATCAAATAACATTACTTCTTTCCGACTGCTATTCCACATGCTTAAACTGTTTTTAGTCATATAATAAGGTAGATATTTCAGCTCCCACTGCAAAGACTTTCCATAGCAAGCTGCAGCCCAGATTTCCAATGTTACTATCGACTGTGGTTCGCCCAGTGGCGCAACTGGTGGAGCTGCTGCCTCACAGCGCTGGAGACCCAGGTTTGATCCTGACCTCGAGTGCTGTCCGTGTGGAGTTTGCAGGTTCTCGCTTTGACCGTGTGGATTTCCACCGAGTACTGAGCAGTACAAACAGGAATAACAATGAATCCATATGTAAGTGCAATAAAACAAACTGCTGGAGGAACTCTGCAGGTCAGGCAGCATCTGTGGAGGCAAAAGGATAGTCGTGATTTCTGGTTGAGATTCTGCATCAGATCTGATGCAGGGTTTTGACAATTGCTACTCGACGCATTGAGTTTGCTTGTTGTTCCAGATTCAAGCATCTGCTATGTCTTGTGTCTCTGATGGATCATTAGCTTGGGTTAGTTAAGTTTATTTTTATTTTATTGTCTCGTGTACCGAGGTACAGTGAAAAGCTTGTCTTGCATGCTATCCAGACAGCAGAAAGACAATACGTGATTACAATCGAGCCATTTACAGTGTATAGATACATGATAGGGGAATAACATTTAGTGCAAGGTAAAGCCAACAAAGTCTTATCAAGGAAAGTCCGATGGTCACCAAAGAGGCAGATAGTAGTTCAGCACTGCTCTCTGGTTGTGGTAGGATGATTCAGTTGCCTGATAACAGCTGGGAAGAAACTGTCCCTGAATCTGGAGGTGTACATTTTCACACTTCTCATCTTTCCCAACAGGCAAAAGGTATAGAAGAGGGAGTGGCCAGGGTGCAACTCGTCCTTGATTATGCTGCCTGCCTTGCTGAGGCAGCATGAGATATAAATAGAGTCAATAGAAGGAACATTGGTTTGTGTGATGGTCTGGGCTGCATCCACAATTCGCTGCAATTTCTTATGGTCTTGGATGGAGCTGTTCCCAAACCAAGTTGTGATGCATCCTGATAAAATGCTTTCTATGGTGCATCTGCAGAACTTGGTGAGAGTTGTAGGGGACATGCCGAACTTCCTAAGCCTTCTAAGGAAGTAGAGGCGGTGGTGTGCTCTCTTGGACGTTGCTTCAATATGAGTGGTCCAGGAGAAGTTGGTGATATTGACTCCTAAGAATTTGAAGTTTTCAACCATCTCTACTTTGGCACTATCAAGGCAAACTGGGGTATGTGTATCATTTCGTTCCTGAAATCAATCATTATCTCCTTTGTCTAGCTGACATTGAGAGAAAGGCTGTTGTCACGACACCAGGACACGAGGTTCTCAATCTCCTTCTTGTACTCCAACTCATCATTATTTGATATCCGGCCCACAATGGTGGTGTCGACTGCAAATTTGAATATTGAATTAGATTTGCACATGGCTGCACAGTCATGGGTGTATATGGAGTAAAGAAGGGGGCTGAGAACACATCCTTGTGGAGCCCTC
Organism: Rhinoraja longicauda; assembly: GCF_053455715.1. NCBI lineage: Eukaryota > Metazoa > Chordata > Chondrichthyes > Rajiformes > Arhynchobatidae > Rhinoraja > Rhinoraja longicauda. The sequence goes on along the minus strand of NC_135969.1, from coordinate 17,377,694 downwards.
GTGTTGAGGATTATCGTAGAGGATGGTTTGTCCGCTATCCTCACTAATTGGGTTCTGTAGGTCAGGAAGTCGAGGATCCAGTTGCAGAGATGAGTGCTGACATCAAGTCCTGCCAGGTGACCTAATCTGTCATGCTTTAACATTAAGAGTCCAACATCTACAGTCTCCGATGTCTCCACTATTCAGATCATGATCAGATTGCCCACAATCATGTTAAATGGCAGAGACTATTAGGTCCCCTTCTTCTTCTATTTCTTTATTTTTTTCATATATTTTTCCTGCAAGCCACACTAGAAGGATATGATTATGCTCAAGTAAGTCAAGAACATTTAATTGTCATTTGCACATGGAGCGAGAACAAAGTCTGAAGAAGGAACCCAACCCGAACTATTGCCCGTTAAGTCTGAAGAAGGGTCCTGATCTGAAGTATCACCTGTCCATTCCTTCCAAAGATGCTGTCTGACCTATTGAATTCCTTTGTGTTTTTCCTCAAGGTTCCAGCACTGCAGTTGCTTGTGCCTCAACTTGACGTATAAGCCTAATTGGGCTTTCATGCTTATGAGAGAGTGAACGGCCTTCCGTATCTTAAGTTTCTATGATTCTGAGAATGGTTGAGACAGAAACAATTTAAAATGAAATGTTTAGCTGTGATTTTGGACATATTGCTAAAGCTTTATTCATGGTGGCTTATTGTGTGTGCATTCCTATTATACACAAATACACAAGATAGTATTAAAACTGAAGATAGATACAAAATGCTGGAGTAACTCAACGGGTCAGGCAGCATCTCTGGAGGATAGAAATAGGTGATGTTTTGGGTCAAGACCCTTCTTCAGACCAGCATCTGCAGTTCCTTCCTACACATAGTATTAAAACTGTTCTCTCTTGCTGGCCATCATTGTTATGATTATTTTTTTGTTCTTATTTCTCCATCCCTTGAGATTTTATCTCTAATTAAAGAGGGAAGAGTTTGAGCAGCAATTTATTTGAAAAAAACCCACCATGGATTAGGCTAGGAGAACATGGCAACATTAGATTATTATGACCTATTTCCACAAAAAAATTCCACAAGAGGAAAGATCATTGTATTGACTTAATCTTCAAGAATATTCATTTTGGCTTATCCAGAGTCACACATTTTTTTTTGATTCACTGCAAGGCAATCCAGATGCGAAGGGATTATAAAATACTGTTTTACATCATGTTGGTGTGGTTTAATTTGAACTTTGCATAATAGAATGAACAAATCTGTCTTAAATTGTGGAAAGTGGGTTTGATAATATAAATATGACAGGCCCGCTGTCAAAATCCAATCAACAGGTTTAAATCTTGATTACGTAGTTGGTTCATAATTGAACCCAGTTGGTTTGCAACTACATATTCATTACATCACAAACACATCCAAACCACCCTCCCCCCAGTTACTTTCCCCTGCAACCGTAGGAGATGTAACACCTGTCCTTATACCTCCTAACTTGACTCCATCCAGGCACCTCAACAGTCCTTGTAGGTGAGACAGAGGTTCACATGCACCTCCTCCAACCTCATCTACAGCATCCGGTGTTCCCGATGTGGGCTCCTGTACATTGGCGAGACTAAGTGTAGACTCGGTGACTGTTTCTCTAACACTTACGCTCAGTCTGCCAAGGCCCACCGGATCCCTCGGTTGCTAACCATTTTAACTCCCCTTCCCATTCCCATACTGACCTTTCCGTCCTGGGCCTCCTCCATTGCCAGAGTGAGGCCACATGCAAATTGGTGGAATAGCACCTCAGATTTCGCTTGGGTCGCTTACAACCCAGTGATATGAATATTGAATTCTCCAATTTTAGGTAACTTCTACAAACACCTTACTTCCCTCTTCCCCCCTTCCTCCACTCAAAGTCTGTTAATCAGTTCCACAGTCAACAATGAAGTATCCATCTTGGGCTCACACCATCTCTAACCAACAATCGGTCTATCAGGGAATCTCTTTGCCTGAGGTAATCTGTTGCCAGTCCCGATTTCTCCTGGCTTTTTTTCACTTCCAGTTCCCTCCCCACTACAATCAATCTGAAGAAGGATCCATCCCTGAAAAGTCATCTAGTCAACTATTCATTTTCTCCAGAGATGCTGCCTGACCCGCTAAGTTACTCCAATATTTAGTGTCTATCTTTGGTATAAAACAGCATCTGCAGTTCCTTTTTATTTCATCACAAACATTTTTTTAACCTCAGTAACATCGCCCACCTCTTTCACAAACTCTTTTTCAACCTCAGTAACATCGCCCACCTCTCCTCCTGCTTCAGGCCATCTATGGCTAAATTCCTTGTTTTTTGGTTGCTTCCACGCTCAACTGATCCAGTGTCCTTCCCATCTCCCAACCTCTTGGATTGTGTGTCAGTAGATAAGAGTTGTTCTTGGCATCTTATATGGCACAGGCATTGTCGGCCAAAAGGCCTGTTCCAGTGATGTGCTGTTCTACGTTGGAGTCATAATCATAGTCGTACAGTGTGTAAATAGGCCCATCGGCCCAACTTGCCCACACCAACCAACATGTTGCATCTACACTAGTCCCACCTGTCTGCCTTTGGTCCATATCCCCCTAAACCTATCCTATCCAGGTACCCGTCTAAATGTTTCTTAAATGTTTTGATAGTACCAGCGTCAACTACCTCTACGTTCTATGTTCTCAATTCATCCAACAGCTGCATCTTAACTACCCCTTTAAATATTACCCCATAGATCACTTCTTAATTCTTCAAATTTAATATTCCTGCGTAGCGTGCAAACTCTCCTTAAAGAGGAGAGTTGATACAATACAGAGGGGAATGATTTAATAGGAATCTGAGGGGCATTATTTTCACACAGGGAGCTAGGTATATGGACCTGCCAGAGGAGGTAGTTGAGGCTGGTACTATAACAACATTTAATAGACAATTAGACAGGTACACAGATAGGAAAGTTTTAGAAGGATACTAGACCAAGTGGACCCGTAGGGCCCAAACCTCTCCTGCATTGGTGCAGCACCCTGTCCTCCCCCACACCCCTCTCTCCTCAACCCCCCCCCTCCCCTCTCCCTTCCCCACTCCCCCCTTCCTCCCTACTCCATCCTCCCATCCCCCTCCCCTCCTTTTAAACTTTAAAATGCGAATAACTTTAAAAATATAAGACCGATTTCAATAAAACTACTTGCATTATCACTAAAGTGACAATGGTGAGTAAGGTGGGCCTAAAATTGTCACGCTATCGTATATCGTTTTGGCTGGAGTTCAGTCACAAACAAGATAACAAACGAGAGTTTTAGTATATAGATGAGCCAAATGCTGGCAGCTGGGACTGGCATGGATGCAGCATCTTGGTCGGCATGGGCAGGTTGGGCCGAAGGGCCTGTTTCCATGCTATATAACTCCATGACTAAATGTGTGTAATGTCCTCCAACCTAAGATCTCTCCATTCCTCCAATTCTGCACCCTTTTGCATCATTGATTACCTTAACTCATCTTTGATGGCTGTGCACTGAGTTCTTCTCTCCCATGTCCTTCCATCCCCTTCTAGGTCCTCAAACCATCTCCTGGTCACTCCTCAATGTTCCTTTAAGTGGCTCAGTGTCAAATTGTTGTTGATAAGGCTTCTACTAACCTCCTGGGATGCTTTCCAAGTGTTAGATAAATCACCCTCTAGTCAGTCACACTACCCCTGTTTTACATTTATCGCGGTTTAAATATAACTAACATCAGGAATACGACTAGAGACCAGATTATGGTTTCTTTTAAAACTTGCTTGTTTGTGGGAAAGCAATGTTATAATAATCTTGTTGTGAGTGAACATAGTTACAGCCTTTGAGGCACCAAATTTGTTGCAATCATTTTCACAACCTACCACAACAGAACGCGAACTCATATCCTCTAGGCCACTTGTGCAGCATTATAATTCCCATCTAAATACATGTAACTACCAATCTATTCTGAGTAAAAGGGATTAGATTTACAGTAACTTGCATCTCTATGGCTTGCCTCGCACCGTCCTTTCAAAGATTCAAAGATTCCTTCAAAGTGGCTCGAGCTCTGAGCCGACCAGCAGGATTTATTGACCAAAATAACTTCAAAAGGTAGTGGGGTAACGACAGCTCTCCCTGCCCAGCTGATGTTATTAGGAACAGAAACCAGATCCAGTCCCATAGATTCCATGTGGCCGAAGTAAAGCATAGAACATAGTACGTAGAATAGTACAGGACAAGCCCTCCGGCACACAATGTCTGTGCCAAACATGATGCCAAGTTAAACTAATCTCCCCTGACTGCACGTGATCCATAGCCCTCCATTCCCTGCGTGGCCATGTGCCTATCTAATGGTCTCTTAAATGCCACTATCATATCTGCCTCCACCCCCACCACTGGCAGTACCTTCCAGACATCCATCACTCTTTGCCCCTCTCACCTTAAGGCTTAACGTTTTTAACATTTCCACCCTGTGTAAAAGATTCTGACTGTTAATATTTGCCTCTCATAATTTTATATACTTCAACTAGATCTTACCTGAGCCTTCAGTGTTCCAGAGAAAACAATTCAAGTTCATCCAATCTATCCTTATATCTAATTCCCTCTAATCCTGGCAGCTTCCTGGTCAGCCTCTGCTGCACCCTTTCCAAAGCCTCCACATTCTTCCTGTAATGGGCTGACCAGAATTGCACTCAGCACACCAAATACGGTCTAACCAAATCCTATAGAGCTGCCACATGACTTCCTGACTCTTACACACAATGCCCTGACCAATAAAGGCAAGCATACCATACACCTTCTTTTCCACTCTATCTACTTTTATTGCTTCAGGAAATTATGGGCTTGGACCCCAGGATCCCTCTGTACATTAATGCTGTTGAGGGTATTTTCATCAACTGGATACTTCCCCCTTATATTCGTCCTCCCAAAGTGCAACACCTCACACTTGCTTGGATTAAATTCCGTCTGCCATTTCTCTGCCCATTACTGTGGCTGACCTACATCCCATTGTGCAACCTTCCTCACTGTTCATAACTCCATCAATTTCAGTGTCAGCTGCAACTTACTAACCAACCTATCTACAGTCATGTCCAAGAGGAGGAATTGTTGTGAAGATCAAATGGTGAACAATATCACCAATGCTTGTTTAATCTTTGTCTGATCTGTTATCTTATTCATTGGTATCCCTGTCCATATATGGAGACATCCAAATTAAAGGTACCTTTGGCATTAGCCTCGACTGCACTGATTTGGTCATCTGGAAACAAAGAGTCAGATGACACTTCAAGAGTCAAGAGTGTTTAATTGTCATATGTACTGACAACGGAACAATTAAATTCTTAATTGTTCCGTTGTCAGTACATATGACAATTAAACAGCAGCTTAACAGGCCTGTAAATGCAATACACACAGATAATAAATAATAAAACAAAAATGTAATACATTAATAACTACAATACATGTGCAATACTGGTGCAAAACCACAAAGTCCTTAGTGCAACCAAAGACAGTCCATAGACATTCATAGTTGTGGTTAATGTTGTGTAGTGTTCAATAGTCTGATGGTTGTTGGTAAGAAGCTATTCTTAAATACAGTGGTGCATTGTTGCATTTTTGCATGTACATCTGGGGACTAATAGTTAAATGACTAATAATCAATCACTCTGAAATGGTCTTGGGTATATATTGAAGACTGTAATCTGTAGGGCATTAGAGCACTTATTTAAGATAAATATAAAGTGGCTACTAGTACCCGCTGAATCTCACAGGGTAGAAATTTGGTGGAGATGGAGACGGAGGGTGGAAAGGACAGAGAGTGGAAAGAATTGAAAGCTCAATGGAGGTGCTGGTCATCTGATTCACATCCAAACAATGCAAACAGCAACAGGTGCTGTGCCATTCTATCCTCCTAAAGGTCCATGGGAATAAACAATTGGGATGTTCTGCATACCTAGACAAATAAATAAATGATTAAAGTCAACGAACTGTGCATGAATGAGCACGTAGTGAAATACCGAGCATTGCTTCGAGCCCTTTAGAAGCAAACGACAGCACCTTCAAAAGGGCAGTGCAAAGAGGCACACAACAAGTCGCGTAACTGCTGCCAGCAATGGTTCATTCCTAAATTCCTGGTTGCACTCAGCTGATATTATCTCCCACACACAGACGGTCAAAGGAATAATTAGTAACAGGCACAATGCAAAATTGTTCGGGAGACACAGTCGGCGGGGCACAAATAGCAATGACTGTTGCAACATCAGGGTAGCTCCTGACACCAGATGACACAGCCTGCTGCGCTGTTAGTTTGAGAGGAGTCCAAAAGCACTGGCAGCAGCAATGTTACCCCTTGCGCTGACCAAGCCCTTCCTGAAAAGCCAGCACCTACCAGTGACGCAGGATTGAGATAAACTGCCTCCCAGTTATCGAGGAAGAAAGGCAGAAATTACACCTTCCCATCGCCATCCCTTTCCGCCTTCCACAGAGACCATTCCCTCCGCAACTCCCTGGTTAACATCACTTTCCACCCAAACCACCCAGCTACCCAGCTACCTTCCCCAGCAACCCCAGGAGATGCAACACCTGTCCCGATACCTCCTTCCACGACTCTATCCAGGTCCTTTCAGGTTAGGCAGAGGTTCACTTGCACCTTCTCCAACCTCATCCACTGTATCCGTTGTTCAAGATGTGGACTCTTACACATCCGCAAGACCAAACGTAGACTGGGCGATCGTTTCGCTGGACACCTTCGCTCAGTCCGCCTGGACCGACCTGATCTCCCGGTTGCTAAACACTTTAATTTTCCTTCCCATTCCCACACAGACCACCTGTCTGTCCTCGCTGTCCTCCATTGTCAGAGTGAGCTAAACACAAATTGAAGGAACAGCATCTCATATTTTGCTTGGGCAGCTTACAGCCCAGTGGTATGAATGTTAATTTCTCTAACTTCAAGTAACCCCGGCATTCCCCCTCTCTCCATCCCTCCGCCACTCAAGTCACACACGCTTTTCGTTTTCACCAAACAAACAGCTTACAATGGCCTGTTTCCTTTATATCCGTCACTTTTTTGCATATCTTTCATTCATTTTTCTTTATCCCTCTACATCATCAACTATACCTCTCATTTCCCTTTCCCCTAACTTGTCTGAAGAATGGTCTCGGTCCGTTCCTTCTTTTCAGAGATGCTGCCTGTCTCACTGAGTTACTCCAGCTTTTTGTGTTTATCTTCAGCAGAAATTACACTACTGCTATCTATCGTCCAAGTATTTCAGGAGAACATGCTGCATTCTCAGGAGACACAAGAGGCTGCAGACACTGGAATCTGTATTGAATAATGAAAGCCCTCACCCATTCCATTCCCCCTCAACCCCCTTTATCCCCCCCCCCCCATCCTCCCCTCACCCCTCCTCACCCACTCACCCACTCCGCCATCAACCCCCCCCCCCCCTTATCCCCCCTCCCCCTCCCCCCCCTCAATCTCCATTCTCCCCATGCAGACCCCAAACTGACAGCGCCCGAGGTCAAGTTCGAACCTGGGTCTCCGGTGCTGTGAGGCAGTGGCTCGATCAGTTGCACCACTTTGCCGCCCTTCCACATAAATGACTGTTCTCTTATTCTGAGGCAATGTATCACAGCCCCTCATTAAAATAAATAAGATTCAGGTCTAAAATCGCACACTGTTTCAGTCAGAGAGTTGTGAATCTGTGGAATTCTCTACCTCAGAAGGCAGTGGAGGCCAATTCTCTGAATGCATTCAAGAGAGAGCTAGATAGAGCTCTTAAGGATAGCGGAGTCAGAGGGTATGGGGAGAAGGCAGGAACGGGGTACTGATTGAGAATGATCAGCCATGATCACATTGAATGGCGGTGCTGGCTCGAAGAGCCGAATGGCCTCCTCCTGCACCTATTGTCTATTGTCACTGCCAGGTTCAGAAACAACTATTTTCCTGCAACTATCAGATTGTAAACTGTCCCTGGTGTGTAGGGAGTGGCTACAAAAGTGAGATAACATAGACCTAGGGCGGAAATGGGTGATCAATGAGCAGTAGGGACTCGATGGGCCGAAGGGCCTGTTTCCATGCAGTATCTCTATAAAAGAGACCCTCAGTTATGAGGTGCTTGCTGGTTCCAACTATTTTCCTACAAATATGAGGTTCTTGAACTGATCAGCACATCCCTTTATTCTATCTTGGCAACAGAGCACTATGGACCACCTCTTTCACTACCATGGAGTTGTTTTGTTTTCTAAACGTGTTCTGCACTAATGTCTTGGGTATTTTTAGCACAGTATTGTTTCTTTTTACTGTCTTGCAGAGTTTATGTGTAATTTATGAATGCCTTACATGTTTGGGTGTGGTCCGAGGTCATGTGACTGCTGTTGCGACATTTTAGTTTGTGTACCTCACTGTACTTGGGCATATGACAGTAAACCTGAGTTGACTCATTCTTCTCAAGCCCAAGGAGTGTAGGCTTATTATCATATCATATCATATCATATATATACAGCCGGAAACAGGCCTTTTCGGCCCACCAAGTCCGTGCCGCCCAGCGATCCCCGCACATTAACACTATCCTACACCCACTAGGGACAATTTTTACATTTACCCAGCCAATTAACCTACATACTTGTACGTCTTTGGAGTGTGGGAGGAAACCGAAGATCTCGGAGAAAACCTACGCAGGTCACGGGGAGAACGTACAAACTCCTTACAGTGCAGCGCCCGTAGTCAGGATCGAACCTGAGTCTCCGGCGCTGCATTCGCTGTAAAGCAGCAACTCTACCGCTGCGCTACCGTGCCGATCGATCTTTTCCTCATAAAATAGTCCACTCATCCTCGGAACCAATTTAGGGAACTTTTATTGCATTGTCTCCATCTTCCCTTAAATAAGGAGGCCGAAAATGGATATAATTTCCCCCCAATGGTGATATAATCGACAGCTGATTTTGGAATCTAGAGCAAAGTGTTGGAGGAACTCAATGGGTCAGGTGGCATATGTGAAGGGAATGGACAGACGACGTTTCAGGTCGGGACCCCTCACACGCCCAATACTCACAATGTCATCTCATCAAGTATTAGTAAGATTTCCTTTTTTTTTCTCCTATTCCATTCCTTTTACAATAAAGGACAAAAATGAAATTTGTTTTCCAAATTGCTGACGCTATGTGATAACTTTTTGAATTCTCGTAATGGGACACATCTGAAAACCTTTATTTAATAATCTAATTTCTTTGAAATTTGTAGGTTAATTGGCCTCTGTAAATTGTCCCTATTGTGTATGATACAACTTGTGTACGGGTATTTATTCACAAAATGCTGGAGTAACTCAGCAGGTCAGGCAGCATCTCGGGAGAGAAGGAATGGGTGACATTTCGGGTCGGTCTCGACCCGAAACGTCACCCATTCCTTCTCTCCCGAGATGCTGCCTGACCGGCTGAGTTACTCCAGCATTTTGTGAATAAATACCTTCGATTTGTACCAGCATCTGCAGTTATTTTCTTACACTTGTGTACGGGTGATCGTTGTTTGGTGCAGACTCGGTGGGCCGAAGGACCTGTTTCCACATTGCATCTTTAAATTAAACTAAAAAAAATGCTACTTTACCATCCTTCCTACCAAGGAGAATACCAACACGTTTCCCCACATAATGCATCATCTGCCATCTTTTTGCTCATTCGCTTAACCTGTCCAAATGCCTTTGCAGTCTCATATCTTACTTTCTCATCTATGTTTTGTGTGATTAGTGAACCTGAATATCTGTCATTAATATAGACTGTAATAAAAGCTATAACCCTGATCCAATACATAAAGCCTGCCAACTGGAGAACAACCCTCAATTTCCAATCTTCACATGTTATAGGAGTAGAATTAGGCCACCCGGCCCATCGAGTCCACTCCGCCATTCAATCATGGCTGATCTCTGCCTCCTAATCCCATTTTCTCGCCTTCTCCCCATAATCCTTGACACCTGTTCTAATCAAGAAATTGTCTATATCTGCCTTGAAAATTCTGACTACCCTCTGACTAAAGAAGTTCCTCCTCACCTCCTTTCTAAAAGTGCGTCTTTTAATTCTGAGGCTATGACCTCTGGTCCTAGACTCTCCCACCAGTGGAACCATCCTTTCCATATCCACATCCACTCTATCTATGCCATTATATTGCCACGGTCTACTCAATCTTATCCTTTGTTAGTTAACCAATTTTCCCTACATACTAATACACTATTCCCAGTCGCATGAGTCCTTATCTTGTGCAGCAAGCTTTCCTGTGACATCCTTTCAAATGATCTTTGGAAATCCAATACACTACATCTACTGGCTCCCTTTTATCTGCCCTTCTAGTTGCATCCTCAAAGAACATTAATAAACACTCTTTTGTTCAGTGTAGTTACATTTCCTAATTTTGGTGTTTGCAGCATTTCTGCCATTTTCAAAATAGCTTCCATGTCTATTGCAATGATTAGTGTGCATTTGGACTATTGCGTTGAGTTCTAGTCACCCCATTGCAGGAAGAATGTGGAAAGGGTGCAGGGGTTTACCAGAATTAGGGGATTCTGTATTAGGGGATATTAGGGGATATTATCTACAGGGAGAGATAGGACAGACTTGGATTATTTTCTCTGGAAGGCTGAAGTTTGCAGGGAGTCGATAAAAGTGCATAAGATTTCAAGAGCCATAGATCGGGTGGACAGTCAGAACCTTCTTCCCAGAATATAAATATTAAAGATTTGAGGGCACAGCTTTAAGGTGAGAGGCAAAGTTTGAAGGAGATGTGCAGCAAGTTATTTTTACACAGAGGGTGGTGAGTGCCTGGAATGCATTGCTGGGGGGTGATGGTGGAGGCAGATACGATAGTGGCGGTTAAGGGGCTTTTGGATAGGCACATGGATATGCAGGGAATGGAGGGATATGGATTATGTGCAGGCAGATAAGGGTTGGTCTTCGCATCATGTTCGGCACAGACAGTATGGGACAAAAGGCCTCTTCCTTGCTATCCTATCCTATATTTTAAATGTGGTGAGCCTGTGGACTTCATTGCCACAGACAGCTGTGGAGGCCAAGTTAATGGGTATTTTTAAGGTGGAGATTGACAGATTCTTGATTAGTACGGGTATCAAGGGTTCTGGGGAGAAGGCAGGAAAATGGGGTTGAGAGGGAAAGAGATCAGCCATGATCAAATGGCGGAGTAGACTCGATGGGCCTAATTCTGCTCCTATGATTTATTAACCTCTCTATGACAGTCCTTAAAAGTAAATCATTGCAGCTCAAAGTACTTCAGAGTGGAGGTCTGAGTTACATGATAAGGTCTGTATAAACGAAAACTTCGCTATTCACTTAAAAATAGTAAGCCAATTGCTGGGTATGGTGATTCATTTCCAAACCGAATAACATCTTAATTTCCATGGCGTGCTTAATTCTACATCTGTCCTCACGAATCTGCTCGCACTATTTAACTTGTCTTGTGAGCTATGTGAAGAAGGGCTTATACCTTTATTGACCGTCACATTTCCCAGAACTAATGAAGACCTCTGCTGAGTGCGTTTGTCACTGTAATATGGGAAACAGTGAGCCTAAGTTATCCGAATAGAATATGCAGCTCCTCAGCCCACAAATTGCAATGTGATAGTGATCTGTTCTAGCAGTTATGTTGAGGGATAAATATTGGCCAGGGCTTTCCCTCTTTGCTTTCTTGCAACAGTGTTTTTATGTCTCACTATTTGAAATGGTATCTGAGTAAGCCAGCAAGACCTGAGTTTAATTAATTAAGGTGAGAGGGGCAAAGGAGATGTGCAGGGCAAGTTTTTTTTTACACAAAGTGTGGTGGGTGCTTGGAGTTTCGGGTCAGGTCAAGTTGGGGTTGTTTTTGTATGTACAACAATGGTGAGGTACATGTGCAGTGAGAAACTTGCTTGCAGCAGCATACAGGCACATAGACCCAGACAACACACAAAAATATTAATAATACATAAATTGTACGAAACAGTGAAAAGAAAAACATTGCAAAAAGTCCAAGGTAGTGCAAGAGGTGGCCCGTGGTGTTCTTCTGCTGAGGTAAGATTAGGGATGTACAGGTCAGTGTTCTGGGACATCAGACTTCTGTATCTCCTGTCCGATGGTAGCAGTGGGAAGAAAGGACGCAGTACCTCATGAAAATGGTGGGGAGGGCTGTGTCAGTGATGGAGCGGCCTGAGTCCACCACTCTCTATAGCCTCTGATGTTGTGTGTTGGAATTGCTGTACAAAAACCCTTCATCATTGGAAGAGGGAGGGGGGAGGGGGGGGGAGAGAGGGGGAGAGGGAGGGGGAGGGGGAGGGGGAGGGAGAGAGAGAGAGAGAGAGAGAGAGAGAGAGAGAGAGAGAGAGAGAGAGAGAGAGAGAGAGAGAGAGAGAGAGAGAGAGAGAGAGAGAGAGAGAGAGAGAGAGAGAGAGAGTAATAATAATAATAATAATAATAATAATTAAGGTAGATGGAGCAAAAGCAATACCTTTGTGCTGCAGCCTAGGATTGCCAAGGTCACATTGCTATTTACAGAGCTGTCTGGCTGATGGAATAATACAAGTTGTTACAGGTTGTCAGACAGAGGATGGAGAGAAGGAGAGATGGCGTGAGAGAGAAAGCGAGAGGGGGAGAGGGAGAGAGTTCAGCTTTGTTTGTGTGTCTTGCTGCTTTTTCGTATGGCTGTATGGTCATTCGCATATCACTGTGCCTTAATTGGTACATGTGACAATAAAAAACCTTTGACAGCTTTAAACTTTTTCCACGGGTTCGATATTACCTATGAGTGCTGTCTGTACGGAATTTGTACGTTCTCCCTGTGACCGCGTGGGTTATCTCCGGTTTACTCCAACATTCCAAAAATGTGCATGTTTGTAAGTTAATTGGCTTCTGTAAATTGTCCCTATTGTGCAGGATAGAAATAACGTACGGGTAATCGTCGGTCGGTATGAACTCTGTGGGCCAAAGGGCCTGTTTCCACGTTGTTTCTCTGAAAACTAAGAAATAAAAATAACACCAAGGTGTACTTCCTGAATTCTCCTCGAAACCACGTCAGATCATGTCAGGCTTGTCCAAGCCGCAAAGTATAAGATAAGCCTTGCATTTTCTCACTGTATATTTATCCCTTAAACTACTAGAGGATCTGTGCGTCCGCTGTCTGCCAGGATACCTGATAGGCCAGAGGAGATTGATATTGTGCTGGAAAACAGATAGGATAGTTTCAATGTCCATGATAATTCATATTGGATGCTGAGACAGTGTGTTGACTTCAGCTGTTTTTTTGGAATCAACAGAGAGCTAACCTGGCCTGTGACCAGGGGAGACAAGACTGGTCAGGGGAAATGGAGTAGAACTAGAAAGTGATGCAATGAATGGTGTGTTAATACTTTAAATTTTCTCAAGAGCTATCATTCGCTCCTTAACTCGGCAGATGACCGTGAACCTGTGAGGGCAGTGTAAACAGGGTTTGTACACAAGTTATGCCAGCCATCCGAGAGGATCTCCCCAGCTATTCCTAGCACCGTGATTTCATTGTGTTATTGGTAGACGGTTGGCACGAAGTGCAACTCTGATGCAGAACGCTGAGAGGCAAAATGACTGATTGTATTATCCAATCTAACCCGCAAGTAAGATTAACCTGAATTAAAGTTCATCTTTTTTTTTAGAATAGTTTATTGTCACATGTACCGAGCGAGGTACAGTGAAAAGCTTTTGTTGCGTGCTATCCAGTCAGCAGAAAGACAATACATGATTACAATCAAACCATCCAGTGTAGAGGTACAAGGTAAAGGGAATAACAGAAATAACGTTTAGTGCAAGATAAATCCAGTAAAGTCCGATCAAAGATAGTCCGTTGGTCTCCATTGAGGGAGATAGTAGCTCAGGAGTGCTCTCTAGTTGTTGGTAGGCTGCCTGATAATAGCTGGAAAGAAACTGTCCCAGAATCTAGGGGTGTGTGTATTCACATTTATATACCTTTTGCCTGATGGAACAGGGGAGAAGAGGGATTGGCCAGGATGAGGCTCGTCCTTGATTATGCTGGTGGCCTTGCCGAGGCAACGTGTGGTGTAAATGGAGTCAATGGAAGGGAGGTAGGTTTGTGTGATGGTGTGGGCTTCGTCCACAATTCTCAGCAATTTCTTGCGGTCCTGGGTGGAGCTGTCCCCAAACCATGCTGTGATGCATCCCGATAAAATGCTTTCTAAGGCACTTCATATCATATCATAGCATATATATACAGCCAGAAACAGGCCTTTTCGGCCCACCAAGTCCGTGCCGCCCAGCGATCCCCGTACATTAACACTATCCTACACCCACTAGGGACAATTTTTACATTTACCCAGCCAATTAACCTACATACTTGACCTGGAGGGGAGAATTTTACTCTGGTCTTCGCTATTGATCATTCACAGATGAATCCACCTTTGATAGGTAGCACTAAATGTGGATGCAAAGTTGGTTGACACTGATACTCACCTCTGTGTGGGTTGCATTGAAACCATTTGAAATGAATAGGTGGAGCCAAGTAGAACTCGTGGCCAATATTTTCATGCATACTTAGTACTTGCAATTTGAAATAATTGGTTGTTGATTTAAAGACAGAGCATGGAAACAGGATCTTCGGCCCATTGAGCCCATGCTGACCATCGATCATCCATTCCCACTAGTTCCGTTAACCCACTTTCTTACACACCAGGGACAATTTACAATTTTATCAAAGCCGATTAACCTGCAAGAGTGTGGGTGGAAACCGGAACATCCGGAAAAAGCCCATACAGTCACGGGGAGGATGTACAAATTCCATACAGACAGCACCCAAAGTCAGGATCGAACCTGGGTCTCTGGCGCTGTGAGGTAGCAACTCTACCGCTGCGCCACCGTACTGCCCCTTTGTTGTTCGAGAAAACTTTTGTTGGAGCATTCACCAAAATCCTATCCCACATCAAGGTACAACAGAGGAACTTTCCTTGAGGCTCATTCTAAATGTATTCCTTAGTCAATACCAAAAGGAAAATAATGGATCATTTATTTTAATGCTGTCTCTTGAATTTCCCGTGTGCCAAGCAGTTGCTGTTTTCTACACCACATTTCAAAAGTACTCAATTGGATACAAATCACACTGAGACATGTTGTGGTTTTGAAAAGTACCACATAGACAAGTCTTCTTTTCAACTCTGCACGCAAGTTCTTTCTTGCAAATTAACACATATATCCGGTAAACACAAA
The DNA here is from genome assembly GCF_053455715.1 of Rhinoraja longicauda. Lineage (NCBI taxonomy): Eukaryota > Metazoa > Chordata > Chondrichthyes > Rajiformes > Arhynchobatidae > Rhinoraja > Rhinoraja longicauda. Next base: position 17,362,498 of record NC_135969.1, on the reverse strand, counting down.
ATGCTGGAGTAACTCAGCGGGACCCGATAAAAAGGAAGAGAATTTTAACACAGATGAAAAAATTGGAAGTGGATATAGCTTTCTTACAAGAAACACATCTAACGGAAAAAGAACATCAAAAGTTAAAGAGAGACTGGGTAGGAAGTTTGGTAGCATCTTCTTTTAATTCAAAAGCAAGAGGGGTTGCGATCCTCTTTAAGAAAACGCTACCAATTAAGATACAAAATATTGTAAGTGACCCAGTAGGTAGATTTATAATCGTACATTGTCAAATTTTCTCAGAATTGTGGACTTTAATGAATATATATGCACCAAATACAGATGATGAGAAGTTTGTGCAGGATACTTTTCTAAATCTAGCGGAAGCACATGAAAATATATTGATAGGGGGAGATTTCAATTTTTGTTTAGATCCAGTAATGGATAGATCATCAAGGACAACGACAAGGACAAGAGCAGCGAAGACAACCTTGAATTTAATGGAAAGTTTAAATTTAATAGATGTTTGGAGGAAAAGCCATCCCAAGGAAAGAGATTACTCTTTTTATTCCAATAGACATGATACATATTCTAGAATAGATCTATTTTTGATTTCAGCTCAATTAAGCGGTAGAATAATACAAATAGATTACAAGGCTAGATTGTTATCGGATCACTCACCATTATTAATGAAAATTACGATGCCAGATAAAGAACAATCAGTGTATAGATGGAGACTCAACTCTTTACTATTGAAAAGGCAAGACTTTTGTGATTTTATTCGAGGACAAATTGAATTATATTTGGAGACAAATTTAAATTCAGTGGATGATAAATTTATTGTATGGGATGCAATGAAGGCTTATTTGAGAGGCCAAATTATAAGCTACTCATCTAAGATAAAAAAAGACTATAGGAAGGAATCTGAAAGATTAGAAAAAGAAATCACTGTATTAGAAAAAGACTTACAGAAAACTTCTTCAGATACAAAAAAAACACAACTTGCAAATAAAAAATTTCAATACAATACATTACACACTCACAGAACTGAAAAACTAATATTACGAACTAACCAAAGATATTATGAATTAGGAGAAAGAGCGCACAAGGTATTGGCATGGCAACTGAAAGAAGAACAAATATCAAGAACAATAAATTCAATTAGAACAGATCAGAACATTATTACTTATAAACCTAGAGAAATCAATGAGGTATTTAAGCAATTCTACACTAATCTGTACCATTCTGAATCTGAAAAGGATGAAATTAAGATAAATAATTTTTTATCCAAGATACGATTACCAACAATTTCTAACGAGGAGCAGATGGGACTAAATGCCTCCTTTACTTTGAGAGAGGTGGAGGAAGTACTATATTCTTTACCAAGTAATAAATCTCCAGGGGAAGATGGTTTTCCGCCTGAGTTCTATAAAAAATTTAAAGAGTTGTTGTTACCACTATTTATGGAAGTGATACATCAAGCGGAGAAAACATCTACATTACCAGACTCCTTCTCATTGGCAATTATAACTGTAATTTAAAAAAAAGGGAAAGACCCTTTAAATGCATCTTCTTGTAGACCAATATCATTGTTGAATGCAGATTATAAAATAGTTGCTAAACTTTTAGCAAGGAGATTGGCAGAATATTTACCGAAGCTGGTTAAAGAGGACCAAACTGGATTTGTCAAAAAAAGGAAAATATCTGATAATGTAGCAAGATTTATAAGTATTTTACATTTAGCACAGAAAAGAAAGGAATTGAGCATAGCTGTTGCTTTGGATGCTGAAAAGGCGTTTGACAGATTAGAATGGGATTTTTTATTTAAAGTATTAGAGAAGTACCGATTAGGAAATAGTTTTATTAACTGGGTAAAAGCTCTTTATAAACAACCTAAAGCCAAAGTGGTGACAAATGGCCAATCTTCTCAATCATTTAATTTGGAAAGATCTAGTAGACAGGGATGTCCCCTGTCACCGGCTTTATTTGTATTGGCCATTGAACCTCTGGCAGAGCTAATAAGATCAGATTTAGATATTAAAGGATTTAAAGTTAACCAGGAAGATCACAAAATTACGTTATTTGCAGATGATGTCTTAATTTGTCTTACTAGACCATTGGAATCCTTAAGAAAGCTATATTTCAGACTGGAAGAATATGGGAAAGTATCAGGATATAAAATTAATAAAGATAAAACTGAAATAATGCCTCTTGTTGAAGGCAATTATGATCAATGTAAAAGAGAAAGTCAGTTTAAATGGCAAAAAGAAGGCATTAAGTTTTTAGGAGTTAAAGTAGATAATAAGTTAAATAATTTGTATAAATTAAATTATAACCCACTAATAAAAAAAATAGATGAGGATCTGAAGAAATGGATGAATCTTCCAATTACATTGATAGGGGGAGTTAACTGTGTTAAGATGAATATTTTTCCAAGGATACAGTATTTATTTTCAACACTGCCTATACCTTTGCCAAATAAATTTTTCCAAGAATTGAACAAAACTGTAAGGAATTTTCTTTGGAAAGGTAAAATGCCAAGAGTGTCTCTGGAACAATTAACATGGAAATTTGAATTAGGTGGATTGCAATTACCAAATTTTTAAAATTACTGCCTGACAGCGCAAATGAGTTTTATTTCATCCTTTTATCAAGAGGATGGGAAAACAGCATGGGTTAAAATTGAAATGGATAAAATAAAAAAGTCTTGTCCAGAAGAATTTATATATAAATGGGAAGCGAAGATATTAGTTAAGGATAAAGAGTCACCCTTGCTAAAACATTTAATTAACACATTGTTGAAAATAGTTAAAGTTAAGGATAAAAAAAAATTTTTAACAGCTAAAACTCCATTAGTAAAAAATGGATTATTGCCGTTTGCTTGGAATAATCAAATACTACAACTCTGGGAACAGAAGGGTATTAAAAATATAGGAGATTGCTATGAAGGGAATATCTTTTTGACATTTTCTCAATTGAGAAATAAATATCAAATTCCAGGGAATAGTATTTTTTTCTATTATCAATTACAATCTTTTTTAAGGGAAAAGTTAGGAAATTCAATGTCTCTATTTCAGATTAAAGGAATCGAATCCTTGATTCAGGGTAAGGGAATTAAAATTTTTATATCATCAATGTATAAACTACTACAGATAGCTAGTCCAAAGATAGGAATTAATAAAGCAAGACAAAGATGGGAAACAGATCTTAATATTATTATTGATGAACCAAGTTGGGAAAGACTGGGTCTAGATATTATGAAAAATACTATTAATGTGAGGTATAGCTTAGTACAGTATAATTTTTTGCAGCAACTATATTTAACCTCGGAAAAATTAAATAAATTTAGACTAAACTTAACTGAAAGGTGTTTTAGATGCAACCAAGACGTGGGCACTTTTATACACTCTACATGGGCATGTCAGAAGGTAATTCCTTTTTGGCAAGACCTAAAAAAGTTCTTAGATCAATTGATGAATAAGATCATACCAATGGATCCAAGGTTGTTTTTGCTAGGAGATACAAAAGGAATAACACCAAAGCTAAGTTTTGATAAACATCAGGAAAGATTTCTCAAAATATCATTAGCAGTAGCAAAAAAATGTGTCGCGGTTACATGGAAAGAACAAAATGAAATAAGATTCGAAAGATGGCATGCAGAAATGCGGAGTTGTATCCCATTAGAAAAAGCAACGTATAATCTGAGAAATAGATATGACTTCTTTTTGAAGGTGTGGAACCCATTCATGGCAAAGTTAGGATTAAGAATAGGAAGTATTTAAACTCAAGATTGCTTTGTTACCTAGCAAGAATTTTAAAAGAAATTACTCGGAAGTGACCCCCTCGGGACTCCAGGTTTCTTTCTTTCTCTCTTTCTTCTGCTTTTTCTTTTTCCTTCTTTTTAACTGAGGGGTGGGGGGGCGGGGGGGGTGGGGGGAGGGGAGAAAATACAGAACAATACGTGTATAATCGAAGTTATAGTTAGTGACTATTGTTTACTATTGTTTACTATGGAATGTATAATGTATAACGTATGAGTTCTGTTAAAACTTAAATAAAATATTTAAAAAAAGAAAAAAAAGTAACTCAGCGGGACAGGCAGAATCTCTGGAGAGAAGGAATGGGTGACCCTTCTTCAGACCTATATAAGTCCGGTTTTGGACGGCTTATTATTGTCATGTGTACAATGAAAAACCATGTTTTGCTTGTTAGACTTTAAAACTGTAATGATACAGCACGGAATCAGGCCCTTCATCCATCAAGTCCATGCTAGCCCAGGGACAATTTACAATGTTACCAAAGCCAATTAACCAACAAACTTGTACGTCTTTGGTGTGTGGGAGGAAACCGGAACACCCGGATAACACTGACATGATCACAGGAAGAATACACAAACTCCATGCAGACAGCACCCTTAATCAGGATTGAACCTGGGTCTCTGGTACTGTAAGGCAGCAACTCCACCGCTGCACCACTGTGCCGGCCTTATTATCCAGTCAAGTCATACTGTACATGAGTACATCAGGTAGTGCCAAAGACAAAACAAACATAATGCAGAAAATAGTGTCACAGATACAAAGAAAGTGCAGATTTTAAAAGGTGCAAAGGCTATAATAAGGTAGATTGGGAGATCATGACTTCTTTCTAACAGAAAGTTAGAAAGTTTCTTCTGTCTGTACGGAGTTTTATGTTCTCCCTGTGACAGTGTGGGTTTTCTCTGGGTTCTCCGGTTTCTTCCCACAATTGAAAGACGTACAGGGTTGTAGGTTAATTGGCTTCTGTAAATTGTAAATTGTCCTTAGTGTGTAGGATGGTGCTAGTGTACGGGGATCGCTGGTCGGTGCGGACTCGGTGTGCTAAAGCTGTTCTTGAATCTGGTGGTATATGTTTTCAGGTTTTTTTGCCTGATGGGAGAAGGGAGAAGAAAGAATGTCTATGATATCACCCATTTTAGTGTCAACTGTAAACTCACTAATCATGCCTTGTACATTCTCATCCAAATCATTGATGTAAATGACAAACAGCAATGGGTCCAGCACTGATCCCTGAGGCACACCACTCGTCACAGGTCTCCAGTCTGAAAAACATCTCTTATTGCTCTCAAGGGATATGCTTGATCCCAGCTACCTATACTTGCCATATGCTTGCTTCTTTTTACAGACCAGAACCTATATCTCCTCATCAACCAGGGATCCTACTGATGCTCTTCACTCTAACAGGACCATACTGTCTGTGAACTTTCCCTCCCACTTTCCAGATATCCCTTGACCTGGAAAAAGCCTCAGCAAATCAACCTTTGCAAGTTCCTGTCAAAATGAGCCTTACCCCAATTTAGGTCTTTAACGTGACCAGTCTTATCTTTTTCCATAACTATTTCAAAGAAGGCACAGTGGCACAGCTAGTAGAGCTTCTGCCTCACAGCGCCAGAGACCCCGGTTCGATCCTGACTACGGGTGCTTGTCTCCATGGAGTTTGTACGTTCTCCCCGTGACCTGCGTGGGTTTTCCCCAGGAGCTTCGGTTTCCTCCCACACTCTAAAGATGTACAGGTTTGTAGGTTAATCGGCTTCAGTTAAATTGTAAAGTTGTATCTGATGTGTATAGGATTGTGTTAATGTGCAGGCATTGCTGGTCGGTGCGGACATGATGGGCCGAAGGGCCAGTTTCCGCACTGTATCTCTAAACTAAACAGAAGAAATTTCCTCCAGGTCCATTCTAAATTTATTCCTTAATCAATATCAAAAGCAAAAATATTGGATTGTTTATTTTGAAGCTGTTTCTGGAGCTTCTTGTGTACTAAGTAGTTGTTGTTTTCTGTACCACACTTCAAAAGTACTCATTTGATTACAAATCTCTTTGAGAAACGAAGTGGTTTTGAAAAGTAACTCTTAGACAAATCTTCCTTCCAACTCTACAAGCAAGATCTTGCCTGCAAGATAGCTTGTATAACCGGTATTGGTCTTGGTATATTATTGTCACATGTACCGAGATACAATGAAATCTTTGTTTTGCATCTATCCACGCAAATCACACCATACAGGATTACATCAGGTGGTGCTAAAGTAAATATAAACAGGGTGCAGAATATAGTGTTGCAACTACAGTGAAAGTGTAGAATTTTAAAAATGCAAGGGTCCCAAATGAGGTGGATTGGAAGATCAAAAATTGATCCTTAGCATATCAGAGGACCCTTCAAGAGTTTGATAACAGTGGCAAAGCAGCTGTTCCTGAATCTGGTGGTATGTGCGTTCAACCTGTTGTATATTCTTTCTGATGGAAGAGGAGAGAAGAGAGAATCTTCTGTGGGCAACTTGATTGTAATCATGCATTGTATTTTTGCTGACTGGATAGCACACAACAAAAAACTTTTCGCTGTACCTTGGAACATGTGATGATAATGTGATAAACTGAACTAAGCTAATAAACTAAACTTTATCGGACTTCAATGTTATATCTTGTACAGAATGTTGTATTCTTTATGCTTTAACTGTGCACTGTGGATAGCTTGATTGTCATCATGTATAGTCTTTTCTTTGACTGGATAGCACACAAACAAAAGCTATTCACTGTACCTTAGTACACTTGACAATAATAATTTCTGTACTTAGACAGTGGTGAATCTGTGGAACTCATTGCCACAGATGGCTGTAGAGGACATCATTGGGTATTTTTAAAATGGAGATTGATAGATTCTTGATTAGTAAGTGTGTCAAGGGTCATGGGGAGAAGGCAGGAGAATGGGGTTGAGAGGGAAAGATAGATCAGCCATGATTGAATGGCAGAGAGGACTCGATGGGCCAAATGCCCTAATTCTGTTCCTATGACTGATGAACTTATGAACTCTTGCCTCTCTCAATTATCTGGGAGAGATCCCAACAGGTCTTTGCAGTCTGAATGTCAACACCTCCTCCTTCTTAATCTTAAATTGGAACAAACCTAGCAGCCTCAGTTATCAAACATACACTGGTGAATTCAATGAAGATTAAATGTCATGATTGTTGTTAAAAATGTGCTAAATTAAATGATAGTCCTTAGTTACTCAAAGACTTAAGCTCTGGAATCCCTTCCCTAAATCTTTCCATTTCGTTAACTCTTAGTCCTCTTTTCAGACTCTCTTTACCCTCTATCTCCTTTTATGGTTTACTGTACAAGTTCATTTAATATTTGTGGCATGTAGTGCCTTGGGATGGATGCTTAGCTCCTTTAAAGGCAGTATAAATACAGGTCACTGTTGCTTGGGTGTCAGTTATGGAGTGCTGATCACTTGTTGACTAACTAAATACGAGATTGCAATCCAACAGGGAGATCCTGCCTATAAGTCACACGGAGCAAATCAAACAGCTTACTTAAAGGCTTTACTGACAACCATTAACGAAATATTTACTTAGTTCCTCTTCAGTTAGTCACCACTGAGCAAACAAGATGTGGACAGTTTCATAGTTTGAAAAGCCGGTGGATGAAGGCTTCAACAACAGAAGTGATTATCGTCTGAGAAGGTTTGCCATGGCAATGGGCTGGAATGGTGCAAGTGAGCTGGCCAAACAGAAATACCGCTTTGATTGGCAAGACATTGACAGATTGGAAGCACGGGAAAGCAGCGCAGTGTGCAGCTGGTAGTGCTGCTGTCTCACAGCGCCAGAGGACCCGGGTTCGATCCTGGTCCGGAGTGCTGTCCGTATGGAGTTTGCACACTCTCCCTGTGACCGTGTGTGCGACGGTGTCCTCCCTCGTCCCAAAGACGTGCAAGTTTGTGGGTTAATTGTCCCTCTGTAGATTGCCCCTAGTGTGTAGGGAGTGGATGAGAATATGGAATAACATAGAACTAGGAAGAACGGGTGTATGAAGAAACTGCAGATGCTGATTTACACCGAAGATAGACACTGAGTGCTGAAGTAAATCAATGGGTCAGGCAGCATTCTGGATCTTCCTTTTCTCCAGAGATGCTGCTTGACCTGCTGAGTTACTCCAGCACTTTGTGTCTATCTTAGTGCAAATGGATGATCGATGGTCGGCGTGGACTCGACGGGTCAAAGGGCTTGTTTCCATGCTGTATCTTTCAATCATTCGACAAAAACAGTGAAATCAAGTATTAAAGTCAAAGGAAGTGCAATTTCTGTGACGGCATTTGCTGGCACCTCTAAAACATTAAACATCGTTATTTCATTTTCCAGACACGTGACGCGTATGTTCATTGATCATGTGTACCAGCACCTTATTGTCGACAAAAGAAACACAGGACAAAGCTGATGATTTTTCTACAAATTCAGTTGAAAAGCTACAATGATGTTACATAAACAAATTCCCTCTGTTTTCTATATATTTATCTGTGTTGTCCATCTTATTCAGGCTTGTCCAGCCAAGCCATTGCAGTTGCTTCATTGTCCATGGGTGATTTTTCTTAATCAGCCTTTATTATTTTATATACCCTGCAATCTTCCCTTTTTGTAGGCTGCTTTGTTCAAAGGCCTTTCTTTGTATCAAAATAGGTCACATTTATTGCCAGAACACTGGGTGTTGAGAGAGATAAGAACACAGGTCCTTTCAACCTCTGGGATTAGTTGCCGCAAATCAAACAAGAAGAAATGTTAATAGTTCCACATTAAAACTGTGACTCACAGGTCTTATGAAATACATTCTGTCTCAAGGCTAAAACATTTCAGTGAACCTGATGCCTTACCATTCCCACTGCATTGTCTGATCTTCTTGCCATGGTCAACAGGGTTTGAAGATGGCAGATCAAGTCTTAAATATCTGAAGCAGGAATTACTCATTTTGTGGGAAGAAATTGTTAGCTTATCCCTCTGCACTCTTGGATCATAAAGATAACTTCTGCCAATGTCACCAGCTCCATAAAAACCCATGTTGAACATAAAGTCATAAAGTCGGACAGCCCTTCAGCCCAACTCGTCCATGCCAACCAAGATGGCCCATCTCAGCTAGTCCCATTGACCTGTGTTTGTCCCATATCCCTCAGAACGCTTCATATCCGTGTACCTATCCAAAGTTATTTTAAATGCTGTTTTTGAACATGTCTCAGGTATCTCCTCTGGCAGTTCTTTCCATATACCCACAAGTCACGGATGCCAGGAAAAGAGCGATAGAAAACCAGGATGTGAAAGATGCAAGACTTGGAGGAAAGTTTGGATCACAAAGGTTTGCAAGGAGGGAAAAAACTCACTGGTACTTGAGGTTCTTCTCAAATTGAAACATGTTTCTCATCCTCCAGTCACAGATTTCACTTCGTTATTTACTTACTCAGTCTAACGGCCCCTTTTAAATTATCCGCTTACATAGTAAATAATGCCTGACTAGATATGTTTGTACATGGTGGATTATGGATCATATTATTATCTATGACAAATATAAATGAAAGCTGACACAAACATAAAATGAAGGAGAATAGACTCTGCAATGGTTCCAGGAAATGAAAATCCTTATGGAAAGGCTTAGTGCGGCACAGTGGTGCAGCGGGTAGACCTGCTGCCTCACAGCTCCAAAGACCCAGGATTGATCCTGACCTGACGTTCTGTCTGTGTGGAGTTTGCACGTTCTCCCATGATGAATTTTGGATGTAGCCTAGTCCATCACGTAAGCCAACCTCCCGCCCCGCCCCGCCCCCGCCCCAACACTTCACGCTGCCTCAGGAAAGTACCAACAATGTCAAGGACACTCAATCCTCTGTCATTCCCTCTTCTCCCCTCTCCCATCGGGCAGAAGCTACAAAAGCTTGAAAGCACGTACAACCAGATTCAAAACAGCTTCTTCCCCAACTCAGACCTTTGAATGGATCTCTCATACACTAGAGATGAATTCCCCTGTCTTCCAATCTACCCCTTGCACTTTTTAAAATCTGCACTTTCTCAGCAGCTATAACACTATAAGGTCATAGGGTCATAAATGAGAAGAGTCGAATTAGGTCATTCTGCCTATCAGGTCTACTCTGCCATTCAATCATGGCTAATCTATCTCTCCCTCCTAACTCCATTCTCCTGCCTTCTCCCCATAACCTCTGACACCTGTACTAATCAAGAATCTATCTATCTCTGCCTTAAAAATATCCACTGACTTGGCCACCACAGCCTTCTGTGGCAAAGAATTCCACAGATTCACCAACCTCTGACAAAAGAAATTTCTCCTCGTTTCCTTCCTAAAAGAACATCCTTTAATTCTGAGGTTATGACCTCTAGTCCTAGACTCTCCCACTAGTGGAAACATCCTCTCCACATCCACTCTATCCAAGCCTTTCACTATTCTGTATGTTTCAATGAGGTCCCCCCATATTCTTCTAAACTCCAGCGAGTACAGGCCGAGTGCCGACAAACACTCATTATAGGTTAACCTACTCATTCCTGGGATTATTCTTGTAAACTTCCCCCTGGACCCTCTCCAGAGTCAGCACATCCTTCATTAGATATGGTGCCCAAAATTGCTTACAATATTCCAAGTGTGGCCTTACCATCGCCTTATAGAGCCTCAGCATTACACCTCTGTTTTTGTAAACAAGCCCTTTTGAAATAAATGCTAGCTTTGAGTTTGCTTTCTTTACTACTGATTCGACTTGCAGATTAACCTTTTGGGAATCCTGCACCAGTACTCCCAAGTCCCTTTGCACCTCCGATTTCTGGATTAGAAAATAGTCAACGCCTTTATTCCTACTACCAAAATGCATGACTCCGCACTTTGCTACACTATATTCCATCTGCCACTTCTTTGCCCACTCTCCCAACCTATCCAAGCCCTTCTGCAAAGTCCTTGCTTTCTTTACACTACCTGTCCCCCAACTATTTTCGTATCATCCGCAAACTTGGCCACAAAGCCTTCAATCCCCTCATCCAAATCATTAATATACAACATGAAGAGTAGTGGCCCCAGCACCGACCCTTGCGGAACTCCTCTAGTCACTGGTAGCCAACCAGAAAAAACTTGCTTTATACTAGATCTGGCGCTCTGTTTAATTTCTCTTTAGGATTAGCTGATGCACGCATGTACAGGTAGACACAAAATGCTGGAGTAACTCAGCGGGACATGCAGCATCTCTGGAGAGAAGGAATGGGTGAATCAGTCTGAAGAAGGGTCACGACCCGAAACATCACCCATTCCTTCTCTCCAGAGATGCTGCCTGTCCCGCTGAGTTACTCCAGGATTTTGTGTCTACCTACGATTTAAACTTCTTTCCTACGCACTCATGATTAGTATGATTTACGTGGATAGACGTGGATAGACGCAAAATGAGGTTTTTCACTGTATCTCTGTACACGTGACAATAATAAATCAAGATTAATACCAAATGTAAATGTTATTTTGCAGGCATGATCTCGCCTGCAAAGTCGAAAGGAAGATTGGTTATTGTGGTACTGTTCGAAACCACGACATGTCTCAGTGTGACTAACAACCAAAATGAGTACTTTTGAAATGTGGTGCAGAAAACAACACCGCCTAGCACACAGGAAGCCCAGGAAGCGGCATCAAAATGAACCAATACCAATTGAATTGAATTGAATTGATTGAATAAATTTTATTAGCCAAATATGTATACATACCAGGAATTTGTTTGGTGCTTTGCTCACAAGTACCAACACGATATACAATAGAAAATTAAAAATAAAACATTATAATTTAAACATGTGAAGAATGAAATAAAATGCCAGAGCAAAAGGAGGCTACAGACTTTTGGTTATTGAGTAGAGCTACTGCTCGTGGAAAAGAGCTGTTTTTATGTCTGGCTGTGGCGGCTTAAGTCCAGAGTAGCCTTCCAGAGGGAAGTGCTTCAAAGAGTTTGTGGCCAGGGTGAGAGGGGTCAGAGATGATCTTACCCGTTCTCTTCTTGGCCCTTGCAGTGTACAGTTCGTCGATGGGGGGGGAAATTGCAGCCAACACCTTCTCGGCTGATCGAACGATGGGCTACAGCCTCCGGATGTCATGCTTGGTGGCTGAGCCAAACCAGACCATGATGGAGAAGGTGAGGACAGACTCTATGATGGCAGTATGAAACTGGACCATCATTGCCTGTGGCAGATTGGGTTTTCTCAGCTGCTGCAGAAAGTACATCCTCTGTTGGGCCTTTTTGATTGTGGAGATTTAAGGTCCCTGGAGATGATGGTTCCAAGGAACTAAATGATTTCACAGATGTGACTGTGGTGTTGTTGATGGTGAGTGGGGGGAGGGGAGGGGGAGCTCTCCTAAAGTCTGCAATCAATTCCACCGTCTTTCGAGCATTGAGCTCCAGATTGTTGCGATGGCACCAGGATGCCAGCTGTGTCACTTCCTGCCTTTAGGCAGATTCCTCCCCATCCTGGATCAGTCCAATCAGGGTTGTGTCATCCACAAACTTGAGAAGCTTGACAGAGGAATTTGTGGAGGTGCAGTCATTGGTGTAGAGAGAGTAAAGGAGAGGGGAGAGTACGCAGCTTTGCGGTGCTCCTATGCTGAAGGTCTGTGGGTCCGAGATGTGCTTTCCCAGCCTCACATGCTGCTTCCTGTCTGTCAGGAAGTTGGTGATCCACTGACAGAGGGGTTCAGGCACAGTCAACTGGGAGAGTTTGGAGTGTAGTAGCTCTGGCACATTGGTGTTGAATGCAGAGCTAAAATCCACAAACAAAATCCTTGCATAGGTCCCTTGTGGTCTCAGTGCTGGAGGATGAAGTGCAGGCCTAGGTGCTGGAGGATGAAGTGCAGACCTAGGTTAATCACAATTAACTCTATTCGCCTCAGCCATTCTCTGAGATATTCCCACCATGTTCTTGGTAAAGATGTCCCTTCTGAATTTGCTGCTTGCTTTCTTAGAAATAATTTTATATTCATGGTTACACAAGGACCCACAGATGCTTGAATCTTCATCGAACACACGTTGCTGGAGTAACTCAGTGGGCCCCACAGCATCTCTGGTGGACGTAGATAGGTGACCCTTCTTCAGACATTGCCTGTCCACGTCCTCCAGAGATAGGGTTGCCAACTGTCCCGCATTTGCCGGGACATCCTGTATTTTGAGCTAAATTTGTTTGTCCCTTACGGGACCGCCCTTGTCCCGTATTAGGCCTGGGGGGCGCTGTAGGCTCGGACACTGTAGGCCCGGACACTGTAGGCCCAGACACTGTAGGCCCGGGGGCAGCTGTAGGCCCGGACAATGTAGGCTAACGGAATGTGTTCGGGGAGCGGGGCCGAGTGTGTTTGCCTAATGGAGGTTGCGTTGCGGGCGGCCATCATTGGTGGAGCGGGAGCATGTGGCCGCCGGCTGGTGAGGTCACATGGGGCGCGGGCGGTGATGTCACCCTTTGTCCCTTATTTGGGAGTAAGATAGTTGGCAACCCTATCCAGAGATGCTGCCTGGCCCACTGAGTTACTCCAGCATTTTGTGTCCAGCAGTCTGGTGAACCTCTTCTGCCCCCTTTACAAAGACTCCACATTCTTCCTGTAATGGGGCAATCAGAACTGCATATAATTTTCCAAATGCAGCCTTATTAGAGTCGTCTAAAGCTTAAAGCCTTAGCTTATTTCAGGTTGACAAACAATGAGTGGATCCATGAAGGGTTCTCACAATTGATAAAGGAAACAATTCACTTCAGACCTTAGAGGTACAGCGTGGAAACAGGCCTTCAGGCCCATCGAGTCTGTGCCTACCAGCGATCACCCCATACAAGTACACTACCGCACGTACAGTACAAGGAACAATTTATAATTTACAGATGCCGATTAACTTACAGACCTGTACGTCTTTGGAGTGTGGGAGGAAACCTTAGCACCAGGAGGAAATTCACACGGTCAAAGGGAGAAGGTACAAACTCTGTACAGACAGCATCCGAGGGCAGGATCGAACCGGGCGCTGTGAGGCAGCAACTCTATCGCTGCGCTCCACTGTGCCTCCGCAATTGATGGGTCACTCTGGAACAGTAAATACCCCCCCCCCTGCCAAAATGCAACAAAAAATTCCATGATCTCTTATAATTAAATATTTATGTGATTTGGTCACCAGAAACAAAGCAGTTTATGGGGATTTTGTGAAATAAAAGAGGGCAGATTGGGGCCCATTTGGCCTGTATCGCTCTGTATGGCACTGAGCAGGTTGCATGCAGAATTCGCTGGGCTGATTCCCTGCTGACATGCTTAAATAAGGATACCGCAGAATGTGTGAGAGAGGTGTAATATCTGTCCTCTACCTCAAAGTTAAATTATGAGGGACCTTGACAGGAAAGATATAATATAATTGATAGAGGGATTAAAAGATTGGGGGAGAATTTATTTTCCTCCAGAAGATGGTGGGGACAGGGAGCTCACTGCCCAAATTAATAGCACTGGCAGATACTGAAAATATTTGGTTGAGTATTTGAATTCTGAAGTCATAGAGTCATAGAGTCATACAGCGTGGAAACAGGCCCTTCGGCCAACTGGCCCACATTGACCAAAATGCCCATCTACACTAGCCCCGCCTGCCTGAGTTTGGCCCATATCCCTCTAAACCTATTCTTTCCACGTACCTGTCTAAAATGGAAAGTGGTGCTGGATTAGATCATTTTTAGGTTTTCATTTTCTTAGTTTTCGTTTTAGTTTTTAGGATAGAACTAGTGTATGGTTTTTTGTTGGTCGGCGCGGACATGGTGGACCGAAAGGCCTGTTTCCACGCTGTATCTCTAAACTAAACTAAACTAAACTAAACCTAACTAAAGGATGGTGATACCAGAACTTGGAACAACAATGAAAAGGGCTTTGAATAAATATTTGGAAAAATGTATGATTGAATGGGAAATATGAAGGAAGGGGAACAATTGGAGAGTGATTTCAAAGAGCAAATAAAATCACGAAGAGCTGAAGGGCCTCCTTCTGAGCTGTGGGTCCAGGGAGGGTAGAACTTTGTCTCTGGATCTAATGCGCTACAATGCTGAGAACTATGCTACTCAGTAGGTCAGTCAGCACCTGTGGAGGGAATGGACAGGTGACGTTTCGGGTCGGCATCCTTCTTCAGACTCATTAGACCAGTTCTTCAGGCTTGCGTATGTAGAAGGGTCCTGACCCGAAACGACGCTATATTCTGCACTCTGTATCTCCTCCTTTGCTCCACCTATTGTGCTTGAGTTGAATGTATTTAATTGATTGGATAAGCATGCAAAACAAAGCTTTTCAATGAACCCCATTACATAAGGCAGTAATAAACCTAAACCTAAACATAGAACAGACAACACTAGAGCAACCCTTCACCACACCTTACACACAAGTTCACACAAGTTATAGGAGTAGAATTAGGCCATTCGGTCCATCGAGTCTACTCTGCCATTCAATCATGGCTGATCTCTGCCTCCTCATCCCATTTTCCTGCCTTAGAAACATAGAAACATAGAAAATAGGTGCAGGAGTAGGCCATTTGGCCCTTCGAGCCTGCACCGCCATTCAATATGATCATGGCTGATCATCCAGCTCAGTAACCTGTACCTGCCTTCTCTCCATACCCCCTGATCCCTTTAGCCACAAGGGCCACATCTAACTCCCTCTTAAATATAGCCAATGAACTGGCCTCAACTACCTTCTGTGGCAGAGAATTCCACAGAAGGTGGCCTTCTCACCATAACCCAAGAACTTGTCTATCTCTGCCTTAAAAATATCCACTGATATCCATGCCTGTGCCAACCTCGATGCCAATCTATCTGATCTATCTTATATAAATGTCTATTAAACATGGCTATTTTATCTGCAAATCTAAGTTAGGGTGTGATTGAGAAATCGGTTAAGTGCACAATTCAATGAAGCGATAAATCAAACAGAAAGGCTTACAGCTTGTTCCTGTTTTGGTGTTTGGTTACATTATCCAGTGAAGTTCGAGGTACTGTGCTATCTTCTACCTCCAGGGCCTAGGGAGTGGTTAAGATTAATTGCTATTTGACACACCTGATGAATGCCCAATGGGAAGTAAGTGTATGCTTGTTGCAACAATTCCTGGAGTTTCCATGACGTAAGTCCTGACATAAAAATATTTTGTTGAAACCCAAGGGAACTGCAGACACTGGAAGCCTGAAACACAAACAGTGCTGAAATAAAAACCCATCTTCGACCTGAAATGTTGGCACATTTCCACAGAGGACGCCTCACTTTCCACAGAGGACCCCTCACTTGCTGAAGGCTTTCGTCATCTTCTGTTTTAAAGATAGTCATAGAGTCATACAGTGTGGAAACAGGCCCTTCGCCCAACTTACCCACACTGACCAACGTGTCCCACATTAATCCCACCTGCCTGCGTTTGGCCCATATCCCTTTAAACCTGTCCTATCCATGTACCTGTCTTTTTCTAAAACATTGCAATAGTCCCTGCCTCAACTACCTCATCCAGCAGCTCGTTCCATACACCCACAATCATTTGTGTGATAAATCTTTCCATTCTAACCTTGAACCTCTGTCCCCTTGTTCTTGATTCCTCTACTCTAGGTAAAAGACTGTGCATTCACCCTATCTATTGTACACACCTTGATAAGATTGCCCCTTATTCTGTTGCGCTCCAAGGAATAAACACTATGCATGAAACCCACAGGGGGTGTTGGCCCCATGTGCCTGTGGTAATTGTGGTCCTTGATGGCCGAGGTCATATTGAGGTGCCTAGATGTGTAGATGATGCACATTGCAACCCCTGTGGGCTGGTGGTAGACAGACTGAAAGTTCAGGGTGATGGATGAGGTGCCAGTCAGCAGGCATGCTTCACCCTGTATGGGTCCAACCTCAAGAGAGTTGTTGGCTCTATACTCATCCGGTTAAATGGAGAGCATTTCATCACGTTCCTGACTTGTGCCTTGTAGGTTGTGGGCATCATTTACAATGATCATGACATTTAAGAAACATTTGGACAGGTACATGGATAGGATAGGTTTTTGAGGAATATGGGGCAAATGCAGGCAGGTGGGACTAGTGTAGATGAAACATGTTGGTCGTCGACATCACTGGATGAAGCTGGTGATGACGAAGAAGACGGACGTGAACGGCGAGGAGCCTGGCCGGTGCGAGAGGGACCATGATCTGGTCTACCGTGACCTCGAGGTTGGCTGCAGGAGGCTCCCCCGGGGAGCAAAGGTGGATGGGCAAGGAGCAGGACGTCGGTTAGACAATAGACAATAGGCAATAGGTGCAGGAGTAGGCAATTCGGCCCTTCGAGCCAGAACCGCCATTCAATGTGATCATGGCTGATCATAGTTTGCTGGTCAATACAGACATCCAAAGAAGGTGACGGCTGGAGGCCCACTGCAGCCTGGGCCTTGCCTGGAATGGGCACTGCTCTTAACAACGAGAGCGCAGATTGGACTTTGAAAATGGTGGTAAAACATGAGGCCTCCTGGATACGGGATCTTTGGACTATTTCTGTACAATTTGCTAATCGGGGATGGCATTTATCGGGGATGGGGATGGTGATGGCTTAGGCATGGCAATACTTTACTGGACTGTTTGTAAGAAAATAATTTCATTGTGTGTTTGCACTTTGCACAAGGGACAATAGAAGCACCATCGAACCATTGATTGCATGCTGTAAGACTTTATGATTCTAAAACTCTATGACAGGCCTTTACATGTCAAGAAGTGATTCAATCAGTGCATGATACAAAGACTCCAACCTACTGTTACAGTTACCATGCTTTTGCAGATGGTTGAGATTGAGTTTCTGCTCAATGTCAATGATTGGGATGTTAGTACTGGAGCTCTATGTACCATAAATATCAAGGCCAAGTGGTTAGACTAGACAGTCATTGTTTGGCACTTTAATGGCACATAATCCACTTGACGAGTTATCCATCCAATACTCTGACGCACTGTGAATGGAAAAGGACAATGTGCAATCAATAGCAACCCCCCTCTTTTTAACTTAAGAAGAAACGTCTAAGATGAAGCAGTAAAAGATGGTTGGACCTGCGTCACAAGGATCTCGTTCATTGTGGAAAATCATTCCCAGGCTCTTCTCTAGTATGTTTTCAAATGAAGGTTTGGCACCAAGGAAACTTTACTTGGCAAGTCACCAAACTTCTTGACTGAAACAACAAGCTTAAAGGAGCACCTTAAAGAAAGAGAGGGAGGGTGACAGGGACAGAAAGGCTGAGGAGGAAATTGCAAAACCTGAGATCTTGGCAGCTACAGGCACGAATGTCAACAGGGAAGCAATTAGAATCAGGATTGTGATGGAGGCTAGATTTGGAGGATAATGGAAATGTTCAGGAGAACATAGAATTTCAAATCAAATGCTGTGCCCAGAGGCGATGTCAGAGAATGGGTCTCGACCTGAAATGATGCCTGTCCATTCCCTCCACAGATGCTGACTGACCCACTGAGTGACTTTGTATTTTACTCATTGTTGGGGCAGCTGGGTTCTAAGGTGACTGGCAGGAAGATGAGAGACTGTTTAAACAGCACGGATTGGGACTGTGAATAAGCCAAAGGGCAGTGAAATTAGAGTGAGACTGAAGTTGTTGTCAGAGCAGTAACATGTGTGATATTACAATGTGGGATTAGTGGATGATGTTCATTTGCGTACAATTATATACTTAATACCTCGGGATTTGTTGGAAACAAACTTTAAAAGATCACGCGAGGAGTTCTTGTAGCCTCCATTGTCAACTGAATCTGCTCATATCCTGAAGAAGGGTCCCAACCCAAAACGTCACCCATCCTTTTTCCTCAGAGATGCTGCCTGACCCGCTGAGTTACTCCAGCACTTTGTGTCTATCTCTGTTTATATCTTCGGCGGTCTCAACTTGCCCAAAGCAAAACTAAAAGTTTCATGAATATACAAATTCTGATGTCTTAACAATACTGATTACAGCTGCCTGTCAAGGGTTGAAATAGTAGTTGGCGGCATCTCAGTTCTCAGTGTGTCAGTTAATAATGAATAATTATGCCTGCATCTATTTTTATTCTATATAGAGAGTTGTGCATGCAGCCCAGTCCATCACTGACCAGACGCCCCACCGATTACTCCATCTACACTTCACACTGCCTCGGAAAAGCAGCGATCATAATCAAAGACTTGTCCCATCCCGATCATTCCTTTGTCTCCCTGCTTCCATCGGACAGCAGGAACAGAAGCTTGAAAGCGCACACCGCCACTCAGGAACAGCTTCTTCCCCTCTGTTATTAGCTTTTTGAACGGTCCTTCGACAAGCTTTACTTTACCCTTTAGACTTTAGAAATACAGGAAACAGGCCCTTCGCCCACCAAATCCTCGCCAATAAGCAATCACCTCGTACACTAGCACTTTCCTCCTACGCACGCAGGACAATTTATGACTTTTACCAAAGCCAATTAGCCTACAAACCCGCACTACTTTAGAATGTGGGAGGAAACCAGAACACCCGGAGAAAACAGGTGGTCACAGGGAAAATGTACAAACTCTGTACAGACAGAACCCATAGTCAGGATCAAACCTGGGTCTCTGGTGCTGTAAGGCAGCAACTCTATCGCTGCACCACTGTGCTGCACCGATAGTTACTGTAGCGAGTGCACTGTTTGATTCTCCTCTAGCCCATTTCGGACATTGGATTTCATCTTTGGGACTGATGTGCAACAATGCTGAGATCTATATTCTGCACTCTGTATCTTCCCCTTTGCTCTACCATTTGTACTTGAGTGTGGCTTGATGGTATTTACGTAGAGTGTAATCTAGATTGGATAGCATGCAAAACAAAGCTTCTTACTGTACCTCGGTACATGTGACAATAATGAACCACCACCACAGCATAAGCTGCAGAAAGTCTTGCTGACAATGAGACCATCCCTCCACTCTTCTTGATGCTTGCCGTGGTCTGCTGTCAGAACCCTTCCAAGGGGTTGGTATAGTTTTGTGCACTCAACATGGCATCCATGCATGTTATCGGATGGCACTGTGGTGCAGTGGTAGAGTTGCTGCCTTATAGCACCAGAGACCCGGGTTTGATCCTGAATACAGATGCTGTCTGTACGGAGTTTGCACGTTCTCCCTTTGACCGCGTGGGTTTTCTCCGGGTGCTCCAGTTTCCTCCCACATCCCAAAGACATGCAGGTTTGTAGGTTAATTGGTCCCAGAAAATTGTCCCTGAAGTGTAAAATAGAACTAGTATGCAGGGTGATTGTTGGTCGGCGTGGACTCGGTGGGCCGAAGGTCCTGTTTCCACGCTATATCTCGAAACTAAACTAAACTACCTGAGCACCATCCGCTCGGTTTATGTAATGCAAATCTTTGCAGTAACAGCAGAGTTATGGATTGTATCAATCTGGGTCAAATCATCTGGATACGGAGAGGCAGTATTGTTGATGTAAAAGCCTGTATAATTGTCATGCATGGGTTGATTCATAAAAGTGGCAAGCTGAAACGAATCTAATTGTACCTTCATCCCAGCACAAGGGAATAGCAACCCGGTCGTCATGGAGACGGAACACATTTTCAAGTTCTCTGCAGGTTTTTCGTAAACAAATGATGTGTGCTTGGCCCTCCTCCAGAAGTGGAGCTTGATTCTGAAAATAGAACCTCAACTACAATACAGGCGCTGATTGTCTGTTTGTTGAATCTGACTCCTACGGCAGGCTGACAAGGGAGCTGGCAAAGCAGCCTCCATAGTCCACCACCGACCGACCCTGCAACTCTCCCCCACCCCACAATGTTACGGTAACCTCACTAACCCTCCAACCCCCCCCCCCCCCCCCCCCCCCCCCCCAGCATCTTTCTAACTTCCTCCAGCTCTCCAACATCTGATTTTGTTAATGTATGATGAGCGTTTGACGGCACTGGGCCTGTACTCACTGGACTTCAGAAGGATGAGGAGGGGGACCTCATTGAAACTTACTGACTAGTGAAAGGCTTGGAGACAGTAGATGTGGAGCGGATGTTTCCACGAGTGGCAGAGTCTAGGACCAGAGGGCACAGCTTCAGAATAAAAGGACGTACCTTTAGTAAGAAGATGAGGAGGAATTTCTTTAGTCCAAGGGTGGTGAATCTGTGGAATTCAATGGCACAGACGGCGATGCAAGCCAAGTTATTTGGTGTTTTTAAAGTGGAGATTGACAGGTCAGTAAAGGTGACAAAGGTCATCAGTCTGAAGAAGGGTCTCGACCCGAAACGTCACCCATTCCTTCTCTCCCGAGATGCTGCCTGACCTGCTGAGTTACTCCAGCATTTTGTGAATAAATCGAAGGTGACAAAGGTTATGGGAGAAGGAAAGAGAATGGGGTTCAGAGGGAAAAGTAGATGAGCCATGATTGAATGGTGGAGCAGACGAGATACTCAAACCAGTCAGTATGCTCTTTATTGTGCACATGTGGAGGTTAGATGGAGTATTCAGTCAAATTTCCTCAATCGTCTTAAGTAAGTAGAGGCTTAAGATGAACTATTGAAGTAACAAGTGCTTTTTGTGTCAGAGTTCCAAATTTGGACAACTCTTTATAAAATTGAAAATCTTTTTTTTCACGATGGGGATGTGGAACAAGCTGCCAGAGGAAGTAGTTCAGGCAGGCATAAAAACATCATTTAAAAGACATTTGGGCAGATACATTGAGAGGAAAGGTTTGGAGGAATATGGGTCAAATGCAAACAAATGAGACCAGCTTCAATGGGCATCTTGGTCGGCATGGGCAAGTTGGGCCAAAGGGCCTGTTTCAGTACTGTACTACTTTATCTCACTAAGTTTCTGGTTCAAAGCAAAAATGTAATGGTTCAAGAGGAAATGAGGTTTATCAGTGCACAGATGCAAACAGTTTAATTTCCTTGACACTTGGTGTTGAACAGAACTCTAACATTAAAGGATCATTGCAAGATGTACAAGCAGAGAAATATTACAGATGGCTAGTAAAATGAAATTAATAAGAAACTTCAGACAGTGTGATGTTTTTGAAGTTCAATCAATGCTCTATTGTATCAAAAGAGTGAGCCATTTTAGCATAGCAAACACCAGTGACTAGGTAATCTACTTTCAGCAAGTGAAACACAAAGTGCATGAACTTAATGGGTCAGGCAGCATCTGTAGAGGGAATGGACAGGCGATGTTTCGGGTTGAGACCCTTCGTTAGACTAAAAGGTCACATGAAGAAGAGACCCAACTGAAACGCAGCCTGTCTGTACAAGGATCCCAACCCAAAATGTTGCCTATCCATTCCCTCTACCAACGCTGCCTGGCCAGCTGAGTTCCTCCAGCACTTTGTATTTTTCCCTCAAGATTCCAGCATCTGCAGTTCTTTGTGTCTGCTGTTTACAGTGATGTTGGCTGAGGGTTAATAATTAGGGATGGTACAGTGGAGCAGCTGGTAGAGCTGCTGCCTCGTAGCGCTGGAGACACTGGGTTCAATCCTGACTTCTGTGTGGAGTTTACATGATCTTTCTATGACTGTGTGGGTTTCCTCCGGGTTCTCTGGTTTTCTCTGGGTGTTCCAGTTTCCTCCTGGTGCTCGTTTACGATACGATACGACACGGTAGAACTTTATTTATCCCAGGATGGAAATTGGTCTGCAACAGTCATAAAACACACAATACATGTTTCCTCGGGATTGTAGGTTAACTGGCCTCTTTAAATTGCCCCGAGTGTGTAGGGAGTACATGAGAAAGTCAGACAACAGAGAACTTGTGTGAACAGGTGATCAATGGTTGGCATGGACTCTGTAGGCTGAAGGGCCTGTTTCCATGCTGTATTTCTAAACTAAACTACACTGAACTAAATGCTGGAGGGACCTTCCACTGATCCCTTCACATACAGTCACAAAGGAGGTAGTTGAGGCAGGTACTATAACAACATTTAAAAGACATTTGGACAGGTACATGGATAGGAAATGTTTAGTGGAATATGGGCCAAACATGGACAGATGGAACAAGCGTAGATGGGGCATTTTGGTCGGCATGGACTAGTTGGGCCAAAGTGTTTGTGAGTGGGTACATTCAGAGGCACTCCGGTGTATATAAGTTCTTTATTAGCAGATCATTGGCAGTACAGATGCTGGCTACCATTACCTCCAGCTCTCAGGATAGTCTCCTAACTAGCAGTGCTAACACCAGGATAATGCAGTACAAAACCCGGCCTGGATTATGGACCGGATGTACAACAGTAAAACCAGACATGGATCTACATCCTCCTTCTTAAGCATAAGCCCCCAAACTAGATAAGCACATATAAAGCCACCACAATATGAAAAAATACTACAGTTTACCGACATCCTAATATAAGGGATGAAAACAGCAACTACGACAAACGCTAAGCAGAGGAGGATACAAATTGAGTAAGATAAATGTAAGGGAACGGTAAGGACTGTAATTAATCAGAGTCCATAATAAGTGTCCAGCCAGCATCTGTACTGCTGCCGTAGTGAGGCAGGGATCACCGCTTTGTGGCCTTTCATAATGACCCCGTTCTCGATAACCAGCTCATCTCTAACGGGGAAGTACGGCTGTACAGAGTGGTAACATATGCAACTTGCCCGGCCAACCGTGTCGAATGACGGACATGAGCGACTGCAATGTGTCATCCTCCGCCGTGTGTGTCACTAACATGTCCAGACAAGACGAGGGGAGATGATCGACCATCATTACGTCAAAACATGGTTCCATGTTGTATGACTCTATGACTCTGATTAATCTATTCACCATCCAGGTCACTTCTCCAATCAAATCACACAACATTGAAACACTTGGTGATCTCTGAAGTTGCTTCAGTTCTTAATTATTATGGACTTTGGCGATTTGTTCCAGCAAAAATGGGCATCGAGATTGTCTGGTTCTGTTATACGAGGTTTTGTGGCTATTTCTGTTCCAGTGGGTGTAGCCAGGATTAGTTCCATTGGTAGCAGCTGTCGGTTGCTGTTGAGGATTGGTCCCTTAGTTCCTGAGCTGTGGTAAACAATCCTTCCTGACATTTACGGCCATTAGACCTGATGTAGACGGGAAAAATTCAATTGGAGTCTGGAATTTACTTTCAAAACAAACTCTCTTTATTACACATTGGCCAACTTGGGAGACACATGTCCTAGAACAGATGCTCTCCGATTGTAGGGCAGATGCTCAGAGTTGCAAAGCATCAGTTGCTTTTTATATTACCCTTTATCTCCATTTCCCCTCCCCAGGAGAGGATGCACAGTGGCACAGCGGTAGAATTGCTGCCTGATAGTGCCAGAGACCAAGGTTCGATCCTGACATCGGGTGCTGTCTGTGCGGAGTTTGTACATTCTCCCTGCGACCACATGGGTTTTCTCCAGGTGCTACAGTTTCCTCCCACACTCCAGACGTACAGGCTTGTAGGTTAATTGGCTTCAGTAAAATTGTAAATTGTCCATAGCGTGTAGGATAGTGCCAGTGTATGGGGTAAATGCTGGTCAGCGCGAACTCAGTGGGCTGAAGGGCCTGTTTCTACGCTGTATCTCTAAAATCTAAAAATACTCTTCTGTCCCAGGACACAAGCTCAGAGATGCAAAGCATATGTCAATTTTTACACTACCTTTTATCTACATTTCCCCTCCCCTGGAGTCTGTAGATTGTTGCTGGGCAGTATCTAGGCAGAGATCACTTTATTTATGTCATCTGATCACTGAGACTGGTGTAATCCAGTTTCATGTGGACACAAGGAACTGCAGATGCTGGAGTAAGTCAGCAGATCAGGCAGCATCTTTGGAGAACATAAATAGGTGACGTTTCGAGTTGTGAGAAAGCTGGACGAGAGGAGGAGCAAGTTGAAGCCTGGCGAGTGATAGGTGGACACAGGTGAGGAGGGTTTTGGATAGGGAGATTGTTGACCAAAGGCCAGAGGTGAAAATGCAAAAGGTGTGAGATAGTTGCTGGTACGCCTATTGTTCCTGGTTGTTGGTGCCTATGATGGGTCTTTGTCCTTTAAGCTGCGTATGGGCCTGACTGCCTAATTTAATTAATAGCTTTTATTTTTGAAATTTTCGTTCTCTTTTAGTAATGTTTTAGAGTTGCCAGCATGTCGCAAATAAAGCATTGTTGCAGCTGAATCATTAACTCTACTTCACTCTCCACAGTTGCATTGTTGCAGCTGAATCATTAACACTACTTCACTCTCCACAGTGGGGCTGAGTGGGTAGAGCTGCTGCCTCACAGTGCCTGAGACCCGGGTTCGATCCTGGCCTCAGGTGCTGTGAGTGTGTGGAGTTTGCACAATCACACTGTGACCATGTGGGTTTCCTCCAGGTGCTCTGGTTTCCTCTCACATTCGAAAGACGTGCGGGTTTGTAGCTTAATGTTCCTCTGTAAAATTTCTTCTAGTGTGTGTAGGAAGTGGGATAACATAGAACTAGTGTGAACAGGTGATCGATGGTCAGCGTGCACTCGGTGGGACAAAGGGCCCATTTCCACGCGGTATCACTAAACTAAGATGCTGCCTGATCTGCTGAAATTTGTCATCATTTATTTTTATTTCAAATTTCCAGCATCTGCTGTTTGTCTTAACTTTATTTACACCTCAGTACTGCTGGCTTGCATTTTCAGGAGACTATGTGGCAAGATGGTCGGGTTAGGGTGACCTGTGTCTCTCCTTAAGGGTTTTTGAAGTAGGATCATGTGTCCTCATGCTACTGTGGAGATGTTATTTTAATTCAGCTGGGAAATGGTGGATCAGTTTAATGATGGGCTATTTCTGTGCAAGCTCATGGATTACAAGAATGATGATGTCATGTCTAGCAAGTCCCTCTGCACTGCTTCACAACAAGTATCCTGTGTATATCCAGGATCAGTAAGTATAAGAAAATAACTGCAGATGCTGGTACAAATCGAAGGTATTTATTCACAAAATGCTGGAGTAACTCAGCAGGTCAGGCAGTATCTCGGGAGAGAAGGAATGGGCGACGTTTTGGGTCGAGACCCTTCTTCAGACTGATGTCAGGGGGGCGGGACAAAGGAAGGATATAGGTGGAGACAGGAAGATAGAGGGAGATCGGGGAAGGGGAAGAGAGGGACAGAGGAACTATCTAAAGTTGGAGAGGTCGATGTTCATACCACTGGGCTGCAAGCTGCCCAGGTGAAATATGAGGTGCTGTTCCTCCAATTTCCGGTGGGCCTCACTATGGCACTGGAGGAGGCCCATGACAGAAAGGTCAGACTGGGAATGGGAGGGGGAGTTGAAGTGCTCGGCCACCAGTAGATCAGATTGGCCTACGCGGACCGAGCGCAGGTGTTGAGCGAAATGTCAATGCTTTCATGGAACGCTGTCAACTTCCCTCACCTACTGTCCAGGCAAGTGGACTAGTTTAGTTTAGTTTAGATATACAGCGCATAATAACCTGGCTCTCAATATCAGTAAAACCAATGAACTGATTGTAGACTTTGGAAGAGGAAGGATGGGGTCCCACAATCCTGTTTATTTCAGGATGGTGGAGAGAGTCAAAAACTTCAAATTCCTGGGCGTGCATATTTCTGAAGATCTTTCCTTGACCTAGCACATTGATGCAATTATAAAGAAAGCACATCAACGCCTCTACTTCCTGAGACGATTACGGGGATTCGGTCTGTCAGAGAGGATTCTCTTGAACCTCTACAGGTGTACGGCACAGAGCATATTGACTGGTTGCATCACGACCTGGTTCGGCAACTTGAATGCCCAGGAGCGAAGAAAACTGCAAAATGTTGTGAACACAGCCCAGTCCATCACCGGCTCTGACCTCCCCACCATCGAAGGGATTTACTGGAATCGCTACCTCAAAAAGGCAGCCAGCATCATCAGAGACCCACACCACCCTGGCCACACTCTCATTTCACTCCTGCCATCGGGAAGAAGGTACGGGAGCCCTAAAACTGTAACGCCCAGGTACGGGAACAGCTTCTTCCCTACAACCATCACGCTATTAAACACCACAATCTCAAATAAGCTCTGAACTACAATAGACTATTATTGTTAATATGACACTATTATTGTTTGGTTTTTGTGTGTACGTATGAGTGCGTGTGTGTGTACACATATATATGATCTCTATATGTGTGCATTTGTGAGTATGTGTAAAAATACACATAAGCAAGTAAGAATTTCATTGTTCTATCTGGGACATATGACAATAAAATACTCTTGACTCTACATAAAAAGGATTTTAGTTTTCTGAGAACTTGATGCAAATTTCATGTCCTATGCGAAGATTAAACACAAAATTAACTTTCGTGTTCTGAGAATTATTTTCTCAGAGGTTATTTTCTCTGGGGTATCTGTCGGAACCTGACAGCTCACATTGCTCAGGGCCTGTTCCAAGCTACACAGATGCTTGAGGCAGTTGGATATCGTGTAGAGTGTTGAGTGTGGTGGAATCACGCCCAACCACCCCACAGAGATATGCTGACTGTCTTGTTATTTTTACGTAAAAGTGCCTGGAGACCTGGTAAAATATGTGCACGCAATTTATTTTGCTCTCTCTGATAATACAGTGTGTGTGTACATGTATCAGACTTTGCACCTTTCTAGACATTGCTGCACTTTCCCTTGTTTGGAAAGAGATCCTGAGATATATTATATATCTAACCTATTGACAGATCTACTGAAAAAAGAAGACCGTGCTTTGTTTTCAGTAAATTTGTCAATAGGTTAGATATATAATATATCTCAAGATCTCTTTCCAAACAAGGGAAAGTGCAACAATATCTAGAAAGGTGCTTTG
Organism: Rhinoraja longicauda; assembly: GCF_053455715.1. Taxonomy (NCBI): domain Eukaryota; kingdom Metazoa; phylum Chordata; class Chondrichthyes; order Rajiformes; family Arhynchobatidae; genus Rhinoraja; species Rhinoraja longicauda. Next base: position 17,334,962 of record NC_135969.1, on the reverse strand, counting down.
GTTTCTTCCCTCATTCCAAAGACGTGCAGGTTTGTAGCTTAATTAGCTCCTGTAAATTGGTCCTAGTATCTAAGACAGAACTAGTCTAGATAGAACTAGAACTGAAGGTTGGTGCGGACTTGGTGGGCAGAAGGGCCTATTTCCGCGCTGCCTCTCTAAACTAAACTAAACTTATCCTCACCCACAACAACTTTACTTTTAACTCCTCTTCGATAACTTTCAATTCCTAGGCCTCCATTGCTTCACCTATAACTTGGACATTCAGTCCCCCCCACACCTCCATCCCCCCACCAGGAAGGTCTCAAAATCCCCTGGTTCTTCCTTGAACAGAGACCACATTAGTTTCCCTCTGTCAACACTCTCCTCACCCTCAACAACTCTTTTGACACATCTCAATAAAAGCTGAGTTGCTCCAGCACTTTGTGTCTTTTTTTGTCAACCAGCATCTGCAGTTTCTTGCGCCTCGACAAATTTACTGAGTTGCTCTGGTCTTCAAGATAGTACTTGTGTTGCTGACATTATCCTGGATAGAGTGAATGTGGGGAGGATGTTTCCACTAGTGGGAGAGTCTAGGAACAGGGGCCACAGCCTCAGAATAAAAGGATGTGCCTTTGGAAAGGAGATGAGGAGGAATTTCTTTAGTCAGAGGGTGTTGAATCTGTGGAATTCATTGCTACAGTAGACTGCGGAGGCCAAGTCAATGGATATTTTTAAGGTGGAGAATGAGTTTCTTGATTGGTATGGGTGTCAGGGTTATAGGGAGAAAGCAAGAGAATGGGGTTGAGAGGGAAAGATAGATCAGCCATGAATGAATGGCAGAGTAGAATTGATGGGCAGAATAGCCTAATTCTGCTCCTACAACATATTAACTTATTATATCCACTACTCCATGTGACAAGACAGAGTACAGGAAGGAGATAGAGAACTCAGTTACATGGTGCCAGGACCACAACCTTTCCCTCAATGTCAGAAGAAGTTAATTATCGACTTCAGGAAGCATGGTGGATAATATGTTCCAATCAGTGTCAATGGTGCCGAAGTGGAAATGGTTGAGAGCTTCAAGTCCCTTGGAATTAATATTGCCAACAATCTGTCATGGACCAAGCACATTGAAAAAAGAGCCAAGAAGGCACACCAATGGTTGAGTGAGTGGGCAGATGCGTGGCAGATGCAGTATAATATAGATAAATGTGAAGTTATCCACTTTGGTGTAAAAAACAAGGAGGCAGATTATTATCTCAATGGTGTTCGGTTAGGTAAGGGGGAGGTGCAGCAAGACCTGGGTGTCCTTGTACACCAGTCACTGAAAGTTGGTGTGCAGGTACAGCAGGCAGTGAAGAAAGCTAATGGAAAATTGGCTTTCATAACAAGAGGATTTCAGTATAGGAGTAAAGAGGTTCTTCTGCAGTTGTGTAGGGCCCTGGTAAGACCACATCTGGAGTATTGTGTACAGTTGTGGTCTCCTAATTTGAGGAAGGACATCCTTGTAATTGAGGCAGTGCAGCGTAGGTTCACAAAATTGATCCCTGGGATGGCGGGACTGTCATATGAGGAAAGATTGAAAAGACTAAGATTGTATTCACTGGAGTTTAGAAGGATGAGAGGGGATCTTATAGAAACATATAAAATTATAAAAGGACTGGACAAGCTAGATGCAGGCAAAATGTTCCCAATGTTGGGCGAGTCCAGAACCAGGGGCCACATTCTTAGAATAAAGAGGAGGCCATTTAAAACTGAGGTGAGAAAAAACTTTTTCACCCAGAGAGTTGTGAATTTGTGGAATTCTCTGCCACAGAGGGCAGTGGAAGCCAAATCACTGGATGGATTTAAGAGAGAGTTAGATAGAGCTGTGGGGGCTAGTGGAATCAAGGGATATGGGGAAAAGGCAGGCACGGGGTATTGATTGGGGACGATCAGCCATGATCACAATGAATGGCGGTGCTGGCTCGAAGGGCCGAATGTCCTCCTCCTGCACATATTTTCTATGTTTCTATGCCTCTACCTCCTTGGGTGGCTGAAGAAATTCAGCATGTTTCAGATGATTCATACAAACGTTAGACTTTAGACTTTAGAGATACAGCATAGAAACAGACCCTTCGGCCCACCGAGTCCGCACTAACCAGCGATCAGCCCGCACACGAGCACTATTTTACACACGAGGGACAATTTACAATTTTGCCAACGCCAATTAACCTACAAACCTGTACATCTTTGGAGTGTGGGGGGGAACCTGGAGCACCTGGAAAAAACCCATGCGATCACAGGGAGAGCGTACAAACTCCGTACAGGCAGCACCCGTAGTCAGGATCAAACCCGAGTCTCTACCGCTGCACCACTGTGCCACCACATTCAGAGATTTCTAGAGATTTCTGCGCCACAGTGCCACTACTTCTAGACTTCTAGAAATGCTCCATAGAAAGCACATGTGGGGCTGCATCACAGCTTGGTTTTGGAGCAGCGCTGCCCAAGACTGTAAGGCAGCAAATCTACCGCTGGGTCACTGTACCACTGTACATCTCCTTTACGAAAACAAAGCTTTAACTGTGTACTTAACTTCTTCAGACATAAGTTCTTTCACTGTTTGTCAATGCACAGTGCAAACACAGTTTTATTTTCTGACCATCATCCATGAAGTTACTGATGTCACCTGCCAAACCATAATTCAAAACATCACATGTGTTGTCACAGTGAAACATCAGAAACTAGTTGGACTCCTTCTAGACTTCTAGAAATGCTCCTTAGAAAGCACACTGTTGGGTTGCATCACAGCTTGGTTTGTGAACAGCATAATGGGGCGGCACGGTAGAGTTGCTGCCTTACAGCACCAGAGACCCGGGTTCCATCCTGACTATGGGTGCTGTCTGTATGGAGCATGCAGATTGTCCCCGTGACCTGCATGGGATATCTCCGGGAGATCGGATTTCCTCCCACACTCCAAAAAGACGTACAGGTCTGTAGGCTGATTGGCTTGGAAAAAATCGTAAATTGTCCCTTGTGTGTTTCGGATATTATTAGTGTGCGGGGATCGCTGGTCGGTGTGGTTTCGGTGGGCCAAAAGGCCTGTTTCCACGCTGTATCTCTAAACTAAAATTGCAGAGAGTTGTGGATGTACCCCAGTCCAGCACACAGACCAGACTTCTCACCATTGACTCCATCTACAATTCACGCAATCTCAGAAAGGCAGTCAACATAATCACAGACTATTCACTAGCTTTGCATGACTGTAAAGACCATTGGGAACATTAGTTGCCTTTTATATCCACGTTCAGCTGAAGAGATCGAAAGGACACATCTAATTTAGTGAAAACCTTAGCTCTTGCCAACTCTGCACCTCGACACTGTGAAGAAGATGTAAACTACCGCCTATTGTTTAATGTCATCGCTTTCTTGTACATTCTTGTGCTCTATCATTTTATATATTTCTATGAGGTCTCCCCTTAACCTCTGAGGCACCAGAGAAAACAGTCCAAGTTTTTTACTTTAAAGAGATGCATTGCAGCACAGTTCAGGAACAGCACCATCCAAGATAGCAAGAAATTGCAAAGATTTGTGGACGTAGCCCAGAATGTCAGGCAAACCAACCTCCCTTCCATCGACACTTCACGCTGCCTCTGCAAGGCCACCAGCATAATCAAGGATGAGTCTCACCCCGGTCACTCCCTCTTCTCCCTGCTCCCATCAGGCAAGAGGTACAGAAGTGTGAAAACGCACACCTCCAGATTCAGGGACAGTTTCTTCCCAGCTGCTATTGGGCAACTGAACCACCCTCTCACCAACTAGAGAGTGGTCCCGAGCTACCATCTACCTCATTGGGGACACTCGGACTATCTTTGAATGGGGTTTACTGGACTATGTCTTGCACTAAACGTTATTCTCTTTATCGTATCTGTACATTGTAGACAGCTTGATTGTAATCATGTATAGTCTTTCCACTGACTGGATAGCACACAACCAAAAAGCTTTTAACTGTACCTCGATACACGTGACAATAAACTAAACTAAACTAAACATATGCGCCCCATTTGGGTTTTGCTGAAGATTCCTGCATCTGCAGTTCCTTGTGTCTCGATCACTGAGGGACATGGAGCAGGGCCGTCTTAACGCATGGGCCTGATGGGCACTTGCCCGGGGCCCCACGAGCATAGGGGCCCCATGCTGATCTGTGTATGTTAAGTGACTTGCAATAAATAAATACTACTTTAAAAATGTAGGTTCAATAAGTGCTTTTTTCGCAACATTTTCCATCCCTAAGTGCTTCTCACAGCGATCTGTAAGTGCTTTTCGCAACAATGTAGCACCCTAAGTCCATCGCTAAGTGCTTTTCGGTAAGTGCTTTTCGCCGGCACGACGGGGGGGGGCTGGTAGGGAAAGGGGGGTGGGGGAGAGTAACGGTAGGGGCCCAGTACACTGCTTTGCCCGGGGGCCCATAATGCTGTAAAAACGGCACTGACATGGAGAGGTGCTCAATGATGCATACCTAACTACAACTAACTACACAGCATACGTGCGCGTGTGCCACAGATACACACTATTTACTTATATATCCAACACATAATTAGGGACAGCACAGTGGCGCAGTTGCCTAACAGCGCCAGAGACCCGGATTTGATCCTGACTAAGGGTGCTGTATGTACAGAATTCTCCCTGTGACCACGTGGGTTTTCTCCGGGTGCTCCGGTTTTCTCCCACACTCCAAAGACATACAGGTTTGTAAGTTAATTGGCTTCGGTAAAATTGTAAATTGTCCCTTGTATTAGTGTAGGAGGTGATTGCTGGTTGGCGCAGACTCGGTGGGCCGAAGGGCCTGTTTCCGCTCTGTATGTCTAAAGTCTGATCCAGTTTCTTTCCAGAACACTGTACATGGAAATCTTTTTCTTATGAGTTTACTGCTTTATCTCCATAAAATTTAACTTTCTTTTGTGAGTGACCTTGGTGACAATGATATGATTGTCATGCCTTGATCTTTATCTGTGGTCGGCGTCACTCAGGATCTCTAGTCTTGATTTCCAGGGCAGGACAAGGTCATTCCCTATACATTCTTCCATTGTGGCAGAACAAGGACTGGGTGGTCCTGGCACATGCGTCATTAGACTTCACAGAGACAAGATGTTTGTGGAGACTAATGACACACACACACAAATTCTCTACAGACCTCTCTGTAGGATAGTGTAGGATAGTGCGAGTGTTCGGGGCGATCGCTGGTCGGCACAGACTCGATGCACTGAAGGGCCTGTTTCAGCGCTGCATCTCTAAGGTCTAAAATGTAAAGATGCTGCCTGACCCGCAGAGTTACTCCAGCACTTTGTGTTCTATGCAAATTCCAGCATCTGCAGTTCATTGTGTCTCCACTCCACCATTCCACTAGTTGAGGATAATGAGAGGGAGACTGAGATCAAAGAGCAACAGTGATTTCCTAATGGAGGCAGAGGAAATTGCCGAGGCATTAAAAGAAAACGTCTTGGTGGTCTTCGTCGGTGCTTGTTTAATGACGTTACGGTGACATTACGGCACACTGACATCTCCAAAAAAAGTTAAACACGTCATTTTGCTTTCCAGCCATGGATCACGTATCGTAATCGTGCACAGTGCAAAAGAAACACTGGGCTTTATCAAGGAGAGAAATGCTGGTGGGGTCTCAGGAAATGGCGGCACGATGGCGCAGCGGTAGAGTTGCTGCCTTACAGCGAATGCAGTGCCGGAGACTCAGATTCGATCCTGACTACGGGTGCTGTACTGTACGGAGTTTGTACATTCTCCCCGTGACCTGCGTGGGTTTTCTCCGAGATCTTCAGTTTCCTCCCATACTCCAAAGACGTACAGGTTTGTAGGTTAATTGGCTGGGCAAATGTTTAAAAAAAAGAAATTGTCCCTAGTGGGTGTAGGATAGTGTTAATGTGCAGGGATCGCTGGGCGGCGCAGACCCGGTGGGCCGAAGGGCCTGTTTCTGCGCTGTATCTCTAAAAAAGAAATGGAGGCCATCAAATTATAATTCAGCCTGATCTCTTGGGGTACATATCATTATTTAAACACCAAACTTGGCAAACTCCAGAGATTGCCTCAAGCACATGGAGGAAACAAGTAGACTTTATACCATTGCTTCTTGTTCTTGTAAACCTCCTGCATTATTTTAATCTCATGATAGTCGATTGAATCCATCATCCTGACTATGTTATTCCAATGGTCCCAGACTTAGGAATGTTCCTTTTTTACGATCTGTTAATAAGGGTTATTTCTAATATAAACTTGTTAACCGCTTCAGTACCCCATGTGGCCCTTCATCATATCCAAGAGAGCCAGTCTGAAGAAGGATCCCGGCCCGAAACGTCACCAGTTCCTTTGCTCCAGAGATGCTGCCTGACCCATTGAGTTACTCCAGCATTTTGTGTCTATGTCACAATACCTCAGTCTTATTTGTGCCTCATGTCGATACCCCGACCTTCGATTCCTGTTCTAGGGATTCACAAAGAAGAAACATTGTCCTGACTTTTTGTGTCTCTCCCGACTAGGTACACACTGTCCCGTGCCTTGAGTGTTTTATAGAACTCTTTCACTTGTACGTTATCTGCACATACAGTCGTACAACATAGAAACAGGCCCTTTGGCCCAACTTACCAAGATGCCCAATCTACACTAGTCCCACGGGTTCATGTTTGGCCAATATCCCTCTAAACCTTTGCAATCCATGGTACCTGTCAAAATGTCTTTTATATGTTTAGTTTAGTTTAGTTTATACGGCATGGAAACAAGTCCTTTGCCCCACCAATTCCATGCTGACCAGCGATCACCCCGTACATGGGTGGCACGGTGGCACAGCGGTAGAGTTGCTGCCTTACAGCGCTTGCAGCGCCAGAGACCCGGGTTTGATCCTGCCTACGGGTGCTGTCTGTACTGAGTTTGTACATTCTCCCCGTGACCGCTTGGGTTTTCTCCGGGTGCTCCGGTTTCCTCCCACACTCCAAAGACGTACAGGCTTGAAAGACATTTGGGCAGGTATATGGATAGGAAAGGTTTAGAGGGATATGGACCAAATAAGGCTAGATGGGACTAGCATAGATGGAGCCTCTTGGTCGGTGTGGACAAGTGGGACTGAAGGGCCTGCTTCCATGCTGTACGACTCTATCTCCGATATCTCGGCAGTGACAAACCCTCGTGTTTACAATGCTGCAAAAGCCGACTTGAATGACGCATGGATGAAGGCCCAGACACGTTTTTCACTGCACTGTGCCCCTAATTATAAATTGTTCTGAGAAGCCGTCGTGTGGTTTCTGTTGCAAGCTTGGATCCAGCTACTCTTGCATAACATGGTGTTGGCTGGCAGACTGCCAGCAGAATTTATTTTCCAAACTCATCTGAAACACGAAGCCCTGGGGTTTTCATGTGCATTCAGCAGGGTTTAAATATAACACCAATGAAAGGCTTTGTTTCCACTTGGTACAAGTCTTGGGATAGAGTCCTACAACACAGAAACAGGCCCTTGTGTCCCACTCTTGAGAACTTTGCAACATTGTTAACAACGCCAGAAGCATGGTGACTCTTTGTGTACTGTCTCGGTGCAGTCTACTATTACACTACAATCGTTGGACTTCTGTACTTATCTATGATTGTGCTTATCTATAGTATGATTTACTGGATTGTATGTTTAGTTTGGTTTAGTTTGGTTTAGTTTAGTTTAGAGATAAAGCTCGTAAATGGGCTCTTTGGCCCACCGAGTCTGCACCGACCAGCGATCCCTGCACATTAACACTATCCTACACACACCAGGGACAATTTTTACATTATTATACCAAGCCAATTAACCTACAAATCTGTACGTCTTTGGAGTGTGGGAGGAAACCGAAGATCTCGGAGAAAACCCATGTGGTCACAGCGAGAATGTACAAACTCCGTACGGACAGCCCCCGTGGTCGGGATCAAACCCGGGTCTCTGGAGCCGTCACACTGTAAGGCAGCAACTCTACCGTTGCGCCACCGTGCCGCCCATAAAACAAAAGATTTTGTATGTAAAACAAAGATTTTCACTGTGCCCACATACGCAGGTAAATGTGACAATAAAATATCATCTTCAACCTGTCCTTGCCCACCAAGATGTCCCATCTAAGCTCTTCCCATTTGGCTCATATCCCAATATTGGATATTCCTATCCATGTCCCTGCCTCTTAAATAAACCCCACAAATTATTCTCCTCACTTTCCAATCAATACCACCTCTAACACTCACCCAGTCACTCCTCTCCCCATTTAGCCTCTAGCCTCACAAGATCCTCTAACAGTACTGATTTCTAGCACCATGAGACGGATAGTCTCTGAGAGACACTGAGAACAGCGTTTAATCTTGGATCAACCTCCGAATCTTAGTTGACTCTTCCTTTGAATGGGATCCTGTGTCTTGCTGCCTGGATTTGTGGGGATTAGCTACAACGAGAGGTTGGACAAACTTGGATTGTTTACTATGGAGCGTTGGAGGTGGAGGAGAGACCTGACAGAAGTAGATAAAGTTATGAATGAGAGGCATAGAGACAGCCAGAACCTTTTTCCCAGGGTGGAAATATCAAAGGCAAGAGGCCAGAGATTTAGGGGGAGAGGGACAAAGTTTAAAGATGTGCGATAACCTAATCTTTGCCTCCAGATGATCTATATTAATGCATTCAAGAGAAAGCTAGATAAAGCTCTTAAGGATAGCGGAGTCAGGGGATATGGGGAGAAGGCAGGAACAGGGTACTGATTGAGAATGATCAGTCATGATCACATTGAATGGCGGTGCTGGCTCGAAGGGCCGAATGGCCTACTCCTGCACCTATTGTCTATTGTCTATATCCCTCCATTCCCTGTGTATTCATGTGCCACTAGGAACCGGCCAAGGTGCTCCAGGTCAGTGCTCTGAATGGAGTTCTAGAACATAGAACAGTACAGCACAAGAAAAGGCCCTTCGGCCCACAATGTCCATACCCGATGTGAAGCCAAGACCGACTCTTATCTGCCTGTACATAATCCATATCCTCCATTCCCTGCTTATCCATGTGCCTATTCAAAAGCCTCTAAAATGCCACTTTCATTTCCACCACCTCCCCTGCAGTATGCATCTTACACCCAGTGTGACAATCATCGTGTGACGGTGATTCACTACAGCACTGCTACTACTGCAGTACGATCCAACTAACACCCTCCCTTGACACATGATCGAGGTTTAGAGCCTTAGTTTATTGTCACATGTGACTGAGTTACAGTGAAAAACTTTTTTGTTGCGTGCTGTCCAGTCAGCGGAAAGACTACACATGATTACAATCAAGCCGCCCACAGCGTACAGAGACAGGATAAGGGGAATAACATTTAATGCAAAGTAAGTCCAGAAAAGTCTGATTAAAGATAGTTTTAGAGACACAGCATGAAAACAGGCTCTTTGGCCCACCGAGCCCATGTCGACCACCTCACATCAACCCGTTCACACTAGCTCTATGTTAATGCACTTTTGCATCATACACACCAGGGATTTCTTTAAAAGGACGACCGACGACCTTCAGACTGGTTGCTAACTGCATTCCACTAAAGTTTGACACTTTCCAAAGTTCTTCAAAGTTGGTGGAGTTACCCTGGGGTGTGGCACACCTGTAGCTGAAGGGTTTATGCTGACTCCCAGGCTACTGCAGCGACACGTCTCTCATGGGTAATTCCTCCTGTAATGCAGCATGACTTTAGAGGCCAGGCACGGATGGGGGAGGTGGGTGAGATACAGGCAGGCCAGGAACTGGCTAGGGTGTTCCAGCTCAATGCCCTGAATGGAGTTCTAGAACATAGAACATAGAACAGTGCAACACAAGAACAGGCCATTCGGCCCTCAATATCTGTGCTGAACATGACACCAAGTTAAATTAACCCCTTCTGCCTGCATGTGATGCATATCCATCCATTCCCTGCATATCCATGTCCCTCACCTATATCACACCGGGCTTTGTCCCGTCCCCACCTCTCTTCCAGCTTTCTCCACCCTACTACAATCAGTGTAATGAAGGGTCCTGACCCAAAATGTCCCCTATTCATGTCCTCCAGAGAGGACACTGAGTTACTCGAGCATTTTGATTCTGGTTTTTTTTTGCCTACCTAAAAGCCTCTTCAATGCCACTGTAACAAACAGGAAAAAGTTGTGAAGGTTGAAACCAAAATCACCATCTGACAGTAGAAACAAAGAACTGTAGATGCCCATTGATGCACAAAAGGACACAAAGTGCTGGAGTAACTCAGCGGGTCAGGCGGCATCTCTGGAGAACATGGATAGGTGATTTTTCGGGTCGAGATTGAAGAAAGGTCCCAACCCAAAACGTCACCTATCCATGTTCCCCAGAGATGCTGCCTGACCCGCTGAGTTACTCCAGCACTTTGTGTCCTATTATTGCAAACTGACTGTCAATTTATTAGCAGGAAGGAGATGAAAGCTACGGTCCATTGTAACTCCAAACCTCCCTGAACGAGGAACAAGCGATCAATTACTGCGTCGCCTGTTCATAATTTCATAAGTTACAGGAGCAGAATTAGGCCATCCGGCCCATCAATCATGGCTGATCTACTATCCCTCTCAATCGCATTCTCCAGCCTTCTCCCTATAACCCATGATACCCGTACTAATCAAAAATCTGTCAATCTCCACCTGAAAATGATCTATTAACGGCCTCCACAGCCTTCTGTGGCAATGAATTCCACAGATTCACCACCCTCTGACTAAAGAAGTTCCTCTTTTTCTCCTTTCTAAAGGTACGTCCCTTTTATTCTGAGGCTATTGCCTCTGGTCCTAGACTCTCCCACTAGTGGAAACATCCTCTCCACATCCAATCTATCCAGGCATTTCACTATTCGGTAAGCTTCAATGAGGTCCCCACTTCCTTCTAAACTCCAGCGCGTACAGGCCCAGTGCCATCAACCGCTCATCATACGTTTACCCACTCATTCCTGGGATCACCTTGTAAACCTCCTCTGGACCCTCTCCAGAGCCAGCACATCCTTCCTCAGATGTGGGGCCCATAACTGCTCACAATACTCCAAATGCGGTCTGACCAGTGCCTTATAAAGCCTCAGCATTACATCCCTGTTTTTGTATTCTAGTTCTTTCAAAATAATTGCGAGCATTGCATTTGCCTTCCTTACTACTGATTCGAATTGCAAATTAACTTTTTGGGAATCCTGCACCAGCACTCTCTTTGCGCCTCTGAATTTCTGAATTCTCTCCCGTTTAAGAAAATAGTCTACGATTTATTCCCACTACCAAAATGCATGACTCCACACTTTGCAATGCTGTAGTCTATCTGTCACTTCTCAGCCCACTCGTACAACCTGTCAAAGCCCTTCTGCAGAGTCCCTGCTTACTCTACACTACCTGCCCCTCAACCTATCTTCGCTCTTGTCTTGTTCCGTGTTATCCCCAGGACAGATACCAGCAGCCTCTGCCACTGACCCCTTCTTCAGCCAACACTTTAGTTTCGAGGTACAGCGCGGAAACAGGCCCTTCAGCCCACCGAGTCCGCACCAACCAGCGATCCCTGCACATTAACACTACCCTACATGCACAAGGGACAATTTACACTTATACCAAGCCATTTACCTGACTGTACAAACCTGTACGTCTTTGGAGTGTGGGAGGAAACCGAAGATCTCGAAGAAAAATAGTCTACGATTTATTCCCACTACCAAAATGCATGACTCCACACTTTGCAATGCTGTAGTCTATCTGTCACTTCTCAGCCCACTCGTCCAACCTGTCAAAGCCCTTCTGCAGTGCCGGGCGGCACGGTAGCGCAGCGGTAGAGTTGCTGCTTTACAGCGAATGCAGCGCCGGAGACTCAGGTTCGATCCTGACTACGGGTGCTGTACTGTAAGGAGTTTGTACGTTCTCCCCGTGACCTGCGTGGGTTTTCTCCGAGATCTTCGGTTTCCTCCCACACTCCAAAGACGTACAGGTATGTAGGTTAATTGGCTGGGTAAATGTAAAAATTGTCCCTAGTGGGTGTAGGATAGTGTTAATGTGTGGGGATCGCTGGGCGGCACGGACTTGGTGGGCCGAAAAGGCCTGTTTCTGGCTGTATATATATGATATGATGATATGATATGAAAACACATATGGTCACGGGGAGAACGTACAAACTCTATTCCAACAGCACGTAGCCGGGATCGAGCCCGGGTCTCTGGCGCTGCAAGCGCTGTGAAGCAGCAACTGTACTGCACATCATTAGCACATCTAATGATATAACCATCCACTGCAGTCAGGCCATGACTGCTCCAGAGATTGCACATCCTTCTTTGTGGCGTGTACATAGCTCTTGCCAGCTGACCTGTGGTCTAATGTGTTCGAGGGATTATCAGTCATGGATCGAGTGACTTGTGGCATGCTGTCAGCCATACCATGCTCCCTGATTAATCCATCCTTTCATTTCCCATTGCCGTCCACTCCGAGGTCAATGTTGCCTCTTGGTGGACACCTGGGCATCTTCTGAAGACCACCTGCATCAACAGGACAGAGTAAACAGCCAGATCATCTTCCCCTCAGGAATAATTACTGAAGAATAGAACAGCACAGCGCAGAAACCACAATCTTCGGGCCCACAATCTTCACAAGTTCATAGGTTCAGAAGTTACTGGAGAAGAATTAGGCCATTCGGCCCATCAAGTCTATTCCACCATTCAATCATGGCTGATTTATCTTTCCCTCTCAACCCCATTCTCCTGCCTTCTCCCCATAACCCCCGACACCGTACTAATCAACAATCTGTCAATCTACGCCTTTATTAAAAAAATGATGGTTTCCACAGCTGTCTGTGCCAATGAATTCCACAGATTCACCACCCTCTGACGGACAAAATGTTGAGGATCTAATCGAATGTGATCCCACTTTCTAATCCACTCCCTCCACACTAGGGGCACTTTTACTGAAGGGACTTTACCTACATGGGTGGCGCAGCGATAGAGTTGCTGCCTTACAGTATTTACAGCGCCAGAGACCTGGGTTTGACCTGGTTACGGGTGCTTGCTGTACCAAGTTTGTTTGTTCTCCCCGTGACCTGCGTGGGTTTTCTCAGAGAACTTCCGTTTCCTCCCTCATGCCAAAGACATACAGGTCTGTACGTTAATTGGCTTGGTATAAAAGTTGTCCCTGGAGTAGGAGAGTGTTGATGTGCGGGGATTGCTGGTCGGTACGCACTCGGTGGGCCGAAGGGTCTGTTTCCGTGCTGTATCTCTAAACTAAACTAAACTAAACTGAAACTAAACTACAAACCCGCACGACTTTGGGATGTGGGGGGAAGCCGAAGCACTCGGAGGAAACCCACGCGGTCAAAGGGAGAACATACAAACTCCACACACAGACAGCACCCGAGTCAGGATCGAACCCTGGTCTCAGCTGCTGTGAGGCAGCAACCCTACCAGCCCCCCGTGATGATGTGACTGATGTAGAGACTGCAAACTCTTCCAAGCAACAGGCTTGCAAAACAGCAATGGAACTGTTTCTACAACACCGCAAAACATTCCTGGGCTGGAGAGTAGTAAACAAAATCTGAGACCAAGCCATGAGGAAGTATTAAGATAGTTGAACAAAGGTTTAGCCAGAAGGTTGAATTATAATATGCATTTGAGGAGAAGAACAGGCACAAGGAACTGAATGCTTTTATTTCCATGTTCTTGTCATAATATAGAAGTACATGTAAGGGCGTGTCCCACTTAGGCGATTTTTTAGGCGACTGCCGGCGACTGTCAAAGTCGTAGCAGATTGCCGAAATTTTCTTTTACCCTACGACAATGACCACGACAATGCCAAGTCAGGTTGATACAAGTAACTTTTTTTGTGAAACTAGCACCTGGCTAAGAGATTACACCGTCTTCGGAAATATCGCAAAATTCCCACGCTTTTCAATGTTTCTCCGGCGTCCTAATTTTTGCTGAAATCACTGACAAGTCTGTAATTACTTGAGAGTTTTGAAATACAATATCTTGCCCGGGTTACTTAAAAACCAAGCTTCACGGTAACAAGGCATAAACTGGATTGACTTCCAGTTTACTAATAGCAGTATTAAGAAATTTAATTTTAAACGTGGTTAAATGGATTTTTGTGCGGAGTGTGGGCATTCTTTGAAAATGTACGGGAAATGCATATCTGATTTCTGGGTTGTATATCTGGGCTGGGAGCCTACTTTAAAAGTAATCGCTGATGGCCATAAACATTGCAAAATTCCCACGCTTACCTGACCGTCAAACTGTCGCCTCCAATCTACCTGTCAAACGTCCTGACGGTAAATAAATTGGTTAAACACAAGTATTTTATGGTCTCTTCAAATGACTTTACTTAATTTAATATTACGTGCTTCTAAATGCATCTGTGACAACCTAGCAAACCTGGGGACAGCATGCGACAGCGCCCGCAATAAGCAACGATACCTGGCGACAAGCCAGCTGTCGGCGAGAAATTTCTATCCGGAAGATTTCTCAGCGACGCGCCGAGATCCACTACGGTTCTTTGAAGACTCCTCACGATCATGCCCGCGACACCCCGGCGAACTGGCGGCGACAGCCTAGTCACCGGCAGTCGCCTTAAAATCGCCTAAGTGGGACAGGGCCTTTAGACCTTAGACTATCGAGGTACAGTGTGGAAATATGCACTTTGCCCCACGAAATCCTTACTAACCAGTGATCTTCCCAGACACTAGTACTATCCTCCACTATAGGGATAATGTACAATTTTCTTTACCAAAGCCAATTAACCTTTGGAATGTGGGAGGAAACCGGAGCACCTGGATAAAATCCCACCCGGTCACAGGGAGAATATACAAACTACATACAGACAGCACCCATAGTCAGGATCAAACCCGGGTCTCTAGTGCTGTAAGGTAGCAACTCTAATGCTGTGCTATTGTGTCTCTGTGCCGCTGACTATAGTTATATCTTCTAATCTATCCCAACTAAACTTATCTCCAAACTCCCGGATCTAGGTGTCAGCACCCCCTCTGCCACTGAATCCTCGACTTCCTGACCCATAGACTTCAACCAGTGAGGATAGGCAACAAAATATCCTCCGCTATAATTCTCAGCATTGGTTCCCAGTGAGGATGCATCTCAGTCAATTGCCATACTCCCTCTATACTCAAGACTGCAACCTAATCCTATTTAACTCCATCACGCAAACCAACCTCCTTTCCATTGACTCCATTTACACTTCATGCTGCCTTGGCAAGGCCACCAGCATAATCAAGGATCAGGCAAGAAGTGTGAAAACGCATACCTCCAGATTCTTCCCAGCTTTATTCCCAACCTTTTGATAGGCATATGGAAATTCAGGGAATGGAGGGATATGGTTTATGTGCAGGTAGGTAAGAGTCGATTTTGCATCATGTTTGACACAGACAAGGTGGGCCGAAGGGCCTGTTCTTGTGTTTAGACTTTAGACTTTAAAGATACAACGCGAAAACGGGTCATTCGGCCCACCAGGTCCACGCCGACCAGAAATCACCCAGTCAACTAACACTATCCTACACACTAGGGACAATTTACAACTTTATTGAAGCCAATTAATCTACAAACCTGTATGTTTTTGGAGTGTGGGAAGAAACCGGAGCACACGGGGAAAACCCACTCAGTCACAGCAGGGCCGTCTTAACGCATGGGCCTGATGGGCACTTGCCCGGGGGCCCACGAGCATAGGGGCCCCATACTGATCTGTGTATGTTAAGTGACTTGCAATAAATAAATACTACTTTAAAAATGTAGGTTCAATAATTGCTTTTTTCGCAACATTTTTGGCCACTAAGTGCTTCTCACAGCGATCTGTAAGTGCTTTTCGCAACAATGTAGCACCCTAAGTCCATCGCTAAGTGCTTTTCGGTAAATGCTTTTCGCCGGCACGACAGGGGGGGACTGGTAGGGAAAGGGGGGTGGGGGAGAGTAACGGTAGGGGCCCCAGTACACTGCGTTGCCCGGGGGCCCATAATGCTGTAAAAACGGCCCTGAGTCACAGGGAGAACGTACGAACTCCATATGGACAGCACCCGTAGTCAGGGTGGAACCGTGACTCTGGCGCTGTAAGGCAGCAGCTCTACTGCTGCACAATTGTGCAGCCTGTGTAGTGCTGTCCTGTTCAATGTAGGTGAAAGCTCACAGTTTGAGCGAGCTTCCAAAAACAACTGGATTTCAAACAGCCCCACATGTTAGTGCTGCAGGCACTGTTCTAGCCTGCAATTCGCAGAAGAGGTGCTGGCAAGGAGCCTACTAATATTCTAAGAATCAGCCTGTTGGACTCCCTCCACAGCACACAAGCCCAAGACTTGGCCCCAACCTCAGGAACAGATGGAGACTCTACATTTTTCAAACGGGTGAGAATGAAGGGGGACTTTACATCGCAGGCAGCGCTGAATCCTCCCACACAAGGCTCAGTTCCAGTGGCCTCCACGTGATGTTTTGGACAATCGTATCTCCAGACCGAGGGAGTATTCCTTCAGCTATTTTACTGTGGGTTAACGCTGAGGTGAAACCTCCTTTATCCTGCACAAGCCTCATCCTAAATACTTCTTCCTTTCGATTAGTCGAAGGTGCAACATCAAAGGCTCAGCTACCAAAATGCTACTCTAGAATTGCAAACCAGCAGCCAAAATGTGAGTTCAAGCCCAGCCAGTGCATTGAGAGTTGAGTGGAGTGAAGTGAACAGGAATGGAATGGAATGAAAGATACAGTTTGGAAATTGGCCCTTCGGCCCACATCCATGCAGACCATTGTTCACCCATTTACACTAGTTCTATGTTTTCTCATTTTCACATCCACTCCCAACCCACTCAGGACAATTTACAGAGGCCAATTAACCGACAAACCCGCACACCTTTGGAACGTGGGAGGCAACCGGAGCACCCGGAGGAAACCCACACGGTCCACAGGGAAAACGTACAAACTCCACACACAGATAGCATCCGAGGTCAGGATTGAACCCGGGTCTCTGGTGCTGCGAGGCAGCAGCTGTACCACTGCGCTGTTTAGACAGGTTCATGGATAGGAAAGGTTTAGAGGGACACGGTCAAATGCGGGCAAGTGGACCTAGCTCATTTGGTAACTCAGTCAGCATGAATGAGTTGGGCTGAAGGGCCCGTTTCTGTGCTGTATGATGCATTCAATGCAACATTTAAACCCATTCCCCAAGGAAGATTGTAAACCATAGGTGTCTCTACTAATTAAAAGGAAATAGCACCTTGACTCTATTCCCAATTTTTTTGAACCTCAAAGTTCACACAGGTTCCAAGAATTCTGCGCATTACATAATCACAAAATATCTCTTGATCCTAATCCCATTATCCCTAAGCTTTTGCTGAAATTGATTACATTTTATACTCTATGGCAAACTACCACTGCATGGTTTGACAGAAGCTTAATGCAGCAGTCTAGAGAACAAACAAAATGCACAAACCTCAGTCATTGCAGAACTACAGATGTAAAACAGCTGGAAAATTACCCCAGTGTTGGAAATACACGTGAAAGTCCTGTTCTGCTGCAGTTACACCCTCCGTGAATAAATAGGTCGGAACAAAGTACTGACACAATTATGCAGAAATAAGGAACTAGTTTACCAAGGAAAGACACAAAACCCTGCAGTAACTCAACAGGTCAGGAAGCAACCCTGGAGAACATGTTTTGGGTCGGGACCCTTCAAGTCAAGTCAAGTCAAGTCAAGTCAAATTTATTTGTCACATACACATACACGATGTGCAGTGAAATGAAAGTGGCAATGCCTGCGGGTTGTGCACAAAAAGAATTACAGTTACAGCATATAAATAAAGTTAATAAGTTACTATTAGTGTCGACAAAAATTTAGTCTCTGGGGTTATAAAAGTTGACAGTCCTGATGGCCTGTGGGAAGAAGCTCCGTCTCATCCTCTCCGTTTTCACAGCGTGACAGCGGAGGCGTTTGCCTGATCGTAGCATCTGGAACAGTCCGTTACTGGGGTGGCAGGGGTCCCTCATGATCTTACTTGCTCTGGATCTGCACCTCCTGATGTATAGGTCCTGCAGGGGGATGAGTGTAGTTCCCATGGTGCGTTCTGCCGAACGCACTACTCTCTGCAGGGCCATCCTGTCCTGGGCAGAGCTGTTCCCAAACCAGACTGTAATGTTGCCGGACAGGATGCTCTCTACAGCCCCAGAGTAGAAGCAATGAAGGATCTTCAGAGACACTCTGAATTTCCTCAATTGTCTAAGGTGGTAAAGGCGCTGCTTAGCCTTACCCACCAGTGCGGCAATGTGCGTTGCCCACGTCAGATCCTCTGCGATGCGGACTCCCAAGTATTTAAAACTGCTCATCCTATCCACAATCGACCCATTTATCTCCAGTGGCGTGTATGTCCTTGGATGTTTAGCCCTTCTGAAGTCCACAATCAGCTCCTTTGTTTTAATGACATTCAAGAGGAGGCTATTGTCCTGACACCAGAGTGCCAGATCAGCCACCTCCTCCCGGTAGGCCTTCTCATCGTTGTTGGAGATCCGGCCCACCACCACAGTGTCATCAGCAAACTTGATGATGGAGTTTGAGCTGAACCTGGCCCCACAGTCATGTGTGAAGAAGGGTCCCGACCTGACGGAATTGTTATCTATTTCATTTATTTAGTCTATGGACACCATGAGAAGTTGGTGGACAGTGTGGGCAAGGCCAATTCTATCAAGACCAATTCAGTCAGAAGCAGGGTCCTGACCCAAAACGGTCACCTGCCCATTCCCTCCACAGATGCTGCCTGACCTGCTGAGTTCCTCCAGCACTTTGTGTTTTGCTCAAGGTGCTAGCATCTGCAGTTCCTTGCGTCACCAGTTGTACCCTGTAAGGTTTCCCAGGGCTGGGAATGCCAATAGTCCTGGTTAATTTCTTCTTCCTCGTGGGCCCATGGAGAACATGAACATCTCAGTTCTTTTGAAGAACTTCCCCAGTCCTTTCTACCACTTTTTTCTAGAGAGATACAGCGTGGAAACAGGCCCTTCGGCCCACTGAGTCCAAGCTGATCATCAAACTGGTTTTATGTTATCCTGCTATCGCATCTTACACTCTGTTACCGTCAGGCAGACGATACAGGAGTATGGCTGCGCGTACCACCAGACTTAAGAACAGTTTCTACCATCAGGCCATCAGGCTTCTGAACTCATAAACACATTTCAAATCATATATGTGGATTATTTTTAATATTGTCTTTTTACCTATTTTTAATATTGTCTTTTTACCTTACTAATGTCATTTCTTTGATCTTATTTATCCTTGGAATATTACTGCTGAGGTGACCCGTTGTCTTGTCAAATACATTTCATTGTAACGTTGACCCTGTGCCAACCTACATATGACAAACAAAATGGATTATTATTATTATTATTTACAGAAGACAATTAACCAACAAAACCTGGATATCTTTTGAATGTGGGGGGGAAACCAGAGCACCTGAAGGAAACCCACGTGGTCACAAAGAGAACATACAAACTCTGCACAGACAGCACCTATGTCTTTTGAAGAACTTGCACAGGCAAAATTGGTTAAAAAAAAGGCTCTCTCTAGGACCAGAGGCCAAAGTCTCAGAATAAAAGGAGGTACCTTTAGAAAGGAGATAAGGAGGAAGTTCTTTAATCAGATGGTGATGAATCTGTGGGATTCATTGCCACAGACAGCTGAGGAGGCTAAGTCGATGGATATTATTAAGGCAGCGATTGACAGATTCTTGATTAGTATGGGTGTATGGGGAGAATGGCAGGAGAATGGGATTGAGAGGGAAAGATAGATCAGTCATGGTTGAATTGTAGAGTAGGCTTGATGGGCTGAATGGCCTAATTCTGCTCCTATAACTTATATGAATTTATGACAGGCCTTATTCTGCGATGTCCAATTCTTTGGATGCCCTTTAGAAAGTTGAAACTGGGGAGCGTGTCTACATGAATAAAGTGGGCAGGAGTTCATGCTTTAAGTACAAACTTTTGTGGTAACAAAATGTTTTGGTAAAAAATGTTATTGCCTAAAAGAATTTCACAGATTAAGCAGCTTGTTTGCACTTTCAACAAAGGCCAAGTGTTGGAAATATGATAAGGGCTGTTTCATTATTAATTCTGAGTGGGTGTTAATAATTAATGCCATGGATAGTGTGATACAGTCTCAGAGACAATAAGGCTCTTATTTCAAAGTTGTTGGCCTCTTTACAAAGTCTTAGAAACTTTGTTCCTCAAGGTTGTTTTGAGCCTCACCGTAGCCCTGCAAGGGACCACAGGCTTAAAGCTTAAAAAGAGATTGGTTTTAAGTTTGTTGTTGATTGAAAGATGCAGCATGGAAAAAGGCCCTTCGGTCCACCGAGTCAATGATCAGCCGTTCATACTAGTTCTGTGTTAGCCCACTTTCCCAGCCACTCTCTACACACTAGGGGCAATTCACAGAGGCCAATTAGCCTACAGGCCCGTCTTTGGAGCGTGTGAGAAAAACAGAACATCCAGAGAAAACCCACGTGGTCACAGGGAGAACGTACAAAGGCCATATCATTTGCACGCATAGTCAGGATTGAACCCAGGTCTCTGGCGCGGTAAGGCAGCAATTCTTCCCGCTGCGCCACCGTGCCGCCCTTAAAGAAGAAACTGCAAATACTGGTTTACACAAAAGGGCACAAAGCGTTCCGAGAGAGACAGTGTGAAAACAGGCCCTTCGGCCCACCCAGTCTGTGCCGACCAGCGATCACCTGTATACTAATTCTAGACTACACACTAGGGATTATTAGAGACATGAAACTGGAATGAAGACCATTCTTCGAGATGAAACTCTGTTTCTCTCTCCACAAACACTGCCCAGTCTGCTGATTGTTGTTGTTTTTGCTTCAGGTCTTTGGTCCCCTTTAAAACAGCTGAAACCACTAAACGAGTCATTGGAGGAGTCATAAGGAGAGTCATAGTCACACAGTGTGGAAACAGGCCCACCGGCCCAACTTGCCCCATCTACACAAGTCCCACCTGCCTGTGTTTGGCCCATATCCCTCTAAACCTGTCCTATCCATCTACCTGTCTAAATGTGTCTTAAATGTTGCGATAGTATTTGGCTCAATACCTCCTCCAGCAGCTCGTTCCATACACCCACCACCTAGTATGCTAAAGAAGTTACTCCTCAGGTGCCTATTAAATCATTCCCCCCTCACCTTAAACCTATGTCCCCTGGTTCTCGATTCCCCTACTCTGCGCAAGAGACTCTGTGCATATACCCAATCTATTCCTCTCATGATTTTGTACACCTCTATAAAATCACCCCTCAGCCTCCTGCATTCAAAGAAATAGAGTCTTAGCCTGCTTAACCACTCCCTGTAGCTCAGGCCCAGAGTCAGTCCAAAGATATTCCAAACATTGAATGTCGTCATTAACATCCTCAGCGACTGTAATAATGGCAACCAGTAAGTAGGCAACACATCTAATGTAAGTTGGCAACATGTTTAACAAAGTGAAACTCCCTGAGGCTTTGTGGCATCATTGCCAGACAAGGTTTGGTCTTACGTTACGCGAGGTATGGTTTGTTTAGCACAGGTAAATAGACTCTTGATCAACGAGGGAGGTTTTAAGCAGCATCTTCGGGATGAAGAAGAGGATAATATCACTAATAACAAAAACTTGAAATTATACAGAATCTATAGTTTAGTTTAGTTTAGAGAGACAGTGTGAAAACAGGCCCTTCAGCCCACCGAGTCTGTGCCGACCAACAGGTGAGTCTGTGTCACCTGTATACTAATTCTAAACTACACACTAGGGATTATTAGAGACATGATACTGGGATGAAGTCCATATTTTGAGATGAAACTCTTTTTCTCTCTCCACAAACACAACCCAGTCAGCTGATTGTTGTTGCTTTTGCTTCAGGTCTTTGGTTCCCTTTCAATCAGTTGAAACCACTAAATGAGTCATTGGAGGAATCATAAGGAGAGTCATAGTCACACAGTGTGGAAACAGGCCCACCGGCCCAACTTGCCCACAGCGACCAACATGCCCCGTCTACACAAGTCCCACCTGCTTGTGTTTGGCCCATATCCCTCGAAACCTGTCCTATCCATCTACCTGTCTAAATGTATCTTAAACATTGCGATAGTACCTGCCTCAACTACCTCCTCCAGCAGCTCGTTCTATACACCCACCACTCTGTATGTAAAAGTTACTTCTCAGGTTCCTATTAAATCATTCCCCCCTCACCTTAAGCCTATGTCCTCTGGTTCTCGATTCCCCTACTCTGCGCAAGAAACTCTGTGCATATACCCAATCTATTTCTCTCATGATTCTATAAAATCACCCCTCAGCCTCCTGCACTCAAAGAGATAGAGTCCTAGCCTGCTCAACCACTCCCTGTGGCTCAGGCCCAGAGTCAGTCCAAAGGCATTAACATCCTCAGCGACTGTAATAATGGCAACCAGTAAGTAGGCAACACATCTAATGTAAGTTGGCAACATGTTTAACAAAGTGGAACTCCCTGAGGCTTTGTGGCATCATTGCCAAACAAGTGTAGGAAAACAAACTGCAGATGCTGGTTCCGACTGAAGAAGGGTCTCGACCCGAAACGTCACCCATTCCTTCTCTCCTGAGATGCTGCCTGACCCGCTGAGTTACCCCAGCATTTTGTGTCTACCATTGCCAGACAAGGTTTGGTCTGGTGTCACACGAGGTATTTTGACGACAGGTAAACAAACTCCTGATCAACAAGGGAGGTTTTAAGCAGCATCTTAGGGATGAAGAAGAGGATAATATTACCAATAACAAAAACTTGAATTGATACAGAATCTATAGTTTTGTTTAGTTTACAGATAAAGCATGGAAACAGGCCTTTCGTCCCACCGAGTCCACGCTGACCATCAATCACCAGTTCACACTAGTTCTATGTTATCCCACTTTCTCATCCACTCCCTACACACTAGGGGGAATTTGCAGTGGCCAATTAGCCAACAAACCCACACATCTTTAGGTACAGTGGCATAGCGGTAGAGCTGCTGACTCACAGCGCCAGAAACCAGGGTGCGATCCTGACTACGGGTGCTGTCTGTATGGAGATTGTACGTTCTCCCTGTGACCACGTGGGTTTTCTCCGGGTGCTCTGGATTCTTCAAACACTCGAAATACATACAGGTTTGTGGGTTAATTGGCCTCGGTAAAAAAATTAGATTGCCCCTAACGTGTAGGATAGTGTTAGCGTACGGGGTGATCGCTGGTCAGCACGGACTCGGTGGACTGAAGGGCATGTTTCCACGCTGTATCTCCAAAGTCTATAACTTTGGGATGTGGGAGGAAACCGGAGCACCTGGGGGAAACCCATGCTCTTGTAGGGAGAATGTGCAAACTCCACACAGACAGCGCCTGAGGTCAGGATAGAGCACGAATCCCTGGATCTGTGAGCCAGCAGCTCTACCAGCTGCGCCACTGTGCCGCCCTAAAGAAACATCCCCACAGAGAGGTCCTGAGGCACTCAAAGACTTGGTGAGGAATTGGAGTTAGGAAATGACTTGGTGAGGAGTTAGGAAGGATTGTAATGGAGGAGAGAGAACAGGGAGGGGCCCAGGCCGGTGATGATTCACAGGGACCTTCTACGATTTGACTGGGTAGAATGCAAACAAAGATTTTCATAGTTGCCCAGTGCACGTGACAATAATAATAAATCAAAACAAGGGAGGGGACAATGTACACAAGAATGTCAAATTAACACTATAATCTCCTGATAAAAACTCTGCGTGCTAACAAAAACATTTCACTGTACCTCGGTACACATGACAATAAACTAACTCAAACTCAAAATAAAGAACCATTGAATCATTGACGTTAAACTAATCTACTCTGCCTGCACGTGATCCATATCCCTACATTTACAGCATATCCATGTGAGTTGGGCCGAAGGGCCTGTTTCCATGCTGTATGGCCCTGTGGCTCTAAATCAAGCTTGCAAACAAATCATCAGCCGGAACAGCACCTCATATTTCGCCTAGGCAGCTTACAACCCAGCAGTATGCATATTGATTTCTCTAGCAAAGTAGCCTTTGCATCTCCCCTCTCTCGGCCCCTCCCCCACCCTAGTTGTTGTTCTAGTTTTACTATCATCCTATTGTTCTACTGTCAGTATTAGCTTGTTATCACCTATATCACAGCAAACAATGCACCATTGTGGGCTCCACGATTCCTTAATTATTGTTGCTTTCTGCATAGCTTCCATTCATTTGTCCTAAGTACCATCTCGTTCCCCTTTCCCCTGACTGAAGAAGCGTCTCGACCTGAAACCTCACCTATTCATTTTCTCCAGAGATGCAGCCTGACCCGCTGAGTTTCTCCAGCTTTTTGTGATAAATGGGTCGATTGTGGATAGGGTGAGCAGTTTTAAATACTTGGGAGTCCGCATCGCAGAGGATCTGACGTGGGCAACGCACATTGCCGCACTGGTGGGTAAGGCTAAGCAGCGCCTTTACCACCTTAGACAACTGAGGAAATTCAGAGTGTCTCTGAAGATCCTTCATTGCTTCTACTCTGGGGCTGTAGAGAGCATCCTGTCCGGCAACATTACAGTCTGGTTTGGGAACAGCTCTGCCCAGGACAGGATGGCCCTGCAGAGAGTAGTGCGTTCGGCAGAACGCACCATGGGAACTACACTCATCCCCCTGCAGGACCTATACATCAGGAGGTGCAGATCCAGAGCAAGTAAGATCATGAGGGACCCCTGCCACCCCAGTAACGGACTGTTCCAGATGCTACGATCAGGCAAACGCCTCCGCTGTCACGCTGTGAAAACGGAGAGGATGAGACGGAGCTTCTTCCCACAGGCCATCAGGACTGTCAACTTTTATAACCCCAGAGACTAAATTTTTGTCGACACTAATAGTAACTTATTAACTTTATTTATATACTGTAACTGTAATTCTTTTTGTGCACAACCCGCAGGCATTGCCACTTTCATTTCACTGCACATCGTGTATGTGTATGTGACAAATAAATTAGTCTTGACTTGACTTGACTGTTTTCGGTTCCAACCTGCATCTGCTGTTTCTCCCTGCACATCAGACTGTCTTATCTATTCCTGTGAGTGACATAATTGTCTCATTCTAACAATGACAGGGTCACACCGAGAGTACAAAATAACAGCACATTGTAGGAATAGAGTTTGATTTATTTTACATTCATCCACAGGTGCGAAGGTCAGCTAAAGGAATGTTCCCTGTCGGCTCGTTCTACAAGGTGTGAACGTGAGTTAGAGATGCAAAGGATTGCAACAGCTAACGTCATGAACTCTGGCTAGATATTCATGTTCATAAGTCATAGGAGTGCAATTACGCCATTCGGCCCATCGAGACTACTCCGCCATTCAATTATGGCCGATCTATCTTTCTCCCTCAAATCCATTCTCACGCCTTCACCTCATAACCCTTGACACCCTTACTAATCAAGAATCTGTCACTCTCTGCTTTAAAAATACCCAATGACTTGGCCTCCATAGCCGTCTGTGGCAATGAATTCCACAGATTCACCACCCTCTGACTTAAGAAATTCGTCCTCATCTCCTTTCTAAACGTACATCCTTTTATTCTGAGGCTGTGCCCTCTGGTCCTGGACTCTCAAAACGAGTAGAAACATCCTTCCACTCTATCCCGGCTTTTCACCATTCGGTAAGTTTCAGTAAGGTCCCCCTTCATCTTTTTTAACTCCGGCGAGAACTGGGCCAGAGCCATCAAATGCTCATCTTATGTCAACCCAATCATTCCGTGATCATTCTCGCAAACCTCAGTAGACAGAAAGGGGAGATCAGTTCCTCACGGACCGATCCTGTATTTACCAAAGACTGGTTGGAAATTGAGTGTTGGCAAAATTGAGTTGTTTGAGGAGTCAGAGTAAAAATGGCCAGTTAACAGGTCGAGGAGACAAGGAACAGTAGATGCTGATTTGCAAAAAAAAAGTGACAACGTGCTGGAGTAACTCAATGGGTCAAGCAGCATCTCTGGCAAACAAGGATAGGGATCCTTCTTCAGACTGATTGAATATGGGGGGGGGGAAAGCTGGAAGAGAGGCGAGGGCGGGACAAAGCTAGGTACCTGCAAACCTGTACTTCTTCGGTGCGGGAGGAAACCGGAGCTCCCGGAGAAAACTCAGGCAGGTCACGGGGAGAACGTACAAATTCTGTTACAGACAACACCCATAGTCAGGATCGAACCCGGGTCTCTGGCGCTGTAAGGCAGCAACTCTACCACTGCGCCATCCTGCCCCCCCTGGTAGCTCTGACAACCTCTCATGAAACATGGGAAATTATAACAGGAGGTGGCCAAGGTTTAAGGCCATTGGAGACCTACTCCCCGCAGAAACTAATCAGTTCTTTGTCTTTACAACGGTCGTAATTCTTTTATTGCCAAGGCTGCATGGAACACATGGGTCATTAAATGCGCTGATGTTTGATGTCTGGATTGAAGATAATTTTCAATGTAGAGTTCTTGCAGACTCCTTGGACTTTACATGCAGATTGCGTCATCTCAATTGTTGCCTGAGAGAAAAAATGTTCCAGAGAGATTGACTTGGACTGTTGCCAGGACTCGAAGGCCTAAGCTATAGGGAGGGGTTGAGCAGGCTGGGACTCTATTCCTTGGAGCGCAGGAGGATGAGTCGTGATCTTATGGAGGTGTATAAAATCATGAGAGGAACAGATCGGGTAAATGCATGGAGTCTTTAGCGCAGAGTAGGGGAATCGATAACCAGAGGGCTTAGGTTGAAGTTGATGAGGGAAAGATTTTATAGGAATCTAAGGGGTAACTTTTTCACACAAAGGGTGGTGGATATACGGAACAAGCTGCCGGAGGAGGTAGTTGAGGCAGGGACTATCATAATGTTTAAAAAGCAATTAGACAGGTACATGGATAGGACAGGCAAGTGGAACTAGTGGGACATGTTGGTCAATGTGGGCAAGTTGGGCAGATGGCGGTTTATACCGAAGATAGACTCAAAGTGCTGGACTAACTCAATGGGTCAGGCAGCATCTCTGGAGAAAAAAAATGGGTGACGTTTCGGGTCAGGACCCGAAAGGGTCTGAAAAAGGGCCCTGCCCTGAAACATCACCCATCCTTTTTCTCCAGAGATGCTGGCTGACCCGCTGAGATATTCCAACACTTTGTGTCCATCTTCAGTATAAACCAGTATCTGCAGTTCCTTCCCAAACCAAAAGAAGATGGATTGTACTTATTTATATTATGAGGCATCTATAGGGTAGACAGGACCTTATTCCCAGGATAGGAATATCAAATACTAGAGAGCATAACTTCAAGGTGAGAGGGACAAAGTTTCATGGAGATGTGCTGGGCAAGTTTTTTTTTCACAGAGGTTTGTAAGTGTCTGGAGAACGCTGCTGGGGGCAGGGCCGTTTTTACAGCATTATGGGCCCCCTGGCAAAGCAGTGTACTGGGGCCCCTACCGTTACTCTCCCCCACCCCTCTTTCCCTACCAGCCCCCCCCCTGTCGTGCCGGCGAAAAGCACTTACCGAAAAGCACTTAGCGATGGACAGGGTGCTACATTGTTGCGAAAAGCACTTACAGATCGCTGTGAGAAGCACTTAGGGACCGAAAATGTTGCGAAAAAAGCAATTATTGAACCTACATTTTTAAAGTAGTATTTATTTATTGCAAGTCACTTAACATACACAGATCAGCATGGGGCCCCTATGCTCGTGGGGCCCCGGGCAAGTGCCCATCAGGCCCATGCGTTAAGACGGCCCTGGCTGGGGGTGGTGGTGGAGGTAGATACAATGGTGACATTTAAGAGACTTTTGGATAGGCACATGAATGTGCAGGGAATGGAGGGATGTGGATTATGTACAGGCAGATAAGAGTTGGTTTAAGCATCATGTTCGGCACAGACACTGTGGGCCAAATGGGAATGTTCCTGTGCTGTACTGATCCATGTTGAATGTTCTATGTACTCTGTTCCATGATTTGACCATCTAATACGCAGAACAAGTTTACCTGTGACAATAAATAAACTAACAAACTGAAGAAGGGTCCTGACCTGAAAAGTCACCTATCCGTGTTCTCCTTAGATGCTGTCTGACCCGATGAATCACTCCAGAATCTTGCCTTTTTTTTGTAAACCAGCATCTGCAGTTCATTGTTTTTACTTCTAACAAACTAATTTATTGCTCGAATAGATGTCCTGTCATTATCACGGTCATGGGACCTCGTTATCCACACATCAGCAGTCATTCTTTCCATCCAACAGATATAACACATTAAAAAGTACTTAAGTTGCTGCAAAACACTTTGGACTGACTAAAGGTCATGAAGACGCTATAAAAGTCAGACCTGACCTTAGTTCCCGACAATAGCTATTGACAAACTTCGAAGCCCCAGTGAACATCTGCTTCATGAATGTCTCTTCTGGCTATTCGGGAAACATTGCCACTGAGTGCATTTAGGACATGAGGATGAGGGATGATCTTGATCATGACAAGATCATGAGGGAAATAGAAAGGGTGAATACACAGTCTTTTACCCAGAGTAGGGGAATAAAGAACCAGAGGACATAGGTTTAAGGAGAAAAGGGTAAGGTTTAATAGGAACCTACAGGGCAACTTTTAACACAGAGTAAGTTTAGTTTATTGTCTGAGTTGAGATTATTGTCATGTGCAGTGAAAATCTTTTGTTGCGTGCTAACCAGTCAGCAGAGAGACAATGCATAATTACATGATTACAATCGAGTCATCCACAGTGTACAGATACATGAGACTGGGAATAATGTTTAGTGCAAGATAAAGTCCAGTATAGTCTGATCGAAGATAGTCCAAGGGTCTCCAAAGAGGTGGATAGTAGCTCAGGACTGCTCTCTAGTTGTTGGTCGGATAGTTCAGTTGCCTGATAACAGCTGTGGAGACCTATCTCATGCACGTATGGCTGCATCAGCAGTCCTATAAATTGACTTTAGACTTTAGAGATAAAGCTTGGAAACATGCCGTTACTCCCACCAAGTCCGCACCAACCAGCGATCCCCGTACACTAGCATTCTGCTGCACGTAGGGACAATTTAACAATTTTATCGAACCCAAATAACCTACAAACCTGTTTGTCTTTGGAATGTGGCAGGAGCACCTGGATAAAACCCAAGTGGTCATGGGGAGAACGTACATTCTCCGTACAGACATCACCCATGGTCAGGGTCAATCGCAGTTCCCTGGGGGTTGCAAGGCAGCAACTGTACCGCTATGCCCAAGTGCTGTAATTGTTGGTTATGTTACCTGCATTAATCCCATTGAGCCATGGCACCGTGGCTAGGTTTTCTTACACCGAGAGCGGAGTGGCCTGCGAACGCACACTGCGAACGCACTGCGAACGCACTGCGAACGCACTGCGAACGCACTGCGAACGCACTGCGAACGCACTGCGAACGCACTGCGAACGCACTGCGAACGCAGGGGTGGTGGTGGCGGCAGGTACAATCGTGGCGTTTATGAGGCTTTTAGATAGGCACATGAAAGTGCAAGCAATAGAGGGGTGTGAATCATGTACCAGCAGATGAGATCAGCCTAATGTGTAGGAAGGAACTGCAGATGCTGGTTTAAACTGAAGATAGACAAAGAGCTGGAACAACTCAGTGGTACAGTCTGTCCTGCCTGTCCCGCTGAGTTACTCCAGCTTTTTGTGTGTATCTGAGATCAGCTTAACTTGGCATTGTGTTGAGCACAAACACTGTGTGTCAAAAGGCCTGTTCCTGTGCTATACTGTTCAATAATTCTGTTTTACATACACTTAACATAACAGAATGGGTCAGGACCCTTCAACTGTGGATTAATTCGTTAAAACAGTCTTGAGATTTTGAAATGCCAAGTACATGTTTAGAATACGTGCCATACTGAGGCAATCTCTGATGGTAAGAGGATTGCTAAACTAGAACAGCCAGTTATGCAACTCTATTGAGATTAAGGCACGCTGCAGAATTTGGTCACTTAATTAATCGCATTCTTCATCTCTCTGAGCTGTAACGTCATAATTGTTTTGCAAAATCTACACCAATGGTAAGAACTAACCTTCAGAAAGCAGGGAAGGCAGATGGTATTGGGAGGAGTACCTGGACTTATATAACTAAACCAATAAAGAATACTTGCTGCTTCTTGTAAAGAAATAACTCACGTCCAACAAGTATCGAGAGACATATGTCCCAAACAGAACAATTAAATTCTTACTTGCAGAACCACAACAGAATATGTAAACATAGTACTTCGTAAACAGTAGAATAAACAAAAAGTTAGAAATATAGAAAATAGGTGCAGGAGTAGGCCATTCGGCCCTTCGAGCCAGCACCGCCATTCAATATGATCATGGCTGATCATCTAAAATCAGTACCCCGTTCCTGCTTTCTCCCCATATCCCTTGATTCCATTAGCCCGAAGAGCTAAATCTAACTCTCTCTTGAAAACATCCAGTGAATTGGCCTCCACTGCCTTCTGAGGCAGAGAATTCCACAGATTCACAACTCTTTGGGTGAAAAAGCTTTTCCTCATCTCAGTCCTAAATGGCCTACCCCTTATTCTTAAACAGTGACCCCTGGTTCTGGACTCCCCCACGTTCAGAGTGTACATATATATATATGTGTGTGTGTGCGTGTGTGCACATGTGTGTGTGTGTGTGCACATGTGTATGTATGTGTGTATATTAGTGTATAAAATTATGAGAGGCATAGATAGGATAGACAGAATATGTTTCCCCAGGGTAGAAATACCCAACAGTGGAGGGCATAGCTATAAGGTGAGAGGGGGAAAGTTTAGTGGAGATGGTCATGGCGTATTTCTTTTACACAGAGTGATGGGGGCAAGAGGTACTGAGGTTTCAAAACGCGCACATCCAGATTCAGGGACGTTTTTCCCTGTGACTGTGTGGGTTTTCTCCGGGTGCTCCGGTTTTCTCCCACACTCCAAAGACCTCCAGGCTTGTCGGTTAATTGGCATCGGTAAAATTGTAAATCGTTCCTACTGTTTAGGGTAGTGTTAGTGAACGGGGTGATCGCTGGTCGGCGCGGACCTGTTGGGCCGAAGGGCCTGTTTCCGCACTGTATGTCTAAAGTCTAAAGTCTTACAAGACTAGCTGCATTTTCTTTTAATTGGATTGCATTCTTAACCTACTCAACTATCCGCAGAGAATAGATCATTTTAATAATTCTGTAGCAACCTTCCAGGGCAATATATTTAGCGTAACCAAAGAAGGGTGAATTTCAGTTTCTGGATCATCCTGCAAGCTTTGTATTGCATCTATGAGTTGACCTGGAAATGTGTGCTGGAACCTTGAAAAGAAACAACAACCCAGACCAGGTGCTGGTGACGGTGCAAGCAGTGTATTGTGTTCAGTTTTGATCACCCTGCTATAGGAAAGATGCCATTAAGCTGGAAAAAGCAATTTACGAGGGTGTTGCCTGGACCTGAAAGACTGAGCTACAGAGAGAGGTTAAGCAGGCTAGGACTTTATTCCTTGGACCACAGGCTGCTAAGGGGTGATCTTATCGAGATGTACAAAATCATGAGGGGAAGAGATTGGGTGGATTTGCCCCGGTTCGGCAATCAAGAACCAGAGGGCATAGGTTGAGGGTGAGAGGGGTAAGATTTAATAGGAACCTGATGTGCAATGTTTTCACACAGGAGGTGGTGGGTATATAGAACAAGCTGCCAGGGCAAGTAGTTGAAGCAAATACAATAACAGAATTTTAAAGATATTTGGACAAGTACATAGATGGGAAATGTATTGAAGGATAAGGGCCAAATGCATGCAGATTGGTTTAGCTTGGGGGCTTCTTGGGCAGCGTGGATGCATTGGGCCAAAGGGCCTGTTTCCATGTTGTATTTTTTAGTTTAGAGATACAGCACGGAAACAGGCCTTGTGTTTCACTGGGTCCTTGGCTACTACCAATCTCCAATCACTGGCACTATCCTACACACTGGGGACAATTCTTTTTACCAAAGCCAATTAACTTACAAACCTGTCCGGAGCACCCGGAGAAAAACCCACGGAGATCACGTGGAGACCATGCGAACTCCATACTGGCAGCATCCGTAATCAGGATCAAACCTGGGTCTCTGGCATTGTAAATCAGCAACTCTACTGCTGCGCCACTGTGCTGACATTTGCCCTACGATTCTATGAAATATAAAAATTATATTATTGAAGGTGACAGACTATATGCTTCCTCTGGATGAGATGTCTAAAACCAAGGGTCAAATGAACTAGTCAACCATTCAGGATTGAATGGCAAGAACCCTCTTCAGTAAGACGCGTGAACTCTGGGCTTCTCTCCCCAAGGGGGTTGTTGAGACTCGGTTGGTGAGTACGTTTGAGTTAGAGATAGAGAGACCTTTTGATATCAACGCAATTGGAGGTATGGGGAAGTTTGTTTAGTTTAGTTTAGAGATCCAACGTGGAAACAGGCTTTTCGGCCCACCAAGTCCACGCCGACCTGCGATCCCCGCACACCAACACTATCCTACACACACACTAGTGACAATTTACTATTTTTACCGAAGCAAATTAACCTGCAAACCCGCACATCTTTGGAGTGTGGCAGGAAACCAGAGCACCCAGAGAAAACCCACACGGTCACAGGGAGAACGTACAAACGCCATACAGATAGCACCTGTAGTCAGGATCAAACTCGGGTCTCTGGAGCAGTAAGGCAACAAATCTATCTCTGCGCCACCATGCCATGTGGTTTAGAGATACATCATGGAAACAGGTCATTCGGCCCACCGAGTCCACGCCGACCATTGATCACCCCTTCATGTTAGTTCTATGTTATCCCACTTTCCCATCCACTCCCAACACACTAGGGGCAATTTTACAGAGGCAAATTCATCTACATACCTGCACGTCTTTGGGATGGGAGAGGCAACTGGAGCACAAATGAAACCCACATGGCTACGGGGAGAACGTGCAGACTCCACACAGACAACAGACAACACCTGAGGTTGGGATCGAACCCAGGTTTCTGGCGCTTTGTGGCAGCAGCTCTACCTACTGCACCACTGTGCCACCCTAGTGATACAGACCTGAAAGACTTACCGTGATCAGACTGGATGGTGGAGTCAAGAGTGTTTAATTGTCATATGTACCGACAACGGAAGGGTGACATTCTTGCAGCGACATGGTGGAGCAGTGGTAGAGTTGCTGCCTTACAGCGCCAGGGACCCACCCGGGTTCGATCCTGACTATGGGTTCTGTCTGTATGAAATTTGTACATTCTCTCTGTGACCACGTGCAGGTTTGTCGGATAATTGGCTTCAGTAAAAATTGTAAATTGTCCGTAGTGTGTATCCTAGGATAGTGCTCGTGTACGGGGTGATTGCTGATCAGCGCGGACCCGGTGGGCCGAATGGCCTGTTTCCAAGCTGTATCTCCAGAGTCTAAAGCAGCATAACAGTAAACACAGTATTCAATAGATACTTAATAAAGAAAACATTTCAATAGTGTTGAATGGCTTCTTCCTGCCGCTGTGAACCCCACTTGGGCCACAGTAACGTTGTAGGCAGAACACCCATAAAATTAAACACATCTGATGTTTTCCTTTGCTTCGGGTTTCAGTGGAAAAGTCAGAATTTAATATCAATAACTAGAACTGCCAAGATTCATTGGTCGAGAAGGAGTTAAATAAATCGTCAATATTGTAAAAAAAATAAATACAATGGTTCATTGAGTACACTCTTAAAAACAAGCCCATAAATTCCACATTTGGCAACAATTGCAGATAATCTGAATAGCGACTTGTGTATGACCTGTTTCTTTTAAAGAAGGTATTTTTTCAGCTAATGTTCTGCTGGAGGTTGGGCTGTCTTGTTGTACTTTGTGGTCCGGTACCTGTTGTACCTTTAGTGACTCTGGACGGACCACAAGTACACGTGTATAAAAGGTTACATTGCTGGAGCTCAACTCCAGGCTGTTTATTCCGTGGCCACCTGCATCCAGAGTGCCCGCCTAATCACACCCATCACTTATATACACAGCCATACAAAGTAGTTCTTGGATACACAAAGTAGTCCCAGCAATATCACAACATCCCCCTTGTCTTATATATTACAACATCCCCCTTGTCTTATATAAAATTGTTTTCTTTACCATTCGAGGGCTAAAATATATTTAACAAACAAAACCAAAACACCATTGCTTTTTGCAAACAAAATCAATAACACAACTAAACACAATTGCTTTTTTCGCCATCATGGTGGTCACTCCTCTGCGGAATTTCACCCATCTCTGGGTGGTCACTCACTCCGGGTGGTCACTCATCTCTGGGTGGTCACTCATCTCCGGGTGGTCACTCACTCAGTGTGGTCACTCACTCCGTGTGGTCACTCACTCCGGGTGGTCACTCATCTCTGGGTGGTCACTCATCTCCGGGTGGTCACTCACTCCGTGTGGTCACTCACTCCGTGTGGTCACTCCACAGATATATACATTTATACAAAAACATCAAATATAATACATTAAGCTTTCAGTACACAGATCACTACACAGGTCATTAAACACAAAATATTCATTTTGTTCCATATCTTCCCCACAAGAAGACGTGCTGTGTAGATCAAACGTAATGTAGGCTCTAGATGCTCCACCACCATGATTTGCCTGCCACTGCTGGCCTCCCACTGCTGGGCTGGCACTGCTGGGCTCCCACTGCTGGGTTGGCACTGCTGGGCTGGCACTGCTGGGCTCCCACTGCTGGGTTGGCACTGCTGGGCTCCCACTGCTGGGCTCCCACTGCTGGGCTGGCACTACTGGGCTCCCACTGCTGGGTTGGCACTGCTGGGCTCCCACTGCTGGGCTGGCACTGCTGGGCTCCCACTGCTGGGCTCCCACTGCTGTAATCGCGGTGCGATCGCGCCTCCTCTGCAGTGCGCGCTGGCCCCGCCCACAGGTGCTCCACGGCAGCTGCCGCTCAACTTTTCGAACGCGCTGCCGCTGCGCGCTGGCCCCGCCCACAGGTGCTCCCGCCCCCGCCCACAGGTGCTCCCGGCAGCTGCCGCGCAATTCGATCGCGCTGCCGCTGCCTCGGGCCCAGGGCCGTCCCGACTCTACGGTCGACGCGCCTGGGTGAGTATGTAGTGCCTCGGCCTTTACCGGCCGCCGCACCTCCGCGGGTGGTCGGTCCCTCCGGTTGCCGACCCCCTCCGGTCGCCGCACACCTCCGTGGGTGTCGGTCTCCTCCGGGGCTCTCCCGGTCGCCGCACACCTCCGTGGGTGTCGGTCTCCTCCGGGGCTCTCCCGGTCGCCGCACACCTCCGTGGGTGTCGGTCTTCCCCGGTCACCGCACACCTCCATGGGTGTCGGGTCTCCCGGTCGCCGCACACCTCCGTGGGTGTCGGTCTTCCCCGGTCACCGCACACCTCCGTGGATGTCGGGTCTCCCGGTCTTCCCCGGTCACCGCACACCTCCGTGGGTGTCGGTCTTCCCCGGTCACCGCACACCTCCGTGGGTGTCGGGTCTCCCGGTCTTCCCCGGTCACCGCACATCTCCGTGTGTCGGCTCTCCCGGTCTCTCCCCCGCGAAGCAGTCGCAGGCTTCTAATCTCGGGCCTACACAGGTGCTGGGGCGCGACGTGGGCCTACACGCACCGCCCCCAGCAGCTTACTGAGCAGGTAACTATACCAACTCATACTGGCCCTGTCGGGATGCACTCCAAACGTCCCCTTCAGGGCTCTTTTTAAAAAAAATTTTTTGACCTTTTCTGCTCGGGCATGCTTCATTCCCTCCCTAGGCGAAACACCAAGCCGCTGCCACCATGTTATTCTCCGTGGTCCGGTACCTGTTGTACCTTTGTTGTGACTCTGGACTCTGGACGGACCACGAGTGCACATCTTTAAGATGTTATCATGGTGCAGCTTGTACTCCAGGCTGTTTATTCCAAGGCCGCCTGGATCCAGAGTGCCCGCCTAATCACACCCATCACTTATATACACAGCCATACAAAGTAGTTCTTGGATACACAAAGTAGTCCCAGCAATATCACATGTCTTGAATGAAGGAAGGCAGGAGAGGAGGGTGGGGGTCGGGGTGATTCTGCATGACTTACACAGGCATGCCAGTTCATCAGGCATTATGAGTGGACAAGGTTCCCGCCCGCGGCCAGAAAAAGATCTGCAGTTTACTCAGGGTTTTTGTAAAGAAAACCCGCGATGTATCACAACTTGGTTTGGCCACTGTTCCGAGCAAGAAATTGCAGAGAGATTTGGATGCAGCCCAGTACAACACACAAAACAGCTCGGTTTATTCACAAAATGCTGGAGTAACTCAGCAGGTCAGGCAGCATCTCGGGAGAGAAGGAATGGGTGACGTTTCAGGTCGAGACCCTTCTTCAGACTAATGTCAGGGGGGCGGGACAAAGGAAGGATATAGGTGGAGACAGGAAGATAGAGGGAGATCTGGGAAGGGGGAGGGGAAGGGAGGGACAGAGGGACTATCTAAAGTTGGTGAAGTCGATGTTCATACCACTGGGCTGCAAACTGCCCAGGCGAAATATGAGGTGCTATTCCTCCAATTTCCGGTGGGCCTCACTATGGCACTGGAGGAGGCCCATGACAGAAAGTCAGACTGGGAATGGGAGGGGGAGTTGAAGTGCTCGGCCACCGGGAGATCAGTTTTGTTAATGCGGACCGAGCGCAGGTGTTCAGCGATCAGTTTTGTTAATGCGAACCGAGCGCAGCTCCCCCCCCTCCCCCTCATCAGGAAAGGACACAAAGTGCCAGAGTAGTTTATTATTGTCACGTGTACTGAGGTACAGTAAAAATCTCTTTGTTGCGTACTATCCAGTCAGCGAAAAAATACAATTACAATCAAGCAGCCCACAGTGAGATTATAATCAAGCCGTCCACTGAGGATTCTCTCTTCTCTCCTCTCCCATCAGGAAGAAGATACATCAGGTTGAACGCACAAACCACCAGATTCAGGAACAGCTTCTTTTCCACTGTTAGACTCTTGAACGAACCTCTCAAATGCTTTTTATTGTGTGCCAGCCAGTTAGCAAAAAGACTATACGTGATTGTAATCAAGCTGTCTTCAGTCTACAGATACAGGATAAAGGGAATAACGTTTAGTGCAAGACAAAGTCTAATGAAGCCCAATTAAAGATAATCCAAAAGTCTCCAATAAGGTAGATGGTAGGTCAGATACATCAGGTTGAACGCACAAACCACCAGATTCAGGAACAGCTTATTTTCCACTGTTAGACTCTAGTTGGTGATTGGATGGTTCAGTTGCCTGTGTTAATACACAAAAGGACACAAAGTGCTGGAGTAACTCAGTGGGTCAGACAGCACCCCTGGAGAACATGGATAGTTGACGGTTGAGGCCGGGATCCTTCTTCAGAAATGTTACCTGTCCATGTTCTCCAAAGATGCTGCCTGATCCGCTGAGTTACTCCAGCACTTTGTGTCATTAACTGTTACTTGTTCCTTGTTGACTGAAGCAAAGGGGAGAACAGACCCTGCACCGAACAGTCCGAACACATAACCCTTCTACCTGTCTGAAGAAGTGCCTCGACTCGAAACATCACCTATCCATGTTCTACAGCCAAGCTGCCTGACCTGCTGCGTTACTCCATCACTTTGTGTCCTTTTGTGTATCAACTAGCATTTGCAGTTCCTTGTTTCTACATATCGCTGTCAACATAATCAAGGACCACTCACAGCCTTCAGCCAGTCCCTCTTCTCGCCTCTCCCATCAGGCAGAAGATACAAAAGCTTGAAATCACGGACCAGATTCACCAGATTCAACTAGAACCGGGTCGAAGTCTGAAGAAGGGTCTTGACCCGAAATGTCACCTATTCCTTCTCTCCAGAGATGCTGCCTGACCCGCAAAGGGCAGGACAAAGCCGGGCAGGTAAACCTCTTCCACACCCATTCCAAAGCCTCCACCATATCCTTCCTGAAATGGGGAGCCCAGAACTGGATGTAGCAGTCAGAACTGGCTGGCTTTACTTCTGAACAGGCGATATTTCAATGTGTCAATGATTCAATGAGACTGTATTGTCACATGTACCGAGATACAGTGAAATGCTTTGTTTTTCATACAATCCGGTAAAACTATACATCAGACCTCATCTTGGCAGTACACAAACGTCGCCACCTTTCTGGCACCGACAAAGTTACAAAATGTGTATCAAACCGTTTTATCTTCTGCTCGCAGCAGCGAACTAGGCCTCTGGTCGCACGTGGCTCCCTCCCGCGGCCCCCCTCCCGCGGCCCCCCTCCCGCGGCCCCCCTCCCGCGGCCCCCCTCCCGCGGCCCCCCCCCAGGCTCCCCTCTTTCACACGGTGCCCCTCCCTCACACAGCCCCCCCGCGGGCGCCCGCCCTCCCTCCCTCCCTCCCTCGCGCCCCCCCCCGCGCGCCGCGGCCCCTCCCTCACGAGCATGGCCCCTCCCTCACGAGCACGCCCCCTCCTCACGCGCATGCCCCCTCCTCACGCGCACCCCTCACGCGCACCCCTCACGCGCACCCCTCACGCGCACCCCTCACGCGCACCCCTCACGCGCACCCCTCACGCGCACCCCTCACTCGCACCCCTCACGCGCACCCCTCACCCTCCCCCACCCCTCCCCCCGCCCCCCTGCCACCCCGCCCCCCCACCCCCCCCGCCCCACCACCCCCCCGCCCCACCACCCCCCCGCCCCACCACCCCACCCCACCCCACCCCACCCCACCCCACATGCGGCGGGGGGGCCCTCCCGCCCTCCCTCACGCAGGGCCCCCCCCTCCTCCCTCACACGCGGCTCCCCCTC
Source organism: Rhinoraja longicauda (assembly GCF_053455715.1). Taxonomy (NCBI): domain Eukaryota; kingdom Metazoa; phylum Chordata; class Chondrichthyes; order Rajiformes; family Arhynchobatidae; genus Rhinoraja; species Rhinoraja longicauda. Next base: position 17,296,230 of record NC_135969.1, on the reverse strand, counting down.
CCCCTCTTCCTCCCTCCTTCCCTCTTGCACGCCCTCCCTCACGCATTTTGGGGAACATTGGCGGAAAGGTAGGAATGGACTATTTGGGTGCAAGAAGTCATGAAACAAAACTTTTCATGACGAAAACAAAGTGAACTACCAAGTCAAGTTGGCAATGGGCGAGGGGAAGTTATGAGTCCTGAATGTGTTCTCTGAATGAAGCTCTAGAGGCAGTCAACAGCTGGCCGGTCGGTCGGTCACCATGCCTACTGAGGAATTTTTTTCAGTCAGGAAAAAGGGTTTAATTTGATGAAAAGGAAAGCTTGTTGTTGTGGCAGCAATTGAACCAGTCTCTCTGTGTACAGCACTTTGGTCAACGTGGGTTGTTTTTAAATGTGCTACACAAATAAAATTGACTTGACTTGACTTGACTCTGTGCTTCCTGGAAGACACAATTGCTGTATTTTCAGGTTGGAACTGACTGTTCGAAACAGATCATAAACAAATGATGTCAGCCCTGAGTTCACAGTGTCCCACTTATGCAACTGTGACAGGGGCTGGGCCTCACTGAACACCAGTGACACTTCTTGTTTTCAGAAAAATAAGAGGAATGGGGCGGATCCCATCCTGAATCAGCACAGCGCTGGGGAGCTGAGAGACACGCATTTAATGTGGGCTTGTCAAAACAACCAGAACAGCCACAGCTCACTGTCCCCCCCTCAAGGTCACGAGGCACACACGTCCCACAGAATAAACATCGAAAGCAAAGGCAGAGGCGGGGGGTGGGGTGGGGTGGGGTGGGAGCTGCTCGTCGTCCACCCTGGGTAGTTCTATGGAACTGGCAAAAGCGTCAACTCCGGTACTCTGAAGCACCAGTTGCCACTTTTGATTGTTGTAGTTTGTTGTAATATATAAGACAAGGGGGATGTTGTGATATTTGCTGGGACTACTTTGTGTATCCAAGAACTACTTTGTATGGCTGTGTATATAAGTGATGGGTGTGATTAGGCGGTCACTCTGGATGCAGGTGGCCACGGAATAAACAGCCATACGAAAGAAGAAGAAGAAAGGCAGAGGCATGATTTAGCTTAGTTTAGTTTACTTTAGAGTTACAGCTCGGGAACAGGCCCTTCGGCCTAGCAAGTCCGCGCCGACCAGCGATCACCCTGTACACTAGCACTATCCTCCACACTAGGGACAATTGACTATTTTTACCAAAGCCAAAGGCCTGTAGGTTAATTGGCTTGGCATAAAGGTAAATTGTCCCGAGTGTGTTTAGGATAGGGTTGATGTGCGTGGATCGCTGGTTGGCACGGTGGTGGAGAGCCTGGTTCCGCGATGTATCTCTAAACTAAGCTTAAAAACTCAACCAAACCGTTTTATCACACATTCTCCCATGGGTTTCCTTCCACACTCCAAAGACATACAAATTTGTACGTTAATTGGCTTCTGTAAAAATGGTAAATTGTCTCTAGTGAGTAGGATAGAGCTAGCGTATGGCGTGATCGCTGGTCAGCATGGACTCGATGGGCCGAAGGGCCTGTTTCCACGCTGTATCTCTAGCTTTGTAATGCCAGAGTTCATTGATAATATTCAATGTTTGCAATGGGTCAAGGTGAATCGGACAGTACATGCTCCTGGTGCAAACCTTCCTGCTGCTGCTGAGCCAACGCCCACCGCTTTGATCTCCGGTAGTGTTTTTGCTCCGTTTCATCTGTAAATAACTTGCTCCCTGTCGAGCTGCCGCACACTGCTCCCTCCTCGCTGTAGAGAAAGGCAGGAAGCTGTTCCCACGCTCCAAACTGACCCACTCTCCAGACCCAGCCTGAAGAAGGGTCTCGTCCCGAAAAGTCACCCATTCCTTCTCTCCAGAGATGCTGCCTGACCCGCTGAGTTACTCCAGCTTTTTGTGTCTATCCACTCTCCAAATAACCCACCCATCACCTGCCCCTTGAACAGGGGCAGGGGCAGTTCTGGGATAGGCACAAATTGCTGGAGTAACTCTGCGGGACAGGCAGCATCTCTGGAGAGAATGAATGGGTGACGTTTCGGGTCGAGACTCTTCTTCAGAGTTTTGGGATCCTGGGCCTCTACCATTGCCAGAGTGAGTCCACACGCAAAGTGGAGGAACGGCACCTCCTATTCCGCCTGGGTAGCTTACAACCTTTTAACACAAAGTTTAATAAACATTTAGATGGGAACATGGATAGGGCCGGTTCAGAGGGATATAGAACAAATGCAGGAAGATGGGACTGGTGTAGATGGGACTTGTTGGCCGGTGTGGGCAAGTTGGGCCCAATGAGCCTGTTTCCGTGCTGTAAAGACTATGACTCTATAACCTAACGGTATGAACATTGAATGCTCCAATTATAGGTAACTAACCAACAAACCCCCCTCCTCCCCCCCCCCCCCCCCCCCACCTCTCCGCTATACAGTCCTGAGCTACCATTCGCCTCATTGGAGACCCTCAGACTATCTTTAATCAGACTTCACCTTGCACTAAACGTTATTGCCTTTATCCTATATCTGTACACTGTGGACGGCTCAATTGTAATCATGTATAGTCTTTCCACTGACTGGATAGCATGCAACAGAATGCTTTTCACTGTACACAAGACAACAAATTAAACAAACTTCCTGTGACCTGCCTGGATTCGCCCCTTACCCTCACCCCCTCTGTCCCCGTCAACCTGTATTCCTTCCTCTGGCTTCACATTTCATGCCTCTTCCCACCTTATCTCACACTTTGTCTTTTCCTCTGGCCTTTGTCCAAACATCTGCCAATCAACCGCCACCCCATCACCTGTATCCACCCATCACTTGCCACACTTTGTCCCGCTCCCCACCCCAATACAATCAGCCTGAAGAAAGCGCTTGACTCATAAACACCCCTCCTCACCTGTATCCACCTATCACTTAAAAAGACACAAAGTGCTGGAGTTACTCAGCAGGTCAGGCAGCATCTCTGGAGAAGATGGATAGGTGGCTTTCAGGTTGGGACCCTGCCTGACCCGAAATGACACCTATTCATGTTCCTTCAACCAAGGAAACATAGGCCACTTCTCTGGTATTTCCTGGGTGCAGGTCAATGGCCTGTTTTCCAAACTTTGACCATGAAATGTTTTAGGATCAAACTCTGTGGCGAAATGAACTGCAGAATTAAAAAGGAACTGAGGTCTGTGTTTTTGCAACGCTGTTTACTATGTTACTGAGTATTTCCTGCATGTTCTACATTATTTCTTCAATGGCTTCTTCAAAGTCAGTCATATTACTCTGTGATTAAATAGCACAGCTAGTAGAGCCGCTGTATCTCAGCGCCGGAGACCCGGGATCAATCCTGACCTCGGGTGCTGTCTCTGAGGAGTTTGCATGTTCTCCCTGCAACTGTGTGGGTTTCCTCCGGGTACTCCGGTTTCCTCCCACATACCAAAGACACACAATTGACCCTCTGTAAATAGCCCCCAGTGTGCAGGGTGTGGATCGGAAGGTGGGATAACATAGAACAAGTGTGAGTAGGTGATAGCTGGCCGGTGTGGACTCGGTGGGCTGAAGGGCCTGTTTCCACGCCGTGACTGAATGTTTCTGCGATTTTGATCTGGTCTGAACAAGCGGTTACTTCCCTTGAGGTTCTGCAGGACTGAAGATTACGGCCTTTTGTTCCCAAGTGTGTGGCCACACCCGTGATTACCCAGCTGAGCAGAAAGTTTGCGGTCTTTTTCTGAGAAATGAGATGATGCCCAGGGCAATCGCCCAACCTACTGCCTCAAAGCTGGCGAACCCTATCCCCCGAGCTCTGGAGTGGGAAGTGAGAACACTCTGTACACACACAGCCAGTCAGGGGTGCTGGGTCGGTCAATGTTCATTGTCCTCTGTGTGCAGTTTGAAGATAAGTCACGTTCTTAGAGCCATAGAATCACACAGCGTGGAAACAGGCACTTTGGCCCAAATCATCCATGCCGACCAATATGCCCCAATATGCCCCACCATGCCGACCAATATGCCCCATCTGCCTGCATTTGGCTCATATCCCTGTAAACCTTTCCTATCCATGTACCTGTTCAAATGTCCTGTCCAGTTGCTAAACGCTTAAACTCCCCCTCCCATTCCCACACTGACCTTTCTGTCCTGGGCCTCTTCCACTGTCAGACTGAGGCAAACGCAAATTGGAGGAACAGCACCTCATATTTTGCGTGGGCAGCTTACAACCTAACGGTATGATTTTGATTTCACTAACTTCAAGTAACCCTTGTTTTCCATCTCTCTCTCTGCCCACTCCCCCCCCCCCCCCCCCGTTCTCTGACTAGTTTCCCTGTCCTCTTGATTAATTTTAATGTTGTTTACTTCATTGTCACCTTCCCCTCAACCAATGAACCATTCCATATTTCCATGACCATTGTCTGCTTTGATCTGTCATTTTCACACCTTACCCTTCCATATCTTCTGTTTCCCTCTCCCCTAATGCTCAGTCTGAAGAAGGGTCTCGACCTGAAACGTCACTCTTTCCTTCTCTCCAGAGATGCTGCCTGTCCCACTGAGTTACTCCAGCATTTTTGTGTCTATGAAATGTCTTGCATGCTGTTATGGTATATGTTTCAACGACCTCCTCTGGCAGCTCATTCCACATACCTACCAACCCCTGTTTGGAAAAGTTGCCCGTCGTATTAAATCTTTCCCCTCTCACATTAAACCTATGTACTCTGGTTCTTGATTCCTCTATCTCAGGGAAAGGACTGGACATCTACTCCATCTCTTCCCTCATCATCACATACACCTCTATAAGATCAGCCCGCGCTCCAGGGAATAAAGTTCTAGCCTTCTCAACCTCACCTTGTAGCTCAGGCCCTCATGTCCTGGCAACGTCCTCGTAAATCTACTCTGCACTCTTTCCAGTTTAAGGAATCCTTCATCTTGCAGGGTGGCAAGGATTATCTTCTAATAATCCACTCCCACAGCACAAGGTCAGATCATTCCATGATCCCAATGAATATTTGTGCTTCGAGCATAGCAGTGGTAAAGCTACAATGCACTAAAATCAGTGTCATCGAGTCATAGAGTGTGGAAACAGGCTCTTGGGCCCAACTTGCCCACACCGACCAACATGTTCCATCTGCACTAGTCCCATCTGCCTACATTTGGCCCATATCTCATTAAAAGTGTCCTGTTCATATACCTTTCTAAATGTTTCTTAAACATTGTGATCGTACCTACCTCAACTAACCTCCTCTGGCAGTTCATTCCAAACACCCACCACCCTTTGTGTGAAAAAGTTACCCCTTGGGCTCCTATTAAATCTTTCCCCCCTCACCTTAAATCTGTGTCCTCTGGTTCTCGATTCTCCTACTCTGGGCAAGAGACTCTGTATTCTCAATCAATTCCGCTCATGATGTTGTATACGTCTATCAGATCGCACTTCATCCTCCTGAAATAAGATTCCCAGCCTGCTCACCCTCTCCCTATAAACTCAGGCCCTTGAATCCTGACAACATCCTTGTAAATCTTCTCTGTACCCTTTCCAACTTAACATCTTTCCTATAACATGGTGCACAGAACTGAATACAATACTCTACATGCAGCCTCACCAGCGTCCCTCTCCCTCTCATGATGATAGCAAAAGCGCACAGTGTAAAGGTTATTGAGGTACGACTGTCGTTCAGTTAATGTTTAGTTTTAGAGATACAGCATGGAAACAGGCCCTTCGGCCCACCGAGTCCGTGCCGACCACCTACCACTCATACACCAGTTCTATCCTACCCACTAGGGACAATCTTACAGAAGCCATCAACCTACAAACCTGCACGTCTTTGGAATGTGGGAGGAAACCGGAGCACCCGGAGAAAACCCACACGGTCACAGGGAGAACGTGCAAACTCCGTACAGACAGCACCCATAGTCAGGATCAAACCCGGGTCTCTGGGGGCTGGAAGGCAGCAACTCTACCGCTGAGCCACTGTGCCTCAGTTTCCACTCTTTCTCTCTATACCCATTGGGGCCCCCTCCTTAAACTCACCAGTGTCCCATTCGCACTCTTTCATTAAACTCGCTGGGGCCCCAGTTCTCACTCTGTCTTTATCCTCACCGGGCTCACTGGGAACTTCATTGTACTTCGTGACCATGAGCCAAAGAAAAAAACTGAAGTAACAAATATGTTGGGGTATTGATAGGAAAAACATCCATTGGTGCGGACACCAAAGACCCAAACCTGCCGGAATAACAGTTTCAGCTTTGAAAGTGTAATGAAGGCTTTGATTAAAAATAATGAAGACTTTGGTGAAGACTTTGATGGCCATTGTCAAAGGCACACCCAGACCAGTTCTACAACCTCAGCCTGAATGAGGCAGCATGGCTCATGAAAAGCTCTGGAGCAGCAGGTGGAAGGGAAAGGGTTAAAGCTGAGCAAACTGGTTGTTGTTTTCAACTGGTGTAGTGACTGTTTCCCCACTTGCCTGGCTCGCCCCGTCCTCAAGTCACATGAGAAATGAGGAGAGACATTTAGCGATTGTTCTTTGCCGGTTAACCTGACCTCAGTTACAGCCTTGAACACCTGCAATCCTTTGTAACTTCAGTCAGAATATCAAACCAGAATGTATTAAGGAACTTGTAAATCTGTGCACAACTCAGGCCACTGACGTAGTTCCAATTCATGCACAACACATTAATCTCAAATAAATAAATCCACTATTTGTTTTCTGGTGGCTGAACTGTAAACACCACTGTGGTTGTTAAACATGAAGAAGGACAGTCATTAGCCCGCTACGTCATTTGTCCAAACATGATGGGTTCAAATCCCACATAACATGTTCCCAATGTTGGGGGAGTCCAGAACAAGGGGCCACAGTTTAAGAATAAGGGGTAGGCCATTTAGAACGGAGATGAGGAAGAACTTTTTCAGTCAGAGAGTGGTGAAGGTGTGGAATTCTCTGCCTCAGAAGGCAGTGGAGGCCAGTTCGTTGGATGCTTTCAAGAGAGAGCTGGATAGAGCTCTTAAGGATAGCGGAGTGAGGGGGTATGGGGAGAAGGCAGGAACGGGGTACTGATTGAGAGTGATCAGCCATGATCGCATTGCATGGCGGTGCTGGCTCGAAGGGCTGAATGGCCTACTCCTGCACCTATTGTCTATTGTCTATTGTCTATAAGGCTCTGAGGTTACTTTAAAAAAAACAGATTAGGATTTGGTCTCACTAAACACGATTAGTCAGATTTCTGTAAATCTCCAAGTGTTATACTATGATGCATCAGAGGTGGAGTTGGTAGACTTTAAAGATACAAGGAAACAAGCCCTTTGGCCCAATGCGTCCACGCTGACTTGCAATCATCCCGTACACTAGCACCATCCTATACACTCGGGACAATTTTCAATTGTATCAAAGACAAGCAGTGTTGCAGTGCTAATTGTTTAGGTGCCAGAGCTGTCACTGGTGCCAGAGCAGCCGCTGTTAAATTCCCCACTATTTATTTTGGCGTTTGTTTTCACAGAGGTGCCGGAGTGGCGCTCCAGTGACTGTACCCCTGAAGACAACTAACCTCCAAACCTGTACATCTTGGGAGTGTGGGAGGAAACCAGAGCACCCAGAGAAAACCCACGTGGTCACAGGGAGTACATACAACCTCCATGCAGACAGTACCCGTAGTGAGGATCGAACCTGGGTCTCTGGCGCTGCGAGGCCACAACTCTACCGCTGCGCCACCTAACTGTGCTGCTTTAATTCTTGCAAATGTTCTTTGCACTTTCTCAGGGCCCCTCCATCCTTCTTTCATTACGGAGAGAGAAAAAATAAATAAATCAACAGTAATTTTAATCCCAGAATGAATTGCTTTAAGTGTAAATAACTTTACAATGAACTGACCAGTCACAGAATTTAGCAGCACAAACAAAAGCCATTGGTCATTCTGCTCCTTTGTCAGCTTTCCTAAATCATACAGGTTCCAGTCGATGTGCATTTTCCGCCAAAATCTGCTATTTTTGGCATTTCGAACAAAGCTAATTCTCCTTTGAACATTATTATTAAAAACTCCACGCTCTGTCACGCAGTGCATGCAATCAAGACCATTATACTAGCACAAACAACATTTTTATCATCTCCCCGTGGGCTCTTGTACCAATTAACTTAACCCTTAGGATTATCAACTCTTCTGCCGTCCAAACCACTTTTTAAAATAAAGATACAGCGTGGAAGCAGGCCCTTCGGCCCTTCAGGTCTACGCCAACCAACAATCTCTCACACGCTAGTTCTATCCTATACACTAGGGACAATTTACAGAAGCCAATTAACCTACAAGAAGAGGTTAAGAGAGGTAAGAAGAGACTGCAGATAGGCACAAAAGGTTGGAGTAACTCAGCGGGTCAGGGAGTTTCCCTGGATCTCAGGGTCTGATGAAGGGTCTCAACCCGAAACGTCACCTATTCCTTTTCACCAGAGATGCTGTCTGACCCATTGAGTTACTTCAGCTTTTTGTGTCAACCTACAAACCTGCATGTCTTTGGAGAGTGGGAGGAAATCAGAACACCTGGAGGAAACCCACGTGGTCACTGGTAGAACTGGGTGGCACAGTGCTGCCTTACCGCGCCTGAGACCCGGGTTCAATTCTGACTACGGGTGCTGTCTGTACAGAGTTTGTATGCTCTCCCCGTCACCACATGGGTTTTATCTGGGAGCTCCAGTTTCCTTCAACACTACAAAGACGTCTGTTTCTGCAATTATATCTAAACGCAACTCAACTAAAACTAAACTATTCAATCATACGGCCAATGATTATGCAGCTGCAAGGACACCTCGTAAGAGATAAGGTAAACATTTCTTTCTCAGAGACTTTGAAGACAGCTCTGGTGCCTGTTGTAATAAATCACTCTTGCTTTCAGTACTAAGGACAGGTGGTTTGAAAAAAATAGTTGACTGCTGTTTGTAGATTAGGGTAGAATTGCTGGCTTGGAGACACAGGAAATTGCAGATAGTTTGGTTTTAGTACCTGCCCGTTCCTATCCAACACTACAGTGGGAGTTCCCTCACCAAGATTGTAGCAGCTCAAAGCGAGTGCTTAACACCACGTTCTCAAGGTCAATAATCAATGCACAACACTAAGTGAGCCTGTGAGCCAAGATTCCAAATTTCAGCAACAATAAATCTCTCTGCACCACTCCAAGGCTTTCCCACGTGTGATGCACGCAATCAGACCTATCACCCCAGCTGAGGTCTAACTTTTGATGTACAACTTCAAAACTACCCGGTCCGTCATGGGTACTTGACCTCCCCACCACCGAAGGGATTTACAGAAGTCGCTGCCTCAAAAAGGCAGCCAGCATCACCAGAGACCCACACCACCCTCATCAAACTCTCATTTAACACCTGCCGTCGAGAAGGTGGTAACTGAAAATTGTAACGTCCAGGTTTAGGAACAGCTTCTTCCCTACAGCCATCAGGCTATTAAACACTACAACCTCCAAAGTAGGCTCCGAACTACATTGACGGGCCATTGGCTTTCTCGTTTTGCACTGTTTGTTTGTTTTTATGTGTATATATATATATATATATATATATATACGTAACTTTTTTTTTGTTTATTACATTGTGTACAGAGTACTATTTTTACATATTCTGTTATGCTGCTGTAAGTAAGAATTTTATTGTTCTGTCTGCCACATATAATACTCTCCTCACTCTCTCAACATACAATCCAGCATTGAATTGCAGATACAAGAAACTACAGATGCTGGAATCATGAGTTGAACACAAAGTGCTGGAATAACTCAGTGGGCCAGGCAGCATTTCCGGAGAGCATGGATAGGCGATGCTTCTGGTCAGAAGCCTTCTGCAGAATCGTGCGTTTATTGATTATATTATTATACTTCCTGGCAGACAGGAAGCAGCATGTGAGGCTGGGAAAGCACATCTCGGACCCACACACCCTCAACATAGGAGCACCGCAAGGCTGCGTACTCTCCCCTCTCCTTTACTCTCTCTACACCAACGACTGCACCTCCACAGGCTCCTCTGTCAAGCTTCTCAAGTTTGTGGATGACACAACCCTGATTGGACTGATCCAGGATGGGGAGGAATCTGCCTACAGACGGGATGTGACACAGCTGGCGTCCTGGTGCCATTGCAACAACTTGGAGCTCAATGCTCTTAAGAGAGTGGAACTAATTGTAGACTTTCAGAGAGCTCCCCCTCCCCTCCCCCCACTCACCATCAACAACACCACAGTCACATCTGTGGAGTCATTTAAGTTCCTTGGAACCATCATCTCCTGGGACCTTAAGTGGGGGGCCACCATCGACTCCACAGTCAAAAAGGCCCAACAGAGGATGTACTTCCTGCAGCAGCTGAGGAAACACAATCTGCCACAGGCAATGATGGTCCAATTCTATACTGCCATCGTAGAGTCTGTCCTCACCTTCTCCATCATGGTCTGGTTTGGCTCAGCCATCAAGCACGACATCCGGAGGCTGCAACGAATCGTTCGTTCAGCCGCGAAGGTTGTTGGCTGCAACCTTCCCCCCATTGACAAACTATACACTGCAAGGGCCAGGAAGCAAGCGGGCAAGGTCATTTCTGACCCCTCTCAGCCTGGCCACAAACTCTTTGAAGCACTTCCCTCTGGAAGGCGACTCCGGACAGTCAAAGCAGCCACAGCCAGACATAAAAACAGCTTTTTTCCGCGAGTAGTAGCTCTACTCAATCACCAAAGGTCTGTAGCCTCTTTTTGCTCTGGTTTATTTCATTCACATGTTTAAACTATGATGTTTTATTCTTAATGTTTTAATGTTTTATGCTTTATTCTTAATTGTTTACTGTATGTTCGTGTTGTTACTTGCGAGCGGAGCACCAAGGCACATTCCTTGTATGTGTACATACTTGGCGAATAAATGTATTCAATTCAACTTATTCAATTCAATTCAATATATAAGTGCAGGCTGCAAGCGAGCTGACTGAACTTCACCTTGGGCTGTGATTACAGAACGGCAACAGAACCCACAGACTTCAAGACATTTTGTAAAATCTTTAGTCCAATGTCATAAGGAGTTCCCGATGAGGAAAAACTTTTAGCTAGACAATTTTATAACAATTTTGTATCGTTGCTAGTCAAGGTACACGACTAAAGCAGCATAAAATTAAACAAACAATTAAATAATATATTTCAATAAGAACACAGAACAGTACAACTCAAGCACAGGCCCGTCAGCCTACAATGTGTCTAACATGATGCCAAGACCAATTCTTATCTGCCTGCACATAATCCCTACATGTCCACCTGCCAATCCAAAAGCATTTCAAACGCCATTATCGAATCTGCTTCCACCACCACCTCTGTCTGCGCGTTCCTGGCACCCAATGGCCTCTGTGTAAAAATAATGCACCACACACTTCCTTTAAACTTTGCCCCCTTTCACCTTAACGCTTCGCCCTCTAGTATTTGATATTTCCACCCCCAGGTAAAAGGTTCAGAACCATCTGTCCTAGCAATGCCTCTCATGATATTTTACACTTCTATAAGGTCTCCCCTTTGAAATTCGTTAAAAGACATATTTTTACTTTCAAATTATTTTTGCTAAGTAAATACTTCAGTGCTAACGTCATGTCAAAAGCATTAAGGCAAATCCCACGCTGTGTGCAATAGTGCCCCCTGCTGTGATAGCATTGCACAACGTTGCTTTGGAAAATTACCCTGCATTCCTTCTTAACTACTTTTACATGGTAATACTGTACTCAATATCTAAAACAGGCACTCAAACGAAAGTGTTCCATTAATCGGGAATGCAATATAAGATGAATGTTACCAAGAGGAGGGCTGGTTTTGACGAATCACATTAATAGAGGCAGTGACATCTTGTGGGAACAGTGCACACTGCAACAACATCTGTGGGGAAGAAGGACATAAAGTGTTGGAGTAACTCGGCGGGTCAGGCAGCGTCTCTGGAGCGAGTGGATAGGTGACGTTTCCGGTTGGGACCCCTTGCCTAAAAGTTTCTTAAACATTGTGACAGTACCTTCTTCAACTACCTCCTCTGGCACCTCATTACATACACCTACCAGCCTTTGTGCAAAAAAGTTGCCCCTCAGGTTCCTATTAAATTTTTCCCCCTTACCTTAATTCTCAATTCTCCTACTCTGGGTAAAAGACTGTGCATTTGTTCTATTCCGCTCATGATCTTGTGCACCTCTAAGATCACTGCTCCACAAAACCCTTCCTCAGACCCGAACCGAAACGTCCCCTATTCCTTTTCTCCAGAGTTGCTGCCCGACCCGCTGAGTTACTCCAGTATTTTAGTGCCTATCTTTGTTGCAAACCAGCATCTGCATTTCCTTTCTATCACTTACCAGGCTTTCTCCTTTCTTCCAGTTTTGTTTCCCTCCTGCAACAATCATTCTGATGAAGGGTCCCAACCCAAAACGTCACCTATCCATGTTCTCCAGAGATGCTGCCTGATCCTCTGAATTACTCCAGCACTTTGTCAACTTTCAATAGATGCTGGGAGCAACTCTGACAATCGGGTCCCTCATCTAAGACATTTCTTTCTATTTTCTTTTCCACAGATGCTTCATGATCTGCTTGTGTTTCCGGCATTTTCTGTTTATATGGCAATATTTATCCTAGGACATCTTAGTTCAGTTCAGTTTAGAGATATAGCGTGGAAACAGGCTCTTCGCCCCACTGAGTAACACTATCCCACACACTAGGGTCAATTTACAATTCTTATCAAAGCCAATCGTCTTTGGAGTGTGGGAGGAAAGCAGAGCTGCCGGAGAAAGCCCGCACAGTCACAGGGAGAACGTACAAACACTGCACAGACAGCACCCTTACTCAGGATCGAACCCAGGTCTCTGGCGCTGCAAGACAGCAACTCTCTGCTGTTCCACAATGCCACCCTATCTCCCACAATCTTCTCCAAAATAGAGTCAGGCTATTTTTAAATTACTTGAGTCCTTGAGTCCTATATTCATACAGCACGGAATCTGGCCCTTCAGCCGAACTTGCCTATGCAGACCGAGATGTCCCATCTACACTGGTCCCACCTGCCCTCACTTGAGCCATATTCCTATAAACTTATTACGTACCTGTCCAAGTGTTATAGTACCTGGTGCAACTACCTCCTCTGGCAGCTCGTTCCATGTACCCACCACCCTCTGTGTGAAAAGGTTGCCCCTTCAGGTTCCTATTAAATTTTTCTCCACTCACCTGGTAATGAGGCTAATTAAATTAGGCTGAAATTAATTCAAAATTTCACCTGGGATTGAACCTTCAATGATACTGCACTATACACCAAGGATTCCAAGTAATTTTTTGTTCTTGGAATGGGACTTGAACCTATAACGTAGTCAAATTTGGAGGATCATGATTGGGGGGATTGTGGTTGGCAGATACAAATAAAAGCCTCAAAGGAGAGCTTCTTGAGTGGAACGATCAACAATTACTCCTCCAGCACCTCACTAACTTTCCCATCAGGTTTGAGGTCAGTATCCCTGCTGTTTATTCAAAATTGTAAACAACCTCTAGAAGCTCCGAGACTGGAGCGGGATTGTAAAATCAACAGCAGGTGCCTGGGAGAAAGCCAGGGGCAACTGATGGCATTTAAGTATCACAGTTCTGGTGGAGACAAGCAACAGCTGAGAAGTATGCTGGTGGAAACAAGATATGTAACGCTAACTTACGGAAGCCAAGAATTTTGATGGATTGGAACTCCACACAGTGGGCCTGACACAGTTGCAATCGGTGAAACGGGGTGTAAATTTCAGAGAATGCAGCACAATGTCTAAAAAGCGATGTACCGACGATGGGGCAAAGGATACCAGCTTGACAGTGGAACAACAATGAGAGGGTTAGCGGTCATTTTGGATTGATTGTGTTGAACAACATGCTGGAAAAAGTGCAGGTCAGGTCAGCAAAGTGGAGAATTTTACACCAAAAAATAAGAATCTTTCCCTGCGACTTTATGAAGGCTTGAATCAAGTGCTGATAATTGGGTTTTAGTTTCGAGTTACAGCAATGGAAACAGATCCTCTGGCTCACCGAGTTCACCCTGACCACCAATCACCCTCGGACTGGTTTTATGTTATCCCACTTTCTCATTTACTCCCGAAACAACGGGGAATTTTAAAGAGGCCAATTAACCCATAAACCTCCCAAGTCTTGGAGAACGTGCAAACTCCACACAGACAGCATCCAAGATCTGGAACAAACCTGGTGCTGTAAAGTAAAGGCAGCAACTTTACTAGCTGCGCCACTGTGCCGCCAGGTTTAAGTTTATTATTATCATGTGTACCGGGAAGTAGTGAAAAACGTTGTATTGCATGCTATCCAATAAGATCATATAACACTATACATCAATACAATCAAGTCAAACTCAAGTACAATAAATAGAACAAAAGGGAAGATACAGAGTGCAGAATCTCGCTCTCGGCATTGTAGTGCACCAGTTCCTCAGACAAAGTCCAATGTCCGCAATTGGGAAGAGGTGAATTGGACAGTACGCTAGGTTATGGAAGGACCGCTCAGAAGCCTGATAACAGAGGGGAATAAGCTGTTCCTGGGTCTGGTAGTGCACACTCTCAAACCTTTGTACCTTCTGCCTGACAGGAGCGGGGAGAAGTGTCTGATTATATTGGCTGGTTTACGGAGGCAGTGTGAAGTGTAGATGGAGTCGATGGTGGGGAGTCTGGTCTGTGTGATGGATTGGGCTACATCTACAATTCACCTCATATTTTACTCGGGCAGCTAACAACCCACTGGCATAGACATTCATTTCTCTAACTTCAAGTAGCTCTTGCATTCCCTCGCTCCCTATCCCTCCCCACCCCAGTCCACTTGCCAATTTCACCATTTGTATCCCTTCATTATCACCTCATCCCCAGCCAACAACAAACCATTGTGGGCTCCATCTTTCCTGAATCATCGATGTAAGCTCTGGTTTGTTGTGTACCCTCCATACGTCTAGTTTCCCGCTCTCTGATGCTCAGTCTGATGAAGGATCTTGACCCAAATTGTTATCTATTCCTTTTCTCCAGAGATGCTGCCTGACCCACTGAGTTACTCCAGCATTTTGTGTCTATCTTCTGCAATATCCTCTACAGGATTGGCAGTAACTGGGATGCGATAGAATGCAGGCTGCAGTGCTTTGAAACCTCCATGTCAAGTAAAGAATGAAGCAAGAATCCCAGGTGAATTGGCGTGGTTGAAGTTGGAGGTGGTATGATTCGAGGCTATCAACAATAGGCTGAGGTTAGAAACAGAACAGTACAGCACAGAAACAGAACAGTACAGCACAGAAACAGGCCCTTTGGCCCACAATGCCTATGCCTAACATGATGTCAAGGCCAACTTTTATCGGCCTGCACATGAACCAAATCCCTCCTTCCCTGCATATCCGTATGCTTATCAAAAGCCTCTTAATGCCACTATTGTATCTGCCTCCACTACTAACCTCAGCAGCATGTTCCAGGCACTCACCACCCTCTGTGTAAACAACTTGCCCCACATATTCTCCTTTAAACTTTTCCACTCTCACCTTGGGGCGGCACGCTGGCACAGCGGTAGAGTTGCTGCCTTACAGCGAATGCAGCGCCGGAGACCCGAGTTCAATCCTGACTATGGGTGCTGTCTGTACGGAGTGTGTACGTTCTCCCCGTGACCTGTGTGGGTTTTCTCTGAGAACGTCAGTTCCCTCCCACACTCCAAAGACGTACAGGTTTGTAGGTTAATTGGCTTGGTAAATGTAAAAATTGTCCCTACTGGGTATAGGATAGTGTTAATGTGCGGGGATTGCTGGTCGGCGCAGACCCGGTGGGCCGAAAGTCTTGTTTCCGCGTTGTATCTCTAAAATAAACTAAACTTAGTCTTTGACATTTCCATCCTGGGAAAAAGATTCTGACTGTTTACCCTATCTATGCATCAAGGTTGGACTTGAAACAGGTCAGAGACTTGAGGTGGAACCTACAGTCAAGGCCTTGCAAGTTCAGCTCCAGATCCAACAGGAAGCCAAGAGAGTTGGTGTTGACTGAATGGAATTTGTGATGGATGGCACTAATCTTCCAGCATTTATCTGGAGAAAAGTTTGGCTGATCGAAACACTGGATGTCGGACAGGCAGGATGGTAATACTTGTGAAAGGTCAGGAGGTGAAGGCATGGTGTCACATCATCAGCGTACTTTTGAGAACCTACACAAGGTGGGTCATTCAGCATGGAAACAGGCCCACCGTCCCAACTTGCCTATGCTGTGTAAGATGCCCCATCCATACTACTGCCATTTCTTCTCATTTGGCCGAGATCCTTCGAAACCTTTCCTATCCATGTAGTCCAGAGAAGGGAGTCCAGAAATGCTGCCTGACCCGCTGAGTTACTCTAGCACTTTGTGGTTACCTGTCCAAATGTCTTTTCAATGTGGTATTGTATCTGCCTCAACTACCTCCTCTGGCAGCTCGTTCTATATATTCACCACCCTCTGTGCGAAAAAAGTTGTCCCTCAAGTTACTGGTAAATCTTTCCCCTCTCACCTTAAACCTATGTCCCTGGTTCTTGATTTCCCTACTCAGGGTAAAAGATTGAGCTATCACCCTATCAATTCCCCTTATGATTTTATACTATTTATAGCATATAATATATCAGCCTCTTGTGCTCCAAGGATGATATCACTGAAGGGGAATATCTACTGAACCAACAGGGATGATGGGCAGCAAAAGACCCACTGGCTCAGATCAGTCTGAAGAAGTCTCGACCCAAAGAGTCACCCATTCCTTCTCTCGAGATGCTGCCTGTCCTGCTGACTTACTCCAACATTTTGTGTCTACCCACTGGCTCACTCAGACTGTTTGACATGATAATCTCCTGAGCATAATGAAGAATCACTTCTATTCTGCTGGTCAGTCCCTCCCCTCCCCTCCTCCTCTTCCCCCCTCCCCCTCCCTCACTGTGACCTCATCTCCAGGGGAAGGGAAAAAGAAACTGAGGCAATGACAGGGAAAAGTGCTCTGCAAAATGCCTCCAGAAGCACCTCAAGCCACTGGAAGTACTCCAGAGTACACAGATCAAGAGCTATATATAAAAGCGATTAAGTCTCTGGTTGGGACAGTTCGGCCCAAGCTGGGAGTCTGAAGTAGGGTCCTACACAAAATGTCACCTATCCACATTCACCAGGAATGCTTCCTGGAACGTTGTGTTACTCCAGCACTGCGTCCCTTTTTTTTTTAAGAGGACGATTACTCATTACACCAATGCATTCCGTCTGGTATGGGAGGCACAATGGTGCAGCCCGCAGAGCTGTTGCCTCACCACATCCTCAACCCAGGTTCAATGCTGACCTCGGGTGCTGTTTGTGTGAAGCCTACAATTCTCCTTATGACCACGATTTTCCTCCCATTGCTCTGGTTTCCTCCCACTTTCCAAAGATGTGCAGGTTTGTAGGTTAATTACCCTCTAAAAAATTGCCCCTCATGTTAGGAAGTAATGTTTCTAATATACTTCCTAATGTTTTACTAAGTATATCCTCCCATTTCCTATAATAATTAGTAATCTGAGACTGGCCACCAAAGCTCCTGTACAATTTGTTAGATCTTGGTGAGATATCTCAAAATCCCAGAGGTTTCCTATATCCTTCAGTGTTTTGAACATGAGATGATAACTGGTGAATCTAATACTGTATATAAAAATAACTGCTGGAGGAACTCAGTGGGTCAAGCAACATCTGTGGAGGCAATGGTAAATGTTTTGTGATCCAAAATGTCATTGCCCCTTTTACAGATGCTGCCCGACCTTAGAGTTCATCCATTCATTTGTTTTTTTGCTTCAGATTCCAACATAGATCAGCCATGATCGAAAAACAGAGCAGACTCAAAGGGCTGAATGGCCTCGTACTGCTCCTAGGTCTTATGGTCTCAACTTTCCTCCAATCTTTTCTCATTTAAATCGATCAGTTTAACCATTGAATTCTCCCTTTTCTCAACTGACAGCTTGCTGTCTTCAACTACTTGTCGTGGGCACAAGTCTCACATTCTCGCCACTCTCCGAGGTCATTTCATCTGAATTTCTACTGGACTTCTTGGAAACACTTACGACAGCTTCAAATTATCCTTTCCCGCAAATCGAACCATTTTCACTCTAATCGGTCGAGTAGAAAGTGTTTGTTAAGCTTAGAGTTATAGAATGTACAACAGTACAGTACAAGAACAGGCCCTTCGGCCCGTAATGTCTGTGCCGAACATGATGCCAAGACCATCTCATCTATCTGCACATACAGTGCCCTCCATAATGCATAAACACTGCTGTAAATTCTACATGGTGAAACCAAAATGCATAAAACCAAAAAACAGCCTTTAATAAAATCTGACAATGTGCACTTTAACCACATGATTTTTTTCTATTACAAATCTCAAATTGTGGAGTACAGAGGCAAATAAATAAATCATGGGTCTTTGTCCCAAACATTATGGAGGGCACTGTAATCCATATCCCTCCATTCCCTGCATATCCATATGCCTATCCAAAAGTCTTTTAATTGCCATGATCATATCTGCCTCAGAAAACTGGTTGGCAGACAGAAAGCAAAGAGTAGGAATTAATGGGTCCTTTTCAGAATGGCAGGCAGTGACCCGTGGGGTGCCGCAAGGCTCGGTGCTAGGACCCGATGTTTACAATATATATTAACGATTTAGACGAGGGAATTAAATGTAACATCTCTAAATTTGCGGATGACACAAAACTGGGTGGCAGTGTGATCTGCGAGGAGGATGCTATGAGGTTGCAGGGTGACTTGGACAGGTTGGGTGAGTGGGCAGAAGCATGGCAGATGCAGTATAATTTGGATAAATGTGAAGATATCAATTTTGGTGGAAAGAACAGGAAGGTAGATTATTATCTGAATGGTGTCAGATTAGGAGAAGGGGAGGTGCAACAAGACCTAGGCGTGCTTGTACATCAGTCACTGAAAGTAAGCATGCAGGTACCGCAGGCAGTGAAGAAAGCTAATGGCATGTTGGCCTTCATTGGAAGAGGATTTGAGTTTAGGTGCAAGGAGGTCCTACTGCAGTTGTACAGGGCCCTGGTGAGACCACACCTGGAGTATTGTGCGCAATTTTGGTCTCCTAATTTGAGGAAGGATATTATTGCTAATAAGGGAGTGCAGCGTAGGTTCACCAGGTTAATTCCTGGGACAGCGGGACTGATGTATGATGAAAGAATGGGTCGACTGGGCTTGTATTTGCTGGAATTTAGGATGAGAGGGGATCTTATAGTAGAAACAGAGGATTGGACAGAGCAGATGCAGGAAATCTGTTCCTGATGTTGGAGGAGTCCAGAACCAGGGGTCACAGTATAAGGGGTAGGCCATTTAGGACTGAGATGAGGAAAAACCTTTTCACCCAGAGAGTTCTGAATCTGTGGAATTCTCTGCCACCGAAGGCAGTGGAGATCAATTTACTTGATGATTCAAGAGAGAGTTAGATTTAGCTCTTAGGGCTAAGGGAATCAAGGAATATGGGGGAAAAAGCCAGAATGGGGACTGATTTTGGATGATCAGCCATGATCATATTGAATGGCAGTGCTGGCTCTAAGGGCCGAATAGCCTACTCCTGCACTTATTTTCTGTTTCAATCACCACCTCAGCAAGTTCCTGTAAATACCAGACAAGGCAGACACAAGGAACTGCGGATGATGGTTTACCAAAAAAGACAAAGTGCTGAAGTAACTCAGCAGGTCAGGCAGCATCAAGCACGCATGAACATTGAATTCTCCTATTTTAGGTTTTTGACCAACAAACACCCCCCCCCCCCCCCCGCACTTTGCCCCCTCTCTTCCCTGTGCCCCATCTGAATGCACTCCCATTTCTCCCTTTCCCCCTCCTACATTCCTTCCTCTGGCTTCACAGTTCATACTTTATCCTTACCTCACACATTTTGTCTTTTCATCTCTGGCCTTTGTCCAACCATCTGCTAATCAACCCCAACCCCCCCCCCCCCCCCCCCACTTACCTGTATCCACCTATCACTTATCAGGCTTTGTTCTACCCCTACCTCTCTTCCAAATTCTCAATTCCCCCCCCAGCTACAACCAGTGTGAAGAAGGGTCCCAACCCGAAGTATCGCCTATCCATGTTCTCCAGATATGATGCTCCTGGACCCGCTGAGTTACTCCAGCACTGTCTTATCCCAAAAAATAACAGCAAGGACTGTTGGCAGTAGCAGATTTTAGTAAATTTTAGTATGCCAAATCTTGAAACATTGAGCCCTGCTGGCTGAACTAAGATAATAACATGCACCATTAATAGAGTTTATTTTCTGGAAAAGATCAACCCAATGTATCGCAAATTTGACAGGAATAGCTGAATATAAAACAGATCCAAGTCACTAAAATGACAAGAGAGTTGACTTGCAAAAAGCACATTTTATTCCAAAAGAAAAACATTGATAGAAGTTTATTTTTTTATTTTCATTCGAATAGTCTCAGTAAAGAACAATTTTTCATTTCTCAAAAAGTCTAGAAGGATGCTTCAACGGGGAAAAAAAGGTTTGCTTTAATGTACAGTACACATTCCTTGAATAGAGGGAGGTCAATGCTTGGAGCAGAACAAGAACCATCTCACATGCCTGTAGATCTCAGATGCAGAAACACTGGACGGCAAACAAAGATGCCCGAAACTCGGCATACACACGACGGAGCCAACTCAGTCAACATGCAACAGACCTTTGAGAGGTGGTGGAGGATCAGAATTTAAACAGAATAGTTGTCAACAGACCAAGTGATCAAACCTTCCCTTTTCCAAAAGATAATTTGATGGAGGTCACCTCAAAATTGAATTTCTAAGCCACATTTTATCAATGGATTTTTTAAAAAAGAGATCCACTTGCAGAATTAACATTATGACAAAAGGTTGCCCAGTTTTTGCATGCATTAGAAGTGATTGGCTTTCTTCTTTTGGGAGAAGATTGAACGTCATTTCCCCCCCCACTGTGAACAGAATAATATACCAAATATTTAGGAAATCTGAGAAAGCAACCATCAGGAACGTTGAAGCAAGCGACACAGCAGATGCATCATTCCACAGATGGGCAATTCCCTGTGCTTTTAAACGTTTTACAGTGCCCTCCATAATGTTTGGGAGAAAGACCCATCATTTATTTACTCCACAATTTGAGATTTGTAATAGAAAAAAAATCACATGTGGTTAACGTGCACATTGTCAGATTTTAATAAAGGCCATTTTTATACATTTTGGTTTCACCATATAGAAATTACAGCTGTGTATAAAAACATAGTCCCCCCATTTCAAGGCACCATAATGTTTGGGACACATGGCTTCACAGGTGTTTGGAATTGCTCAGATGTGTTTAATTACCTGCATAATGCAGGTATAAGAGAGCTCTCAGCACCTCGTCTTTCCTCCAGTCTTTCCATCACCGTTGGAAACTTTTATTGCTGTTTATCAACATGAGGATCAAAGTTGTGCCAATGAAAGTCAAAGAAGCCATTATGAGACTGAGAAACAAGAATAAAACTGTTAGAGACATCAGCCAAACCTTCGGCTCTTCAAAATCAACTGTTTGGAACATCATTAAGAAGAAAGAGAGCACTGGCGAGCTACTAATCACAAAGAGACTGGCAGGCCAAGGAAGACCTTCACAGCTGATGACAGAAGAATTCTCTCTATAATAAGGAAAAATCCCCAAACACCTGTCTGACAGATCAGAAACACTCTTCAGGAGTGGATTTGTCAATGACCACTGTCCGCAGAAGACTTCATGAACAGAAATACAGAGGCTACACTGCAAGATCCAAACCACTGGTTAGCCACAAAAATAGGATGGCCAGGTTACAGTTTGCCAAGAAGTACTTAAAAGAGCAACCACAGTTCTGGAAAAAGGACTTGTGGACAGATGAGACGAAGATTAACATATCAGGGTGATGGCAAGAGCAAAGTATGGAGGAGAGAAGGAACTGCCCAAGGTCCAAAGCATACCACCTCATCTGTGAAACATGGTGGTGGGGTGTTATGGCCTGGGCATGTATGGCTGCTGAAGGTACTGGCTCACTTATCTTCATTGATGATACAACTGCTGATGATAGTAGCATATGAATTCTGAAGTGTATAGACACATCCGATCTGCTCAAGTACAAACAAATCCCTCAAAACTCATTGGCTCGGCGGTTCATTCTACAGAAAGACAATGATCCCAAACATACTGCTAAAGCAACAAAGGAGTTTTTCAAAGCTAAAAAATGGTCAATTCTTGAGTGGCCAAGTCAATCACCCGATCTGAACCCAATTGAACATGTCTTTTATATGCTGAAGAAAAAACTGAAGGGGACTAGCCCCCAAAACAAGCATAACTTAAAGATGGCTGCAATACAGGCCTGGCAAAGCATCGCCAGAGAAGACACCCAGCAACTGGTGATGTCCATGAATCTCAGACTTCAAGCAGTCATTGCATGCAAAGGATATGCAACAAAATACTAAACATGACTACTTTCATTTACATGACATTGCTGTGTCCCAAACATTATGGTGCCCTGAAATGGGGGGACTATGTATAAACTCTGCTGTAATTTCTACATGGTGAAACCAAAATGTGTAAAAATGGCCTTTATTAAAATCTGACAATGTGCACTTTAACCACATGTGATTTTTTTTCTATTACAAATCTCAAATTGTGGAGTACAGAGGCAAATAAATAAATGATGGGTCTTTGTCCCAAACATTATGGTGGGGACTGTACTTTCTTTCCAAACAGAGCAGATCGTGCGTAGGTTAAATACATATTGTACACCACAAATGCGGTGCCTCTTTTCAACAGAGGATATTATTTCTCAATATAAACTCCCCTCATGTGATTCTACACAATCTCTGATTATTTTGTTGTTCTTTTCCCCTCATGCATGTGGAGGAATATGGTAAAATTTAACAATCAAAGTGACAATAGCAATCAGACAGCAGCGCTGAAGAGGTGGAAATGGTCAACTTGCACAGCGTAAACAATTTGCCCTAGAACACGATTTTGCTTTTTGGTATCTACATTTTAGTGGTGTCAGTTTATTATTTTACTGGCAGCCTTGGTGGCTTTTACAGTAAGTCCTTTCTTGGTAACTGCCTTGATCACACCTACCGTCACCGTCTGTCTCATGTCACGGACAGCAAAGCGACCAAGAGGTGGATATTCAGAAAAGCTCAACACACACAATGCTTTATTTGGAACCATGGTGTCAACGGCAGCATTTAGCACACTTGATAACTTTCCATAAAGAGTTTACAGTCTGCCTTGACGTTTATGCTTCACATCTCTCCACCCACTCTATTAACCTCACCTCACGTCTAGGTCTCCCACTTGGATGTAGGAACGAGAAATTGCGGATGGTGGTTTACACAAAAGGACACAATGTGCTGGAGTAACTCTGCGGATCAGGCAGCATCTCTGGAAGACATGGATAGGCGATATTTCAGGTTGTTACCCTTCTTTAGACGGAGTAGGGAGGAAGAGAAAGCTGGAAGAGATGGAGCTGGGCAAGTGATGGATAGATGTCCTTCAGAGATGCTGTCTGACACACTGAGTTAGTCCAGAACTGTGTGTTCTATGTAGGATTTCAGCATCTGCAATTTCTTGTGTCTCCAGTAAACAATGTGGAGTCTGCTCAAGGCTATTACCTCTAGGTTTATCGATGCACATTATAACCTTGGTTTTACCCCCCATGGAATGCATCACCTGCCAACAATAACTGAACTAGTAAAATGCAAGATTCAAGCAACAATCTCAATTAAGTGCTTCATTTGAGATGCTAACCTCCATTTGTTTTTTAAGAGATACAGCATGGAAACAGGCTCAACAAGTCCGTGGCGACCAACGATCACACCGTACACTAGCACTATCCTGCACACTAGGGACAATTTACAATTTTACCGAAGCCAATTAATCTACAAACCTGTACATCTTTGGAATGTGGAAGGAAACTGGAGCACCCGGAGAAAACCCTTGCAGAGAACCAACAAATTCCATACAGACAACATTCGTAGTCAGGATCGAACCTGGGTCTCTGGCGCTGTAAGGCACTCTACCGCTGTGCCACTGTGCTGCGTTATTTTCATCCACCAGTGCCTGAGTTTCTGAAGAGCAATTCAGATTAGCCTCGATCTAACAGAACAGCAAACAGGTTCTATTCGCAAACATTTGCCTCTTACCAATACTTTCCTATGTACTACCATTGACTTATTTTAAACAGTAATAATCATTTCACACTTGGAGCTATTTTGTCCAAGTTAAACATGGTGTTCTCTACAATCAGGCAATAATATTTGACCAAATATTATCAAACGAAACCGTTTAATCTGTCCAGAAATGGAGTATAAGGTTTTAATGTGAAAGCACTGCAATCAATATAAATCCTTCTTTGTATGCCCTTCTCAATCAGGTATCTGGAGTAAAAGTAATTGATATATAAACATGATAACAAGGCAGTAATCTCATCAAGCAGGTCAGGTCAAATGGCTGCCTTAATCTATCAGAGCAAAACCCATGCATGAACAGATAAAGTGAATGAGATCAAATGCTTCTAATCATGTTATGAGTTTCTGTACCATATACTGGTGGTGTTCATTGATACAGATTACTCTGTGGCTTTTCCACTGACAATGTTTTTCAGAGTTGTTATTAATGAAACATTATAGAATATGGCTAAACACTCAGGCGAAGCAGGTTAATTTGGAACATACAGATTTCTGAAATGGCCAATGGCTCACTAATCATATGATGGTTTATTGAGAATAAAGGAAATCTATGCTAAATATTATGGATTATAAAAAAAAGCATTTGGAATTACATAGTGACTCATGGCAAGCTGAATGGGTGTTCATGGTATGATGTCACATGGAGAAGGGACAGAAAGTATGTGTGCGATCAGTAGATTGTGGGTACCAATGCTATGCTGCACCCGTTTTGGTACTTAGTCTTAATAAATGTAGGTAAGCATTTTGAAATCTGCTAATATGAAATTGGGTAAAATCATGCCAAATGTTGCGAAAAGTTGGAACCCCACATGAGGGATGTAAAAAGTTGGAACACCACATTAGGGACTCAAAATTTGTAAGAAAAAAAAAAATTTTGGCTTGCAGATATATGGATGTATGAATCAGAAGCCCAGTGCACCAATTTTCCCACTCACTCTGGGCACATTTGCTATTGTGAATTCCTGTCACAGTGCTGCAGGTTTTGTATATTTTCCTCTTGGTGTTCAACATTACAGGCCTTAGGCAGGAAATGAAGCACATATCAATAACTGCAGCGCAGTATCTCACCCTAGCTCAAGGTATTTAATACAGCTTTCCTGCACGCTTCAGATTCATTCCCTGTCAGTGAGCTAAATTATAATAAATGGCAATTCTTAGCAGATAGATCAACTGCAATACTAGTTTTAGTCTTTAGTTAGTTTGTTGGCGGCAGTGGCGCAGCGGTAGAGTTGCTGCTTTACAGCGCCAAAGACCCAGGTTCAATCCTGACTATGGGTGTTGTCTGCAGTATGTACGTTTTCCCTGTAACTGCGTGGGTTTCCTCTGGGTGCTCCTGCTTCCTCGCACATTCCAAAGATGTGCAGGTTTTCGAATTAATTGCCTTCTGTAAACTGTGTGTGTCGGATAGAACTAGTGTACGGGTGATCTGTGGACTCGGTGGGCCAAAGGGCCTGTTTCTACACTGCATTTCTAATCCTAAACTGCAACATTAGAACTACTTCGACCAAGTAGCAGGTGAAAAATAAATATTTTTTGCCTAAGTTATTATTGTTGTTGAAGAATAGTCTTCCTGTCAGATTCTGTACTCCTGTAGATAAATAGAAGGCAAGATTATGCTCAACAGTGATGCATTCCACACCCTTCTGGCCAACCAAACCAATACTCACCATCAGGGCTCACTTAGACATGTTCCAGGAGTCAAATGCAGCTGAATATGTACCTTAGGACATGCAAGTAAGACAGGCTTCATCCAAAATGGTTGTGCAGCCACAGAAAATCCCAGCCCTTAAAAGTTATTGAAAGGTTGTAAAAATAATCTTTATGCAGAAGAGTTTGTCTTTCAAAAGGTAACTAACCCATTCAACTCTTATTAAATTAGCCCTCTAAGAATTCTGTTAGAATGTTATTCAATACTTAGTTACCAGTTTTAAAAATCAAACCGTTGTACTGGCTTGAATATAATATGGATTTGTACTCATTCAAAACTGGCACTTTTCTGTTCGCATTTTGAGGTCTGAATATCGAGGTTTGTACAAGTAGTAAAAAATTGAAAGCAAATAGCCTTAGAGCACACCCTGAGCCAGCAATTAAGTTAAGAAAGGAAACAGCCCAGGTAGTGCACATGCAATGATAGCAGTCGGATTCAATGCAGCGTCTAAACCACGATACCAGGCATAAGCATGGATCAAAGGTTGAACAGAACATGACTCGAGAACTAAATGCCAAGCTATGTAGTTCATTGTGACAGAGTGTTGAGGTGAGGGGAGTGGGTAAAATTTGTTCACATTCTCCACCCACACTCTTGCGAGATTTATTTAAGGGACTTGCTTGATTAAATAGAACTGAAATTCTTGAACGTTAGTTACTTACTCAGGAATTTAGTTCTTCCTAAATGGTCTCGGCAAGCAAACTTTGATTGATTGATACAGCATGGAAACAGGCCCATTGGCCCACCGAGTCACATTGACAATCGGCTTTGGGAGCAGACCCACTTTGTTATGTATACAACTACCTTGTGCCAACCATTCACCTGAGAAACAAACCAGATCTTCAAGACACGGTATCCAAACCCATAGTTATTTTTACGAAAAAGAATGCTAACTTCAAATCACCACCACCCTCTACGAGCTGCTTCCCCTGCATCTCGCATGGTAAAGCACACAGTGTGTGAAGATTACAGAAACGCAATGCCAGATAGCTGATCTTCCAACGTCCACGATGACCAGCTTTTGGCTTTAGGGCAGCATGCAAGTTCTGGTGTTGTTCCATCAATTAAATACAGCAGGTGCACACGTTGTTGAAATAATGGCATCTCAAAACTGAGAAATACAAAAAAAGTTTTTGACTAAGGTAAACCAAAATCCCCTTCTAACTTTTCCTGATAATTCGTACCCCTTTGTCACCAGATAGTAATAACCCTTTTGCAGGCACCACATTCTTCTGTCCCTTCTGTCGCGGGAGAGCGAAAGCCAACAGGATTTCTGTACCCACTGAGTGTGATCCTGCCTTCAATTGCAGTTCCATTCTCAACAGAACAATCACGTGGTGTCTCAGAAGAGCAAGTTCAGCACAGACTGTATCACAAAACCCAGACAAACCAATGACTTGCTAAGTAAGAAAGGATCCAATAAGTTTTTTCTGTGACATTGGTAAATGTTTGTACTGTAGTAAACCAAGCGTCACCACAATACCAGCTTTCTGTATACTTACCAGCATTTCTGCATAGACAATAATCAACTAGATCTACCATTTATGTGGTCCAGTAAGAAAAACTCAAATGATTGTACATTAAATTTATTGAAGGGTGCACCACAGATTTATGGAAAGAAATATACACTAAACATAAAAAGTGCCCTTAATGAATTATTTCTACACCTTTGGACCTGGGGATTTGTCAGCCTGAGATGTTTGGGTTATCATTGTGGTCAGGATTAAATGGTGACTTTAATCACCTCATTGCAACTCCTTACACCACATTGATTATAACATTCTTAAACTAAGGCCAACAATAATCTTCATGATTCAGTGGCTACTGATGCATCTATAGTGTAGGACAGAATTCTCAGTGAATCCGGTCGTACATCAAATTGCCAACTTTTATTGTACAGTTTATCATGGCATCTCTCTCAAATACTGAATGAGCGCCAAGCTTTCAGTGAAGAGGCGAGACACCCCAAATGCAATATTCAATCAATCTGCTCAACACTTCTCAAGGAGTCAAGGAGTGTTTTGGACTTGGAGTGGCAGTGGGTTTGCTGGTGGTGAGGCAAACAATTGGCGGCACAATGTCTGGGCAGAGAAGCAAGGCTCGCACAAGCCTGCCAATTCCGGAACATGCAACTGAGCTGAGTATCTCCAAACGAGTCCTGATCTGAACAGTGGAGGAGGAGGGGAAAAAACCCCAAGATAGTAACAAAGGAACAAAAAAAGAAACAAATTTTCACATCTTGTTTTTGGTAGTTGTGACGGCATAGTAACATAAACCACTGCCCATGTAGCAAGCACACTGTGAACCAAAGAAGGTTCATATGGTTTTTTTTCTAAATGCATATATTTTCACTCAAGTAAATTACAAAACCACAACAAAGGGAGAGAGGTATGGTAAGTGACATTTATGTAATGATTTGACATTTGGAGGAACAGCAGCTTTGTTCCAATGTCTGTTTGATACTGCACAGAGTAGTAAACTGGAGATCTGCCATACAATTGAACGGTTAGAAATGTGCACGTGGCCTTTTGTACACCCCGATCCTACAGACCAACGCATTTCATCTGACTTGCGCATTGTTTCATGCTGTGAAATGGTATTATACTGAAAACCCACGACAGATGCACAACTTTCCATTTTAGAAAACTCTTGATTTGAAGCAACTTTGGTAGTTTATGTTCAACACAATTCAGGGAAGCTTTAAAGAAGCCAGTTTTATATGAAACATTAAAACCGATCCAGATACTTTTCAAAGTAACACCCAGTGGTAAAACCACAGAAGTAATCAAAGCTTTACAACAGCCAAACATTTTCTTTTTAGTTTTTTTTTTGGCAAGAACTGGTCACCTACTTATGTAAGTAACAAAGAAACACAGAATCTGCTCATTGCATCTTATCAAAAATTACATTTAGTATTTGTCTTTGTGGTTAAGTTTGATAATTCATAAATCAACATTTCTTTCCTGTTTTTGGAAAAAAATCAACCCAAGGTACAGAATGTGTTTTTTTAAACCAAGAAGACAGATAACAAAAAAACAGAACATATGCCACACTTTTTCCCATCCCTGGCTGGGTGGTAATGTCATCATCGCTTAGTGGTTGCCCTCATTGCATGGAAAAAGGCAGAAAATGCAGTTTTGCTCATTTACTGCTATTTTTTCTTCAGTGGGGAGTTTGTTTTGTGTTTATGGGTGTTTTTCACTTTGTTTCCATCAAACTGAAAAGGCACTAAATAATATTGTGCCTATAAACCAGGATTCTCCAAGTCCAAACTGGTACCAAACAAGGAGACAAGTTGCTCTTCATAATTCACTATATTTCTCTTCATGATGTCCATACAAGGGCCTAACAACCTTTCAAATGCCTGGATATCCATCACTGCAAAGAAGAAAGCAATCATTTAAAACCTTTGTTCAACTGCAAGTTATTTTGCACATTAAAATGCAAGGGACATGTTTGGGGGGAAAAGCTTCAAGAAAGGTTACTGCATTGCACTGAAATGAAATACTTTTCCAACGTGGTACTGAAATATCGGCCGAGTCTTTGTCAGGATATTATCTACACTAGAAAGTAACCGCGCACACTTGGAGATTTTGACAATTAGTCTTGCACCATGTTCTTAAGTGTCATTTTGCCTATAATCCACCAGTAGATCTTCCAACTAGTATCCGGAATCTAACTTTGGGCGAAGCACATTATGCTTATCAGACAGAACAGCAGCACAACCAGCAATTCAATCCTGCCCTCCAGTGCTGTGTGGAGTTTGCATGTGTGTTTCCTCGACATCCTTTAGATACAGCAAGGAAACAAGCCCTTCAGCCCACCGACCAGTGATCACCCCATATACTAGCACTATCCTACACACCAGGGACAATTTTTACAATTTACAGATGCCAATTGACCTATAAACCTACACATCTTTGGTATCTGGGTGGAAACTGGAGCACCTGGAGAGAATGTACAAACTCCATACAGACAGCACCTGTAGTCAGGGGTCTCTGGCGCTGTAAGACAGCAACTCTACCACAGTGCCACTCTGCAGGTTGATAGATTATTTGGTCACTGTAAATTGTCCCTACTATGTTGGAAATGCCAAAGACTGGAGGGCGTAGTTTCAAGGTGAGAGGGGTAAAATTAAAAGAAGAAGTGCAGGCCAAGTTCTTTTTACACAGAATAGTGGTGGAGGCAGATATGATTGTGGCATTGAAGAGACCTTTAGATAGGCACATAGATGTGCAGGGAATAGAGGGACGGATCACTTGCAGGCAGAGATTAGTTTAACGGCATCACGGACATCATGGGCCAAAGAGCCTGCTCCTGTGCTGCAATATTCTATGTTCTATGAGAAGTAGAATTGGAGGAGAAAGGAATGTGGAGAGAGTAATTTAAATGTGATCTTGGTCAGCACACACTTGATCTTTGATTCAATGACCATCTATGACTCCAGATTTAGATACACAAATTGGAAAATATTCAAATGCTAAACAAATAGAAAAAGCAGGTTTTGAGCAGACATTTTGCCTCAGCCCTGGTATTTCTAAAACGTGAAATTCTTGCTGCTTTTGTGAATGAGTTTAGAGGCCTCAGGAAGGAGGAGGTCACTGCTGTGGAGGTGGGGGTAAAGAAGAATGTTATAATAACGGGAGAATAGAGAAAACAGTATTTGGGGAATGAATAGTCAGGAAGATAGGTGCAACTACAAGCACAAACCTAAAAGCTGTACTGCCTAAAAAGTGCCAGAGGAAGGATATCCTTCTCAGAATTAGAGGGGAACTAAATTAAAGAGAGAAAAAAAACAGTTGCACGGTCTGTGCAGGAACCTATGATGCAGAAAGACTGGGTAAAATTTCAAGTAACAGCACCCAAGGGGATTAAATTAAAAAATAAAACCACGAAGATGATAATTTCTGGAGCCACATAAAAGATTGGCACAAGGTCAAAAAGATCAAAGAGTTGCTCTTTAGTGCCTTTATCCCAGTGGCTCACTGAATGGGATCAATTCATGGGTCATTGGCACTAGGATTCAGGATCATGGGAACTATTCCACTGGAATGGTGTTTATTTAACACAATGTCCTAGTCAAATGATGAACTGCAGATGGGGCTTAAAACCAAATAGTGAAAGGTAGGTTCAGGTAAATGGAAATTGGGTAAATTGAATGGAATGGATGAGATAATAAAGTAGGGTTGTGAAATGGGTAATAATTGCCAAAGTACTTATACGTCCAAACAGGATTGAAGTAATGCAAAATTGTAAAAAGATAAAAACAAAGGAACTTCAACTGAAAGTACATAGCATGTTACAAAACAGACAAATGGACTGGGCAAACCAAATGAGCATAACTGCAAGAACTGACAAGGTAAAAGATAATTTCAGATCAGCATTTTGTAATGAGGAAGAGTTGGTGTTCAGAGGGACCTGCATGTTCTTTCACAGTTAATGTGGATGTACAATAGGCAGTTAGGAAGGTAAAATGTAATGCTGGCCATTATCAAAAAAGAGGGGTTAATATTTTATTACAATCATTTAGGATTCTGGTGAGATTTTATTTGGATTAGTTTGTACAGGTTTGGTCTTCCTACTCAATGTATGATGTACTTGTGATAAAGAGTGTGCAACAAAGGTACACCAGATAGTTTCCTGGTATGGGGTTGGAAGGGATTGTCCATCGAGGATAGAATAAGCAGACAGGGTCTACAGTTTCTGGACTTTGGGAGAAGTAAGCTCATTGAATCTCACTAATTTCTTCTGGGTTGTAGTATTGGAGATGTTATAATAATATTTTCCTTTGTTGAGGTGTCAAAAGAGGGTTACAGTCTCAAAATGGTGGGATGGTCACTCAGCACTGAGACAAGAAGTGCCTTTACTCAAAGGCCAGTGATCATTGGAATTCTCTACGCAAGAGGGCTGTGGACACTTAGTCACCAAGCACATTCAATTCGTTGAAAGAAATGTTGATATTAAGGGAGTCAAGGAAAGTGGGTTAGAGCAGGAAAGTTGCATTGAGGAGTGAAAGATCAGCCATGACATTGTGGAAGATTCCAGTTTATACTTATGTTATGCTCAATTCAAATGCATACTTGCCTAAGCATTTGACGGGTCCAACTGCGTATGCTGAAGCTGCTCTAGGTTTGTTGGTAACCAGTGACAATTCTCCAAAATAATGGCCCATGTTATATCTGGCAATTTCCACCTCTGCATTGTCCTCTTGATCTGCCAGTGTCTAAGCAAAGGAAATACAAATGCTTGGTTTTAATGATAATGAACAGTACAGCTTTGAATCAATTTCAATTCAGCAAGTTAAAAGAAGCATTTAAATGATGTTGTTTTTCATCAGGGCTCTCCAAAGTCAGCATTAGAGGGCCCAAGCTCACATTTTTCCCTGCTCCATGACTACTACAATCACAACAAACACTTTTACAAAACTGACATTTGAACATACAGAAACTAAAAGGAAATTTTAGTCAAAGCCATATCCTAAAATCACAATCCTATTAGTTGAAATTTAAACAGAAAATGTTCTTTCTATTTTATTTTTCCAGCATCTGCAGTTTAAAAAAAAGCCTATTGTTTGGAAACTGTTCATTGAAAATTTAGGAGTATCGTCAATGCATTTGCCAATAAAAAAAGACTTTCAGATGTTAGGAGTTAACCTGTTTGGGAACAGCTCTGCCCAAGACCACAAGAAATTGCAGAGAGTACAGATCATCACACAAATCAGACTTCCCACCATTGACTCCATGGATACTTCACACTGCAGCCAATATAATCAAAGACCTGTTCCACCCCGGTAATTCCTCCTTCTTCCTGTTCCAGAGGCTGCAGAAGCTTGGAAACGCGTACCACCAGGCTCAGTCTACATCTCAACTTCAACCATTCCACTTTTTTTCCTGCTGCCCCAATTTACCTACCCCTTTAAAGATCTTAAAGTTGTTCAATCTTTTTATTTGCTTGCCATCTTAATTCCCCGACTCCTAGCTCAAGGGAAGAATCTCATTGTTTGATTCAGGATTTTACAGCATTCTGTTCTGCGCAATTAGATGAATAAACTGAAATCATATCCATTGCTCTGAGTTTTTGGACCTCACATGCTAATAATGGTTCTGCCATTCACCTCCTAACTAATTTTGCCTTTGTATAATCATCAATCATGTTATTTAATCACCCCTTCCATTCAACTAAAGAACCTTGCCTCACTCATTTTCCCCAGACACTGCAGTTGCTTAAAAAATTACATCTACATTGAAAGATTTGTATCCCGAAACATTGCCTATTTCCCTCTTTAGACAGCAACATTTACAGCACTTAACTATTTTTATAGTTTCCGCATCAGTGCTATTTTGCTTTGGTTTGCGATCACCTCTTGCTTCCGTCAGTGATTCTCTTACCTTGCTCTTGATCATGATCTTCACCTCTCCTGATTGTACAATGAAGAAACAGTCTGCTTTATCTCCCTGCATAACAACAGAGAAAGATTTCAGGTTTGAAAAGTGCAAGTTAAGAGCAACTTGCTTTATCATCATATCATATCATATATCTACAGCCGGAAACAGGCCTTTTCATCCAATCAATAATTTAATCAAAGTTTGACTTCCCTATGTGTGTTAAAGGTTACTACCATCGGCATGTTGCGCTTATTATAAAATGAATTCTGTGAGCGTTCTTTTCACCCACGGTGAAAAGAATGTAGTGGCTTTTTATAGAAAAGTGCCTTGAAGAATCCAGGAGCTTGAGCTTGAAAAATTAATCTGTTTTTTAAAGAGAAAGTTTTGTTCTGCAAAAAAACCCAACATTTCATGAATTAAGTTAAAATTGTTGAGGAGCTGGATAATGGAGTACTTTTGATTTTCAGTTCTTCGGGTACAGAGGGCATGATCTTAAAGTTGGAGCGAGGCCAAAGAGTAAAATCTGAGGGAATTCAATGGAAATCCATAATTCGATCCCTAAAGGGAATGGACTCAAAGTCACAAAAATTGCCAGATTGAGGGACTTTTCAGTGGTCAAGGGATCACATAATTCGAAAGGTGACAAGCAAACAGTTGTAAAATAAAGCACTGAAATAGCTCAAGGGAATACCTTTCCAAATATCACAGGTTCTCAAAAGGTGCCCATGCTACTGTGCTGTTGGAGGCGGTTGGAGCAGCGTCCGGGCGGTAGGTTTAAAAACCCAGCGCGGGGCTTGATCACACAGAGGCCCAGGAGCGGTTGGAGCCGGTTGGAGCAGCGTCCGGGCGGTAGGTTTAAAAACCCAGCGCGGGGCTTGATCACACAGAGGCCCAGGAGCGGTTGGAGCAGTGTAAAAACGTTCCCACACACTTTAAAAGTGTTCTGGAGGAAGCCGCTGATTGACGGAAGCGGACTAGAGGAAGCAGCTGATTGGGCGTAACCCCGGGGTTGTATTTCTGCTTTTTGTTCATACTTTTAGTTAAGGGTTCGGTGAGTTAAGGGTTCGGTGAGTTCAGGGTTCGGTGAGTTCAGGGTTCGGTGAGTTCAGGGTTCAGTGAGTTCAGGGTTCAGTGAGTTCAGGGTTCAGTGAGTTAAGGGTTCAGTGCTTTTTAGTAAAGGTACAGTTTAAAGGATTAAGAGGGATTTGATTTAATTTGGGGGTAAGACATGTCAGATGAGATCGGCCCCGTGGAATGCTCATCCTGCAACATGTGGGAGATCAGAGATATTGTCGGTGTCCCTGATGACTACGTGTGCAGGAAGTGTATCCAGCTGCAGCTCCTGGCAAACCGCATTGAACAGTTGGAGCTGCGGTTGGACTCATTCTGGAGCATCCACGATGCTGAGAAGGTCGTGGATAGCACGTATAGTGAGTTGGCCACACCACAGGTAAAAGATAAGCGGACAGAAAGGAAACGGGTGGCCACTAGCCAGCGTAGCAGTAGGCAGGTAGTGCAGGAGTCCCCTGCGGTCATCTCCCTCCTAAACAGATATGCCATTTTGGATACTGTTGGGGGAGATACCTCATCAGGGGAAGGTAGCAGCAGCCAAGTTCATGGCACCGTGGGTGGCTCTGCGGCAAAAGAGGGGAGGAAAAAGAGTGGAAGGGCTATAGTGATAGGGGATTCAATTGTAAGGGGAATAGATAGGCGTTTCTGCGGCCGCAAACGAGACTCCAGGATGGTATGTTGCCTCCCTGGTGCAAGGGTCAGGGATATCTCTGAGCGGCTGCAGGACATTCTGAAGGGGGAGGGTGAGCAGCCAGTTGTCGTGGTGCACGTTGGCACCAACGATTTAGGTAAAAAACGGGATGAGGTCCTACAAGGTGAATTTAGAGAACTAGGAGAAAAACTAAAAAGTAGGACCTCAAAGGTAATAATCTCTGGATTACTACCAGTGCCACGTGCTAGTCAGAGTAGGAATAGGAGGATATTTCAGATGAATACGTGGCTTGAAAAATGGTGCAAGGGGGAGGGATTCAAATTTTTAGGACATTGGAACCAGTTCTGGGAGAGGTGGGACCAGTACAAACAGGACGGTCTGCACCTGAGCTGGAATGGAACCAATGTCCTAGGGGGAGTGTTTGCTAGTGCTGTCGGGGAGGATTTAAACTAATGTGGCAGGGGGATGGGAGCTGGAGCAGAGAGTGTAAAATGAGGGTAGAAGCAACAGGTAGCAAGGTGAAAAGTAAAAGTGGCAGGCAGACAAATCCAGGGCAAAAATCAAAAAGGGCCACTTTTCAACATAATCGTATAAGGGGTAAGAGAGTTGTAAAAACAAGCCTGAAGGCTTTGTGTCTCAATGCAAGGAGTATACGTAATAAGGTGGATGAATTAAATGTGGAGATAGTTATTAATGATTATGATATAGTCGGGATTACGGAGACATGGCTCCAGGGTGACCAAGGCTGGGAGCTCAACATCCAGGGATATTCTATATTCAGGCGGGATAGACAGAAAGGAAAAGGAGGTGGGGTAGCGTTACTGGTTAGAGAGGAGATTAAAGCAGTGGAAAGGAAGGACATTAGCTTGGAGGAAGTGGAATCCATATGGGTAGAGCTACGAAACACTAAGGGGCAGAAAACGCTAGTGGGAGTTGTGTACAGGCCACCTAACAGCAGTAGGGAGGTTGGGGATGGCATCAAGCAGGAAATTAGAAATGCATGCACTAAAGGTGCAGCAGTTATAATGGGTGACTTCAATCTACATATAGATTGGGTGAACCAAACTGGCAGGGGTGCTGAGGAAGAGGATTTCTTGGAATGTTTGAGAGATGGATTTCTAAACCAACATGTCGAGGAACCAACGAGAGAACAGGCCATTCTAGACTGGGTATTGAGTAATGAGGAAGGGTTAGTTAGCAGTCTTGTTGTGCGAGGCCCCTTGGGTAAGAGTGATCATAATATGGTAGAGTTCTCCATTAGGATGGAGAGTGACAAAGTCGATACAGAAACAAGTGTTCTGAACTTAAAGAAAGGTAACTTTGAGGGTATGAGGCGTGAATTGTCCAAGATAGACTGGCGATTGATGCTGAAAGGGTTGACGGTGGACATGCAATGGAAGGCATTTAAAGGTCGCATGGATGAACTACAACAAGTGTTCATCCCAGTTTGGCAAAAGAACAAACCAGGAAAGGTAGTGCATCCGTGGCTAACAAGGGAAATCAAGGATAGTATTAAAACAAAAGATGAAGCATACAGATTAGCCAGAAAAAGTAGCATACCAGAGGACTGGGAGAAATTCAGAGTCCAGCAGAGGAGGACAAAGGGCTTAATTAGGAAAGGGAAAATAGATGATGAGGGAAAACGGGCAAGGAACATAAAAACAGACTGCAAAAGCTTTTATAGATATGTCAAGAGAAAAAGATTAGTTAAGGCAAATGTAGGTCCTTTGCAGTCGGAAACAGGTGAATTGATCATAGGGAACAAGAAGATGGCAGACCAATTGAACAAATACTTTGGTTCTGTCTTCACTAAGGAAGACATAAACCGTCTGCCGGAAATAGCGGGGGACCGGGGGTCTAATGAGATGGAGGAACTGAGGGAAATCCAGGTTAGTCGGGAAGTGGTGTTAGGTAAATTA
Organism: Rhinoraja longicauda; assembly: GCF_053455715.1. NCBI lineage: Eukaryota > Metazoa > Chordata > Chondrichthyes > Rajiformes > Arhynchobatidae > Rhinoraja > Rhinoraja longicauda. The sequence continues at coordinate 17,259,322 of NC_135969.1, read as the reverse complement.
AATGGATTAAAGGCAGATAAATCCCCAGGGCCAGATAGGCTGCATCCCAGAGTGCTTAAGGAAGTAGCCTCAGAAATAGTGGATGCATTAGTGATAATTTTTCAAAACTCTTTAGATTCTGGAGTAGTTCCTGAGGACTGGAGGGTAGCTAATGTAACCCCACTTTTTAAAAAGGGAGAGAGAAAACGGGGAATTATAGACCAGTTAGCCTAACATCGGTAGTGGGGAAAATGCTAGAGTCAGTTATTAAAGATGTGATAGCATTACATTTGGAAAGTGGTGATATCATCGGACAAAGTCAGCATAGATTTACCAAAGGCAAATCATGTCTGACGAATCTTATAGAATTTTTCGAGGATGTAACTAGTAGAGTGGATAAGGGAGAACCAGTCGATGTGTTATATCTGGACTTTCAGAAGGCCTTCGACAAGGTCCCACATAGGAGATTGGTGTACAAACTTAAAGCACACGGTATTGAGGGTTCAGTGTTGAGGTGGATAGAAAATTGGTTGGCGGACAGGAAGCAAAGAGTAGGAATAAACGGGTCCTTTTCGGAATGGCAGGCAGTGACTAGTGGGGTACCGCAAGGCTCAGTGCTGGGACCCCAGTTATTTACAGTGTATATTAATGATTTGGACGAGGGAATTGAATGCAACATCTCTAAGTTTGCGGATGACACGAAACTGGGTGGCAGTGTTAGCTGCGAGGAGGATGCTAGGCGGCAAGAACAGGAAAGCAGAGTATTACCTGAATGGTGACCGATTGGGAGAAGGGGAGATGCAACGTGACCTGGGTGTCATGGTGCACCAGTCATTTAAAGCAAGCATGCAGGTGCAGCAGGCAGTGAAGAAAGCGAATGGTATGTTGGCATTCATAGCAAGAGGATTTGAGTTTAGGAGCAGGGTTCTGTTGCAGTTGTACAGGGCCTTGGTGAGACCGCACCTGGAGTATTGTGTGCAGTTTTGGTCTCCTAACCTGAGGAAAGACGTTCTTGCCTTAGAGGGAGTACAGAGAAGGTTCACCAGATTGATCCCTGGGATGGCGGGACTTACATATGAGGAAAGACTGGATAGACTGGGCTTGTACTCGCTGGAATTTAGAAGACTGAGGGGGGATCTTATAGAAACATATAAAATTCTTAAGGGGTTGGAGAGGCTAGATGCGGGAAGATTGTTCCCAATGTTGGGGGAGTCCAGAACCAGGGGTCACAGCTTAAGGATAAGGGGAAAGTCTTTTAGGACCGAGATGAGAAAACATTACTTCACACAGAGAGTGGTGAGTCTGTGGAGTTCTCTGCCACAGAAGGTAGTTGAGCCCAATTCATTGGCTATATTTAAGAGGGAGTTAGATGTGGCCCTTTTTGCTAAAGGGATCAGGGGGTATGGAGAGAAGGCAGGTGCAGGCTACTGAGCTGGATGATCAGCCATGATCATATTGAATGGCGGTGCAGGCTCGAAGGGCCGAATGGCCTACTCCTGCACCTATTTTCTATGTTTCTATGTTCTATGTTTCTATGTTTTCACAGGACAAGGGCTGAGTCCTTCAGCCCACCAACAGCACCTCTCTCAATTCCTACACAATAACAAATTGCCTGTGAGAAAGATAGACACAAAATGATAGAGTAACTCAGCGGGATCAGGCAGCATCTCTGGAGAAAAGGAATAGGTGGACGTTTCGGGATGGGACCTTTCTTCACAAAGTCAGCCCTGCTTCATTTAGGTTCTGCTAGAGATAATGGTCAAAGTTTAAATATTGAACTGATAAATAAGTTATTGAGAGTTTGACATTCTTTTTTGGTTTAAAGGCCACTGCCATCACTGTGTTCCGATCACTGTGAATTACGTTTTGCAGAAAATGTGCATAACCATTCAAACCTGGAACCAGCGTAATCAACAATGGACGTAAAGGGCAAGGGAGAATAATTGGGAAACTGATGAATATGATTCAGTTTCCAATTTATAATATACTCCATCAGCTCCCATCAATGACTACGTGGTCACCTATAGAATCAATAGGGCTGAATGGTCTAAGACTGCTCCAATGACATGAACTTTTCCCTGTAAATAAGCTGGTGACCCTCAGTGCAAGCTTATGAGTGGCATCCTTAAGGTGAATAGCCATAATCTTGTCTCCAGGGTAGGGTAGAGCATTAAGGCTTAAGGTGAGAAGGGAAGATTTAAAAGGGACCCAAAGGACAACTTTTTCCCCCCCACAGAGGGCGATGTGTACTTTAAATGAGCTGTCAGAGGAATCTGGTGGGTGGTGAAGGGAAAGTGACATCGATTAGGAAGACCATAAATGGGTTTTTGATGGTCAGCGTAGAATTGGTGGGCCTGAGGGCATTTCTATGCTCATGGAGTCTCTCTCCAACTCCATGATATTGCTTGCATACGCGCACATTCATAGGCCAGGCTAGTCAATGTTGACTCTTGAAATGACGTCTCCACAAAAACAGCTGCTAACTCAAAGGTTTTGATCTGACAAGCCCTGCAAAAAAAAAAAGTAGCTTCAAAAGTGTGCCAGAAAACAAAAGAAAATCAAATAGCAGTGCGGCACATTGGCGCAGTGGTAGAGTTGCTGCCTTACAGCACCAGAGATCTGGGTTCGATCCTGACTACGAGTGCTGTCTGTACGGCGTTTGTACTTTCTCCCTGTGACTGCGTGGGTTTGCCCCGGGTGACTCCCACACTCCAAAGAAATGCAGGTATGTAGATAAATTGCCTTCTGTAAAATTGTAAATTGTCCAAAGTGTTTGGATAGTATTAGTGCACGGGGTGATCACTGGTCATCGTGGACTCAGTGGGTCGAAGGGCCTGTTTCCACACTGTGTCTCTAAAGTAAAGTTCAAAGTAAAGAAAATGGTGAAGAAGAGTTATTGCATGTTGGATATATAATTGTTAAAATAAAAGAAATGTCATAAAGGTAGCCCATCTCATGAAGTCGACTTCTTACCTGCCTAATGATAAGTTCATTGTCTTGATATGATCGCGCTGTTATTACATCAACGATCTTCATCCTCTCTGAAAGCTGAAACCGTAATTAGATATTAAAGAGAACTTTGGAAAAATTTGATGACTTTAATACAGTTCAATAAACATCAATTCATATAAATCACTGACAGCATGATTAAGGAAAATCCCAAGCATTTTTTGTTGTATATTAATGGCAAGAGGGTAATGAGGGAAGGAATTGGACCCATTAAGGACAAAAATGACAATCTGTGGAGGGACTTCAACATCAACAAAACTTTATTGTCACTCGGCACAACACCGAACGAAATTTCAGCAGTCACACAAAACACAGCAAAAAAGAAAAGAACACAGGACACCCGACCCCAACACAAACATCCATCACAGTGACTCCAAACACCCCCTCACTGTGATGGAGGCAACAAAACTTCCCCTCTCCTCCCCCCGCACACACGGACAGACAGCTCGACCCCCACCGAGGCAACCGACACGCACAGCCCCCGCAAGGGGATGGAAGGCCCCCCGGCCGAGCCGCACCGGGCACTGAAACGTCCCGCGGCCGCACCGGGCGATGTTAAGTCCAGCGGCCGAGCCGCACCGGGCACTGAAACGTCCCGCGGCCGAGCCGCACCGGGCACTGAAACGTCCCGCGGCCGAGCTGCACCGGGCACTGAAACGTCCCGCGGCCGAGCCGCGCCGGGCACTGAAACGTCCCGCGGCTGAGCCACGCCGGCGATGTTAAGTCCAGCGGCCGAGCCGCGCCGGGCGATGGAAGGCCCCGCGGGCGAGCTGCGCCCCGGGGAAGAGACCTAATAAAAGAAAGGTTTTCCCCCCCACACACATACAGTCAAAAACAGAAACAAAAACCATCCCAACACCGACACAAACAAAAAAAGAAAAAAAGACAAACAGACTGCCAGAGAGCCGCAGCCGTTAGGCGCAGCCAACTCCTCACAGTTCGTATTCTAGAATACTAGGCCATGATAGTGCAAGCCAAAGTATACAGTGCAACCTCAGTACAGGTGCTCCTCGACTTACGATGGGGGCTTACGTTCCGATAAACCCATCGTAAATCGAAAATATCGTAAGTCGAAAACGCATATCGCTAGCCCGGATCAAAATTCAAAGTACGATAGCTACTGAATGTGTATCGCTTTTGCACCATCGTAAAGTCAAAATATTGTAAGTCGAAGCATCGTAAGGCGAGGAGCATCTGTAGTGTAAAACTTTACTTTTAGCTCTAAATCTCAGCAGAAGCCCAAATCAATTATCTTCAAGATGACCTTAAAAATGAACTAAAGATAATGCCCGCCCACAACTTCAATCACTTCCAAATGAATTCTCATGATTTTTTGCCTTAAATGAACTTAAAGGGCACAGATGGGAATTCAACCTGAAACAAAATTAGGCTGTATTGCCAATTTGCTCTTCATTTTTACCATCCAAACATGGGTATAGTCTCATTGCAAAGAATGGTGGAGAGGAATGAAGAGGATGGTTTTGTGTGCCAGTTTTGCATTCATTGCTCTCCGTTCTAGTTTTCTCGTATTTCTATGCGACATAGAAGGAGGCCATTCAGCTAATTGCTAGCTCTTGGTGAAAACCTATCAAACCAATTCCATCCCCTTACGTTGCTGTTAACTTATTCTCTCACATAGGCCAGTTACACAACCCTGGTTCCCTAGTAGTCAACTGCACCACGGTATTTACAGTAGCCAGTTAACCCAGCATGTCTGAGATTCGGGAGGAAACTGGAACACCTAAGATAATCACATGCATTCAGAGTGAAGATGGAAACTTTACGCAGACAGCACTGCAGCTCAGGATTGAACCTGCAAGATTGGAAGCAGCTGCACTCGTTCTGACCAGCATTAGTCAACAGATCTTTGGCGCTCCTCTTGCTCCATTCTTATGTCCATTATTGGGCAATGCGCTTCAACTGCAGGATCCAAAATATTGGAAGGCACCCGAATAAAACACCTCAGCCCCTGTTCCCTTCCTCCAAAACTCTTTAGCCAAGCTTTTGATTAACGGCTGTGATATCATACAGCTTACATGAAATTCCACCTGATAACGCCAATATGTCTCAGAGTGTTACTATGCTAACTAAATGTTCTTTGTTCTCTAATTGGCACAGTGGGGCAGTGCTAGAGTTGCTGCTTTACAGCGCCAGAGTCTCTGGTTTGATCCAAAACTCTGGGTGATGTCTGGACAGAGTTTTATCTTCTCCCTGTGACCAGATGGGTTTCCTCCGGGTGCTCCGGTTTCCTACACAGCAGAAACATACTTACAATTTTTATCAGAGCCAATTAACCTACAAATCTGTAGGTCCTCCAAAGCCATACAGATTTGTATGTTAATTGGCTTTGGTAAAAATTATAAATTGTTCCTGGTGTGCAGGATAATGCTAGTGCACAGGTGTACAAGAAAACAACTATACCTCCAGCGATTTCAACAGAGGAACTGATTCAATGAATGATTCATACACCTTCCTCCTCTTTGCATTGTTTTTCACAATTATTCGCCGAAATGTAACACGGTCCTGCAAAGAAAAAGGAAAATGAACCAATAGAAATCTTAACCAACAGAACACATTTTTGGAAAGTACAGAATTCTTCAGGTTACAGCCCCCACACATCTCAAATAACTAGTTTTTATTTTGTCCTGGCACATCCAAAAAAAAACAATAAAGTTATGTATGTGGTGCAGGCCGATAGATACTATTGTTTCGTCTTCTCCAGTTTTCGTTAGTATTTAAATCTCAGTCGTAAGGGTTACGATCTAAACTGCTTCTGGTGGCTTTTGAGTGGGCATAAAATTTAATTTAATTTAAAACTAAGAATCGTCTGTAAAATTTCAAAAAAATGTAAAATATGTTCAAAATAATTAGCAGAATTAGCAATATGGATGTAGACCATTCAGTTTGCCTGGCTTTTTCTACCATTCAATTGGATTAGTTGTTCATGCACCTGACCCTCATTCTGGCCTCACTGAAATATAATGCATTCAGTTTGCAACTTTGTTCTCCGCAGTTCCACAAGGCTTTTCATTCCCCTATTATTGACGGTTACAAATACACTGCACGGACGCCAAATATCACTAACTCACTCCACTCCTTCACCCTCAACACAGACTGTCCACAAGTCCTGCCAAATTCAATCAAAAACACTCACCATCTCCCAATGCTCGCACCAGAATTCAAGGAATACCATCCTATGCAGTAAACCCATGATTAGTCAAATTGAAAGTACACACCCCTGGCTAACAAGGATAGCGTGGCTGTTAAGTTTGAGACTGACAGTTCAGTTTCCTTTTATTGCTTCATTCCCCCTTTTTTAGACAACAATGTGTGTAGCCTGTTACATCGACTGTATCCGCTGTTCAAGATGTGGACTCTTATACATTGGCGAGACCAAATGTACACTGGGCGATCGTTTCGCTGAACACCATTAATTTCCCTCCTTCTGGCTTTACATTTCACTCCCGACATCCTTTTGAATTGAATTGAATAAATGTTATGAACCAAGACTGCCTGAACCCACCTGATTTCCCGGTTGCTAAACACTTTAATTCCCCTTCCCACACTGACCTTTTTGTCCTAGGCCTCCTCCATTGTCAGAGTGAGGCTAAATGCAAATTGGAGGAACAGCATCTCATATTTCACTTGGGCAGTTTACAACTTAGGGGTATGAACATTGATTTCTATAACTTCAAGTAACACCTGCATTCCCTCTCTCCATTCCTCCCACACCCAAGTCTTTCTTTCTCACCGAGCTACAGCTAACAATGACCTGGTTCCTTTTATCATTGTTACTTGTTTGCATATCTTTCATTCATTTGTTCTATATCTCTCTACATTATTGTCCATATCTCTTGTTCCCCTTTCCTGTGACTTTCAGTCTGAAGAAGGGTCTCAACCTGAAATGTCACCCATTCCTTCTTTCCAGAGATGCTGCCTGTCCCGAGTTACTCCAACATTTTATGTCTAATTTGAGTTGCCTTCTGGACTCAATACTGAATTTTTCAAGTGATTCGATTTCAGTCCGTGCCAATCATCCATCTGTGATACGAGCTCAGCGTGTTTATTTGTCCCCTTTTCTGAGGCAGGTCTTCCTTTAGCAAATCCTCCATTCTTTTGCCAGTGTTCTCACTTTCTAACTCCTCCCTTTCAATCAACGACCAGATAACTTTTCACTTTTCCTCTCCGACATACTCATCTCCCATCCCCGAGTCCCTATTTTTTATTTTATCTCCCCTCTTTCCCCTCCCCAATCCCCTATCATTAATTTCCCTCCATCTGGCTTTACATTTCACTCCTGACACCCCCTTTGAATTGAATTGAATAAATTTTACAAACCAGGTATGTATGCATACACGGAATTTGCCTTGGTACTTTGCACGCAAGGATAACAACACGATGTACAGTAGACAATTAAAAATAAAACATTATAATTTAAACATGTGAAGAATAAAATAAAATACCAGAGCAAAGGACACTACAGACTTTTGACTGTTGAGTAGAGCTACTGCGCGTGGAAAAAAGCTGTTTTTATGTCTGGCTGTGGCGGCTTTGACAATCCGGAGTCGCCTCCCAGAGGGAAGTACTTCCAAGAGTTTGTGGCCTGGGTGAGAGGGGTCAGAGATGATTTTAGCCTCTCACTTCCTGGCCCTTGCAGTGTACAGTTTGTCACTGGCTATGGATAAATAAATTCAGTGTCCACACTTAGTTATTAGTTACTCGACGGTTGCCTGATTTTATTCTCTTATGAGGGAGCGTCTCACAGAGGACCAGCATCTGTATGAGTCTCGCCTGACTTGGTTACATTCAGTCAGTCTTTATAGGCAGAGACAAACAACATTCCCGCTTGACACATACTCCGCCTATCTTGTGACGAACAACCTTTTAATGTGTTTTCCTAAGCTAAGTTTTGTTTCTCCAGAAGTCGTTAGCCACTTCCAGAGAAGGCAGTTGTAGTCTTTACTGTGACTTGCAGCTTTAGCTAAATCAACCGTACTATCTCCGTATGGCTGGCATACAAGAAGTGTCTCATCTGTGTTTTTTCTGTAAGCCATGCAACATATTTTTACTCACACTGGCAGACTGTGGCTAACACCCCTGGCTAACAAGAATGCGTTGCAGCCTCCGGATGTCATGCTTGGTGGCTGAGCCAAACCAGACCATGATGGAGAAGGTGAGGACAGACTCTACGAGGGCAGTATAAAACTCGACCATCATTGCCTGTGTCAGATTGTGTTTTCTCAGCCGCCGCAGGAAGTAATCCTCTGTTGGGTCTTTCTGACTGAGAAGTCGATGGTGGCCTCCCATTTAAGGTCCCTGGAGATGATGGTTCCAAGGAACTAAATGACTCCACAGATGTGACTGTGGTGTTGCTGATGGTGAGTGGGGGGAGGGGAGGGGGAGCTCTCCTAAAGTCTACAATCAATTCCACTGTCTTAAGAGCATTGAGCTCAAGGTTGTTGTGATGGCACCAGGATGCCAGCTGTATCATTTCCTGTTTGTGGGCAGATTCCTCCCCATCCTGGATCAGCCCAATTAGGGTTGTGTCGTCCACAAACAATAGAAGCTTGACAGAGGTCTCTTGGAGGTGCAGTCATTGGTATAGAGTGAGTAAAGGAGAGGGAAGAGTACGCAGCCTTGCGGTGCTCCTACGCCGAGGGTCTGCGGGTCCAAGATGTGCTTTCCTAGCCTCACATGCCGTCTCCTGTCTGTCAGAAAGTTGGTGATCCACTGACAGTGGAGTTCAGGCACAGTCAACGGTGAGAGTTTGGAGCATAGTAGTTCTGGCAAAATGGTGTTGAATGCAGAGCTAAAATCCACAAACAAAATCCTTGCATAGGTTCCCTGGCGGTCTAGGTGTTGGAGGATGAAGTGCAGGCCTAGGTTGACTGCGTCATCCACTGATCTAATGGCCCAGTATGCAAAGTGCAGGGAGTCTAGCAGGGGGTTTGTGATATTTTTCAGGTGGGCCAGCACATGTTTCAAGGGTTTTCATAATTACAGAGGTCAGTGTGACAGGCCTGTATTTATTAAGACCAGTAATCCTTGGCGTTTTGGGTACAGGAACAATAGTGGAGACTTTGAAGCAGGCAGGAACAGTGCAGATTTGCAGGGACTGATTGAAAAAGACTGTGTAGACTGGTGCCAGTTGTTCGGCACAGAGCTTGAGGGTAGAGGGGGAAACATTGTCCGGTCCTGGAGATTTCTGACTTCTGTCTCCTGAATAGCTTTTCCACCTTCTCAATTTCTATTGTTATTGATGGAGAAGTGGCCAGACTGAGGAGCAAGGAGGGGGTGGATAGTGGAGGAGGGCCCAGTCTTTGCAGACTGGTCAGGCTGTAAGTGGGTGTGAAGTAGTGATGGGGGAGGGGTGAGGAAGGGAGGGGATACCAGGGTTATGTTTCTGTCTATCAAACCTGCAGTAGGTATTTATTCACAAAATGCTGGAGTAACTCAGCAGGTCAGGTAGCATCGCAGGAGAGAAGGAATGGGCGACGTTTCGGGTCGTTGGTCAGCTGACGATTGTCCAAGGAGCAGGGGAGTTTTCTCCTTGTAGCTGGTGATTTCTTACAAGCCCTTCCACACTGAAGATGAGTCTTTAGCTGAGAACTTGCACCTCAACTTCTCAGAGTACCTTTCCTTGGCAGCTCTGATTCCTCTTCTCAGCTTGGACTTGGCCTGCCTGCAGAGGTTTGCATCCCCGCTCCTGTAGGCCTCATCTTTAGACTGGCGGAGCAGTCCGAGTTCTGCTGTAAACCAAGGCTTGTCGTTGTTGAACCTGATCCGGGTCCGTGTCCTAGTGGGAATGTAACTGTCCTCACAGCGGCACGGTAGTGCAGCGGTAGAGTTGCTGCTTTACAGCGAATGCAGCGCCGGAGACTCAGGTTCGATCCTGACTACGGGTGCTGCACTGTAAGGAGTTTGTACGTTCTCCCCGTGACCTGCGTGGGTTTTCTCCGAGATCTTCGGTTTCCTCCCACACTCCAAAGACGTACAGGTATGTAGGTTAATTGGCTGGGTAAATGTAAAAATTGTCCCTAGTGGGTGTAGGATAGTGTTAATGTACGGGGATCACTGGGCGGCACGGACTTGGAGGGCCGAAAAGGCCTGTTTCCGGCTGTATGTATATGATATGATGATATGAAAAGCTGACACATGATGTCACGGTGTCTGTACATTCATCAAGGCTTGAGGTTACTTCCCTGAACACATTCCAATCAATGCAGTCAAAGCAGGACTGTAGGTTTTTGTTTCCTTTTCATCACGAGCCTTTGTCACAGACTCCACCCATCTTTCAATCAACCCTGGTCCCCTTCACCTGCATCCACCGATCACTTGCCAAGCTTTTTCTATGTTCCTTCCCCCCTAATCAGTCTGGCGAAGGATCCTGACGCAAAATGGCACCTCTCCATTTGGCCCATACCCCATTAAACCTTCCCTGTCCACCCACGTACCTTGCCCAAATGTCTTTTAAATGCTGTTATAGTGCCGGCCTTAACTATCTCTGGCAGCTTGTTCCATATACCCACAACCGTCTGTGTGAAAAAATTGCCCCGCAGGTTTCTTTCAAATCTTCCCCCCCTGACCTTAAATCTATGTCCCCTGGTTCTTGATTCCCCCGCTCTGGGTAAAAGCCTCTGTGCATTTACCCTATATATTCCCTTCATGATCTTATTCATCTCTATGAACACCTTTCACCCTCCTTACTCCTTGGAGTCATCCCAGCCTGCCTTATCTCTCCCAACAGCTCAGGCCCCCAAGTCCAGGCAACTTTCTTGTAAATCTTCTGTAATTATAATTAATTTATTAGCCAAGTACATAAAAACATACAAAAAATTTGATTTTCCATACAGTCATATCAAAAAGGCAACAAGACACACAACTACATAAAAATTAACATAAACATCCACCACAGCGCACTGACAGAAGGCAATAACGTATTATCTTCTTCGCCTCTTTTCTCACTGGTCGGGGCGATCGAAGCTCCCGCAGCGGGCGATCGAACCTCCCGCCTCGGAACGATCAAAGCTCCCGCGATCGGGGCGATTGAAGCTCCAGCGGTTGGAGCTCTAAGTCGATCCCCAACCAAGGGACCGTGAGCTCCATGATGTTAAGTCTGCAGGCTCCGGCGTTTGGAGCTCCCGAAGTCGATCCCCAGCAAAGGGACCGCCAGCTCCATGATGTTTGGCCGCAGTGCAGACGGAGATACGATACAGAAAAGGTTATATCTCCGACGAGGAAAGAGATTTTCAAAAGTTTCTTCAACCCCCCCCCCCCCCCCCCCTAAAACATACATTTAACAACAGACTAAAAACAACAAAAGAAGAAAAGGACGAGACAGACTGTTGGCGAGGCTGCCATCGTATGGCGTCACCCGGTGGTAATGGGTGCACTCTTTCCAACTTCACACCATCCTCCCAATAGCAGTGTGATGGATAATCCAAATGCAGCCTCACCAACATCTGTACAACTGTAACATAACATTCCAACTTCTATACTAAATACCCTGACCGATGATGCCACTTTCAAGGAATTATGTACCTGCACACTAAGATCCCACTGCTCTACAACACTCCCCGGGGCTCTGCCATTCAATTAATTGTAAAATTCTTTTAGAACGGCAATAGATCCCAACATACAATTTGATTGAACATAACATTCAATCACTGCATACTGATTTTCTTTAATAAGTCTTGTGCAATGCATTAACAGCTTTGTGATGTTAAAATGGCAAAGCCTCAGATACATCACGGGCAAAACTACAAGAAATCCACTGTTGTAAAGATAGCGGAGCTTCATGTGCAACAAAAAAACCCCAAAGGAAATACCCGAGTGGGAGAATAAAGAACTAGAGGCTTAGGTTTAAGGTGTGGGGGGAAAGATTTAATAGGAATATTAAAGAATTTAAATGGAATAAACTGCAGAGGAAGTAGTTAACACAGATCAAACGATAGGCAAATGGAACAAGCTTAGATGGGCATCTTGGTCAGCATGGACGAGTTGGGCTGAAAGGTTTGTTTCATGCTGTATGTCTTAATTTCAATTATAATTATTTTAAATAATCTACAAATGGTATCCATTATAGATTCTTAATGCCAGATTATATACAGTGCCCTCCATAATGTTTGGGACAAAGACCCATCATTTATTTATTTGCCTCTGTACTCCACAATTTGAGATTTGTAATAGGAAAAAAAATCACATGCGGTTAAAGTGCACACTATCAGATTTTAATAAAGGCCATTTTTACACATTTTGGTTTCACCATGTAGAAATTACAGCAGAGTTTATACATAGTCCCCCCATTTCAGGGCACCATAATGTTTGGGACACAGCAATGTCATTTAAATGAAAGTAGTCATGTTTAGTATTTTGTTGCATATCCTTAGCATGCAATGACTGCTTGAAGTCTGCGATTCATGGACATCACCAGTTGCTGGGTGTCTTCTCTGGTGATGCTCTGCCAGGCCTGTATTGCAGCCATCTTTAGCTTATGCTTGTTTTGGAGGCTAGTACCCTTCAGTTTTCTCTTCAGCATATAAAAGACATGCTCAATTGGGTTCAGATCGGGTGATTGACTTGGCCACTCAAGAATTGACCATTTTTTAGTTTTGAAAAACTCCTTTGTTGCTTTTGCAGTATGTTTGGGATCATTGTCTTGCTATAGAATGAACAGCCAGCCAATGAGTTTTGAGGCATTTGTTTAAACTTGAGCAGATAGAGCACTTCAGAATTCATTATGCTACTACCATCAGCAGTTGTATCATCAATGAAGATAAGTGAGCCAGTACCTTCAGCAGCCATACATGCCCAGGCCATTACACCCCCACCGCTGTGTTTCACAGATGAAGTGGTATGCTTTGGATCTTGGGCAGTTCCTTCTCTCCTCTGTACTTTGCTCTTGCCATCACTCTGATACAAGTTAATCTTCGTTTCATCTGTCCACAAGACCTTTTTCCAGTACTTCTTGGCAAACTGTAACCTGACCATACTATTTTTGCGGCTAATGGTTTGCATCTTGCAGTGTAGCCTCTGTATTTCTGTTCATGAAGTCTTCGGTGGACAGTGATCATTGACAAATCCACACCTGACTCCTGAAGAGTGTTTCTGATCTGTCAGACAGGTGTTTGGGGATTTTTCTTTATTATAGAGAGAATTCTTCTGTTACCAGCTGTGGAGGTCTTCCTTGGCCTGCCAGTCCCTTTGCGATTAGTAAGCTCACCAGTGCTCTCTTTCTTCTTAATGATGTTCCAAACAGTTGATTTTGGTAAGCCTAAGGTTTGGCTGATGTCTCTAACCGTTTTATTCTTGTTTCTCAGTCTCATAATGGCTTCTTTGACTTTCATTGGCACAACTTTGGTCCTCATGTTGATAAACAGCTATAAAAGTTTCCAACGGTGATGGAAAGACTGGTGGAAAGACGAGGTGCTGAGAACTCTCTTATACCTTCATTAAGGAGGCAATTAAACACACCTGAGCAATTGTAAACGCCTGTGAAGCCATGTGTCCCAAACATTATGGTGCCCTGAAATGGGGGGGGGGGGGGGGGGGGGTGAACTATGTATAAACACAGCTGTAATTTCTACATGGTGAAACTAAAATGTATAAAAATGGCCTTTAATTAAATCTGACAATGTACACTGTAACCACCTGATTTTTTTCTATTACAGATCTCAAATTGTGGTGTACAGAGGCAAATAAATAAATGATGAGTCTTTGTCCCAAACATTATGGAGGGCACTGTAATTCTATCATTCAGCCAGTGGTGGTACTACAGACCACAGCTTTGCATCTCCCAGCATAAAGGCCTGAAAAGCAAAGAAATACCTACCAGATAGCAAGCTTTTTATAACAGATAATTTAATTAACATTGAGTGGGAAAACAAAATTAACATTAATGGTGTAGAGAATGCATTTATTGATTGTACAAGAGATGTTGTCGAGATCAACGTGTCGAGGAGCCAATAAAGGAATTGACTATTTTAGATCTGCTTATGAATAATAGGGAATAATAAGGTTAATTGATGACCTGGACATTAAGGGCTCTTAAAGATAAACTAATCACAATATTGTGGAATTGCAAATAAAAATCAAACATTGCTTGGTACAATCTGAATCCAAGGTCTTCAATGCGAATAAGGGAAATTATGAAATCATGGCATGACTATGGTACAAATTATATGAAATACGGAATCTCAAACAGATGAAGACAGAGCGCTATAGTAACTCAGTGGGTCAGGCAGTGTCTCTGAAGAACATGGGCCGGCGGACATTTCAGGTCCGGACCCTTCAGACTGATTATTGGGGATGTTGGGGGGGGGGGGAAGAAACTCAAACTAATCATATTTTCATCCGTTCAAAATCTACATAATGGAAGTACATGTAAACCAGAATAGCGCAAATAACTGAATGCAAAATTAACATAATTAAGATAACCTGAAGTTCTTGATCATGAAAATATCTACTTACATCTCTGGGCTGCATTTAATGGCAATGCTAATTCCTGACAGTGAAAATCAAGCCCAGCCACTAATTTATTTCATGGATGATTTCTGAGCAACAAAACACCAAATGAGGCTTTTTCTGGCAAAATAACTGACGTGATGGAAGGAAATGGCTGTGGCTTCTGTCATAAGTTCTGTTTCCTTTGAACATTATATAAAACATGCCTTTTGGTAGCAATACCAAGCAAGCAATCCCAGTCTCCAATCACTATTATCGATAGATCCTGTGCTTTAGTGATGCATATTTTCAGTGTATATGCATATGTATACACATTACACACACCATTCTTATAAAAATGTAACTCCTTACCATTTACGTCCATTTATTCAAAACCATTTTTCTGTACACTAATTATTGCACTTCATGAGTAATCAACTCGAACATGAAAGATTTTTCATGAAATTTTAGCAATGTATTCTTTTTAGCTTTTGTCCTTCTATATTTTTGAATTGTAACAGCACTTTGTTTTCAGATGCTGCACTGATAGACAAGAGAAAACTGAACCAGACAGGAAAGCATTGGATTAATTGAGCTTGGAGATGGCAATTGTATCATGGTGAGAATTTAGGCTGAGCAATATAAAATAATGTGTAGTGAAAATAAATGGCTATTTAACCACTGATTGTATAAATCCATACCATTAGCATACAAGCAACAATTCCCAACACATTAATGATGACACTGTGGCACAGCTGATAGAGCCGCTGCCTCACAAAGCCAGAGACCTGGTTCGATCCTGACCTCCGGTGCTGTCTGTGTGGAGTTTGCATGTTCTCCGTGACCGCGTGGATTTCCTCCAGGTGCCCCGGTTTCTTCCCACATCCCAGACGTACAGGTTTGTAAATTAATTGGCCTCTGTAAATTGCCCCTAGCGTGCGGGGAGTGGATGAGAAAGTGGGATAACATAGAACTAGTGTGAACGGGTGATCAATGGTCGGCATGGACTGGGTGGGTCAAAGGGCTTGTTTCCATGCTGTATCTCAAAATAAAACTAATTATGTAAGAGATATTTGAATTGTTTGTGCAGATCAGAAATTGCACTCAGCCAAATTTTCCACTCCATATTCTGTGACATTTATTTCCACGCTGTCTAGACACACAGAAACTATATCCATCTGCAGAGGCGTTTGAATTGGTAAGCTCTGGCATAAATGATTAAAATCTTCACAATCTGTCTTACATGCTATTACAGGAAGCATCCACAACTGTCTGTGCTCAGATTGCGGGAGCAATCTCAAGGATTGACATTTGAAAACACGACTCCGATTAGTTTTTTGTAAAAAGTGATATATAAACATTTGTACTTCAAAAGACATGTGGAAACTCGGTCTCCTAGCTTTTCAACTTATGTGCTCATTTCAAAATTAATTGGTACAATACTTAAAAACGTCCAGTGGCTGATGTTGTTGGAGAGGATTTCTAATTTCATCAAAGCATGTGACCTAATTTCAATTGGAAATGAGGTACTGGAAAAAACCAGATAAGTGATTCAGTCTTCAACTGTATACAGCAGCACAATGACAGCAGACCTTGCAAGGTAACAATATTAGTGATCTGACTAACTCAAAGATATCTTGACGTTTTACACTCATTATTGGTTATCTGCAAAGGGGCAGAGTTGCTCTGTAGCTGTCAATAACAGATCAAGGACAGCTTTACTCTCAAGCATTAGCACTGACTTCCATTGCGAGTGTAAGTGTGCGGATCTGGATTTAGCATATTCTCACAAGCAATATTTTTCTCCAAAGATAGACACAAAATGCTGCAGTAACTCAGCGGGTCAGGCAGAATATCTGGAGGAAAGGAATAGGGTCGAGATTTGGATCAAGACTCTTCTTCAGACCCAATCTGAGGAATGGCCTCGACCCGAACCATCACCTATTCCTTTTCTCCAGAGATGCTGTCTGACCCGCTGAGTTACACCAGCATTGTGTGCCTATCTTCAGTGTAAACTAGCATCTGCAGTTCCTTCCTACACAATATTTTTCTCTAATTATATGAGCACCACATTTGTCACATAGCTACACAGTTTCCAGTGGGGCCAAAGGACAAAAAGTCTTAAAACATTGCTTCTTTTTCCAGTTCTTGATTTCAACTCAGACATAAGTTCCACCTAAATCCAACTTACTGACAGTGATATCAACAGATCCTCTGTTGATCAAAAAGCTCTCTTGGGGTCATCGGACAACAATAGTCAATAGATGCAGATGCTACGAGAGGCTGATCATACATTTCTCTGCAAGGAAGATCCAGTTTGGGATCTTGCTGAGGTAACTCGCAATTTTTGCATTGTACCCATCAATAGAAAGATTTTGGTGGATGGATACAAGTAGTAGCAGTCAATTCCATTGCTCATCAAAGGCATTGTATATGGCTACTTCCTCAATCATCTAGCATATCTTTACTGAACTGTATGCAAAAAAAGGAAATTCATTTGAACCATCATATTGAACCACCAGATCTGAAACAACCTTACATTACACACCAAAATAACAATCAACAGTTAGAAAAAAGCCAACTTCAAATCATAAAACTTCTTTAAAGAACTTCCAGCTTTGGTAAATACATTGACAAGATTTATTTGTCCTTGTTTTGCTTGAAAGTTTGCACCAAAACCACACACCTAACTAGTGGACACAATGAGAAACATGAAATTGGCCAAAAACAACACAATGAGCAAGTTCCCTCTTATCATATAACTAGTTAGCAATGCGTCCATTATGTGTGTGTTTTTACTA
Organism: Rhinoraja longicauda; assembly: GCF_053455715.1. NCBI lineage: Eukaryota > Metazoa > Chordata > Chondrichthyes > Rajiformes > Arhynchobatidae > Rhinoraja > Rhinoraja longicauda. The sequence goes on along the minus strand of NC_135969.1, from coordinate 17,242,091 downwards.
CCTTTTTTCCCTCTTTGTCCGTTTTGTGCAGGATTTTTAATATTTAACTGGTAATAAGATAACAATCAGTATTTTACTTCAATAAGTGATATTGGAACATAAAGCAATGCAGCGCAGGAACTGGCCCTTCATCCCACAATGTCTGATGCCAAGATAAACTAATCCCATCTGCCTGCATATGATCCATATCCCTACTTTCTCTGAATAACGATGCCTATCTTAAAGCCACCTAAATATCATGATCTGTTGGGAAAAATATACTTGCCCCACATTATTAATTGCCATTCAAATTAATACTTTGTTAATTTAATTCCTGCATTAATATCAACAAGCAGCCAAAGATGTACAATGAGTTTTTGTCTGATTAAACTCTGCAAATTGTATCTTGGAACATTTTCCCTTAATTAAGGATGCTCCAAAACAAAAACAAATCATTGCGTGAACCTAATTTCTAACTTGGCCTGAAACAACTTCCAACAAGTCCCGCAATATCTTAACGACAGAATGACCCCACACTCTGACAGTATGGGAGACATAAATTTGTCCTCATGGAATTCACAAATTACTTCCAAAACAACCTGGGATACAGAATAAAAATTCACTCTTAGAAAACGTATTCATTTTTTTCACATGAACAATTATTTTTTCAGGTAGACACAAAATGCTGGAGTAACTCAGCGGGACAGGCAGCATCTCTGGAGAGAAGGAATGGGTGACGTTTCGGGTCGAGACCCTTCTTCAGACTAAAATTATTTTTTCAGCTTGCATTTCTTGACGCATGTGCAGATGACACAGCTTCAAGTTACGAAAGATCATGATGCAAACTGTTCGCAGAGAACGCATTACTCCTGCACCCCATCCCAACCACGCAGGGGTCACCTGTATCTGACCCAGCATCTCTTTCCTAACCAGTTTCCATGGTACCAATTTTATCCAGACAGGGAAACGATTACAGAATATAGCCTTGACTGACAGCCTTGATGTTCTTATGCAGCCTTGTGTTTTCTTTCTAATCATATGTTAGCTGCACTTAAGTCCTTTTATTTCTTCTTCCTTAGACTACATGTTAGAAAGTAGTCCTACCCATACCGTACCTTTCTAAACACCATTACTGACGCAGCACCAGGTGTCACAGGTCGCAAAATACTCAGCCATGATTAATATTTAAGAATTAATATTTGAGCAATATTTAAGTCTTATTTAAGAAATAAGTCTTAAACTTTAAAAGAAATCAATTTTCAAAAGTTCAGATCTTTTAAAGAAGTGAATACAAAGACTGTTTAATCCGATAAGAAACAGTTCATTCAATAATAAACAAATATTTGGCAGGCTTCCCCAATTTTATTTTTGCTATTTTAATGTTACTTACCAGCCCCCAAAGAGCTCCTTCTGTGGTAGCAATGATCGTAGCAGCCCTTGGAGTGTTGTACATCAGTGCCAGCTCACCGAAGCTGCCGTGATTGTCATATTTGCCAACGAGCAGAGGCTGCCCACCCTTTGTTACATATATATCATATGTACCCCTGTCAAAAAAAATGCAAGAGAAAAAGCATTGAGCGTTTTGACAAACTCATGGCTTGCATATTTCGTTCTTTCAGCCTAAACAGTCCAATATTCAAAATCTTCTGTAAGTGTCCAATACCTGCTTTTCGGGGACTTTTACTACTATTGGGGGACTTACATCAACACCTCTATTTTCTTTGAAGATTGAAGATATTTAATATGTTGACGAATATTCTATCAAACTTCTACAGGTGTACAGTAGTGAGCATACTGACTGGTAAAATCACAAAGTGATTCAACAACTCAAACACCCAGAAACTGAGATGACTGAGCAGTGGACACTACCAACGACTGACCTCTCCACAATCAAAGAGATTTGGTGGAGGCTCCTGTATCTTCTTTCTGATGATAGTAGCAAAATGAGAGCGTGGCTAGAATGGTGTGGATTTTTGATTATATTGGTTGCATTTTTTAGGCGCTACCTCATAAAAAATCCACACTTCTTGAACACGCTCTCATTTTGTTACTGCCATATAAAAGATACAAGAGCCTGAAAACATAGATCACCAGGTTCAAGAATAGGTTTGTCCCAGCAACAATCAGACTCCTAAACACAACAATAATCTTCTTTGGACTGTCTTTGGTTGCAATATGAGCTTTGCTTTTTGCTCTATTATGATTACTGAATATTATATTTATTATGTTATTTGTGTGTTATTGCAGAAAGTAAACATTTCATTGTTCCACTGTCAGTACATATGACAATCATACCCTCGACTCTTGGAATGAAATCTATCATCCTCATCATGCCTGACTAACCTGCAACTTCAGGCATTTGAATGAAGTTGACTCATAATCCTCAGTTCAAGGGTAACTTTTGATAGAAATAAATGCTGTCATTGACAGCAATGTCAACAATTAATGAATGAGTAAAGATGTCTTCAGTGGCCATTTCTTTCACAGAGATTGACTAAAATAAAAATTATTGATTAAATAATTGAGGAAGCTCTTCCAAAGGTTTAGCTCAGTGGTATGTTTGATGTGTGACAATGACCAGAGTAGAGACCAACACATCCAAAATTCAATCACTACTCTACCCTTGACTGCTTGGAGCACTGATGGGCTTCTCAACCAGATACCACGAATGTGCCTTTACAGAGGAGAATGTATTCTGTCTTCTAAGAATTATTCAAATATTTGGTGTTTTGGATAAGTTGCATAGGTCCTTTGGCAACTTAATAGTTTCTGCAACGTTCGGCAATGAAAGATGAAATTTAACAAGGAAGTGAAAAAGAGTAGGAATGCTGCCATGTTGAAAGTCTAATATTTAAATAGATTTCTAAAGGAATTATTCAAAGTGGTGGTCTAGAATTTTTTTTCTATTTCAACAAAAGAATGGTTAGCAAAAATCTGGAGACCAACTCATCTGATGAAAGACTGCTTTAGGAAGTAGTGATGCATTGCACAGCCAGCAATTCAACATCCCTGTCCTGATGTCCTCACCTTTTAATTTGTAATGCAAAATGACAGGAGATTTGGCGCAATAACCAGAAAACCCAAATACAATGAGGTGAAATTTACTACTTGGGAAGCGCAAGATTTCATTAAAAACAACAGCTTACAAATCGTAGGTCTTTGATGCAATGTCAAGATATAGGTGGGAATACATTCAGCTTTTAACAGCAAAGCAAGGTGCGGTAGGCTTCAAGAGAATTTAGGAAAATTATATTTTTAGTGAATATGAAATCATCAAAGGTTTTCCTGCTTTTTGTTTCACAAATGCGATGGTGGACAATTTGCAAGTATAATGCAGAGCTTCATTATAAATCTCTAAGGTAGGAAAACTTTGTCCAATTTTGCATTAATGGAAGTGCTTTTAAATTAGCCACTTATACACCACAGCAGACGTGGCAACAATCCAGTTTGTGTGGGAAATGCATTCCTAGTCCAAGCTGACAAGTCAGTGTTTGGGGAGTTGGGAGTGTTCACCTGCAGCAAGACAAAACAATACAGAAGATGTGAACTCCATTTAACAATGCCAATGACTGATATTTGTAACTGCCATACCAAACAAGATCGTGGGAATTGAACTAATTGAATAACTCTTTCTAAGAGCAAATATTAAATATCAATTAGGGATTAAATATCAAACAGCCAATTGTTGAGCTTTAAATAGATACTAGTGGAGGCATAGAAAGGGTAGATAGGATAGTGTTTCCCATGGTAGGGGTATGTAAAACTATAGGGCTAAGATTCAGAGTGAGAGGGAAGAGGTCTAAAGGGGATCTGAGGAGTAAATTTTTCACAGGATTAGTGCTATTCAGAAAGAGTGGTGGAAGCAGGAAGAGTAACAATAGTTAAGAGGCGCATGGACAGGTACTTAAATGAGCAGGGCATTGAGATTGCAAGTGAGATTGGTATTGATAGGCAGGATGGCTCGCATTGATGTGGTGGCTCAAAGGATCTGTTTTTCTGCTGCACAATTTATGACTGGAATTGAAAAGCAAATTTCTATCCTGTTGAGTTTGTAGGTAACAAAGCATCAACAAAAATTCAAATAGGGTCAACAGCAGGCAATGCTGTGGAGGTTGAATAACCAGACTTGATGCTGAACAGATGTGATACTTAGCTCAGGATTAAACAGGATGTACGATTTAACATAATCTGACATAAATTAAGGCACTGAATGAAAACTCTATTCCAGAAGATATCATTGTCTCCAAGTTTATCCAGTTTTAGGAACAGGAGAGTTATTCACATATAAGGCCATGAAAGCACAAAATGAGAAGCACTCTTTAATTCTACTTTTGGAAACAAAAAGGTAACACCTTGACTCTAATTTCTAATTTCACATGAGTTGCAGCATGTATAGCCAATGATTAGCAGAAAGAAAAGCTGCTTTTCCCCAAGGCCATTTGACAGATTGACACCATTTAAATAAATTGACGGCTAATTGGGTTACATGTTCCTTTATCCGGTTTTCCGAGCATTGTTCTCATTCAACTGATTATCAGGGAATTTACACAACAGAGTCGAGAAGCAGACACTTTATTGAAACTTTAAAACGGGTTTATTTTGCTCAAAACTAAAGGACAGAAGATGTTGTATTAACACATTGAGGCGAAATAAAACAAACCTAATTTATGTATCACATTTAAGATGGTTGAATTTCAAAAGGAAAAATGAAAATACAAAAGTGAGTGATTTTGCAGATAGTGAAGTTGGTTGTGAAAGATCAGGATCTGGATCGATTGGCCAGGTGGGCTGAGGAATGGTTGATGGAATTTAATACAGAGAAGTGTGAGGTGTTGCACTTTGGGACGTCTAACAAGGGCAGGACCTACACTGTAAATGGTAGGCCTCTGGGGAGTGTTGTAGAGCAGAGATCTAGGCGTGCAGGTGCATGGTTCCATGAAGGTCGATTCGTAGGTGGTCAAAAAGGCTTTTAGCACATTGGCCTTCATCAGTCAGAGTATTGAGTACAGAAGTTGTGAGGTTATGTTGCAGTTGTATAAGACGTTGGTGAGACCGCATTTAGAATATTGTGTTCAGTTCTGGGCACCATGTTATAGGAAAGATATTGTCAAGCTTGAAAGGGTTCAGAGAAGATTTATGAGGATGTTGCCAGGACAAGAGGGTGTGAGCTTTAGGGAGAGGTTGAGTAGGCTGGGTTTCTATTCCTTGGAATGTAGGAGGATGAGGGGTGATCTTATAGAGGTGTACAAAATCATGAGAGGAATAGATCAGGTAGATGCACAGAGTCTCTTGACCAGAGTTGGGGAATAGAGGACCACAGGACATAGGTTCAAGATGAAGGGGAAAAGATTTAATAGGAATCCAAGGGGTAACATTTTCACACAAAGGGAGGTGGGTGTATGGAACAAGCGGCCTGAGGAGGTAGTTGAGGCTGGGACTATCCCATTGTTTAAAAAACAGTTAGACAGGTATATGGATAGGACAGATTTTTTGGAGGGATATGGACCAAGCACAGGCAGGTGGGACCAGTATAGCTGGGACTTGTTGGCCGGTGTGGGCAAGTTGGGCCGAAGGGCCTGTTTCCACACTGTATTACTCCATGACAACGGTGCTGAAGTGGAGAAGGACAAGAGCTTTAAGTTCTCCGGGGCAAATATTAACAACAAATAGTGCTGGTCCAATCACATTAATGCTACAGCCAAGAAAGCACACCAAAGTCACTGCTTCCTCAGAAGGTGAAATTCTGCAAGTCTCCAATGACTCTTAGCAATTTCTACAAATGTGTTCTAGAAAGCACTATCAAGATTACAACTGGTCTGTGCAAGACAGGTAGAAATCGCAGAAGGTTGTGGATGCAGCCCAGCTCATCGTACAAACCAGTTTCTCTCTCTCCCCATGGCCTTTCTTGCATATTCACATCAAAAGTAAAAAGCAGCAGCTTGAGATTTATAGTTAAAATGCATAGAAATCAATCTGAAATTACACAAACTGTGAGCCATCAAACAGTTCAGGTAATAAGGAAGAGTCATTAATTGCTCTTAAATGCCCCCAATCTATTCAACTGCATCAGACTGGTACTGTGCCACCTTATGTTGCTTTCTGTCTGAAGAGGTGTAAAACATAGACCAAGAAAGGCAAATTTGTGCATGCAAAGCAAAATTATGTGGGTTGCTGGGGCGAGGGTGATGACATTTCTTGATGCAATAGTAACAAAAGACTTAACGAAACCACACGGGTTGCATTCAATGGAAAAGAAAGCCTTGCACATTATAAAATCAACCATTAAGTAGGTGCTCAATCAAAATATCGCATTAACTTAACTAAACAGCCAGAATTTCCTGAAAAGAGTCAGCAGGTCAGTCATAGAAAGTCATAAAGTCATACAGGTGTAACTATAGAAAGGCCTAATAGAACAGTGTTTATTAGATTTGCATTCAAAAGGGTAGAGGCGGGCTGGAGATGAGATGGACTTGCTAGGTTAACACCAAAAGTGTTTATTGTTCTCGTGTCAGGTTTAAAATCAATCTATCAAGAGAAGGGCAATAAGAGTAATCCCTGGTGTGCGCAGATTCGGTGAGCCGAAGGGCCTGTTTCCAAGCTGTATCCCTACACTAAACACAATATTGAAAGTGGCGCAAAGCCTATATCATGCATCCAGCAGATGGTCATGCCCAACTTAAAGGTATTAACTATTTCCAAATACTATGGACAGTGTTTCTGAAATCATACACACAGACCAAAATCGACAAGCACAAGCTGACCACAGTGGCTGTCATGACATATTACTTTATATTATTTTGAGTACAGTGTGAAGGATTATTCTATCTGAAACGTTTTCAAATGTAGCTGCATGCTCATTGGCACAAAGCTTCCCATTTTACAACAATTTTACAACACAAAGTGTGAATATCATTGGTTGAAAACTGCCAGGGCATGCAACAAGTATTTTCTTTCTTTTCCTATTTACTTTTCTGACAGAAGCAGAAACATATCAGTGCCAGGCAAAGAAATTTCAAAATTTTAATCGAATAGATACAATAGAGGCACACAGAAACAATCTAACATCTGCATTTATTGTTTCAATAAGAATCCAACAGCAAGCCACTTTTTCTGGTTTCACAAAGGGAATTTAAATATTTTAACAATGTTGGCAGCCCCAAAATTAACCGTAACAGTGAGCAGACATATTTCCCCATCACTGGGTAACAGCAGCTAAAGTGAAGCTAGCACAGATACCTGGAGCAAATAAGTATCTTAATGCACTTCGTATGTCAGGAGGAGCAGGATTGCTTTGCCCTATCCCTAACCTGGAGATCAGATTGCCCAATTCCTTCCCAATCACCTACATTGATTGGGGATTGGATCAGCAAGTTCCCACCCCACTTGGGACCAACCATTCCTGCGGCTTGTTTTGCAATATTCCCTGCGCTATTTGAAACCAAGACTTCAATATTGCCAAGATGCATCTAGAAAACTCATTAGGGCTAAAGGATGCACACTGTCGATTTGAACTCTGTGTGGTTCAAGGAAATCTAGGCAAGACGATTCCCACATTTAATTCCATTTGCATTCAGTCCAAACTTCTTCTCCAATCCACTAAGTCGTCTCTCAGATGGTGCTGCAACTGAAGTCAACTTCACATACAAGTATACAGGAAAATGGACCTTAAAAAACCCTGGCAGATACAGGAACTCTAATCATTTAACAGAGAGTAACAGTTTCGAAGATAGTCAAACTTTAGTTAACATCCTTTTCTTCCCCATATAAAATGATTGGTAAATGTATTTCAGTAACTTTTTTTGAATTGAACTGATTGAATGATACAGCATGGAAATAGGCCCTTCGACAAACCAAGTCCACACCAACCCATTCACACCAGTTCCATGTTATCCCACTTTCTCATCCACTCCCCACACTAGGGACAACTTACAGAGGCCAATTAATGTACAAACCTGCACGTCTTTAGAAGGTGGGATGAAAAGTTTTAATCTACAAATTGAGAGGGAGAAGGGAAAATCGAAAGTGTCAGTATTACAGTATAGCAAAGGGGATTACAGAGGCATGGGGCAAGAGCTGGGCAGATTTAACTGGAAGGAGACCCTAGCAGGGAAGACGGTAGAACAGCAATGGCAGGTATTCCTGGGAATAATCCAGAAGTTGCAGGATCAATTCATCCCAAAGAGGAGCAAAGATTCTAAGGGGAGTAAGAGGCACCCGTGGCTGACTAGGGAAGTCAAGGACAGCATAAAAATAAAAGAGAATACGTATAACATAGCAAAGAAGAGCGGAAAGCCAGAGGATTGGGACTCTTTTAAAGAGCAACATAAGATAACTAAAAAGGCAATACGGGGAGAAAAGATGAGGTACGAAGGTAAGCTGGCCAATAATATAAAGGAGGATAGTAAAAGCTTCTTTAGGTATGTGAAGAAGAAAAAAATAGTTAAGGCAAAAGTGGGCCCCTTGAAGACAGAAGCAGGGGAATTTATTACGGGGAACAAGGAAATGGCAGATGAGTTGAACCGGTACTTTGGATCTGTCTTCACTTGTTAAATCAAATTCTTTACCTTCAGTCTGAATAATCACACGTGATACTGGATTAGCACATCAGATTTATTCCACCATGGGGTTCTTCCCGAGAAGATCTCCAGACACAACACTAGTGTCTGAAGAGACCTCAACTCAGGGCAGGGGAAGAACAACTTCTCCACCATTGTTTACTTTTTTATACAGAAAAAGAGAGGTGTGACAAAAAGAAATCAAGGACCAATTACACATCTAATACAAGGACCAATTACACATCTAATACAATTCCCATGGTTACAGAGAAGACAAAATCATTGATACAGGTCACATGCTCAGAAACCAAACCATTAATATAAGTCACATGTTTTTAGAGAAACGCATCAATTTACCTAGAGTGGATTCAAAACTTTTCCTACTTTCACACGCACCCAAATAAGGAGTTGTTACTAAGAAAGAAACTTTCTTATCTCTATAGACGAGCAATCTCGTAGCTGCATGACCTTGCTTTACTGTTTCAATACACAGCACTCGCAGTCAGACAGAGTAGTGGGAGAGGACAATAGCCCATCTCTTCTGTACACTCCTTATCATTCGTAAAGGGACAAACACATTCTGTTCCCAAGGATAACATTTCTGCCACAAGCATCCATCTTACTGCTTTCCACTAAAATAAGCATTCATTTTATATTAGCTAAAACAACAAAAGAAACCATCTCTACTACAACAAAATATAATATCTCTAATTGACTATATCAGCTAATAGCATAGATTCTCACACTAAGGAAGATACAAACAATCTCCCAGATGTTCTAGTGGCCAGAGATCCTAGGGTGACGGAGGAACTGAAGGAAATTCACATGAGGCAGGAAATGGTGTTGGGTAGACTGATGGGACTGAAGGCTGATAAATCCCCAGGGCCTGATGGTCTGCATCCCAGGGTACTTAAGGAGGTGGCTCTAGAAATCATGAACGCATTGGTGATCATTTTCCAATGTTCTATAGATTCAGGATCAGTTCCTGTGGATTGCAGGGTAGCTAATGTTATCCCACTTTTTAAGAAAGGAGGGAGAGAGAAAACAGCCCAGTTATAGACCAGAAATTATAGACCAGTTAGTCTGACATCAGTGGTGGGGAAGATGCTGGAGTCAATTATAAAAGACGAAATTGCGGAGCATTTGGATAGCAGTAACAGGATCGTTCAGAGTCAGCATGGAAGGGGAAATCATGTTTGACTAATCTTCTGGAATTTTTTGAGGATGTAATTAGGAAAATGGATAGGAGAGAGCCGGTGGATGTAGTGTACCTTGACTTTCAGAAAGCTTTTGACAAGGTCCCACATAGGAGAATAGTGTGCAAAATTAGGGCACGTGGTATTGAGGGTAGGGTACTGACATGGATAGAAAATTGGTTGGCAGACAGAAAGCAAAGAGTGGGAATAAATGGGTCCCTTTCAGAATGGCAGGCAGTGACTAGTGGGGTACCGCAAGGCTCGGTGCTGGGACCGCAACTATTTACAATATACATTAATGACTTGGATGAAGGGATTAAAAGTAACATTAGCAAATTTGCAGATGACACAAAGCTGGGTGGCAGTGTGAACTGTGAGGAAGATGCTATGAGGTTGCAGGGTGACTTGGATAGGCTGTGTGAGTGGGCGGATGCATGGCAGATGCAGTTTAATGTTGATAAGTGTGAGGTTATCCGCTTTGGTGGTAAGAATAGGAAGGCAGATTATTATCTGAATGGTGTCAAGTTAGGAAAAGGGGACGTACAACGAGATCTGGGTGTCCTAATGCATCAGTCACTGAAAGGAAGCATGCAGGTACAGCAGGCAGTGAAGAAAGCCAATGGAATGTTGACCTTCATATCAAGAGGAGTTGAGTATAGGAGTAAAGAGGTCCTTCTACAGTTGTACAGGGCCCTAGTGAGACCGCACCTGGAGTACTGTGTGCAGTTTTGGTCTCCAAATTTGAGGAAGGATATTCTTTCAGTCAGAGAGTTGTAAGTCTGTGGAATTCTCTGCCTCAGAAGGCAGTGGAGGCCAGTTCTCTGAATGCTTTTGAGGGAGAGCTAGATAGAGCTCTTAAGGATAGCGGAGTCAGGGGGTATGGGGAGAAGGCAGGAACGGGGTACTGATTGAGAATGATCAGCCATGATCACATTGAATGGTGGTGCTGGCTCGAAGGGCCGAATGGCCTACTCCTGCACCTATTGTCTATAACACCAGGGCATCCAGAAGAAACCCGCACAGTCATAGGAAAAAAGTGCAAACTCCAAACAGACAGCATCTGAGGTCAGGATGAACCCAGGTCTCTGGCACTGTATTTTTTTTTTCTAAAATCTAAAAAAATTAAAAGTCCTTTTTTAATAAATAGAAAAATTTACTTTTAAGACTCTGCATGCTTTTGAATGCTTCCAAATGTCACACACGTAAAGTCTATTGCCTGGGGTGCTCCTTAGTCAAGAGAGAGGTTCTGGGACCCAGCTTGCTATTTTTTTTTAGTCATCAATCAGAAGCCAGCTTCAGAGACAGGTTGTCACGACAAGTAAGAGCAGAGTGAAGCAACCTGACACTCGCCAAGGAACTCGGGCGGAACTATGGCTGCACTTCACCTTTTTTTTACACAAATCACAATGGGTTCTAGAATTTTTTTACATGCAAACAAATGGCAACACTTCCTTCTCAATAACCATCAACACAGGAGCACCACAAGGCTGTGTGCTCAGTCCCCTGCTCTACTCTCTCTACACTTATTCACTACTGTGTAGCCACATACAGCTCCAATGCCATCTTTAAAATTTGGCGATGATGCACCGCTGTTGGATGAATGACAATTAATGAAAGGTGGGAGTACAGGAGGGAGATTGATATTCTGACTTTCAGTCTGAAGTGTCCAGACCAGAAACGATACCTATCCTTTTCCTCCAGAGATGCTGCCCAACCCACTCAGTTACTTCAGCACTTTGTGCTGCTCCCTGGTATAAACCAGCATCTGCAGTTCATTTCTACACATTGATAATCCGATTGATTGGTGCTAGAAAAAAATTCTTGCTTTCAATGTTAGCAAGACCAAGGAGCTGATTGTTGACTTCAGGAAGGGAATGTTGGGGATCCATGAATCTGTCTTCATCAACAGGATGGCAGTGGAGCGAGTCAAAAGCTTCAAGTTACTGGATGTGCAGATTTCTGAAGATCTGTTCTGGGCCAAGCACATTGATGCCATCACAAAGAAAGCGCATCAATGCCTCTACTCTCGTAGAAGAATGAGATTAGATATGTTACTGAATACTCCACTGAACTTCTACAGGTGTACGGTACATGCTGACTGGTGCATCACAGCCTGCTTCACTACTTGAACGCTCAGGAGTGGAGGCCACCACACAGAGTGGTAGACATTGCCCAGTCCACCACAGGTACAGATCATCCCACCATCAAAGGAATGTATAGGAGGTGCTGCCTCAAAAAGCCAGCCAGTATCTTCAAAGATCCACAAGATTGAAAAGTTACCCCTCAGATTCCTATTACATTTTTTCCCCTTCACCTTAAACATATGCCCTCTGGTCCTCAATTTATCTGTGCATCTACCCGATCTATTTCTCACGATTTTATACACCTCAATAAGATCACCCCTCATCCTCCTGTGCCCCAAAGAATAGAGTCCCAGTCTAAACCTCTTCCTATAGCTCAGACCCTCTAGCCCTGGCAACATGCTTGTAAATCTTCTCTGTACCCTTTCCAGCTTAACAACATCTTTCCTGTAACATGGTGGCCAGAACTGAACACAATACTCTAAATGCGGCCTCACCAGCATCTTCTACAACTACAACATGACCTCCCAACTTCTATACTCAATACTCTGACTGACGAAGGCCAATGTGCCAAACACCTTTTTGACCACCCTATCCACCTGCGACTCCACCTTCAAGGAACCATGCGCCGGCACTCCTAGATCCCTCTGCTCAACAACCATTGTTCCAGAACCCACTGTGTAGGTTCTGCCCTTTTTAGACTTCCCAAAATGCAACACCTCACATTTCTCTGTATTAAATTCCATCAACCATTCCTCAGCCCACTTGGTCAATCGATCAAGATCCTGCTGCAATTTTTCACAACCATCTTCACTATCTGCAAAACCACCCACGTTTGTATCATCAGCAAACTTGCTAATCTTGCCATGTATGTTCTCATCCAAATCATTGATATAGATAACAAACAGTATGGGCCTAGCACCGAACCCTGAGGCACACCACAGGTCACAGGCCTCCAGTCGGAGTAACAACCTTGCTCCACCACCCTCTGCTTCCTTCCATGAAGCCAACTTTCTATCCATTCAACTATCTCTCCTTGGGTCCCATGCGATCTAACCTTCCAGAGCACCCTACCATGCGGAACCTTGTCGAATGCTTTGCACTTTAGTGAAGCATTAACTAGAGGCTAATCCCACCAGAAGATTAAATCACATGGGATCCATAGCTAAATAGAAAATAAGATTATTTTTGTCCTAGAACACAATCGTGATTTTTTTTTTGACTGGATGTCTATGGGCAGTGGTGTTCCATAAGGATCAGTACTGGGATCAACTTCAGATAGCTCCTCTGTCCCTCCCTTCCCCTCCTCCTTCCCAGATCTCCCTCTATCTTCCTGTCTCCACCTATATCCTTCCTTTGTCCCACCCCCGACATCAGTCTGAAGAAGGGTCTCGACCCGAAACGTCACCCATTCCTTCTCTCCCGAGATGCTGCCTGACCTGCTGAGTTACTCCAGCATTTTGTGAATAAATCGATTTGTACCAGCATCTGCAGTTATTTTCTTATAGTACTGGGATCTCTATTGATTGTAATATATAGACAGATACAATACAATACAATATATCTTTATTGTCATTGTACAGGGGTACAACGAGATTGGGAATGCACCTCCCATACGATGCAATAAATTTATTAGCTAGTCAGTATTAATTTAAACAACCCAGTGAAACAAATTAGAACAATTTTAAAACAGAATAAAGTGCAAGTAGATCTGTGCCGGTTCACTGTGCGATGTGACCATCCGGCTCAGCAGGACCAGTTCATAGGAGCTATGGCCCTGGGGATGAAAACTTGGATGAAAATGTAGGCAGTCTGCTTAATAAACTTTCAGATTCCTGAAAATTGGAGTTGTGGAGAATTGGGCAAAGAAATGACATGGTGTTAAATCCCCAAAGTATGAGGTGATGCATTTTGAGAGCTCAAATGCAAGAGGAACATGGCAGAACCCTTGAGTGCAATGATGTACAAAGGGATTTTTAGGTCCCAGACAGCCTGGCTTTATTCCCCCCCAGGGCACATCAGAGACTAGAGTGCAGAGCTTTAAGGTGACAGTTTGAAGGAGACAAGAGAGACAAGTTTTTTTTAAACACAGTGGTAGGTGCCTGGAACTCACTGCCACGGCAAGTGGTAGAACCAGATATGAAAGCAATGTTCAAGAGGCATTTAAATAGGTTTTTTGAACAGGCAGCGAATAGAAAGATAGGTTCCACTCGCAGCCAGAAAGGATTACAGACACAAAATGCTATCGTAATTCAGCGGGACAGGCAGCATCTCATGACAGAGATGCTGCTTGTCATGCTGAGTTACTCTAGCATTTTGCGTCTAACCGTTTTAAATCAGCAACTGCAGTTCCTTCCTAAAGCAGATCGGATTAATTAGATTGGTATTGTGGCTGATGCAGACTTGGTGGGTCAAAGGATCCTGGTTTAGTTTAGAGATACAACTCTGAAACTGGCCTTTCAGCCCACTGAGTCTGCACCGACCAGCGATTCCCATACACGAGCACTATCCTACATACGAGGGACAATTCGCAATCTTTACTAAAGCCAATTAACCTACAAACCTGTACGTCTTTGGAGTGGGAGGAAACCGGAGCACCTGGGGAAAACCCACGAGGTCACGGGGATAACGCACAAACTTTGCACAGACAGCACCCATAATCAGGATTGAACACGGTTTTCCGGGGCGATAAGGCAGAAGCTCCACCGCTGCGCCACTGAGCCTCCCGGTCTGTCCCTATGCTGTACTGTTTGGGCTTTGTTCTACGTAGATGCCTTTTTTTAAGCCTCTACAGGGAAGTTAAAATTATGGTGATCAAATGTTAAAAGCAGAATTATGTGCTAAAATCATAGGAGGAAATGGACATTAAAAAAACTGACAGCTTTCATTCAGTACCTATTTATAGCCTTTCACTAAAATAACATTTCACAAAATGATGCTATATTTTTCCAGTCATCCCTCTGACTCTTTGAAATAAAAACGGAAAACCAAGTCTATTAGTCTATTATGTCACATATAAGCAAAATAGTTAAATAATTTACCAATGTTAGATCATTGAGCACAAGAACAGGCCCTTGGCCCCGTGTATCTGTAAACATGATGCCAAGACCATCCCTTATCTACATACTCATGATCCATGTCCTTCCATTCCCTGTATATCTATGTGCCTATCCAAAACCCTCTTAAATGTTACCATCTTATCTGCCTCAACCACCAACCCTGTACTCCAGGCACTCACCACACTATGTAAAAAAAAAGTTGCCCCACATATTTCTTTAAACTTTGTCCCTTTCACCTTAAAGTAGTTGAGTTTTCCATCCCGGGACTGTCCCTATCTATGCCTCACATCATTTAAAAAACAATCTCCCCAAGAGGAAATAATCCAGGTCTATTCAACCTCTCCCAGTAGCCAAGACCCCTTAATCCCCTGTTTCTATGCTGTATAACTCTATCCCTCTATGAAAGCTAGGTAAAATACTGTAAGAGGAAAGCAATTACATTGGTCATTTTCTTAAAAATCAATCACAGCAACTTGCAATGTAGTCACGACATTTGGCTGAACAGAAATTTGCCCAAACATCTCTATTCAGATTGACTTTAACAATCTTACTCAACAGGCCTGTTATTTCTTAGTTAATGCAATTTTCTATCTTCTGTCTGTATCAATTGCCAGTGCTTTGCTGTCATCCCCACCCTCAGAGATATTTTGACATCCTTCTTAGAATAACCACCTCGAGTCAAAGAGTCATACTGCACAGAAACAGGCCGTTCGGCCCAACTCACTCATGCTGACCAAGATGCCCCATCCAAGCTAGTCCTATTTGATTGGCCTGGCCTATGCCTCTCTAAATCTTTTTGATCTATGTACTTTTAATGGTTTTAATTCGTTTATATTTTGAGCAGAAAATAAAAGTTTTATCGGGAAGTAACTTTAAGATCGTGTGAAAGTTTGAAATCGGAACCTGTAGCAATAACTAGTTGTCAGTGTGGGGTTGAAGATACAAAATGTATTTGCAGTCAGGGAAGTCTTAAATGTATAAAGGAGAAAATCTGATTAGGGCGTGATCACACAATTCATGTTTAGGAATAGGAATAGAAATACTTTATTGCCACAGGTGACTAGGCACAGTGAGATTCTTTGCTTGCATACATAATGTATACAAATAGTAGACACCTACGGTGCTGACAAAGTTACAAAGTACGCCAGCTCCCCCTTTTGTCCCGCCCCCAAACAGTTCCCCCACGCTGGGTCCCCATTGTTCTCCCCCCCACCTCCCCCATGACAGTCCCCCCACGGCGGGTCCACCATTACTCTTCCCCTCCCCCCTCATGGCAGTCCCCCCATGCCGGGTCCTCCATTGTTCTTCCTCTCCCCCGTCGCAGTGGTCTTCCACACTCTCATCGACCGTCGACCGCTGATCTACGCTGCGAGGCATCGCCGCCGCTGCGAGGCTTCACCATTGCCGAGGCCCTATCGTCACAAGGCTGCACCACTGCCGCCGCCGAGGCCTCACCATTGTCGACGCCCCACTTCACGCCTCTGTGGTGCCGACCGGGGCCCCAGCCGCGGGCTCCGTCAGCCTTTTCGCAGAATTACTCAGGCCTTCTTTATCGTAAGATAACACAGCCATTTTCCTCCAGTAACCCAAAGAATTCAGTTGGCCACTCATCTCAACAATGGTTGCATTTGCAATTTATTTACACATGGACAGCCATTAACTCAATGAACTACTGAATCAACAAGATAATATTAGGTTATTCAATTCTATAATTTCACAAAGTAACAATTTCAACCATACATTCTATATATTTCCAAGATTCCATGGTTGCATCCCCATTTTAACAGTGTAGTAAGCTTCAATAGACAATAGACAATAGGTGCAGGAGTAGGCCATTCAGCCCTTCGAGCCAGCACCGCCATTCAATGCGATCATGGCTGATCACTCTCAATCAGTACCCCGTTCCTGCCTTCTCCCCATACCCCCTCACTCCGCTATCCTTAAGAGCTCTATCCAGCTCTCTCTTGAAAGCATCCAACGAACTGGCCTCCACTGCCTTCTGAGGCAGAGAATTCCACACCTTCACCACTCTCTGACTGAAAAAGTTCTTCCTCATCTCCGTTCTAAATGGCCTACCCCTTATTCTTAAACTGTGGCCCCTTGTTCTGGACTCCCCCAACATTGGGAACATGCTTCCTGCCTCTAATGTGTCCAATCCCCTAATTATCTTATATGTTTCAATAAGATCCCCCCTCATCCTTCTAAATTCCAGTGTATACAAGCCCAATCGCTCCAGCCTTTCAACATACGACAGTCCCGCCATTCCGGGAATTAACCTAGTGAACCTACGCTGCACGCCCTCCATAGCAAGAATATCCTTCCTCAAATTTGGAGACCAAAACTGCACACAGTACTCCAGGTGCGGTCTCACCAGGGCCCGGTACAACTGTAGAAGGACCTTTTTGCTCCTATACTCAACTCCTCTTGTTACGAAGGCCAACATTCCATTGGCTTTCTTCACTGCCTGCTGTACCTGCATGCTTCCTTTCATTGACTGATGCACTAGGACACCCAGATCTCGTTGAACTCCCCCTCCTCCTAACTTGACACCATTCAGATAATAATCTGCCTTTCTATTCTTACTTCCAAAGTGAATAACCTCACACTTATCTACATTAAACTGCATCTGCCATGTATCCACCCACTCACACAACCTGTCCAAGTCACCCTGCAGCCTTATTGCATCTTCCTCACAATTCACACTACCCCCCAGCTTAGTATCATCTGCAAATTTGCTAATGGTACTTTTAATCCCTTCGTCTAAGTCATTAATGTATATCGTAAATAGCTGGGGTCCCAGCACCGAACCTTGCGGTACCCCACTGGTCACTGCCTGCCATTTCGAAAGGGACCCATTTATCCCCACTCTTTGCATTCTGTCTGTCAACCAATTTTCTATCCATGTCAGTACCCTACCCCCAATACCATGTGCCCTAATTTTGCCCACTAATCTCCTATGTGGGACCTTGTCGAAGGCTTTCTGAAAGTCGAGGTACACCACATCCACTGACTCTCCCCTGTCAATTTTCCTAGTTACATCCTCAAAAAATTCCAGTAGATTTGTCAAGCATGATTTCCCCTTCGTAAATCCATGCTGACTCGGAATGATCCCGTTACTGCTATCCAAATGCTCAGCAATTTCGTCTTTTATAATTGACTCCAGCATCTTCCCCACCACTGATGTCAGACTAACTGGTCTATAGTTACCAGGTTTCTCTCTCCCTCCTTTCTTAAAAAGTGGGATAACATTTGCTATCCTCCAATCCACAGGAACTGATCCTGAATCTATAGAACATTGAAAAATGATCTCCAATGCTTCCACTATTTCTAGAGCCACCTCCTTAAGTACCCTGGGATGCAGACCATCAGGCCCTGGGGATTTATCAGCCTTCAGTCCCATCAGTCTACCCAAAACCATTTCCTGCCTAATGTGGATTTCCTTCAGTTCCTCCATCACCCTAGGTTCTCCGGCCCCTAGAACATTTGGGAGATTGTGTGTATCTTCCTCAGTGAAGACAGATCCAAAGTAACGGTTTAACTCATCTGCCATTTCTTTGTTCCCCATAATAAATTCCCCTGCTTCTGTCTTCAAGGGACCCACATTTGCCTTGACTATTTTTTTCCTCTTCACGTACCTAAAAAAACTTTTGCTATCCTCCTTTATATTATTGGCTAGTTTACCCTCGTACCTCATCTTTTCTCCCCGTATTGCCTTTTTAGTTAACTTTTGTTGCTCTTTAAAAGAGTCCCAATCCTCTGTCTTCCCACTCTTCTTTGCTATGTTATACTTCCTCTCCTTAATTTTTATGCTGTCCCTGACTTCCCTTGTCAGCCACAGGTGTCTCTTACTCCCCTTAGAGTCTTTCCACCTCTTTGGAATAAATTGATCCTGCAACCTCTGCATTATTCCTCTTGCAGGCTAATCTAAATCTGCAGTCAGGTCATCAACGAAAAGGTCTCATACCTCACAAATGTAGAAATTATGTCCTTGGCGCAATGCATCATTCATAATGTTTTTCTGCTCCAAAATAGGAGTTGCCTCATATTTCACCTCTGCTTCCTACTTTTTCCTTTATACATTCATGTAGCATCCCCTTAAATCCACACATGCTATTTCAGCTCAACTAGTTTTGAGGAAGGAAGTTACTTTTTTATATATTTATATATTCAATTATAGATCTAGACTCATCCTTAATTGCCCTCAAGAAAGTGGTGGTGAGCTGCCTAATTGAACTGCTGAAGTCTTGCTGGTGAAGGTCCCACTGTGATTTTGTGTAGAGATAAACAGGATTTATCCCCAGTGACAATGTAGGACTGGCGATTCCAAGTTTGCATGGTGTGCAACTTGGAAGCATTCTCACATGTGTCTGTGCTCCAACTTGCTTGCTGCACTTGTTCTTTGTTGTGGAGGCTGCAGGTTTGGCCGACGCTTTTGGATCGCTCAGGCAAGTAACTGCACAAATAAATGCAGTTAATCGGGGGAAATTAATATTTTTTGAGTAGTTGATGGGATTCTCATCAAGCAGTCTACTTTAGCATGAATAGCAGAGCACAACACAAACTTTCCTGGAATTATTAGTGGTATTTATGATCTGTGAATCTTATCTCTCCCACATGTGAAAGTGTCTTCCCTTAATCTATCCGACCTAACCTTATTGGCAATTTTGAATACCAATAATAGGTTACTTTTAGCATACTCTTTTCTCCAGACTGTTCTTTTTTTTCTAACATGCATACCTTCTTTGTTTCTCTTAGCAGTTCAGTCATTTTACTGAAGGATAAATGAGACACACTCAAGCCAAATGTCCTCTAAAGAAAAAACATTAGCTGCAACAGAAAACATAGGAAGGCACTGCCTTTATTGATTCTGCTTATTGGGAAACTCAATGGCAATTTGTGCGGAAAAACTGCAAATTTACAACCACGTTTGTAAATGGCTCTCTTCTATAAAAGATGAACTAAATGTGCTGAGAAGCTAACCCCTTTAATTCATGTGGGCTTGGCACATTGCTGAAGCTGGGGTTTTTTGTGGATTGCATGAACAGTAATTTTATCTTCCAGTCTTATATCCACGGCAATACTTGAAATAACATTTCCCAGTTATCCAACCAACATTAGCCAAAATGAAAATCAGCCAATCTGTTCATCCTGGCAGGTTCTTCATTGATGGATATTTGTTATTTGCAAGATGACTGTTATGTTCGCTGATATCCAAACCATTATTTTGATAGTGAACTAGAATCAGTTATGAAAAATGTAAGCTGTACAATCTATACGCTGGTGCAATTGGTTTGTTGTGATTTCCAATGAAAAATGTTCACCCACTCTGTACAAACTCATAACTTTGATTGATGTGTTTATGTGCAAGATTGTCAAATAAAGTTCATGCTCATTTGTCAAAAAAAAAAAATCAGTTGCCTAAAATAATATTATCCATTTGAATCCACATGATGCATAGCTCAAATTAACAATCATGTACTTTAATCTCAGGAAAATATCTGTCTCAAAATGACTGAACATCACATTTTGCGTAAGGCAGCAGCTATTGACAGTAAATGTTATACCATGCTAAGTAAACAACACTAGATAAAATGCAGGCAATGAAGGTAGGCAATAAATGCATAATTTATTTTATGCCAATGAACTATGAAAGAAAATGTAATATTCCAGTTGCACAACTTATTTTATCGATGTACTGGAATATTGTTTTCAACTGCAATCTAAATAAAGTATCAGGTTGAAGTGATTATGTGAATATTATTATAACCCAGCATTTCATTGTCTTCCACCAAAGCAATTCTTGCAGGCCTGCAATGGCCAGCGCAGTCAATCTAAGTCATCTAATTTATCAAGAACAAAGATATATAACTGATTTTCTTAAGAATCAAAGGGATATTTGTAAACCTAGGACTGATGTAGAACATTCTTGATATTTCAGTCCAATATGCTTGTTGCCATGTTGCTAAAGAACTGCTGTCTATTACTTGAGTTTTAAATTAACAAAAAAATATATATACTGCTAGTAACTTTCAAGGTATTTTTCACAGGGAGCCTTGAGCAAATGCAGATGTCAGTTCACGCAGGATGAAAAGGGATAATATGAGATCTACATTGTATCAGGATGTAAACAGTACCCCAGAGTAGGCAGAGCCTCTGGACTTCGAGGTATCTGGAGTGAAAGAGGAAGAAGTTCAAGAAAACCTCACCAAAGAGAATTAGCATTAAAAACTACTTCAACCAGATGAGAGGGAGGAGCAAGATGCAAGAAAACCACGAAGAGCAGGAAGGTAAACAAATCTGGAAGTATAAAGGGGTGGAGTTAATCTTTCTAGGATGAAAGAATTACATCCTGCCATGGGAGGCTGAAAATCTGCAAAGAAAATCGTTGAGGCAACAAAAATAACTGGAGACTATCTTTAAAGGTTGGTGGGTGGCTAATGCTGTACTATTATTCAAGATGGGCAGCAAGGACAAGCCAGGGAACTACATGCTAGTGAACCTGTTGTCAGTGGTGGGAACATTATTAGAGGGGGATTCTGAGGGACAAGATGGACCAGCATTTAGACGGACAGGAACTGATTAGAAATAGTCAGCATTGCTTTGTGCATGGGAAATCATGTCTTATGAATCAGATAGCGATTTTTTTAAGAGATCACCAAGTGGATTGATGAGGGCAGAGTGCTGGAGTAACTCATCAGGTCAGGAAGCACTGCTGGAGAAAAAGGATAGGCAACCCTTTGGATCAGGACCCTTCTTCAGACTGAAAGTAGGGGGTGAAGGGTGAAGAGGTGGAGGTGAGAAAAAACTAGTTCCAATCAGGGCCAGCCACAAATGACTTCAGGCCCTGGTGGGCCCATTGTTAGCTTGGGATGGTGCAAATTCAAGAGGGATACAATGTGGTGCACCGAGGAACTGGTTAAATGACTAGGGGGAAGGAAGGGCGCAATGGAAGAGAGGAAGGGGAATGTGGATAGACGTGAAATATCTAGTGGATTTTAAAAGAAAATCCACCCATTTTATGATTGGCTGTGCACCACAGCAATTTAATTTACTTTGATGATTACATCGAGATGACATTGACACAGGAGCTACACACTTCCTGACAGTTGCAGAGATAGGTAAAGAACTGCTGTCATTTCTCAGGAAATACCGACCAGAGTACCAGCCATAAGTTAAAACAGAATGAAAATTTATTGTGACTTTTATTGGTATATATAAAATATGCTTGGGGCAATATTTTTTAAAGGAATAAAGTTGAAAGTCCCATTCACGTTCAGCTACCACTATAGAGTCCCATTTATTCATAGTGAATGTAATAGGAGAAAAGTGTTTGATTCACTATATTTCACTAGATATAAACATGCTAGGATATACATCAAAACTCCAGGAATTTCCAAACCTTTGGATTTAATTATGCTGTGTTATTTTGCTAATGACATTTGTAGCCGACTACCATGCTCAAATTTCCTTCACATGCACGAAGGCAGCAACATAAAGACAATTATTTTGTACTTGCAGTCAAAATCTTAAAATGACCAGAATTTCAATCCCAGACTGTAGAGAGAAACCAAGGGGCTTTGTAATAAACATTCCAAACTGTGAGCTGTGAAGTTCTGCAAATCTATTTACACAAATAGGAACAGGTTTTTCCAAGGTGCTATGGTATGCCTGTCAAAAACATGGGTTATACTGTTCTATGAGCATTGATTAGTTTTGCCCCAAACCTGGACAGATGTAGAGTGACCCCTGAACAAAGGTAGAAAGACAGATACCTGCAAACCAAAATTTCCTATCAAATAAACATCCAAATACTGTGATTAAATATTATCTTGTACTTGAATGCTTAAGGAAGCACTCAGAATGTACAAGAACAGTTAAACAGTAATCACTTATTCTTCAGAAGCAAAGACGATAAAAGGTTCAACTGAACAAAGCCCATTTTATTAGAAATAGAAATGTGAAAAATTGTCAAAGGTTTAAACTCAATTTTAAACATTAAAAATAAATTCCAACCTGGAAAGTAATCATATCCAAATATTATTTAGATTAATATGCACATAGTTTTATATATTTAACAATCTACTGTTTTACTTTCTGGTGAAATCCACCTGGTGATCCAACATGGATCACAAAAGAGATCTTAATTTATGCTATAAAATACTAAGTATCAAAGAGAAATCCTGTAGCACTGCAGGATTGAAATGTCTTACCGTTCAATTACATAGAAATTGTCTCCATCATCATCTTGGTCAATGACGTGCTCTGAAGGTTCAACTTTCCTCTCAAACATTGCATCAAGGATTTCATATATCTGTTCCTGTTAAAATAATGCCAAGTCATGAACTGGTATATTTATTTTTTAAATGCTTTTATTCCCTTCCTTTAATTTTTGAAGTACCCAAATTTGCATACTCCCTTATGACTGTAATCGAAAATAACCAGAATGGACATCTTTCAGGAACTTGGTAAATGTGAGATATATATCTTGTAGCATTTCAAGAACGTGCTGAAGCAAAGTGAAATTGCACCTGAATAGACTTGAATTATCAGTTTATTCTTGTTTCAGCAATGGCGATAATCCATGAACTTTAATCAAATCATATCTAGTTCACTAACATCCTGAAGGAAATTAATGTTCTCATCTACAGCAGGTACAAGAGACCTCTGACAATGTGGCACCTTATGATTCTGGTGGTGCTGGATTGGCAGATGTTCCAGACTATTGGTTATCACTCCTATTACGAACCACCATTGCTTAATTCATCTTCTTTCAGATGTTACACAGGAGTATAATAAATTTTCTAGAGAGGCACAAAGTACTCCAGCAACTGACGATGGTGTTAGTGTGTGGGATTCGCTGGTCAGCGCCTACTCAGTGGGCTGAAGGGCCTGTTTCCGCGCTGTATCTCTATACCAGGGATCTCCAAACTATGGCCCGCGGCAAGATTTTATCCAGCCCGCAGCAAGCTCTCAGACAGCGGGGACTGGAGGCAGAAGCTGCCGGCGAAGGTTCGCCGGAGAGCGGATCGCCACTGACCCAGAGCCGGGACAAGCCGAGATATCGCAGCGCCCCCCTCGAAACTTCCCTCCTCGCCGCCGCTCAACCTGGAGGGAGAGAGGGGGTGGGGGGGGGGGAAAGAGAGTCAGGGTAGAGGGAGCAGCGGGTGAGAGCGGGAGCGCGGGGAGGGGGAAGGGTCAGCGGGTGCTGCTCCCTCCATCTCTCCCTCCCTCTCTCCCAGAGCCAGCGAGGTCGGTGCCGCTCCTCCACTCTCTTCTCCGACCCCGTCTCCCTCTAATGCAGCGAAATACGAACAAACACAAGTGAAACTTCCCTCCTCGCAGCCGCCGCTCACCCCGAGGATGCGGGGGTTCTCAACAACAACTACACTTGTGTTTGTTCTTATTTTGCTGCGTTAGAGGGAGACGGGGCGAGGGAAGAGTGGAGCAGATCTCGCTGGCTCTGGGAGAGAGGGAGAGGGGAAAGAGAGGAAGGGAGAGAGGGAGGGAACAGCCGCCGTAAGTGGCGGCGCTCCTTCACCGGACCCTCTGACACCCTCCCCCTCCACGCGCTCCCACTCTATGCTCCCTCTACCCTGACTCTCTTCTCTCTCCCCCCCCTACTCTCTCCCCTCCCCCCCTCTCTCCCCTCCCCCCCCACTCTCTCCCCTCTCCCCCACTCTCTTCCCTCCCCCCCACTCTCTCCCCTCCCCCCCCCACTCTCTCCCCTCCCCCCCACTCTCCCCCCACTCTCTCCCCTCACCCCCCTCACCCCCCCCCCCCCCCCCACTCTCTCTCCCAGTGGTGGTCACTGTATTTTTTCTGTTTTATAAATAATTGCATACCTACGATATATATATATTCCAATATTACAAGCTCTTTTTAAAAATTGAATATTATTTATTTGTTGCCATATAATCCTAATGTACACTAACCTAATCTAACCTAACCTAGTTTAACCTTTCCTAATCTAATCGAACGTAACCTAGTCTAAACTTGGTTGAGTTCATTAAATTTATAAAACTCACACTTCTTTATAATGTGGCCCTCACGCTGAAAAGTTTGGAGGCCCCTGCTCTAAACTAAAACTAAACTCAGCAGGTTAGACAGCATTTCTGGAGAACATGGATAGGTGACGTTTCAAGTCAGGACCCTTCTTCAGGAGGGTATAGTAAAATAAACCCAGTAAAATTTAAAGGAAGTGTGCGAAACAGGCACTGCCATGTTTAATAGGAGCGTTTATAAAATGAGTTCAAAAAGTGAGTTTAAGGGGACCATGCAAACAGGACCCCAGAGAACCACCAAATGTCGAACCACCAAGCTTTAAAAATAATGAGATGTTGGATTATCAGAGTTTTACTTTAATTGGGGTATGGAATTACTGCCAGTGGTAGTGGTGGAGTGCTGCTCCCTCCCTCTCTCTCTCCCTCCCTCTCTTCCCCTCTCCCTCTCTCCCAGAGCCAGCGAGATCTGCTCCACTCTTCAGTTCTAACTGGATGACTCTTAAATAAAGTATCTATTCACAAAATGCTGGAGTAACTCAGCAGGTCAGGCAGCATCTCAGGAGAGAAGGAATGGGCAACCTTTCGGGTCGTGACCCTTACATACTTTAAAGGCTCCAAGTACACTATACCTATTCTGCAATCCAACCACAGAGGCAGAGTAACCCAGTTGACTTTTAATTGCCCTTGCAGCATTCATTTTAAGGACAATTAGATATGGGTAATAAACTATGCATTTGCCAGTAAAAGACAAATCCTAAAATATAAAATTTTAAAAGATGGCATCAGCATAACTCAAACTTGACTAGGTAATCAAATTTTGGGCATCCAGTCCATGGAATCTGAGTTAGCTCTTCATAGATAAATCCTTTCACTCCCATTCCCAGGGCATTTCCCAACAAACCTGCAATCGCTTTTAACCTTTGAACATTTATCCAGTTCCTTTAAAATCACAAATAAATCTGATCCACCACACAGAATCATTGCATTGCAATTTTTTCAATTAGTGTAGACATTCACGCACATTAATCCAATTATAACATTTGCAGTCAAGCACATGGCTGAACCATTGAGACTCAGTAATTGTAAAAGACTCACTTCCTGCCACAGTTTGTTGAGCAGGTTAAAGTTAAGTGTCACGTTAAAATGAAGTAAATCAAAAACAAGGAAAACAGAGAGCTCTGGAAAGATACACAACAAAGGATGGATCTGTGGTTAAATAAGAAAGCACTCCAAGACAACTTGACCTCCCCTTCCACCATCTTCAAGGAACAGGAGAATTACCCCCAACTCCTGGACAACATTCATCACTAAATCAAGATCACTAAAAAGCAAATGATTTGATTATTACCACATTAATCTTTGTGGGATTGCCACGAGCAAATTGGCAACCATTTCCCTAAGCTGCAACCGTAGTATGTACGAGACATTTTTACGCATTCTAAATGGGAAGCGAAAGGGACAATTAAATGAAAATCACAAATCACATTGAAATGTCCTGAAAGAGTGAAGATGAATTAAGAACCCCTTTGAGACCTGCTTCTTCTCTCCCAGTAACCCTGTTTAATAACCCAAGTAAGATTTTAGAAAAAAGAACATTGTGCATTTAGCAAATATCATTTATCTTTAAACACCTTGTTTTCACTTCAATTTAAGCCAGACTTGAAAGGTTAGGGTTTCTACCTCTTTCAGCCAGTACTGTTGAAACAAATTAACCAACCATATTAGTACATTTTCAGGAGAACAAATATTAGTTTCCTGGCATTTACTCTCAGTTTCTCTGACAACACAAGAGGTTTGAGATTTTTTCCTTTTTCCACATATGGAAACAAACTTGAAATTGAATTTCAAAAATTGTGCTTTCAGAAAATTACAAAGTTCAAATAACTGCTCGTATTCTATTTTAAACAGTCCACTGATGAATTAGAACACAAAATTAACAAAAACAATTTTAGTTCTGGTATGCATAACTAACAGCCAAATATGTTTTACCACCTCTTGAGCGCAAGTGGGTCGCTGCATTTATGTCAAATGCGCAGATCGTCTGATAAACAAAAGTTTCCTTATTTACATTTAATGCAATCCTGCACCATGAAAACAGCAAATTTTTAACAGATCCAAAAATGCTCAAGAAAATTGCTTTTATTCCCCAAATTGGAAGTTGCATTCTTTGCATTTCAGCTGATCAAATCAAAGGCAACAGTTTCCGTAGAGAAACGATTTCTGCCCGTGGCAAATGTCAAGTAACATTAGCACTCAGAATATGTTGGAACACCGTTAACACAAAAATCATGCCTACTAATCCATCATCAAACCCACCAAATACCTGTCATCATTTGTGCTATCTAACAGAAGCCTTCACTGGAGGATATTAATAAGCAACATAGCTTCATTTCCTGCAGCCATGCATATTCTACTTCAGGAATTACACTAAGATTGTCAGGGTTCCTGAATTTCTCTCTCATAAAATTCTAAGACTGATTTGACGAGATAATAAAGCAACCCCAGAAGCTCTTGAACTCTATAAACCTGCAAATCCAATGGCTGGATAGATAAGCCAATTTTAATATCCTCTCTCAAGCCAACATCCCAAGCCGAGAACACAACCAGTTGAGAAGGCCAAAGTTCTTGCCATACTTCATCACAAGACTTCTACACTCAAGAAAACACCTAATATAACAGTGAAATAAAAATTTTAAACTTGCTATTAACTTGTCATTGTTCTGCATGTATCCATTAGACTATGGATCTACCCGTCTCAGATACAAGCATAGCAAGATTGCTACAGTGCCCATCTCAATTATATAAGGAAATCTCAACAATGCAACTTTCCATGGCTTTGCAAGCCAACGATCTTCAAGTTGGTCACCAGTATAGGGTGACTCAATTGCTCATTTCCCCAACATGGAGCAGCTGGTTCAAGTGACCAATTTTCCCAATAATTTGTAAATGAAATAGACACATAGCTGCGTATGATTCTATGACTTCCCCTTTTCCCAATTCCAAGTAAACCAACAAATGTGCAAAATTAATGGAACTAATTTTAGCTGGCACAAATGTAAAAGAGCTGTTCCCACCGACCCAATCTAGCACAAAGCATCCTTGCCATAAAGTGAAAAGCAAATGTGCTAATTTGGAAATTTATTTGCATCTAAGGCAAAAATTCATCAAAATATTTCCGTCGTCTATCAAAACAAATTCAGATTAACAGCAGATTAAATCTTTTTTTAAAAATCAGCACAGCACGGTGGCGCAGCGGTAGAGTTGCTGTCTTACAATGTCAGAGACCCAGGTCCAATTCTGACTACAGGTGCTGTCTGTAAGGAGTTTGTACATTCTCCCCATGACCGCATATGGTTCCACCCCCCCCCCCCCCCCGCATGTGCACACAAATTCATGTGCACTAAAACACTGTGCACTAGATCTTTTTTATACTTAAACGTATCAAATACAGAGACCACTTGGAAAAAATGAAAACATGTTCAAAGCTGTGATGGGCAAGGAAAGACTAGGCAAACCTAAACCCATTGGAGTCATGCTCCTGACAAAATGCTTCGAAAATGCTATTACTTTTCTAGCATCAGAATTGTGATCATGATAAGTCTAAGATCTGATATCCACACCATCAATCCAGTCACTGCCTACTGCAAGATTATGTCTCTAGTCAAGCAAGGGAACACCAGTACATCCAGACTAACTGTGCCATGCCAGAAAATCATGAATTCCTCAGGATCTAATCAGCTGTCATCTCCATTAACCTGGGCCAAAACGGCAAGAACAACAGAAATGTTCCCACAGAAAAATATCATAGGCTCAAACACCCTTGCAAAGTAAGCTCTGTTCAAACAGCCACAACAACATAGAATCTGTTTCCCTCTTAAACTTACCACAGTTAGAAGCTGTGACAATAATCAGTTTCTCCACCAGAAAATAGACTGATGACAATGACCAAGAGATCATAAGGTAACAAATCATAAAAACTGCATTTTCTTGGAACAAAAGAACCTCCACAACTCAAAGACAGAAAGCAGTTCTGCAGGCATCAGAAGCATCCAACAAAAATACCTTGTGAACCAAAAATCTATCATTGGTGGAAAGAGAACAGGACAACCAGACTCTAGCTAATGAGTCATAACTCTTCCTCCTCATTTTGGATTCTCCCACTCATAGAAACACATCACCTACCCAAACATACACTCTTGGATCTTATACATTTTAATATCACCCCTTCTTCTAAACTTTACAGATCAACTTTGAGCTATTCATGATAGGATAATACTCTCATCCAAGGAATGAGCCCACTGAAACACATGTGGACTTCTCCAATGAGAGTATATACCTCACTAACACCCCTCACAATTGAAACAACACTTCTCTATTTTTAAATTTCAAACTTTAGCAATGAAGATTGCTGTGCTCTTTAATTGCTTAATTATTTGTTCCACCTGTTTATTAGCTGTGCTTGATATAAAAGAGCACCTTGATCTCCCTGTAGTCCACTCATTTGCAGTCTCACCATTTTGATAACTACCTTTTGATTCCTCCTTGTTGGAAAACAAAGGGATGAAAGGCAAAGAAGTCCCAAGGACCCAGTAGCCGGCATCCAACCATTTTAAAGGATGTGGCAGCAGAGATGAGAAATGTGGTTCAAAACTAACCAAGTGCATGATCTCAGCATTTCCCCACATTACAGTCCACTTCCAAAGTTTTCACGCACTCAATCAGGATATTATCATATCATATCATATATATACAGCCGGAAACAGGCCTTTTCGGCCCTCCAAGTCCGTGCCGCCCAGTGATCCCCGCACATTAACACTATCCTACACCCACTAGGGACAATTTTTACATTTACCCAGCCAATTAACCTACATACCTGTACGTCTTTGGAGTGTGGGAGGAAACCGAAGATCTCGGAGAAAACCCACGCAGGTCACGGGGAGAACGTACAAACTCCTTACAGTGCAACACCCGTAGTCAGGATCGAACCTGAGTCTCCGGCGCTGCATTCGCTGTAAAGCAGCAACTCTACCGCTGCGCTACCGTGCCGCCAAATATTCTCATCAAATATGCTCTCCCATTAATTTTTATATTATCAGCAAGCTTGGATATGTTACACTCTGCTCACTCTGGCGCAGCGGTAGAGTTGCTGCTTTACAGCGAATGCAGCGCCGGAGACTCAGGTTCGATCCTGACTACGGGTGCTGCACTGTAAGGAGTTTGTACGTTCTCCCCGTGACCTGCGTGGGTTTTCTCCGAGATCTTCGGTTTCCTCCCACACTCCAAAGACGTACAGGTATGTAGGTTAATTGGCTGGGTAAATGTAAAAATTGTCCCTAGTGGGTGTAGGATAGTGTTAATGTGCGGGGATCGCTGGGCGGCACGGACTTGGTGGGCCGAAAAGGCCTGTTTCCGGCTGTATATATATGATATGATGATGATATGATAAAATAATAGAAGACGTGGCCTGAGCTTTGGAGCATTCCATGAGTCTTTCCAGTCTGTAAATAAAAGATCCATTTATTCTGACTCACTGCAAACTATGTGATAAACGGTCTTCAATTCACGTAAAAACACTTCTCCCAGTACAGTGAGCACCTATCCTCTGCACCAGTTTTTTATACGTGGTACCTCCTCAAAAGTATCTGGAAATCAAAATATACCAGATTTATTGGTTCCCTTCTATGGACTCGGTTACATCGATTCGATTCAATTTATCAAATTTCTTACGTAATACCACAATGACTTGGTTTTATTGCATTTAGCATTTTTTATGACTGGCTATTTCTTCCTTGAATTTAGATTTCATGTTATTTGACTCCCTCCCTTCTCGAACATCTTTGATGAGAATCAGGTCAAATTTGCAGCATTCTATATATCAGTACCCTCTTAGATCTTGGCTGGTTTTGAAAAAGGTCGATCCCTTCTCTGCAGTCACTTCCCTTAAAATGTTGTATGCAGGCCACTGGATCCTGGTGACTTGACAGCCTTTAATCCCTTTGTTTTTCCAACAGACTACCTTGTGATAGAGATGGTTACAAATTCTTCGACTCTATTCATAGCTAGCACATCTATTATCCATGCATTTGTAGTGTCCCTCAATGTGAAGACTGATGGCAAATAGCGATATAAATGAGTTATCAGGTTTTTTTTTCCTGTTACTCCTCCGCCAGTCTCACCCTCCAGAGATCTCACATTTATCTAGCCACCCTCTCCCTTTTTATACATGCAAAGCTCTTGTTGTTTGATTTTACTTACCGGCACACTATCAAAATCAACTTTCTACTTCCTTGTTAGATTGTCAGTCTTTCACTCCTGGTTCCTGATAGATTTGCAGCCTTCCCATCTACCACAATCTTTTGCTAAGATTCTTCAGGTGCTGTCAAGACCATCTATGACCCAAATGCACAAGTACCCAATCTGCTCCGCCTAGAATGGAGAGAAGCTTCTTAAGGACAGTTAAGCTACAATTGCTCACTGAAAGAAACACTTCAAATATCTCCTCAAATATTCCCGTTTCTGCAAGTGTCTCCATCAAAGACAGTATTAGGAGCTTGAAAAGTGCTTTATTTTTTAAAAACAGATTTCCGTAAATCAGGTCATTTGTAACCTGGGGAGACCCTGGATCATTGAGATGCAAGGGTTTTCATACTAAAGGCAGCAAGATTTCTGTCACCTCACAAAAGAAAGAGCACAATCAATTTCTTGAAGATACACACCAAAAGCTGGAGTAACTCAGCGGGTCAGCAGCATCTCTGGAGAAAAGGAATAGGTAACTTTTTGGGTCGAGACCCTTCTTCAGATCCTTCTCCAGTCTGAAGAAGGGTCTCGACCCAAAATGTCACCTATTCCTTTTCTCCTGAGATGCCGTCTGACCCGCTGAGTTATTCCAGCGTTTTGTGTCCAACTTCGGTTTAAACCAGCATCTGCAGTTCCTTCCGACACAATCAAAATCTTTGTGATTTGATTGTAACTTTAGACTTTTCAACAGCATTTTTGGCACAACATTCCATGAAGTGAGTCATGTTAATTATACAATTTTTACAAGCCCTTTACAAGAATGCAATCAGTTCAACATGTGCACGCCAGCTCTTTCAGAGTCCCACAGACTTTTCAGTTCAGTTTATTATCACATGTACCGAGGCTTTTGTTGCTTGCTAACCAGCCAGTGGAAAGCTTTTGTTGCTTGCTAACCAGCCAGTGGAAAGACAACACATGATTATAATCGAGCCATTCACAGTGTACAGATACATGATAAGAGAATAACTTTTAGTGTAAGATAAAGCTAGTAAAGTCCGATCAAAGAAAGTCTAGGGTCACCAATGAGGAAGATATAGTTCAGGACAGGCGGCACGGTGGCGCAGCGATGGAGTTGCTGCCTTACAGCGAATGCAGCGGCGGAGACTCAGGTTTGATCCTGACTACGGGCGCCGTCTGTACGGAGTTTGTACGTTCTCCCCGTGACCTGCGTGGGTTTTCTCCGAGATCTTCGGTTTCCTCCCACACTCCAAAGACGTACAGGTATGTAAGTTAATTGGCTGGGCAAATGTAAAAATTGGCCCTAGTGGGTGTAGGATAGTGTTAGTGTGCGGGGATCTCTGGGCGGCGCGGACCCAGTGGGCCGAAGGGCCTGTTTCTGCGCTGTATCTCTAAATCTAAAAAAGGACTGCTCTCTAGTTCTGGTAGGATGGTGACAGATCTGAGAGGATTTTAAGAAGATCATAGTTGAAGTAAGAAATGTTGCTGTAGTAGTAACAATTTAAAAGAGTGGAGTGAATGCATTGTGCGATTACAGTTCTTCTTTTGTGACGAGCACATAAATAGTGGCCTGGGTTGGACGTCATCTTGGAAGCAGCAGAGCCTATAACATTGCAAGTTTTCTACATCCACTATCCTTGTGCAAATTATAACTGAACATACTGTCACCACCCTTTCAGACAGTGCTTTCCAAACTGGAACACCAACAGTAAACAATGCTTATCTCTACTTGGGGTTTTAATGGCTCTCAAGAGGTAGCGTTTTTGGAAATCCTTGCCACAAAGGTTGAACGAGGCAGAGTCCTTCCGTTTACGGTAAAGAATTAAGATTTTGGGGAAAGAACAAAAAAGTGAACTTAATTTTGTCAGATCAGCCATGATGCACATGAATGGCAGAGTAGGCTCCAGAGACTAAACAAATGATCTACACCTGTTGCACTTAAGGTCCTATTCCAAAAATGCATAACAGTGGTTATACAAGTTTGCTAATTGACATGCATCAGACACTGATATGACAAACAACAGTTTTTAGTTGTTTCTTTAAAGATAGTTTATCAGGTGATGGAAATTTCATGGTGACAAGAAACTCCAGATGCCGAAACTTGAGCAACAGTTCCAACATCTGAATTTTGGATAGCAACAAGCCAAACTGGTCTAGGGGAATTATAGACCAGGTAGCCTGACATCGGTGGTGGGGAAGATGCTGGAGTCAATTATTGAAGAGGTAATAAAGGCGCATTTGGATAGCTGTAAAAGGATTGGTCCAAGTCAGCATGGATTTATGAAGGGGAAATCCTGCTTGACTAATCTTCGGGAATTTTTTGAGGATGTGACAAGTAAAATGGATGAAGGAGTTGATGTGGTGTATCTAGACTTTCAGAAAGCCTTTGATAAGGTACCACAAGGGAAGTTGGCGAGCACAATTAGAGCACATGGTATTGGGGGTAGGGTATTGACATGGATGGAGAATTGGTTGGCAGACAGGAAGCAAAGAGTAGGAATAAACGGGTTATTTTCAGAATGGCAGGCAATGGAGAGTGGAGTGCCGCAAGGCTTGGTGCTGGGGCCGCAACTATTTACAATATATATTAATGATTTGGATGATGGAATTAGAATGAACACTCGCAAGTTTGCGGATGACACAAAGCTGGGTGACAGTGTGAACTGCGAAGAGGATGTTAGGAGGTTGCAGGGTGACTTGGACAGGTTGCGTGAGTGGGCAGATGCATGGCAGGTGCAGAATAATTTAGATAAATGTGAGGTTATCCACTTTGGCGGCAAAAATAAGGAGGCAGATTATTATCTCAATGGTGTCAGATTAGGTAAAGAAGTGCAAGGAGAACTTGGTGTCCTTGTACACCAGTCACTGAAAGTAAACGTGCAGGTACAGCATGCAGTGAAGAAAGTTAATGGCATGTTGGCCTTCATAACGAGAGGATTTGAGTACAGGAGCAAATAAGTCCTTCTGCAGTTGTATAGGGCCCTGGTGAGACCACATCTGGAGTATTGTGTGCAGTTCTGGTCTCCTAATTTGAGGAAGGACGTTCTTGCTATTGAGGTAATGCAGCATAGGTTAACAAGGTTAATCCCTGGGATGGAGGGACTGTCGTATGAGGAAAGATTGGAAAAACTGGGCTTGTATTCACTGAAGTTTGGAAGGATGAGAGGGGATCTTATAGAGACATATAAAATCATAAAAGGACTAGACAAGCTAGATGCAGGAAAAAATGTTGGGAGATGGCTAATATTTGTGAAAATTGAAATAGCCACATTGTTGATTTTAAAATGTCACTTGATAGTTGAATTTAAACAATGACAAAAAGGCTCCCATGGATTTAACAAGTCCTAGATTTTCTTTGAAAAAAATGGAAGATAACTTTAAGCACTCAGTCATAATTTTCCAAGTGCAGCTTGGTAACAAGACACAACAGAAGAACACATTTCGTACAAAATAAAAATTGGGTTGTATTTCTGACGGTTATAAGTATACTGAACAGTCACAAGAACTGATTAATAGCTGCATGACTAATTTAGCTTTGGTAAATTTTCAATTTCCATAAAACCAACCAGCTTCCTGTTTGGAAGGTCACCTATTTCAACCACAAAAAACAATGAAAACAAATCTGATTTTATTCATACTACCAGTCATGTACATTTATCCAGACAACATTCTAACAGTATCAAATCCCCCCCTCCCCCAGCAAAGTGCAGGGATAGCCAATCAACTAGCCCCCAGTCACATGTAATAAAACAGAAAATTCAAGAACCATGCACAATTTTTATACATCGTGTTTTTATTGCTAACTCTGTCATCTTGCTATTTCTTAATTCTGATCCAATATTGATATTCAAATGAAAACATGCAATTTGTGTTGTGATGACATTTCAAGTTGTTTACCCTGATGCAAGCACAGGTGAGGTGCCATCATTAACAGTGAAAATTTCCTGAAAATCATGAGGGAAAGGTTTGGAGGGGGTGGGGAAGAGGGCTAGGTATGTTTTCTAAAATGGTGTAGAGATAAAAAAAATAAATCTGTTTTATAAAGCAACCGATGAAAAACAAATTCAGCACCCCGAGGATCAAAGAGAAAGCTTTGCAATTTAGCTCTTTGCTTAAATTTGATTTGCAACCTACAGCACTTCAATTCCTCATACACAAATTTAAACCAAGATAATTACCAGGAAGATAGACACCAACTGCTGGAGTAATTCAGAGGGTCAAGTAGCATCTCTGGAGAAATGGAATAGGTGACATTTTGGGTCGACATAGTTCAGGAATCAATTAATAATTTTAAAAAGGCACATGGAATTAAAGGAATTAATTAATTAAAAGTATAGGAAGGAACTGCAAATGCTGGTTTAAACCAAAAATAGACACAAAAAGCTGGATTAACTCAGCGGGTCAGACAGCAACTTTGGAGAAAAGGAATACATGACATTTTGGGTCGACACCCTTGTTCAGACTGAGGGTAAGGGGAAAGGGAAACGAGGGATATAGATGATGATGTAGAGAGATATAGAACAAATGAATGAAAGATACGCAAAAAAGTAACTCTGATAAAGGAAACAGGCCATTGTTAGGTGTGTGCTAGGTGAGAACGAGTACAGACAATGAGACTCAACAAGACAACTTTGAATCCGGTACGAATTGGGTGGGGGAGGGATGGAATGCAACGGTTACTTGAAGTTAGATAAATCAATAATTAAAAGGATATGATGTGAGATTCCACATAAAATTAACCTTTTCTTCGAGTTCCTAACTGCAATAACTAACTGAAACAATTAGCTTACATAAATATTCTCAATAATGCATGACAACAGCATCCTCCACGAATAAAGTGTAATTACTGATAATCTCATGTGTTGACCAACACAATTATCTTACTAGCTCCTGTGAAATTTCTAGTCAATTCATAGCAGAAATCTTATTTCTCCACTGAGGAAACAATGCAATATTCTTCTCTTCCTCGCAGCTGAAACCAACTGACAAACATTTTGTCCGACTGTTTTTCCAAGTACTTTGTATGATTGCACTGAATTGATCTGTGGACATTTGACACTTTTAAGGCAATGACAGGCTCTTGCATGAGAAAACCCCCCAGAAAATCCTGGAAGCAGAATGAAAAGGAGATTGTTGTAAGCTTACATATGGTTTACTTAGCAGAATTTCTAATTGTTTTCGATAGTTTTGCTGACACATTTAGTTTAATTTCAGAAATAAAACAATTATAATCCCATAGCTTCTTAGCAGCATCACCAACCTCACTTGGCAACAATGATTCATGAAAGAGTATCTGAGACCACACACATGGTCGGGTACTTCTGTGCCTCTGACCTTCACTAATTTTCCCATGCCTGATCCCGACAAGTTTGGAAGAAAGAAGCCAACTTTAAATTCAAGATCAAGTAAATTAAGAACTAGCAGCAGACCATTCAGCACAGCTGCATATTTCTCCATTCAACAAATCGACAGCTATCATTTCACTCGGGTCTGGTATATTTCCTGCTCTTGTCCTTCTGCACTAACCTCATAATTCATGAATCTCTTAATATCTAATAATTTTAAAATTGATATCCCTTTGCGGATTCTTTGGCTTCTCCATGCAACTTGCTTTCCTAGCCCTCTATGTCACGGGCAAATTTGCCAATATTACACTCAATTGTCCTTCAAGTCACCACCTGGCCACTCACACCTGACTGATCTAAAAGTGACCCATTTATACCCACTCTGCTTTCTGCGATTTAACTAATTGCTGATCTAGCACTCTACCTCACCCATATCCCGATGCCAAAGCTGTCTTCATGCCTCATCCTCCTTCAAAAAACAGAAACATTTTCCCTCCGCAAAAATGACATTGACATCAGGAAGATGAGCACAGCATGTAACCACTGAATCATGACAGTAAGCACAAACTCATCAGAAGCTTTGTGGAAATTGACTTTTGTCAGAACTCCTCCTATAAAACAATTGTTCAGGCTATCTCAAAAGAGAGTTAGATAAAGCTCTTAGGGCTAGCAGAATCTTAGTTAATCCTGCTATCTGACAAGACCGTAGTTGGTTACAGTCAAGTAGAGGAAAGGCTCAGTGTGAGAATCTTAAAATACAAGGCATTTTACGCCTATTTTGAACAGGCAAACAAAATTCCACCTCAGCGCATCACCACATCCCCATCTATCTTGATGACAGCAGAGCTTACAAGGTTAACCACTGCTCCTACACAGGTTTGTGGTTTTGCTCAAGCTGTCACAATTGTGAAAGGCTGCAAATTACAAATAAGCAATGCACAAATCATCTCAAACCAAAGCCAAAAGTAGAGTTGATGCAGTCAATTTGGTTTTGTCAGAAATGCAAAGTTAATCCATCACGTCCAAGTGCAGACTACGAAAGTGTAGCCTTGGCTTTGTATTATGATTACCTTAATATGCTCTGTGCAAGATAATTATTAGACCTACATTCAACTTTTCTTGAACACCTAGTCCTGTACTGAACAAGAGAAATGCCAAAGCTTCAAAAGTAATTAAGGAGGATTACAATAATAGGATTACCATTGCCCTTCATCTATAACTGCTACGGTTTAGCTCAAAGTAATGACAATGCAGCCTGATAAGGCCATCTGAAGGTTAAGCCATGAACAATTTGACTAAATGGAAAATGAACATACAGTTAAAACAGCTTCTCAAAAGAACAAATGAATTACATTGAAAATGAAATGACTGCAGATTGGAAATCTGAAATAAAAACGAAATGTAAATAAATCAGCAAAAGCGGAAAGAACAGTTGGGCAGAAGCTCCGAGAGAGAAACAGTTAATGCTTCAGGTTAGAGCCTTTATCAGAAATGGAAAAGTTAAAATCCAATAAATTTCAAGTTGCAGAGAGAGCGAGAACATCTGCAATATCTGTGAAATTGAATAACATGTAGTGGTGACGCCAGTTCAGAGAGTGCTGTGAAGATTTGTTAGTTGAGTCAAATCAGGCTGACGAACATTTAAACAGAAGCTGATCGAGAGCAAAAAGACACAGTGTAAACCTGAGATACACAAAACAGAGCATTTGCTGGAAATCTGAAATAAAAAAGAAAGGTTGGGCAGCATATGTGTAGGGAGAAAAAGCAGGTTCATGATTTTTGTCAGAACTGGCTCGTTATGAAACAAAATGGAAACTGTTGAATTCAATGTTGAATCCTGAAATTTGTAGCATGTCTCATCAAAAGACAAGGTGCTGTTTTGAGTCTAGGCTAAAGTTTTAACTAAATTACCTGCTTCAGGCATGAATTTAACCTACACTTTATTTAGCAATTATCCTCAGCTTGTGCCTTGATGCACATTTGCAATGTTTAGCTGCAGGGATAGCATTTTATCAAACTTAGAATTGATTTAAGCTAAATTATTGGGTCAAATTATTCTGTGTGGGGAAAACAACAAGCCAACAAACTCATTGGGAACAAATGGGACTCTGGATTACTGCTATTAGTAATGCTATTGGATTCTGGGAGTATTGGTGAGATTGTCAATCTGACAGCATGCCTTTGCTAATTTGCAAATAAACTGCAGAAGATGAAAGGTGCATCCGATAAACATTGGTTATAAACATTGGACTCTATTCAAGGCCTGGATAGAGTGGATGTGGAGAGGATATTTCCACTAGTGAGAGAGTCTAGGACTAGGTCATGGCCTCAGAATCAAAGGACATTCATTTAGGAAGGAGATGAGGAGGAATTTATTTCGTCAGAGAGTGGTGAATCGGTGGAATTATTCGCCGCAGAAGGTTGTGGAGGCAAAATTAGTGGATATATTTAAGGCAGAGATAGATAGATTTTTGATTAGTACGGTGTCAGAGGTTATGGAGAGAAGGCAGGAGAATGGGTTTAGGAGGGAGAGATAGATCAGGCATGTTTGAATGGCAGACGATGGACCAAATGGCCTAATTCTTCTCCTATCACTTATGATCTTATGAACCACTGATTCTAGTCTCCTCAGCCAAAATGAAAGAGATTGTGCAATCATTTTGCGTTCTCGTTGAAAATGAAAAAAGTTTTGAACTTCAAATTTCAATTGCCAATAGCACTTTCTTCCTGGTAACATGTACCTTCATCACTATTTTTTTTCTGCATTCATGACTATGACACCTCAAATTAAGTTGCTCTCCTTTCTAACCAAACCTGCAGCATTGTATCCCCATATCCACAGTTGCATCTGACAGCATTTAAAAAAGGATTTTATAGTGGTACTTGAATTGTTTGGGCACAGAAGGCTCGGGGCCTAGTGCTGGAAGAAGCGATTAATATGGATTGTTGCGCATTGATCAGCATGGATGTGTTGGGCCGAACAGTATATTTTCATGCTCCATGACTATGATTCTAAACTGCCAACCACCGAGTTGTTGCTCATTACTCCCTCCTTTGCAATGGTCCCATAGAAACATGGAAAAATTAGGTGCAGGAGTAAGCCATTTGGCCCTTCAAGCCAGCACCGCCATTCAATATGATCATGGCTGATCATCTAAAATCAGTACCCCATTCCTGCTTTTTCCCCATATCCCTTGATTACTTTATCCCTACGAGCTAGATCTAACACTCTCTTGAAAACATCCATTGGCCTCCACTGCCTTCTATGGCAGAGAATTCCAGATTCACAACTCTCTGGGTCAAAGAGTTTTCATCTCAGTCCCTGGTTCGGGACTCCCCCAACATCGGAACATTTTTCCTGCATCTAGCCTGTCCAATCCTTTAAGAATTTTATATGTTTCTATAAGATCCCCTCTCATCCTTCTAAATTCCAGTGAATACAAGTCCAGTCGACCCATTCGTTCATTATATGTCAGTCCCGCCATCCCGGGAATTAACCTGGTGAATCTACTCTCCGCTCCCTCAATAGCAATAATGTCTTTCCTCAAATTAGGAGACCAAAATTACACACAATTGCGGTCTCACCAGGGCCCTGTACAACTGCAGTAGGACCCCCTTGTTCCTAAACTCAAATCCTCTCACAATGACGGCCAACATGTCATTTGCCTTCTTCACTGCCTGCTGTACCTGCATGCTTACTTTCAGTGACTGATGTACAAGCACACCCAGGTCTCGTTGCACCTCCCCTTTTCCTAATCTGACACCATTCAGATAATAATCTGCCTTCCTGTTCTTGCCACCAAAGTGGATAATCTCACATTTACCCACATTATAATGCATTTGCCATCTTACCCAACCTATCCAAGTCACCCTACAGCCTCATAGCAGCTCACACTGCCACCTAGCTTTGTGTCATCCGCAAACTTGGAGATGTCACATTTAATTCCCTCATCTAAATCGTTAATATATATTGAAAATAACTGGAGTCCCAGCACCGAGCCTTGTGGCACCCCACTAGTCACTGCCTGTCATTCTGAAAGGGACCCGTCAATTCCTACTCTTTGCTTCCTGTCTGCCAACCAGTTCTCTATCCATGTCAATACCCTACCCCCAATATCATGCGCTCTAATTTTGCACACTAATCTCTTGTGTGGGACCTTGTCAAAGGTTTTTTGAAAGTCCAGATACACCACATCCATTGGCTCTCCCTTATCCATTCTACTTGTTACATCCTCAAAAAATTCCAGAAGATTAGTCAAGCATGATTTCCCCTTCATAAATCCATGCTGACTTTGACTGATCCTGTCAACTGCTTTCCAAATGCGCTGCGATAACATCTTTAACAATCGACTCAAGCATCTTCCCCACTATCGATGTAAGGCTAGCTGGTCTATAATTCCCTGTTTTCTCTTTCCCTCCTTTTTTTAAAAATGGGGTTACATTGGATCAGTTCCTGTGGACTGGAGGGTAGCCAGCGTCGAGAGAACATTGGAAAATGATCACCAATACATCGCTAACTAATCCTTCCTCATTACACAATACCCAGTCTAGGATGGTCTGCCCTCTAGTCGGTTCTTCTACATATCGATTTAAAAAACCATCCCGTATACATTCCAGGAAATCCTCCTCCTCAGCGCTGCTACCAATTTGGTTGGCCCAATCTCTATGTAGATAAAAGTCACCCATGGTAGCTGCTGTACCTTTGCTACACGCAACCCTAATTTCCTGCTTGATGCTATCCCCAACCTCCCTACTGCTGTTTGGTGGTCTGTATACAACTCCAACAAGCGTTTTCTGCCCTTGGCTATTTCGCAGTTCTACCCATAATATTCTACAGCATCCAAGCTAATGTCTCTCCTTGCTATTGCATTAATCTCCTCTTTAACCAGCAAGGCCACCCCACCTCCTCTTCCTTTCTGTCTATCCTTCCTGAATATCGAATACCCTGCATGTTTAGCTCCCAGCCTTGGTCACCCTGGAGCCATGTCTCCGTAATTCCAAGTATATCATATTCCTTAACTGCCAACTGTGCATTCAATTCATCCACCTTATTATGAATGCTCCTCGCATTAAAGCTTTCAGGTTTATTTTTCTTATCTCCTACCTTTTGCTTCTGTTCTCCTTTTATGCCACATCAGTCCAAGCCTTATTTTTCCCAAATCCTTTTCAATAGTGAACTCGTTCACTGACTCCTGCTCTGCCCTATTTCTGAAGAGTTGGTCAAGCTTTGACTTCTCCCTTATTGGGCTCTCTAGACATTGTCTGAGGAAACTTTCTATATTAGGAAAGTTAAAATCTCCACATATGCATTGTGAAAAGATCCTGAATGGTTGCATCATGGCCTGGTACGGTATTTCCAACACAAGAATGCAAGAGGCTGCAGACGGGGTGGATTCAGGCCAGTCCATCACCCTATATAAATGGCTGCCTCAAGAAGGCAGCATCAATCAGCAAAGACTCCTACCATGTTCTCTTCTCACTGCCACCTTCGGGCAGGAGGGCCTGAAGCCCCGACCATCAGGGTCAGGAAATTTCCTACAACGATATGGTTCTTGAAACGACCTGCACAACCCTTGGTTGTGTATAAAATCATGACAGGAATAGATCGGGTAGATGCACAGAGTCCCTTGCCCAGAGTATGTGAATCGAGGACCAGAGGATATATGTTAACCGTAGGTTTAAGGTGAAGGGGAAAAGATTTAACAGGAATCGGAGGGCTAACCTTTTCACACAAAGGGTGGTGGGTGTATGGAACAAGCTGCCATAGGAGGTCGTTGAGGCTGGCACTATCCCAACATTTAAGAAACAGTTAGACAGGTACATGGATAGAACAGGTTTGGAGGGATATGGACCAAACGCAGGCAGGTGGGATCAGTATAGCTGGGATATGTTGCCCGTGCGGGCAAGTTGGGCCAAAGGGCCTGTTTCCACATAGTATCACTCGGGGACTCTAACTGAACACAATAATGGACAACCTCTTGTTCCATCATAGACTTGTTTTCTAATTGCACTTTGTACTAATGTCTTGTTTTTTTTGCACTATTTATATATAATTTATGTTTGTGTTGTCTGTGTGCCTGCAATGCTGCTGCAAGAAAGACTGTCAATGTATCCTCCCTCACTGCATATCACAATGCACACAATTTGACTTGAGATCCTGCAGAACGACATCTGTATTATTTTTACTCAAATTCTCCTGCAATTAAAGCTAAAATACATTTCGCTTACCTTAATGCTTGCTGTATCTGCCTGCTATTTGCTTAATATTGCACCAAACTTCAAAGAACCTTTTAACAATGTAACCTAAAACCTTTCAGTAAATGATATTTTGAAGAGCACAACATCTTTACAATCTCGATGAAGCAAAACTAAAATGACGTTTAGTTCTTTTTCCGTGAAAACCATGGCCATGGGAGGGGACTCGTTGGTCACAGAGCTGGATGCCTCAGTTACCGTCCCAATTCAAGCTCTGG
Source organism: Rhinoraja longicauda (assembly GCF_053455715.1). NCBI lineage: Eukaryota > Metazoa > Chordata > Chondrichthyes > Rajiformes > Arhynchobatidae > Rhinoraja > Rhinoraja longicauda. The sequence continues at coordinate 17,199,147 of NC_135969.1, read as the reverse complement.
TGCCATAGCTCATGATCTGCACATGACAGTCAGCTAACCCAAGAAGTAATGTCATGTGCAAAATATCCCAAATACATTCCACATTTTAACTGGATAAACAAGTAACAATTACACACAGCTTGAACTATTGCCCAGAGCAAGCCATAATACATCATGATCATCTTACCTGGTCAAGACTTTTGAACAGAACAATGTCCTTACAGGCTTCCTGTAATCTATTTCGCTGATCATCTGACTTTGGATAAACCACCTGGAATAGGATAAGTAATACTTTTAGGTGAATAGCAAGTTAAATTTAGTGGTGCACATGTAAAAGTACCAGGAAGACATCTCAGAAAGCAGTTTAATAGAGTCAGAGTCAGACAGCATGGAAACAAGCCAATTGGTCCAACTTGCCCACATCGACCTATGTGCCCCATCTATATTAGTCCCACCTGCCCATGCTTGGCCCATATCCCTCTAAACCTATAGTATCCATGTTCCTGTCTAAATGTTTCTTAAACATTGCGACAGTACCTGCCTTAACTACTCATATGGTATCTCATTCCATACACCCACCACCCTTTGTGTTACCCCTCATGTTCCTATTCAATCTTTCCCCCCTCACCTTAAACCTATGTTCTCTGGTTCTTGATTCCCCAACTCTGGGCAAAAGACTCTGCATTTACCCAATCTATTCTTCTCATGATTTTGTACGCCTCCTTTGATCACCCCTCATCCTCCTTCACTCCAAGCAATAAAGTTCTAGCCTGCTCAACCTCTCCCTGTAGCTCAGGCCCTCTGGTCCTGGTAACATCCGTGTAAATATTCTCTGCACCCTGTCCAGTTTGGCATCATCTTTCCTTTGAGCAGTTTAATATCAATTACTTTATTCAGTGTTTTTAGGGTTCATGATTTTTCTTGCTGGTAAATGTACAGTATAAATCTGGATTTAGCCATTCAGTTTCTGTAATTAAATGGAAATAAATATCACTTAAGCAAACAATAAAAATCATTTTTGAATGAGACCAGTGCTGAGACAAACACAGAACAGTCCAACACACAAACATCTGTGCCGACTATGACACCAATCTAAACTATGCATCTGCGCTTCCTTAGCAGGAACTTTATAAATATTTTGATTTCAGTAGTTATGTGAATATTGAACAGGCGAGGAATCAATTGTGATTGGGCCAAATGTATTTCAAGAACGGAAGGAATTGTGCAAAACCTAGGAATAAAAAGTAGAAGCAAATTTTATTGTCCCTTTCTTACTGGCAATATTCTGTATTTGCCATCCAGGTGTTTTGGTTCAGGACCCTTTTTCATAGTGTTTTCTGGTATCTTTTGTAGAAAAGATCAGTCCATAAATTTATTTTATATTTCAATATTTCTGACGTGAGAAATTTCCTTCCTGGAAAGTAGATATTGTTTTGTGAACAGGGCACAACAAATCTAGTAATATATACACCCTTTGGCCCAACTCGTCCCTGCCGACCAAGATTCCCCATCCATTCCAAACTCATTTGCCTGCACTTGGCCCAGATCCCTCTCAATCTTTCCTACTTATGTACCAGTTCAATTGTCTTTTAAATGTTTTGGTACCCGCCTCAACGACTTTATCTGACAGCATTTTCGTAAGCCCACTATACTTAAGTGTGAAAATGGTGTCCCTCAGGCCCCGATTAAATCTCTGCTCTCTCACCTCAGAAGTCCTTCCCTTATCATGGGACAAGGACTTTTGAATATTTACTCTATCTATTCCCCTCATGATTTTAAAACACCATTCCTCAGCCGCCTTCACTCCAAGGAAATAAATTCTAGCCTTCCTATCCTCTTACTGTAGCAAAGGTCCTCAAGTCCTAGCAACATCCTTGTAAATTTTCACTGCACTCTTTCCAGCTTAATGGCTTCTTTCCTAATAAAGGGTGACCAAAACTGTACAATACTCCAAGTAGTGTCTCACCAATGGTCTTGTTTAACTAACATAACATCTTAACTTCAAAACTCAGTTCCTTGACTGATGATGGCCAATGTGCCAATAGCCTTCTTCACCAGCCTATCCACCTTTGCCACCAATTTCAGGCACTGCGTTATACTTCTGGATCATTCAGCTATACAACACTCCACAGGCCCTACTGCTCCCTGGGAAGGTCCTGCCTTGGTTTGACTTCCAAAATGTAACGCCTCACATTAATCTGAATTTAACCTCAATATAAATCGTATTCGAATGCCCAAGCTCCCAGCATCTGTACAGTAAATTAGATACATCACAACAGTTAAAACATCTTGAAAAATGTATCCATGAGATAATTATGATTCCAAGTCCCACAGTTGTCAAGTAGTCTGATCAATGTTTTCTTAAGTAAGTATTAAACTTCATTTTGATACAATTTTACAATTTTCTTCAACTAGTGCTGGCTAAGCTACCACTGAAGTCTAAAGTTGTCTCTGTCCTAATGTCTTTTACATGTCCATTGAAGTTTCCAAATTGAAGCATCATTCAGAGGCATGGTGGCACAGCGGTAAAGTTGCTGTCTTGCAGCTCCAGAAACCCGGGTTCGATTCTGACTACGGGTGTCGACTGTACGGAGTTTGTTCGTTCTCCCCATGACCTGCATGGGTTTTCTCCGGGATCTCTAGTTTCCTCCCATATCCCAAAGATGTACAGTTTTATAGATTAATTGGCTTGGTATAATTGTAAATTGTCCCTAGTGTGTGTGGGGATCGCTGATCAGCGCAGACTATGTGCGCTGAAGGGCCTGTTTCCACCTTGTACACCCTGACCTTTTATGTTATTACATACATCTTTTATATCCACCCTGCTGCATTACTAGGAAGTTCTACGATTAAAAAAAAGAGTTGAGAACCGCAGCAGGAAGTCTAATCTGAAGAACAATAATTGGAACTAGCTCACCAGTGCTTCCACTAATCAATTACATCCTCCTCCCTCTATCACTAAAGCAGTAATAATTATTCAGGTAATAACTACGAGTGGGAACAAATTTAAAGCGTTAACCTCCAGTGCCTAATTCACATTCAAAGCTTTACCCTATAACCAACAGAATATATGCCAAACAATATATTCTCCAATAAATGTAAGAAATGCAGATATAAAGTAGAAAACTAAAATCAGGAAATAAATCCCTGCTCGATATTTTTTTTCCATTTGTTTCATAAAGGTTTCTCTTAAGGATTGTAGTCTTCCAGGATAATTAAATAACCTATTTAAAAATCTCAGATGAGCAGCTCAATTTATCTAATTAAAAAGTTTTCACGTGACTTTTAAAACAAAAATAAGAACATAATGCTGAATTAATCACTTCAACCCCACCTCGCATGCCTGACTCCCCTCCAGCAATAGCAATCAATCAAGCTAATGGTACTTATAGAATTGCACACAGTAATTAATTAAAGATTAGCACGCTGTTCGCCTAGTTCGCTGAAATTATTTGCCACAAATTGTGATAATTAAACCCAGATCTTTTAAGTCTGTCAAGCTTTATCTTGAACTGAAGTGATGGGTCCCATTGGTAATCAGATGTTTTTCAATGTAGCAATTATTTTCAGCTTGTAAAGCAACATATTAAAGTTACCCACAAAGTCAATGGTCTCTGAAACTACTTCCTATTTCTGAACAAAACTGTTTAGTATTTTTCCCTTCAGGATTTTAAAGCGAGAATGCTTTCCATTTGCATTTATTGGCCCTCGAGATAGAGAAACCTTTCTAGATGGCGGCAGCGGACAGAAAATAATGATGTCGCTGAGTGGGCTTGGGGCTTACCTCCCGTGCCTTTGGAGGGCCTCGGAGGTGCTCTGGGTTGGGATATGGAGGCTGAGAGAAGGCCAGAGGCAAAGGACAGTGCGTTGACAGGTCGATGTCGAGGAGCTGTCAGAGTGGTCGAGACGGCGGGCAGGTTTGCTGAAGGCACTGAAGCAGCCAGGGGCTCAAGTAGATCGGGTGGTGTTTCAAGTGGCCGAGCGTGCGGAACAGATGCGGCCTGCAGCAGCACAAAGCGGGAGAGCAGTGTTGGAGGACATTGACACTCCGTCTCACCATGCCGACCTCTGCAACTCCAACCAAGTGCTGCTGCCAAGACAACGGGCCTTTGACCAAACTAAGACTTTTAACTTTTTAAGTAAATGGGTACAAGATGGCACCTAAAACGTGGTGACTTGTGTACTGACACAGTGTTCTACTCTCCTACACTCTTATACTTAGTATGACTACGGCTAATGTATAGTAGGATTGTCACTGGATATTATGCAAAAAAAAGAATTTCCCTGTACTTGGGTAGACAATACAACAAAGTGCCATTGAACAGATGCAAGAAACCCAGGACAAGACTGAAACCCAACACTGCCCTAGTAGCTCCTGATCATAGGTATACACAGACTGCCCAAGTATGACCCTTCTCAATAAATTTCATTGACATTTTTACAAATGTCTCAGAAGGGACAATATGAATAAAAATTAATATTTGTAACCTAATTATTGCCATTTACTCATTCCACATTAACAGACATCACAGGTAAAGGTCTTACTCTGGGTTCATCATCATCATCATCATCGTCATCTGGGTTGAATGCTTCTGCACAAACTGCAATAGAATGAAACAAAATATGAATCAATTGTAACATAATTCATAAGCAAACACTAATTGCAATTATCCCTGGGCTAGATAATTTTTTTACCCATTTAACTGTGGTAATCAAAGCAAAAACAAAAAGATTTAAGTATTAACAAAGTTGGTTCAGTTAATTTTTTCAGTTCTTATTTTCAAGATTCCGTTACACAACCTCTATTTATTACTTTATTTTGAAATCATTATTAATGCGTCCAGCAAATAAATTTCAACACTGTAAAAAGTACACGGAACGCTCATTTGACACAAAAGGAATAGAAAAATTGAAAGACATGCAAAGGAATCAATATTTCCAAAGTGAGTTATTGAAAGTAAAACATTGGTCCTTTCAATTTCAAGACAGGAAACTTGCATTCACCAAAGGCCGTTGAGATGAAAGAGTCATTTTTTCCAGACACCAGCTAAAGATTCTGAGGAATAGGATCTATCAGCATTTAAATAGTCAAGGCCCGAGTTAGAATAGTCAGCATGGCTTTTGCACAGAACAGCATAGGAACACAATGTTTGTGCCAAACATGATGTTAACTTAAATTGATCTCATCTGCATGTATGTGATCCATACCCTTCCATTCCCTGCACTTCCATGTGCCTACCTAAAAGCTTCTTAAATGCCGCTATCATATCTGCCTCCACCATCACCCCTGGCGGTGTGTTCCAGGTCCCCACTACCCTGTGTAAACAAAATTGCCCCGCACAATTCCATTAAACCTTCCGCTCTCACCTTTTCAGGCAAAAGGAGAGGCCTGGATAAGCTGGGACTATTTACCCAAAACGTAGGAGGCTGAGGAGCAACCTTGGAGGTATACAAAATCATGAGGCACAAATACGGTGAATGGTCACAGTTTTGCTTCAAAGGTCCTACTCAATGAAATAATGCAAGTTGTTATAAGACAAGTTGTTATAACTCAGCAGGTCAGGCAGCATCCCTCAGCCTCCCAATAATGAGTTGTATCTACTTGCAGTGGAAAGTTTGAATAACTTTTCTCTGTTTACTTGCAAGATCATTCAAATAACAATTTGTAGAAACTAGGAGAACGTGGATAGGGAATGTTTTGGGTCGGGATCCTTCCTCAGAGAAGATCAGCACTGTGTTTTTTTTCTTTACTTAGTATTTGATACATGACATTTTTTACTTAAATTTTCAGTTGTGCACATCTCAACTAAGAAACATGAATTATATCTGCCATTTACTTGCTGTACTTCTACAGAATTATATTAACTGTATAACACAGAACTGTATAACACAGACGGTAAGCACATTATAGTCATACGCCCCCCTGAAGCAGAACAATTAAATTCTTACTTGCAGTAGCACAACAGGTTTGTAAACATAGTACTCTGTGAACACTAAAATAACCAACATAAAAAGTTCAATTTATAAACATAGCACAAAAAGTAAGGAAATTTGTGTTTGGTAGATTATTTCTTTGTTGTAACAATGCTTCTTGGCAATAAATCTTATACCGTTGGAAAGCCTGTTTATTGCCCTTTTAAATGGTGCCACATTTGTAAGGAACATGCATTTGTGGGATGAGCAGCAGAGCTGAGTATATGGGATGCGCCCATGAAAAATTTGCCAAATCTTCTCTGCCAATGCCAAACAGCTTATTCTGCCATTGACTCTTGTTCGGTGTTGTTCGGTGGATTGGATGATTGGTCTGAAGAAACAAGACATATTGGCAATTTAACAATTTATTCATTTAATAAACAGGAGCCACAGTAGCGTGTGGAAGAACCATACACAGCCACAACAGCCTGGCACCTCCTCCTCATGCTGGTCACCAGCCTGGTCACACACTGTTGTGGGATGGCATCCCATTCTTGTCAGCACCTGGGGGTACCAGAAGCTCAAAACAAGAGTCAATAGCAACAGCAGAATAAGCTGTTTGGCATTGGCAGAGAAGATTTGGCAAATTTTTCATGGGCGCATCCCATATACTCAGCTCTGCTGCTCATCCCACAAATGCATGTTCCTTACAAATGTGGCACCATTTAAAAGGGAAATAAACAGGCTTTCCAACGGTATAAGATTTATTGCCAAGAAGCATTGTTACAACAAAGAAATAATCTACCAAACACAAATTTCCTTACTTTTTGTGCTATGTTTATATACACATACACATACATGCACGCACACGCGCACGTACATATACATATATATATAAACCCAAAGAATAATAGTGCAAAGACAAAAGTCTATGTTGTTTGGAGCTTATTTGTAGTGTTTAATAGTCCGATGGTTGCAGGGAAGAAGCTTCTCCTGAACCTGGACGTTACTTTTCAGGCTCCAAAACCTTCTTCCCGATGACAGGAGTGAAATGAGAGTGTCGCCAGGTTGGTGTGGGGCTCGGATGATGATGGCTGCCTTTTTTGAGGCAGCGACTCCTATCAATCCATTCGATGGTGGGGAGATCTATACCTGTAATGGACTGGGCAATGCTCCCCACATTTTGCAATCTTCTTTGTTCCTATGTGCTCGAGTTGCTGAACCAGGCCATGATGTATCCGGCTACATAGTCATGAGTATAGAGTGAGTAGAGCAGGGGGTTGAGCATGCAGCCTTGAGGTTCTCCTGTGGTGATGGTTGCTACCAATTCATGTTGCTCCCAATTCATACAGATTGTAGTCTGTTGATGAGGAAGCCAAGGATCTAGTTGCAGAGGGTTACGCCGAGACTGTTCCATGAGCCTGGTGACCAGTCTGGAGGGGATGTAAGAAAATAACTGCAGATGCTTAATATAATCTACCTGCTGGTATTCCCCAGCTTCCCATTAATCAGTTGTTAAGAATACAAGTTATTTTCACTTGCTACTGAAACCTTGGTTAACTTTTATCTGTTCATTTGTAAGCTTGTTCTTATAACAACTTAGAACTTACAACTGACCAACAAGCACCAGTGTCTTTTCATGTAAACCAGTTTCTGCAGTTCCTTCGTTTCTCCATTATTCAAATACCAAGTGATTTACGCAATGCAGAATTGGATATGGTAGGTTTACAGCTAAAACCATCCGCTTAACTAAGCATCACTATGAAGCAGCAAGCAAAAAGTTTACAAAGTTACAGTCACAATTGTGCATCAACTAAGAATCAAACTTAAATCCAAAACAGCAATAACTCAAAACTGCTTCAAACGTTTCGGTCTATTTTCTTTTTACACAGTAATTGACACTGACTTCCTATCAACAAGAACTGAGCTGCCACAGCTACTATATATGAACATAATGGAATATTACAACACAGCAGATGAAAAATTATATCTTGTAGGTATTTTAATCTTAAAGCTTGAATATTTTAAGGTACCTATATGAATTTCAACAGATTTGTTTCTTTGGTCAGGCTTGTTACCTGGGACACAATGACATCACACATGAGCTTTATCACCTTCTTCACTATGTCTGGCCAGATAGATGTAATTTGATAACATTAATTTATGAAGATTCAATATGAGAAGCAAAATTTTCATGGCAAGGACCAACTGTGGTTTTGTGTGAATTGTTATGAATTGTTGTGGATATCTGAAAACTAAATGGAACTAAAGAGGAACCTTGTGTTCAGGTACAGTCTCGCTCTTTCAACTCCTGTTCCTGAAACTAAGCAACCATTTATTTTCAATGGTCGTTATGACACCTTTAATGGGTAACTGCAAAGATGACAAAAAAATGGCACCTGCATTTCATAACTGCAGCATGACCCATAATACTCTAAAGTGTTGTAGGAAACCTTTATGATTTTGCACAAAAACTAAATTAGAATAACCATTCTTCTCATCTTATTTTAAATTTACTTTGTTTTACAACATCTTTCTTCATGCACATAACTCCTCACATTTGATTTTCATAAGACCCTTGCACCATTTAAATACATAACAATTATACAACAGAAACATGCAAGTTCTTCACTAGGATTCACTATAGATGTAGGCCACAAAGATGAGGCCTACAGGAGCGGGGATACAGCCCTCTACAGGCAGCCCAAGTACAAGCTGAGAAGAGGAATCAGAGCTGCCAAGGAAAGGTACTCTGAGCAAGTTCTCAGCTGATTACTCTGCTTCAGTTTGGAAGGGCTTGCAAGAAATCACCAGCTACAGGAGGGAAACCCCCCGCTCCTTGAACAATCGTCAGCTGACCAACAACCTGAACGAGTTTTACTGCAGGTTCAAGAAACAGAAATATAATCCTGGGATCCTCTCTCTCTTTCCCCCCCCCCCCAATCATCATTTCACACGTACTCACAGACTGACTCCAGTTTGCAAAGACTGGACCCTTCCACACCCACTCCTCCACCACCACACCCCACCCCCTTGCAATCGGCAATTTCCACATACAGCCTCGTCCACTGCCCAACATCAGTCTGGCCACTTCTCCATCTCCAACAATAGAAGTTGCGGAGATGGAGAGGCTATTCAGAAAACAGAAAAAGGCGGAAATCTCCAGGACCGGACAATGTTTCCCCTTCTACCCTCAAACTCTGTGCCGAACAACTGGCACCGATCTACACAGACATTTTCAACCGTCAAAAAGGCCCAACAGAGGATGTACTTCCTGCGGCAACTGAAGAAACACAATCTGCCACAGGCAATGATGGTCCAATTCTATATTGCTATCATTGAGTCTGTCCTCACCTTCTCCATCATGGTCTGGTTTGGCTCAGCCACCAAGCACGACATCCGGAGGCTGCACAGCTGAGAAGGTTGTTGGCTGCAACCTTCCCCCCCATTGACGAACTGTACACTGCAAGGGCCAGGAAGCGAGCGGGCAAGATCATCTCTGACCCCTCTCACCCTGGCCACAAAATCTTTGAAGCACTTCCCTCTGGAAGGCGACTCCAGACTGTCAAAGCAGCCACAGCCAGACATAAAAACAGCTTTTTTCCCCACGAGGTGTAGTTCTACTCAATAACCAAAGTCTGTAGTCTCTTTTTGGCTCTGGTTTATTTTCACCCACATGTTTAGACCGTAATGTTGTATCCTTATTGTTTTGATGTGGTTATGCTTTATTCTTAATTGTTAACTGTATGTTTGTGTTGTCATTTGTGAGCGGAGCACCAAGGCACATTCCTTGTACATACACATACTTGGCCAATAAACTTATTCATTCATTCATTTATAGTATTGAGTCATTAAATATTGTTGAAAAGAGACAATACCAAATTTCTTCTCCTAAACTCTAGGATGATGAAATTAATTGCAGAACGTGGAAACTTTTCACATACTTGTAATCAAATTTGGAACTTTCCATTGTTCAAGTGTCCTAGGTTTCCAGTTAGCTGAAGTTCTAAATGGCATTCCTTGTGGACACGTTGTCTCTTTCATGACTCTTATACTCAATGGCCCTGGCTGATGCACAAACATGCTAAACGCATTCTTTGCCATCCTGTCCACCCACTTTGCTACCTTCAGGGAAAGGTGTACTTGGACCCCATTTGTTATTTCTGTTCTACAATACTCTCCAAGGCCTTGCCGTTTGCTGTGCAAGTCCTGCCCTGTCTTATCTTAATAGAATGCAACATTTGCACCTGTCCAAGTTAAATTCCATCTGATATTAGCTGCCTTTTTGTAGCATCGTCTCGTTAAAATCCCTTTGATGGTGGGAAGGTCAGTAACCTTGTTTCAAATGTAAAATGTTGTATTAACAGCCTGTACTAATATTCAGCTGTTCCAGTTTAAGTAAATGGACAGTCAAATTTTCCCAGTACTGCCCCAGAAAATCCTTCCACTACGTGTGGCATTGTCTGCAAAATCCTCAAAGGCACATGACCAGCAAATTTTATTGGCTTTAAATATTTGCATTAACAACGCCAGTCGTGTTGTAGCAACCTCCTCAGTTGGATTGATGGTGACAAAACCTATTTCACACATGTTATAACTAAATATGGATAAAGATAGTAAACTTTTGAATTCAATTAGTCTGTTGCAGGCTCTGTTATCTCCACCTCAAAGAGTGAGAATGTAAACATTAAACATTCTGACACCAACACAAAATACCTACCAAAAATGTGCCCTAAACCAATGAAGTGTCAATAATTAAGATTCCTGAACAAACTAGCAAAACTAAGGAGCTGATTGTGGACTTTAGAAGGGCTCAACATCAGAGGACGTACACACCACTGGAGATAAATGGGATTACTGTGGATAGGGTGCGCAGCTTTAAATACCTGGGCGTCCGCATCACAGAGGATCTGACATGGACAACACATATTACCGCATAGATTTGATTAAGTTGCGCCTTTACCACCTCAGACAGCTCAGGAAATTCAGAGTCTCTCTGAGGATCCTTCAGTGCTTCTACTCTGGGGCTGGAGAAAGCATCTTGTCCGGCAACATCGCAATCTGGTTTGGGAACAGCTCTGCCCAGGAGAGGAAGGCTCTGCGGAGAGTAGTGTGTTCGGCTGAACGCACTATGGGAACTACACTCGCCCCCCTGCAGGACCTATACATCAGGAGGTGCAGTTCCAGAGCCAGCAACATTATGGGGGACCCCTACCACCCCAGCAACAGACTTCCAGCTGCTACGGTCAGGAAAATGCCTCCGCTGTCACGCAGAGAGGATGAGATGGAGTTTCTTCCCACAGGCCATCAGGACTGTTAACTCTTATATCACCAGGGACTAATTTACTGTATAAATTTATCTTTTGTGTTGTGTCTTCTTTTAAAATTTCTATTCTGTTTGTAGTTTTAGCACAATCCGCAGGCATTGCCACTTTCATTTCACTGCACATCTTGTATGTGTATGTGACAAATAAAGTAGACTTGATTAAGCAGAACACCAGCATTTTTTACCATCAAACTGAGTTGGACAATTAAAAGACATGGTGTAATCAGAGATAAGGATTAAAGAGGGGTGAGATCAAAAAAATCATTGTGTCAAGTCAATAGACAATAGACAATGATTTTTTTGATCTCACCCCTCTGTAATATCATAAATAAGGATACAAAACAATGAGAAAAAAAGTGATTTTGCCAATGTTTTTTCATAGGAAAGCTTTGTTCGTCCATGCATTGTCAGTGATGTGTCAGACAGTACAAAGTGCATAGATTTGATTAAGTTGCTGCTGAGGTATTGCCAAAGGTATTAGTTTTCCGCCGAAACCAAGCAACTAAAAGCCCTTTAAGTGATGTTAAAGATTTGTTTGGTATTATCAACCCTGAACTGGGGGGATCTCCGCAGTCTTTCATCCCTCAGTTTCCATTTCCTACAAAGATTATCTGGTCATTTTGTCTTATTGCTTACCCCGCAAGAGCAACTAAACGCTGTTTACAAAGACCTATGGAGAAACAATAAAGCCGAGAGGTCACTAACCCAAAATATCAGAACCAGAACAGCCTTTATTGTCATCCAAAAAAACAAGTCTTTTGGACGAAATTCCATTACCCACAGTCCAACAATAAGAGCAATAAAAATCACAAACCAACACAAAACAAAAAAAAGAAACATCCATCAGTGAGTCTCCTCCAGTCACCTCCTCACTGTGATGGAAGGCCAGAATGTCTTTTCTCCTCCCCTGCCGTCTTCTCCTGCGGTCAGGCTGTTGAAGTTGACACGTCGCGGCGGTCTGGACTCCTGACATTGAAGCCTCCGCCGGACGGTGAAAGGTTCGCAGCAGGCCAACCCAAGCCCAGCGATTCGAGGCGGGCGAAGACGCTGCCGCAGCTCCCGATGTCGGCCTCCACCCAGGGGCCTGCGTGCTTCCGATATCCACGCGGCCGAAGCCTCCGGAGCCTCCGAAGGCGAGTCGCAGCCGCACTCGCAGCGCCACTACAGCCTCCGAAGGCAGCCAGCTCCGCAGATGGTAAGTCCGGTCCGCGGGCTCTGCGAACCAGAGCCCAGGTGGTCCCAGCTGGAGGCCGCCAGCTCCAGGTGTTTGGCCGATGGTAGGCCGCAGCGGGAACGGAGACACGACCCAGAAAAAAAGGTCGGCTCTCCGTTCGGAACAGACAATTTTACAGTTCCCCCCCACAAACATAGTACACAACCACAAAAAACACATCGCATCTAAACACTACAATTAAGACAAAAAAAACAACAAAAAAACACAAAAGACAAACGGACTGCAGGTGAGCCGTTAATGTTGCAGAGAAACAATATCTAAAATGTTAGTGTTAACAGTCCAAATCCATATCTCAAAGCAGTGCTTTCTTCCACAGTTTTCTCATTCACGCAATTAACTAAATTGCAGAGAGAATCGTGTTGAGTAATAGGCACAATCTGGTAAATCATACTGTAATTTTCTTTCTCGAGTGTGTTTAATTTTATAATTTGCCTTAGTAGGATTTGAACTTAATGGTACTGGTCACAATTAATATCATTTAGCTTCTTTGGAATCCTAAATTATGTTTCAAGAACAAAGTCACAGAAAAAGAACACTGGTATTTTCCAAGTTTAGTTTGATTAAATTCAACATTGAGTGTGCTGGAAAAAATTGAAATGTACTGCATCAGAAAAAGAATTAAAATGTTGCTGATGCTTATCCTTTCAATTTTAAGACCTTTTTTCATTGCCATTTATGGTGTTTAAGACTGATGGCTGCCTGAACTGGAGAATTTATTATCACAATAAATTATCACACAATCGCCTTTATTTTTTTTTAAACGGACTCAATGCATTCCTCACTCTTAAGCTCCACTATTAATCAAAGTAGAAGCTTTCCCATCTTGTCATTTGGGAATATAACTTGGACAATTTATTTAGGGAAACTAGCAATTCGGAAATAAAGAACTAAGAAACTGATGCATTTCTTAAAAATCCCACATCTTTCCAATCTCGGACACAAGATTGGCATGCAGTTGGAGGTGTTGAAGTTTTATGTGTACGTGAGGTATGAGAGCATAACTGTTTCATCCTGTTTCACTCACCTTTTCCAACTATGTATGAAGCTTTTATTATTCAAATATTTCTCCAGTTAGATTTTAAAATAATTATGGATTCTGTTGGTAACAATTTCAGAGAGGGCATTCCATGTCCTTACCACCAACAGATCAAATTCCTCCCTTCTTTCTTTGTGGTTATATTAAATTCAAGTCCTTGTATCACGGTTCTGTGGAAATACTTTTCCCCTAAATTATATTATTAAAACTTCATATTCAAAACATCCATCAGATTTTCTCTTGGCTTTCTGTTCCAATGCAGAATTCCTGCTTGTCCAGTCTCCAAGAACAATCACATATGACATTTTGATATAGTTTGACATAACAGTTCAAGGAAGAAAATACTGGGACTGTCTGCAGGATATATTGGGTAGTGAGAGAATAGTTCAATAATTGAATTATTGGCTTGGAATTATGATTCAGAGACACATGTTCGAACCCATGTCAGCTAGGAGGTTAAAAACTGAGTAAATTGCCTGCGTCAGTAATGGTGACCATGAAATTAATGGAATGTTTGGATTGTAGATGACATTTGATGGTATGAATTGAAGATAGCAACAAACATCAGTAATAAAGACATGCTGATAGATTTGGCAAATAAATGGCCGACAGAACGCTCAAAAATGTGAAATACAACATTCTAGTAAAAAAATGAGGGGAGCCAATTGAACCACAGAGATACAAGATCAGAAGTCTAGCAGTGTACGTACATCATTAGTTAAAAGTGTTGAGAAAGTGGTTAAAAAAAAGGAATCATAAAGAGAGGCATGGAGTACACAAGCAAGGAAGTCACAATCAACCATTAGAAAAAATTGGTTCAGACACAAGTACTTGTGCAATTCTGGGTGCCAAATTTCAAGAAAGTAAAGGCTTCAAACAAACTGCAGAAGAGAAAGCAAAATGAATCCATGAATAAATAATTAGGTTATGGGGATAAACTGGAGAAGGCAGGGCTGTTAATTTTGCATCAGAAGAGCGTTGCAAGGAGATTTGATGCACATATTCAAAATTAAGAGGGGTTTAGATAACGCAGACGGAGAGAAACAATTTCTCTTGGTTGACTCGTCAAAAATGAACAACCCAAAATGAAGGCTATTGGCAAAAAAACTGGTGGGGTACTGATCCAGTTATAGGGTTCAAAATGGAGCTGGATCAGTATCTGAATGGGGAGGATATGCGGGACCTTGGGACTGCTGAGGATGGACCTAGATGAATTGCTCTTTCAATGAGCTGATGCTGATTCAATGTGCTGAATGGGTTCCACTAACCTGCACATCTTTTAGATGTGAGCGGAAATCAAAGCATCCAGGAAAAATCTATGCAATTACAGGGAGAACATGCAAACTCCACACAGACAGCATCCAAAGTCAAGATCTAACCTTGGGTTACTGGAGCCGTTAAGATACCTGCACTAACTGAGCACCACCGTGCCAATCCCATGGACCAGCAGTGTCTACACAAATCACTGAAAGTAGACTTGCAGATCCAGCAAGGAAATAAGGAGGGAACCAGTATGTGGGATTTCAATGCAAGATTTGAGTACATGATAAACACAATAATATAGAAGAACATAAAAAAGGTAGCAGGCCATTTGGCCCTTCAAACTTGATATACTATCCATAGAGATCATGACAAATGATTTACATCAGCCATTTTCCTGCCTTATCCCCATAGTCCTTGAATGATGTCCAGAAATCTATCAATCTATGTTTTCTATTGCAAAATGGGCTTTCACATGAAATTGCCAAAGATTCACTATATGCAGAAAACACAAAGAGATTCCCATCTTATTATTAAATTGTTTGTCCCTTATTACGATCCTCTGGGTCTTGACTTTTCAGCAGAAGATATCCTTGGTATTCAGCCCCAGAAGGCTTTTAAATTCCATTGAGATCTTCCATTCTTCTCAAATCTAGAGAAAGGCCCAGTCAATTCCATTTCTCCTATTATCCCTGGAATCGATCCAGTCAATCTTCATTGCAATCTCTTCGTGGAAAGTATATCCTTTAATCAGAGAAACCATACCTATCCATAATGCTCATTCAGTCAAACCACAGACTTATGTAACCATGTGGGCCTTATGTAAAAGTTCAATTTCTTTCTGCAATCCTCTCATAATAAAGACCAACATTCCATTTGCATTGAATCATTTGCTGTGTTTGCATGCTTTAAAAAAATTCTTGTTCTTTTTGTTCAACATTCAATTCTCAATCTATGTCGGTATATAACCCCAATTACTCTGACCGTGTTGACCAGTCTCAAATGTGGTCCTTATCAACTGCATTCCAAAAATCTGAAAACACCATGTCCTCTGCTTCCCACGTTACATTCTTTGAGAACACCAGTAAATTGGTCAAATAAGATTTGCACTTCTATAAGTCCACGAATCAGTCCATCCATGCTCAAAACTATCATTCTTCAAGTTCTTTTAGCACATGTTTCATTACATTTTCACACCGGCTGATCTTAGGCAAACTGGTTTACATTTTCCTGTTTATCTTCTCCCTCTTAAAAAAAATATGGGGTCATCTGCCCCTCTCCTTCCTTGTCAGCATTTCACAGAAACCATTCGCTTCGCAACTCCTGGTCCACTCCTCTGTTCCCCCAAACACTCCCTCTTATGGCACTTGGCAACACTTTTTTCATCTCCTGTTCCCACTGTCCAGACACCCAAACAGTCTTTCTAGGTAAAGCAGTGATTCAGTTACACTTCATCCAATCTAGTGTGCCACATGCAGTGTTCACAACGTGGTGTCCTCCACAGTGGAGAAAATAGATACAGATCGGGTGACTGTTCTGCAAAGTACCCGCATTTACTCTGTAGGGGTAGCCCTAGGCTTGCTGTTGCCTTGGCACTTAAATTCCCCACCACGCTCCCACTGCAACCTATTGGTCTGTGGCCTCCTTTGTGATGTTGCCTTTTTAAAAAAACTTTCTTCTTCCTCTGAAAGCGGAGGAAGTGCCTGGTCATCTGCAGTTTAAAAAAAAATCTTAACCTTATACAGGTACATGTCCTCCCACTTTTATTTTGCAATTCCTTCATTCTTTTGTTTTAGCTCCTTTATCTATGTTCTGACTTCTTAACTGCTCCTTTCCACTCATTGACCATGTTTACAGCAATTCCCAATGGTTGTTCAGGTTTTACCCTAAAGACCTCCTACTTCTCCCATCCTTCCTCCAACTGAACCAATGTTTTTATCTTTCCCACTTTTTATGAAAGATCAACGATCTAAGATGTTCAATGTTTCTTTTCCCCAGATATCATATCATATATATATATACAGCCGGAAACAGGCCTTCTCGGCCCACCAAGTCAATAGACAATAGACAATAGGTGCAGGAGTAGGCCATTCAGCCCTTCGAGCCAGCACCGCCATTCAATGCGATCATGGCTGATCACTCTCAATCAGTACCCCGTTCCTGCCTTCTCCCCATACCCCCTCACTCCGCTATCCTTAAGAGCTCTATCCAGCTCTCTCTTGAAAGCATCCAACGAACTGGCCTCCACTGCCTTCTGAGGCAGAGAATTCCACACCTTCACCACTCTCTGACTGAAAAAGTTCTTCCTCATCTCCGTTCTAAATGGCCTACCCCTTATTCTTAAACTGTGGCCCCTTGTTCTGGACTCCCCCAACATTGGGAACATGTTTCCTGCCTCTAATGTGTCCAATCCCCTAATTATCTTATATGTTTCAATAAGATCCCCCCTCATCCTTCTAAATTCCAGTTTATACAAGCCCAATCGCTCCAGCCTTTCAACATACGACAGTCCCGCCATTCCGGGAATTAACCTAGTGAACCTACGCTGCACGCCCTCCATAGCAAGAATATCCTTCCTCAAATTTGGAGACCAAAACTGCACACAGTACTCCAGGTGCGGTCTCACCAGGGCCCGGTACAACTGTAGAAGGACCTCTTTGCTCCTATACTCAACTCCTCTTGTTACGAAGGCCAACATTCCATTGGCTTTCTTCACTGCCTGCTGTACCTGCATGCTTCCTTTCATTGACTGATGCACTAGGACACCCAGATCTCGTTGAACTCCCCCTCCTCCTAACTTGACACCATTCAGATAATAATCTGCCTTTCTATTCTTACTTCCAAAGTGAATAACCTCACACTTATCTACATTAAACTGCATCTGCCATGTATCCGCCCACTCACACAACCTGTCCAAGTCACCCTGCAGCCTTATTGCATCTTCCTCACAATTCACACTACCCCCCAGCTTAGTATCATCTGCAAATTTGCTAATGGTACTTTTAATCCCTTCGTCTAAGTCATTAATGTATATCGTAAATAGCTGGGGTCTATGTCCGTGCCGCCCAGCGATCCCCGTACATTAACACTATCCTACACCCACTAGGGACAATTTTTACATTTACCCAGCCAATTAACCTACATACCTGTACGTCTTTGGAGTGTGGGAGGAAACCGAAGATCTCGGAGAAAACCCACGCAGGTCACGGGGAGAATGGCCGTTTCGGTTTTCATTTTAAATTTCCAACATCTGCAGTTTAAAAAAAAATCTTAACCTTATACAGGTACATGGATAGGAACGTTTCAGAGGGATATGGGCCTAACGCAGGCGAGAGGACTACCGTACACACAGCATCTTGGGCAAGTTGTACCAAAGGACTTGTTTCTGTGTTATATGACTCTATGACTAATCTACACATTATGTCACTCTATAATTTACTTGTTGCCTTGCACAACCTGCTTTGAAGTTCTAATGTGATAATTTACATGACCTTTGTATGGAATAAATACTTCAACAACCTCTTATGTTACATTGATTGAGAAAAATATACAACTTCAATCTGAACAACCAACCCTATACAACTAATGTTTTTGGTCCAGCTTCATATCACTAAATGGGCATGGAGTGCAATGGGCTGTAGCAGTGATTTCAGTGTATAGACATATTTACTTGCACTTAGTTCATGATCCTGTCAATAAAAAACCTTGGCCAATTGCCCAGGTCAGTATGATGTCAACCACTTAAGCACATTTGAGCAAAGAGCTATATTTAAGACACAAGCTTACCAATCTCATCTACTTGGATTAATTGCAACATATTAAAACAACACTTAAAACAAAGCTGGACCACAAAGCAAAATACATTAATGCTTCAATGAAGATGGAAAAAATTATCAAGAATCTTTGATGGATGTTCCTGATATAAGACACCCCCTTCTCCCACTTTACAGAGGGGATTGCATTACCGAGGGAGGGAGTTGGTTTTCTAGAAAATGGGCTTCTTCTCAATTTTCCGTAACACATTGCTGACTCATTCAGCATGCATCAAGAAAAGCCAGTTGAAGAGAATATACTTTGCTGATTTATTTATTTCCCCACCCCAAACCTCTCCTCCCACCCCAAACCTCTCCTCCCACCCCAAAACCCTCCTCTCAGATAAATCCAGTGCATTTTATTCCCCGTCTTAAGTTTTTAGGACTGGCTTGTGAAGTCTGAACAGCCGTAACATAAGAGTCGCATTCAGAAAAGGATGTTAGCTAATTAATTGAAGATAGGTTTTATGGCTTCTTGCATTTGCAGATTATAAATAAGACAAAATAGGTGCTCCATGTATATTAAAGACATTCATTTCAATTTTGAGAATGATCTCACACGGTTTAACACCACTTCAGCAGAGTAAATCAGGAGAACAATTGCAAATCTTTAACATTGATGTTTAGACATTAAAATGTCCACAATGAGTGGGCAATCTCAGAGTCCAGCTTCTTCTTTTCCAACATATGGTGTCCAGAATCAGTTCAAGTAAATTGCTAAAATAAATGCAAATAATCGCATCAAAGCTAAGCCAATAAAATACATTAATGTTCCAATCTTCAATTCACTCCAGAAAATATAAATGACAGGAAAATTAATCAAATATTTTATCAGATGCTAAGAAAAGATTGGAACATAGCAAAACATTAGGGTCAAATCAAATAAATGATCAAAAACATACATATTAAAAATCCATTGCAATTTCGTTTTTTTCCTGAGGGAATTTCAAACCACTTCTCTGGTTAAGGAATTGGATAACAGACCCAATACAACAAATGCAAGGTGACTATGGCATATCTTTTTTAAATGTCCCTAGTTCATAAATACTTCAGGTTTATGACAATCAAATTTCTTTGATTTTGTTGAAGAAACCCCCAGAGCAATGCAACCTTGACAAAAATGTTGGGATTGTCATGGTAAACTACATACACACTCAATGCCCAAAGGTAATGCACAATGATGCCCAACACTGAAAATTTGGCATCATTACCACTGACAAATCAAAACCATGAGTAAGGGTGCAGTTCGACTCTCCTCGATCTCAGTGTTGATATTGGACTTTGTCTCTGGAACTGTTGCACTATAATGCTGAGAACTATATTCTGCACTCTTATCTTCTTCTTTGCTCCACCTATTGTATTTTAATTTGACTTGAGAGTCAAGAGTGTTTTATTGTCACGTGTCCCAGGTAGAACAATGAAATTCTTACTTGCTGCACCACAACAGAATATGTAAACATAGTACACTGTAAACAATATGATAAACGAGAGAAAAAAAAAAAGTTCAGTGTGTAGAAATACACACACATAAATATAAATATACTAGACAACCCGTGGACCCATTGGGTCCAAACCTCTCCTGCATTGGTCCAGCACCCTCCCCTCCCGCACTCTAAAAGCACGCAGCAAGACCCCAGGGCATATCAGAGGCTGTGGCGGCCGGTGAGTCTCCCCCGGGGCCGGGGGCGGGCGAGGAAAGGAGGGGGAGACACTCACGCCGGCCGGCCATTGTGACAACCGCGCTGCACTGTGGGAGGAAGGTCTAGACGGCCCATGGAACATTTGCCCCCGGGCGGTCAGCAGGAGAGCGGCCGCAAGGGGCTGCCACATGTCCGTCCTGCCAGCGGCCATCTTCTTTGACCTTAGCGCTGCCCCACGGGAGGAAGATCAGGGGCGGGACACGCCGGTCCTCCCGGCTCTGCTGCGCAGTTGCGCCGCCGTCGGCAAGTGGGAGCGCAATTATTAAAGTTTATAAAGTGAATTCCTTTTAAAATTTAACAAAACCTGATACAGCACACCGCAGGTGAATGGTAAGGTGGGCCGAAAATTGTTGCGCTTTCGTATACCATTGGGGGGGGGGGGAGTTGTGTGTGTGTGTGTGTGTGTGTGTGTGTGTGTGTGTGTGTGTGTGTGCGTGCGTGCATACACGCAGACACACACATACATATATATACATATACATATACATATATATACATACATCTCCATTAACAACTGTAAATCCCCCACCGCTCCCCTCCCCCAAGGTGTCCCCCAAGGCTCAGTCCTTGGCCCCCTCCTCTTCATCCTCTACCTGTTCCCCCTTGGTCAATTAATCCGCCGTCATGGTCTCAACTTCCACTGTTTCGCCGATGATATCCAGCTCCTCATCTCCACCAAGTCAATCTCCCCCACCACACACTCTACACTGACAAACTGCATCACTGAAATAAGATCTTGGCTTCAATCAAATTTCCTCAAACTCAATTGCAACAAATCTGAAATCATCATCATTGGTCCAAAAACGCTCACCAAATCCACCCAAAACTTCATCCTCAACATTGATGGTCTCCCAGTATCCACCTCACCTCACATCCGGAATCTTGGAATCATCTTTGATCAAACCCTCTCCTTCGACAAACACATCAAACACATCACAAAGACAGCCTTCTTCCACCTCAAAAACATTGCCCGTCTCCGTCCATCCCTCTCCTCCACAGCTGCAGAAACCCTCATCCACGCCTTCATCACCTCCCGTCTGGACTACTGCAACAGCCTCCTCTATGGCGCACCCTCAAAAATCATCAGTAAACTTCAATACATTCAAAACTCCGCTGCCCGTCTACTCACCCACACCCCGATCCGTGACCATATCACCCCCGTCCTTTATAAACTCCACTGGCTCCCCATCCCCCAGAGAATCCAGTACAAAATCCTCCTCATAACCTACAAAGCCCTCCATAACCTGGCCCCATCCAACCTGACCGACCTCCTCCACAGGCACACTCCCACCTGCACCCTCCGCTCTGCTGCTGCCAATCTCCTATTCCCCCACATCCGGACCAAACTCAGATCCTGGGGGGACAGGGCTTTCTCCATCGCTGCTCCCACCCTATGGAACTCACTACCCCAAACCGTTAGAGACTCCTCCACACTCACCACATTCAAAACATCGCTGAAGTCTCACCTGTTCAGTACTGCCTTCAACCACTGAAGGTCACCTCACCTTCTGTCTCCTTTCTCTGTTCGTTTATTTATTTACTTATTTATCTATTTATTCATTTCCCTATGTTCTCTAAATCTCTGTAAAGCGTCTTTGAGTATATGAAAAGCGCTATATAAATAAAATACATTATTATTATTATTATTATATATATATACATATACATATACATATACACACACATACATATCTATCTATCCTTTTTATTACTAAAACTCTCATCTTGTTTGTTAGGGTTGTTTGTGCCATATTTTTGTGCCCCCTTCACACGATAGCGTAACAATTTTAGGCCCACCTTACTCACCATTGTCCTGGGGTGTGCAGTACCCAAGTTTCATTCAAATTGGTCTTATGTTTTTTAAGCTATAGACATTTTAAAGTTTAAAAATTACCTTTTCAACTTACCCTGGCCAGCTTCAGCGTTCGACGTCACAATGGGACCCGGCTGAGTGACGGGAGTGGCGACAAATGAGGGAGGGTGGGGCCCCATGATGGGCATCGGGGGCAGTACCCACCAGAGTGACAGGAGTGGCGCCCAATGGGGGGGGGGGGGGGGGGGGGGGGAGGCTGCTGAGCCGATGATTACTAACTTTAATAAATGCCGCAACCACCATCCCCCTCCCCTCCAGGACGACCGGCGCCCATCCCGACGCACCACGTGCCTGACGTTCATCCCGTGGTTTAGCACAGCGGCAGAGGGTCCAACAAGATGGCCGTTGAGGCCGTTCGCCGCCGAGCCGCAGGAGGCTTCGGGTCCACGGTTCGCTCTCGCTGCAGCGCTGGCCGCACGGGGCTGAGGTGAGTGGTTCCTATGTGTATATATATATATATGTGTGTGTGTATGTGCATATATACACATACACACACACATATATACACAGTCCGTTTGTCTTTTGTGTTTTTTGTTGTTTTTGTCTGAATTGTAGTTTTAACATGGTGTAGTGTTTGTATGTTGTGGGGGTGGGGATGGGAGGGAACGGGAACTGTAAAATTCTCTCTCCCGAACGGAGACGCGACCTTTGTTTCTGTGTCATGTCTCCGTTCCCGCTGCGGCCTACCACCGGCCATGCACCTGGGACCACCTGGGGCTCTGGTTCGCAGAGCCCGCGGCCCGGACTCACCACCTGCGGCGCTGGCTGCCTTCAGATGCTGCGGGAGCGGCTGCGACTCGTCTCCGAAGGCTTCGCCGTGGGCCGCGTGGACGTCGGAAGCCCGCAGGCCCCTGGGTGGTGGCCGACATCGGGACCTCCGGCAGCGGCAGCGTCTTCGCCCACCCCGAATCGCGGGGCTGGGGTCAGCCCGCTGCGGACCTTTCACCGTCCAGCGCGGCCTGAAATAGGCCGCGTTCTCCGTCCGGCGGGGACTTCAATGTCGGGAGCCCCGACCGCCCCGACGTGGCAACTCCAACAGCCTGACCACGGGAGAAGACGGCAGGGAAGAGAGAAAGACATTCTGGCCTTCCATCACAGTGAGGAGGGACTGGAGGAGACTCACTGTGATGGATGTTTCTTTTTGTTTGGTGTTAGTTTATGATTGTATGTGTTATTGCATTTTTATTGATTATTCTTATTGGTCTTATTGTTGAACTGCGGGTAATGTTTCATTTCACTACACATTTATGTGTATGTGACAAATAAACGACTATTGACATATATATATATATATATGTCGTGTACCGTTTTGACTGTATTTCGGGAACAGATAAACAACCAATCAAACAAGTGAGAGTTTTAGACAATAGACAATAGACAATAGGTGCAGGAGTAGGCCATTCAGCCCTTCGAGCCAGCACCGCCATTCAATGCGATCATGGCTGATCACTCTCAATCAGTACCCCGTTCCTGCCTTCTCCCCATACCCCCTCACTCCGCTATCCTTAAGAGCTCTATCCAGCTCTCTCTTGAAAGCATCCAACGAACTGGCCTCCACTGCCTTCTGAGGCAGAGAATTCCACACCTTCACCACTCTCTGACTGAAAAAGTTCTTCCTCATCTCCGTTCTAAATGGCCTACCCCTTATTCTTAAACTGTGGCCCCTTGTTCTGGACTCCCCCAACATTTTAGGAAATGGTAAACTGATGAACGCAGCGGCAGAAAAGCGGGCATGCAGAAAAGAGCGCAGCAACTTCAACAGACCAGAGTCCACACACAAATTTGACCTTTGCGACAGACAGTCACTCCCGCATTGGTCTCTTTAGCCACAAGCAACGCTGCTCCAGCCGAGGTGTGGAGCAAGCAGCCAACTAGGATGCATCACCCATGGTCAGCCATGACCGAGGGGGCCTAATAAGAACACACATATATATATATATATATATACACATTTATAAATATATATATATAATCCACCCTCTCACAACCAATGCCAATCTGTGCCATCCATTCTTTCATGGTTTCCATCCTATCATGCTTTCTCCTGGTTCTCTCAACTTTCCCATTTCACTGCAAATGAAATTGTGCTTATTTTTTTAATGTATCTAGCACTGAAGCAAGATCATAGACACTTGATTAGTCTTTCCACAGTTGCTCTCTGACCTGCTGAGCATGTCCAGCATGTTTTGAATTTTTATTAATTTCAGATTTACAACTTTTTTCAAATTACCCAAGTTAGGCCCCATCTGTGGAACAAAACAAATTTCACGTTTCAGATTGATGACTTTACATCACTTCCCTAAAGCATTTTTCTCTCCATCTTTTCAATAATATCTAACCAGTTGCTTTGGAGATAATGCGATTACACCAAATTAAACGTCAACCACAGGTTTAATTATCCTAAGCCAGGTTGCGCTCTTGAATCTACATTGAATGAAATATGGAATAGTTGAGCAAATAAGGACCAATAACATGTTATCTTGGCTTTTAAGATTACTTATTACTGTAATCAGAAATACAAGTGTGGAGATTTTTAAAACCAAGTAAAGTAGAACACCTGTTTTCCCTCAAAACAAACATCTGAAGCATTGAAATTTAAATTTGTCTTTCTGCTGACTGGATAGCACGCAACAAAAGTTTGTTACTGTACCTACGGTACACGTGAAAATAAAGTAAACTAAATCTTTTTAGGTGCAAATCTAGATTTGTCATCCAAAGTGATGAAGCACAAAAAGTGAAGCTATTATTCTCACTACCGTACCATATGGCACCAGATTGCTTGTGAACACAAACTGAAAGATTATGTTTGTTTGATACCGATAGGAACAAAGTGACATGTTTATGCGAACCTTCATTCGGGGTATGGTGGAGATTCTGATAGCATTAGAGACGATGAGATTGAAGCTCAAGCATTTTGTATTGGCTGAATCACAAGATAAAGTTATCTTTCAGATCAACACACTGTGGAACAAATTTCAAGGCAAGGCTAAGGTGTTCCAAATTCATTGAGGACCCTTAATTTTAACAAATACAATCATATTGTGGCGGTAGCCGGGGATTCGGCCACTCCCTGGAACATCCTCCTCGGCACGGGTTGGACAGGGCTGGGGAAGGGACTAGTGCTCGGGGGTTTGCCTGAAGGGGCCAGAGAGATAACTCGTGCTTGAGACTGAAGAGAGTGTGGATATTCTGTTGCTGCATTAAATTACTGTTTATGCCTACCTGGCGTCTTGCCTGATTCCTACTGTGTCCAGACCCCTACACTGGGTGACCGCCGCCCGTCGGTACTGCTGGGTGATATGCTGGCCCTGATGGGCGACCACGAGCCCTGCTTTTTATTTAAACATGCTTACCTGCAGCAGCTGCCGTCCGAACTCCGCCAGCAGCTCACCAACGACCCGTTCAGCGACATGCAGGCGGTGGGCGAGCGCGCTGATGAACTGTGGATGGCACGTCAGCTGGCCCTTGATGCGCTGGACGTTCCTCCGATGTCCGACGACGATCCACATGTCGGTGCCTCGATCGATCGCGTCTCCACAGCTCCTCGACGCCCTTCGCGGTGGGACCCGGCTGCAATGGCGCACCCCGTCGGCAGCGCGTCTTTTCCGCGCAGCCTGCCGTTAGTTCCTCTGCACGCCACCAGAGGTCGCTGGTGGTCGGATCAGCCCGCACAGCCGCCCGTTTCCACAGACGCCAGCAGAGGGGGCTGGTGCTACTTTCACCGCCGCTGGGGACCTTCACCCCGTCAATCCCGACAGCCCTGCTCATTCCCGGGAAATGCAGGGGCCGGCCGTCAGTGATTGCTTCAGCGGCCGGCCAGATTCATCGCGTTTTTGCGTGGGAACGAGGCACCGGGGCTCGTTTCCTTGTGGACACAGGGGCTGAGGTGAGCGTTCTTCACCTTCGAATGATGACATCCATTATGGTAAACACGGCCCCCTCCTTGCCGCGGCAAACGGGACACCAATCCGCTCATATGGGGTGCGCACACTCTCCCTCAACTTCGGAGAGGGCCGCTTCTCCTGGCCATTCGTCATTGCAGTTGTGTCCCAGCCATTGCGCGAACTTTCTACGGGCACATTCCCTGCTTGTGGACGTCAAGCGGCAGCGTTTAGTGCATTCCGTCACTTTGCAGCCTGTTTCCCTCCGCGTGGGCGACCCGGTCATGCTGCCTGATGGGCCCCTGTCGTCCGTGGACGCTACGTTCTCGCGCATTCTGGCCGAGGTCCCCGAAATACTCGACCCCCAGCACGGGGTGGAGCATCACATAGCCAAATGCCGTTTCGGGGTGATGTCCATCACTTTCCTGGGCCACCAGGTGACTCCACAAGGGGCACTGCCGCTCCCGGACAAGGTGGACGCGGTGCGCCAGTTTCCACGCCCGACCACTGTGAGGGGCCTCCAGGGGTTTGTTGGGATGGTGGCTTTTTACCACCGATTTGTGCCGTCTGCGGCCCAGATCGTGCGCCCGCTGTTCCACCTCATGGCGGGCAAGTGCAAGGTGGTCAAATGGACTGACGATGCGGTGGCGGCGTTCCAACACGCCAAGGAAGCCCTGGCTATGGCCACGATGCTCGTGCACCCACGGGCGAATGCACCAACCAGCCTAACGGTCGACGCTTCGGATGTGGCGGTTGGGGCAGTGCTAGAACAGCAGATTGCTGGGTGTTGGAAACCTCTCGCTTTCTTCAGCAGGCACCTCAATGGCGCACAGCGGAACTACAGTGCCTTTGACCGCGAGCTCCTCGCCCTTTTCCTCGCCCTTTTCCTCGCAGACCGCCACTTCCGTTACTTCCTCGAGGGGCAAACCTTCACCGCGTACACTGACCACAAGCCCCTCCACCTTTGCGTTCGCCAAGGTGTCCGACCCGTGGTCAGCTCGCCAGCAGCGGCAGTTAGCTTTCGTCTCGGAGTATACTACCTCCATCCGTTTCATCGGGGGCGAAGACAACAGAGTGGCCGATGCCTTGTCTCAACCCACGGTACACGCCGTCCTGCAAGTGGCCGATGGCATCGACTACTCAGCCCTGGCGGCCGCCCAGTTGACAGACGATGAGATGTCCGCTTATTGTACCGCCGTTTTGGGCCTGCAGTTGGAGGATGTTCCCTGTGGCACTGGGGGCACAACGCTGCTGTACAATGTATCCACCGGGCAGCCGCGCTCCACCGTCCCCGTTGCCTGACGGCGCAGAGTGTTCGATGTGCTCCACGGACTGGCCCACCCTTCCATTCGGGCATCGACGGCTTCCCGTTTCGTGTGGCACGGGTTACGTAAACAGGTTGGGCATTGGGCGCGCACCTGCATCCCGTGCCAAACTGCCAAAGTACAGCGGCATGTGCGAGCACCGCTCCAGGAGTTCATCGTCCATCGCCAGTGGTTCGACCACATCCACGTGGACATCGTGGGGCCGCTGCCGCCTTCTCGGGCCTTCACCCACCTCCTGACCGTGGTCAACCGTTTCATGTGGTGGCCGGAAGCAGTTTCACTGCCAGACACTTCTGCCGCTACTTGTGCCCGTGCGTTGGCGGCACACTGGATTGCCAGATTTGGAGTGTCGCTCAACATTACGTCCGACCGGGGGTCGCAATTCACCTCCGAACTGTGGTCGGTCATGGCTCACCTACTTGGAGTTAACCTGCACCGCACAACGGCGTACCATCCGCAGGCGAACGGCCTGGTGGAGCGCTTCCACCGCCAGGTCAAGGCTGCCCTGAAGGCCCGGCTCATTGACCCGGACTGGGTCGATGCGTTGCCGTGGGTTTTACTGGGCATCTGCACTGCGCCCAAAGAGGACTTGGCCATCTCCTCGGCTGAATTGGTGTACGGGGCCCCGCTGACAGTGCCCGGTGAGTTTATTCCATCATCCCAGGGTCAGGCGGAACAACCATCGGCCGCCCTGCAACGCCTTCGGGAGACGGTGGGCAAGCTTGCACCGGTGCCGACGTCTCGCCACGGTTCGGCCGCACGTCCCTTCCACTCTGCAGGACTGTCCGTTTGTTTTCCTTCGCCGGGATGCACACCGGACATCCCTTCAGCGTCCGTATGAAGGACCATTCAAGGTGCTCGAGCATGGCTCTGCCACCTTCGTTTTGAACATGGGGGGTCGTCCTGAGACGGTTTCCATTGCGCAGCTGAAGCCGGCGCTCGTGGACATTAGCCAGCCGGTCCAACTGGCGCGGCCTCACCCTCGAGGTCGTCCTGCGTCCCGGCCCTTACCCCCAGCGTCCCCGCAGCTTTCTTCGCCTGGCAGTGTGGTTCCGGTTCCTGCGACCGCCGTGGTGCACACACGGGCTGGTCGTTTCATACATCCCCCTGTCCGTTTCGTGCCTCCGGTTCTTGGGGGGTGGGTCATGTGGCGGTACCCGGGGATTAGGCCACTCCCTGGATCATCCCCGTCAGCACAGGTTGGACAGGGCTGGAGAAGGGACTAGTGCTAGGGGGTTTGCCTGAAGGGGCTAGAGAGATAACTCGTGCTTGAGACTGAAGAGAATGTGGATGTTCTGTTGCTGCATTAAATTACTGTTAATGCCTACCTGGTATCTTGCCTGATTCCTACTGCGTCCAGACCCACTACAATATCAACAAAAGGAAGGAAATATTAGTCGACCATAACAATCACAAGGCAAACTTTAATTCCGTGCTGCAATTGCATCCAACTAAGTCAAGGCCTTTGGAGTAGAAGCAGAAAAGAGTTGCTGGAATAGCATCAGGGAAAGAGCATCACAATTATTTGGGAAACAGGCAGTGACTGGAGACATACATCATGGATCCTTGGGATAGCCAATGGATTTGGATGGAGCGAAAATAGGAACAATGATGTTGGTGACAGACTTGACGTCGGAAGGTTTGGAGACGAGGAAGAGAGGATGAGTGCTGCACCAATGAAATGTTATTCATCTTCAATTTAAATGTTCAAACAATGACAATCAAAAGATTTTGCAGTCATTCCATATATTCTTTTATTTTATCCCATTATATCATTTGCAGGGTCAGAAGAGGTGACCCGTGATACAGCCTTTAAGGTAACTTACATTTTCCCTTACAGAATTAATACATCATTGCCCAAAAGGTAGAGATATGTAATAAAATTCGCTCTCACTGAATTAATGCGTAAAAAACACCAGAAAATATCACAAGAGCTGATCCATCGTTGACATGTAACAATGATCATTATATATCAACTAAACAAAGTGTTCCTATTTCCATGACAGGCTGGAGCAAAAAGAAGTTCGACTGACGTAAAGCAGAAATAAAAATCAATCCACAAAGTGTGATGTATCCTTTTCTTTGAATTTGTATACACAAGCTTTCAATCATGGCTCAACTGTCATATTAGTTTTAATAAAAACCCCTGTACACCTCAGAATGGAAATCTATCACACATTTATTTCACAATCTAAGAGTTCTGCTTATTTTTATTGAAGATCCCTGTGCTAATCACTGACCTGAGACATAAGGCAACAGCAGGCAGATTTGCTGAAGGTAGCAAATAGAAATACAAAATATCTCCAGGGATGGACAAGACATTGCACAAGTGATTACGACATTGGTAATCTACTTAAGGAAGAATGACGTTAAGCTACAACATGTTTCATGGCATTTTAAAATCTCATTTGCAAAAGCCACACATATTATTAGACCGAGAGTCAACAGCCACAAAACTGAAGAAAAATAACTTAGAAATACAGAACAACTAACCAAAAGGTTTTGTTTTTTTTAGCTATAGCAACGTTCATTGAGTATCCGTCCATTTTAAGCTACCAAAACTGAAATATAATACATTCCCAACTCTCCGGATGTTAATTTATTTATTCATGTATTTTTTTTTCAATAAATTACTTAGATATTCATTTTGAAAGAGCATTTTAAATGAAAAAAAATCAAATTTCTGTTGCAAATACAATATCTTCAAAGGTTACCTGAGGCAACTTTGTGAATCCCACTGAAATTTTACCGTAAATTAACCAAAATGTTTTCTTCAATAAGTAAAGGGAGAAACATCATGGACTTACACATTGATGAACTCTTTTTGAAATTCAGTTAAGCTTTTCAAAAATTTGAACATCATTAATTGCTTTGTTATTGAGAGTTTGAAACACTCTTAATCCTCTTTTCCCCATTAACACAATTGTTTTTATAACTATTTTCTCTAATGTAAAGTTTTTTGGAAATGATTATAGCAGAACTACCAGTATAGAGCAAACAGGTCCACGGTTTAACATTTCTTTCACAACATAATACAGCCAACAGCGTATTATGTTGTGAAAGAAATGTTAAACCGTGGACCTGTTTGCTGCCTCGGGTAGATATAAAATATCTATGGCTTTAGTGTAGATGGGGAAAAAATGTGGGCATATTAGACTGAAGGGTCCATTTCTCAGTATAAGGGTATGACCATTTTGTAGGGCAAGAGCAACTGAGTACTGAGCTATTGTTGACTCAGCCAACGTCACAAGCCAAAGACCTGATTGTTAACTCATCGCTGTTAAAGGAGCTGGTTATGTTTGGTGCATCAACCGTGGCGGTATTTAAATCTGCCTGAGAATTACCCCAAAAAGACAAAATGCTAGAGTAACTCAGCGGATCAGGCAGCATCCCTGGAGAACTTGGATAGGTGATATTTCTGGTAAGGACCCTTCTTCAGACTGAAGAATGGCCATAGATTTTTTTTATAGTCAAGCTTCTGGAGTTGGACTTAAACCTATGACTCAAATTTTTCAACAGATGTTTCCAGATATCTGCCTTTTTGGACAGTCCTTGCATGTGTTTCCACACAGGTGGAAACAAAATATTTGATGTCTACATTCTTCTACTCTTAACAAGGCATTTCTTTCATTATTTTGCATTGAATGGGTATTAAACGAGAAAGGCGATGTTTTAAAAAATCCTCTCAAGAACAAATTCTATACTATGATTAACCTAAAGCATACTGTACAGAAAATAACATATTGCCTAGCTATGCCTTATTCCTTTCATCAATTTATGAATTCATCGCAAAAAGAGGAAGTTAAAAACTTAACCAACTGGATTAAGTTCCAAAATTAATAATTTTAGGATTATCAGAACACATTACAAACTTTACATTAAGTCAGAGACGCTTTCTTGACTATAGTTTAATAACTGCGAAAAAATTAATACTTAAATTTTGGAAAAAAACAGTAACCCCCACAACTAAAATGTGGATTACCGAAATGACCGAGACCTTGCATTTGGAAAAAATAAGGTTTGCCTTAATTGACAAACCAGATCTATTTTTTAAAATATGGTCTCCATTTATTGAATTTTTAAAAAAGTAAATGGGTTTGTCACAAAACTAAAATTTAAAACTAAAGTTAAAACTTGAGTTTAGGGTTGGATGTACAACTATACTCACTAACTCCCGGATCTATCCCCATAATCTTTATGTTTGTAATTCTCTTTTTTCTTTGCTTTCTCTCTATTAGTTTATAGTCTTTTTTTTTCAGACTCTTTTCATCTTTATTTTTTCTTTAAAATTTTAAAATTGAAGCTATGTAAGAACTCTATAACCAGTTTGTCATTTATTATTATTTGTACATATGCTTTAAAAAACTTAACACAAATGGAATTTATTGTCCTGTGTATGCCAGAAGAGCATTGAATCCATTCACAATATCAAAGCTAATCCTTCATCCTGTGGGATCACTACCTAAATCTAGCTAGAAAAAAAAAGTCAGATTAAAAGCAAGAGATTTATGGCAGCAAACATAAGGTTGCAAGCTGTGGAATTCCCCAAGAGCAAGTGATTGAGACAGACACTTAAATCAACATGTAAGAATGAGACATGACAGAGTTAAAGGATTAAAATGTGAAAAAGCAAACAAATGGGATTAGAAGTACTGTGCATATGGAGAATAAAGCAATGTTAATAACTTAGGCTCGTGCTGCAGTATTGCGCAACTCAAATTAATCTGTCATGTAACAGATCTGTGCGTTTATTGTGACAAAAGGGTACAAGTGTAATTTACAGTGTAAACTAACACTTGACTTTAATTAAATTCAGTTAATAACTCAGACCTTCACATGAAATTTAGGGAAAAAAGATGTAGCAGCAATTTATATTTTTAAAGCAACTTTCTACACCTGAATGACTATCTTTGATATCTGAGGGCGAGGAGGCGGAAGATGAGTTGGGACTGGATGTGCAGGAAATGGAGCAAACGGATACAAGTACCCCATCAACCTGGGGGGAGAGGAGGAGAACCACATTTCCTGACAGAGGAGGACATTTCATAAGTCCAAGAGTGGAAAACCTCATATTGTGAGCAGATATGATATGGTTTACATTAAATATAGACACAAAATGCTGGAGTAACTCAGCGGGTCAGGCAGCATCTCTGGAGAAAAGGAGTAGGTGACTTTTCTGGTCAGGATCTTTCTTCAGACTGAATAGTGTGTTGTCGGAGTTGGAGATAGAGATTCTGAAAAGTGTTAGAAATAGTCTGGTGAATTTGTCGGCAGGGTAGAAGTTTGTCTGTCTGTACGGAGTTTGTACGTTCTCCCCGTGACCTGCGTGGGTTTTCTCCGAGATCTTCGGTTTCCACCCACACTCCAAAGACGTACAGGTATGTAGGTTAATTGACTGGGTAAATGTAAAAATTGCCCCTAGTGTGTGTAGGATAGTGTTAATGTGCGGGGATCGGTGGGTGGCGCGGAATCGGTGGGCCTAAATAAATAAAAGTTGCTGGCAACGGTAGATGTTTCCAGATATGTTTTTTTCAGTGGGAGATAATACCAATACAACTTACCAAGAAACAAAATGCTTTAAACCCCAAACTAAAATTTCCTTCAGTTTATTAAATGCCATAATTGTTTGTGCTAGAATAACAGATCATTCAACAATACCACACACGATAGGAAGGAATGAATTGTCATGAAACTCATGTGGCTGAAACTAACCCAAGACATTCAAGGGCAATGTACTCTTCCAGTTTGATTACATTTCAATTAATGACACCAATCACTTTAAACTTCCATTGAAGCTGTGTGTGAACTAAAGTCAGAATTAAGAAAGTAAGGTTCAATAGCAAAAATTAATCTACCCATAATTCATAATAATTCCAAATATGAACAAATGATTTTGTTATTTAAGAGCTTAGTACAATTGTGTCAAGAGAACAAGCTCCCCTTCAATGTTAACGCGACAAAAGAGCTAGTTAATGGCTTCAGGAAAGGGGTGCATGCCTGTCAGCATCAATAGTGTTAAGCAGAGATAGTCGAGAGCTAAGTTCATAGGTGTAAATATCACCAACAATTACTCCTGGACCAACACATTGAAGCTACAGTCAATCATACGAAAGCCTCTATTTTCCTCACAAGACTAAGGAAATTCAGCACCTCTTCAATGACACTTACCAACATTCACAGATGCTTTGCAAAAAACATCCGATTGGGCTGCATTACTAATAATAATAATATTCATTTATTGTCATTGCAACGAGTACAACGAAATTAAAAAATAGCCAATCCTGACGGTGCGTAAAAATATATATGCAATAAATGCAAAAACAAATAAATACAATTATATTAAGTACAAAAGATTTTTTAACAGTGTTGCCTAGTGCAGAAGGTAGTGTTCAGTTCTCGTATGGCCCTGGGGTAAAAACTGTTCTTTAGTCTGTTTGTTCGGGATTTGATCGATCTGAAACGTCGACCAGAGGGCAGATGAACAAACAGACGGTGGCCGGGGTGGGATGGATCTTTTATTATTTTGCCTGCTCTACTGAGGCAGCGTAGGCTGAACAGGTGCTCCAGGGAGGGCAGTGTGCAGCCGATGATCT
This sequence comes from Rhinoraja longicauda, assembly GCF_053455715.1. Lineage (NCBI taxonomy): Eukaryota > Metazoa > Chordata > Chondrichthyes > Rajiformes > Arhynchobatidae > Rhinoraja > Rhinoraja longicauda. Next base: position 17,165,215 of record NC_135969.1, on the reverse strand, counting down.
TCTGGGCCGTCGTGATGACCCTCTGAAGGGCCTTCCTGTCCTTTTCTGAGCAGCTGGCATACCATGTGGTTATACAGTATGCCAGCACACTCTCGATGGAGCAGCGATAGAAGGACATCATGAGCTTCTCCTGCAGGTTGGTTTTCCTGAGGATCCTCAGGAAGTGGAGTCTCTGCTGTGCCTTCTTCACTGTGGTGATGGTGTTGGTAGACCAGGTAAGATCCTCTGCGATGTGCGTACCCAGGAACCTGAAAGCGGGTACCCTTTCCACACAGACCCCATTGATGTAGAGTGGGTCGTATTCTACACTGGTTTTCCTAAAGTCAATTATAAGTTCCTTTGTTTTGGAGGAGTTCAGGACAAGATTGTTCACTGAACACCATGCTGCCAGCCTTTGGATTTCATCCCTGTAGGCTGTCTCATCCCCTCCTGAGATGAGTCCAACCACAGTCGTGTCATCCGCAAACTTGATGATGGTGTTGGTGGGATGGATGCGCAGTCATGAGTGTAGAGGGAGTAAAGGATGGGGCTCAACACACAGCCCTGTGGTGAGCCGGTGCTCAGTGTAATGGTGGAGGAGAGGTGAGGGCCTATTTTGACGGTCTGGGGGCGGTTGGTCAGGAAGTCCTTGATCCATTGGCAGATGGTTTGGGAAAATCCAAGGTCAGAAAGTTTGGTGACCAGTCTGCTCGGGATGACCGTGTTAAAGGCAGAGCTGAAGTCGAGGAAGAGCATCCTCACATAGCTCCCCTTGGTTCGGCAACAAGTCTGCCCAAAACAGGAAATTGCAGAGTTGTGGGTGTAGCCCAGTCCATTGCACAATAGTATCTCCTTCGCATCAACTCCATTGACACTTCTAGCTGCCTCAGGAAAGCAGCCAACATAATCAAGGACCATTTACACCCTGGTCATAAATTTATCTCCCCACTCCTGTTGAGCAGATCTTACAAACCTTGAAGATACAAAAGCTTGAAAATGTTTGACACTTTCTGACTAACACTATAACATCAGGTTTGCACGACCTGTAATACGTGTAACGGCTTGTTTGTGTTCATGCATAGTATCATTTGACTGGATAACTTGCAAACTAAGTTTTTCACTGTATCTTAGTACGTGCCATTAATAAACCAACACACACTTCTAAACTGTTTCTGATATTCAATTAATAGATTTTCTTGACTCTTAAAATGATAACGTTTAAACATTTGGATAGGTTAACATGTTTAAGATGATGTAACAGAGCTTTTTGAATGGCTCAAGACTTCAACTATTAAAATGTCTCAGAACAAATGTTTTTGGACAGAAAAGCTCTCATGTGCAAGCAGCATCACAATTCCGCTCAGTATATTTGGCTGTGGTTGAAAATGAGTGTTCTGACAAATAAACACACCAGGATGTCAGTGAAACAAGTACAGTGACTTGGGCGGGGGAGGGACGGAGGGAGAGGGGATTCAAGGGTTACTTGAAGTTAGAGAAATCAAAATTCATACCATTGGGTTGTAAGCTGCCCAAGCAAAATATGAGATGCTGTTCCTCCAGTTTGCATTTGGCCTCACTTGGACAATGGAGGAGGCCCAGGACAGAGAGGTCAGTGCGTGAATGGGAAGGGGAGTTAAAGTGTTTGGCAACCGGTAGATCGAGTAGGCCCAGGCGGACGGGGATTTAGAACTTGATACACATAAGCCCTGAAGTTTGTTTGAATACCTTCATAATCAAGTTCCTTGTGTTGTGACTGAAATACTAGATTTTTACAACCTCAACCCAAGAGAAAGGCCATTTTACAATTAGCCAATAGGTGACACACTTAGTCACAGCATCTGTATGGGACAGGCAGTCCAGTGGTCTTCTCACTCATTTAACTTAATTTACTCCTGTATATATGAAATCCATGTATATTATACCAGCTGAGTCTTCAGTACAAATTTGAATAGTATTTGCACAAGTGAGAAATTAATCACCATAAATTTATATAGATTAAAGGAAACGTCGCATAGCAAGGCAATAAGACTGACAATGTGGTACGGATCTCTTGAAATGTTTCCAAACGCTGATATATAACAACTGCACTACCCAAGCTTATCTCCACAGCACATAATGCACTTAACAGAACAAAAGTCACAATTTTATCACTTGACCCATAACCTCAGCTTTCTTGGTAATATTTCAGATTTCCACCACTTTTTTGAAAACTGCTATACGACTTAGTACACAGTTTTTTTCTAATTTCAAGGCGTGTCATAATTGGTTCTGGATGCCCTAATGATAGAAAGTAGTTTCCAAAACCTTCATTAAGGTCTTGGATCCTAATCATCTCACACAGCAAGATAACTCCACCAATCACTGGACTATTCCCTCCCCCGCCTCTCTTCCAGCTTCCCCCCACCACAATCAATCTGAAGAAGGGCCCCGATCCAAATCGTCACATCTCCATATTCTCCAGAGAATTGGCTGCCACTCCCGTCACTGGTGCGGGTCTCGCCCCCCCAACTGCACACGCACGGATGCGGCGGTCATCTTACGTAAGTATTAAAGTTTTAAAACAATTTCGGTGGGCCTAAAATTGTCACGCTATCATGTGCCGTTTTGGTTGTCTTTCGAGAACAAATACATCCACATACCCACAAACAAGATGAGTGTTTTAGTAATATATAGATAGATGTATGCCTTTACTTATTTTAGCCCCCTTAATTTTGGATGATGGACATAGTTAAATAACAAAATAATTTAATTGTAGAATTTTCTTACTTTCCAAACGGAGCACCTAAAGGACCTAAAGGAAACTTTTTTTCTCAAAACACCCCTCACTGTTTACAGTATTATTTACAGTATTATTCAATTCAATTTTATTAAAATTCATTTTTTTCTTTTGTGGGTGTATATTTTCTGGTGGAATATCTGACATTTCAAGCGTCATAAGTAAAAAAGGTTTCTACAGTAATTCTGACAACTTCATCACATTAACAATGTATTAAAATATCTTTCTGCAAATTTCAGGTGACTGATAGGATGGAACATGTAAAAGGTAATTACATTGATATTTTGACCCTGTCAATTTATTCAACCTCAATGCCCTGAATGATTAAGGCAAGCAACCCAAAAGCTTTCTTTACCACTATTTTTGTTGCTACTTTCAGAGATCCATGCTTGGACCCCACACTTTCCCCTTGCATCTGACTTCCCAAAATGAGGCACCTCACTATTTCATGGATTAAACGCCATCTGCCATTTCTCCTCCCTGACGAACATCTTACTGTTATATATAGGCAGCCGCATTAAAGAACAGATTACAGTAAAACTCAAATAATCTACTATAACGATGGGTACACATCTGGCTCACCAGCCAATCTTTTACATGCTCCCGAATCACCTAGAGTCAGATTCTAGGTGATCCTAGAGATCCTCCCCCACCACTGCAAGTTCCTCCGAGGGCCCTGGAGAACTGGTTATTGCACTCGATAGAATTCTTAGCACATTTCTGGCTATTGTTTTTTTTTTTAAATCTTTTCTTTTTACGATCTTGCAGATTTTTGTGCAAGTTCAGTATAATTTACGTTTTTTGGTGTTGTCTATGTGCTTATGGTGTAGCTGCAAGCAAGGTTTTCATTGCACCTGTGCCTCAACGTACTTATGCATGTGACAATAAATCGGATTTGACAAGTCTTATTATAATAATCTTTGACACCATAAAAACTAATTGAAAGTGTGTTGGGGAATTAGAATAATAGTCTGGAAAATCTGCTTATCCAGTACCAAAGAACCTAGCATGCCAGATTATTGATGGGTGTAGCTATTCAAGCGGGTTTAAGGAACTATAACACAAGCAAATTACTATACAATGGATCAATCCAATTCATGGCAAGTAATTTGCAAAATACCCATAACAACAAAGCCAATGCAAGAAGTTACGTGATCAATCACTGGAAGCGTCTATATTGTCTACATGTCTAAATGTCTAAATTCATGCTTTGGCAGTATTGGTAATATTCTTAATACATGCAACATTTAGACAGATACATGGATAGGGTAGGTTTAGAGGGATATGGGCCAAAGGGAGGCAGGTGGGGTGCATGTAGATGGAGTATGTTGGTCGGTATGGGCAGGTCGGGCTGAAGGGCCTGTTTCCACGCTGTATGACTATGTTATAGGCTCAACTTTGCAGCTTAAACAAAACAGAACATCTCTTGACTCTTAGCAAAATTAAATAATTCGCTAATTCCACAAATAACATTAAGGGCTAAAACACATTGTTTCTCCTGAGCAAGATGTGTGAATAAAAAAAAGTTCACAATTATTTTTCACCTACTGAATTGCATCGCAATAACTGACCTCACTTGCATAGCCCCATTTAGAACAATATGTTCCCAATCATTTGCCTTAACATACAAGTGCTGATCTGCCTGGAATTTGAACACATTTTCAATTCCTCAATTCTGTCTGGAACAATATCCTGGAAATTACTAACTACAGGGGGAAATTCAGCACATAAACCTCAGCCAACTAAACTAAGAACAAAATTTATTAGTAACTTAAGATTTTATTTTAATGCAGATGTTGAAGATCTAAAAAAACAGAAAATGCTGTTAACACAGCAAGTGGCACAGGATCTGTTGAGTGAAACAGTGTTAATGTTTGAGGCCATGGACATTTTGTCAGAACAGCAAAAACAAATTAGACGTTGTAGAAGGGATAGGGAGAAATTAACAGAAATTTCTTCAATTAGTATGGTTGAATTTGCCATCACTATATGCAGTTTCTTTTCAAATGTGTAAACATATTACCAAGGTAGCTCTAGCCCCCCCCCCCTCTCCCCCATCCCTACAGAAATATTCCCAAAATCCATTTTATGACAGGTGACTGATAGGATGGAACATGTGAAAGGTAATTACATTGATATTTTGACCCTGTCAATTTATTCAACCTCTTTTTTAGCAGTCTGATTCAGAAGGCCTTTGATAAGGTACCACACAGGAGGCTGCTAAGGAAGATGAGAGCCCATGGTATCAAAAGGCAGATATTAGCAAGGATATCAGGTTGGCTGGATGGCAGAAGGCAAAGTGGTAATTAAGGGGGCTTTTTCTGGTTGGCTGCCAGTGACTAGTGGTGTTCCACAGAGCTCGGTGCTGGGGCCGCTGCTCTTTACGTTGTATATTAATGATTTGAATGAGGGGTTTGAAGGCTTTGTGGCCAAGTTTGCGGATGATACGAAAATAGGTGGAGGGGCAGATAGTGTAGAGAAAGCAAGGAGTCTGCGGAAACACGGATAGGTTGCGAGAGTGGGCAGAGAAGTGGCAGATGGAATAGAGTGTAGCTAAGTGTGGGGTCATGCATTTTGGTAGTAGGAATAAAGGCATAGATTATTTTCTACTAGATGAATGTTTCCACTAGTGGGAGAGTCTAGGACTAGAGGTCATAGCCTCAGAATTAAAGGATGATCTTTTCAGAAGGATAAGAGGAGGAATTTCTTTAGTCAGAGGATGGTGAATCTGTGGAATTCTTCGCCATAGAAGGCTGTGGAGGCCGTCAGTGGATATATCTATGGCAGAGATTCTTGAATAGTACAGGTATCAGAGATTATGGGGAGGAGGCAGGAGAATGGGGTTAGGAGAGAGAGATAGATCAGCCATGATTGAATGACAAAGTAGACTTGATGGACTAAATGGCCTAATTCTGTTCCTATCACTTATGATGATGGAGCATTCAATCAAAATTAATCTAGCAAGGGAGAATGAATTAATCTAGAGGGATACGTGCCCTTCAGACACTGAAGCTATAATGTCTAGGCAGTGGTTCAAAAGAGCAAAGAGAAAAATATTCTCCCAACTATTTATTATATTTTGTAGACCCAAGTGTCACTGGCAAGATCTACATTACTACCGATAATGTAGTGGTGGTGGGCTAACCAATTGAACTATTGTAGTCATTCTGGTGAAAGTAATCCCATTGTACTCTTGAAGACCCAATTGCAGGATTTAGACCCAGTATTTATTTCCAGATTAGCATGGAAGTGCCTCGGAGGAAAACACTTTTTGAAAATCTGACACATACCAAAACATGCACTTCTGGATACGTTAGTAGGAATATTTTTTTTAAGAAGTAGGCAAATTAACACAGATCCTCACTTGAAAGAAAATAACTGCTTATCCACCAATTGCCAGCTATCCTGATATTGTATTCCATAATTAATTATTTTCTGCATTCAAATTTTCAGAATACGTCTGCCATATAAACATCTATACCGACACAAAGCAGTTCATGATTACAGTAACATATCTTCAGAGCCATAAAAAAATGCACATAAAATACAAGTCACCACTATCAAGTCAGTGAATCAAACTGTGGCAAGAACATTACCTTTCACAATAAAGATTTAAAGGCACGGCAGATTCAGATGAAGGCTTCTATTTGTCGTAATATTCATGCATGATTTCCCTGCTCTATTCAAATAACACTTGCCCTTCCTTACAAATATTTAAACTGGTTATGCATTCAGACAATTAAGGATGAGGAAATTCACAATTTTAATACAAGAAAAATAAAGGGTGTTATGAACAGTTGAAAGATTCAGAACACTAGGCGGCTTACCTGAAACCCTTCTGTTTAATCTGTTAATAACTGGTTCTGTAAAAAGTAAACAAAACAAAATTAGTTTTTGCTCAACGTAAACAGCAAATTAATTTACTGACATTAGATAATAATCTTCCAATTGCCAGCACAACATCCAAGAACAGATTAAACATTAACATTGGCTGCTACTTATTTTAACTCAAGTACAACGCAAATAATATAATAAACTTAATGTCTGATTTTAAAGAATACTGCAGACTAAAGCCCACTTGCCCATTCATGCTTCAACTCCAAAAACAAATGTGAAACTACATATAAACATCATCAATTTAAAGCCGACACAATATACTGAAGTTCAGTGCATTAAAATCTAAGTATGTGGATTGGCTAATTTTCAAATTCTAATGTTCCTATCACAAATTGAAGAAAAGCACATGGTTCAACTGTGTTACCAAAATTCAAGCGTATTACTGGACTGGAAGAAATTGTCAAATACTTATCATCTACACTTGCTCTGCTTGAGTCTTTAGTGGTAAAGGTCACAGGTTTAGGAGGTACTGCTGGAATAGTATTGACGGGTAACTGACGCATTTTGTAGATGGTACACAAAGAGAATTGATGTTTTTTGTGGCAGTTGGAATGCCGAACAAAAAAGCTCCATTGAGCTTCTTTGGTTGTGTGGCACTTATCCAGCCAGGTGCTGTGCATTCACGCTCCTGACTTGAGATTGTTGTTGAGCATTTAAGTCTTTGCTCACTTGGTATTTGCTCACAAATCATAATCTCAAAACCTTAATTTAAAGAAATTAGCCTTCATCACTACATATTTAACTGGAATTGAAAGATTATTATTTAAAACTAAAGAGAACATATTTCTTTGTAACAACATTTAATGTTATCTGGGAAACACCTTCACTTTGATCATGTTCCAAGGCTCCATTGTTTTTTTCTTAGAAACAATTAATCACTATAATTCCAACAAATAAATACATCAGATATTGGCATTTAGCTCACAACCAATTAGAAAACAGCACAATCCTTTAAATTTACTACTGATGCTCAAAGCTCACTCTCCTTCACCCTTGTGCAAGTTTATATTTTCTTCAAAGAATTCTGATCTCAGTGGAAAGAAGAATATCTATTTGAATTATAGGTACATGAAGTGATTATTGCAGTGATTTGGAGTAGAAATGCCCCCATAATTGAGAAACTATTTCTTTTATTTTTAATCCATACATTTAACTGACACCAGCATCTATTTCAAATCAGTGCAGAGTTATACAGCATGGAAATTGGGACTTCAGCCCAACTTGCCCATGCCGACCAAAATGCCCCATCTACAATAGTCCCACCTGCCTGTGTTTGCCCCATACCTCCCTAAACCTTACCTATCCATATACCTGTCCCAAATATATTTTAAATGTTGATATAGTACCTGCCTCAACCATCTCCTCTGGCAGCTTGTTCCATTTACCCACCACTGTTTGATTCAAGGGCCAGAAAAAAGTTTGAAACACACTGATCAAGATGGCATGTGCAATCATGAAAAAGATTAGAGCATACAACCTTTCCATCACAAAAATTCAACTTTTATGTCAGAAGCACTGCCTGTTTTCAATCCTACATTGGTTCTTTCAAAGTTAAAATGAACTGGGCTTTTCCAAAACGCCCCTTCACTTATTTTATCATTTATACATTTTGTAATGCCAAACTCTTTCTCCTCCACAAAAACCCTGCTGGACAAGTTAAAGTTTTTAATTTTCCCATCACAGTATTTAATTATTTAAGTGTAGCTATTAATAGGTTAGCTAACTTTTCCAAGCATTGGAGTTATACATAATATAAAGGAAGATGGTTGAGTTTGTTGAGAGGTCAATCATTCCATCTCCAGGATATCTCAGGGCAGAATCCAAAACCCAACCACCTTCAGGGCTTCCATCAATGACTTTTCTTCCATCAGAAGTTTGGAAGTGGGAAAGTTTTCCAATGATTGTGCAACATTAAGTTATACTAGACCAAGTGGACCTGTTGGGCCCAAACCTCTCCTGCATTGGTGCAGCACCCTCTCCTCCCCCACCCCTCCCTCCCCCTCCCCAACTCCATCCCCCTCAAACCCCCTTATCCTCCCCCCTCCCTCCCTCCCGAGGAGATAGATTTAAACTTTAAAATGTGAACAACTAAAAATATAACACCGATTTCAATGAAACTTCTTTCATTAGCACCAAAGGGACAATGGTGAGCAAGGTGGGCGTAAAATTGTCATGCTATCGTGTATCGTTTTGGCTGTAGTTCAGGAACAAACAAACAAGAGTTTCAGTATATAGATAGATTATACCATTTGTAACATGTCAAAAAATGAAATAGTCACACCAGCATGCAGCAAGAGCTTCGCAACATTAGGCATGGGGTGCTAAGTAGTATGTAATATTCATACCACAGAAGTGCCAGACAATTCAGTCTTACATTGTATCTAGATCTAACCCCGACCCAAAAGCACTATGGAAGTACATTGACCAGATGAACTGCAGTGGTTCGTGACTGCTCACCTTCTCCCCTGTCTTGTAATAAATACCATTGCCTATGTGGAGGACAGATGGGTGGATGACTGCCTGGTCAGCTTGGACCAAATGGCCTTCAACAGGATATCTCTCCAAAATGGGCTTTGGGGAGGGAATCAGGAATTGGATCCAAATGCTCTACACCGATATCCGTAGTGTAGTCCAAATCAATGGGTGGGAATCAGACAGCTGCCCCGTCAGGTCTGGAGTCAAGAAGAGCTGTCCTCTCTCCCCTGTCTTGTTCATCTGTTGTATTGAACCTTTTGCCAAGTCCATCAGGAAGGAGGTGAGCATAAGAGGAGTGACATTGCCAGGCAGTGGGGGCACTCACGTCAAAGCCTCCCTGTACATGGATGATGTCGCCGTCCTCTGCTCGGATCCAGGGTCAGTCCGCAGATTGATTAGCATCTGCGACCAGTTTGAGTCGGCCAAGGGAACCAGGGTGAAACACAAGAAGAGCGAGGCCATGCTGTTTGGCAACTGGCCCGACCGACCTTCCGCCGCCTTCACCATCAAGCTTGACAATAGACAATAGGTACAGGAGTAGGCCATTCGGCCCTTCGAGCCAGCACCACCATTCAATGTGATCATGGCTGATCATTCCCAATCAGCACCTCGTTCCTGCCTTCTCCCCAAACCCCCTGACTCCGCTATCCTTAAGAGCTCTAACTAGCTCTTTCTTGAAAGCACTCCGAGAATTGGCCTCCACCACCTTCTGAGGCAGAGAATTCCACAGATTTACAACTCTAACTGAAAAAGTTTTTCCTCATCTCCGTTCTAAATGGCCTACCCCTTATTCTTAAACTGTGGCCGCTGGTTCTGGACTCCCCCAACATTGGGAACATGTTTCCTGCCATCTAACGGGTCCAGCCCATTAATAATCCTATATGTTTCAATAAGATCCCCTCTCATCCTTCTAAATTCCAGTGTATACAAGCCTAGTCGATTCAGTCTTTCAACATACGACAGTCTCACCATTCTAGGAATTAACCTAGTAAACCTACGCTGCATGCCCTCAATAGCAAGAATATCCTTCCTCAAATTTGGAGACCAAAACTGCACACAGTACTCCAGGTGAGGTCTCACCAGGGCCCTGTACAACTGCAGAAGGACCTCTTTGCTCCTATACTCAACTCCTCTTGTTATGAAAGCCAACATTCCATTGGCTTTCTTCACTGCCTGCTGTACCTGCATGCTCCCTTTCAGTGACTGATACACTAGGACACCCAGATCTCCTTGTACGTCCCCTTTTCCTAACTTGACACCATTCAGATAATAATCTGCCTTCCTATTCTTACCACCAAAGTGGATAACCTCACACTTATCCACATTAAACTGCATCTGCCATGCATCCGCCCACTCACACAACCTGCCCAAGTCAGCCTGCAACCTCATAGCATCTTCCTCACAGTTCACACTGCCATCCAGCTTTGTGTCATCTGCAAATTTGCTAATGTTACTTTTATTCCCTTCATCCAAGTCATTAATGTATATTGTAACAGTCGGCAACATTCCTTGACTTCTTGAAGGTGCTGGGGATCTGGCTCGGGGGGGGGATGGGGCAAGTGACAAGAGTTGGCTGGAGCGGATAGTAAGGTGGGGAAGAAACTGGAGCTGTGGAAGCAGCTCTATAACAGGAAAAAATTTGGGCATCAGGTATGAGGTACGCTCTCAGGGCTGCTGTACTTGGTGCGTGTGGGCCATCTCCCCCCCCCCAAAATGAGGGAAGGGAGTCCACGCTAATAGGCCGCATGAGTAGCAAGGGTGGTGGGTAAATTTGTGTAAACGGTATTGAATGTACGTATAGCCTCCAAGAATGTCAGACGAAGTTTAGTAAGGATCATGTATTGGATATATTTATTTCTTGAATAAAGTATATGTTGAAATTAAAAATAAATAAATAAATACCTTGCCAGTATTGACGACATAACGATTTTGTGTGCTCTGCATATAAACTCAACATCAACGGAGCTTTGAGTTTTACTTCAACCTATACCCAAAAAATTGGTCTATCGTCATTGATAAGACACCAGTTCTATTGACGAGAATTTGCCAAGAGTTGATTTTTAACACCTGGCCAAGGGGAATAAATATGTCAATGTAACTAGTCTGATAAAATATCCATTGCAATATCAAGTAATTAGCTCCAGAGAAAAAAAACATTATTTTATTAAAACAGTATTGAAATTTTGGCACTGCAAAATGTCCTTTTTCTTAATTTGCCTGCTAAGTTAAGTTAGGTGATTTCTTCAGGGAAAGTGATAGACAATAGACAATAGACAATAGGTGCAGGAGTAGGCCATTCAGCTCTTCGAGCCAGCACCGCCATTCAATGCGATCATGGCTGATCACTCTCAATCAGTACCCCGTTCCTGCCTTCTCCCCATACCCCCTCACTCCGCTATCCTTAAGAGCTCTATCCAGCTCTCTCTTGAAAGCATCCAACGAACTGGCCTCCACTGCCTTCTGAGGCAGAGAATTCCACACCTTCACCACTCTCTGACTGAAAAAGTTCTTCCTCATCTCCGTTCTAAATGGCCTACCCCTTATTCTTAAACTGTGGCCCCTTGTTCTGGACTCCCCCAACATTGGGAACATGTTTCCTGCCTCTAATGTGTCCAATCCCCTAATTATCTTATATGTTTCAATAAGATCCCCCCTCATCCTTCTATATTCCAGTGTATACAAGCCTAATTGCTCCAGCCTTTCAACATACGACAGTCCCGCCATTCCGGGAATTAACCTAGTGAACCTACGCCCGCAGTGGGCCAAATGACCTGCTATCATACTGTTCGACTCGGAAGTGCCATTTACAAAAATGATCACATGAAAACAATTTTACATGCTGGCAGATAATCAAAAAGGAACAAGTATGGTTTGTTTTACAAGTTCAAATAGTTTTTGAAACTCCAGACATATTATTCCATTTTAACAGTTCTTAAAAAATTATATCCGACCATCTTTAACTTGTAGTCCTATTTCCTATATGACAAGGTTAAATAACAAATCTTTCATGAATCATAGCATGTCCAAGTTCCAAGATTTTCACAATCAAAATCCCATTTTTTATTTCTATCTTAATTAACATGCGTAATTACCATCACACATTTTATTAACTATAGATTAACGTACACCATCAAGGACTGGATTTCAACACGTTATACTGCTGTAAACGGCCTCTATTTGAACCAATGTTGCTGCTTATAAAAATTGCCAGCTTCATTTAACTAAAAAAAAACCTCACTGTAGACTCAGAGCATAGTTTGGCTCATTCAGTTCACGGATTTAAAATAAAGTAATGCACCACCTGGTGTTCTTATGCCATGGCATATGAACACAATACCAATTGGACTTAACTAGAAAGCTGTTCTTGTAAGTTTCTAGTTTCTATTGGATTGGACACCAAACATATCGCCCATCTGACTGCTTCCACATATTATTAATGGAGGGACAGGCTACAAAACCAGACTGACATCAAACCAGATTTAGTATAGGTTTCAGTTATAGTTATACTGATCGGAGCTCACAAAACAGAATTGTTTAGTTGCATCATGATATTTCAAGGTCGCAAAAGAAATACACAACCGTAACAGTCAATTTAAGCTGCAGCACCGTAAATTAAACAAATCCAAAAGTATGTTTCCAAGAGTGATCACACAATACCCAAAAGATTATCACTCGCCACAAACATCTTTGAAGATCAAGCAAGACCTAGTAGCAATAATAACATTGCAGTGTTTCAAAGGCACCTTATGACCTGATCTGGTTGGTGTTCTGCACATACCTTCATCCTCCATTGAAGATGCGACAGATTGAACAAACTGGAAGTCAGACAGAGTAAACTCTGCAGTGGTGAAATTCTGAAGAAACACTGCAGTACTGTTTCTTGTAGTGGCTTAAGGATATATATGTGCCAATTGATAGCATTTAAGATATTAATATACTGAAAATGTACCATCACAATGGCATTCCAGATTCTGGTTTACCATTGACTTAAAAAATTTGAGCTATAATGATAAACTCCAGTTACATTCATCCTCCCAGGGAATTACATCTACCCACATAAATAACAAATCAAAATGGCAGTGTCAGCCTTCATCAATGCTATTACATTCCATTCAATATACCAATAGAGTCACAATACATCATCACAATGGGATTCTTTAGATTCTGCTTTACAATTGGCTTAACAAAATTGTGATGAACTCCAGCCTCATTCTCCCCAGGAATTACACCCATGCTGTTATATAACAAGTCAAAGACTGGTAGTCACCCGTTATGACTGCTGGGTGACGATTTAATCCACAAAAACAGGAATTATGGATCCATTTTATGATTTTTCTTAGACACATGTCCTTTGGCCCATCAAATCAACCATCAACAGAATCATTCAGTATTTCACAACTGCTTAAAGTCGATAAGTGATAAAGGGTGATGAAAGAATGTTGGCCAATGATTGAAACCTGTTTGATCACTTCTCTACTATGTCACAAGTCATTTGTATGTATCCAGAATGCTTGACCAGGCTATTCTAAATACAATTGAAAATCTAAATACAATTGAAAGTACAAGGCCTAACCACAGAGAAATGGAGCTCAAACCTTTTATGAAACTCAATGATCCATCAAGCCGATCATGATCTCTTGAACATTATGCCTAAACTCTTAAACCTTTAACTTTCCAACAATCACTGGATCTCCTGGGAGGGACATTGTTTAAAAAAGGGTCAATAAAGAAAGAATACATTAGTTAAATTCTCTCTTAACCCGTCAAGAGATGTAAGTAATCAAGCAGATCATGCCATGCATAAACTAGCAATTCATTTTCTTTCTGTACAATGATAAACAGAAGAAGAGTACACCATACAACCTCCCCACCCCGACCCCACAAACCATATCCCATTCATATAATGCCTGGCAAAATGATCCACATTGTCTGATGCTTCATTGCTTATGCACCATTTCAGTGACACCTTGATTTCCTTCAAAATGAGTTTACATGCGCAGTCCTTTATATCAGCCATATTCCTCGATATTTTCAGTTCTAATGCATGAGCTAAATCCGAAACAACGATCAACCGTGTGCTGCTGCTTGACCCGCTGAGTTCCACCAGCAGTTTGCTTTTGGTCCCCAGATTCCAAAATATGCAGTGTCCAGAGTTATCATAATACTGATTGCAAGAACTTGGTAACTATGATCTGCAGTTCTTCGGTAGTTCACAAAAAATTGTGTCAGGTGTAAAAATGATCTCAAATAATATGCTGGATGAAAATAAGTTGCGCTTTTGGTGAACAATTAGTTATCCTGCCACAATTCATCAAGAATATCAAGAAAAATTGCACTAAATTTGGGAGGTCATGTTGCAGTTATACAAGACGTCAGTGGGGCTGCATTTAGAGTATTGTGGTCAGTTCTGGGCACCATGTCATAGGAAAGATGTTGTCAAGCTAGAAAAGGTAGGGAGGTTTACAAGGATATTGCCAGTACTTGAAGGCCTGAGCTATAGGGAGAGGTTGAGCAGGCTAAAACTCTATTCCTTGGAGCGCAGAAGGATGAGGGGTGATCTTATAGAGGTGTACAAAAGCATGCGAGGAATAGATCAGGTAGACGTTTCTTGCCCAGAGTGGGGGAATTGTGAATCAGAAGACATGGGTTTAAGGTGAGGGGGGGGTGGAATTTAATAGGAACCAGAGGGGTGACTTTTACACACAAAGGGTGGTGGGTGTATGGATCGAGCTGCCAGGGGAGATAGTGGAGGCAGGAACTATTGCAATGTTCAAGGAACATTTAGACAGGTACATGGATAGGATAGGTTTCAAGGAATATAAGAAAATAACTGCAGATGCTGGTACAAATCGATTTATTCGCAAAATACTGGAGTAATTCAGCAGGTCAGGCAGCATAACATAACACAACAGAGCTTTATTTGTCGTTCGGTACCGAAGTACCGAACGAAACTACATAGCAGTCATAGAAAAAAAAAAAGAACACAAGACACATAACCCCAACACAGACGTCCATCACAGTGACTCCAAACACCCCCTCACTGTGATGGAGGCAACAAAACTTCCCCTCTCTTCCCCACGCCCACGGACAGACAGCTCGTCCCCGACCGACCCGCACAGTCCCCGCACCGGGCGCTGAAACGTCTCGCGGCCGAACCGGGCGATGAAAGGCCCGCGACCAAGCCTTGCGCAGCTAAGTCCCGCAGCCGAGCCGCACCAGCGGTGAAAAGTCCCGCAGCCGAGCCGCACCGGGCGGTGTTAAGTCCCGCAGCCGAGCCGCACCGGGCGGTGTTAAGCCCCGCAGCCGAGTTGCACCGGGCGGTGTTAAGCCCCGCAGCCGAGCTGCACCGGGCGGTGTTAAGCCCCGCAGCCGAGTTGCACCGGGCGGTGTTAAGCCCCGCAGCCGAGCTGCACCGGGCGGTGTTAAGCCCCGCAGCCGAGCTGCACCGGGCGATGTAAAGTCCCGCAGCCGAGTTGCACCGGGCGGTGTTAAGCCCCGCAGCCGAGCTGCACCGGGCGGTGTTAAGCCCCGCAGCCGAGCTGCACCGGGCGATGTAAGTCCAGCGGCCAAGCCGCACCGGGATGTAAAGTCCAGCGGCCGAGCCGCACCGGGGGATGTTAGGCCCCGCAGCCGAGCCGCACCCCGCGCCGTGAGGAAGAGAAAAGTTACCCACCCACACCCACCCCCCACACACCACCACCCCCTCCCACACATACACAACCAAAAAAATATATATAAAAATCATCCCAACACCGACACTCAACAAAAAAAAGACGGACAGACTGCTAGTCAGCCGCTGCCGTTAGGCGCCGCCACGTGACAACTTTGACTCCCCCTCTGTGCAACTTTAGATAGTTCCTCTGTCCCTCCCTTCCCCTCCTCCTTCCCAGATCTCCCTCTATCTTCCTGTCTCCACCTACATCCTTCCTTTGTCCCGCCCCCCTGACATCAGTCTGAAGAAGGGTCTCGACCCGAAACGTCACCCATTCCTTCTCTCCCGAGATGCTGCCTGACCTGCTGAGTTACTTCAGCATTTTGTGAATAAATAGGTTTAGAGGAAATATGGGCCAAATGAAGGCAGGTGGGACTAGTGTAGATGGGATATGTTGGTCGGTGTGGACAAGTTGGGCCAATGGGCCTGTCTCCACAGTGCATGACACTATGAAAATACCAATCGATAAGATACTGCTTCACCATTATTATGGATTGTCCATTCCTCATGGAACTGCACAAGCAGGGAGATCTTGTCCACACATTTTCCTCATAATATAAATCA
Organism: Rhinoraja longicauda; assembly: GCF_053455715.1. NCBI lineage: Eukaryota > Metazoa > Chordata > Chondrichthyes > Rajiformes > Arhynchobatidae > Rhinoraja > Rhinoraja longicauda. The sequence goes on along the minus strand of NC_135969.1, from coordinate 17,148,812 downwards.
GCTATGCAGAATGCGTCCCCAAATCCATACTGGTTCTCAGGATGGATTTCTTCAGCAAGAGCTTGGAGTCTTTCCAGCAGGACCCATATAATTGCCAGCCATGCTCAGCAGAAACTTTTTTGTAGTTGTCACACTGCCCTGTATCCTTTATTTTTATGTAGAGCAATTATCTTTCATCTTTCAGATCCTAGCATATGTGGCTTCCTTCCCAACAGGTGCAGAAAAGTTATTCAAGTCTGTCTTGAGGATCGTATTGGTGTGCCAGGCACAAACACTGATAGTTTTGACACTTTCCAGATCCTCTAAATTTTTAGACCACTCCACCCTCCCCTCCCCACATTTTCTAACACAGACAAGCAGCCGAAAGGCAAGAATTTTACCAACTGGTAAAGATGATTCCCTTACGTTTGCAGTCTGCATATTGGACAAGTAACTGATTCCATCATAGATACTATAACAAGCCCTCTTTCAAACTAAATTTGAATTTCTCTGGACAAGTTTTCCATTACACCTGGGCACATTTGCTGGCAGATTTCTGGACGACAACTCCAGCCAATTTGAACTCGAGTGTAAAACTTGCCTGGAGACACAAGAGACAGCAGATGCTACAATCTGAGCATAAAACAAAGTCCTGAAGGAACTCAACGGGTCAGGCGGCATCTGTGAAGGAAATGGACACACAACATTTAGGGTCAAGACACTCGAATCTGAAGAAAGGCTTGACCCAAAACTGCCTATCCACAGATACGTCCCTGACCAGCTGGGATCCTTCAGCGCTTTGTTTTTCACTTGGTTTTTCATTGTAGTTAGGGGAGTTTGTTCTTCTCATTACTCAAAATTATGGAAAAGGATGGTCTCACATTGTAAATCAAATTCTACTTTTTAAACTATCAATTTGGTCTAAGTTCAGGTCTGCAATTACATATGCTCCATCCTCAAACCAACAAGACCAAAAAGTAAATTCTTGTAAGTTCCAATTGGAATTCAATTTTATTTGACATTTTTATGTTGTAGAAGTAAAAATGGAACATCTTCAATGTGGACACTAATTTTTCTAACAGAACATTTAATTATGGCACAAATTGTATCTCAACACAACATTGCAACAGCGTTCCTTCCTGCTGCCTTGCAACTCTTATCAATTTTCCTTTCAAAGTGTTTGCTGCGGCAGCTGGGAAAGATTCTTATTTTAGTGCCATTATATTAACTGAAAATATTACACGGTAGTTCTGAGGAGGATTTGCAAAATGAAAATGACAAACAACTTGGGAATTAAACAATTTCATGGTCAAAAGCCAAGAAATTTAGAAAGGAAATTGCAGGGCCTGCCTTTAAAAATATGATAAAGATATTAGAAGATACAAGAACAAAGCAAAGTACGGGAAGAACTCAACGGGTCAGGCAGCATCTGGGGAGAGAATGGGTCAGTGAAATTTCAGGTCACCACTCTTCTTCAGACATCGCCTTTCTGTTCTCTCCTCAGATATTGCTTAACCGACTGAGTTCCTCCAGCACTGAGTTGTGTTCAAGATTCTGGCAACTGCAGACTTGTGTCGTGATGAGAACATAAAATAGTTTTGGGGTTTGACAATACCAGAAAATGCAAGTCAATTCACAATATACATCACTGAATAAGATTCATCAAAAGAATAAACTGAAAGCAAAGGAAGAACCAAACTATGAACCACTTATTTCAACCTACAGACCAAAGAATAGAAAATGATTGGTTGAAGATTTTACAAGCTTCTGCTTGCTAAATAATGTAGATTTAAACTAAATAGTTCATCAATAAACATTTCTGACAATGCTAATTGCAAATGTAGTACATTTTCACTGTTTAAGAAATTACAACAGCAGAATTGTTCATCGTTGTTCAGTTCTCAATGGATGCAGTAATAGTGCTGGAGGACTGGAATACTGCTGATGTTACACAATTTGTTATGAAAGTGGCATAGGTTAAATCAGGAAACTAATAACCCAGTTCAATCTAATATCACTGGTGGTGATGTTATTGAAATACATTATTCAGCATGAAACAGTTTCATTTGCAAATAAATGTATGGGATAATGGAGAAGAGTCAGCTTGGCTTGAAGGCACATCATGTCTAACTGATTAGGATTATCTTTATCTTATCTTTTGATCAGATAACGACGATTGCTCAAGGTAGTGCAATAAAGTACATTTAAGGGCCTGTTCCACTTAGGCGATCTTTTTGGCGACTGTCAAAGTCGTAGCAGATCGCCAAACTTTTCTTTTACCCGACGACAATGACCACGCCAATGCCGAGTCAGGTCGAGATTACACCGTCTTCTGAAACATCGCGAAAATTCCCACGCTGTCAATGCTTCTCCGGCGTCCTCATTTTCGCTGAAATTACTGACAAGTCGGTAAGTACTTGAGAGTTTTGAACTATAACACCTTGTATGGGTTACTTAAAAACCAAGCTTCACTGTAACAAGGAATAAACCGGATTTGCTTCCAGTTTACTAATAGTTGTATTTTTTTTTAAATATTAAAAAGTGGTTCAGTGGATTTTTGTGAAAAGTGTGTGGACATTCTTTGAAAATGTAAGGGAGATGCACATCTGGTCTCTGGATTGAATATCTGGGTTTGGAGCCCACTTTAAACGTAATGGCCGAGGCCAAAAACATCGTGAAAATTCCCACGCTTACCTGACCGTCAAACTGTCACCTCCAATCTACCTGTCAAATGTCCTGACGGTAAATAAATTGGTTAAACACAAGCATTTTATGGTATTTTGAAATGACTTTACTTATTTTAATATTATGTGCTTCTAAATGCATCTTAAGAGAACCTATCAAACCTGGAGACAGCATGCGACAGCGATCGCAATAAGCTACGATGCCTGGCGACAAGCCAGCTGTTGCCGAGAGATTTCAAACCGTTTGATTTCTCGGCGACGTGCCAAGATCCACTACAATCTTTGGAAGACTCCTCACGATCATGCCCACGACACCCCGGCGAACTGTCGGCGACAGCCTAGTCACCGGCAGTCGCCTTAAAATCACCTAAGTGGGACAGGCCCTTAAAGACCGTTCAAGATGATACAGGCCTTCTAATTTGAAATGTGTGACATGGAAAAAAATTGCTCAGTGGTTGGAAGGCCTGCAGTGAATGGATACTTTGCAGATTGGTAGATAGCTTGCAATTAATTCAAGTCTTATCTCAGCTAGAGAACTGTTGAACCATTCTGTGAAGCACATTGTGATAATGTTGGATACATAAAAAGGGTGCAGAGATAGTTTACCAAATTTACCAAGAATGAAGCAGTTGAAAAAAATTAGGACAGATTAATCAGCAATTAAAGGCTTTCAAGTTGGAAAGAGACGGCAATAGAAACATGTTTTCCATGATTAATGACTCAGAATGCAGAGACTGAATATGTATGAGAAGCATCTAGAAAGGATGTCATTTTATTTAAGATGTACAGAGTACAGACAAAAAGTAAGGATTTGGGACAATGTACTAATGCTCTTTTCAAGCACCAGCAAACATGATGCTCTTCTTCAGATTGTTTTTTCACTCTCTAAAGTGACTCTCAGAGTACACCAAAAAAACATATCCAGGTCCAACAGAGTTTTATTCCTTTCATTTCCATTGATTAACGTGCAATATTTTAGTTCTTGCTCTCAGTAATGTGTACTTTAATGCATTAGAGGTGTAATCACACAGAAATTGTTGGGCACCTAGTTAAATAAACCCCATCACAATAACAGAAAGCAAGGTTCCAGTTAAACAACAAAATCTCAATATTAAACTTAGAACTTGATTTTCATCTGAATAACTATTTTTTCCACTTTTGCCGGGGTTTTGTTGTCAGTACCAATTATTCCTTCCTATATTGCAAATATATATCAGAACTTCATCAGAATCAACCTTCAGAAATCTCCAATTTGAACAGTAAAATTTTAGTTAGTCAGTATAAAGCTGAATCTGGTTATTTGCCAATGAAAATCAAAAGGTAACCCAAATCAGAAGAAATCTGAAGTTCAATGCTTACTTCACTTGGGTAGAAACAAAATTTATCAGAAACTAAATCCCAAAGTCATAACTTTGATTGCAATACAAATTGTTCCAAGATTAAATGTGTTTATTCAACCTTGAAGCACTTATTTGATAACTGCTTACCCTTCTGAAAATAAATAACCTCAGGCCATTCTGTTTCTCTCCCTCCCCTCCACCACCCCAATTAATGTTTAAGGCAGATTTACATTTCACAGATGTCCATAAATTAATATTTTTATGACCTAGCAGTGCACCTGCACAAAATAGCGTAATCCATATACGATCAGCCTTAAAAGACATGTAACTTTTTCTTACATGGATTGTTATCAGTAACACCTGGACTTTAATCTGAAGTCACCAGCCTGTGGACAGAATTTGAGACTCTGCACGGCTCATTGGCATTGGAACAAAATTTCATTCCAGCTCAGAGAAAAAATTGCTTGCGATTGTTTAAATCCTGTTTTTTACCAGTTCAAAAAGATGAGGATTTAAAATCATCTTGCTTCTCTATATCTCCAAAAATTTATAATCACTGAAGGAAAGAGCACTGAACGTTTCTTATCAACAATCATAACTTTTGTAGCTACTGAGCACTGGGTTTCAATGCAATGCTTGAATGCAACTTCCATTATCTGGCCAAATTAATCTCTGCATATTAATTAGGCTTTGGCAACGAGTGTCATCAATAGTGACTGTTGGAAGAACTCATAAATGAGCTCCCACATCTATAAAATGTACTTTCTAGCAAAGGTTACTGACATACATGCAACATTAATATGATAATGACTTACATAATGGAGAAGCTCCTGCCACAAATTAATGAATAGTGTGCAAACTCTAGCTCAACTGGAATCAGAAACACCAATGTAAACGAAAAAGAGGGATTTCTAAATTATACTGCCTAGATGAAGCAAACCAGATAAAAGAACTGACCAACCGAGGAATAAAGAAAACTAGATTAGGTAGCGATCCCTGAGAAATTTGGGGATATGTCAAGAAAGGTGCAGAGTTGAAAATCTGCAACACGGACATGAGCAGAGAATTTGCAGCAATTAAGCACGACATCCGGAGGCTGCAGCGCATCATTCGATCAGCCGAGAAGGTCGTTGGCTGCAACCTTCCCCCCATTGACAAACTGTACACTGCAAGGGCCAGGAAGCGAGTGGGTAAGATCTTCTCAGACCCCACTCACCCTGGCAACAAACTCTTTGAAATACTTCCCTCTGGAAAACGACTCCGGACGTCAAAGCCGCTGCAGCCAGACATAAAAACAGCTTTTTTTCCCCATGACCAGTAGCTCCACTCAACAGCCAAAAGTCTGTAGCCTTTTGCTCTGGTATTTTATTTCTTTCATTCTACACATGTTTAAATGATAATGTTTTATTTTTAATTGTCTACTGTATATCGTGTTGTTACTTGCGGGCAAAGCACCAAGGCAAATTGCTTATACGTATACATATTTGGCTAATAAAATGTATTCAATTCAATACAAAACAATTATCTACATATGGGAACACAAAATAACTAATTGATTAGGTAAACTAGGAACTGCAGACTTACAAAAAAAGGCAAAGTGCTGGAGTGGCTCAGCAGGTCAGGCAGCATCTCTGGAGAACATGGTTAGGAAACTTTTTGGGTCAGGACCTTTCTTCTTCAGACTGATTTTAGTGGGGGGGGGGGTTGGAAAGCTGGAAAGGGGAGTAGGACAAAGTTCGGCAAGTAATAGGTGGATACAGATGATGGGGGTGTGGTATTCACCTCTATCCAGCTATCACTTGTCAGACTTTGTGCAGCCCCCAAATTTCTTCCAGCGTTCTCTCACCCTACCACAATCAGTCTGAAGAATGGCCCTGACTTGAAACACTGCCTATCCATGTTCTCAAGAGATGCTACCTGACACGCTGTTACTTAACAATGCCTGATAAAGCATTTATCGCTGTGTGATTAACAGGTTAGAAAGTCACACAGTAGGGGAGTCTAAAACAAGTTGACATAAATTTAAGGCGAGACAGAGATTAAAATGAGAATTTAGTGGCAAGCCTATCAAACAGAGGATGGTGGGAATATGGAAGGGCCTGCCAGAGGAAGTGATATAGGCAGGTACAATAACAACATTTGAAAGATGTTTAGAAAGGTACATGGATTGGAAAAGTTTGGAGCGATATGCGCCAAATTGGACTAACTCAAGAAGGCAACTTTGTTGGCATAGATGAGTTGGGCTGACGGCTATTTCCATGCTGTTTAACTTTAACTAATAGAAAAATAGACAGCTTTCCTTTTGGAAAAAATGCCTAAAATAATGATAGCTTTGCCTGATACGCCCCGGTTGAACATGTAATAGGAAAGGGGGTCTTCCAAATGAGTTTCCAAATGGACCTTTAAGATTAGAGAGGTCTCAAGCACTGACTGTTATTCCTCCATAGTCCAGTAATTTAATTGATTTTGCTGAGACACAACCATAAACAACTTGAATTCGTTTAGCATCGTTGGATAACACATTATAAAATACAAACCCCCCTATTCATCCTGTTTGAATAGCTTGACATATACAGTATATTTAAAAACGGAACAAATACAGATTACAATGGAATCATACAAATTCATATTAACAATATTAGCAAGGGTCCCAAAATAACAAACATAATTAATCTCCTGCCTCCTCTGGGAGCTCTCACAAGGTTACACAACATAAGTGAAAATGAAAATGATATAATTAAATGTAGTTTACAATGCAAATATGTGAATACACCACATGGTAAATGAAGTTGGTGAACTGCAGACCCTAATAGAAACATAGACATAGAAACATAGAAAATAGGTGCAGGAGTAGGCCATTCGGCCCTTCGAGCCTGCACCGCCATTCAATATGATCATGGCTGATCATCCAACTCAGTATCCCGTACCTGCCTTCTCTCCATACCCCCTGATCCCTTTAGCCACAAGGGCCACATCTAACTCCCTCTTAAATATAGCCAATTAACTGGCCTCAACTACCTTCTGTGGCAGAGAATTCCACAGATTCACCACTCTCTGTGAGAAAAAAAACTTTCTCATCTCGGTCCTAAAAGACTTCCCCCTTATCCTTAAACTGTGACCCCTTGTTCTGGACTTCCCCAACATCGGGAACAATCTTCCTGCATCTAGCCTGTTCAACCCCTTAAGAATTTTGTAAGTTTCTATAAGATCCCCCCTCAATCTTCTAAATTCCAGCGAGTACAAGCCGAGTCTATCCAGTCTTTCTTCATATGAAAGTCCTGCCATCCCAGGAATCAATCTGGTGAACCTTCTCTCTACTCCCTCTATGGCAAGAATGTCTTTCCTCAGATTAGGAGACCAAAACTGTATGCAATACTCCAGGTGTGGTCTCACCAATGCCCTGTACAACTGCAGCAGAACCTCCCTGCTCCTATACTCAAATCCCCTCGCTATGAATGCCAACATACCATTCGCTTTCTTCACTGCCTGCTGCACCTGCATGCCTACTTTCAATGACTGGTGTACCACAACACCCAGGTCTCGTTGCATCTCCCCTTCTCCTAATCGGCCACCATTCAGGTAATAGTCTGCTTTCCTGTTCTTGCCACCAAAGTGGATAACCTCACATTTATCCACATTATACTGCATCTGCCATGCCTTTGCCCACTCACCTAACCTATCCAAGTCACGTTGCAGCCTCCTAGCATCCTCTTCACAGCTAACACTGCCCCCCAGCTTCGTGTCATCCTCAAACCTGGAGATGTTGCATTCAATTCCCTCGTCCAAATCATTAATATATATTGTAAATAGCTGGGGTCCCAGCACTGAGCCTTGCGGTACCCCACTAGTCACTGCCTGCCATTCTGAAAAGGACCCGTTTATTCCTACTCTTTGCTTCCTGTCTGCCAGCCAGTTCTCTATCCACATCAATACTGAACCCACAATACCGTGTGCTTTCTAATCTCTTATGTGGGACCTTGTCGAAAGCCTTCTGGAAGTCCAGATATAACACATCCACTGGTTCTCCCTTATCCACTCTACTAGTTAAATCCTCGAAAAATTCTATAAGATTCGTCAGACACGATTTACCTTTCATAAATCCATGCTGACTTTGTCCAATGATTTCACCACTTTCCAAATGTGCTGCTATCCCATCTTTAATAACTGACTCTAGCATTTTCCCCACTACCGATGTTAGACTAACTGGTCTGTAATTCCCCGTTTTCTCTCTCCCTCCCTTTTTGAAAAGTGGGGTTACATTAGCTACCCTCCAATCCTCAGGAACTACTCCAGAATCCAAAGAGTTTTGAAAAATTATCACTAATGCATCCACTATTTCTGGGGCTACCTCCTTAAGCACTCTGGGATGCAGCCTATCTGGCCCTGGGGATTTCACTCAGTTCCTCCATCTCATTTGACCCCCGGTCCCCTGCTATTTCCGGCAGATTATTTATGTCTTCCTTAGTGAAGACAGAACCAAAGTAGTTATTCAATTGGTCTGCCATGTCCTTGTTCCCCATGATCAATTCACCTGTTTCTGACTGCAAGGGACCTACATTTGTTTTAACTAATCTTTTTCTCTTCACATACCTATAAAAGCTTTTGCAGTCAGTTTTTATGTTCCCTGCCAGTTTTCTTTCATAATCTATTTTCTCTTTCCTAATTAAGCCCTTTGTCCTCCTCTGCTGGACTCTGAATTTCTCCCAGTCCTCTGGTAGGCTGCTTTTTCTTGCTAATTTGTACGCTTCATCTTTTGTTTTGATACTATCCCTAATCTCCCTTGTTAGCCACGGATGCACTACCTTCCCTGATTTATTCTTTTGCCAAACTGGGATGAACAATTGTGGTAGTTCATCCACGCGGTCTTTAAGTGCCTTCCATTGCATATCCACCGTCAACCCTTTAAGAATCAATTGCCAGTTTATCTTGGCCAATTCACGTCTGATACACAATAGCCATGTGGGAATATGATGGTGGGGTGATAAAAAGAAATAAAGGGGTAGGGCTGGATATTTATGGATGCAAAGTGTTCACAAAAGACAATGGAGAAAAGAAAGGAGCAGCAGCATTTATTTGAGAGAAATTATGATGCCGAGGGAAGAAGATATTACAGAGGAGTCAAAGATACTTTGAAAATAAAACAGCAAGCAGCAGTGGAAAGAGAAACAGTGTTGAAGAACCTTTATTGGAACTGGGAAGAGAAAACAATGAGCTTTAAAAGGTTTGCAGAAGGGATGGATTAGAAGTTACCACGGGTAAAGGCAAAACCAGTCATTTTTTTGCAGGAAGCCTATATTCAGGGAAAGAAAGAAAACAAGCTGACTTGCAGGAAGGGTGATGAGTGGGAAACCACTCAAGGTAAACAAGACAAAAGAGAATAACCCAAAATTTGTTGGGCTGGAGCTAAGGGTAGAGCAGACATTCCACTGCTGAGTCTACTTTATAGCTTATCAATTTCAATGACTCTCCCACTAGTGAAAAAAAAATCAACATCTGCCCTGTCAAGACAACCCTCCCACCCCCATGAGGATATTAGATTTTTGGATAAGGTCACCTTCATTGTTCTAATCTCCAAAGAATGCAGGCCCAAACTACTTAGTCTCTCTTCATAGGTATCCCCCTTCATCCTAGGAAGTAGCCTGGTAAATTTCCGCTGGACTGCTTCCAATGTTCTTCTTCGATAAGTAGACCAAAACTGTGCATAATATTCCAGAAGTGATCTCACTAAGACCTTGTCCAACTGCAATTCATTCCTCCCTATTCTTAAACCACCCCTTCAAAATAAAAGCCAAAATGCATACGCCTTCTTAACAACTCATTGGATCGGTCTGCCAACGGATTTTGGTGCTTCATGAAGTGGAGCACCAACATCCCGCTGAATTTGACTCATTTGCACTCTCTCCATTTAGATAATAATCCACCTTTTAATCTTTCTTGCCAAACTTCTTCTCACTACTTGCATCAAACAATTTGCCAGGCTTTCACCCAATCACTCCATCTATCTCCATTCCATTGCAGAATCAGCCAATCCACATCACATGCTCTTCCACCTATTTTTGTATAATTTACATTTAATACTCTACTCCAATTCATTTATGTAAATGGTATACACCATTGAGGGGCAAATGCAGGTCTAAGGGGTAGACAAATTCAACAATTTCTCTTTTAAACCATGCTAACACACTTCCTCCAATACTGAATATACTATTAAAGTTCCATGCAATTTTGCCTGTCTTCACCAGGGAAGAGGGACTTCCAATTAATACAGAAGGTGAAGATTGTTAAGACATTAGACACATTAAAAATTGATTCCATAGAGGAATTGGAAGAGCTGGTTCGACTTGGGGGCGGCACAGTGGCGAGTGGTAAAGTTGCGGCCTTAGAACGCCAGAGACCCGCGATCAATACGACTATGGGTGTTTGTATGGAGGTTGTATGTTCTCCCCTTGACCTACGTGGGTTTTCCTTGGGATCTCCGGTTTCCTTCCACACTCCAAAGACGTACATGTTTGTAGGCTGATTGACTTGGTTTAATTGTAAAATGTCCCTAGTGTGTGTAAGATAGTGTAAGTGTGTAGGGATCACTGGTCTGTGTGGATCCAGTGGGCCAAAGAGCCTGATTCCACACTGTATCTTTAACTAAACTAAACTAAAGGAATGCATTCTAGAATTTTGAGGAAGTATAGGAGGTAATCACAAAAGCACTGACAATCTTTTAATGGATATGTGGGTGGTTCCAGAGGACTAATGCAGCAGCAAACATTATTCCATTGTTTAAAAAAGGGATTAAAATGACTATCAGTATCTACAGGCCAGTCAATCTCATCTCTATTGTGAGAAAGGTTTTAGAAGTACTAACCATGGCAGGATTTATCATCAGCGTTTGTTAAAGCAAGTTGTACTCATCCAAATTTGATTGAATATTTGTAATTATGTCATGGAAGAGGTTGTAGAGGGCAATGCAGGTGATGAACTTGGATCCCCAAAGGTTTTTCTTTAAATAATATGTCACATAACAGGCTTTTTCAACATGTGGCATAAAATGGTCATTGATTGTATAGATACGAAGTTGAAGTAACAGTCAGCAAAGGGTTGTGGTAAATGGTGTTTTTGTACTGGGCAACGGTGAATAATGGCTTCCACCAGTTACAGTGTTTGGACCACTACTTTTTCTTAATCTTTATTTATGACCTAGACTGTAGGGGGTTGCATTTCTCAATGACACAACGCTTAGCAACACTGTCGGCTACAAAGAAGATAGTGGTAGGCAGCACCCAGATATAAACAGGCTGGTGGAATGGCAGACACAAGGCAAATAAGTCCCATGTGGAAAAATAAGAGGTGATGCATTTTGTTTGAAACATCTGCCATGCAGACCTCCCAACATTTGATTTTACAAATTCAGAAATTTGATGTCCAAAATTCAGAATTTTACATCAAAATTCATAATATTGCGCATAATGCAACTTTTTAGCAAAAAAAAGTATGCACGCCAAATGCGCGCATGCGTTGTGCTACATTCACGTGTGAAAAACGACTATTATTTCCAACAGTCTGTAGTTCTTGGACTACATGTACAATGTCAGACCTATCATGTGTATATTCTACTATTATAGAAAGGTTATTGAACAGAAATACTTTTTTCAACAAAGAAAAAATTGTTTTGTTTTGTTTTTTCTATTTTGCTTTTTCCTTACACATCCCAATTCTCTTGGTATTGAATAAAAGAACAATGGTCATAAAATGTATGACTAAGTTATGAAGAAAGTGTTTCATTTAAAAAACTGCACATACCTAATTTAATTGAAGACATACTTGCTCCAGTGGTCTTCAACAGCAAATCACAACGGTCCATGTCCCCCCAAACCCTACTCCCCCTACCCTCCCAACTCCCCCCAGCGGCGAGGCGAGCGGCGAGGCCGGGCCAGCGACGAGAGGAGAGGCCGGGCCAGCGGCCAGGCGAGCGGCGAGGCAGGGCCAGTGGCCAGGCAAGGCCGGGCAAGCGGCGAGGCATGGCAAGCGGCGAGGTGAGAGGCGTGGCATGTGTTTTGCAGAAAAATGTGAGGCAAAATCAGAATGGCGGAAATGAAATAAGAAAGCGGAAACCTTCTGCCAAATTCAGATGGGTTGGAAGGTCCGTGCCATGGACCCATTGGGACTGCAGTGGATTTAGGCTGTCTTGGAGGGTAGAGTTAATGTGTGCCATGATCAATTTCAAAGCACTTTGCAATGGTGGATGTCAGAGTTACTAGTCTGTAGTAATTAAGGCAGGTTACTTTGTTTTTCTCTGGCACCAGGATTTATAATGGGCTTCTTAAAGCCGGGGTACGGGGAGGACTTCAGAATGGAGTAGCGAGAAGTTAAAGATACTGTATCTATGAATACTCCTGCCAATTGGTCATCATAAACCAAAAGCATGACCGGGACTCCATCTGGGCCACTTGCCTTCTGCAGATTCATTCTCAGAAAGGCCAATCTTACATCTCCCTCTTTGGGCACAGCCGCATCAAAAGCTGGCAGGGCAATTGAATATCAGAAAATAATGGAAAATTGTGTTCATTTCTGGTTACCATTATAGAAAGATATTCCCATTATCAGTGCTTAAAATATATTTTGCACTCCAAACCCATGAGGATTTATGCGAGCACCTCCTCTACCTACAAAACTCTTCCTCACTGCTGCCAATTATTTTGCTTGTCATAATAGATCTCGTGCCACCAGTTTAAATTCTATTTGGAATATTTTGGAGGACCAAGAACCACCACAGCATCACATCACTTCTATATCCCTCAAACTCTTAGCTTAAACTGCTGTGCAGCTCACAAACAGTTTTACTTTTTAACAATAAATACGTTAAAATATAGCGTTAATAATCGTTTTTAAAAAACTTGACTGAAAAAGAAGTTATGAATTTTCTACCTGAAACCGATTCAAATATTTCACCAAACACTTGTATCATTAAAAATAATCTGAAAACTGCTGCTGCATTTGTGCAATGCCACAGTGAATTGACGTAACATTACTTATTGTGTAGGAAAGAAAACTGCAGATACTGGTTTGAAAAAGGGTCTCGACCGGAAACGTCACCCATTCCTTCTCTCCAGAGATGCTGCCTGACCCGCTGAGTTACACCAGCATTTTGTGTCTACCTAACATTACTTATTACAAACTTTGACAGCTGCAACAATGATGTGCAAACAGGAACACTGCTTTATTACACTGATAACAAAACTTGCAATATAGTCACGAGTAACAGTTCACATTTAGGGTTTTTAATCCTGCAATGTTGATTAAAAAATTAGTTACCTTTGTCAAGGGACGAGCGAGTTAATGGTGGGATGTAGTGACAAGGAAAGATTTAGATAGGATGGGTTTATTCTCACTGGAATGTTGGAGGCTGATGGGTAACAATACCAGGGACATGGATAGGATACACAGATATTTTTCCCCAGGTCAGAAGAGTCTAGAACTAAAGGACACAGGTTAAAATGAGAAGGAAGAAATTTAAAGGCGATCTGAGGGATAAGCTTTTCCAAACAGAGGGTAGTGGTTACCTGGAATACGTTGCCAGAAGAGGTATTGGAGGCAGATATAATTATGAAGTTTGAAATCCACTTGACAACTACTCGGATAGGAAATTAGTAGAGAAATATAGGATTAAAGCAGGCACATAGAATTAGTGTAGATAGGTGTTGCAATGGGCATGGATGATTTGGGTCAAAGGACCCAGTATAATTCTACGATTGTAGATTCTCTGATTCCTGTACACTCTTTGTGATGGTAGCAGTGAGAAGAGAGTGTGGTCAGTGGTTGGAGTCTTTAATGATATTGAGAAAGCACATCCTGTAGATGCCTTCAACACTGACGAGGTCAGTACCTCTAATTGACCAGATAACATGCACCACTGTCTGCAGCCTTCTTCTTTCTTGAGCATTCGAGTTTCTGAAGCTGGCCATGATCCAAACAGTACACTTGTAGAGGTTCAACAGAGTATTTGGTGCATTGCCGAATGTTCTTAACTATCATTGCATCAATGTGCAAGGCCTTGGACAGATGATCAGAGATGTGCATACCCAGAAACCTCAAGCTGTTGACTCCCTCCACTACCGACAAGCCATTGAAGACAGGCGCATGTCTCGACTTTCACTTCCTGGTCAACAATTAACTCCTTGGTCTTACTGACATTGAGAGCAAGATTGTTGTGCAGCACCACTCAACCAGATTATCCTCCTGTACCATGACTTGTACAGTTCATCCAATGCCAGCGGCAATGTCAGTAAATGTAAAGATGCTGTTGGAGCTGTATTGACTAGTCATAGGCTTGGAAAGGATCGAGCAGGAGACTGAGCATGCAACCCCGGAGTGCCCATGCTGATGAGGAGGTATTGTTAACTATCCATTCTGATTGAGGTCTGCCGATGAAAAAGTCAAGGATCCAATTGCACGGGGAGGAACAGAGACCCAATTCCCGGAGATTGACAAAAAGTTTGGAAATTATGGTATTGAACATTGAGGTTTAGTCGATGAACAGTTGTTGATGTTCAAGGTGTCCAGAGCAGTGTGGAGAGCCAGTGAGATTGCATCCATGGTCAACCTGTTGAATATGGGTCATTTATAGACTAAGATAGAAATGATGAAGGGGGTAAGGAAATGGGAAAGAAATTAATTTGTGAAAATACTGCACGTATGCTTATCTGTGCACATGCACGACTGAGCAAGGCAGAACTGAAAACCAACTGAAAATAATGAAAAACAACACGTTTAGAATGAATGAGAGGCAGAAAGAATCTAGCACAAGAAAAAAATCAGTACTCAAGGAATTAATGGGGCTGAAAGCAATAAAAGTCCATGACCAAATGATTATTTTGCATCTATCTTCGGTGTAAACCAGCATCTGAAGTTCCTTCCAACACATTGCAGCACCAAAGCTCTAATCACAATTGCCTAGCTACAGTGAGCAGTCCACATTGTACAGATGGCTAACATTAGACTCATGAAACAAATACACTGAGCTCTGTCAAGACATGCAGTTTCCAGAAAAATAAAGCAAGCATTTTAAGGATGTTGAAATTTTACTATCTTCTCGCGATTCACGGGAAATTCTTGAAAACACATAATGGAAAAGCAACTACAAAGGTGCTGACCATGAACTTCTACAAAGGGAACATGCTGAAGCCAAGAACAGCAAAGGGAGTACACAACATTCCAAACAACTCATTCACCCTGTCAAGCACCACATGTGACTATAGATCACACACAGGACTCATCAATCTCCCCATTATCTACAGAAAAGGAGCAGAAGCAATTCATCTTCAACCGCAAGGGATTGGGTTAGAGTATAGAGCCAATTCAAAAGATGGCTTAACATAAAAGAACAGAATATAGATACCAGCTAAGTTTATAAACAGTGAATTTGCACTGTTAAAATTGTCCAAAAACGAAGAGACCAGCACTAAACAAAATACACTAAAGTAGCTCCATAAGCACACAGCTCCACTGATAGTTGTTACATTTCTGAACTGAAATTAAATGCAAGACAAAATTTACATGTATACGTAATATTTGTCAACTAAACACATCTGATGACAATTGAGGAAACGAAGGGAAAAGATAGCAAATAAACCTTTAAATTCAGAGAAAATAAATAAACTGAGTTATTTTAGATAGATAGATTTAAAGTCTGGACTAAGCCAAATCAACACAGTCTTTAATAAGGAGCAAGATGAGGGCATTTCCTAGATCAGTTAGCTGAAGGAAGAAATATGGCATTTTGAAGTGGCTTTACAAGGATATATAGAACTAGTGGAGTTGGTGAGATTTAGAATGTTTGGTAAAAAGTTAGCTCAAGTCCTCAGGGCTCTGAAGCAGCATGTTTAATACTAGAAGACATCAGTGAGGATCATTGCAAAATCCTCAAAAGATAGGACAGTGTCAGTATCCTCTCCCATGCCAACATCCCCAGCATTGAGGCTCTGACAACACTCAACCAGCTTTCGATGCCTGACACCAGATTCCCTAAACAAGTGTTCCACTCCAATTTTTTTAGGACAATGGAGCATAAATAGTACAACACAGGACCAGGCCCTTTGGCACACAATGTTGGTGCCAAACATAATGTTAAGACCAACTCTTATCTGCCTGCACATTATCCACATCCCCTCATATCCATGTCCAAAAGACTCCTAAATGCCACAATCGTATCTGCCTCTGCCCACAGCAACAGGTCCAGGCACTCACCACCCTCTGTATAAAAAACACTTGCCCAGCACATCTCCTTTAACCTTAAAGCTATACCCTCTAGTATTTGATAGTTCCATCATGTTAAAAATGGTCTGTCACTCTGCCCCATCCAGGCCTTTCAGATTTTTTTTATACTTCTATCAGGTCTTCCCACAACCCTTAGTGTTCCAGAGACACAAATCCTGGTCTGTGCAACTTCTCCTTGTAGCCAATACTCAATAATCAACACATCATTCTGGTAAACCTTGTCTGCACCCTTTCCAACACCTCCACATCTTTTCTTTATTGGGGCAAGCAAAACTGCACAAAACACTCCAAATATGACTAATAATTTCATCAATGTTACAGGTGAGTTGGAATGCAGAGGGATAAGATGAAAAACAGAATCCACCTTGCTGACAGATCAGATGAAATGATTAAATTAATTGTGGGAAAAGCAGGACATTAAGAATGCATGCCTCCAGTCTCAGATTCAATTAGCAGCAAAACTGTTGCAACGGTACTCAAACTCCCTGCAAAAGTCCAATGAGTTCCAATTAAGTCGTGTACACATTTCCCTTTCCAAAGACTGCTGTACCTGCTGAAAAATTTCAGTGTTCTGTTTTATTCTGGTAAGAATCCAAAGTTCATTTCAGCGTTGGAAGGGAAAAAATAAATTGAACTAACTTGCAACAGAGCGCAGTCATGCAGTTTGGTATTACAGCACTAGTCTTGCTGTCAGTTGTGACAAAAGAGATCACGAATGGCTATCACTGTAGTCGAGCCTGTGGTTACAAATGAGCAACATATGTTGCTAATGGGGCATCCAAAGAGACTAAATGTTTATTTGATTACAAACACACACTACTATTTTAAATAAAGTCTAATCTAAAAAGATACAAATCAGGTGGCTAAACTAAAAAGATACAAATTAAGTATTTTAAAATTATTTTCAAGCACATCCCAGAGAGCCAACTCTTAGCTGACATTGCACACCGCTGGCCGTCCATAGCACCCTAAAACAATGCTCGGAGATTTACAGTGCTGGATATTCAAAGAATATCATTATATTCTACGGTAACGAACTGTACCAGGCAGTATGTTGATTTAGCCATTTAGATTCAAATTTAATTTCTTAATATTTCCATATATACGGGCGGCACGGTAGCGCAGCGATAGAGTTGCTGCTTTACAGCGAATGCAGCGCCGGAGACTCAGGTTCGATCCTGACTACGGGTGCTGCACTGTAAGGAGTTTGTACGTTCTCCCCGTGACCTGCGTGGGTTTTCTCCGAGATCTTTGGTTTCCTCCCACACTCCAAAGACGTACAGGTATGTAGGTTAATTGGCTGGGTAAATGTAAAAAATTGTCCTTAGTGGGTGTAGGATAGTGTTAATGTACGGGGATCGTTGGGCGGCACGGACTTGGAGGGCCGAAAAGGCCTGTTTCCGGCTGTATATATATGATATGATATGATATGATAAAAATTCTCCTCGGGGAAAATATGTAGTCATTTTATTCCACTCAAACTGATACTGATCGACTATTTTTTAGCAAAACAAAGCTGTGTGCAAGAATAAGATAAATTAGCAAAACAAGTGGTCAATATCACATACTTTCCAAGTTGAAGGTTGAAACCAGCAATAATTCTTACTCAAGTTGCTCGTCCAAATGGATTTTGCCTCAAGCAATCAACATTTATTGTCTAACATTTTACAGCAACTGATATTCTACAGACATAAGATGCAAAATGATCAACTCAGGCTCCAGCATAGATTTTGTCTTTATTATTAACAATCACCTCATCGCATCTGCACTTACAAATCTGTTCAAGTCAAAATGCTGAACTGTCAATTCACTTTAAAAATATATTGGCGATTCATTCCACTCACTTATTTTTACATTTAATTTTTATCCAAGTGATTTGGAGCAAATTAAGCAATTGATTGTTCATCAGACCATAACAACGCAACAGATATTCCATAGAAATTAAGGACACAATTCATAAATGGCAGAAGGAACGTCTTTCATATATTTTAGTTCTATCACAAGTAGTATCAGGACATTACAGGGAAAAAATACTGATGTCATTAGTCTCCATGAATATGAATGCACATAACAGAAGAAACAGAAGCAGTAGGCTATCCAGCCCTTCTAGCCCACGCTACCATGCATTAAGATCATGGCTGATCTACCTGAGTACCACCACCCTGCCTCTCATCTCCCCCCCACCCCCCCCCCCCCCCCCTGCCCTAGATTTCATTCATATCTGGAAATCCATCCATCTGTACTTTGAATTAATGTGTTTATAACTGGGCATTTACAATCTTCTCTATGTAATTGGTGACTTATTTTCATGTTAGCTCTAAATGGTTTACCCTATTCTCTGAAACTCAGCCTGTTTCAATCAGGTATCCTCACAATCTAAATTAGTATTTGTTTTTTTAGTTTGGCTGCATGAAAATATTATAAACTACATAGTTTGTCATATTTTCCTGCCGCCGCACTGAATTACCAACAATGCCTTAATTAAATGTATCAGCAGACACTGTAATGTTCATATTATGACTGCTAGAACTGTGCAACCATCAATTCCAAACACTCTAAAGAAATACCCCGGATTGTAAGAGCAATCCTGAAACCAGGGAACTAACATACAGAGCCCTCCATAATGTTTGGGACAAAGACCCATCATTTTTTATTTGCCTCTGTACTTCACAATTTGAGATTTGTAATAGAAAAAAAATCACATGTGGTTAAAGTGCACATTGTCATATTTTATTCATGGGGAATTTTTATACATTTTGGTTTCACCATGTAGAAATTACAGCTGTGTTTATACATAGTCCCCCCATTTCAGGGCACCATAATGTTTGGGACATAAGGCTTCACCGGCGTTTGTAATTTCTCAGGTGTGTTTAATTGCTTCTGTAATGCAGGTATAAGAGAGCTCTCAGCACCTAGTCTTTCCTCCAGTATTTCCATCACCTTTGGAAACTTTTATTGCTGTTTATCAACATGAGGACCAAAGTTGTGCCAGTGAAAGTCAAAGAAGCCATTATGAGTGAGAAACAAGAATAAAACTGTTAGAGACATCAGCCAAACCTCAGGCTTACCAAAATCAACTTTGAACATCATTAAGAAGAAAGAAAGCACTGGTGAGCTTACTAATTGCAAAGGGACTGGCAGACCGAGGAAGACCTCCACAGCTGATGACACATATTCAAATTTGTTCCAAAACTGGCTGGGTAACAGACATGTGATGGTAGACAATTGTTTCAGAGACTAGAAGCCTGTGACCAATGGTGTAACAAAGTGAGTGGTAGTCAGATCCTTACTGTTATATATGTTAAGATATCAATGTATAAGGTATGATTACAATATGTGCACAGATAGCACAAAGCTAGTGGCACTGTTGATTTGTCAGGATAGTTCTTATGCTGCAGGATAACACTACCCAGTTGGTAAAATGGGCAGAGCATGGAATTTAAACATGATTTTAAAAAGTGGTGCAAGAAGGAACTGGTTTAACCCGAAGAGAGACACAAAAACCTGGAGTAACTCAGCGGGATAGGCAGCATCTCTAGAGCGAAGGAATGGGTGACGTTTAGGGTCGAGACGCTTCTTCAGAAAAAAAGTGGTGTTGTATATAGGGAAATCAAATAATAATAGGATGCAGATCGTGAAGGGAAGGGAGCTCAGAAATTTGGATTTGGTGTAACTTGGATGTACAAGTCCAAGAATTTGTTAGGGTGGCACAGCGTGGATAAGGTAGTGAAATGGGATACCAGTCTTCATTGACCAGGGCAGAGCAAAAGAGCAAGGGGGTTATGGTAAAACTTTATAAAACTTAGATTCAGCGACAGCTGGACAACTATATTCCATTTTGGTCGCCATTACACTGGATGTGTAGGAAGAAACTGCAGATGCTGGTTTAAATGGAAGATAGACACAAAAACTGGGACAGGCAACATCTCTGGAGAGAAGGAATGGGTGACGTTTCGGATCGAGACCCATTCCACTGGAGATGGGTCAGAGCAGATTTATCACGTTGTGAACTGGGATGGGGCGTTTCAATGACAAGGAGTCCCAGGCTCGTCACTTTCTTCCATCCGAGTACTTTCACGCTGTTTTGCATTATGAAGACAGGATATCTTATCAAATGTGTCCATCACTCTGGTCATTCCCCATTTAGAAATCCTTTTTTTTTTCTGCGACGTGGTCACTGCAGCTTTCTGTGGTATCGAATTCCACAGGTTTACAACTTTTCACCTGTGTCATAAATCTCTGGCCCTGTATCCTGAGATTATAACTCCCTGTTCTAGACATATTGGCACTCTGCTCTTGCCATCAAAATGGATAATTTCACATTTAACCGTATAATACTGTACCAAACATGTTTTTGCCCACTAGCTCAAGCTTTTCAGATGCCCTGAAACATCTAAATACCATTCCTCTGCACACTCTGCATACCCCCACCATATGAATGAATGAATGTTTATGAATCCCTTCCTAATATTCGTCTGAAATAGACAAAATAGACATAAGCCAAAAAACAACAGGAAGAAAATATATAAAAAGTTATCCAGACCTCCCAAAATTTGATTTTACAAATACAGTCTGTAGTTCTTGGACTACATGTACAATGTCAGGCCTATCATGAGTATATTCTACTATTATAGAAAGGTTATTGAACAGAAATACTTTTTACAACAAAAAAATTGTTTTTTGTTTTTTTTCTATTTTGCTTTTTCCTTACACATCCCAATTCTCTTGGTATTGAATAAAAGAACAATGGTCATAAAATGTATGACCCCCACTCTCCCCCTCTCTTCCTCCACCCCCCACCCCCCCCGACCCCCACTCCCTCCTCCCACTCCACTGTCCCCCCCCCATCCCCTCTAAATATCAGTAGGCCTCACGCTCCTCAGCGAGGCTAGGCCGGTGGCAAGAGGCGAGGCTGGGCCAGCAAAGAGAGGCGAGGCCGGGCCAGCGGCCAGATGAGCGGCGAGGCACGTGTTTTGCGGAAAAATGAGAGGCGAAATCAGAATGGAGAAAATGAAATAAGAAAGCAGAAACATTCCGCCAAATTCGGAAGGGTTGGGAGGTCCGAGTTATCGATTTCCTTGGGCAACCAATACTAATCAAGATCAAACGGGGTTGGATAGTTCAGCTCTCAGGAATTATGGGTCTTTAACAAAATCCTCATTTTTATTTGAACTTAAACCACTCGCCGAAAACAAAAGAACAGGGGGCATGTGAAACTGTTAATGTTACACAAGTATGGCAGTTCAATTCCTCTCTGGTGGGGACTGAGAATCATAACTGTAGTCAATTCGAGAGATCTTTACTCAGCTTCTAACTCATTCATTCTCTGAAAGAAGTGCTTACCAAGAGTTGGTACTTCAATTGACTGCAATGAGCTTAAGTCACAGAACAAAGGAACATCATTGAACATAGCAGCCTGATGTCAAATACTTTCATGTGTAGAAAAGAACTGCAGATGCTGGTTTAAATCGAGGTAGACACAAAATGCTGGAGTAACTCAGCGGATCAGGCAGCATCTCAGGAAAGAAGGAATGGGTGACGTTTCGGGTCGAGACCCTTCGTCAGACTGATGTCAGGGGAGGGGGCAGGACAAAGATAGAATGTTGTCAGAGGCATTGAGACTAGTGGGAGAACTGGGAAGGCTAGAGAGGGAAAGCAAGCGCTATCTGAAGTTAGAGAAGTCAATGTTCATACCGCTGGGGTGTGAACTACCAAGCAAAATATGAGGTGCTATTCCTCCAATTTGCGCTGGGCCTCACTCTTTCAATGGAGGAGGCCCAGGACAGAAAGGTCAGATTGGGAATGAGAGGGGGAGTTGAAGTACTGAGCCACTGAGAGATCAAGTAGGTTAAGACCGGCTGAGCGGAGGTGTTCGGCGAAACGATCGCTGAGCCTGTGCTTGGTCTCACCGACGTAGAGAAACTGACACCTGGAACAGCGGATACAGTAGATGAGGTTGGAGGAGGTGCAAGTGAACCTCTGCCTCACTGGAAAGACTGTTTGGGTCCTTGGATGGAGTCGAGAGAGGAGGTAAAGGGACAGGTGTTACATCTGCGGTGGCAGGAGAAAGTACCTGGGGAGGGGGTGGTTTGGGTGGGAAGGGACGAGTTGACCAGGGAGTTTCGGAGGGAACGGTCTCTGCAGAAAGTATAAAAGGGTGGAGATGGGAAGATGTGGCCAGTAGTGGGATCCCGTTGGAAAATAATTTTATCTGTAACTCATTTTAACCAACTCATTCTCCATAATCGACTTCATAGCGTAGTGAACAAAAGAGCAATCTTGCTACAAATAAAGTTTGTAATCATTAATTCAACCGGAAATTTACAATCCGCATGCAATTTTCATTAAAATTATGCCAGTATTTAGCATTACCTGTATTTACTATTTGAATGTATTTGGGCAATGACTACTTTCTAACAAAAAAAGACAAGAAGGTTAACCATTTTAAATATTCAGCAATACTTGTATGATAATCACTAGTTGCCTGACAATCAATAATTAGCTATCACTGTTAGAATTTTAAAGACTTTTCACTTCTTGCTAGTTCGGACTCAATTGAACCCTAAAAAGACAAGATCTAATAGGTTCCAAAATAAAAACAATCTTCCCTATCGGCATTGATCTTGGTATTAATAACCCATACTAGTTGTACTATTTCACCGATGTGGATATAGCATTGCAAATTTTTATTATGGTAGAAAAAAAATCTAATTTGAAGTGCAGACCCGTGACACAAGGCGATGAAACCAAGATGTCAACTTACGAGCTTTTCTTTTTTCACAATAATTTAAAAGCCTCTGAAGTAACTGAATGAAAGGACGAGTCCAGCAGATAGATTTAGAACACAGATATAATGCATTTTACTTCTTGCAAGCTTAGTGGTAAAATGCAAGCTACTGTGATAATGTCAAAGTGATCTCCAGCGAGAGAAAGTGTAGCCTCAAAGGGATTCAGCCTTCATCAAAAACTGGCAAAGCTATGCCAAACATCTAATGTAATGACGCAACTCCAAAAGTTGTACTTGCACATGATGATCCCGTGACAAAATAACCACCATTTCCAACCATCTCGGGAAAAAAACACTTGTTGAAACGGACAAGGTACTTTACAGTGACTAACAATTATCTTATTATATTGTTCAAAATCTCATCATTTAATTATACAGAGAAACAAGTGACAGGTGTAGGAATGATTTTGTTTTCTATCTTGGGAAGATGATTAAATAGAATGGAAAATTTAATGCCACTGAACTTCTTGTAACTGCACAATGCACTGAACTTTACCCCCTACATTTTAAGTAATAATATCCCACACCTAAAATACACCCAAATTTGCACTTAGCCGCAAAGTTCGTAGCATTTCTTAATCCAATAACTTTTCAACATTTTTCTCAAACTTTTAAATTGTATCTTGTTCTTTATTCAATATACTGTCTTGGGTTTTTAGCCTAATCTTCCTGCAAATACACATTTTCAAACATTAATGTAATCTCTCTGATAACCATTACCCTACCCTCTTGTGCTTCTTCTTCCGACCCTCTTATTTTATAATTTAGGTGTTTGCAATAAACACTAGTGTAGTCAGTGACACCAACATGATTAAGTATAGTCTCCATTTTTCACCTTGTCATCTAAAACCGTGTCATCTTTCAAAAATATATGGCTTGTCTTCCATCTCAGCGCCACTTTCCTGTGCGAACAGCATACCGTACTATTCCCTCACGAGAGAGATCCCTCATGTCTTCCTTCTTGACCCGAGTGTGTTTATCATTCCATCTGAAGATCTCGCCCTCTATTTTCTTACCATCTTCTCTCTCACCCCCGCACTCCAAACTATCATGTAGACTTTCTCTTATTTCCTTCTCAATCACCCATATCCACCTCTTGCTCCCAATTCTTTTGAATACGTTCCCTTCTTTGCATTCCTCCCCACCTCTCTTTTGTAGTCGGTTTGCCTCTCCTCACCCACCCTTCTCAGGTTCCCAAATATATTGTAGATTTTATATGAACTCTGTCCATTACTCCCTCTTGCCCTGGTCCCTGCAGTTCTGTTCTAATTTTGCACTTCTCCTCTTTTTGCTCTCCCTTCTCGCAATCTTCATCTTGGTAACAATGATCCTTTAGATTTTGTGGTCTCCCTTCTCCATTATTTTCTTACAGCTCACCCATTTTCCTTCCTACTGTCCACTAGATCTGACTTGCTTCCACTTTTTTCATTGCCATGTTCTACCCCTCCCCACTTCCCCACAGAATCTGATTCTCTGTCCATCTACGCATGCTCCTTATCCTGTTAATCACCCTGCAATGAATGCCCTCTCCCAATCTGACTAACTCCTATCATCTTCTTTTCCACGTCCAAACCCTACCTTCTGATGCTCTTCAGTAAATGCACTATTCCAATCTCACCCACCTGTCATCCTAACACCCCAGTATTCTGTAGACTTTATTTCCTGTCATCTCCTCATCGGCCACCCCACAAATCATAATTGCCTCCACCTTCATCCTCCTCTCTCAGTAGACCCCCACTCTTACCTTCCCCTCCAGCTTATTATCCTGTACTTTCCACTTGCCTTTGCCCCATCCTCTTCCTTTTGTTCCCCATAATTTCCACACTCTGCCTCCTTTTCCCCTTTGTTTCCCCACCTTCCTGACAAGTGCCTGATTTTACCTCCGCCTCCACCGTGTTCATCCTGTTGCTCCCAAGTATCCTGTACCCTCTCACCCCATCCTCTCCTCCCCAACCTCAGTCTGTTGTTCCCCATAAAGCTCCACATACTGCCCGCTTTCCCCTCCTTTTTGTTCCCACCTTCCCTATTATAGCATTTTTCTCTTCTCTCTCTCCCCCTGATCCTCGCCCTGTTGCTCCCCAGTATTGTAGCCTCTCTGCTGTACTCCCACCTCATTCTTCTCCTCATCCCCATCTTGCACCCTGTGCTGGCCTCCAGCCGCATTCTTCTCACCCAATCCACTTCCACCCCACTCCCCATCGTTTTGTAGCCCAATCGCCCCTACCCTCTCACCCTGTTACTGCCCAATATCCTGCATGTTCTCTGCTGCCCTCCCTCCCCATTCCACTCCTGTCCCCCATCCCGTTGATCTCCAGCCTCCCCTACCGCCACCCATTCCTCTACCCCTATCCTCACCTGCTTGTTCCTCAATCACCTGCACCTTTTCTGCTTTCCTGCCACCCCGATCCTCTCCCCATCCTCCCTCGTCTCCCCTACATTCTCTGCTGCCTTCCCACCCATTCTTCTACCCATATCCTCACCATTACTGCTGAGTCTCCTGTTCCATCTCCACGACCCACTCCCATTCCTATCTTCTCCCCGTCCTGTTACTCGCCTGTCTCCCCCATGATCTCTGCCTCACAGCCACCCCATTCTTCTCCACTCCCCATCCTTATCCTGTTGCTCAGTCCCCCCCCCCCCCCACCATCTCTGCCTCCCCATTCCACTCCCCCATCCTGTTGCTTCACAGTCTCCCCTTCTACTGCCCTCCCACCTCATTCCTTCCCCAACCCCCGGGCCAGTTTACCTTCGAAGTCGGACTCGGAATCCGTCTCGGTGTCGCTCTCTTCGTTATCCTCGGTGGACTCGGTCTGCATGGCATCGCTGTCCTGCCGGCTTTCGACATTATGCTGCTGTCCCTCCTTCTCCTTGAGCCGGGTGAAGTACTGGATGGCGAAGTCGACCAGGTTGGCAGGCCGGTGCCGGAGCACCTCCACGGTGTAGCCCTGCAGCAGATCGGTGAGGCCGGGCGGGATCTCGATGTTCATCCTCTCTCTTCCCCCCCTCTCGCTGGCCGAGCAGTCGACAATCGGAGAATCAAGCGATTAGTCAACGGCCCCCGGCCCCCGCCGCCTCCTCCTCCTCCTCCTCCTCCTCAACCCCGCCGCCAACTCACTCCAACACCGGCCGATTAACCAGCAAAGAAAGCCGCCAATATCAAACCGATACCTTCCCGATTAGTCCGCATTTAGCTCCAGAAAACGCTATCGAACCATTGAGATGTTGTTTTATTTGTAAACTTTCAATTGCTTCATTTAGGGAAAAGAAAGCTGATTTGGGTTTGTGATTTTATACATAGCTAAATATATTATTTAATCCGGTCTCCTCGCCTCACTCACTCACTCGGGCGGGCGCGCGTTCGCCCGCTCAGTGCTGTTACTGCGCCCAATCAAACTTGTTGGCAGGAAGTGGGCCGGGGCAAGCTGTGATGGACATGGCGGCCGGCCAGTCGGCGAGCCGGCCTGCGCTGAGCAGCGGCCAATCAGCGCGGGGAGGGGGGCGGGACTTGCGCGCAGCAACAAGTTCGGTTGGCCGAGCACGACCCGCCCCCTTCCTCCTGTCCCGCCCCTCTCGCCCATTGACCGACAGTCGCCGCGACCAATCGAGGCGCGGCCTCGCCATTGACGCCAACGCCAGCGCCTCTGGCTTGCCCTCCGCTGTTGCCAGGGCGACCGCGATTCAAAAAACAAGGGGGATCCCTTGCAGAATAAAATGGGAATTCCTACAGACTGAAAAAAAGATCACACAGACCTATCCTTGTGCAAATCCTTCTTCATCAAATATCGCAAGGGGTGAATCTAAAATCTATCCACAATGATAAAGCTATTTCAATGCAATTTGAAATATCAAAACTAAACAGCAAGTTCAACAAAGATATCCCAGAAGCAAATCCCTTTGACAGATATATTTGCATCTCCTTTAAAATGAAATCACCACCCAGTCTGGAAATGTCAAAAACAAAAGCAAATGCTGAAACTGTGTTTGTTCAGTTAGCATGAAAAATAGACAGAAGTGTCAATATTAGACACAAAAAGCTGGAATAAGAAAAAAACAGGATGCCTTGTGTGCTATTTGTAGGACTTATCTTTTCAAATAAAAACAATGTAACAATTTCAGGTGCTATATTCAAAATAATTGAAAAATGGCTCTCTCGCATTCAGAAATGAAGCACAAAGCTCATAAGACAGGAGCAGAATTAGGCCATTCGCCCCATCATGTCTGCTCTGCCTTTCAATCATGGTTGATCTATTTATCCCTCTCAAACCCATTAGGTTACCGTCTCCGCGTAACCTTTGACAACCTTACTAATCAAAAATCTATCAATCACCACTTTAAAAATACCCAATGACTTGGCCCCCACCATCGTCTGTGGCAATGACTTCCACAGATTCACCACCCTCTGGCGAAATAAATCCTCCTCATCTCGACTCTAAAGGTATGTTCTTTTAGTCTGCTGCTGTGCTCCCTGGTCCTAGACTCTCCCACTACTAGAAACACCCTATCCACATCCATTCTTTCAAAGCCCTTCATTATTCATTAGGTTTCAATGAGAAAGTCAAAGTCTTCATATAACTCTCCCCTTTGGGGAAACAATGAATGAATGAATGAATGAATGAATGAATGAATGAATAAATAAGTTTATTGGCCAAGTATGTGCATATACAAGGAATGTGCCTTGGTGCTCTGCTCACAAATGACAACACAGACATACAATTAGCAATTAAGAATAAAGCATAAACACATCAAAACAATAAGGACACAACATTACGGTCTAAACATGTGGGTGAAAATAAACCAGAGCAAAAGAGAGACTACAGACTTTGGTTATTGAGTAGAACTACACCTCGTGGAAAAAAAAGCTGTTTTTATGTCTGGCTGTAGCTGCTTAGTCCGGAGTCGCCTTCCGGAAGGAAGTGCTTCAAAGATTTTGTGGCCAGGGTGCGAGGGGTCAGAGATGATCTTGCCCACTCGCTTCCTGGCCCTTGCAGTGTACAGTTCGTCAATGGGGGGAAGGTTGCAGCCAACAACCTTCTCAGCTGTGCGAATGATCCGTTGCAGCCTCCGGATGTCGTACTTGGTGGCTGAGCCAAATCAGACCATGATGGAGAAGGTGAGGACGGACTCAATGATAGAAGTATAGAATTGAACCATCATTGCCTGTGGCAGATTGTGTTTCCTCAGTTGCCGCAGGAAGTACATCCTCTGTTGGGCCTTTTTGACTGTGGAGTTGATGGTGGCCCCCCATTTAAGGTCCCTGGAGGTGATGGTTTCAAGGAACTTAAATTACTCCACAGTGAGTGTGGTGTTGTTGATGGTGAGTGGGGGGGAGCTCTTAGAAAGTCTACAATTAGTTCCACTGCCTTAAGAGCATTGGGCTCCAGGTTGTTGCAATGGCACCCAGATGCCAGTTGTGTCATTTCCCATCTGCAGGCAGATTCCTCCCCATCCTGGATCAGTCCAATCAGGGTTGTGTCATCCGCAAACTTGAGGAGCTTGACAGAGGGGTCTGTGGAGGTGCAGTCGTTGGTGTAGAGAGAGTAAAGGAGAGGGGAGAGTACGCAGACTTGCGGTGCTCCTAAGCTGAGGGTCTACGTGTCCAAGATGTACTTTCCCAGCTTTCCTTGCTTCCTGTCTGTCAGGAAGGGGAAGGGTTGAGCACTAAAAGCATGAGGACAATACTTGGTCATTGAACATCAATCTGACATGTGAGATGAGAACCAGTTCTGTGTGAGCCCTGCTCTGGGCCTCACCCACCCTGCTCCCATGAGGAGACCATGAGAACTGGGGAAAGATTTCTAATCCCTCAAAATATAAATTGAACTGTCTGTGTTTTGTCAACAATTAAAAAAAAGCAGGTGACCCGCTGAGTTACTCCTCCACTTTGTGTCTTTTTTCCTCAACTATCTGAGCAGCCACCTCTGACGATCCAAGGCTGAAGCCCATTGGACCCCAAAGACTTGCCATCCTACAGCTTCAGCAGATTGCTCACAACCTCTGCCCTGCTGATGATAAATTTGCTGAATTCTCCCTCCCTTCCAATTCACAAAAATAAGACTATTTCTAAGACATTTCTCATATCCTTTTTTAGTGAAAAGTGTTGGAAAATATCTGTTTAATTCAGTTGCCACCTCTTTATCTAAAGAAAGGTCGCGACCCGAAACGTCGCCTATCCAGGGATTCTGCCTGACCCATTGAGTTACTCCAGCACTTTGTGTCTTTTTTTACTTCTTTGCCTAACATTGTCAATTCCCTGGACTGATTACTACCTCTTGCAGAGAAGAACCTATCCTTTATTTGCCACAGACGACGGTGGAGGCCAAGTCATTGGGTATTTTTTAAGTGATGGGTTCTATCAAGGATTGATAGGTCTTTGGTAGGTTGTGCTGCCCCTGACTGGGCTGCAAGGAGTTTGAGGATTTAGCCAGAGCAAGAATGACATGGGTGCTGCTTTCATGCTAAACGAATGTAACCTGGAATCTGCACGCAAGATTCTCAGGCTGTTTTGCTATCTTAGCCAGGCGGAAATTTGGGTATTGCAAAAGACATCAGCACATTTGGGCTGGAGAAGGTTAAAATTTGTCTCGATAAAATCGACCTCATTGACATGGTGGGCCAAAGGGCCTGTTCCTCTGCTTTAATGTTCTCTGTTCTCTCAGTCTGTACTGTTACAAAGAGGCTTAATGTAAGCTTGAGGACCAACACATCTATTATTGTCAGGGCACGTTGTAACCTGTAGGACTCAATATTGGATTCTTCCATTTCTCATGACTTGTTCTTTCTTTCCGTTTGTATCAGGGCTGGCCATTAGTGCTTGCCATTCCTGTCACTCTCACAACCAATGCACACACACATTTTTTTCTCTTTCATTGATATATTTTGGTTTTCTGGGCACATCCCAGTGGAGCGGACTGTACATCATCCAGACTTCACAAAATCCGCAACACAGAATAGAAATTGTCTATTCAATGGCTCCAACATCTCACCCTGTCTTCCCCATTTTCCCCTTTCCTCTATTGTACTAGATTTGGACTGATTACATTTAGGTATAGTGCCTACCTAAATGCCTGAATAGAGAGCATGTGGTGAGGATGTTTCCACTAATGGGAGAGTCTTGGGCCAGAGGTCATAGCCTCAGAATAAAAGGCCGTACATTTAGAAAGGAGATGGGAATGAATTTATTTAGTCAGAGGGTGGTGAATCTGTGGAATTCATTGCCACAGATGGTTGTGGAGGCCGTCAATGTATATTTTTAAGGCGGAGATTGATAGATTCTTGATTAGTATGGGTGTCACGGGTTATGGGGAGAAGGTGAGAGGGAAAGAAAGATCAGTCATGATTGAATGGCGGAGTCGACAATGGCCTAATTCTGCTCCTATAACTTATGAACATGAAAAGGAATAGGTGATGTTTCAGGCCAAAGCTTTTCTTTAAACCCGTCTGAAGAAGAGGTTCGATCCGAAACGTCACCTATTCCTTTTCTCCAGAGATGCTGCCTGACCGTCAAAGTTACTCCAGTATTTTGTGTCTATCTTCAGTGTAAACCAGCATCTGTGCAGTTCCTGCCTGCACATGAGGAAGGCTAGACCTGCCTGAACCTCCTTTAAAATAGATGATATATTGATATTGAAATATTTCACCGACTGTGATCCTTGATTTTAAATTATACTAGACCAAATGGACCCGTTGGGCCCAAGCCTCTCCTGCATTGGTGCATTGGTGCATTGGTGCAGCACCCTCTCCTCCCACCTCCCCTCTTTATACGTTTAGACGTTTTTCCCGTGACCTGCGTGGGTTTTCTCCGGGTGCTTCGGTTTACTCACACACTCCAAAAACATGCAGGTTTGTAGGTTAATTTGATTTCGGTAAAAATTGTAAAATTGTCCCTAGTTTGTGTAGGATAGTGTTGGTGTGCGGGGATCGCTGGATGGCGTGGACTCGGTGGTCCAAAGGGCCTATTTCCTCGCTGTATCTCTAAACTGAACTAAACTAAACTAAACTATGTAACTGTGCATTGTGCTAAAGTTGTGTTATGAATGCATTGTTGGTGCTGTTAGGGTATTGCATTCAGTTTACGTCCAGGAATGTAAAAGACAATAGACAATAGACAATAGACAATAGACAATAGGTGCAGGAGTAGGCCATTCAGCCCTTCGAGCCAGCACCGCCATTCAATGCGATCATGGCTGATCACTCTCAATCAGTACCCCGTTCCTGCCTTCTCCCCATACCCCCTCACTCCGCTATCCTTAAGAGCTCTATCCAGCTCTCTCTTGAAAGCATCCAACGAACTGGCCTCCACTGCCTTCTGAGGCAGAGAATTCCACACCTTCACCACTCTCTGACTGAAAAAGTTCTTCCTCATCTCCGTTCTAAATGGCCTACCCCTTATTCTTAAACTGTGGCCCCTTGTTCTGGACTCCCCCAACATTGGGAACATGTTTCCTGCCTCTAATGTGTCCAATCCCCTAATTATCTTATATGTTTCAATAAGATCCCCCCTCATCCTTCTAAATTCCAGTGTATACAAGCCTAATTGCTCCAGCCTTTCAACATATGACAGTCCCGCCATTCCGGGAATTAACCTAGTGAACCTATGCTGCACGCCCTCAATAGCAAGGTGAAAAGAGCATAGTTATAACATATTCCAGCTAGATTTTCTTTTCTAGAAACAAAGAACGCTGGTTAGCCACAAAGTGCTGGAGTAACTCAGCAGGTCCAGCAGCATCTCTGGAGAAAGAGGATAGGTGACTTTTTAGGTCAGGACCCTTCTTCAGACTGAAGTAAAAAGCATGGGAGGGGGGAAAGAACTGAAAAGACCAGGACAAGTCAGGGCCGGCAACAGATGACCTCAGGCAGGGTGGTTCCCTGATCATCCAATAGTTGGCTAGAGAAGGTGTGATCTCAAGAGGGATACACTGTGGAAATGATTTAACGACTGGGTTGAGGAAGGGAGCAAAGGGGGAGGGGAAGGGAGTGTTAGTCGAAGTTACTTAAAATTAAAGAATTCAACGAGATTAGATCTTTTCTCTATACCCTTTCTCACAGCCTTACTCTGAGACATCCAGCTGGAACATTCTTGCTTTTTGCAACGCCACTGGTGTCTGATATAACTTGACGACCTTTAGTCAGAACTTTTCAAAAATGCATTGAGATGCACCAGATATATATCCAAAATATGTAACAGTGTCCAGCATTGTGTGAGTCTTTAAGCTGTGATGATATGAGGTTGGAGGAGGGCATATGTTTCTCTTTACTTCCGTTTGGTTGGCCAGGCTGAAACGTCCATGGAGTTTCTGACCACAATATGTCAGGCCACAGAACTGTGTCTCAGACATGGTAGTGAGCATGGACACACAAGGGACAGTCCTCTCTTCCTTCTTGTTCACCATCCAAACCTCGGACTTCAGATAAAACTCGGGCTCCTGCCACCTGCAGAGGTTTTCAGATCTCTGCAATTGTGGGCTGCTGAAGCTGAACCCAGAGGTGTAGGCAACGGCTTTGTTTAGTGTTTTGGGCTGAATCACCTGCAGCTCAATATTAAGAAGTTAAGACTAAGGAGTTAGTGGTGGACTTTAGGAGGAGAGGAACACCCCTGTCCCCATAAAAGGTGTGGATGTGCAGTTTACCAGGGAGTCCAAATACCTTGGAGTGCACCTGGACAGTAAACTGGACTGGTCCAGGAACGCTGAGGCCCTGTACAAGAATGGACAGAGCCGGCTGTACTTTTTGAGAAGGCTCCGCTCCTTCAACGTCTGCAGTAAGATGCTGCAGATGTTCTACCAATCGGTGGTAGCCAGTGCCATCTTCTTCACTGTCGTGTGCTGGGGCAGCAGGGCGAAGATGCCAACAGGATCGGCAAACTCATCAGGAAGGCTGGCTCCATCCTGGGGGCAAAGTTAGATTTATGGGAGGTGGTCCTGGAGGGGAGGATGCTCCTCAAACTGCAGAGCATCCTGGACAACACAGCTCACCCCCTCCATGACACACTGGTCAACCTGAGGAGTACCTTCAGCAACAGACTGGTTCCACCAAGATGCAGTGCAGAACGCCACAGGAGAGCATTCTTCCCTGTGGCTATCAAACTGTACAACCCCTCCCCCTTCAGTCGTGGGGTAGACTGACTCCCCTCCCCTGCCCTCCCCAATCTTTGCACATCCCCAATCCTTTCCACTCGTCACTTTAACTTCATGTTTCATGTATCTTGTGTTTTATGATTGTTGCCAGATCAATTTCCCTCCTGGGATCAATGGTTCTATCGTATCATATCGAGTTGGCGAGGTCTATGCTGGGGTGACCACCAGTGGCTCTGGTCGTACTTGTGTTTTTTGATATCCACTAGAAGTCAGTGGCCTTTGCGAACAACAAGGGTTAGTGCAGTTGCTTATGGGTTGTCTTGAGGAAAGTTGGCATTGACCCAAAGGCATTGACAATCGAACCTTATTTGTTCCTGCAAGCCGAGAGTCCTGGAAACAAGCTCCCCAATAAACTCCCCAACGAATCCTGGGATTGTGGAAACAGCACCAACAGGAATATCCAGTTTTGTAAATGCAAAAGTAATAGTGGAAAATCATCGGGTGACTGAAATGCGCCCTTTCAGATTCTACAAATCACTCCCCAGAAATTTGAGCTACATAATAAACTATCATCTTACCGAATTTATGTGAAAAAAATAAATAAATCAACACAAAATTTATGTTTATCAACACGTGTTGTTGGCGCTTGAGCACATGATGTGGCTTGGTGTTATGGAAAATCGCAACACAGGCCATTTCTTTGTAACACAATTCCCCCCATCCCCAGCTCCCCATCTGCAATGTGGGGGGGGGGGGGTCTCCTGTACAAAGGCCAATGATTACATTTTCTAATTAATTTCCACCAGCAGAATCTTTTCCAAATAAATATGGGAAAATATGAAATCGTTCTCACTAATGTGCACCCACTACCCACTAACGAATGCAAGGATTGAAATGACCTCCACATTCACTTTGTCTCCCAACCACAGACTTCATTCCAGGCAACATATTGGTTAATCTCTTCCTATCGCTCCCACACCCTTTCTATAGTGCAGTGACCAGAACTGTGCACAAAAGCACGGTGGCGCAGTGGTAGAGTTGCTGCCTTACAGCGCGAAAGACCCAGGTTCAATCCTGACTACGGGTGCTGTCTGTACGGAGTTTGTACATTCACCCTGTGACCAAGTGTGTTTTCTCCGGGTGCTCCGGTTTCCTCCCACATTCTAAAGAAGTACAGTTTCATAGGTTAATTGGCTTCGGTAAAATTGTAAATTGCCCCTCTAAACTCTACTAAACTAAACTCCAAGTACAGCCTGAGCAATGTTCTGCACAGCTACAACATGACATCACAACTCTTAAACTCAGTGCCTTGGCTTTTGAAGGGGTAGGCCATTTAGAACGGAGATGAGGAAAAAACCTTTTCAGTCAGAGAGTTGTAAATCTGTGGAATTCACTGCCTCAGAAGGCAGTGGAGGCAAGTCTCTAAATGCATTCAAGGGAGAGCTAGATAGAGCTCTTAAGGATAGAGGAGTCAGGGGGTATGGGGAGAAGTCAGGAACGGGGTACTGATTGAGAATGATCAGCCATGATCACATTGAATGGTGGTGCTGGCTCGAGGGGCCGAATGGCCTACTCCTGCACCTATTGTCTATTGAAGGTAAATACATTGAATGCCTTCTTCACTATCCCATCCATCGTGCCACCATTTTCAAGGAGCAATGAACTTGCACCCCAGCTCCCTCTATGCATCAATACTCCTGAGGTTCCAGTCATCTCCTGTACATTAGTTATATGGAAGCACAAGGAACTTCAGAAGCTGATATACAAAAGAAAAACATAACAGTGGTGTGCAGCTGGTAAAGCAGTGGTCCCACAGCGCCGGAGGCTCGGGTTCAATCATGACCTTGGATGCTGTCTGTATGGAGTTTGCACGTTCTTCAAGTGACCGCGTGGACTTCCTCCGGGTTCTTCAGTTTCCTCCCACATCCCAGAGGTTTGTTTGGCCCTGTAATTTGGCCCTAGTGTGTGGGTAGTGGATGTGAAAGTGGGATAACTTAGAACGAGTGTGAATGGTAATGGATAGCCGTCACGGACTCGGTGGATCAAAGAGCCTGTTTCCATGCTGTATCTCTAAACTAAATTTAACTAAAAAACCTCAAAGTGCTGGAGTAACTCATTGGGTCAGACAGTATCTCTGGAAGACATGGAAAGGCAATATTTTGGGTTGTGACTCTTTTTCAGACTGATTGCAGAAGGGGGGAAAAAGCTGGAAGGGAGGTGGGGGTGGGACAAACCCTAGCAAGTGATAGGTGGATACAGATGAGGGGCGGTTTTGACTGGCAGATGGATGGACAAAGACCAAAGATGAAAAAAAGACAGCAGGAGAGAAGGTCTGAAATGTGTAGCCGGAGTAAATTATATGTTTGGAATGGGATGGGGAGAAGGGGAAATAGGGTAGGATAGTGGGAGAAATGTTTTCACATCTGAATGGGGCACAGGGAAGAAGAGGTGGGGGAGAACAAAGGGGGTGGTGGGGGGTGGGTGTAAGCTTAAATTGGAGAATTCAATGTTCATTGTGTTGGAGGCTACCCAAGCGAAATATGAGGAGCTGTTCTTCCAGTTTGCATGTGGCTTCACTCTGGCAATGGAGGACAGAAGGTATGGGAATAGGAGGAGGAGTTAAAATGGTTGGCCACCAGGAGATCCAGCAGGCCGAGGCAGACCAAGCGAATCGGTTGCCTTGTCAAGGCATAGTCTCGCTGATATGAAGAAGACCACATCAAGAGTAGATACAGGAGATGACGTTAGAGGAGGTGTATGTGAACCTCTGTCACATGTGGAAGGGTTGAAAGTTCTATGTCCTTTCAACTGCTTTGCAAGGTGCCTTCTGGGATGGAGAATGAATAGTGTCATGCCTGATGCCTGAAAGAACTCCAAAAAATTAAGACTGCAGGTAAACCTTCAACAACAGAAACAATTGGTTGAGTTATGAAAGGGGTGAATAATTTGCTGTCTCATTTTTGGCCTTAAGCTCCAATTTTTTTTAATTAAAAAGGTGGTGCATATCACACTTGGGCTGTCGAACAAAATATCCCTGCAGCTGCAATTGGGTCATGTTGACCTACAGGAGGTCACAGACTTGGTGCATTGGTCTTCAACAACAGTTCCTTTGCCCGTCTGCACAATAACAATGAGCTCTTGTTAATGGATTGCTGGATAATTAAATACAAAACAATGTACAAAGTGGCACAGAGAATGATTTCTGCTCTGCAGAATAGGTGTAAGTCTCAGACAATGGTGGTTACAAGAGTGCAACGTGTATGAAAATGATCTAATCCTGATGCAGGTTGTAGTTCCCACTCATTTAGAATTTGGCATTTTCAGGGACCCACAGCACCCTGGCTACACTCTCATTTCACTCCTGCCATCGGGAGCAGCACAGTAGCCCAAGGTGGAGTTGCTGCCTTACAGTGCCAGAGGCTCGGGTTCGATCCTGACTATGGGAGCGATCTGTATGGAATTTGTATGTAATCCCTGTGACTGTGTGGGTTTTCTCCAGGTGCTCTCTTTTCCTCCTACACTCCAAAAATGTACAGGTTTGTAGGTTAGTTGGCTTAGGTAAAATTGTAAAAATTGTCCCTAGTGAATAGGATAGTGCTGATGTATGGTTTGATCACTGGTCAGCGCAGGCTTGGTGGGCCAAAGGGCCTGTTGCTGCACTTAAAAACAAGAAGGCCTGAAAACTGCAAAGCCCAGGTTCAGAAGCAGCTTCTTCCCTACAGCCATCAGGCTATTAAACACCAGAACCTCCAAATAAGCTCCAAACCAATAGACTTGGGGGCATTATTTTTGACTTTGGACTATTATTGTTTATTTATTTGTATGTCTGTATTTTTTATGCATAATTAACTTTTTTTAAATTATGTGTTTTACAGGGTACGATGTTTACATATCTGTTGTGCTGCTGCAAGTAAGAATTTCATTGTTCCGTTTCGGGACATATGACAATAAAACACTCTTGAGTTTCTCCCCAGCAAGGAAAGAGTCACATTTTTATAGTAAAATACAAAGTGCTGGAGTGACTCAGCAAGTCAGGCAGCATCTGCAGAGGCAGGAGGACAGTCGACAATTTGTCTCACACGTAGAAGGGAGAGAGCTGATGAGGGGCAGGACTGGGGCAAGAGCTGGCAAGTGATGGGTGGATCCAGATGAGGAGGGGGTTGATTAGCAGTTGACTCAGGTGGGGAAGAGAAGGGTGGAAATAGTAACAAGGCTAAAGGAGGTGATAAATGGAGAAGACAAAAGGGCTCATATGGTGCAATGTAGCAGGAAAGGAAAGCAGAGAATAAAATGTAGATCCTGAGGGAGGGGATATCTCCTTACATTTTCAGAGCCTCTTCCATATTCCCAGGATGCTAACTTCTCGACAGCCAAAACTGCCTCACAGCGCCAGAGACCCGGGTTTGATCCTAACCTCAGGTGCTGCCTGTGTGGAGTTTGCACGTTCTCCCTGTGACCATGTGGATTTCCTCTGGGTTCTCTGGTTTTCTCCCATGTCTCTGACGTGTGGGTTTGTAGGTTAATTGGCCTCTGTAAATTGCCCCGTGTGTGTGAGGAGTGGATGAGAAAGTGGGATAACATAGAACTAGTGTGAACGGATGATTGATGGTTGGTGTGGACTCGGTGGGCTATTTCCATGTTGTATCTCTGAACTATATAAATAATTCAGAATTGTAGCCACTATTATAATGTATGAAGTCCAGCAGGCAATTTGTACCCAACAAGCTCCACAAGAAGTATGTGTAGGAAGGGACTGCAGATACTGGTTTACACCGAAGATAGACACAAAATACTGGAGTAACTCAGTGGGTCAGGCAGCATCTCTGGAGAAAAGGAATAGGTGACATTTTGGGTCGTGACCCCTTCTCAGAGTTAGAGTCTGAGGAGAGGTCTTGACCCGAAACATCACCTATTCCTTTTCTCCAGAGATGCTGCCTGACCTGCTGAGTTACTCCAGTATTTTATGCCTATCTTCCCACAAGAAGCATCTTGATAATGATAAATTTAGGTGTTCGCTGAACAGATAAATAATGGCTATGATATGGGGCCTCTCTATTTAAAATAGTGCTGCTGAATTTTTTCACCAGCCGACTATCTGAGAAGCAGAGAGGGTCTTTGTTAAACATGTCCC
Source organism: Rhinoraja longicauda (assembly GCF_053455715.1). Lineage (NCBI taxonomy): Eukaryota > Metazoa > Chordata > Chondrichthyes > Rajiformes > Arhynchobatidae > Rhinoraja > Rhinoraja longicauda. The sequence goes on along the minus strand of NC_135969.1, from coordinate 17,110,551 downwards.
CAAAAATACACTTTTTCTGTGCTGCACTGGAGGCTTAGCTGGGTGAAGTGCTCCTTGCATTGTAAATTACTGGCTGCTTGAGTTGAGTACAAACTGAAGCTGGAGATGTCCTAGAGTCAGAGAATCAAAGAGTCATACAGCATGGAAACAGGCCCTTCGACTTACCCACGCTGACCAACATGTCCCATCTACACTAGTCCCACCTGCCTGTGTTTGGCCCATATCCCTCCAAACCTATCGTATACATGTACCTGTCTAAATGTTTCTTAAACGTTGCAATAGTACCTGCCTCAACTACCTCCTCCAGCAGCTTCTTCCATCACCGACCACCATTTGTGTAAAGAAGTTACCCCTCCTGTTCCTCTTAAATGTTTCTCCCCCGTACCTTAAACCTATGTCCACTGGTTCTTGATTCCCCTCCTCTGGGCAAGGGACTTTACGTGTTTACCCGATCAAGAAGGAAGGTTTAGGTTTATTATTGTCACGTATACCGAAGTACAGTTAAAGGCTTTGTTTTGGAAGCTATACAACATACTACACAGAAATACAATTGTCAAACTCAAGTACAATAGATAAAGCAAAGGAGAAGATACAGAGCACAGGTCTAGCTGTCTAATTTAGTTTAGTTGATACAAGCCCCTCGGCCCACTAAGTCCACACCGACTGCAGCGATCATCCGTGCACTAGTTCTATCCTACACACTATTGACAATTTTTTTAACCGAAGCCAATTAACCTACAAACCTCACGTCTTTGCAACATAGGAGGAAATCAGAGCACCTGGAAAATCCACATGGTCACAGGGAGAACCCACAAACTCTGTACAGTCAGCAACTGTAGTCAGGATCAAGCTCAATTCTCTGGCACTGTCAGGCAGCAACTCTGCTGCTGTTCCGCTGTGCTGCCCAAAGCTGGAAGCAAAAAGCCAATGTTTAGTTTAGTTTAGTGTAGTTTATAGTCATGCCTACTGAGGTATAGTGAAAAGCTTTTTGTTGCATGCTATCTGGTCAGAAGAAAGACTATACATAATTACAATCAAGCCGTCCACAGTGTACAGATACACGATAAAGGAAATAACATTTAGTACAGTAAAGTCTGATTAAAGATAGTCCAAGGGTCTCCAATGGGGTAGATGGTAACTCAGAACCGTTCCCTAGTTTTGATAGGATGGTTCAGTTGCATGATAACAGCTGGGAAGACACTGTCCCTGAATCTGGAGGTGTGCATTTTCACATTTCTGTACCACTAACCTGATGGGAGTGCCAATGCTGCATTCAGTTGCCACTAACTAATCCTTGTCCCAGAAGGGAAGACTTGCAATGATGTATTGCCCTTTTAACGATATTGCCTTTGGGTTTCCAACAAGACAAACAGCACATTTATTCACAAAATGCTGGAGTAACTCAGCAGGTCAGGCAGCATCTCGGGAGAGAAGGAATGGGTGACGTTTCGGGTCGAGACCCTTCTTCAGGTTATTTTTATGCAGTGTTCAGACTGAAGAAGGGTCTCGACCCAAAACGTCACCCATTCCTTCTCTCCCGAGATGCTGCCTGACCTGCTGAGTTACTCCAGCATTTTGTGAATAAATACCTTCGATTTGTACCAGCATCTGCAGTTATTTTCTTATAAGACAAACAGCACACATGGCTAAGATGCAGATTTACAGGTTTAGCAGAGTATGTAACTTATCTACTGGAACAGAGCTTGACCCGATAATGTTTAACGTGGCACTCCTCTGCTTTCATTTGTGCCATGTACTTAAAATTTATTCCTCCATAATCTACAACTTTCCTTGGCTACAAAGGGGAGAAAGTAATCAACAAGAAGCTGCAAATAAATTACTTCAGTGAAGACTCAAAGTTCTCTTCATGTTAATTTGTCCGAGACTCTGAACCAAGTCTTAATTGAAGTTGACTTTTATCACTTTGGGAAAGCTTAGTAGAAAGCTGTAAAATATTGACCAAATGTTATCCACTGAAGTCCATTTTTCTTCTCCACCATGTGGACTTTTCTCACAATAGTGTGAAGAGACACAACTGCCAACAAACCTGCTGGCTTTGAAAAGAAAACCCCTTCTCAAGGGAGGACGTTCTTTGATAAATCACTGCCCCCAGGAACATGGGGATGTATTGAGATGGAGAGTTTTCTCTTTCCATTTGCATGATCTTGGTATTTTAGGCAAGAGTCAAAAGTCGAGAGGAGTCAAGAGTGTTTAATTGTCATGTGTACCAACAACAGAACAATTAAATTCTTATTACAGCAGCATTATAACAGTCCTGAAAACACATCGCACGTATATAATATATAATAAACAAAAATCCAATAAATTACTAACACAACACTAGAATTTAAAAAAAACAAAGTTCTTAGTGCAAACTAGGACAGGCCATAAAACGTTCATGGTTGAGGTTATTTTTATGCAGTGTTCAAAAGTCGGATGGTTATTGGGAAGAAGCTATTCTTGAACCTGGTGGTCCCGGTTTACAGATTCCTATACCTTTTTTCTTATACAAGGTGTGGGACCTCGATGATGCTGGTATTGGTTGCCTTTTTGAGGCAGCACCTCCTGTCGATCCCTTTGATTGTGGGGAGGTCAGTACTTTGATAGACCAGGCAGTGTCCATCACTCTCTGTAATTTCCTTTGTCCCTGGGCATTCGAGTTGCTGAACCAGTTCTGATGCGAACAGTCAAATATGCACTCGACTCTCTAATGTGCATTTGTAGCAGAGACCTAGTTGCCCGAGTTTGATAACAAGTACAGTGTTTATTGCAGATTACTGCTTGTACATAGTTTCCAAGACCGTTTACAGTCATCCATATTAGGTATGCATCTGCAGTTATGTACAGACCAGATCAGATAATGAGGCTGCTTGCTTTCCTTCAATAAAAGTAATAAATCAATTATTGGTATTGAAATTCCAGATTTAAAAAATGTTTCCCATTGGAAAAAGCCTGTCCACTGTAGTGGGAACTGCAATCATGTCTTCAGGTTCAGTAATTAATCCACCCATACAGATCAGAACAAAGCTCCCTGCAGTCCTTCCATGTGTAACCAGGAATGGTGATGGATAAGCTAATCGAGGGAGAAGGTTCCAAGACCATCCCCGATCCCCAAAGAATGGGACCCAACACGTTAAAGAAACAAGTGAAAAGGGGTGGCACGGTGGCGCAGCGATAGAGCTGCTGCCTTGCAGCGCCAGAGACCCGGGTTCGATCCTGACGACGGGTGCTGTCTGTACGGAGTTTTTACGTTCTCCTTGTGACAATGTGGGTTTTCTCCGGGTGCTCCGGTTTCTTCCTACACTCCAAAAACATACAGGTTTGTGGGTTCATTGGCTTTGATGAAAAATTGTAAATTGTCCTTGGTGTAGGACGGTGTGAGTGTGCGGGGTGATTGCCGGACGGCGTGGACTCAATGGGCCGAAGGGCCTGTTTCCACGCTGTGTCTATAAAAACCTCTAAAAATCTAAAAATAAAGTTTAAAAATGTAATTATTTGTCCATGTCAACTTTCTATTTAACTCCCAGCACAGAAACCAATTTATTCACTCCACATGATATCAAGGAATGATTGAGAGCACTAGATACAGCAAAGTGGCGGTAGAGTTCTAACATTAGCATTTCCCTAATCTGAAAAATCCTCCACCTATGTAATGTTCACAAAAAGCAAATTGTTCTCTCTTCTCCCCTCTCCCCTCAGGCAGAAGACACATAAAGCTTGAAAGCACCAGATTCATGAATAGCTTCTTCACTGCTGTAATCTTGAACAGATCTCTCATACAATAAGGATCTTCCAAACTACCTCGTAGCAGCACCCACACTTTTTTTATTTACACTTTCTCTGCATCCTTATGCACTTTGCCCATTTTTTCTAAAGCTGGAAGAAACCCCAACAACATTGCCCAAAACTACACACAGCAAGAGAAGTTTCCACAATGTTGCCTGAATTAGAAGGTATTCGCCATGAGGAGAGGTCAGACAACTTGTTTTCTCTGGAACACTGGAAGGGCAACCTGATAGAAGTATACTGTATAAAATTATGACAGTCAGAACCTGTTTCCCAGGATGGAAATGTCAAAGACTAGACAGCATCATTTGAAAATGAGATGGACAAAGTTTAAAGGAGATGTGCAGGGCAAGTTTTTTTTAAACAGAGTGGTGGGTGCTTGGAACTTGCTACCAGGGCTGCTGGTGGAGGCAGATACGATAGTTGTGTTTAAGAGATTTTTCGATAGGCACGGAGCAGCATAGCAGTAGATTTGCTGCCTTACAGCCCCGGAGATTCAGGTTCGATCATAGACGATAGACAATAGGTGCAGGAGTAGGCCATTTGGCCCTTCGAGCCAGCACCACCATTCAATGTGATCATGGCTGATCATTCCCAATCAGTACCCTGTTCCTGCCTTCTCCCCATACCCCCTGACTCCGCTATCCTTAAGAGCTCTATCTAGCTCTCTCTTGAACGCATTCAGATAATTGGCCTCCACTGCCTTCTGAGGGACTACGAGTGCTGTCTGTACGGAGTTTGTATGTTCTCCCCCTGACCTGCGTGGGTTTTCTCCGGAAGCTCTGGTTTCCTTCCACATTCCAAAGACTTACATGTTTGTAGGCTAATTGGCTTCTGTAAATGGTCCCTGGTGTGTGCAGGATAGTGTCTGTGTACAGGGTGATCGCTAGTCGGTGCAGACTCGGTGGGCCGAGGGGCCTGTTTCCACGCTGTATTTCTAAACTAAACTAAACAAAACATGGGTATGGAGGGGAATGGAGTGGTATGGATTATTTGCAGGCAGAGGAGATTAGTTTAACATGGCATCATGTTTGGCATGGACATTGTGGGCCAAAAAGCCTGTACCTGCGCTGTCCTGTTCTACATTCTATGTGTTGTTCCATGTTCGAAGGCAAGAGTATGAAATGATCTTAGCTCCCCGCTGATGAGATGCAAGCATAATGCATAACAGAAGCCAAATGAGCATTGTAATAATGCAATGATTTGGAAAGAGGTGCCTTGAAAGGCGACAAAGCCCACTGCATTCAAGCTATTTGGTGTCGAGTCCAGCACTTTCAGGTCATGAACCAAGGAAGTGGAGAGTGTCAAGCGACAATAACAGTGCCTGAGAAAACAGGATGTGACTTTCATCCAAAAATTAATGCTCAAGGTGAAAGCTTTTGCAGTAGAATTACTGAGGAGGGAAAGTCATACCCATTACCAGGAAGCAACCGCGTTAGCTGGTGATGCTTCAGATAAACCTGGTCCATCATGGGTACTGACCGTCCCACCACCAAAGGGATCTATAGAAGGCACTGCCTCAAAAGAAAGGCAGACGGCATCATCAAGGTCCCACATTTTCATTTCGCTCCTGCCATCAGAAAGAAGGGATACAAGAAAACTGTGACCTCCAGCTTGAGGAACAGCTTCTTCCCAACAACCATCAGGCTTTTGAACACTACAAGCACCAAATAAACTATGAACTGTCTTGGTTCCACTAATAATTAAGTTGTCTTTGGACTACGATTTTTAAAAAAATTTATTGAACTTTTTTTTGTTTAATGTGTTGTCAATGAGCACTCTGTTTACAGACCAGTTATGCTATGCAACCTGTGTCGATTGAGAAGAAAGAAATATGCATTGGGCTGGCATAAAAAATGCTTTGCACTTCACTTGGTCTTCGAGGCTAGGAAAACGTCACGAGAAGTGGGATATGTTTTTGTTTGCTTATCTTTACTGGCACCTAGTGGCATTATTGAACTCAAAGGTGACAAGTTCTGAGATGAAAAGAGGGGGGAAAAAAGGCACATGGAATGGGTCTGGAAAGTGGTGGCAAGGAAGTGGTTCCAGCTGATTTAATGCCAATGTTCCAAACTAAGCTGGGTAAGGACCTGAAAGGAGAGAGCACAGAACATAGAACAGTACAGCACAGGAACAGACCCTTCACCCTGCAATGCCTGTGCCAAACATGACGCCAGTTAAACTAATCTCTGCCTGCACAAGATCCATACCCCTCCATTTTCATGTGCCGATCTAAAACCCTCTCAAACGAGATAGTGGTGAAGATGGACACAAAATGCTGCATTAACTCAGTCTGAAGAAGGGTTTCGACCCAAAATGTCACCTATTCCTTTTCTCCAGAGATGCTGCCTGACCTGCTGAGTTGTTCCAACATTATAAACATAGCACAAAAAGTAAGGAAATTTGTGTTTGGTAGATTATTTCTTTGTTGTAACAATGCTTCTTGGCAATAAATCTTATACCGTTGGAAAGCCTGTTTATTTCCCTTTTAAATGGTGCCACATTTGTAAGGAACATGCATTTGTGGGATGAGCAGCAGAGCTGAGTATATGGGTTGCGCCCATGAAAAATTTGCCAACTCTTCTCTGCCAATGCCAAACAGCTTATTCTGCTGTTGCTATTGACTCTTGTTTTGAGCTTCTGGTACCCCCAGGTGCTGACAAGAATGGGATGCCATCCCACAACAGTGTGTGACCAGGCTGGTGACCAGCATGAGGAGGAGGTGCCAGGCTGTTATGGCTGTGTATGGTTCTTCCACACGCTACTGTGGCTCCTGTTTATTAAATGAATAAATTGTTAAATTGCCAATATGTCTTGTTTCTTCAGACTTCAATCATCCAATCCACCAAACAACACCGAACAAGAGTCAATGGCAGAATAAGCTGTTTGGCATTGGCAGAGATTTGGCAAATTTTTCATGGGCGCAACCCATATACTCAGCTCTGCTGCTCATCCCACAAATGCATGTTCCTTACAAATGTGGCACCATTTAAAAGGGAAATAAACAGGCTTTCCAACGGTATAAGATTTATTGCCAAGAAGCATTGTTACAACAAAGAAATAATCTACCAAACACAAATTTCCTTACTTTTTGTGCTATGTTTATGTCTATCTTCGGTGCAAACCAGCACCTGCGGTTCCTTCCTACACGAGATAGTGGTGAAGGCAAGTTCAATTGCAGCAGCACCATGGGAGCTGGCTAAATACCTGAAAGGAAAGAATTTGTGGGACTGTGGGAAGAGGGTAGCTGGATTGCTCTTAGTCAGTATGGACGACGGAGTGAATGGCCTCCTTTCACACAACAATTCTGTTAATTTGCAACTGCAATGAAAAACAAGGAACGTTTTTGTATTTTTAATAAAATATGATTGTTATTTTATACCCATAGAATGATGGGGAGCTGGAATGCAGTGCCAAGGATACATAGAACAGCACAGATACAAGCCCTTTTGCCCAATATGTCTGAGCCAAACATGATGCCAAATTAAACAAATCCCTTCTGCGTGAAAATGGGGGTTGCACCCTAGTTTATAGGACTGATCAACAATCTGATAACAGAGGGGAAGAAGCTGTTCCAAAATATGGTGGTACGTGCTTTCAAGCTTGGCATTTTCTGCCCAACAGGGGAGGGGAGGGGAGGGCGGGGGGAAGACAGAATAACAGGCAAAAAATGGACTGGGCTTAATCCACAACACTGTAATTTCTTGCTGTCTTGGGCTACACCGTTCCAAAACCAAGCTGTAATGTAACCTAGTAGGATGTTTTCCACAGTACATCTACACCGATGAGCCGAAACATTATGACCACTGATAAGTGAAGTGAATAACATTGACTATCTTGTTACAATGGTACCTGTCAAGGGGTGGGATATATTAGGCAGCAAGTGAACAGTCAGTTCTTGAAGTTGATGTGTTGGATGCAGGAGAAATGGGCAGGAGTAAAGACCTGAGCGACTTTGACAAGGGCCAAATTGTTATGGCCAGACGACTGGATCAGAGCATCTCTGAAACGGCAAGGCTTGTGGGGTGCTCCCGGTCAGCAGTGGTGAGTACCTACCGACAGTGGTCCGAGGAGGGACAAACCAGCAACAGGGTGTTGGGCGCCCAAGGCTCATCGATGTGCGAGGGCAACGAAGGCTATCACGTCTGGTCTGAACTGACTGTGGGAAGATGACAAGCCGGTGGAGGGAGTGTGATGCTCTGGGCAATGTTCTGCTGGGAAACCCTGGGTCCGGCCATTCATGTGGACGTGTCACCTACCTAAACATCGTCGCAGACCAGGTACACCCCTTCATGGTAATGGTATTCCCTGATGGCAGTGGCCTCTTTCAGCAGGATAATGCGCCCTGCCACACATTGTTCGGGAATGGTTTGAAGAACACGATGAGGTGTTCACGGTGTGGCCCTGGCCTCCAGATCTCAATCTGATTGAGCATCTGTGGGATGTGCTGGATCGACAAGTCCGATCCACGGCGGCTCCACCTCACAACTTACAGGACTTGAAGGATCTGCTGCTAACGTTTTGGTGCCAGATACCACAGGACACCTTCACGGGTCTTGTACAGTCCATGCCTCGGTGAGTCGGCGCTGTTTTGGCAGCACACGGAGGACCAACAGCATATTAGGCAGGTGGTCATAATGTTTTGGCCGATCGGTGTAAAGAAGTCGGTAAGAGTCAAACATGCCAAACTGAGGAAGTCAAGCCATTGGGATGGAAATCTGTGGTGTCATCTGCAAGCTTTCAGATGGAGTTAGAGCAGAATTTAGTTTAGTTTAGAGATACAGTTTCAACCAAAAGATTAGAGTTTCGAGTTTTGAGAATTTGTCTGCACTGTCGCAAGTGTATAGATGGTATAGTAAGGGGCAGGGCACCAGTGTTGAGAATTATTGTCAAGCAGGTATCGTCACCTATCCTCACTGATTGTGGGCTGTGGATCAGAAAGGCAAGGAGCCAGTTATTGGAGGGGGTGGGGGGGGGGAGCATAATGAGAAATGCCAAAACAGCGGCAAGTGAAGGCCATTTGGCCCCTTATGCCTGTGCCGCTGTTCAACAGATAATGGACCTCAACTTTTCATCCTTCCTGCTCTCTCGAATGCCTGACTACTGTCTGAACCCAAGTCTGCCTGAATATGTTCAGCAAGAGCCTCAATCGTTCTCTGGGGTTACGAGCTGTCGAGTTTCACAACCTTTGGTGAATTAATTTTTTCTTCATTAAATTTTTTCTTAATTTCAAAACCTTTTTCAGTCAGAGAGTTGTGAATCTGTGGAATTCCCTGCCTCAGAAGGCAGTGGAGGCCAATTCTCTGAATGCATTCAAGAGAGAGCTGGATAGAGCTCTTCAGGATAGCGGAGTCAGGGGGTATGGGGAGAAGGCAGGAACGGGGTACTGATTGAGAATGATCAGCCATGATCACATTGAATGGCGGTGCTGGCTCGAAGGGCCGAATGGCCTCCTCCTGCACCTAGTGTCTATTGTCTATTGTAAATAACAACCCTTACCTTGTGTTGATGTTCCGTGACTCTAGACCATGAGGGGAAACATCCTCTGACTCTGAGTGCGCTGGCAGGAAAGGGATTGTTTGGGGAATTTGGCATTGATGCACCATGCATGAACCAGTGGGGTTGGTGCATGAACATCATTGTCTCATTGTCACGAGTGAGGGAATAATCCTATCATCATCATAAAACTAAAACTCAAGCTGCACAGGTTCTTCCATCTTCTCCAGTGGAGACACCAAACCTTCAGTTATCCAAAACACACACAGCAGGTACAATGAAATTAGTTTTATTATAGTGTGGAAGAATATCAAACAGCAGAGGCATATTAATGCAGTATAGATGAGGTAATCTGTTTCTGTACAAGAATACTGTGGACCTGTACTGGCCTAATTTCCAGAGGTAATTCTAGGGTAGTGTTGCCAACTTAAACCTTTACCCGTGTTATACAGGGCATCAGTACAACTATCAAACAGCTTCAATGATCTTACCACAACTCCAGGCAAAATAAAAGGCATTTAAAAAGAACCTTTTGCATTCGAAGAATATCCCAAAGGAAGTGTTTCATTTTTGTTTTGTAGGAAACGCACATGTTCCCAAAAACAGAAATGATTTCAGCAGCTAATCTATTATTGTACTATGAATAAAAGGAATAAAATTGTCTTGGACAGCAAGAAGAATAAACACTCGTGCTGGGAAACTGTGCGACTTTCCGAGAGGAGTGAAGGAGCTGGATGCTTTTTATCTGAAGGTCAACATTTCTTTCTGGCAGTACTCACTAGTTTGAGGCTTGGGTTAGTAAGCCCATCTAACTTTGACATGGGACAATTCTGTGCTTTTAAACTCAGATTTCTAAACACACATTTGAACCCTTTTCGTTTGTGGCAGTCAGCTGTTGGTACATTTAACCATTGGTCAGCAATAAACTGGCAACAAGGTGGAATGCCAGTAGAGTTCGATGCATTTTATGTCTTTGTGGCTCTGTTGATGTCCACTTTCACCCACAGGTAGATGGACAAGACTTTGCTGTCCATCTGATGGGATATTGGGAGGACAAGAACAGAGGAGAGATCCATTTCTGTATCTAACAGGCAACACCGCCCAACTCTCCTTCAAGGACGACACTGACTGGCTTTGTAATCGTATTGCCCATAAGCAAGTCATTGGGTCACTGACTTTTGAGGGGATAACTGTAAAGCCCATGGAGCGAAGCTAAGGCTTTCTCTTCAACTGGCTGAATGAAGCTACAAATCTGCACAATGATTTAGCGTGGAGATGCTTCAGAATCAAGCTTTCCCCTCAAAATAACAGAAGTGCAAACTAATATTCCTAATTGCATAAATCATGCACTTATCTTTTACAAAGACAATACGAATGGACACAAATGCTCTAAAGGAAGGATTGTTCCAAAAGGCAACCATTTTAAAAATGGAAACCAGTATCTAAATTTCCAATGGAAACAAAGGAATGGCATTGGAAAACACCATCTCAAGAACAAATTGAGAATGACCCATGAATTCAGAAAGTGGCGTTAAAGAACAATGCTGACTTAAGTGGTTATTTTATTCATCCTGAGCCCCTGTCCTTCAATGGCTTCATCCCTAGCTTTAATAAAGCTAATTACCTGGATCTGTGCTCAAAAACAAGACAGCCTTTATCATTTCGTCAATCAAGTGCAATCCACAAAATATAATTAATATTCCACAGTGTAAGGCAGACGCAGAAATTCATCTGCATCATCACAAATTATGACTAATACTTCAAAAACAAAAAGGCACAGATTAAAATGTTGAAGCAGTTTCAAGGAAAATTACATTCAAGTATCAGTTTCAAATTATGTTGCCAAATGCATACAAATCCAGAGAATTAAATCTCAGGTGGTGGTGGGGGGGGGGGGGGGGGGGGGGGCAGCAAATGCCCAAGTGCTTCTAAAAACAATGCTACGTTTTGATTAAAAACATAACTGAATTTGGCATACCATCAATTTGAGCCATGAAATAAAGAATCACAAGTGAACTTGGAAAATTCTGAAAAGCAATAGTGTGAACAGGTTCATCTGACTCTATTTATTCACAAAATGCTGGAGTAACTCAGCAGGTCAGGCAGCATCTCGGGAGAGAAGGGATGGGTGACGTTTCGGGTCGAGACCCTTCTTCATCTGACTCTATCTGTCCATAATCACATTGTCGTCTTCCTGCACGACACCTTAACCAGCACCCCCTACCAAAACCAGCCCCAACCCCACCACCCCCCCCCCAGACCCACAACCTCACGCAGAAGTAATTAGGATCTCCTCAAAGGTCAGCAAGGTCCATCAATGGCCCAGCTGGTAAATGGAGAATATTGCCCATATATGTGGGCCATTCATCCCTGGTCAGGACTCACTTTGCTGATGGCGGGAGTAAGTCATCAGGCAGGTTGGGGACTGACCTTAACCATCACCCAGCTGAATACAGCAAGTGGCCATCAAACCAAGTTCAGTTGTAATTCACTACTTGGTGAAACGGTCCACCATGAAATGATATAAAGCGAGCCAATATTTCAGTTTCAATTCATTTTACATATACAGCACAGAAACAGACCCTTCAGCCCACCAGGTCCGCGCCAAACAGCGAACACCTCGGAGACTAACACCAAGGACAATTTACAATCTTACTGAAGCCAATTAACCATCAAACCATTATGTCTTTGGAGTATGGGAAGCAACTTGAGCACCCAGAGAAAACCCATACGTCGCAGGGAGAAAGTAACAAACTCAGAAAAGGGAGCATCCATCTGTGGAAGCATACACTTGGTGTATCAGAACACAAAGTGCTGGAGTAACCTAGCAGGTCAGGCAACATTTCTGGAGGACGTGGATAGGTGATGTTTCCGGTTGGGATCCATCTCAGTCTGAAGAAGGGTCCCGACTCAAACTCCATGTTCTTTAGAGATGTTGCCCGACCCACTGAGTCACTCCAGCATTTTGTGTTCTACATATGATTCCAACATCTGTGGTTCCTTGTGTCTGCACTCAATATATCAGCTTCAATTTTGAGATGTGTACATGCTCAGTGCTGCTGTGGAAGGTGATTTGTGTTGGATAGCTTGTCTTATTTCAACTTTCTCATCCTGTTGCAATCTCCCTCCCTCCACAAATGGCACTGGCATTACCAGACACTTAAGGCACATATTCACACAAAATGGAAGCCACAGACCAACATTTCTGGGGTTGTAGGAAAGCACGGTGCTTCCATTTCTCTGCTGCCCGCTAACAACTGGAATACCAATTTCACATCGCTTGATTCCACAGGCAAGATCTCAGTACCATTCTTCACAGCCCCAATACAACCAGCATTCTGCTAATTCAACCATCATCCACAGTGCCGACTGGACCCAATGCAGATTAAATCTTAAGTGCATTAATGCTCAGAGGATATTTTGTCACCTGGACAACAATATCACAATGAACAAACCCGATGGCCACGATGTCACTTCACTCCCGCCATCTGGAGCTGCACGGTGGTGCAGCGGTAGAATTGCGGCCTTACAGCACCAGAGACCCTGGATTCATTCCTGACTATGGGTGCTGTTTGTGCGGAGTTTGTACATTCTCCCTGTGATCCCGTGGGTTTTCCTGGGTGCTCTGGTTTCTTTCCACACTCCAAAGACGTACAGGTTTGTAGGTTAATTGGATTCAGTGAAGATTGTAAATTGTCCCTAGTGTGTAGGATAGTGCTCGTGTTTGCTGGTCGGCATGGACTTGGTGGGCCGAAGGGTCTGCTTCCACTCTGTATCTCTAAACTAAACTAAATTAGTTAATCAATATGAAATTCTAACAATATTTCAACACTACTTAAAACTCCGACTGTTGTGGAAACAGCTGGTCTGAATCCATAAATGGAGAAGTAGCACGACTGACTCGAGTGTAAGTGGCAGCTAAAATGAATATAATAAAATGTATCTGTGTGGGTTCGGACAAGGTTAGAACTTGCAGGTACGTGTTAAGGCCAGGTTGGGTGTTGCTCCTGAGAGATAGAGGGGTGGTTGGTTCAGGTCCAGATGGATAAGGGTCTACTCAACGCAGATGTTTATGCTCATACAAACTGTAGTACAGGAGCCAGGGAATAAAGCTCAGTTAATAATCTGGTGAAGACAGGGCCCATCTCCCCTGTCACTCCCAACAGTGCAGCCACAGTATCCTACCTAGTGCAAATCGGTCAATCTTCCTTGATGTCTAATACCTATTTACAAGATGTGTAGGGAAAAAACTGCAGACTGAAGAAGGTTCTCGACCCGAAACGTCACCCATTCCTTCTCTCCCGAGATGCTGCCTGACCCGCTGAGTTACTCCAGCATTTCGTATCTACCTTCGCCCTAAACCTATATACCAAGGTTGGTTATGTTAAAATAAAACCTTGTTAACATCATGCTAAAATCACATTCAAAATAATTTTATTAATAAATGGCAATGTGCAAAATATCAACCATTATTTCCCTTTAGACATAGTGTGCATCCAGTATTTTCCATAGAGTTCGCAAAAGCAAGTTTTGTGGTGCACTGGGAAAGGTTTAACAATGACAATAGATATCAGTGCAAATAAAGTCCTGGGCAATGAGAATTATGACCACGAATCATTTTTCCACCAGCCTAACACAGCTAGATATTATCCCCCTGCAAGTGTACATGTTACTTGGAAGTTATGGCTCAAAACCAGCTGGATGCCAGGGCTTCTCTTCAAACCCAGTCACCTGCTGAACATTGTTAAGGCAAGTGTATGCATTTTATATATAAAGTATATTCCTAAGAAAATTATAAAATTTTAATTTGATAACGATCAGATGATAAAATGCCATTCCTGATTCAGCTTGTTGAAGATTGGTCACACCTTTCTGATTAGCGGCTTCACAATTTCAACAACAATCCAATATTGCTCCCCATTCACGAGTCTGGTACAAGCCAGTTGAGAAACTTCATGGCGATCTCGAAGCCAAGGAAACAGGCCTGAAAATAAAGCATTAAAGAAACACAACGTTGGCACACTTGGAAATATGGTTTTAGTTTCAGAAGAGCCAATTTGAAAACCTCTCCCAAATTATCTCAGCATGTGATCAGAATATATTAATTCCATTTTATTCATAAAATATATAAAATACACTAATCCTTCCCCTCAACCTTTATGCAAGCATCACTGGTTGTCTGTGGTCACAGTAGGATGGTGGCAAACGATAAAATCCAATGTGATCAGTCTTCCCACACTGACTCCATCCACACTTCATGCTGTCTCAGAAAAGCAGCCAACATAATCAAAGACTTCTGGAACCAGTGGCGTTGAATGAAGTGCAGTTGGGGTACGTTGCAGGAGTGGGTGAGCGAGGCCCGAAACGTCACCCATTCCTTCTCTCCAGAGATACTGCCTGTCCTGCTGAGTTACTCCAGCATTTTGTGTCTATAATCGAGGACTTGTCCCACCTTGTTCATTCCTTCTCCCAGCTCCCATCCGGCGGAATGTACAGAAGCTTGAAAGCACGCACCACCAGACTTCTTCCCCGACGTTATCAGGCTTCTGAATGGTCCTTCCTTAAGCTAGGGTACTGCCCGATTCACCTCTACCCCATTGCGGACATTGGACTTTGTCTATGCAACTGATGCGCTACAATGCTGAGAACTCTGTATCTTTCCCTTTGCTTTATCTATTCTACTTGAGCTTGACTTGATCGTATCTCTGTATGGTATATCTGATCTATTTGGATAGCATGCAAAACAAAAAGCTTTTCACTGTACCTCATACATGTGGCAATAATAAACCCAACCCCACAATGACCTGAAGTACAATTCTAACAAAGGGGAGCAGCAAGGTAGGTCAATTTTCCACTAGCAGATTTTTAATGTGACCAATCCAAAGCAAAAAACCTGGAATAAGCTCACAATGCTGTGTAAATGTAGCGCATCCAACAGATCATAAAAGATGCTTCACCTCACTGCCATACACCACGTGGTAATTAAAAACAATAAAACAAGATACATGTTTCCCACTCTTTGAATGCTTATATTTCTCAGTTATCTAACTACATATGGTATTCCGGATTCAGGGACAATTTCTTCCCAGCTCTTATCAGGCAACTGAACCATCCTATAACCAACCAACTGACCCACCATCTATCTCATTGGAGACTCTCGGACTATCTTTAGTTGGACTGTACAGGATTTTATCTTGCACTAAAGATTATTCCCTGTATCCTGTATCTGTACACTGTGGATGGCTTGATTGCAATCATGTATAGTCTTTCTGCTGACTGGATAGCACGCAACAATAATGCTTTTCACTGTACCTCGGTGCACGTGACAATAAACTAAACGAAACATCTGCCCCCATTGTATCGATACATAGTTAGTCCTCACCGCATTAGCAGGGAAAGCTCGAATCATAACAGCTGTGAAGCCTTTGTACAGCGAGCCAATGCCCTCTTCCCTGATCAGCTCACGGAGAACATCACGGAAGCCGTTGGGATACAGCCCTTCAGGAGCTAGGAGTTTAGCAAAATAAGGAAAATTATCCGTTAGTGGAATTAGGCTACTTAAGAGCAAAGAAACAAGCCATTCTGTCCAAATGGTCCACACAGTTGAGTACCCTTCACATGATCTATGCTTGGAACTCCAGTACCTGCGACATAGAGAAAAACAATTTGGATGAAAATGTACGCAAAATGCTGGAGTAACTCAGCGGGTCAGGCAGCATCTCCGCAGAACATGGGATAGGTGATATTTCAAGTTAGGGCCAATCTTCAGTTTGAAAAGAAGGGTCTTTTTCAGTCTGAAAAAGGGTCCCAACCTGAAACGTCACCTATCCATATGTCTTTCAGAGATGTTGCCTAACCAGCTGAGTTACTCCCAAACTTTGCGTCTTTTTTTTGGTCCGTTTTCGACAGGCACAGCTGGCTGAGTTTCTGCCTCACAGCGTCAGAGACCCGGGTTCGATCCTCACCTCGGGTGCTGTCTGTGTAGAGTTTGCATTCTCCCTGTGACGTGTAGGTCTGTAAATTGCCCCTAGTGTGTAAGGAGTGGATGAGAAAGTGGGATAACAGGACAAATGTGAACGGGGTGATCAATGGTTGGCATGGACTCGGTGGGCTGAAGGGTTAGTTTCCTTGCTGTATTTCTAAAACTAAAACTGACAGTGTGTTGAAGGGTCTGTTCCAGTGCCAAACTGTTCTTTGTATTCCTCATTAATTTCAACCTGACTACATTGGCCTGCAGAATTTTCTTTGGAGCTGAAAAAGAGAAAAAAAACAACCGGAAGGTTATTTATTTCTCCAGTTCTATTCCAAGCGAGGCGGTAAATCATGTACAGTTTCACAGGTCTCAGTAACCTCCCTGTGCTTTGTTCCAAAGACCGAACCTCCGAGGAGAATCCATCTGTGTCAGTGAGGTGACTGGATATTGCAAAGCTGAATCCTGCCTTCCCCTGGAGCGCACACACAAGCACTCGCTTCCAGAAGCGGTCAGTGGATTGTGATCAGGAGCAAGAGCCATTGCTAATTACTTCTATCACACTAACTGAACCCAGGGCAAACATTATTCCTGCACTAGATCTTGTACAAGATCATATAACAGAAAAATGAACTTGGATACAAGAGTCTGTTTAATACTCAATGCTTTAATTTCCTCTGCCTGCGTGTATTCTCTATCCATGTTCCTACCTAAAAGCCTTTTAAAAGTCACCATTGTATCTGCCTCACCCACCAGACCTGGCAGCGTGTTCCAGGCACCCATCACCCGCTGTATTAAAAGAAAACCTGCTTTGCACATTTCCTTTAAACTTTTCCCCTCTCACCTTAAAGCTATGCCCTCCAGTATTGGCTATTTCCCACTCGGGTGAAAAAGGTTCTGAATGTCTACCCTATTTATGCCTCTCTTAAATTTGATTTACTTTCAAACATCAGGCTGCTTCCAATACGTCAGAGTGGCACAATGACCCAGCTGCTCGAGGTACTGCCACTTAACACCAGAGATCCGGTGTCGACTCTGACCGCGAGAGGTGTCAGTGTGGAGTTTGCACGTTCTCCCTGTAACTGCGTGCGTGTTCTCCGCTTTCCTCCCACATCCTAAAGACGTGCAGGTTTGTAGGTTAATTGGCCTTTAATTGCCCCTCGTGTGCAGAGAGTGGATGGGAATGTGGGTAAACATAGAACAAGTAGGAACAGGTGATCGATGGTAAGCATGGGCTGAAGTGCCTGTTTCCATGCTGAACCTCTGAAACTAAAACATCACCATCCACAATGGCTCTTAACTCAAAATAATCAAAGGGACCAGAAGTGAAGTTAAGAAAAAACTGACCTGTCTGAAATCTGGACTTGAGCACATCCGCAGGAAGTGCAACTGCCCAGTTGAAAATTCCAGCTATTCCACCAGCAAACAGGATTCGGGGAATGCTGAGATCAGTCACACTGCAGCGAAGGTGAAAAACCACAGGGATTTGTGGAGTTAGAATCACTCAATTAACCTGGCACAGAAGGCCACTGCCTGGCCTGTCGGGTCGTGTCCTTGCGGGCTCCACATGCTGCAATTAGATTCTTGTAACTATTCAATTTTCTCACCACTGTGTAAACATCTTAATTCTTGCGTTTCACACAGTGCCCAGGAGGGAATCAAGCAACAGCCCCACAAACCTCTCCTTCTGTTCATATATAACAAGTCTGTCGTAAATATCTAACAACAGTGCTGGGCAGTTATCCAACTGGTTTTCAATTCCTTTCCAAGAATGTGGTTGCAAACGGTGCCAATGACAATAATATACTTTACTCCTGACAACTTTACTTCTGCGTGCCCTTCAGGGACAAATCAAAAATATCTAATCAGCACAGCAAGAGTTCTTTTCCTGAACTAGGAATCTGGTGGTGGGGTGGCTACGTACTCAGAATTAAGGCTTAACAATCTGAAGGAAGGTCCCGATCAGAAACATCACCCATCCACATTCTCCAGAGATGCTGCCTGACTTGCGGAGAGCGAGGTGGGTCGGGGGGGGGGGCCGCAGAGAATGAAGGGGGACCTGGAGGTTGGGGGTGGGGACACCGCGATTTAAGTAAGGTGGGTGGGGGGAGGAGGCCTTCTGCCACATGCGGCAGCAGGCAGCAGATAGGATTGTTCAGTGAACTTTTGCAACTTTGTCAGTGCCAAAATGTGGTGACAATTGTGTACTGCCTCTGTGAGGTGGGTTGTGTGCAAAACAAAGCATTTCACAAAACCTAGGCACATGTGATGACAAAGTATCTTTGAATCATTAAGTTAGTCCAACACTTTGTGTCCTACTCGGAATTAAATCGGGCCTTCAGTGGAAATGCAATGTGAAAGGGTTACTGACCTCTGTCCCTCGGGAGTAAGTGAATGCTTCAGCCACTCGTATGTCATGAAGTACATTCCAGTCGCTGGGACATCTAACCAAAACAGAAGGTTGAAAGTTAAAAGTGAGACATTTGATGCAACTGTTATTTTAACAACACCTCCAACAATATCACCCATGACCTACTCTTGCTGTCTATAACTATCTTAATTGTTCGATTGAAAGATACAGCATTGAAATGTGTCCTTCAGCCCACCGAGTCCACCGATTATCGATCACTCAATTATACTAGTTCTACGTAACCTCACTTCCTCATTCACTCCCTACACCAGGGGCAATTTACAGCCAATTAACCTACAAACCCACAGGTTTTTGAGATGTGGGAGGAAAGTGGAGCACTCAAGAGGAAACCCACGCGGTCGCAGGGAGGGCGTGCAAACTCCACACAGGGAGAACCAGTGGTCAGGTCAAACCTGGGTCTCTGGTGTTGAGGCAGCAGCTCTACCAGCCGTGCCACTTTGACACCCTTTTGTTCACAATTCGCAACATTTTGTTTAATACAAGCAAAACAAAAAGAGCCAGAACTCAGCGAGTCAGGCAGCATTTGTGGAGAGACAAACAACGATTCATCTCTCTGCCTTATCTCTCTCCGTTTCTCTCTATCTTTGTTGCTGATTATTGTGAACAGATGAGATTTTGGGTCAGGACCCTTCTTCAGATCCAAACCAAAACGTCATCTGTTCATTCCTTTCAGATGCTGCCCGTTATTTTATGGTTTGCATCTGCCGTCTCCTGTGCTCCATTGTTCAACACTAGTATCTTCTTTGAACTTTCCACATTTTTCTTGCTTCATACGATCTGCTTTCTTCCACCCTCAAGGGATGGCGGATAAGTTAAACAATATTCAGCAACAAGAGAGAGAGAGAGAGAGAGAGAGAGAGAGAGAGAGAGAGAGAGAGACAGAGGGAGATAAGGCAGAGAGATTAAACCTCGTTTGTCCACTCTCTCCAGAGCTGCTGACTGACCCGCTGAGTTCCTCCAACACTTTGCGTGCTTTGCTCATATTGAACACGATTTTGCTAGTTTTGGCGGCACAGTGGAATCGAATGGAAAGAGTTGAAAGTCCCAGCTCTTCATTTTCTTCAAATTACTTCTTGTTGAATCAACACAGTAGAACTTGTTACATTAACAGCTTTCAATAACAATTTTCTCTTGCTTCAGAGCAAACCCAAGAGCTATTGCTCAGAGAGACGCCACAAAGGCTTGTCACTGTGCAACGCTAATCGACAAACCTTGCTATCTCTTCGATATAAGTCTGCGGTTAAAACCGCAAACTGAATACCTAGGCATTCACAGACAGAGATTAAAAGCTTAACAAAATCCCAGCGCATTTTTTTTTCTAAACGTAACCAATAGCCACAACATAAAAATGTTTTATTCTGCATTGTACCTTTTCCCATACATGTTAATAGATTGAACCCATTCTTGCTCTCCAGGGATGCTGCATGCCTCGCTGAGTTAGTCCAGCATTTTGTGTCTATTAATGGATAGAGCGTTTGCTTCACGAGATTTATTCTGGAATCCTTTTAAGTTCAGACCAAATACCAGAAAGCAGCATGGATTGTATCATGTAACATCACTCCAATAGAGATTGCCAAGGTAACAGCAGGCCCAACAATCTGTCTGCAAGCTAACAATGAAGCAATCAACGTAAAACAGCAGCAACTAGCAGGAACTGATCAAAACTTTTATTATTATTTCACTATAAAAAGACACAAAGTGCTGGAGTAACAGGCGGAATCTCAAGAATATGGATAACTGACCTTTTGGGTTGGGACCCTTCTTCAGATTGATTTGTGTTTACCTCATCTATCTTATCTACTGCATCTGGTGCTCCTAATGTGGGCTCCTCTACATTGGCGTGACAAAGCGTAGGCATGGCGGCCGTTTCCTTGAACAGCTTGGTCTGCCAAGGCCGACTGGATCTCCCAGTCAGTAACCTTTTTAACTCCCCTTCTCATTCTTAACCTGACCTTTCTGTCCTAGGCCTCTGGGCTTTCTGCCAGAATAAGGCCACACACAAACTGGGGAAACAACACCTCATATTTCACTTGAATCCCTGGCAGCTCATTCTGAGAAACTAACCTTTCTATGGGTTAAAAAAAAAAATTGCCTCGCACATTTCCTTTAAACTTTCCCCTCTCACCTTAAAACTACGTATGCCCTCTTGTGTTGGACATTTCCACCTTGGGGAAATATACTTTGACTATATACAATATCAATGCTAATTTTACTAACTCCCATCAGGACTCTCCTCAGTCTCCAAATCTCCAGAGAAAACAATCCAAGTTTGTCAAATCTCTCCTTACAACTAATACTTTCTAATCCAGGCAACATCCTGGCAAATCTCTCTTGCACCGTCTCTAAAGCCTCCACATCCTCCTGCAATGGGGTGACCAGAACTGCATTCAATACTCCCAATGGGGCCCAATGAAAGTCTTATACAGCAGCAACTGTAAATGAGGTAGCTTCACCACAGAAGACATAATGGCCAAATTGAAACTATAGGGCAACTGATGGAATTACTAAAGATTCAGATTAGTTTACTGGCAAAACAACAGGGTGCAATGAAATTCCTTGCTCACATGAAACTCAGGGTAAACGGTATACATGACAATGATAAATAAACAATAAGTTCAACGACAAAACAAATTCATGAAGTAACATTTGCAACAATTTCAATTTCATTGAAGAGGCATTTGGGCGACACAGTGGCGCAGCTGGTAGAGCTGCTGCCTCACATCGCCAGCGACCCGGGTTCGATCCTGACCTCGGCTGCTCCCTGTATGGAGTTTACAGGTTCTTCCAGTAACTGCGTGGGTTTCCTCCGGGTTTTCCGGTATCCTCCCGCAACCCAAGGATGTGCGGGTTTGTAGGGCAACTGGCCTGTTAAAAATTGCCCCTAATACGTGGATGGGAAAGTGGGCTAGCATCGAACAAGTGTGAACGGGTAATCAATGGTGAGCGTGCACTCAGTGGGCCGAAGGACCTGTTTCCATGCTACATCTCTAAACATCAACGTATGCCACATCCACGCGCCTAACCAAAACCCTCTTTAATGCCGCAATTGAATCTGCCTCTTCCAACACCCCTGGTAGGATCAGGGTTAATTTAAGACAAAATAGTCTCAGAGTGGAAATGGTGAAATGTGGATTGAGGAACAGACAAGGATAAAATGAAGCAGTTGCGAGCAGTTTTGAGCCCCATATCCGAGGAAGGATGTGCTGGTGTTGGAGAGGGTCCAGAGGTTTTCGAGAATGATCCCAGGAATGATTGGGATAACGTATGATGAGCATTTGAAAGCACAGGGCCTGTACTCACTGGAGTTTAGAAGGATGAGGGGGGACCTCATTGAAATTTACTGAACAGTGAAAGGTCTGGATAGAGTGAATGTGGAGAGGATGTTTCCACGAGTGGGAGAGTCTAGGACCAGAGGGCATAGCCCCAGAATAAAAGGATGTTTAGAAAGGAGATGGGGAAGAATTTCTTTGGTCAGAGGGTGGTGAATCTGTGGAATTTATTGCCATAGACAGCTGTTTGGAATCAATCATCCGGAAGTCAATGGATATTTTTAGGCAGATTGAAAGATTCTTGATTAGTACAGATGTCAGGGGTTATGGGGAGAAGGCAGGAGAATGAGGTTAAGAGGGAAAGATAGATCAGCCATGGTTGAATGGCGGAGTAGAGTTGATGGGCCCAATTCTGCTTCTAGAACTTATGAACATGAAAATAAAGCAAATACTCTCCGTTACCTCTCATGAGGGTGAGGGCAGTCCCCTTGTAGATGCCCCGAATGCCTGATGTCCTGTAGATTTGTCTTGCACAATCCATGGGGCCAGCATACTTGGTCTCACCACCTGATGCTTGAATCTAACAGTAGGTATATTAAAAATTGGAAATAAGGAAAACCTTAATCATCATAATCATAATTTATTCGCCAAGTTTGTTTTGCAACATATGAGGAATTTGATTTGCCATACAGTCATACCAAAAAAGCAACAAGACACACAACTACATAAAAATCTGACATAAACATCCACCACAGCGGCTCCTCCACATTCCTCACTGTGATGGAACGCAATAAAGTCTTATCTTCTTTCCTCCTTTTCTCCCGCGGTCGGGGGAGTCGGAGCATCCACAGTCGGGGCGATTGAAGCTCCCGCAGCCGGTGATCGAAGCTTCCGCATTCAGGGTGGTCGAAGCTCCTGCGGCCTGGAGCTCCCAAAGTCGGCCTCTAACCAGGGACAGCGAACTCCACGTTGTTAAAGTCCGCAGGCTCCCGCGGTTGGAGCTTCCGAGGTCGATCCCTGGCAAAGGGATCGCCAGCTCCGAGATGCTAAGTCCGCAGGCTCCCGCAGTTGGAGCTCCCGAGGTCCCAGTACGAGGCCGCCAGCTCCACGATGTTAGGCCGCAGTGCAGACGGAGATACAACTTTGGCAAAAGTCGCATCTCCCTTGAGAAAGAGATTTTTAAAAAAGTTTCCCCCACCCCCCACATAACACAAAAAAATTAAAGATAAACTAAAACATACATTTTACAACAATCTAAAAACACAAAGAAGGAAAAAGACGAGACAGACCATCGACGAGGCAGCCATCGTTCAGTGCCTCCTGGTGGTAATTAATCCAAAGCAGACAAAGGGCAAAGAAGTCACAGCAGTGCACAAGGTGGCACAGTGGTAGAGTTGCTGCCTTATAGTGACAGAGACCCGGGTTTGATCCTGACTGTGGGTGCTGTCTGTACGGAGTTTGTATGTTTACTGGGTTTTCTCCCACATCCCAAAGACGTGCAGGTATGTAGGTTAAATGGCTTCTGTAAAAATTGTCCCGAGTGTGTTGCATAGAACTAGCGTATGGGTGACCGCTAGTCGGCACAGACTCCGTAGGCCGAAGGGCCTGAGTCTAAACTAAACTAAAAAAGAATGAGACAGCAACTGCATACATTCTGCCCTCTTTCTAAAAAGGCATTGCGATTTTACGAATTGTTTTTAGGTTTTGCTCAGAATAGATCAGAAGTGATCGCTGGTCAGCGCGGACTCAGTGGGCCGAAGGGCCCGTTTCCATGCTGTATGTCTAAACTAAGCTAAGATCCCTGCTCTGTAAGAGTTGCTAAAGGGATATAAGAGTTGCTCTGAACAGATGGGCCTCATGTTTGATTGCTGGTTTGCACTAGGTTGCCAGACAACCAATAACAATCGTGCTTAATGTCATTAAGCCGAGGCAGCACAAGTTAGCGCGAGTTCCAACTCCTAATCTAATAGCGCACATACAAATGCATAGACGCAAAATAGCAGCATCATTTGTAGCAAAGGACCGCTGGTGCAGGGAGAACATTTCAAATTGTGCATTTCACTATTTACCCATCGTCTGAGATGGCATCTCAAGATACAAGAATACATTTTTGGTTGCAGCGCCAGACTTAATAAAACTTAAAGAAAGCAGAAGGCCAGGTAATATCTATGTGAAAGAGAAAACAGAAAGTTAATGTTTCAGATCCTTTCAAAAGAACTGGGAGAAAGAAAGAAAGCAATCTCGAGAGTCATACAGCATGAAAATAGGTCCAACTCATCCATGCCAACCAAGAAACCCCATCTCATCTAGTCCCATTTGCCTGGGTTCGATCCACATCGCTCTTCACCTTTCCTATCCTAATATTACAGTAGAGCTGACTGGATCTGATAAAGGGGACTATCAGGAAGGTACATCGCATTGCAACCAGACACTCAGAACGCTAACAATTCTAAAACAGACATTTTAGGCTTTCATCTTGGTGACGAGATGAAGAGATCCTCTAATTTTACCTGCAGAAGACACTTGATCCGTTCTCCTGGGGTCATGATCGCAGTGGTGAAGACTCCAGAGAGCATCCCAGCAGCAAACAGCTGTTGGTACCTGTACAAGACAATGCAAACAGAGAGAAGCAGTCAACCTGTCCCTGTTTGGGAAATTATAAACGGCAAATTTCCCGTGTGTTTATTGATAAAGGGAGTTGCTCTGATAACAACCTGTCCCTAAATACCACCAAGACCAAGGAGCTGATCATCAACTTCCGAAGGTCACACGATCTTTATCAACGGGGACAGTGTGGAGAGAGTGTCCAGCTTCAAGTTTCTGGGCACTCACATTTCGGAGGACCTAACATGGTCCAATAACACTGCTCCAATAAAAATGGCCTTTATTAAAATCTGACAATGTGCACTTTAACCACATGTGATTTTTTTCTATTACAAAACTCAAATTGTGGAGTGCAGAGGCAAATAGATAAATGATGATATTTGTCCCAAACATTATGGATGGCACTGTAAAACATTGAAGTCTGATGAAGTCCAATTAAAGATAGAGCAAAGACCTCAATGAGGTAGATGGGAGGTCAGAACCGCACTCTAGCTGATGAGAGGACCGTTCAGTTGCCTGATAACAGCTGGGAAGAAACTGTTCCTGAATTTGTAGATATGCGTTTTCAAATTTCTGATCCACTAGCCTCAATTTCCCTATGAATCTACCAGTGGTTAAGTTAATAGCTGATAACATCATTGGATATGTGATCAAAGGATAGCTGACAACATCCTTGATGTTGGCTTGGCTCCCTGTAATTCTTGGCTCCCCTACAGTTGAATGAAACCACTGACAGGTCACTGAGGGTGCAGGCTATGGGAGGGACAAGTCCGTGTAGATTCTCGCTCAGGCAGCAAGATAGAAACATAGAAAAGCGGTGCAGGAGGAGGCCATTTGGCCCTTCGAGCCAGCACCGCCATTCATTGTGATCATGGCTGATCATCTACAATCAGTAACCTGTGCCTGCCTTCTCCCCATATCCCTTGATTCCACTAGCCCCTAGAGCTCTATCTAACAAGATGTATCATGTGGGTGGGATTCAAGCATTCTTTTGAATTCAGCGCGGTTTGATCAGTGTTGGACTTTTCAAATCAAGAAAGCAAATTCTCAAGTACAGGTCCACCCCCAATTTTCCGGCAACTGGTGGTCCGACACTTCCTTTAATCTGGCCAAAATTACGAGAGCGCACTTGAAATCCCCCCCCGGACGTCCCCCTGAAAATGTGGTGCCTAGGCCTGGACTTCCGTGCCAATCAGCTGGTCAAATCTGCCCGCTGCAGCCAAAGCTCTGGAACTCCGGCCCAGCCAAAGCCATCAGATCCATTCCCATAGCCGACTTCCACGGCAGAATTTGCTGGCCAGCATTTTGGCTCCTGGGTGAACCGTTCGCGTATCTTTGGACTCCTGTCAGAGACAATGACCTCTGTTGGTCCGGCAAAAATGATAATCCACATAGGCTTGGTGCCAGAAAACCGGTGGTGGACCTGTATATCACTCTTGCGTAAAACATGACTAGATCCTGTGACCGTGAATGAATGCGTTTAACACAATGTCATTGTACACAGTAACTTGCAATAAAGTTCATTCCCAAACTAGTAACTCCTGCAAGAAATGAATACCTTGAAAAAGGGAATGTGAAGAGACGGCTTTAGAGCAGCAGATAGTGGGGGCCGGAGACAGGAGATTGGAGGTGAGGCGAGGAAAGGATGTTAAAACAGCGGCGGAAAAGAGACAAAGACAGAATAAAATGACTTGCTTCCATGGAATGTCAGAAATAATTGAAATATCCAAGTGGCTGCAAATCACCATTTAGGCACAGCAATGTTTTGTGTAGGAGGTTAGGATGGCGTGATTTGTACCACTGAGACCTTGCTTTGTTATCCGGCAGTTGTTAATTTGGGCCACAGTTGCCGTCAGTCCACTGTTGCTTAGCAATGCTTTGGAACGGCAAGCCTTGCAAGGAAAACATTGGCGTGTCACATGCGCAAAACATGACGAGCAAACGGACACTTATCCCTCACTGAACGCCCATTCGGAGTGAATCAGAATGTATGGGTCATTATGTGCACGTCCAGTCGAGGGAGTCTTCAACCATTCTCCTATTTTAAACGATCAAATAATTATCTGACCGCTTGCCTGTGACTGTCAAAGTCCAGGAACAGATAGAGTTCAACAAATCTGAGCAGACAATGCGGTTATGGGGGAGATTTACAGAAATTCAATCAAAACAGTTTTGATTTATTTCCTCTGGCATCCACCCATTTTTACAGTTGTTTATCATTTGAGAATATTTGATGTGTCACAACACCAAAGACATGAAGGCGACAAACCCCACTGTGTATTAAAGGTCCAGTCAGTTAGACTGACTTCATAAGCAAACATCCGGTATCCATTTCATTGAACGTTCTAAGACCTTGGAGCCGTGTCCTACAACACTGAAACCCACCAACAGACACTTGTCAACTCAGAATTCCCCTCAAAAGCAATGATTTTTGCTGAAGTACTTTCACAACCCATTGCTTGACCTATAACAACTGATCTAAATGTCCACTCTTGACATGAGAGGCCCTTTCAATGACAGGGGACTAAACCCTTTCCCACTTCTCCAGAAACTTAAACCTATGCTTAGCAGAACATGTAGCCACATAGCACAGGAACAGGCCCACCGGCCCACAATGTCCACACTGAACACGAAGCGAAGATAAACTGATCTCCTCTGCCTGCGTGCGATCCATATTCATCCATCTCTGCATTTCCATGTGTCTATCTAAAAGCTTCTTAAACGCCACTGTGCCATCTGCCTCCATCCCGACTCCTGGCAGCACTTTCCAGGCACTCAGCACCCTCAGTGTAATAAAACCTGCCCCACACATCTCCTTTAAATTTTGCCCCTCTCACCATCAAGCCTTGCCTTCTAGTATTTGACATGGTCCTCCAATAATAGCTCCCCACTAGAGATAATATCTTGCAGGGCCAGAGGCCAAGAGCGCAGGATCAAGGCAAAGGCAAATAATACAGGTTCAGGAACAGCTTCTTCCAAACAACCATCTGGGTATCGAATATTTCAAAAATTTCATTTATCCGTTTTGGTACGTATGTCAATTAAACACCGAACACTTGACTTTCGCTTGCATGATTTAAAGCATTTTTAAGTTTCCTTTAGAGTTTAGTTTTGCCCATTTCTGTTACATTAATGGTTAAGACAACATAACTTGGGCAGGTACACAGATAAGAAAGGTTAAGAGGGGCAATGTAAAAACAAGGAACTGCAGATGCTGATTTACACAAAAGGACACTAAGTGCTGGAGTAACTCAGCAGGTCAGGCATCACTGGAGAACATGGATAGGTGACGTTTCAGGTCTGAATAAGGGTCCCTACCCAAAATGTCACCTATCCGTAGTTCTCCAGTTTGCTGCCTGACCCGTTGAGTTACTCATGTACTTTGTGTCCTTTAGTGTTTCGAGGGATATGAGGCAAACACGGGCAGGAGTGACAGCGTAGATGGGCCATCTTGGTCGGCATGGGCAGGTTAGTCCAAGGGTCCATTTCCACGCTGTACTGTTAATTGCACAAATAGGATTAGTATTGACGGGCAATACGGTCAGCGTGGATGAGATGGAGGAAAGAACTGCAGATGCTGCTTTAAACTGAAGACAGACACAAAATGCTGGAGTAACTCAGCGGGACAGGCAGCATCTCAGGATAGAAGAAATGGGTGACATTCCGGGTCGAGACCCTTCTTCAGACTGAAAGGGCCTGTTTCTGTGCTATAAGATTCTGTGAAGGCAATTTAAAACAAAACGCGCCCTGCTCTGAAAGCATACTCACGTGAGGATGTCATTAGGATGC
Organism: Rhinoraja longicauda; assembly: GCF_053455715.1. Lineage (NCBI taxonomy): Eukaryota > Metazoa > Chordata > Chondrichthyes > Rajiformes > Arhynchobatidae > Rhinoraja > Rhinoraja longicauda. Next base: position 17,082,206 of record NC_135969.1, on the reverse strand, counting down.
TTCTGCTGCAGTTTCTTGCCCAAGCCAAAGCCAAAGAAGCAGACAGCAAACATTGGCGCTACACCAATAATGGGGGCAGCCATTCCCTTGTATAACCCTTTCACACCCTAAAAGAAAACACGAGAGCACACAGTTCACACACTGCCGTAACTTCGTCTGAAGCTTAAGGTAATTGCGACTTTATTTCCAATTGAGGATCCACATAGTTGTCTACAGACATCTCTCACAAAGTCAACATGATTTTGGTCGCACTTTGATATCAGGATTCAAGACAGGTATTAATGACATAACTATTTTATCATGGAAACTGCGGCTACAAAGAGCTTGCTACAGCGATGTAACTGCAGGGCCTTGTGAGTTGCGTACATTGTGAAGTGAGCTCAGACATCTTTTGAGCACCACCTCACACGTAAAATTATATTCACCAACTTAGCACTAATTTCCAAATGTTTCAATTTTAGGCAAAGACTGAATGGGTCTCTTTTAACTGTAATAAAAATCAGGTTAAGATCATCAAGACCTGGTCAATATCCACCCAAACTCGAGCTCTCAATTTCCCCCATACAGGAATTTCAGTTGTAGATTTAGTTTAGAGATAGAGCACAGAAACAGGCCCTTTGGCTGGCCGAGTCCACGCCAACCATTGACCACCCGTTCATAATAGTCCTATGTTATCCCACTTTCTTATCCTTTCCCTACACATAAGGGGCCAATTTGTGTTTTTTACAGAGGCCAATTAACCTACAAACCTGCACATCTTTGGGATGTGAAAGGAAACCAAAGCACCCCGAAGAAACAGGGTGGACGTGGAAACTCCACACAGACAGCACCCAGGGCACAGTGAGGCAACAGCTGTACCAGCTATGCCGCTCTGCCGCCCAGTTTGTCACATACAATGGAGACACAAGGAACTGCAGATGCTGGAATTTTGAGCAAAACACAAAGTGTTGGCATAACTTAACGGGTCAGGCAGCATCTGTGGAAAGAATGGACGGGCAACGTTTCGGGTCAGGATCCTTGATTCCCTCCACTTTTTGCAGAGACCGCTCCCTCCACAGATCCTTCCCACATGAACCATGCCTGCCCCAGATATTTTCTTCTGCAACCGCAGGAGATGTTAACACCCGTCTCTATACATCCTCCCTCACATTCATCCAAGGACCCGAGTGGTCCTTCCAGGTGAGACAGAGGTTCACTTGCACCTCCTCTAACCTCATCCACAGCATTCAGTGTTTACAATGCGGGCTGCTTTACATTGGCAGCCAAGTATAGACTACGCGACCGGTTTGCAAAAATATGTGCTCAGTGTGTCAAGGCCTGCGGTACCTCCCGGTTTGGAACCACTTTAACTCCGCTTCCCATACCAACCTTTCTGTCCTGGGCCTCCTCCATTGCCAGTGAGATCTCACACAAACTGAAGAAACAGCATTTCATATTCCACTTGGGTAGCTCACAACCCTGCAGCATGAACATCACATTATCCAGTGTGAAGTGACTAGCCTGCTAAATGTCCCCATTTCCCCCCACACTGTGTGTTTTACCCTCTCTTCCTTGAGCCCCACCTGGATATGAAACCCATTTCCCCCTTTCACCCGTCGCTTTCCACCTACTTTTCCGGCCACTCCTCATCTCACACTTTTTGCCTTTTCATCTCTGGTCTTTGTCCAACCATCTATCAATCACCCCGCACACTCACTCACCGGCATTCACCTATCACTCCCACCCCCACCTCTCATCCAGCTTACTCCCCACTACTACAATCAGTCACCTATCCATGTTCTCCACAAATGCTGCCTGACCTGCTGAGTTACCAAAGCACTTTGTGCCTTTCCTTTAACTGTGAAACATTAACTGCCACCTTCCACAGGTGCTGCCTGACCTGCTGAGTGCTCCCAGGAACATCTAAACAAGTCATTAAAAAATATATAAACTAGTACCTGCAGTTCCTCATGTCTACTATTTGCATTACGCAGTCCAAATTGGTTATCCAGTGCCCTCCATAATGTTTGGGACAAAGACCTATCATTTATTTATTTGCCTCCACAATTTGAGATTTGTAATAGAAAAACAATCACATGTGGTTAAAGTGTATATTGTCAGATTTTAATAAAGGACATTTTCATACATTTTGGTTTCACTATGTAGAAAATACAGCAGTGTTTATACATAGTCCCCCCCATTTCAGGGCACCATAACGTTTGAGACACAGCAATGTCATGTAAATGAAAGTAGTCATGTTTAGTATTTTATTGCATATCCTTTGCATGCAGTGACTGCTTGAAGTCTGCAATTCATGGACATCACCATTTGCTGGGCGTCTTCTCTGGTGATGCTCTGCCAGGCCTGCATTGTAGCCATCTTTAGCTTATGCTTATTTTGGGGGCTAGTACCCTTCAGTTTTCTCTTCAGCAGATGAAAGGCATGCTCAATTGGGTTCAGATCGGGTGATTGACTTGGCCACTCAAGAATTGATCATTTTTTAGCTTTGAAAAACTCCTTTGTTGCTTTAGCAGTATGTTTGGGATCATTGTCTTTCTGTAGAATGAACCGCCGGCCAATGAGTTTTGAGGCATTGGTTTGAACTTGAGCAGATAGGATGTGTCTATACATTTCAGAATTCATTATGCTACTACCATCAGCAGTTGTATCATCAATGAAGATAAGTGAGCCAGTACTTTCTGCAGCCATACATGCCCAGGCCATAACACACCCACCACTGTGTTTCACAGATGAAGTGGTATGCTTTGGATCTTGGGCAGTTCCTTCTCTTCTCCATACTTTGCTTTTGCCATCGCTCTGATACACAAGTTAATCTTCATCGCATCTGTCCACAAGACTTTTTTCCAGAATTATGGTTGCTCTTTTAAGTACTTCTTGGCAAACTGCAACCTGGCCATCCTATTTTTGCAGCTAACCAGTGGTTTGCATCTTGCAGTGTAGCCTCTGTATTTTTATTCATGAAGTCTTCTATGGACAGTGGTCATTGACAAATCCACACCTGACTCCTGAAGAGTGTTTCTGATCTGTCAGACAGGTGCTTGGGGATTTTTCTTTATTATGGAGAGAATTCTTCTGTCATCAGCTGTGGAGGTCTTCCTTGGCCTGCCAGTCCCTTTGCGATTAGTAAGCTCACCAGTGCTCTCTTTCTCCTTAATGATGTTCCAAACAGTTGAGTTTGGCTGATGTCTCTAACAGTTTTATTCTTGTTTCACAGTCTCATAATGGCATCTTTGACTTTCATTGGCACAACTTTGGACCTCATGTTGATAAACAGCAATAAAAGTTTCCAAAGGTGATGGAAAGACTGGAGGAAAGACGAGGTGCTGAGAGCTCTCTTATACCTGCATTAAGGAAGCAATTAAACACACCTGAGCATTTACAAACACTTGTGAAGCCATGTCTCTAAACCATTATGGTGCCTTGAAATGGGGGGACTGTATAAACACCCCTATAATTTCTACATGGTGAAACCAAAATGTATAAAAATGGCCTTTATTAAAATCTGACAATGTGCACTTTAACCACAAGTGATTTTTTTTTCTTTTACAAATCTCAAATTGTGGAGTACAGAGGCAAATAAATAAATGATGGGTCTTTGTCCCAAACATTATGGAGGACACTGTAATATTATTTTGATCAAGAACTGGAGAATCACTTAAAAGTTACTTTAAAAATTGACAAGAAGAAGAGTTGTCTTGGATTTAAACATTACAGGCGGAAAAAAAAGCTGTTACCAGGTAGCCTCCCTGCAGCAATCAGGCATTGTTGTGGCTTGAGAACAGAATCTGTCAATTTTACTGTGGGAGGTCATTGAAATGGACAAGAAATCACTTCTGTTGACACTTGTACAGCTATACCCTGCACTGTAAAAAAAAGTATTGCCCTTAAAAAACACTTTATTTTTGAAAGTCACGTGGGTTAAAATAATTTGGATTACGCTAGTTTGAAATGTTCTAGCCCCAAACCTCCCCGTCCTCATTGACACAATTGCCTTTTCTACAACACCAGCTTTCTTAGGAACGTAACGATCGTGTAACAGCAGAACTACCTGTACGAGTCGATTGTTTGTATAACCTGATGTGAAAGACAGATAATTTGATACAAGGTAAATAGTAGCCTTGGAGTACACGAACTGTGGAAAAGTTTCAAGGGACAGCTTTAGTGAAAGGTATTTATAGTAATAATAATGGTTGGCTTCCACCCAAGACCAAGAGGATTCTGCACAGCGTGAATTGGGGTGCATAGTAACAGAAGAATCAGAGAGAACGGTTCTTGAGTTTGTCGTGATTGATTGATGAAAAGATCCTGATAGTTAATTGTATTATTGTCACGTGTACAGTGTATAGGTACAGCGAAATGCTTTTTTATTGTGTGCTATCCAGTCAGCGAAAAGACTACACATGATTACAATCAAGCCGTCCACAGTGCACAGATACAGGATAAAGGGTATAACGTCTAATGCAAGGTGAAGTCCAGTTAGGTCTGATTAAACATTGTCCGAGGGTCCCCAACGAGGTAGATGGTAGTTTAGGACCACTCTCTAGTTGGTGATCGGATGGTTCAGTTTCCTGATAACCAGCTGGAAGAAACTGTCCCTGAATCTGGAGGTGTGCAGTTTCAAACTTCTGTACCTCTTGTCTGATGGGAGAGGGGAGAAGAGGGAGTGATGGGGGTGAAACTGGTCCTTGATTATGCTGGTGGCCGTGACGTGGCAGCGTGGTGTAGATGGAGTCAATGGAAGGGAGGTTGCTTGGTACAGAAACTGCACGGAAATAGGCCCTTGGGCCCAGCAAGCAGGAGATGATGTTGAAAAGGTTTACAATAATCTTAGACACAAAATGCTAGAGTAACAGGCAACATCTCTGGAGAGAAGGAATGGGTGATGATTCGGCGATAGGAGTCTGAAACATCACCAATTCCTTCTCTCCAGAGATGCTTCCTGCCACCTCTGAGTTACTCCAGCATTTTGTGTCTATCTTAGGGGTAAACCAGCAATGCCTTTCTACACACTTCACAATAATATTATCTAGTTTAAAGGGCTTAGGTTATAAGGAGTTTAGTTTAGAGATATAGCATCGGCCCACCAAGTCCATATTGACCATCAATCACCCATTCACACTAGTTCCATATTATCCCACTTTCCTCATTCACTCCTTTCACACAAGGGGCAATTTTCAGAGAGCCAATTAACCTACAAACCAGCTCTTTGGGACGTGGGAGGCAACTAGAGCACCCGGAGGAATCCCACGGAGTCACAGGGAGAACGTGCAAACTCCATACAGACAGCACAAAGGTCAGGATCAAAACCGGGTCTGGAGCGCTGTGAGGCAGCAGCTCCCACTGTGCTGCCCAGTGGGTTGAAACCTCGAGCTACAAGTTCTAAGTGGCTGATGCTTCCTCCCAGCTTTTTCCACTGTTCAATGACAATCAAGACCGGCCAGCTTTTCCATCACTAATAGTCTTCCACCTTTTTCCTGTTTTCAAAATCCGTCCCCGGTCACATTTCTCGATAAAGCTGTTGCTAACTCTGTTCTTGAGCTCCAGGGATTCAGCAGATTGTGTCATTCCCTCTGACCGCTCACGGTTTAACCTCTCACCCATATTGCAGCCTGTTCACTTTGACTTGTGCATGGCAGGCAGCACTCTAGCTTTAATGAAAACAAAATCTTTGTAGTTCAGCACTTACTAATTAGAAAATAACCTCCGATGTAGATCAAGGCCTCTTCCCACGATCAGCAGGAAGCTCACCCTCCTCCTCCAACTTCCACCAACCCCACCGCAATTGGCACTGCTGCCAAGGGAGCAACTTTCCCCCCCCCCTCAGACCTTGGCACGAGATGCAAACGGAACAGAACTTTTGTGATGAATTACGGCTCTCCTAACCTTCAGCTTGGGATCAAGATTACTGGCTCTCAGCATCTCAAAGTTAAAGTGCAAGAATCAGCTCTGCAAGCACTCAGCGCTTGGATCTGCAGTTCAAAAGCTGGGAGAGCTGGCAATAAACACACTCAAAGAAGAATTGCACCGATTAGGACGCATTGTCAATGGGTAAAGAAACACTGTACAGGAGACTGTCATTTTAATTATTGTTTTTGGGGCACGGTCAACATCAGCAAAGCTGATTTTACTGTCCATCCTGTGCCTTGAGGGAATTAATTTCCAGCACTTTTGTTTTCAAAATTTCCATATTTAGTTTTTGTTTCCTATTATCAACAGTAATCAGTCAGAGTTCCACAGCATAGAAACAGGGCCTTTGGCCCATCACAGCCCTGCCGACCAGAATACGGGATCATACTAATTGATCTGGATCACATGCAGGCAGAGATTAGTTTAATTTGGCATTGTGGAGATTGTGGACCAGAAGAGCTGCTCCTTGGTTAAACGGTTCTATGCTTCATGCAATCCCACTTGCCTGCAATAATTCCACATCCCTCTAAACCCTGCTCATTCCCATACCTGCTCAGATGCTTCCTAAATGTTGTCACTGTTCCCACCACCTCCTCTGGCAGCTCATTCTACATACCAATTAGTTAGTGTGAAAAATTTAACTCACAGATCCCTTTTAAACCTCCTCCCTCTCACCTTACACCTATGCTCTCTCATTTAGACGCCATTACCATGGGAAACAGACGGTGGTTATCTGCCCTGTCTCTGCCCCTTTATTTACCTATATTTACCTATAAGCGTCTTTGAGTATATGAAAAGCGCTATATAAATAAAATGCATTATTATTATTATTATATCACAACACCTTCCAGCTCCTTTACTTCAGGGAGAACTGGCACAGCCTATCCATGTAAATAGGGCAGCATAGTGGCACAACTGGTAGAGCTGTTGCCTCACAGTGCCAGATACCTTGGTTCGATCCTGACCTCGAGTGCTATCTATATGACGTTTGCACGTTCTCGCTGTGACCGCATGGGCTTCCTCTGGGTGTTTCGGTTTCCTCTCACATCCCAAAGATATGCAAGTTTGTTGGTTAACTTGTCTTGAATTTAGATTACGCCAGTTAAATTCCACCTGTGATTCCCTTGCCCACTTTCCCAGTTGACCTGTATCACGTTGCAAGATGATCTTCAGTGTTCACCACTCCCGAAAACTTTGGCCATCTGCAAATTTATCAACCCAGCCACCTCCATTCTAATCCAAATCGTTAATACATGTGACAAACAACAGATAGGCACTAATCCCTATAGCACACCACTGGTCACAAGCCTCAAATCGGAACAACAAGCCACCACCAACTGCTTCCTCTACCATCAAGCCAGATTTGTATCCAATTTGCTAACTAACCCTCATCAATATCATGTCATAGACATACAGCATGCAATCAGGCCTCTTGGCCCAACCTGCCCATGCCGATCAATATGCCCCATCTACGCTAATCCCACCTCCCTGCCTTTGGCCCATATCTCTCTAAACGTCTCCTAACCACGTACTTGTCCAAATGTCTTTTAAATGTTATAGTACCTGCCTCAACTACCTCCTCTGGTGACTCGTTCCATCTGAACCCACCACCATCTGAATGCAAACGTTGCCCCTCAAGTTCCTATTAAATCTTTCCCCACTCACCTTAAACCTATGTCCTCTGCTCCTTAATTCCCCTACTCTGGGTAAAAGATCCTGTGCATTCACCCTATCTATTCCACTAATGATTTTATTCATCCCTATAAGATCGTCTCTCGGTCTCCTGTGTTCCAAGGAATTAAGTTCTAGACTGTCCGACGTCTCCCTATAGCTCATTCTTTTCGGAAGGAGATGAGGAGAAATTTCTTTAGTCAGAGGGTAGTGAATCTGTGGAATTCTTTGCCACAGAAGGCTGTGGAGGCCAAGTCAGTGGATATTTTTAAGGCAGAGATATTGATTCTTGATTAGTACAGGTGTCAGAAGTTATGGGGAGAAGGCAGGAGAATGGGGTTAGGAGGGAGAGACAGATCAGCCATGACTGAATGTCAGAGTAGACCTGATGGGACAAATGCCTAATTCTACTCCTATCCCTTATGACCTTATTCCATCGTCTTGGCGACATCCTCTTTAATCTCTGCACTCTTTCGACCTTATTGACATCCTTCATTTAGCAGGGTGACCAAAAATGAACACAATTCCTTCAAATGCGGCCTCACCAACATGTTGTACATAACATCCCGACTTCTCAAGAGTGTCTCCCTGAGCCATTCCTCTGCCCACGTCCAGCTGATCAAAATCCTGATGTCATTTTTGATAACCATCTCCACTAATTACGATACCACTCTTCAGTGTCATCCACAAACTTACTAATCATGCCCTGAACCTTCTCAACAAAGTCATTGATACAAACCACAAACAGGAATGGGCCCAGCTCTGATCTCTGAGACGCACAGGCCTGCAGACTGAAAAACAACCTTCCACCAACATACTTTGTTTCCTTCCATAAAGCCAATTCTCCATTCAGTCAGCTAACTCTCTAAACATCATTCTTATCTTCCACCATTTCAGACATGGGCTGGTGATGCCTAGATCCCAAACATGAATATGAAGAACTGCTTCTTTCTGTTCTATCCTACCATCCTCAATCTCTCAACCTCAGTAAAACTTGTTATAGTGCTAATGAAAAATGACCAACCCAGAGCATTAACTGCAATAGAAATGAACTGCGGATGCTGGTTCACACTAAAGACGGACACAAAACGCTGGAGGAACTCAGTGGGTTAGGCAGCATCTCTGAAGAAAATGTACAGGTGACTTTTTGGGTCGGGTCCCTTCTTCAGACAGTCCAACCAGAAAAGTTACCTCTCCATTTTCTCCAGGGATGCTGCCTGACCCGCTGAGTTAGTCCAACATTTTGTGTCTACCTTTGAGAGCATTAACAGCTCTTTCGTTCCCTGATGCCGCCTGACCTGACGGTTACTTCCAATGTTTTCTTTTTTTATTTGTGTATTCGTCTTTGCAAGAAACACAACACGTTACCTCTCCAACCAGGGTCTTGCGGAAACAGTCAAAGGTGCCTGCAAATTTGGGCGATTGGCCAGGGAATGGTTTCGGCTGCGTCTGTAATCGCACCTGAACAACAACGGCAATGAGAACTGAGAAAAGGATAAGCGGAAACAAGCAATCATAACTGCTAGCTTACAAAGAAGAACATCAAGTGCTGGAGTAACAGCGGCATCTCTGGAGAACATGAATCGCAGATGGTTCGTGTTAGGGCCCTACTTCAGGCTGACTTAAGTCGAAAGGCAATGAGTCTGAAAATGGATCCTGAGCCAAAACATCACCCATTCATATTCTCCAGATACGTTGTCTGACCCGCTGAGTTACTCCAGTACTTTGCATCGAAGGAATTTGACGGACACGGGGAGGAAGAGGATTATGTGGGTGACACGGGGGGGGGGGGTTGAGTGGGGGACACGGGAGGGGGGGTTGAGTGGGGGACACGGGGAGGGGGTACATGGGGATGGGGGGGACATGGGAAGTGGGGACATGGGGAGGAAGTGAGTGTGGGGAGAGGGGAAGGGGTTGAGGAATGCAGGCCAGGGAGACTGGGCTACAAGGGGAGGGGAGGAAGAGTAAAGTAGGGGACACCAGGAGGGAGAGGAGACTGGGGAGCACCGGGAGGGAGGGTGTGGGAGACATGGCTAAAGGAATGAGCTGAGTGGAGGACACAGGGAGAGTCGGGGGGGGGGGGGGAGTGGGAGCAGGGGAGTGTGGGGGGGAAGAGTATGGGGGAGGAAGAGTATGGGGGAGGAAGAGTGTGGGGGGGGGAAGAGTGTGGGGGGGGAAGAGTGTGGGGGGGAAGAGTGTGGGGGGAAGAGTTTAGAGGAAGAGTTTGGGGGGGAAGGGTTTGGGGGGAAGGGTTTGGGGGGAAGGGTTTGAGGGGAAGGGTTTGGGGGGAAGGGTTTGAGGGGGAAGAGTTTGGGGGGAAGAGTTTAGGGGAGAGTTTGGGGGGGATAGTTTGGGGGGAAGAGTTTGGGGGGAAGAGTTTGGGGGGAAGAGTTTGGGGGGAAGAGTTTGGGGGGAAGAGTTTGGGGGGAAGAGTTTGGGGGGAAGAGTTTGGGGGGAAAGAGTTTGGGGGGAAAGAGTTTGGGGGAAGAGTTTGGAGGAAGAGTTGGGGGAAGAGTTTGGGGGGGAAGTGTTTGGGGGGGAAGTGTTTGGGGGAAGAGTTTGGGGGGAAGAGTTTGGGGGAAGAGTTTGGGGGGAAGAGTTTGGGGGGAAGAGTTTGGGGGGAAGAGTTTGGGGGGAAGAGTTTGGGGGGAAGAGTTTGGGGGGAAGAGTTTGGGGGGAAGAGTTTGGGGGGAAGAGTTTGGGGGGAAGAGTTTGGGGGGAAGAGTTTGGGGGGAAGAGTTTGGGGGGAAGAGTTTGGGGGGAAGAGTTTGGGGGAAGAGTTTGGGGGAAGAGTTTGGGGGGAAGAGTTTGGGGGAAGAGTTTGGGGGAAGAGTTTGGGGGGAAGAGTGCGGGGGGAAGTGTTTGGGGGAAGAGTTTGGGGGGAAGAGTTTGGGGGAAGTGTTTGGGGGGGAAGAGTTTGGGGGGAAGAGTTGGGGGGGAAGAGTTTGGGGGGAGGTGTTTGGGGGAAGAGTTTGGGGGGAAGAGTGCGGGGGGAAGAGTGCGGGGGAAGAGTGCGGGGGGAAGAGTGCGGGGGGAGAGTGCGGGGGGGGGGAGAGTGCGGGGGGGAGAGTGCGGGGGGGGAAGAGTGCGGGGGGGAAGAGTGCGGGGGGGAGAGTGCGGGGGGGAAGAGTGCGGGGGGAAGAGTGCGGGGGGAAGAGTGCGGGGGGGAAGAGTGCGGGGGGGAAGAGTGCGGGGGGGGAAGAGTGCGGGGGGGGAAGAGTGCGGGGGGGAGAGTGCGGGGGGAAGAGTGCGGGGGAAGAGTGCGGGGGAAGAGTGCGGGGGAAGAGTGCGGGGGGGAAGAGTGCGGGGGGGAAGAGTGCGGGGGGGAAGAGTGCGGGGGGGAAGAGTGCGGGGGGGAAGAGTGCGGGGGGGAAGAGTGCGGGGGGGAAGAGTGCGGGGGGGAAGAGTGCGGGGGGGAAGAGTGCGGGGGGGAAGAGTGCGGGGGGGAAGAGTGCGGGGGGAAGAGTGCGGGGGGAAGAGTGCGGGGGGAAGAGTGCGGGGGGAAGAGTGCGGGAGGAAGAGTGCGGGGGGAAGAGTGCGGGGGGAAGAGTGCGGGGGGAAGAGTGCGGGGGGGGAAGAGTGCGGGGGGGGAAGAGTGCGGGGGACAAGAGTGTGGGGGGGTCAAGATTGTGGGCGGGAAGAGTGTGGGGGGGGAAGAGTGCAGGGGAAGAGTGCAGGAGGGGGAAGAGTGCGGGGGGGCAAGAGTGTGGGGGGGGGTCAAGAGTGTGGGGGGGAAGAGTGCGGGGGGAAGAGTGATGGGGGGAAGAGTGCGGGGGGGAAGAGTGCGGGGGGGGAAGAAGAGTTTGGGGGGAGAGGAAGAAGAGTGTGGGGGAGAGGAAGAGTTTGGGGGGAGCAAGGGTGTGGGGGAAGGGAGAGTGTGGGGGAGTAAGAATGTGGCGGGGGCAAGAGTGTGGGGGGCAAGAGTGTGGGGGACAAGAGTGTGGGTGATGAGTGTGGGGGGGGCAAGAGTGTGGGGGACAAGAGTGTGGGGGACAAGAGTGTGGGGGGGGCAAGATTGTGGGCGGGAAGAGTGTGGGGGGGAAGAGTGCAGGGGGAAGAGTGCAGGAGGGGGAAGAGTGCAGGAGGGGGAAGAGTGCAGGAGGGGGAAGAGTGCAGGGGAAGAGTGCGGAGTGTGAGGGAGGGGGAGTGTGAGGGAGGGGGTGGTGTGAGGGAGGGGGGAGTGTGAGGGAGGGGGGAGTGTGAGGGAGGGGGGAGTGTGAGGGAGGGGGGAGTGTGAGGGAGGGGGGAGTGTGAGGGAGGGGGGAGTGTGAGGGAGGGGGGAGTGTGAGGGAGGGGGGAGTGTGAGGGAGGGGGGAGTGTGAGGGAGGGGGGAGTGTGGGGGGGGGGAGTGTGGGGGGGGGGAGTGTGGGGGGGGGAGTTTGGGGGGAAGTGTTTGGGGGGAAGAGTGCGGGGGGAAGAGTGCGGGGGGGAAGAGTGCGGGGGGGAAGAGTGCGGGGGGAAGAGTGCGGGGGGGGAGAGTGCGGGGGGAAGAGTGCGGGGGGAAGAGTGCGGGGGGAGAGTGCGGGGGGGAGAGTGCGGGGGGGAGAGTGCGGGGGGGGGAGAGGGCGGGGGGAAGAGTGCAGGGGGGAAGAGTGCGGGGGGGGAAGAGTGCGGGGGGGAGAGTGCGGGGGGGAGAGTGCGGGGGGGAGAGTGCGGGGGGGAGAGTGCGGGGGGGAGAGTGCGGGGGGGAGAGTGCTGGGGGGAGAGTGCGGGGGAAGAGTGCGGGGGGAAGAGTGCGGGGGGGAAGAGTGCGGGGGAAGAGTGCGGGGGAAGAGTGCGGGGAGGGAAGAGTGCGGGGGGGGGAAGAAGGGTGCGGGGGGAGAGGAAGAAGAGTTTGGGGGAGAGGAACAGTTTGGGGGGAGAGGAAGAGTTTGGGGGGGAAGAAGAAGAGTTTGGGGGGGAGGAAGGGTGTGGGGGAGGAAGAGTGTGGGGGAGTAAGAGTGTGGCGGGGGCAAGAGTGTTGGGGGGGCAAGAGTGTGGGGGGGGCAAGAGTGTTGGGGGACAAGAGTGTGGGGGGGGCAAGAGTGTGGGGGGGCAAGAGTGTGGGGGGGCAAGAGTGTGGGGGGGCAAGAGTGTGGGGGGGCAAGAGTGTGGGGGGGCAAGAGTGTGGAGGGGCAAGAGTGTGGGGGGGCAAGAGTGTGGGGGGGCAAGAGTGTGGGGGGGGCAAGAGTGTGGGGGGGCAAGAGTGTGGGGGGCAAGAGTGTGGGGGGGCAAGAGTGTGGGGGGGCAAGAGTGTGGGGGGGGAAGAGTGCGGGGGGGGAAGAGTGCAGGAGGGGAAGAGTGCAGGGGAAGAGTGCAGGGGAAGAGTGCGGAGTGTGAGGGAGGGGGAGTGTGAGGGAGGGGGTGGTGTGAGGGAGGGGGGAGTGTGAGGGAGGGGGGAGTGTGAGGGAGGGGGGAGTGTGAGGGAGGGGGGAGTGTGAGGGAGGGGGGAGTGTGAGGGAGGGGGGAGTGTGGGGGGGGGGGGAGTTTGGGGGGGGAGTGTGAGGGGGGACTGTGTGTGGGTGTGGGGGGTGTGTGTGTGTGGGGTGGGGAGTGTGTGTGGGGGGAGTGTGTGTGGGGGGAGTGTGTGTGGGGGGAGTGTGTGTGGGTGTGTGTGTGTGGGGGGGGCAATGTGAGGAGGGGGAGTGTGGTGGGGGGGAGTGTGAGGCAATGTCAGGGAGGGGGGAGTGTGAGGAAGGGGGTGTCTGGGGGTGAGTGTGGGGGGTATGAGGGAGGGGGGAGTGTGAGGGAGGGGGGAGTGTGAGGGAGGGGGAGTGTGATGGAGGGGGGAGTGTGAGGGGGGAGTGTGAGGGAGGGGGGAGTGTGAGGGAGGGGGGAGTGTGAGGGACGGGGGAGTGTGAGGGAGGGGGGAGTGTGAGGGAGGGGGGGTGTGAAGGAGGGGGGAGTGTGAGGGAGGGGGAATGAGGGATGGGGGAGTGTGAGGGATGGGGGAGTGTGAGGGACGGGGGAGTGTGAGGGAGGGGGGAGTGTGAAGGAGGGGGAGTGTGGGGGGGGGTTTGGGGGGGAGTGTGTGTGGGGGTGTGTGTGTGGGGGGAGGCAATGTGAGGAGGGGGAGTGTGGGGGGGGGGAGTGTGAGGTAATGTCAGGGAGGGGGGAGTGTGAGGGAGGGGGTGTCTGGGGGTGAGTGTGTGTGGGGGGGGTGTGAGGGGGGGGGATGTGAGGGGGGGGAGTTTGGGGGGGGGGAGTGTGAGGGGGGGACTGTGTGTGGGTGTGGGGGGTGTGTGTGTGTGTGTGTGTGGGGTGGGGAGTGTGTGTGGGGGTGTGTGTGTGTGGGGGGGGCAATGTGAGGAGGGGGAGTGTGGGGGGGGAGTGTGAGGTAATGTCATGGAGGGGGGAGTGTGAGGGAGGGGGTGTCTGGGGGTGAGTGTGGGGGGGGGTGTGAGGGAGGGGGGAGTGTGAGGGAGGGGGGAGTGTGAGGGAGGGGGGAGTGTGAGGGAGGGGGAGTGTGAAGGAGGGGGGAGTGTGAGGGAGGGGGGAGTGTGAGGGAGGGGGGAGTGTGAGGGACGGGGGGAGTGTGAGGGACGGGGGGAGTGTGAGGGAGGGGGGAGTGTGAGGGACGGGGGGAGTGTGAGGGAGGGGGGAGTTGGGGGGGGAGTGTGTGTGGGGGGAGTGTGTGTGGGGTGTGTGTGTGGGGGGAGGCAATGTGAGGAGGGGGAGTGTGGGGGGGGGGAGTGTGAGGTAATGTCAGGGAGGGGGAGTGTGAGGGAGGGGGTGTCTGGGGGTGAGTGTGGGGGGGGGGGGGGGTGTGAGGGAGGTGAATGTGTGGGGGGGGGTGGAATGTCCCCGCCAGCGGACTCACTTTGATGGTGTCTAGCGGGTGTCCGGCGATCACCAGGCACACGCCGCCGAAACCACCCGCGAAGAAGTTTTTGATGGGGTTGACGGCCTGCGGCCGGGGCCCGGGCTTGTTCTGTGCCGACATGGTGGGTGAGCGGGTTGACGGAGCCGACTCTGGCGCCTCGGGTGGCGGACACCTCTCGCTGCAACACCCGCCGCCACGTCAACCGGCGCCACGTCCCTCCTCCAAATACCTCCCCCGCCGCAGCCCCAGCCGCCCCTCCGCTCACTATTTCATATCTTAAAATCTTTCTCGTCATGGAGTCTTTCAGCTTGGAAACTGCCCCTTTGGACCAACATGCCCCATCTACTCGAGTCCCATCTGCATGCGCTTGGCCCAGGTCCCTCTCAACCTCTCCATGTACCTATCTATATGTTTAGTAAACGTTGAAATAGTCCCTGCCTCAACTACCTCCTCCAGCAGCTCCTTCCACACATCCCACCACCCTTTCAGTAAAAATGTTGCCCCTCGGTTCTCCCCCACCTTAACCCTACCTTAACACTTTGTCCTCAAGTTCCTGATTCCCCTACTCTGGACAAGAGAATCTGTGCGTTAAGGCAATCTATTCCTCATGATTTTGTACACCTCTATAAGATCACCCCTCACGCTCTTGCGCTCCAAGGGATATAGTCCTAGCCTGCTCAACTGCTCCCTATGGCAAAAGCCATCGAGTTCTGGCACCATCCTCGTAAATCTTTGCACCCTTTCCAACTTTACACTTTTTTTAAATTCACAACGTCCCCGTGAAACAAGCTTCCCTTGGTTGAAACCAATCATAATTCATTTTGATAAATTATGCCAATTTTGATCGACTTCAGGAAACAAAGCGGTACATATACCCTTGTATGTAATGATGGTGCCCAAGTGGAGATGGTTGGAAGTTTCAAATTCATAGAAGTAAATATCACCAGCAACGCCTTGGACCAGCAATGGCCAAGAAAGCACACCAATACCTCTCTTTCCCAAAAAGGTTTTGGAAGTTCGGCATGTCGCCAACAACTCACCAACTTCTACAGATGTGCCATAGAAAGCATTCTATTGTGATGCGTCAGCATAGTATGGAAACAGCTCCACCCAAGACCACAAGAAATTGCAGATAATTTTGGACGTAGTCCAGACCATCACGCAAACCAACCTCCCAACCATTAACTCCATTTACACCACAATGCCTCGGCAAGGCTACCAGCATATCAAGTCTCACCCTGGTCATTTCCCCTTCTCCACTCTCCCATCAGACAGGACGTACAGAAGTTTGAATATGTTTACTTCCAGATTAAGGGACAGTTTCTTCCCAGCTGTTATCCAGCAACTGAACCATCCTATCACCAATCAGCAGTCCTGACCTTCCATCCACCTCATTTGGGACCTTCGAACTATCTTTAATCGGACTGAACTGGACTTCATCTTGCACTAAACATTATTCCCTTTATCTTGTATCTGTACACTGTGGACGGTTTGATTGTAATCATGCATCGTCTTTCCTCTAACTTGATTGCACACAAGATAAAAGCTTTTTGCTGTACCTTGGTACACGTGACAAGAAACTACACTAAAAGTAAACTAAATGTGACATAACAATTCCAAAATTGCATTATTGTCATAACAGTACGTTTTCAGTTTCTAACAAATTACATTAACAAGATATTTTTGTGCACTGTTTTTTTTTAAAATTGGAATTCCAAAGGAAAAACTTGAAAAAGTTTGTTTGAAATTTCTCTTCGGACAGGTGCAGCCTGATCTGGTGAGTCTATCCAGCATTTCCTGTTTTAATGCTAGATTTTTAGCATGTGCAGATTTTTAAGAGAGAGTTAGATAGAGCTCTTGGGGGCTAGTGGAATCAAAGGATATGGGGAAAAGGCAGGCACAGGTTACTGATTGTCGATGATCAGCCATGATCACAATGAATGGTGGTGCTGGCTCAAAGGGCCGAATGGCCTCCTGGACCTATTTTCTACGTTTCTATGTTTCTATGGGTGAGACAGCATCTCTGGAGAACATGGATAGTTTAGAATTGTCATATGTACCTGAAGAAGGGTTATGACCCATGTTCTCCAAGGATGCTGCCTGACCCGCTGAGTTTCTCCAGCTCTTTCTTCACCAATTGCTCTTCAGAACAACGTGTATGCTATGTTAACCTGAGACCAGCTGTGTGGTAGTTTAATATCTCAAGTATAGCACTCCTTCAGCCTCTTGCATTCAAGTGTTCTCGAGTAGGACACCATCGGAGAATCCTCTGTCTTTGTCAAAACATATCATAATAACTTCACTTTATTGTATTCAATCCTTGAATTTCCAGAATGACTACAATTTCCATGCTGCATTGCAGCCCAAATCTACACTGCGCAGAATCGGACAGCAAGCTCTCCCTTCTGAAAGACTATAACTCCCAGAGTGCTTGACGGCTCCAGGCATGCGCAGTGCGATTTTCCCAGCTCTTGGCAGTTGATGGAGGAGGACATGTTGGCACTACTTTATCTACTGCGCCGGTGTAAGATATTGCTAGTTTAGACGTGGTTCCTGAATCTCTTTCAATCTTTAACTTCGAAAATCCTTCCGATATAAATCGATGAGCCCCATGAAATAAAGTAATCGATTTTGAGAACAGTGAAAACGACGTGGTCGAGGGCGGAACTTTTTTTTCCGAGGCGCATAGACATGGTACCTTAGAAAGGGGTCTTGCGGTGGTGAGCTGCTCCAACCTGTCAGTGGGGAGGTTGAGCCTTTGCCTTTACATCAAATTGGTGTTTTTTGGCAATAAATAAACACTCATAAACCACTGGGACACTAAGAACAGCTATGGATGAAGAATATGACGTGATTGTCCTGGGGACTGGACTAAAGGTAAGCTTTGTGTCAATAATTAAAATTGGTATTAATATTTGACGGAGGTGGGTGGGGGAGATGCAGGGATGTATGGAGGATTGTAAATAGCCTGGGTACTGTGAGCAAGCAAATTGGTGCTAAGAATAGCACTAGAAAATCTGATGGGCTCAAGAAAAAACATAATTATAATTGTGGAGATTGCTTAAGGGAAAAAAATGTGACTAGATTACAATAGGATTCTCTTAATGCTTTAGCCATTCATAATCATATTACCAAGGTTGAGATTATTATAGTGACAAGGGTGGATGAAAATCTTTCAGGCCTGATGAATGAAAATACTTTGAGTAAAAAATTGAATGTGAAACGCAATATTATAGTGAATTTTGTTGCCTACAGTGGTAAATCATAAAAACATTTAAGAAATTCTATGTAGTTAATTTCATTTGATATTTTTATTTTGTATGTAAAGCTTAAACATACTGAATTATTATTCTATTTTTATACAGGATGAATCACTTTTTTTCATAATCTGTATATCAGTTTTAAAATTCATTATTTTTAACTTCACATTATTAGCATTTTTACTGTGCTATGCAAGCTTCTATTAAACTGGATTATCATATCATAAATCAACAAGACAGTAATATTTGTATTTGGTATTATAATTCAATGACAGCTGAGAAATAAACCCACAGAATAATTGTTTTGCTTTTGACTGATCAGTGACCAAAATATTCAGGAAAAATAAGTTTGTCAAGTCTTCTGTAATAAATTTGTTCACCATTTGCAGTTTTTTCCATATGCTTAAATTTTAAAGTCTTCATCCTTGTTTTATAATATCTCATGCTGCATTGGATTATTCATTTAGTTGGCATAAAATTCACTTTCTTGCCTGAGGCATTTCTGACATTTATTCGCCCAAACCGGATGGCCCTTGAGGTGATGATTATCTTAAGTATTTCTACTGTAGGTATTCTTGTTGTTTTGTAGTCAATTCCTGGATTTAGCCCCAGCGATAATGAAGGTTGGGTGATATATTCAGTGAGATTGAGGTGAAAATTGGAGGGAACTTGTAGGAGGCGAGACACAAAATGCTAAAGAAACTCAGTGGGTCAGGCAGCTTCTCTGGAGAACATGGATAGTTGATGTCTTCGGTTGGGACCCTTCCTCATACCAGGAGATAATGTTCCTATATGGGCGGCATGGTGGCGCAGCGGTAGAGTTGCTGCCTTACAGCGAATGCAGCGCTGGAGACTCAGGTTCGATCCTGACTACGGGCGCCGTCTGTACGGAGTTTGTACGTTCTCCCCGTGACCTGCGTGGGTTTTCTCCGAGATCTTCAGTTTCCTCCCACACTCCAAAGACGTACAGGTATGTAGGTTAATTGGCTGGGCAAATGTTTTAAAAAAATTGTCCCTAGTGGGTGTAGGATAGTGTTAGTGTGCGGGGATCGCTGGGCGGCGCGGACCCGGTGGGCTGTATCTCTAAATCTAAATCTAAAAAAATATAATTAATATCTATATACTTGCCTCCTTTCCACTTCTTCAGTGGAGGGAGTGGGTTGGCAGGTGCAGGTAGAGTAGCCTAGGTAAATAAATGCAGTGCATTTTGAAGATGATGTACACTGAAGCCACTGTGAGCCAGTGGTGGAGGGAATAAATGTATAGATTGATATAAATAAATGATTATGGCAAATCCAATAAACTGTTTAAGAGTCAAGTCAAGAGTATCTTATTGTCATTTGACCAGAAATGGAACAATTAAATTCTCACTTGCAGCAACACAACAGATATGTAAACATAGTCCTCTGTAAAAAAACCATAATCAATAATAAAACAAGTTGAATATTTATATATAACCGAGACAAATAAACAATCCAATAATAGTGCAAAGTCAAAAATAAAGTCCCCCAGTCTTTGTAATTCAGAGCCTATTTGGAGGTTGTGGTGTTTAATATCCTGATGGTTGGTGGGAAGAAGCTGCTCCTGAAGGACGTTGCAGTTTTCAGGATCCTGTAACTTCTTCCCGATGGCAGGAAGGAAATGAAAGTGTGGCCAGGGTGGCGTGGATCTCTGATGATGCTGGCTGACTTTTAGAAGCAGTGACTCTTATAGGTCCCTTCTATGGTGGGAAGGGCAGTACCGGTGATGGATTGGGTAGTCCATGATCAGTCCATGTTGCGTCCTGCAGGGTTTTGAGCAGCTTGTGAGTTGTTCATGTAGTCACTTAAGTTAATGGAGAGTATTCCATCATGCTTTTGATTCATGCTTTCCCGGGGTGTCATGAAGTGAGTGACCTGCTGTTGTGGCGATGGTATTTGGGTGGCTAGTCCATGGGTTGCTGGTCAATGATGACCCCCGGAGGGGGTCATGGCGATGCTAATGGTTTAGACATCCAACATGGGGACAGTCCTTTGAGCCCACCAAATCCACATCAACCATCACACTAGTCGAAGTCGGGACCAAACCAGGGTCTCTGGTGCTATGAGGCAGCAGCTCTACCAGCTGCACCACTGAACATAATGTCTTTGAAAGTCGGGGGTAAATGGGTTAGATTATCCCTGGTTGGACATCATTATTGCCTGACCCTTAAGTGACATGAATGTTACTTGCCATGCACGTCCATTCCTCGGTGTTGTCCAGGTCTTGCTGCATGCAGCATGTGTTGCATCATTTGTTGCGCATTTGTGAATGGAACGGAATGTGGTGCAGTCATCATCAAACATCTCCTTTATCTTGTTGTCTTTATTCTTTAACTGTACAGTGTGGACAGCTTGATTGTAATCATGTACAGTCTTCTTTGACTGGCCAGCACCCAAACAAAAGCTTTTTACTGTACTTTAACTTTATTGTAACTAAACATATCTCGCCTTGTGGAAGAAAGCAGCAGAAGATGGCTGAGCCAAGGACACTGCTCTGAGGAACTCCTGCAGTGATGTTGTGGGTCCAGGATGACTGACTGCCATTTGCCAACATCTTCCCTTGATTTGCTTTCTGATATTAAATTGACTTCAATTTTACCAGGGCTCCTTGAAGCCAGGTAGACACAAAATGCTGGAGTAACTCAGTGGGACAGGCAGCATCTCTGGAGCGAAAGAATGGGTGACGTTTTGGGTCTCGACCTTCGATTTAAACCAGCATCTGCTGTTCTTTCCTACTCTCCTTGATGCTGGATTTGATTAAACTAAACTAGATGTCCAGGCAGTCACTCTTGCTATGCTTCCTTAATTCAGCTGTTTGGTCTGCGATTGGATGAAGATCTGGAGCTACATGCTCCTAGCAAAACCCAAACTGGGCATCAATGAATGTGCTATTGGAAAGTCAGTGCCCACTAGATAACACCGCTACTTTGAAGATTGAGGGTAGGTTGATTGGGCATTAATTGGCCACATTCGATTTATCTTGCTTTGCACGAAATTTAGCCTTGGTGTATTGTGTTCGGCTTTGGTCACCCAGCTGTAGCAAAGATGTGATTAGGCTGGAAAGAGTACAGAGGCGATTTGAGGACGCTCCCAAGACTTAAGGAACTGAGTCATAGGGAAAGGTTGGGAAGGCTAGGATGCTATAGAGGGGTTATCGTCAAGGGTTGGGGAGTGAAAAACTTGATGGCATAGATTTAAGATGTGAGGGTTAAGATTTTCCAGGAACCTGAGGTACAACATTTTCACACAGAGGATGGTGGGTACATGTAACAAGCTGCTACAAGTAGTGATTGAGGTAGGAGCTATACCAATGTTTAAAAGACTTTTGGACAGCTATGTGGATAGGGAAGGTGTGGACGGATATAAATCAAACCAGGCAATTGGGATTAGATTGGATTAGCTTCTGGGTCGTCATGGGCGAGTTGGGTTGTGAGAGTCATTTAGCATGGGTCCAGTTTCCATGCTATATGACTATAACCCCCATTAGCTGTTTACTTGCCCACCACCATTTAAAAGGTAGGTGTGGTAGGACTACAGAACTTTGATGTGATCCTTAATTGTAGGATTGCATAGCTGCATCTACAGTATCGCGTGCTGTTTTTTGTTGTTTAGCATTGAGTAGTCTTGTATTCCCAAATGCTTTGGGATGGTGTCAGCAACTTGTGGCTATCTATGAGAGCACACTGAGGATCTGCATCAGGAGCAGAAGGAGTGGAGTACCTCTCAAACTGCCCACCCACCTGACCTGTGGCCTATACCTACACCATCAGCTGGAATTCACAAATTGACCTTGTTAGCCACTTCAGAACTCACAAAACTGAAAAGGGAGTATGTCATTTCATTCCTGAGTCACTACTGAAGAAGAGGAAGGTTCTGCCTGGCAGTTTCCCCAGGCTGTCATCTCATAATCTTCACTGTGCCCAGTGCTATGCCTGGCAGCCATTTCTTCACTCCTCATTGACCCAGACTTGATAGTAATGTTTGAATGGGGAATATATCAGCAATGAGGTTGCTGTCTGCGGTAATATCCATTTTGCTGCTGCTGATGGAGTCCTATTGTCACGTAGCCCAGAAAGAGGACCCCAAACCCACCACACCCACACATTTGCCCTTCTCTAGTTCCACAACATGTCTTGAAGGCTTGATGGGCCTTTTCATCAACATGACTGCCTTGAACCCATGTTTATTGTGGACATGTCAGCTGTCGAAGGGTCCCGGGCTTTCTGCTCTTGGGGGGTGGTGGGAAATAAACGACAAAAGCTACATTCCTTCTCGAGGTTTTATTTTCCTGGAACAGGGAGGGAATTAAATCTGGAAGAAGCTTGATGCGTGTCGAGCAGTAATTGATCATATAACATTTTTACCTTCTCAGGAATAAATGGGGGACAGCAGAATTTTTTTTTTTTTTTTTTAACAGTCAATTATCACAGCTAAAATATTCAAGTAATTTCTCATTATTCCTTTCTGGCAGTGACTTCCTCATATGTAATTAGTAAGAATATTGCCTGTTTTAAATAATCCCAGTTAAATTTGCAGTGATTGCAAAATGTGCCAAATTTGAATGATGAGTCAAGAATATGGTGACTTCGTAATTAGTCTTCCTGAGGACAGGACTAATG
Organism: Rhinoraja longicauda; assembly: GCF_053455715.1. Taxonomy (NCBI): domain Eukaryota; kingdom Metazoa; phylum Chordata; class Chondrichthyes; order Rajiformes; family Arhynchobatidae; genus Rhinoraja; species Rhinoraja longicauda. The sequence continues at coordinate 17,059,927 of NC_135969.1, read as the reverse complement.
ATGCAGGAATAAGAGTTCAAATCCCATCATGGGAGCTGGTGAATAGAAAATGGTTATTAACCCAGGAAAAAAAAGCAGTGAGTAATAACGATTGTGAAACAACTGGGTTGTTGTCAGGTTCATCTGGATTGCTGATGCGTTTGCCCATCTCCAGTTGGTTTTTTTTCTTCTCAAGTCGTTGAATGGATTTATGAGATAACATTTGCAAACCTACTGGAGCTTTTTGTGGATGTCACTCAACTAAATAAAAGATAACTAGTTGATGCAACATATCTAAAATTTAGGAAGGCCTTTGATCAAGTTCTGAAAAAGAGAATCAAGAGTGTTTTATTGATATATAAGCCCTGAAATGGAACAATGAAATGGTTATTAATAATATTAGAGGGTAATGTGCAGATTTAAATTATATGGCATCGGAGATGATGTAAATGGCATGGATTGAAAATTATTTGACAGACCGGAAATATAGAGTGTGATTAAATGGGAGGTTCTTGGGGTGTCAACTATTGACGATGAGCTACCACCAGGAATAGAATGGTGGAGCAGGTTCAGACCAAATGGCCTACTTTGCAAACTCTCGATGTTTCTGTTCTTCGCAACAAGCTGTCACAACGGGTCAAATGCATGCCCTTCTTTCTCAGGAATGATGCTTTTTGATTCTTTCCCCACACCCGGTAAGACTATAACCGTATTAACTTCATTTGCTGCTTTTTAAGCAAAGAAATCCAATATACTTGCTCCATGTGGCCTATATTTGACTGCAGTCTGCAGCAATGCTGTTGTGCCTTAAATGTTCTGTGACATGGCGCAGCATGGTACTGAATTGGGGATGCAGTCCTTGCCAGTGAGACGGTTCCTATCCTTGGAAAAAATGGATTGTTTTTAAAACCTTGTCTCAAGTCAGACTGCGTGTTACAAATAGGTGTTTCAAAAGTTGGAGCTGTATTGAGGAACATTAGTCCTGGTTACAGTTGAAGATTGCTAACCAATGATAACATGCTATTCTTTCATTAAATTTTTCCAACAAGATTTTCTTGTGCTCTGGTCTGGTAGTGCCTCCTCGTCTTCCATGTGTAAGTATTCCATTAATCCTTGCCACCCACTCTCACAATTGGGTGTGTGGTCAATGTGAGTGTAACCCATTGACAGGGGTTGCAGTTATAGCAAGAGTGGAGTTAAATTATCTCTAAACAAGTCACAATGAATCAGCATTCTGTTTTCCCGTAAAATAAGTTCCATATGATATGATAAAATCCGTTTAATACGAAAGGATCTTAAAACAAATTTAAATTAATTGAGCCACAAACTATAGCAACATTTAAGAGACATTTACCCACTGTCCTCGGTATGTAAAAGTTGCCCCTTGGGTTTCTATTAAATCTTTTCTCCTGTCACTTTAAACCTATGTCCTCTGGTTCTTGATTTTCCCAACCCTGGGAAAAATACTGTGCATTCAGCCCCTCATGATTTTATACACTTCTATAATGGGGGGTCACCCTTCAGCCTCTTGCACTCCCAGGAATAAAATCCTGGCTTACCTACCCTCTCCCTACACCTCACTCTCAAATCCTGGTAACATCCTCAAATGTTTTCTGCATTCTTTCCAGTTTAATGGCATCTTTCCTTTCATAGGATGACCAAAATTGAAAGCAATGTTCCAAGTAAGGTTTTGCCAACGTCTTGTGCAACTATAACATCATGTCCTCACTTACATACTCAATTCCCTGACTGATGAAGACCAGCATGCCAAATACATTCTTTACTGCCCTACTCTGTCACTGGATTATCGACTTTCTGACCCATAGACCACAATCAGTGAGCAAGCGTGACAACAACACCTCCAAAATAATTCTCAACACAGGTACTCCACGAGGATGTGTTCTCGGTCCCCTACTAAACTTCCTATACATTCACAATTGAATGGCCAAATTTTGCTCTATTTCCATCTCCAAGTTTGCAGATGACACCACTGTGGTGGACCTGACCTCAAACAATAACAAGGCAGAGTACAAGAAGAAGATGGGGAAATTAGTGACAGTGTTAGGCCAATAATCTCTCCCTCAATGTCAGCAAGACAAAATTGATGCTGTAATCCTGTTCTTGTAATGTTACCTCTGGTGTTTCCTAAAGATCTATCCTTGCCCCCTTTCCTTTTTTTCTCACCTGGTATGTTGGTGACACCACCATTTGTCACCACCATTTCTTTCATTCTTTCAAGTGTGTATAATTGCCTGAAGTCAAATCAGTAGAAATTCCCTCCAATTAAATATTGGAAAGACCAAAGTGGCAATGTGAGACTTCTCATTCCACCCATTTATCTCATGGCTGACAGATTCTCATTTAGCCTATTTGAAGTCCTGACATCACCTGGCTGCCAAATGAATTGTGAGCTCGATGTATTGGCTTTATTACAAAAAATGCTAAGTTTTGTACCCGAATCAGCCTCTGCTTCAGCTCATTGAGTGCCGAAACTCAGTTACCTTTCAAAAATACTTTTTTTTGTATTATTGGGCACTTTCGTTCCATTGTTGAAAACCCAACAAAAACTGTCCTCTATTCTAACTCTCATCAAGATCTGTTAGTCCATCAACACCAAGCTGTATTTGCTCCTAGTTAAGCTACATTTGGGTACGTGTTTAATCTTCCTAGAATGTTTTAAATCTACACATGCTCCCATCCCTTCCTACAACTAATCTCTTCCAGTACTTTTACCACAATATTTCTTAATCTACCGAGGCTCAAAAGCATCAATTTGCTTCCCTCAGATCTGGGTCATTTTTATTCCTCTTTTTAAGAATTTGTTTAAAACCTACTTTAATAATGCTTTTAATCTTCAGTCTTAATGTGTGGGTTCTTGTCAAACTTTAGTTACAATAAATTATGTTGGATGATAAAGTGGAAATGCAGAATGTCAACAGTAAGTTCTGGAAGTACTTGGCACGTCACGTATTTGTGTGAGAGAGGAACAGTTTATAATTCAGATTCATCACCAGTTTTTCGGGTGGCACAGTGGCGCAATGGTAGAGTTACTGCCTTACAGTGCCAAAGATCCGGGCTCAATCGTGACTACGGCTGATGCCTCTATGAAGTTTGTACGTTCTCCCAGTGACCACGTGGGTTTTCTCTGGGTGCTCCCGTTTCCTCCCACAGTCCAAAAACGTACAGGTTTGTAGGTTTATTGGCTTTGGTAAAATTGTAAATTGTCTCTCGTGTGTAGGATAGTGTGATTGTACGGGGTGATCGCTGCTCAGCGTGGACTCGGTGGGCCGAAGGGCTTATTTCCGCAGTGTATCTCTAATGTCTAAAAGTAAGGTTCTTTCTAAAATTGGGAACAACTGGCAATGAACAGATGCAGAGAAAGAGAGGAAGTGGGAGAAAACAGTGAGGACTGTGAAAGGTCAGAGATTAAATTACAAAAAGAATGCTGGTAAAGGTGAAAGATGCAAGTAAGGAAACAAAAGGTTAGATGGACACAATGTGCTGGAGTAACTCAGCAAGTCAGGCAGCATCTCTGGAGAAAAAGGATGGGGGACCTTTCAGGTCGGCTCCCTTCTTCCGACCCAAAATGTCAACCATCCTTTTTCTCCAGGGATGTTGCCTGACCAGCTGAGTTACTCCAGCACTTTGTGTCTATCTTTGGTATAAACCAGCATCTGCAGTTTCTTCCCAAACAAAAGGTCAGTCTGGATGAGGTTTGAAAATGGGAAAGGGAATTATCACAGAAAAAATTATAAATGCCAGAAATACCATCTGAAATGTTGAATATTGAATTCAGAAAATTAAACTGTGCCTGGCTGGATACTGAGAAAGCTTGCGTAAGCTTTTTTCATATGGTGAAATAGGCAGCAAATGAAAGGTCAGAGTAGAGAGGATAAAGAAACATGGTGACAAGCAACCAGAAGCTTGTGGTTACACTTGTGGGCTGAATGTGTGTTCTGCAAAGTCGCCGGCAAAACTTTATTTGATCTCCTTTGTAGAGGACTTTACATTATGAGCAATAAATAGTGTAATATAAATTGATCTCAGTGCAAGTAAATGGCTGCTTCAGCACTATGAATTTGGGTTCATAAATAGTCAGAAGAGTGGAGTTGAAACCTTATCGTTTCATCACCTGTGGTTGTTCGGGAAGTCTGAGATGGAAGAGTGAATCGGAGTTTACTGAAAGCACCAATCGCTTCAAAATATTGAAAAAGAATGAGAGAAGATGTGTCTCGTGGTGGCATGGCATTGGAGGTGTCCATGCCAACCAGCAGTCACCCGTACACTAGTTCTAGCCTGGACGTTAAGGACAATTTACAGAAGTCATTTAACCTACAAACCTGCATGTATTTGGAGTGTGGGAGAAACTGGAGCACCCGGAGAAAACTCGCACAGTTACAGGGAGAACGTACAAACTCAGTACAGACAGCACGTGTCGGCAGGATTAAGCCCGGGTCTCTGACGCTGTAAGGGAGCAAATTTACTGTTTTGGCACTGTGCTGACCAGGTGATGAATATGGAGGCTATTGGGGTGTAGGCTGAATACAAAAATACATTTCTGGGTCTGGTGGGATCAGAGGGGAGGGGAGTGTGGGAAATGGATTAGACATAGTTGAGGACCTCATCAGCCACCGGGAATGGAGACAGTTATAGAAAGACTGAACAGATGTGACGGGGCGTGGAAAAACTGGGTGGGAGGACTGGAATGCTGGCAACAGCATAGTGCAAAAAAATGTATTTAATACTTATGGGAATTGCTGTGTAAATTGCACGTGAATATGATTTGCTCAATTATTCCATGAAATGGACAGAAAGAAGTTGAGGAATGGAAGAATCAGAAAATGATGAAAGTACTCTGAACTGAACCAATGGGCTCTTTCTCTTTCCATTGATGCTACCTGGCCTGAGTGTTTCCAGCATTAGAAACATAGAAACATAGAAAATAGGTGCAGGAGGAGGCCATTCGGCCCTTCGAGCCAACACCGCAATTCATTGTGATCATGGCTGATCGTCCGCAATCAATACTCCGTGCCTGCCTTCTCCCCATATCCCTTGATTCCACTAGCCCCTAGAGCTCTATCTAACTCTCTTAAATCCATCCAGTGCTTCCACTGCCCTCTGTGGCAGAGAATTCCACAAATTCACAACTCTCTGGGTGAAAAAGTTTTTTCTCACCTTAGTTTTAACTGGCCTCCCCTTTATTCTAAGACTGTGGCCCCTGGTTCTGGACTCGCCCAACATTGGGAACATTTTTCCTGCATCTAGTTTGTCCAGTCCTTTTATAATTTTATATGTTTCTATAAGATCCCCTCTCATCCTTCTAAACTCCAGTGAATATAAGCCCAGTCTTTTCAATCTTGCCTCATATGACAGTCCTGCCATCCCAGGGATCAATCTCGTGAACCTACGCTGCACTGCCTCAATTACAAGGATGTCCTTTCTCAAAATTAGGAGACCAAAACTGTACACAATACTCTAGATGTCGTCTTACCAGGGCCCTATACAACTGCAGAAGAACCTCTTTATTCCTATACTGAAATCCTCTTGTTATGAAGGCCGACATTCCATTAGCTTTCTTCACTGCCTGCTGTACCTGCACACCAACTTTCAGTGACTGGTGTACAAGGACACCCAGGTCTCGCTGCACCTCCCCCTTACCTAATCTAACTCCATTGAGATAATAATCTGTCTCCTTGTTTCTGCCGTCAAAGTGGATAACCTCACATTTATCTATATTATACTGCATCTGCCACACATCTGCCCACTCACTCAACCTGTCCAGGTCACCCTGCAACCTCCTAACATCCTCTTAACAGTTTACACTGCCACCCAGCTTTGTGTCATCTGCAAACTTGCTAGTGTTGCTTCTAATTCCCTCTTCCAAATCATTAATATATATGGTAAACAGTTGCGGCCCCAACACCGAGCCTTGCGGCAATCCACTCGCCACTGCCTGCCAATCTGAAAAGGACCCGTTTACCCCTACTCTTTGCTTCCTGTCTGCCAAACAATGTTCTATCCATGCCAACACCCTATCCCCAATACCATGTGCTCTAATTTTAGTCACCAATCTCCTGTGGGACCTTATCAAAGGCTTTCTGAAAGTCTAGATACACTACATCCACTGGTTCCCCTTCATCCATTTTACTTGTCACGTCCTCAAAAAATTCCAGAAGATTAGTCAAGCATGATTTCCCTTTCATAAATCCATGCTGACTTGGACTTATCCTTTTACTGCTATCGTAATGCACCATTATTACCTCTTTAATAATTGACTCCAGCATCTTTCCCACCACCGAAGTCAGGCTAACTGGTCTGTAATTCCCTGTTTTCTCTCTCTCGCTCCTTTCTTGAAAAGTGGGATAACATTAGCTATCCTCCAATCCACAGGAACTGATCCTGAATCTATTGAACATTGGAAAATGATCACCAATGCGTTCACTATTTCTAGAGTCACCTCCCCGAGGACCCTGGGATGCAGACCATCAGGCCCGGGGGATTTATCATCCTTCAGTCCCATTAGTCTACCCAATACTATTTCTCGCCTAATGAAAATTTCTTTCAGTTTCTCTACCCCCCTAGATCCTCTGTCCTCCAGTACATCTGGGAGATTGTTTGTGTCTTCCTTAGTGAAGACAGATCCGAAGTACCTGTTCAACTCTTCTGCCATTTCCTTGTTACCCAGAATAATTTCACCCGTGTCTGCCTTCAAGGCACCCACATTTGACTTTGCTACTCTTTTTCTCTTAACATATCTAAAGAAGCTTTTACTGTCCTTCTTTATATTCTTGGCCAGCTTCCCCTCGTACTTCATCTTTTCAGCCCGTATTGTTACCTTCTGTTGTCCTATGAAAGTTTCCCAATCCTCTGGCTTCCGGCTACTCTTTGCTGTGTTATACATCTTTTCTTTTAGTTTTATTCCATCCCTAACTTCCCTTGTCAGCCACAGTTGCCTCCTACTCCCCTTAGAATCTTTCTTCCTTTTTGGAATGAAATAATCCTGCGTCTTCCGGATTATGCCCAGAAATCCCTTTCCAGTCTACCTTGGCCAGCTCCTCTCTCATGCCTTCATAATCCCCTTTGTTCAACTGCAACACTGACACTTCCGATTTAACCTTCTTCTCAAATTGCAGATTAAAACTAATCATATTATGATCACTACCTCCAAGCGGTTCCTTTACCTCGAGTTCTCTCATCAAATCTGGTTCATTGGACAACACTAAATCCAGAATTGCCTTTTCTCTGGTAGGCTCCATTACAAGCTGCTCTAAGAATCCATCTCGGAGGCACTCTACAAACTGTTTCTTGGGGTCCAGAACCAACCTGATTTTCCCAGTCTACCTGCATATTGAAATCGCCCATCACCACAGTGGCATGACCTGTAGATAACACCAATTAGTGTCTTCTTGCCTTTACAATTCCTCAATTCAATCCACAATGACTCTACCTCGTCAGTCCCTATGTCTTCCCTCGTAAGGGACTGAATTTCATCCCTCACCAGCAGAGCTACCCCACCGCCTCTGCCTGTCCTTTCTATAGGATGTATAACCCCGCTCCTGCAGCCACGTCTCTGTAATCCCCACAATATCATATCTACCAACCGCTAACTGAGCCTCAACTCATCTACTTTACTTCTTATACTTCACGCATTCATATATAATACTTTTAATTCCTTGCTCATCTCACCCTTCACATCGATCCCTATTACACTTGGCCATACTCTCCTATCCCTTTGTGAGCTTTCTTTCCCGTTAATTCTGGGGTTATTAACTATCCCTTTACTCTCTTTCCCTTTAACTCCATCCTTGACTATCCCATTTGACACCCCCCCCCCCCCCCTTATTTAGTTTAAAACCACCCGTGAAGCGGTGGCAAACCTGCCTGCCAGAATGCTGGTCCCCCACCTGTTAAGGTGCAATCCATCCCTTTTGTATAATTCCCCCTTACCCCCAAACAGATCCCAGTGATCTAAGAATCTCAATCCCTGCCCCCTGTACCATTTCCTCAGTCACACATTCAGGTCGTGTATTTCCCTGTTCCTGCTCTCGCCAGCACGAGGAACTGGAAGCAAACCGGAGATAACCACCCTGGATGTCTTGCATTCAGCATTTTTCCGAGCTCTCTAAAGTCACGCTGCAGAATATCCATCCCCTTCTTTCCGACATCGTTTGTGCCAACGTGCACTATCACTTCCAGCAGTTCACCTTCGCCCTTGAGGATTTCCTGCACTCTGTCCATGACATCCTGAATCCTGGCACCAGGGAGGCAGCACACCATCCTCGAATCCCATCTGTTGCTACAGAAACCCCTGTCCGTACCTCTCACAATGGAGTCTCTTACTATCACGGCGTTGCCAGATGTTAGCCTCTTTGGTTTTGGCTCAACAGTACTTTTTGCTTCACAAGCCAGTCTGCCACTCAGTGTGGTAACGTCTTCTTCCCCGACACTTTCCAAGTGGGTGAATCTGTTCTCAAACGGCACAACATCCGGGGACCTTTGCATTCCATGTTTCCTTCCATTTCTCACCATCACCCACATTCTCTCTTCCAGTACCTTCGGTGTAACAATCTCACTGTAGGACTTGTCGAGGAGCGACTCAGTTTCTCAGACAAACCTGAGGTCACCCACTTGCTTCTCCAGTTCCTCAACACAGTCCTTCAGGAGCTGTACCTGGATATACTTCTCACACTTGTCCTTGACCTCCCACATCCTGCAAGCATCACACTGAATCAGCTTGCTTGGCATTTCCTTCTTGCGTCTCACCCTCTCCAGCGTTTGGTGTGGCGTCCTCCCTCAGCCTTCTCGCCAAAGACTCGCACTTTACTCACGGGGCACTTCCCTTGACAGGGCCACACCCCTTGAGCAACCCTTGCTTATACCAGATGCTAAATTGACTAATTGTCCAATTTACCAATCTTCCAATCTAATTGTTCAGCTAATTCCCACACTCACTCCTGACCTTCCTTTCTCTGATGAGCTTGAAGGTATGTGCTTTGCCTGACCTACATTTTCTGTTATACTTTCACATTTCTAGTATCTGCAGCCTTTTATATTTTTTTAAGGAAAGGGCAGATGGGTTATGGAAAGAATGGGATGGAAAATGTATTTACATTAAGCACACTGCAAAGTTACATTCCACATTATTGTAATAGATACCATTCAGAACCACGACTTCAAAGGATCTGAATGAAACAAAATTAGCATTTGTATAAGATTTCAATTATTTTTTTACTGGTGTTTCAAGTCTTGCAACCTAAACCTTTTTATTGGATATTCCTTTTTTTTCTTCCTCGGAAGCAAGCGCTTTAATTGAAGTTGCGTCTCGGACAAATGTGCCATAATTTGAGTTGACAAGAAACCATTGGTATTTTTGTCTGAATTTGGATCAGCAGCTGACACATTGTACAGGCTGTTGTGTCACCGAGATCTTTGTGACCGCATTAATTCCCAAATGACCAGATTCAACAATGATTGCCACATCTTGTGCAACAGTTTAGAGAGGAAAATAGCCACAAAGCCGTGCAGTATGACAATAAGGAACTTGTTTGGCGATGAGATTAAGGCAGGAGTTCACTGTTTGTTTGCCTCATAACATCGGGTGCTGCGTCAGAATTGACTCATTTGTATCTGTTTCCCAAACGCAGTCAGGTGGACAAGTGTAGATGGGACATGTTGGTCAGTGTGGACAAGTTTGGGCAAAGGGCCTGTTTCCATGCTGTATGACTCTATCACTATGTTGGAAAACAAAAACAAAAGCAGAAAATGTCATTAATCGCAGGCCAGGCAGCCATGTGAGGAAAGAGAAACCAGTCACCATTTTAGGTTGGTGACCCTTTGTCAGAATTGAAAAGAAGATAAACAGCCCTAAAGACAGTAAGGAGAGTAATTGTTGCCCTTCCTTTATTCCTCTCGAGAAGGAGGCTTCCTCTCGAGAAGCTGTTATGATTGCAGTGTGGAAGGTTCTTTCACTGTAGGCAGTTCCAAGATTTTTGACCCAGAGTTGAAGGTACAGCAAGTTAGGTTCATTGATGTGTGTGTGTGTGACTTGGATGGCAACTTGGTGGTGGAGAATGCAACTTGCTTGTTTTGGACATGGTGCCAATAACATCTTGGCAAGTCACTGTCGTACGTTGTGTAGAACGTACACGATACAACTTTGATGTGTTGTGTGGAGGGAGCAGTTTATTTAAAGCTGGGTTACAGATAATGTACAAAAAAAATTGGAAGAATGAAGAAATCTTCTTGACAGCTAAACCAGAATCCAGTTCAAATGTTAAATATGAATTATTTCTCTTCACCCAGATGCAGCCTGACCTGCTGAGTTTCCAGCATTTTCTGTTTTTTTGGTTAACATTTCTAGCATTTTCTTTTTAAAAATAAATCAATTTACTGTTAACTATAGCTAATTAGCTAAAAGCCTAACAGTCAATTGGGACAGTTCCAAAAGGATGAGATGTCATTTTTGGCATCTTTCTTTCAGAATGTGTATCACAAACTGTTGTGTGTCCAAGTTTTTGCTGGCAAAACAGTATCCTCGGGATGTTCATCTTTTGTAATCTTTCCCTCTTGTTTGCTTGTAACATGGCAGTCCTGAAATCATGTTCATGTCACTTGTATTAGCTTCCATGCATCTCCTATTGTGATCCAATAACCATGTTGGCGTCTGTGGTCAATTCAGTCAACAGGAAAATTGGACGCTCATAAAATGTTTTTGGCTGTTGTATTCTTGACTGATGAAAGGAGTATTTACTTATATCAGTAGTGTGCTGGAATGTATTGGGTGTGAACTACTATTGTATCCTTGGCCCTCAGCAAATATGCGTAATACATGTTCCCTTGCAATAACTGTGGATAATGGATATCCAAGATATGAGGACATTTGTTTAAATAAATTTCACATTGTCTTGTGTAGGTAGGAACTGCAGATGCTGGTTTACATCGAAGAAAGACACAAAGTGCTGGAGTAAATTAGCAGGTCAAGCAGCATCTCTGGAGAAAACAAATTGGTGACTTTTCGGGTCATGACCACCGTTGAACAACTAACTGTCTGTCACCATTTTGCTGGAATTTGATTCTATGAAATTGTATGAATAAATACTGCAAATGGATTCAAATGGGTAATAATGCTCCTGGAAGTCGAATAGTCTGCCAACATTTCTGGTTCCAGAACCTTAACATCCTTGTTAACCTTAACATCCTTGTTAATCTTAACATCCTTGTTAACCTTAACATCCTTAACATCCTTGTTAAGGTGCTCTGTTTAGTTTAGAGATACAGCAGGGAAACAGGTCCTTCGGCCCACCGAGTCCGTGCAGACAAGCGATCACTCATTCACACCAGTTGTATCCGACGCACTAGGGGCAATTTACAGAGGCCAATTAACCTCCAAACCTGCACATCTTTTGGATGTGGGTGGAAACCGGAGCACCCAGAGAAATCGCCATACAGACAGCACCCATAGTCAGAATCAAACCCTGGTCTCTGGCGCTGTGAGGCAGCCACTCTACGACTGTGCTGCCTATAATGTTGGAAAAGATGGCAGAAGGCATTTGTTCCCTTAAGAGGTGTACTCCAGTAATCAGCACCTTTTGAGAAGTAACTAGAAAAGGGGAAAGTTCCTTTTAGGGTAAAGTAATCTTGTGTACTGGAAATTAGCGATTTTCTTGAAGGGAATTTAGTGGTGGCAGATTATTTTTTAATTCAGTGAGTTGCAAAGGTCAGCACTACAAACAGCTGGTGTTATTAACTGCATCATAATCACATCAGCTTTTTGTTTGTGCTGCTTCTCAGGACCTCTTCTATTTTCTAAATACACTGACATGCAAGTCACTTGAATCTGCTACTTTTGCCTGTAAGATACAATCTTTATGACAAATGGGGTTTTGCATTGTGTGTGTTCGTGTTTGCTATACTCTTCTACAAATTGATTAATCTGAAATCTGCCATTAAAACAAATTTGATTTAATTCTGGGCATTAACTGTGACTCTCTCAAGCACTGTTCACCTCCTTGAGTCTTGTTTCTTGCCAAGTGATCAGGGCAGTGGCCAAAATAACAGCAGAATACTGCCTCTTGGATTGAAGACTGATGGAAAAGAGAGAACAACAGTGTTTGGAAAAAAATAGAGAAAGTGCAGGAGTAATTCAACAGGTCAGGCAGCATCTCTGTAGAACATGGATAGGTGACCTTCTTCATTCTGAAGAGGGTTCCGACCCATAACATCAACTATCCATGTTCCCCAGGGATGCTGCCTGACCCGCTGAGTTGCTCCACTTTTTTTGTAAACCAGCATCTGCATTTCCCTGTTTCCAAAGTGTTTGGTTTGGGTCAACTGATGACCTGTCTTTCACAACTTTCTAAGAGCAGAGCACTTTTCTCTTCACGGCAGTGCAAATGCCCCTTTTGAGTGAGAGCAATTATCATGTAAGGGCAAGAAGCAGTACGTTGAAGGACCAATGCATTGTGCCACCATGCGACCTATTTGAATATCATTTTGAAGCTGCAATTATGCAAGTTTTTATTGAAGCTGTTTCTATTGTATTTGAACACAACGGACAGGTCAACATTAGAACATTGGATTTGTCAACACAGTATTTGGTGTTCCAGAATTAATTCAGTGGTGAGTCCCATGTAAATTATCCGTGCTGCCTGTTTCAGATTCTGGCTGACCCATTTCTCCACCGTTTTATTGTTTAAAAAAAAATGTTTTAAACAGATCCTAATTGACTTAAAAGAAGGCCCTGGGAGTGGAAGGGATGAAAGAGTGAAGAAAAGTTAGTGATTTCAGCAGCACTTTTCAATTTTCAAATTGCACTGAAACTTTCATGCCTGCAGCAGAAAAATAATAAATGAACATTTTGGAAGGGAGACATATGTTTGTCCATTTCCGCAACATTACTGTGATTTATCCAAAGAAGGTGTCATATTGATCTCTGCTAGATTTGTTGTGTTCATAAGTCATAGGAGCAGAAGCAGGCCATTCGGCCCATCACATCGGCCCATCCCTCCCCCATTTTATTTTCCCATAGTTAACATGACACATGCAAAGGTCATTTGACCCATTGAATCCATGCTGAGTCTCAGCACAACAATCCCGGCAGATGTTAATTTTCGTACTTAATTTAAAACATTAATTCAAGGTCATGTTTGCCTTTTCTGAAGGTCCACGATGTGCTTTAAACACATTTCCAAGTAATGTACATAACAAGACATAGAAAAGCACAACATGCTGGAGTAGCAGCGGGACCTGCAGCATCCCTGGAGAGAAGGAAGGGGTGACGTTTCGGGTTGAGACCCTTCTTATAGAAAAGCACAACACAGCAATGTGTCCTTTGGCCTACCATGTCTGTGCCAAACATGATGCAAAGAAAACTAATCTCCGCTGCACATGATCCAAATCCTCCATTCCCTGCATAACCGTGTGCCTATCTGATAGCCTCCTAAATGCTACTACGTGGTGGTGAATCTGGAATTCATTGCCACAGATGACTGTGGGGGTGGGCATTGGGTATTTTTAAGGCGGAGATTGACAGATTTTTGATTAGTAAAGGTTATGAGGAAAAGGCAGGAGAATGCGGTTGAGAGGAAAGATAGATCAGCCATTATTAAATGGCGGAGTAGACTCGATGGGCTGAATGGCCTAACTCTGCTCCTCTGACTTATGACCTATCGTATGTGCCTCCACCACCGCACCTGGGAGCGTGTGTAATGAATGCTAATGAATTTAGTGGAAAATATTATACAGTGATGTGTAGTGCTTCCAAATATCTTCAAATGTAAAAGCACAAAATAGTTTTTATTGAATATTTCCTTCAGCTCCATTTTTTTGGAGTGCAAGTTTGAATTGGCCTCAGATGTCGTAAGATAGACTCAGAAAGCTGGTGTAACTCAGCGGGTCGGACAGCATCTCTGGAAAAAAGGAATGGGCGACGTTTTGGGTTGAGGCCCTTCAGCTTGAGAGTCAGGGTAAAGGGAAATGAGAGATAGACTGTGATACAGAAAAAACAGCCCATTGTTAGCTGAGTTAGGTGAAAACGAATTGCAGGCAATGAGACTCAACAAGACAACATTGAAGCAACTTGGGTGAGGGAGGGTGGAGAGAGAGGGAATGTAAGGGTTATCTGAAGTTAGAGCAATCAATATAATACTGCTGGGTTGTAAGTTGCCCAAGTGAAATATGAGGTGCTGTTTGCAATTTGCATTTGGCCTCACTCTGACCATGGAGGAGGCCCAGGGCAGAAAGGTCAGCGTGGGAATGAAGGGGAATTAAAGTGTTTGGCAACCAGGAGATCAGATAGGTCAAAGCAGACTGACGAAGGTGTTCAGTGAAACGATCGCCCAGTCTATGTTTGGTCTCGCCGATGTATTAGAGTCCACACCTTGAAGAATGGAACCAGTAGATATAAGATGTTGCAAGACCTCTGTACCTCATGCATTCCACTCGATAATTCTTCTTTCTTTGCTTGTTGGGTAAAAGTCACAAAGGAACATACCTGTAGTTGTGTAGGAAAGAACTGCAGATGCTGGTTTAAATCAAAGATAGACCCAAAATGCTGGAGTAACTCAGCGTGACAGGCAGCATCCCTGGAGAGATACTTGTAGTTGAATGACTAATTGAATGGAAAGAGCTTTGCAATGTGCAAAGGTATGATACAACCATTTTTAAAAGTGTTATCATTATTTTGCATTTATCTCTCCTGTCTCTATTTAACCTAAAAGTAGTCGTGTTTTTCAATGTTTGATCCCAATTTATCTGTCTGTTTTGAAGGAATGTATCTTGTCTGGAATCATGTCAGTAAATGGGAAAAAGGTGCTGCATATGGACCAAAATTCCTACTATGGAGGGGAAAGTGCTTCCATTACGCCCTTGGAGGAAGTAAGTACATTTATTTTGGGGTTTTTTAAAGGGTTGATAAGAAACATTGGAATGTCTGTTTGGTTAACTGGTGAGCGACCACCATATTAATGCCATGTGGTATCACAGTACAGGCAATTCCTGCATTATGGCCGTTTAGATTATGGAAATCAGTAATGTAGGTTAAAGAAAAGTGCCCAAGAAAATGTAAATAGACTATTTAGATACTTTTTAAGGCTTCACTGTCATTCATTAAGATTGTGGGTCATTTCTGACCGTGGACTATATTGATAGTTTTTTTGGATCTTAACTTAATTTACCCAAGGCTCAGGAGCAGAGAACAATCTATTAAGATGGTAGGACATTGAAAGGGCTCCGAAGTTCACGGGATCCCAAGTGCTAAATCTTATTAAAACTTTGTTTGGGACAGAGCTGGAGATTGATTTTGAGCAAACACATTTCAGAAAGATGCCAAAATATTGAAGAAGATGCAGAGGAATTGTGCCAGAAAGAGACCAGGGATAAGAGTATTCTGTTATCTGGCAGGACTGAGGAAGCTGGAGGATTTTTCTTCCTTATTGAAAGCAGTGAAAATTTAAGAAAATTGATAGAATTATTTAAAGTTATGGCACAGATCAATGGTGGTAGCAAGGCTAATAATTAGAATATATATCGACATCAGGTAATTGACAAAAGAGCCAGAAGGGAGGTGAGAGTAAATTGTTTGTTTATTATTGTCACATGTACTGAGATGCAGTGAAAAGCTTTTATTTGTGTGCTATCCAGTCAGAAAAAGACTATGCATTAATATAATCAAGCCACCCAAAGTGCAAGGATAACAATTTACAACATTTAGTACAACATTTAGTGCACTGATGTAACATTGTAGCCTGATGAAAGAAAGTTCAAGGGTCTCCAATGAGGTAGATGGGAGGTCAGGAGTGCAATCTAGCTGATGAGACGGGTGATGTACAGGTGGAAAAGGCTGCAGTAACTGATCAAAACTTTCTAACGGGAATGAAAGGCTTGACCATAAGTGGTTGGGTGGGAAGCAAAGTGAAATTATAAAGGGAAGATTTAAAAATTGTTAGTAGGATCATTCCTGATGCCAGTGGAATCCTGGTTTACTCTATTGATACTGCTTGAAGTACCATTTGCAGAAAAGAATCCCAGTTGCACTTTGCTAAACTGGAACTGCTTTTGAAAGAGCTATTCTTCTTCTTCTTCCTCTTCCATTGATGTGAGTGTGACTTTTGTTCGATAAATGCACACAATGGCTAGATTGAAGTTACAGGACATGGTTCCTTTGTAGTAACGGACAATTTTGAATGATAATGCTTTCACTATAGCAGCGGAAGGTTTGGGGTCGATCCCACGACCTGGTGTGGCTGGCAGTCCAGTGTGGTATTGAGAACTTTGCACAGTATGAGGTGCTGTCTTTTAGATAACACATTTAACTGAGGGTCTTCTCAGATGAACACCAATTGTTCCTCCTCCACCAGCATGACAAAGGAGACAGTGTTGCAGTAACTCAACGGTCAAGCAGCCTCTCTGGAGTACATGGATAGGTGATGTTGCGGGTCAGGACCCTTCTTCAGACAAGGTGAACTTTGTATTCCAAATTGTTGTTGGAAGCACCATCCCATGAACAAAATTGGATGTTGCACTTCCAATTTTGCAACCATGAATATATTTAATTTTCTAAATTGTAAGTTGTTGCGACATTAATTCTTCAATGTATACTTATGAGGCAGACCTCAAATTGAAATAGCTGGCCTTTGGATGTAAAAAGCTACCAAATAAACACATCTAAATATATTCTCTTCCTTTAGCTGTTTAAAAGGTTCAAAGTGACTGGTGGTCCTCCAGAATCCATGGGAAGAAGCAGGGACTGGAATGTCGATTTGATACCCAAGTTCCTCATGGCAAATGGTAATACATTTTATTAACGTTTTTAAACATCATATAGAGATTGCATTTAAAATGCATTCTGGTATGAAAATCAGTGAAGGGCACATTGATTTGGAATACTGCCAGGGATACCGCTGGTTAAATCCGTTTAGACTTTAGAGATACAGCGTGGAAACAAGCCCTTCGGCCCTTTGCACCAACCAGCGATCATCCCGAACACTAACATTTTTCTACACACGAGGGCTAATTTACAATTGTACTGAAGCCAATTAACCTACAAACCTGCACATTTTTGGAGTGTTTGAAGAAACTGAAGCACCTGGAGAAAACCCATAGGGAGAACGTACAAACTCGCCAGCCATAGTCGGGATCGAAACCAGGTCTCTGGTGCTGTAAGACAGCAATCCTGCCACTGTGCCACCCTGTGGTCGATGGTACAACCCCTGTGAATGTGTGTGTCTGGTGTGGGGTTCATTATAATGTGGGACAAAGCATTCTTTTCTCTAAGTGATTTGGGGACAAAAATAAAATGTAGTCTTGAGTGCATGACACATCTGTCTATAATTTGCGAGGTTACAGTGCAGCAGCAGAGGGAACAGTTTCAGCTTCAGGGCAGCAACCAGACACATTATGAGCAGGATTAGTCCACCCAGTCCCACTATCTTTTTCTATTTAATACGTTTATGGCTGATCTGACTGTGACCTCAACTCTACTATCCTGTTAACTCGCACTCCCCTCGATTTAGGTTAGTTTAGTTTAATTTATTATTGTGTCGTGTACTGAGATACAGTGTTAAGCTTTTTTTGTTGTATCTATCCAGTCAGCAGGAAGACTATACATGATTACAATCAAGCCATCACAATGTACAGGATAAAGATAATAATATTTAGTGCAAGATAAAGTCCAGTAAAGTATGATTAAAGATAGTCTGAGGGTCTCCAATAAGGTAGATGGAGGTCACACCCACTCTGCAGTTGAAGATAGGATGATTCAGTTACCTGATAACAGCTGGGAAGAAACTGTCCTTGAATCTGGAGTTTTCACACTTCTGTATCTCTTGCCTGATGGGAGAGGGGAGAAGAGGGAGCGACCGGGGTGAGAACTCGTCCTTGATTGGAAGCTTATCCACCTGCCTTAAAAATATTAAAAACCTCTATTTCCTCTACCCTTTCTTGAAGAGGCATGTTCTCCAAAGACTTGTTAATCCTCCTGGAGGGGGAAAAATGTTGCCTTAACTTTGCCATAAATGGATGATTACTTTTTTTTGGGAAGTGAGCCCTGGTTCTGTGTGGGAGGGAGCGTCTGATGAACCTCCACCCGATCAAGAATTCAAAGAAATCCAAGCACCAGGAGAAATTGTACATTAGATACCTGAAATAAAACCAGAAATATTCGGGCAAGGAAACCTGAATTCACGTTTCATGTGACTGACATTTCGTTGGATGTTCTGCTGTTTGAAAGGCTATTGACTGCAAAGTTAACTCCTATTCTCTATCCCGGCATCTTTGGTGCCCAAGTTCCCCAATCCTAATTTGTCTCATCTCACAAGGTCATTTTGAATATGTAATCTTTGAGAACTTATCACCATGAAGTTGGTTTGTATATTCGGTGTGTTGCTCGGCTATCTTGCATATTCTACAAAGTTTCTGGTTAATGTTTTTCAGGACAGCTTGTTAAGATGCTGCTTTATACTGAGGTCACCCGTTACTTAGACTTCAAGGTGGTAGAAGGAAGTTTTGTCTACAAAATGGGGAAAATCCACAAAGTCCCTTCCACAGAGACTGAAGCTTTAGCTACTGGTGAGTAATAGCACATGATAACTTCTTATATTTGTCCCTTTAGACTTTAAAGATACAGCGCAGCCCATCGAGTCCGCGCCGGCCAGCAATCACCCTGTACACTAACACTATTCTACAGGGGGAAATTTACAGAACCCAATTAACCTACAAACCTGTATGTTTTTGGAGTGTGGGAGGAAACTGGAGCACCCAGAGAAAACGCACACGGTCACAGGGTGAACGTACAAACTCCATACAGACAGCACCCGTAGTCAGGATCGAACCTGGCGCTGAGGCAACAACTCTTCTGCTGCGTCACCGTGTTGCCCGCTGTCCCCTTGTAGTGGGTTTTCATTTGAAATGGTCTTCAAAATTATAATTCTCACTTAAGCAGCCTCAGTCCCCCTACAAAATTAGTCTGAGGAAGAGTCCAGACCCGAAAAGATCTTCCAGCACTTTGTGTTTTGCTGTGTCCCGACAAACTATTTGAACAGAAATACAATGAAATCTCACTCTTGTCTGTCTTACCCTGGGGACAGGTTACAAGCTGCTCATGGGATCAAACGAGGGTTGCAGGGTCACAAGCACCCAGTCTATGCTGGGATGTCAGCTGAGTGCTGACAGAGTGCTGTCTATTGGGAGGTGAAAGTTATGGATTGCAGTTGCATGCATTTTGTTTTGAACTGCTGGAAATATGGCTTGATTTTAATTCTTTATTTTTGAAATGTTAGTTGTTTCCAACGATGCCTCCTGAATCTTTGAGTAGTTTAGTTTAGACTTACAGCGTGGAAACAGACCCTTTGTCCCACTGAGTCTGTTGACCTGCGATCACTCCATACACTAGTTCTATCCTACACACAAGGGGGAATTTTACAGAAGTCAGTTAACCCTCAAACCTGCAAGTCCTTGGAATGTGGGAGGAAACCGGAGCACCCAGAGAAAATGCACGTGGTCATTGGGAGAACGTGCGATTTCCATACAGACAGCACCCTTAGTCAGGATCGAACCCGGGTCTCTGGCACCGTAAGGCAGCAACTCTACTACTATGCCACCCGAATCATTTTGTTTGAATCTTGTTTCTTTTGGAAATGTGTCTGGCGATGAGTTTCTCTGGGCATGATTATCTGCGCACGGAACATAGGATGCTTATTATATAACTGGATATCATGGCAATCAATTAATGACACTGTTCATCCTCTTGGAGGGGAAAATGTTATATAGCTCCATCAGATCGCCGTTCAGACCCTTCTGCTGCAGAGTAAACAAACCTAGCCTCACACCTAGCAAAGGGGTGGCACGATGGTGCAACGGTAGTTGCTGCCTTACAGTGCCAGAGATGGGTTTGATCCTGACTACGGGTGCTGTCTGTCTGTAGTTTATGTTCTAACTGTGACTTACATGGGCTCTCCCTGGTTTCCTCCCACATTCCAAAGATGTACAGGTTTGGAGGTTAATTTGCTTGGTTAAATTGTCCCCAATGTGTGTAGGATGGTGTTAGAGTGCATGGAACGCTGATCGATGTGGACTCTGTGGGCTGAAAGTCCTGTTTCTGCGCTGTATTTCTCAACAAAACTAAAGTCTCTCCGTTTAACTGATCCGGGCAATATCCTGATCAATCTCTGTACTCTCATTTCCAGCGCAGTGTGATAACCAACTCGCATGCTCCTTGTTCATGATCAACCACATTTGGGAATAGATATCGTGCCTATAATTTGCTGTTTACCACTTGACATTATTTTGGCCTTTATTTTAGTTTACATTAGAGATACTGCATGGAACAAGCCCTTCGGTCCACTGAGTCCACACTGACCAGCAACCACCCTTACACTAGTTCTATGTTATCCCACTTTTGCAACCACTCCCTGCACACTCAGGGCAATTTACAGAAGCCAATTAACCTGCGGGAGGAAACCCACATGGTTGCAGGGAGAACGTGCAACTCCACACAGACAGCATTCAAAGTCAGGATTGAACAGGCCAGGTCTCTGGTGTTGCGAGGCACAGCTCTACCAGTGGCACCACTGTGCTGCCCCATTTTATTTAAGTGTTTTCTCTTAATTGCTTTGTGCTTACAAGAATAAAATTGCTTTTTCTAGAAGTGGGAATTTTATTTTATCTTGTGTTCTATTTTTTCTTTTAATGTTCCCATTTGAAGTCATCTCTTATGCCATGACTCCTTTGCTATTTCAGTTTATTTCCATCCTGTAGCCTTAACCATTCTCACTATAACAAAGGGCATAGCTTTAAGGTGAGAGTGGCAAACTTTAAAGGAGATGTATGAGGCAGGTTTTGTTTTAGAGGCTGGCGGGTGCCTGGAATATGTTGCCAGGGGTGGAGGCAGATACGATAGCAGCCTTTAAGAGGCTTTTACATAGGCATGTGGATATGCAGATAATGGAGGATTATGGATCACATGCAGGCTAAGGAGATTAGTTTATCGTGGCGTTATGTTCTGCAAAGATATTGAGGGTCGAAAGGGCTGATCCTGTACTTTTTCATCTACACCACCAATAGCACCTTCCGACACACTAGTACTATCCTACACACTGGCAACAATTTACAATTCTTACTGAAGACAATTGACCGACAAACCAGCACGTCTTTGAAATGTGGGAGGAAACCGGAGCACCCGGGGAAAACCCACGTGGTCACAGCGAGAAGGTACAAACCATACAGAGCGCTCCTGTAGTCAGGATCGAACCCGGGGCTCTGGCGCTGTAAGGCAGCAACGCTACCGCTGCGTCACTGTGCTGCCCCACAGGAGAGTGTATTAGAGAGAATAGAGTAAGGAATCTTGATGTGAAAGCTTATTTAACCAGGTTTTACTGTTTTGCCCTTGAGAGAAATGTGTTATTTGTTTTTTTTTGGTCCAGATCTGAATTCCATATAATGTCATAAAGTTTTAATTTATTTCTAAGATAATTTATGACTTGCTAATTTTACTGTGTGCAAGTAAGTAAATAATGTAAAAGCACTGACGTTTACGTCATCGGAGGCAACTGCGAATCTGCACTTTTTTAAAACTTCGGTTTTGTTCCAGCTTTGTGAACAAGAAGGATGGTGCTCCCATAATTAAAGTTCTGAAGTATATAAATTGATGCTTTGCTATCTTGTCATCTTTCCTTGACCATCGTGGGCCCTGTGAACTGATTTGGGAGAGAGCAGGGTGATCAAACAGTGTACATCGTACCAATAAATATTCACTCTATTTATTTTCCTCTTCAGATCTTATGGGCATGTTTGAAAAGCGTCGCTTCCGAAAACTTTTGTTATTTGTTGTTGGCTTTGATGAGAACGACCCTAAAACTCACCAAGGCATTGAGCCAAAGAAGACCACAATGCGAGAAGTGTACAAGAAATTTGACCTGGGACAAGATGTCATTGACTTCACAGGACATGCATTGGCTCTTTATAGAACAGATGAGTGCGTTATCATTGATGTTTATATATAACTCCTGGAAATGTAGTTATCCAAAGCACTTCTCTCTATATCTCACTCATCTCTTTAAAAAAAAAGACAAGGTAGTCTATTGAATTTGCCAACTGTGTGATGTTTGATTAAGTTGTTGCATCCATATTATTCACTTTAAGTGGTAAAATGCTGAGAAGCCAAAAGATACAGATTCAAAATGAGGAAGCTGAGAGTCAGAAATTGGGTAGATGGTGAGGAATTATTCAACCAAAGAGTAACACATTAATGTTCATAATACATCAATGTGAGTCTGCCCCTCTCCTGTTCTGGTACTCTTTATCTGCTGGCAATATTGTCATTGTTGAACCAGGAAATGGTCATTTTAAGCATCACATGAGCATCGAAGTATTACTTTAAAAAATGGGTGGCTTAAAAGCAGCTTTAAAACTTGCAGGTCTTGGGGTAAATATAATTTCTAGTCTCACGGTCTTGTTTAAAGAGACAGTATAGTATGGAGACAGGCCTTTCAGCCCACTGAGTATACTGGCCATTGATCACCCATTTACATCTGTTCCATGTTAGTTATCCCACTTTCCCATCCACTCCCTGCACACTAAGGGGAATTTACAGAGGCCTATAAACCACATGTCTTTGGGATGTGGGCGGAAACCAGTGCACCTGGAAGAAACCCAGATGGTCATAGGGAAAATGTGCAAATTCCACAAATTCCAGGACCAAACAAGGGGTCTCTGGCATTGTGAGGCAGCAACTGCAGTTTTTTTTGGCCTTGTTCCCTTCATTTGGACAAGGAGTACTTTACTTGGAGGCAGAAAAATAGCATTGAAAGTAGGGTTGTGTAAGAATACTCCAAGAAGTTGAAAGGCGTAAGGACGGGAAATTGGATTGGAATCAATAATTCCACTGGAGAACGAGCACTCAGTTTGGATGACATTCTTTTGTGCCTAATCTCTATGATGAAACAATTTGGCAGGCCAATATAGTAATGAACACACACTTGGGTGCAGTATGAATAATCCACTGCCAAGTTGCTGGTAACATTAAATCAAGTTTTTGACAATTAAATTGAAGCTGCAAAGACACATTCTTCCCAGGTTACAGTGACTGCCCTTTCCTTCACTTGTCAAATTTCTTCATCCATTGAGGATCGGAATAAGGACTTGCTTCAAAGCCTACAACTGTTGCTGGCTGCCAGGATAGTAACATCAAAATGACTATGGTGGCTGTATCTAATGGGCCACATTTAAATGCATCACGTTGTTGAGATGTGACAATATCTGTTCTGGGTTTAGACTTTACGTTAGACACAGTGGAAACAGGCCCTTTGGCCCACCGATTCCATGCTGAGCAGTAGGTAGTGTAAGAAATTTTTCCACTTCCAATTTCCATCCTGCCCTTAAATATATTTGGACTATCTCCGACATCTCCCTCCCCTTTCTGGACCTCACCATCTCCATCACAGGAGACAGACTAGTGACTGACATCTACTATAAACCCACTGACTCGCACAGCTATCTGGACTACACTTCTTCCCACCCTGTCTCCTGCAAAAAGTCTATCCCCTACTCCCAATTCCTCCGTCTACGCCGCATCAGCGCCCGGGATGAGGTGTTTCACACTAGGGCATCAGAGATGTCCTCATTCTTCAGGAAACGGGGCTTCCCCTCTTCCATTATAGATGAGGCTCTCACTAGGGTCTCTTCTACATCCCGCAGCTCCGCTCTTGCTCCCCTTCTCCCCATTCGTAACGAGGACAGAATCCCCCTCATTCTTCCACCCCACCAGCCAGCGGATCCAACAAATCATCCGCCAACATTTCCGTCACCTACAACGGGACCCCACCACTGGCCACATCTTCCCATCCCCTCCCCTTTCTGCATTCCGCAGAGACCGCTCCCTCCGTAACTCCCTGGTCCACTCGTCCCTTCCTACCCAAACCACCCCGTCCCCGGCCACTTTCCCCTGCAACCGTAGGAGATGCAACACCTGTCCCTTTACCTCCCCCCTCAACTCCATCCAAGGACCCAAACATTCTTTCCAGGTGAGACAGAGGTTCACCTGCACCTCCTCCATCCTCATCTATTGCATCCGCTGCTCTAGATGTCATCTTCATTACATCGGCGAAACCAAACGCAGGCTCGGTGATCGTTTCGCTCAACACCTTCGCTCAGTCCGCCTTAACCAACCTGATCTCCCGGTGGCTGAGCACTTCAACTCCCCCTCCCACTCCCAGTCTGACCTTTCTGTCATGGGTGTCCTCCAGTGCCATAGTGAGGCCCACCGGAAATTGGAGGAACAGCACCTCATATTTCACTTGGGCCGCTTGCAGCCCAGCGGTATGAACATTGACTTCTTCAACTTTAGAAAGTTCCTCTGTCCCTCTCTTCCCCTCCCCCTTCCCAGTTCTCCCTCTACCTTCCTGTCTCCACCTATATCCTTCCTTTGTCCTGCCCCCCTGACATCAGTCTGAAGAAGGGTCTCGACCCGAAACGTCACCCATTCCTTCTCTCCTGAGATGCTGCCTGACCTGCTGAGTTACTCCAGCATTTTATGAATAAATACCATGCTGAGCAGTGATCAGCCCATACACCCGAACACTATGCTACACATTCAACTTCATAACCTTCCATGTTTAAAAATTGATTGTACCACATAGGAACAATTTACAATTTGACCAAAGCCAATTAACCTACAAAATTGTACGCCTTTGAAGTGTAGGAAGAAACTGGAGCACCCAGAGAAAACTCACGCAGTGACAGGGAGAACGTACAAACTCCGTACATACAGCACCTGTAGTCAGGATCGAACCCGAGTCTCTGGCGCTGTAAGGCAGCAACTCTGCCATTGTGCCACCCGGGGTAATAATCAATGTGGTACAATCCATTTTTAAACGTGGAAGGTTATGAAGTTGAATCATTTATCAGGATTCTGAGTACATCATAAGAGTTGAACCTCCTTGAGAACTACCGGCAGCATTGATGACCTCATCACCGCACAGCTGGATAAAATTGAAAAATACAACATGGAAACAAGCCCATCGGCCCACCGAGTCCATGCCGACCATCGATCACTAGTTCGATGTTATCCCTCTTTAGTGATCACTCCCTACATACTAGTGGCAATTTTGGAGGCCAATTCACCTACTCGCACAACTTTGAAATGTGGGAGGAAACCCATTAGATCATGAAGAACGTGCTAAACTCCATACAGACAGCTCTTGAGGTCAGGATCGAAGCCGGGTCTCTGTAGTTGAGGTGGCAGCTCTATCAGCTGAGCCACCCCTATTATTAGATATTAGGTAATGGATTTGACTCCTAATTCCAATGGATACGAAAGATTCCACCACACATACATTGAAATGTGGCGCCTTCACGCCCACTTTGGTTTTGCATACAGCCTGTCACTGCTGGCGACTCGTCAGCAGCCTCATGAGAAGGTCCAGCCACAAGAGAATAACAACTCCAAGGTCAGACGTACTAATTGGCCTTATCTGTACACTGGTTGTGATTGGTAAGAATGTAGGTAAAAGGGGTTTCCGGAATAAACGTGACACAAGGTGTCTGGCTCAGCTAAACGTCGTTGTCCTTTGCTTTTTGTCATGGGATTCAGTAGATCCTTCAGGAGTCTAGAAGAGGAAAGGCTCCCTGACTCTATTCTACCAAGATCACAGTTGATGCTCTGACTCGGTTCCATTTTACTGGCTAATTTGTTCTGAAATACCCATAACTTTATCAATTGGAGCCTTGAATACACTTGGCAACTCGACATCCATGGCCCTTGGGGTTGGAAAAATTTGCCATCACCTCAGTGATAATCCGTAACTTCTAAAAAGTGCAGCTGGTAGAGCCACTGCCTCACAGTGTCAAGAGACCCGGGTTTGATCCTGACCTTGGATGCAGTCTGTGTGGAGTTTCTACGTTCTCCCTGTGACCTCGTGGGTTTCCTCCTGGTGCTCCGTTTCCTCCCACATCCTTAAGACGTTCGGGTTTGTAGGTTAATTATCCTCTGTATGTTTCCCTGTATAATGCGTTGATAAAATCCTCCTGGCCGTTGGAGTTTCACGTGTTGCAATTGATCACTCATTTATCAAAGAAATACTTACCTTCATTTTCAAAAACAAAATTGCTTGATTTCCATCCCCCTCTTCCTTACAATCAGTCATACAACCCAAATCGTCACCTATCCATGTTTTCCAGAGATGCTGCCTGACCCGCTGAGTAACTCCAACGCTTTGTGTCGTTGCTTGAATATTTGCTGTGAAGCTATTTGACCTCTTTCCTTTTATTCCTAGTTACATGGACCAACCATGCCTGGATACTATCAATCGGATTAAATTGTACAGTGAATCGCTGGCTCGGTACAGCAAGAGTCCTTACCTCTATCCACTCTATGGACTTGGAGAGCTGCCTCAAGGCTTTGCCAGGTAACTGCAGCACCTGTAGAATGTATTACATGTGTTATTTAGGTGTGTGTTCCACAGTGCAATGATGCAAAAATACCTGCAATTCAGACTTAGGCCACCAGGTGGACCTTCAGCAGCAACCGTAGACACAAAATGCTGGAATAACTCAGCAGGACAGGCAGCATCTCTGGAGAGAAGGAATGGGTGATGTTTCGGGTCGGGACCCTTCAGACTGATGTCAGGGAAGAGGGAGTTACATAGATAAGGAAGTGTAAGGTGTGAAAATGGGACAAAGGGAATGAGATCAAGGAAAATGTAGAACAGATCATTGTTAGCTGGGAGAAGGTAACAACATAACATAACATAACATAACAACACTTTATTGTCACTCGGCTTTTTACACCGAACGAAATTTCAGCAGTCACACAAAACACAGCAAAAAAGAAAAGAACACAGGACACCCGACCCCAACACAAACATCCATCACAGTGACTCCAAACACCCCCTCACTGTGATGGAGGCAACAAAACTTCCCCTCTCTTCCCCCCGCACCCACGGACAGGCAGCTCGACCCCTACCGAGGCAAACGACACGCACAGCCCCCGCAAGGCCCCGCGGCCGAGCCGCCCTGGGCACCGAAACGTCCCGCGGCCGCACCGGGCGATGTTAAGTCCAGCGGCCGAGCCGCACCGGGCACCGAAACGTCCCGCGGCCGAGCCGCACCGGGCACTGAAACGTCCCGCGGCCGAGCCGCACCGGGCACTGAAACGTCCCGCGGCCGAGCCGCACCGGGCGATGTTAAGTCCAGCGGCCGAGCTGCACCGGGCACTGAAACGTCCCGCGGCCGAGCCGCACCGGGCACCGAAACGTCCCGCGGCCGAGCCGCACCGGGCGATGTTAAGTCCAGCGGCCGAGCCGCACCGGGCACAAAGCAAACAGATAAAATGTAGTCGGAGACAGTAAGACCGATCAGAGAAGGGGGAGGGATGGAGAGAAAGGGAAAACAAGGGTTACATGAAGTTAGAGAAGTCAACGTTCATACCGCTGGGTGTAAGATGCCCAAGCGAAATATGAGGTGCTGTTCCTCCAATTTGCGCTGGGACAATGGAGGAGGCCCA
The DNA here is from genome assembly GCF_053455715.1 of Rhinoraja longicauda. Classification (NCBI taxonomy): domain Eukaryota; kingdom Metazoa; phylum Chordata; class Chondrichthyes; order Rajiformes; family Arhynchobatidae; genus Rhinoraja; species Rhinoraja longicauda. The sequence goes on along the minus strand of NC_135969.1, from coordinate 17,032,455 downwards.
GGACAGAAAGGTCAGTGTGGGAATGGGAGAGGGAGTTAAAGTGTTTTGCAACCAGGAGATCAGGCAGGTTTAGTTGGACTGAGCAGAGGTGTTCAGTCAAGCCTGTGCTTGGTCTCACCAATATATAGGAGTCCACACCTGGAACAGCGGATACAGTAGATGAGGTTGGAGGAGGTGCAAGTGAACCTCTGCCTCGCCTGAACAGACTGTTGGGGTCCTTGGACGGAGTCGAGGGGGGACAGCAGCAACCACTCTGCTCAGATCCATGCATGGAGGCCAGAACATAGAATAGTACAGCATAGGAACAGGTCCTTCGGCCCACTGTTGTTTCTTTTTTCCATAAACAAAGCCAGTGTCTGATCTGTTTTTTATATTTTTATTTCTGCCGCAAATTTAAATTTTAGAGTTTCTGCAACCAGTTTTGCGCTGTGTGTCTTGCGTCTGTTTTGGAAAACGTTGTCATTGGAAATTATAAGGACATGCAGATGTTGGCCCTTTCAGCAAAATACAAAGTGCAGGAGGAACAGTGGGTCAGGTTTAGCTTATTGTCACATATACCGAGGAACAGTGAAAAGCTTTTGCGTGCTAAAGACTATACATGTTTACAGTCGAACCATCAACAGTGTACAGATACATAATAAAGGGAATAACGTTTAGTACAAGGTAAAGTGATAGAGGTAAAGACTACAAAGACAGATGACTTTTTGGGTCGGGACGATTCTTCACATTGAAGTGTATGACAAAGGATCTGTCTAAAGAGCAGTCCCGACCTGAAACATCGCCGATCCATTTCCCTCCACAGATGCTGCCTGACCCGCCGAGTACCGCCAGCTGTTTGGAAAGTTTCTCCATATACCACATTGTGCATCGGGTGTACAACTTCCAGAATAAACTATAGTTTTCCACTGTAACATTAATATTTGCAAGTTCATTACTTGGCATGGCCAGATGTGTACAGCCGTGAGCTCTTTGAGTCTAGCTGAATCAATAATGCTTGTTTCACGTGGGGCTCAATCAACTCATTTTGTGGAGAGGGGTGGGGGGGGGGGTGGTATGGGTGGTGAAAAAACCAAGTGATGGACAAATGAAGTTCTGGATCAAGACCCTTCTTCAGAACTTGTACATTGTCATGCTATTTTTCTACAGTACAGGTCCACCACCGATTTTGCAGCAACTGGTGGGCTGGTACTTCTTTTAATCTGGAAAGAATTGCAAGAGCACACTTGAAATCCCACAGCCCCCCAATGTTCTCCTGAAATTGTGGCGCCTAGGCCGGGTAAGGCAGCTGATCTCGACTTCATTGATCCGCACCGATTGATGGATCGAATTTGCCGCCTACGGCTGGGGCTTTGGAACTCCGGCCAGAGTTGGCAGATCCGTTCCCATAGCCATCTTCCGTGGCTGACTTTGTGGGCTGTTATCTTGATTCCTCCCAAGGCCGTGACCTCTGTTGGTCTGGCAAAAAGGATAACAAAGCAAGGCTTTGGAACCAAGGGTGCTGAAAAATCAAAGATGTACCTGTAATTAGTCACTGTTCAGCATTGGTTGATAATGGAATATATAATTTTACTATCTGATGCCAGTCTTGTTACAGGGCTCAAGACTTGAGATGAATTGATGTTCAGTTATCGACTACTTTGCCTCAGAAGGTTTGCTTACGATGTGTCTTTGTTTCATGCTTTGTTTAAACAGACTGAGCGCCATCTATGGGGGCACTTACATGCTCAACAAACAGGTGGATGAGATTGTTTTCGAGAAGGGACGTGTGGTTGGTGTTAAATCTGAAGGGGAGGTAAGTGTTGTAACCACCAGGTTCAAGAATTTCTTCTTCCCAACAAAGTTGAAACCCACTTTCAAGTTCTGAGACGCAAGAGACTGCAGATATTGTAATCTGAAGCAAAAACAAACTGCTGGAGAAACTCGGCAGGACAGGCAGCATCTGTAGAGGTAGAAGGATGTTCCACGTTTTCAGTCGAGCCTGCAGCAAGATCTATTGAAGATAGACACAAAAAGGTGGAGTAACAGCAGGTCAGACAACATCTCTGGAGAAAAAGAATAAGTGACATTTCGGGTCGAGACTCTGCTTCAGACTGAGAGTCAGACCAGCATCTACAGTTCCTTCCCACACATCAAGTTCTATTGAATTTCTCTAGCCATTTATCTTTTGCTCTGTTTCCAAGTCTATTTTTACTACGCTTGTTTGCAGCTGTCTTCTGTGCTTGTTTCTACTTTCTTGCAGAACATGAATCTTGTCTTCGGCATATTAACCTTTTTATATAAATTGCTTTTAATCTTCATGGGATGGTGTCCTGTCACACAGTTACAGTGAAATATGTGAGAACAGTGTGGATTGACTTTTTTCTCCAGTTGCTTCTTTCTCTTTGACGTGCTTGGGATAACCCGAACAACAGCGTGAAAATTGCTGGCACATAACCTCTTGGGGACTTTGTAAACTGAGCAAATTACAATGTTCTCCGCAAATATAGGAAAATAGTTACCTACACAATTATAATCCATCTGATAGTTACCTGATACAAAAGAATGGAGTTGTGTGGCTCATCGTAGCAATGTTTGTCTAATAAATTTGAGTAAAGCTAAATATACTTTTCACCAGTTGTCAGTAATGTCACTCTAATGTAGAGGTGAACAAGACAGTGCTGGAGTAACTCAGCGGGTCAGGTTGCATCTTAGGAAAATGTGGATAGGTGACATTTTGGGTCAGGATCCTTCTTCAGATTGATTGTAGGGAGGGGGGAGTGCTGAGGGAAGAAGAGAGAAGAGAGAAGGGCAGGACAAAGCATGGCAGGTAATAGGCCCACACAGGAGGGGAGGGTTAGTTGATGGGCAGATAGTTGGACAAAGATCAAAGATGAAAAGACAGGTGTGAGAGAAAAGGATTGAAGAGTTGTGAATAGTGAAGCTAGAGGAAAGAATGTAGGTGGAGGTCGGTGAGAAATAGATGCGAGTCCAGGTGGGCCAAAGGGGAACGGGGGTATGAAGAGGGAGGTGGACGTTATATCCAGGAAGAAGTGTAAATATGAATTCAGCACAATAGTTCCAAACGTTTTTTTCCAAACATAAACCTTATTCAGAATAAAAAATATTTGCACAAAAACTGTGCAAAACACTTCAGACATTCTTGGTGTCTATTCATTCAATATTGTCATGTTTGAACCTATCTTTAAACAAATTAGCCTTGCCTCATGTAGCCCCTTGGGGGATGTATCCCTTCCCTTGTGTGAGGAGTGTCCCCACTGGACTCTGTCCCTCAGTGTTCAGCAGCGGAGGAACACTACATTGTGGTCCTCCCCACAGAACCTTGATGTTAGCTGCACAGAACTTCAGTGAGTCCCTCAGCACGTACTCCTCCAGTCTGGATTGGGGCAGTTGGCAATACTCTCTGACGGACATCTCGCAGTGGTTGGGAGGCCACTGTGTTTTGGACAGACCTGTCCTTCACAGAGTTGGTGATCGTCCAGTAGCACTTGATGTCCATCTCCGAGTGTGTTCCTCGGAACAGCCTGTAAATCAGAAAGTCCTCTGTTATGGAGCGGCTCGGGCTGAATCATTCTGATAACGCTTCTCATGCTTTCTTTATTACGTATATTTTGGGCGGCACAGTGGGGTTGCGGTAGTTGCTACTTACCAGCGCAAGGGACCTGGGTTCGATCCTGACTCTGGTGCTGTCTGTACAGTCTGTACATTCTCCGTGTGACCGCATGGGTTTTCTCTGGCAGTTCCGGTTATCTCCCACACTCTAAAGACGTACATTTTGAAGATTAATTGATTTAGTTTATTTTAGTTTATTGTCACATGTACCGAGGTACAGTGAAAACATGTTGTTGCGTGCTAACCAGTCCGTGGAAAGGCAATACATGATTACAATCGATCCATCCACAGTGTATAGATACATGATAAAGGGAATAACAACATGAATAACGTTTAGGGCAAGGTAAAGTCTGATCAAAGATAGTCCAAGGATCTCCAATGAGGTAGATAATAGCTCGGGACTGCTCTCTAGTTGTTGTCTTTGGTGAGTTGTAAAAATTGTCCCTAGTGTGTAGGATAGTGTTGGTGTTAGGGGTGATCGCTGGTTGGCACGGACTCAGTGGGCTGAAAGGTCTGTTTCCGCACTGTATCTCTAAAGTCTAAAGAGAATAAACATTCTTCATAGTACTAGGGCAGCTGGCTCAAGCTTTAACATCAAGGTTGGTCATTTTGGGAATGTGATTTTTCAGATCTTTTTCTTTCTTTTTACATCATCAGGTTGCTCGTTGCAAGCAGCTGATCTGTGATCCCAGCTACGCTCCCAAGCTCGTGAAGAAGGTTGGACAGGTCATTAGGGTCATCTGCATTCTCAGCCATCCGATCAAAAACACGAATGATTGTAATTCCTGTCAGATTATCATTCCACAGATGCAGGTCAACAGGAAGTCAGGTAATGTTTAACAGAACATAAATTGCATCTGGTGTGTGGGAGAGGGATATGCATAAGTTAGATCCCATTTTTGTGGCAGAAGAACAACACAGTGGCGCAGCTGATAGAGCTGCTGCCTCACAGCGCCAGAGCCCAGGATTTGATCCTGACCTCGGGTGCTGTCTGTGTGGAATTTGCACGTTCTCCCTATGACCATGTGGGTTTCCTCTGGATGCCCCGGTTTCCTCCCACATCCCAAAGACGTGGAGATTGGTAGGTTAAATAATTGATGTAAAATTGCCCCTAGTGTGTCGGGAGTGGATGAGAAAGTGGGACAACTTGGAACTAGTGTGAATGGGTGATGGAGGGTCGGCGAGGGCTCTTAGTCATACCGCACAGAAACAGGCTCTTTGGCCAAACAGGTCCATGCTGACCATGATGCCCCATTCCAAACTAGACCAAGTTTGGCCCATATCCTTCTGAACCTTTACCTATCCATGTACCTGCTCTACATTCTGACCACTCTTTGGGTAAAGAGATTCCTTCAATAGTCATTGTAATGACAGATGACTGTGGGTTGAAGGGCCTGTTTCTGTGCTCTATCTCTATATATATACCAAATTAAACTGAATTTGAAAGTCCCAGTAAAAGAACTATCGTCACATTGAGTAAATGGTGCAGTAGGAAAGATTGAATTTTCGGTTATCACACACACCGAAGCAACAAATTTCTCGTAGTCTGTCAATCCACCACTCATCCTTGTTGCATGAGTTAATGAGAGTGAATTACGATGAAGAGTCTGGTACATAGCGGGTCATCAGTCATCACCATTTAACGTGTCTCCGATTCTCACCACACAATTGAACGTTCTGTCTCCTGGCTTAAACATGAGGATCAGCCACCTTGGGTAGTCACAGGATTACTGGTGCCTGATTAACAGTACTTCTACTAAAACATAGGAGCAGAATTAGGCCAATTGGCCCATCGAGTCTGCACAGCCATTCAATCGCAGCTGATCTATTTTTCTCTCGCAACCCCATTATCCTGCCTTCTCCCTATAATCTTTGATGCCCTTACTAATCAAGAACCTCTCAATCTCTGCTTTAAAAATACCCAATTACTGGCCTCCACTGCTGTCTGTGGCAATTAATTCCACAGATTCACCACCCTCTGGCCAATTAAATTCCTCCTCGTTTCCATTCTAAAGGTATGTCCTTTTATTCTGAGGCTTTGCCCTCTGGTCCTGGACTCTCACACTAGACTTTAGACTATAAAGACGAGATACGGTGGGGAAACAGGCCTTTTGGCCCAGCCATCACCCTGTACACGAACACTATCCCACACAGGGACAATTTACAATTGAACCAACGCCAATTAACCAACAAACCTGTACGTCTTTGGCGTGTGGTAGGAAACCGGAGCACCCGAAGAAAACCCACACGGTCACAGGGAGAACGTATAAACTCCGTACAGACAGCACCCGTAATCAGGATCCCACCTGGGTCTCTGGCACTGTAAGACAGCAACTCAACTACCGCGCCATTGCGCCGGCCTCTATGCCACTTGCCGCACTCTTGGGAACATCCTATCCACACCCACGCTGTGTAGCAAAAGTTGGGAATGATCGCTGTTTGCTTCTTCTGTGTTTTCATAAAATATAAAGAAAAGTTATTAACCAAGTTTTTCTTCCTTCAGATATCTATGTTTGCCTCATGTCATACACGCACAACGTGGCAGCTGAAGGGAAGTATGTCGCCATTGTTAGCACCACTGTGGAGACCAACAACCCTGAGAAAGAGGTGCAGCCAGCATTGGATCTTCTGGAACCTATCGACAAATCGTAAGGCACTTCTCGATCTGAGATGGCAGCACTCCTTGGATCACTGCACAGCAGTGCTTAACATCACCACCTTTCTCCTACCTGTTCCTTGTGCTCTGCTTTAAATGCACTATGTTAGACCTCACAATTACCTGGATAGGTCACACATTTTCACGATGCCCTCGTTAGTTATTGGAGTTATGATCGACAATTTTAAATTTAACACCCTATGCTAATGGAAAGCTAATGGAATGTTGGCCTTCATAACAAGAGGATTTCAGTAGAGGAGTAATGAGGTTCTTCTGCAGTGGTATAGGGCCCTGGTAAGACCACATCTGGAGTATTGTGTACAGTTTTGGTCTCCTAATTTGAGGAAGGACATCCTTGTAATTGAGGCAGTGCAGCGTAGGTTCACGAGATTGATCCCTGGGATGGCGGGACTGACATATGAGGAAAGATTGAAAAGACTAGGCTTGTATTCACTGGAGTTTAGAAGGATGAGAGGGGATCTTATAGAAACATATAAAATTATAAAAGGACTGGACAAGCTAGATGCAGGAAAAATGTTCCCAATGTTGGGCGTGTCCAGAACCAGGGGCCACTGTCTTAGAATAAAGGGGAGGCCATTTTTCTCACCTCAGAGAAAAACCTTTTTCACCCAGAGAGTTGTGAATTTGTGGAAGTATCTGCCACAGAGGGCAATGGAAGCCAAATCACTGGATGGATTTAAGAGAGTTAGATAGAGCTCTAGGGGCTAGTGGAATCAAGGGATATGGGGAGAAGGCAGGCACGGGGTATTGATTGGGGACGATCAGCCATGACCACATTGAATGGCGGTGCTGGCTCGAAGGGCCGAATGGCTTCCTCCTGCACCTATTTTCTATGTTTCTATGTTATGAGTGAAAACAACCTCTCAAGGTCGACTCCAGATGGAGGAATAGATCGGGTACAGAGTCAGACTGAAGGGGCAAAGATTTTATAGGAATCTGAGGAATAACCTTTGCACACAAGGGTGGTGGGTGCATGGAACGAGTTGCCGGAGGAGGTAGTTGTGGCAGGGACTATCGCAACATTTAAGAAGCAATTAGACAGGCACATGGTTTGGACGGATTTAGAGGGATATGGGCCAAATGCAGGCAGGTGGGACTAGTGTAGATGGGATATGTTGGTTGGTGTAGGCAAGTTGGGCCGAGGGGCCTGGTTCCACACTATATGACTAGCTAAAGCCTAGCCACCAACAAAGTAAGGTAGGAGAGTGAGCTGTAAAATGGATGCAGAGGGATGTAGACAATTGGGTAAATGGGCAAGAAGTTCACAGTAGATGTATAATATAGTAAAATGTGAGATGGACAGTTGCAGCAAATGATGGGAGTCTGCATGTTCTCCCTGGGACGAGGGTTTCCACCGGGTGCTCCGGTTTCCTCCCGCATCCCTAAGACAAGTGGGTTTGGCAGTTAATTGGTCTCTGTAAATTGCTCCTGGTGTGTCGGGAGTGGATGAGAAAGTGGGATCATGTTGAACTAGTGTGGATGGTCATCAATGGTCGGCAGAGACTCAGTGGGTCGAAGGGCCTGTTTCCAAGCTGTATCTCCAAACTAAACTAGTCATAAGGATCTGCCGATGTTGGTTTACAAAACAGACACAAAGTGCTGAAGTAACTCAGTGAGTCAGGCAGCATCTCTGGAGAACATGAATAGGTGACGTTTTGGGTCGGGACCCTTCTTCAGAAATTTAATTAGTGCATTGCCTTTTCATTGGAAAAGTACAGGAATTGTCAGATTATTGAAGTACCAAAGCAAGGGAATCTTGGAGGAAGTGCAGTGCTTTAAGATCACATGTGGGGCACCATGTCACTTGACCTCACAGAGGATTTACTTGCATACTCTACAGTACAGGTTCAGTAGATGGATTCAAGCAATGAAATATTTGCCCTGTGAAAAGAGACGATAATATATGCACCGAGGTTCTCCATCTCTTTTCTCCTAACATGAACTAAAATCCTGGTCACTCCCTCTTTTCCCCTCTCCCATCGACCAAGAGGTACAGAAGTGTGAAAATGCACACGTCCAGATTCAGGGACAGTTTCTTCCCAGCTGTTATCAGGCAACTGAACCATCCTCTCACCAACTAGAGAGCCATTCTGAGCTACCATTTACCTAATTGAAGACCCTTAGACCTATCTTTAATCGGACTTTAATGGACTTTATCTTGCGCTAAACATTATTCCCTTTGACCTGTACCTGTACACTGTGGACAGTTTGATTGTAATGTACAGTCTTTCTGCTGAATAGATAACATGCAAGAAAAAAGCTTTTGGCTGCACCTCGGCGTATATGACAATAAACTACACTAAACTCAGCTTAACTCTTAGAATCGTTTGGTCATCTGTCCGAATGCCCCCCAATAAGATTTATTACACTTTTTTTTTTTTTTTTATGGTTCTTGAAACACTGTTTTGGTATGCTAAAGGCATTAGATTGCTCTATGTTTTGTTTGACTAAGGTTTAGTTGTTTAATTTGACATCCAAAACCTCTACTTCGGTTTTATCTTTCCAGATTTGTTTCAATCAGTGACTTGCATCAGCCGACAGATGATGGAAAATCAAGTCAGGTAAGGAGGTGATAGTTACATAAATTAAATTGGGTTTCTTCCATAATTTAACTCATTTAACCATCTACCACATTGGAGACCCTTGGACTATCTTTAATCGGACTTTACTGGATTTTATCTTGACTAAATGTTATTTCTCTTTGTCCCATATCTGTACACTGCAGATGGCTTGATTGTAATCATGCATAATCTTTCTGTTGACTGGATAGCACTCAACAAAAAAGCTTTTCACTGTACCTTGGTACATGTGACCATAAACTAAGCTCAAATGTGCTGGAACTCCCTAGTCTAGATGAAGCTTTTGTAATGCTGCCAGGAATTTATCCATTTTGCACGAGTTAAAATCTGAAGCGGCAAGTGTTTCTTGGTTGACAAGGCTCTCTCATCTCCTGGCCTCTGCTGTGGAGAAGCCACTGGTTTGAGCATGAAGGCTTCTCAGCAGTCATCCCAGGCACTGAAATCACCTCAATGTTTCCTTTTCTAGTTCTCCTTTCTGTTTAGAAGGTCTGCAAAAGCTACCCCACTACAGTTTGCAAATTTCCTTACAACTGTGGGGCAGCACAGTGGCTCCTCACAGTGCCAGAGACCTGGGCTCAATCCTGACTGCAGGTGCTGTCTGTATGGAGTTTGTACATTCTCCCCGTGACCACGTGGACTTTCTCCAGGTGCTCTGTCTCCAAAGACATACAGGTTTGTTGGCTTCTGTAAATTGTCCCTGGTGTGTATGATAGAACTAATGTGCCGGTGATCGCTGGTTGGCGTGGATTTAGTTGGCCGAAGGGCCTGTTTCTACTCTGTGTCCCTAAATTAAACCAAGAACACTAAATGATCAGCAGAGGCAAGCAGATGTGTGCTTGACTATCTATTACCAGCTGCTCGAGAGTTTGCTGAGATAAGCACTTTGTTAATATGGCAGGTTGCGTGTGATGTTGGTGTATGAAGGTTTGGATTGCTTTGTGCTTATCTTTGTGATCTAGGATAGAAAGTGGATGAGGTGTCATTGAATGATTTTCTACACACTAACTAAACCATATTGATGGGTTAAATGAACATCGATACAAATTGTAGTTCTCATCTGAGCTCATTGTTCATCCTTGCTGATGATTGTACGGAATGGATCCGAGCTACTTCAGTGACCCAGGTTCATTCCTGACTTCGGGTGCTGCCCCTGTGGAGTTTGCTTGTTCTCCCGGTTTTCCCCGGGTGTTCCAGCTTCCTCCCACATCTTAAATTTGTAGGTTAAGCTCGGTTAGGTTACAGCTACCTGTTTGATGAACTGGCAGCTGTAAATTACTATTCGTGTGCAGTTTAATGGAAGTACCGAGGTAAAATTGTTGTCAATTTAGGGGGAATATTTAACAAGGATAAATTAAATGAGGAGATTGGGGATTGCACTGAGAGCTAGTATAGACTCGATGGGCCAAATGTTCTAGTGCGTTGTAAGGGAATATGCAACCTGAGAAAAAGAGTGCGTAGCAAGTGGATGTGAAGTTCAAACAAATCACAACTGGTGCTCTCTTGCAGTGAACAAGTTGTTAAAGTTATGTAGGAAGGAACTGCAGATGTTGGTTACCCAGAAGATAGACACAAAATGCTGGAATAACTCAGCGGGACAGGCAGCATCTCTGGAGAGAAGGAATGGGTGACTCCAGAGATGCTGCCTGTCCTAAATTATTAAAGTTATTTGAGACATGTGGATTTTCCAGTAACTGAAGAGGAAACTGCTTGCAAATGGTTTCCATGTTGTGAGTTAACCCATGATTCTGCAGTTTGTCAGCCTCTGGCAGTGGTGAAGCAGTTGGGAGCAAAAATTGAGAGATGACATGAGTCATGAGTTAATTGTTGCAATTGAAAAACTGAACTCTGATAAAATGAGGCACAAATATCATCGCAATAGTTTTGGGTCTTTTCTGGAAGAAAGATGTGATGACCAAAACTTTGCTCAAGGAGAACTATGTTTGTGCTCCTTCCTCAATTATCCTGTCAGCCTTCACTGCCTAGTATAGATAGACACAAAATGCTAGAGTAAATCAGCAGGGTCGGGACCTTTCTTTGGACAGATCATAATAAGTTTATTCTGACCAGTGAATTCCAGCTCAGTTTCTATGGATATCATTGGTAATGCTATTATGGAGAAATCTGTCTCGACCTGAAACACTGACTATCCCTCTGCCTCCACAGATGCTGCCTGAATCAGAGTTCACAGAGCAGAAATAGTTGATTAGGAGAGTGTGAGACTGAAAATCTAAAGGTCCCTGGTTCAATCCCGGGTTTCGACAACACTGGGGTATATTTGGGGCTGCACGGTGGTGCAGCAGTAGAGCTGCTGCCTTACAGTGCCAAATACCCGGGTTCGATCCTAATTACAGGTGCTGTCTGTACGGAGTTTGTGCATTCTACCAGTGATAACGTAGGCTTTCCCTGGGTGCTCCGGTTTCCTCCCATACTCAAGACGTACAGGTTTGTAGGTAAATTGGATTTGGTAAAGATTGTAAATTGTCCCTTGTGTATAGGATAGTGCTAGTGTATGGGTGATCGCTGGTTGGCATGGACTTGTTGAGCCGAAAGGCTTGTTTCCGTGCTGTATCTCTAAACTAAAAACTCATAAGTTTCAGCAGTTTCTATTTTTGCTCCAGATTCCATCAGCTGCGTGAATATCTCACGTTTGCCCTTTGACTTTGCTTTCAGATTTTTATCTCTAATTCCTACGATGCAACCACCCACTTCGAGACGACCTGCGATGACATCAAGAGCATCTATAACCGCATGACAGGCACTGACTTCGACTTTGAGAATATGAAACGCAAACAGAACGACGTGTTCGGCGAGGATGTGTAGTACATGTACGCCAAGCCATGCTCTCTTCTTTAACAGCACTTTCACATGAGAATACTGACCAAACTATTAGTGGGCTAGATTGCTATTTACAGAGATACGTGCAGTTGTCCAAAGAATCTCCTGCCTCTTTGATGGTTTTCAAATCTTCCTCTTCTCTTCAGGTTGGGGGTGGGAGGGCAAGGGGAAAAATGAGTCAAGTTTCCAAGTTTAGTCTGACCGGTGAAATCTTGTTCAAATTATCTGTGAGTATCATATATTACAGTGAAATCAGACTTGAGACCCAGCCATACAAAGCTCGGGTCTTGCATTGACCAAATGCCAGGTAATTGCCTGTGTGTAAAATTCATCCCTTCCCATGAATGCTGTTGCTGTAAGTTTTCCCTAACCTGATGCACAACACACAATGAAAAATGAATTGACAAACCAGGCAACCTTTTCCCCTGTGCTTCAAACGCATGGCTAACTCCACAGATGAATCCTATTAACCATTGACATTCAGTGACTCTGTCTAATTTGTGGAAGAAAAAAATGTTGGGTTAGTTTCAATGGGTGATTGATAATCGACATGGACTCGGTGAGCCGAAGGGACCATTTCCGTGCTGCGTCACTCTTTTATATTTATTGCAAAAAACTCTAATTTACAACACCTTTATAAGGGCCAACCCTTCCATTTCCATCCCCCCCCTCCCCCCTCCTTACTGAGCAGAGATGACCCAGGTGGCAAGTTGTAGCTGTCTGAGAGATTGCACTGAGGAAGGTTTGGAAAGCTCTTAGTTCTTAAGGAGTTTGCTCCAGTATGCTTCTGAAGTTACACAAGTCTCTGCAACTCAGCACACCAGGAGTGAACAATATAACACTATATAATTAACATTACTTTTGCTTTTTGTCATAGATTGAAAGATATTTATTTGGACTGCCCTTGTGTGCAAGTAGCCCATAGGTTATGTCCCAGTAGAAGAGGAGTCAAAAAGCCACTTTGTTCTTTGTTTTCTTGGTTAATTTATTTGTATTATTAAAACCAAATTGGCTAAGCACTGGTTGTGCATAGGTTTAATTTTAATTTAGAAATTTTGAGTCCATTCATTACCAGGCTGGTCTGACTGAATCAAACAGGCAGGATGAAAAGACTCTAGAATCTTGAGAGTTGTTTGGGGTTCCAGAAACTAGATCCCAAAGAAGTTTGTAAAACGACTAATTTTTGTAACGCAATGGCAGAAACATTTTCTCATGTGAAAGAGCAAGCAGACTTGTTTAATTTAAAAAGATCTAAAATATCTTGTTTATTATGTGATATAACTGGTTGTGTGTGGATGTAGGTCCTTAGTCTCTCGTCCTCTAGAGAGAGTTACTGCCTTATAGCTGAGAGCTTGCATTTTACTTGTGGTGTATGCACCGACTTCCATGCACATACATTACCTCACATCCCCTGTCGAGTCAAGCTGGAAGTGGCATTTGACTAGTTATTTAATTACACCCGCAAATCAGTCAACTAACCAGAGACATCCAGTTAGCTTTAACTAGTTCTGCTTCGTTTGTGTCCTCTTGGAATCTGTGCACACATACAAGCCGAAATATTCTTGTGACAGAATCATTATCCACCTTCTCCACTATTTGTCAGCTGTCTTGATTAGTTGCAGGGTTCTCTGTTTGATTTACTAATTGAAAAGGATTAGGCTGATTTATTCTTAATTGGGAATTTAGCTAAATTGGATATTTTTCTTTGTCCATGCAACCTGGGGACCTCTTATTGATGGACTGAGAAGAAACGATTAATATTTTTTCCAAGGAGCTGGGTTAGCGTAGGATTTGGAGTATTTGTTTTGTGTCAGTAACTTGGATTCAGAAGTTGAACGCAAACTGGTCACTTTTGCATCTGATGCCAAAATAAGAACGACACATTAACAAGACAGATGAGAATTAGCGACTTGAACAAAATGCGTTAACTGGTCATTGGGAAGGACATTTCACATAGGAGTAACTTTTTGAATTGTTTGAAAACTAAGTTGAAAGAGATCTCAATTTTATTGAAGTTGAAGTTAAACATGCAACTAGTACAGATAGACGACAATAAAGCTTAACCCCCTGACACATATTCCACGTACTGGGCAGTACTGTGGTGCAGCTGGTAGACCCATGGCGCCTCCGTGTCAGAGACTGGATTCCATCCTGACCTCGGGTGCTGTTTGGGTGGAGTTTGCACGTTCTCCCTGTGACCATGTGGGTTTTGCTCGGGTGCTCTGGTTTCCTCCCATGTACCAAAAACTTGCATGATGGTAGTTAGTTCGCCACTGCAAATTTCCCCCTGGGTGTGCGTTACTGGGTGAATACAGTGGAAGCGGTTAATGAAAATGTCTGGAGAATTAAAATTGAATGAATGTATACGAGTGGTCAATGGTCAGCACAGGCTTGGTGGGCAGAACGGACTGAGATTGTCCTTTTAGAAGGTTATCCATTCTGTCAGAGGCTTTACTTGTTGCATGCCAACTGTTTCCAAAGAGTTAATTTTTCATTCCTCTTACCCTGTTAGTGTGAGAAATCTTGTTGATATTTGGTTCTAGATTTGTTTCAGTTAACGTACTGAGTTGGTCAAAAATATCACCGCTTGAGTAATTTTATTAACCCCTCCAGTCTTGCGTATATCTGAGTTGCCCTACCCTGAGGCTTTGCTGACAAAGACTTGCCTCATCTTCACCTCTGGAGACTTGAGCCCCAGTGGAGAATGGGTGAAACTTCACGTTGAAGGCTAAATGTCACTGAACACCTTGCATTTCTCTAGGGAGCATTATTACACTACTTCCAATCTTGCTGAGAGTTTGAGTATAAATCTACCATACACCACCACTACAAATTCACAATAATACCCAATAGATTGTTGCACGTAACAAAACTACTTTTTAAACCGTTATCAGAGTGAGTGAGATTCCTTTATCTCCCGGAGCTACATAATGGGGTCATCAAAGAACATTGTCAAAGTCCTGTAGTCCAACATGGAGACAAGTAGTGGAGTTCCTGATCCTCTGTCCCATCACAAGAAAAACTAATCCATTGGTGACTCGTGAGTTTACTCTTTGTGGGATTGTGCTTGTGTCTCAAACTGTTTTGTTTTGCCTATATAATAGTGATTCCCTCAGTAATTCATGTATTGGTTCTGGAATATCGGTGGGATGTGCCGAGGTCTTGAAAGACATTCCACAAAAACTGGGCTGAAGAACAGTGTCAGAAATGATGTACTTCTCACAACATTGATTAACTGGGGGGAAATTCCTTGCTGCATAAATTCTGGACTATGACGCTTCTGTCTCCTTTTTTCTACCTTCCCCACCCCATTTCAATTTTCAGTTGACGCTGGTATGAGCAACCTACTCTTGCATCTTGGATACTTTGACAGTCTCTTTCTGTGTCAATGTGGTTTTGCTCCCTTTTCAAACACTCAAAAACCACTTTGACACAGAAAGAGACACAAAGTGCTGGAGTAACTCATCGGGTCAGGCAGCATCTCTGGTGAACATGAACAGGCAACGCTTTGGGTTGGGACCTTTCTTCAGACTGATTGTAGTCTGAAGAAGGATCCCAGCCTGAAACGTCACCTTTCCATGTCCTCCAGAGATGCTGCCTGACCCGCTGAGTTACTCCAGCACCTTTGTGTCTTTTTCTGTAAACTTCTGCAGTTACCTATGTCTCCATATTGACACAACATAACAAGTACAGTTAGCAACAGAGACCATGTAGATAATGATCAGAGGACCACCATTCTCTCTCCCTCCCTCCCATTCCACCCGTCATACCTTCACTCAACTTTCCCCATGCTGCGCCCGGGTTGGGTAAAAACACGGACTGGTGTTTCAGTCTGGGATTTCCTTGGAGTGGCTGGATGTTGTGTGGACGGTGGTTCATATATCTATTGGTTTATTGGGACCCTTAACTGTAAGATGCACAGGTAACATTAGGGTGAGACCATCGATGGCCAGAATTGTGCGATTACTGTGCCCAGTCAATGAATCTGTTAGTTCATTCATTTTAAAGATTGTTATGCTATAAACACGATAAAGCTATTGACCAACTTCTAACATTCACCTCTAACAGTTCTGTTGGAATACATGCTTGCTGTGTCCACTGTTGCTCTCTGATGTAGAAATGCCAGTCTTAGATGGCTTGTGTATTGCTCTGTACTGTAAACACTTTGTGTTGTAAGAAAAACCTGAGAACGTTCTATCCTGATCTGAATGATCAAATATTAAAAGTATTTAAAGCTAAGTCAGCTGATTCTATAATTTCTGTTAATGTGTTGACCTGATGATAGTGAACCTTTCCACTTCCTAAGCCATAACACAAACCACTATTTCCATATTAATTTGTCCTTATGACTGTGGCACAGCGGTAGAGTTGCTGCTTTGCAGTGTCAGACAGTTGCTGCCTTATAGCGCCAAAGAGTTGCTGCCTTATAGCGCCACAGTTTCTGCCTTATAGCGCCAAAGAGTTGCAGCCTTATTGCACCAGACAGTTGCTGCTTTATAGAAATGTGGGATGTGGTGGCTAGATGTTACCCAAAATTGGATAAGTTAATATTCATACTGTTGGGTTGTAAGCTACCCCAAGTGGAATATGAGTGTACATCTTGTTCTTCTAAACTCTAAAGACTTTGTCTCTTCTCACGCAGCAAACCCTACATCCCAGGAATCAATCCAGTGCCTCCTTATACTTTCAACTTTTAGGCTTTGGAGGTACAATGCAGAAACAGGCCCTTCAGCCTATTGAGTCCATGCCGACTAGCGATCACCCTGTACACTAAGGTATTTATTCACAAAATGCTGGAGTAACTCAGCAGGTCAGGCAGCATCTCAGGAGAGAAGGAATGGGTGACGTTTTGGGTCGAGACCCTTCTTCAGACTCTTCAATCACGACCTGAAACGTCACCCATTCCTTCTCTCCTGAGATGCTGCCTGACCTGCTGAGTTACTCCAGCATTTTGTGAATAAATACCTTCGATTTGTACCAGCATCTGCAGTTATTTTCCTACACACCCTGTACACTAATACTATTCTATACTCTCAGAACATACAAGCCTGTACGTCTTTGGAGTGTGAGAGGAAACCCATGCAGTCACAGGGAGAACGTACAAACTCCGTACAGACAGCAGAGTCTCTGGCGCTATAAGGCAGCAGCTCTACCGCTGCGCCACTGTGCCACCCTTCAACTCCCTCCAACACAATCCTATCCTGCCTTGGGTAGGGATACCAGACCTGTGCACAATATTTCAGATGCTCATCAGGACCCTACATAAAGTGATGTATTAATCGGGTGAAATGAGGGAGAAGGCAAGGAGGTCACCCGAGCTGGGAGTACTTACAAAAACACTTTCTGTGGCCTGTCTCCAATTTCCTGCCATAATACAGTGGCAGCATAAATTTAATTTAGAGTTACAGCGTGGAAACAGGCCCTTCGGCCCACCGAGCCTGCGACGACCAGCGATCACCCGTACACTAATTCTATCCTACACACCGGGGACAATTTATTTCTTTTTGCACGCCTATTAACCTACAAACCAGCACGCGTTTGGGATGTGGGAGGAAACTGCAGCACCTGAAGAAAACCTAGGCAGTCACAGGGAGAACGTGCAAACTCCACACAGAGGACAGGATCGAACTTGGGTCCCTGGTGCTGTGAGGTAGCAACTGTGCCACTGTGCTGCCCCTGACATCTTGGAAGTGTTGGGGTGTGAGCTGGTAACTCTTCACTCAACTGGACGAACTTTTATCTTGATTTGTGGTTGGCATCTGTCTAACCGTGAGAAATGATGGTGCGGCGTTGACGTTGTCCTACTTGGAGAGGGGATTATTTTATCTGTGGTTGTTTTCCTGCTGTGGCTGACGAGGCCTATCATTGACAGGCAGACCCTTCCACAGGTGAAGTTGTCTCTGGCCGTTTAGATTGGGGAGTGTTGCTGTCGCTGTTGACCTTAGTGAGAAATAGATGTTTCTCACAGCATGAGGTTAATATGTGAGCAAACTGATCACAAAATTCGATAAAAGCAATGAAATTGATAGAATCACAGCGGCCATTCAACCGATCATGACTTTGTGTTATCCCTGTGAACAAACTCTCCCATGAGTCCCAGTCATTGCCTTACGGCCCAATGTTTAGCTTAATTTATTGTCACGTGTACTGAGGTACAGTGAAAAGCTTTTTTGTTGCATGCTATCCAGTAAGCGGAAAGACTATACATGATTACAATCAACTGCAATCATCCACAGTGTACAGATACAGTATTAGGGGAATGATGTTTTGTACAAAGTAAAGTCCAATTGGAGATAGTCCGCGGGTCTCCAATGAGAAAGATAGTAGGTCAGGACGGCTCTCTAGTTGGTGATGCTTCTCTCCTTATATGTTTCCAGCATCCTTATAAAACCCGCTGCTCAATCTGTGTCCTCTCAGCTGTGCATTCCACTTTTCATCGATTTGTTCCAGACAGTGATTCTCCTCAGCTCCTGCCCGGGAACTTACACTAAATTATCTTAAACCTGTGTCCATGGTTTCCCGAGTGTGACAATCCAAATTCCTCAGTGCTACACTGACCTATCGAGCGGCGAGCTTCTGAGAAGCTAAAACCTCAGCTGCGTTGAATGCCTTCCTCAGTCATTTTATTTTTAGACGAGGCAGCTGAACCATCTTGCTTATTCAAATAATTGCTGCAAGAAGTTTCGCCAAACAACCATCCCTGACTATGAAGACAGCTAATTTGTCATGGGCTTGTTTTTTTTAAAATTGAGCTTCCTTGCACATGCCTTCTTTACCCTGACCTTGGGTGGCAGCACAGTGTGATACATATGCTGCATTGCCAGAGAAGCTGACCGATAGATGATTAGAGTCATAAAACTAAACAGCATGGAGACAGGTCCTTCGGCCCAGCTCAATATTCCAGCATCTGCAGTCTCCTGCGCCTCTGTTTTAGTTTGGTTTTACAGATACAGCACGGAAACAGGCCCTTCGGCCTACTATGTCCATGCCGACCATCAATCATCCGTTCACACTAGTTCTGTTATCCCACTTTCACATCCACTATTGCTAACCAAGTTTATATAGTTCTGCTAATAAGCAAAACAATAATGTATCATGTATTGATTAGAGTAATAGGCATTAGAAATTATGATTGATTCAAAGGTACAGCATGGAAACAGGCCCTTTGGTCCACTGTGTCCATCACCCCTTCCCAGCAGTTCTATGTTATCTCGCTGTCACATCCATTTATGTATAAATAAATTTATATACCATGTCTGCTAAGAAGCAGAACAATAATATTTCAGGTATTGATTAGAGTAATAGGCATTAGAAATTATGATTGATTGAAAGATACAACATGGAAACTAGGCCCTTTAGCCCACTGAGTCAATGCCAACTATCAATCACCCATTCACACTAGTTCTATGTTATCGCACTTTTGCATCCACTCCCTATACACTCAGGGTAATTTGCAGAGGCCAATTACATCTTTGGGATGATGGAGGAAACTGGAGCACCCAGAGGAGACCCACAAAGTCATAGAGAGAACAAGCAAACTCCACACAGACAGCGCTCCAGGTCAGGATCAAACGCGGGTCTCTGGCGCTGTGAGGCAGCAACTCTACCAGCTGCACCACTGTGCCATCCTTTTGATATGTCTAATGGTGTTTCTCAAGTCACATGTGCCACAATCTTATAGAAGAGTTTATTAATGTTTGATGAATTTAAAGTCCCAGCTTCACAAATTTAATTGAATTTCATTAGTTAAAACAAATGAATAAAATACACCGATCAGCCAAAACATTATGACCACATGCCTAATATGCTGTTGGTCCTCCGTGTGCTACCAAAACAGTGTCACCCCGCCGAGGCATGGACTCTACAAGACCCCTGAAGGTGTCCTGTGGTATCTGGCACCAAAACATTAACAGCAGATCCTTCAAGTCCTGTAAATTGCGAGGTGGAGCCGCCGTGGATCGGACTTGTCGATCCAGCACATCCTACAGATGCTCAATCAGATTGAGATCAGGGCAACACCATGAACACTTCATCATGTTCCTCAAATCATTCCCGTGCAGTGTGGCAGGGCGCATTATCTTGCTGAAAGAGGCCACTGCCATCAGGGAATACCATTGCCATGAAGGGATGTACCTGGTCTGCAACGATGTTTAGGTAGGTGACAAGTGTCAAATTGATGTCCACATGAATGGCCGGACCCAGGGTTTCCCAACAGAACATTGCCCAGAGCATCACACACCCTCAACCGGCTTGTCGTCTTCCCACAGTCGGTTCGGACCAGATGGGATAACCTTTGTTGCCCTCGCACATCGATGAGCCTTGGGCGCCCAACACCCCGTCGCCAGTTTGTGGTTTGTCCCTCCTCGGACCACTGTCGGTAGGTACTCACCACTGCTGACCGGGAGCACCCCACAAGCCTTGCAATTTCAGACATGCTCTGACCCAGTCGTCTGGCCATAACAATTTGGCCCTTGTCAAAGTCGCTCAGGTCTTTACTCCTGCCCATTTCTTCTGCATCCAACACATCAACTTCAAGAACTGACTGTTCACTTGCTGCCTAATATATCCCACCCCTTGACAGGTGCCATTGTAACAAGATAACCAATGTTATTCACTTCACCTGTCAGTGGTCATAATGTTTTGGCTCATCGGTGTATCATTCCCCCTTGCACCACTTTGCAGCCTTTCGCCCATTGTCCCTCCCCATCTGAGCACTGACGCCCGTCTCCCAAGCTGTTCTTGTTTCAGCATAGCCTCTTCCTTCTGCCCAGTTGAAAATTAATGTTTAGGTTTATTATTGTCATGTGTACCAAGGTATTCATGCTATGTTTTGCATGCTATCCAAACAAAGGTGATATGCCGTACATAAATACAATCAATTCATATTTGAGTACAGTAGATAGAGCAAATGGGAAGATGCAGAGAGCAGGATATAGTTCTCAGCATTGTAGCGCATCAGTTTGACTTTAGACTTTAGAGATACAGCGTAGCAACAGGCCCTTTGGCCCACTGAATCCGTGCCGACCAGCGTGCACCCCATGCACAAGCACTATCCAACATACTAGGGATAATCTTACAAATTTACCAAAGTCAATTAACCTACAAAACCTATACATCTTTGGAGTGTGGGAGGAAACCAGAGCACTCAGAGAAAACCCACACAATCACAGGGCGAACATACAAACAGCACAGACAGAGGAGAAAAAGCTGTTCCCAAGTCTGGTGGTGCGCGCTTTCAAGAAGGAATGACCGGAGGTGGGACATGTCTTTGATTATTTTGGCTGCTCTTCCAAGGCAGCTTGAAGTGTTGATGGTGGGGAGTCTGGTCTGTGTGATGGACTGGGCTACATCTACAACATTCTGTAATTTCTTGCGTGTTTGGGCAGAGCTGTTCCAAACCAAGCTGTGATGCAACACGACAACATACATGGTGCATCTGTAGAAGTTTGAGTCATTAGAGACAAGCTGAATTTCTTCAGTCTCCTCAGGAAGTAAAGGTGTTAGTGAACCTTCTTGGCTATCGCATCAGTATGGTTAATCTATGACAGATCATTGGTAATATTAACACTGAGGAACTCGGTTCTAACCCATTTCCATTTCCGCACCATTGATGCTGACTGGGGCATGTACTCCACAACGCTTCCCGATATCAAAAACTAGCTCCTTCTATTGCTGATATTGAGGGGGAGCTTGTTGTCATGACACCATGTCACGAAGTTCTCTACCTCTTTCCTGTTCTCCGCCTCATCATTGTTCATGATTCAGCCCATCACAGTAGTGTCGTGTGCAAACTTGTCGATGGAATTGGAGCTGGCTTTTGGCCGTAAAGTATTCACAGCTTTACAAATGTAATTGAATTTCACGAGTTAAAACGATTCAATAAAATGTCAGCTCCCTTCTCCATCCTCCCTCAGTGACTTTGTACATAGAGGCAACTCTGTCTGTCTGTTTCTGCAGACCTTCCAATTCTTTCTCCGACCATCATCAGTCATGGCAAAGTGTACCACCTTGCATTTAGAGTCATATGGCACGGAATGAGGCCTAACTTGTCCATGCCGACCAAAAGGTCCCATCTAACCTATTCCCATTTGCCCGCATTTGGCCCATATCCCTCGAGACCTTTCCTGTCCATGTAACTGTCTAAACCTTGGTTGGCTCCTGAGTCTGGGCAAGATGGCTATTCACAGGTCAAGGCAGCGGGCAGTCGTGGATTCTGCCTGAGTCGACTGCCTGCTCCTCTTCCGGGCCTACGTCCATGCCTGAGTGTCTCTGGAGAGGGAGCACACCCTCTTCAGGGGGGACTTTGGGGGCCTTCTGTGAACACTGGATACCGCGGGGGCTCGAGTGCATCGTGGATATGGCGGACAATGTTGTCACCTGACAGTCGATGTTTGCAAACTGCATGAATCACAGTTTTAATTAATGCATTACTTTGTAAACTGTGAATATGTCATAAATGCTTCTTGTTAAGGAAAAAAAACACCCACAAGACCATTGTCCTCCACCAATCTGCCCACTGCCCTTGGCGATGAAGATTTACGCCAAAGAATCAGTAAAAAGTATTTAATAAAGATGCATCACAGCATGGTTTGGGAACTGCTCCACCCAAGACCGCAAGAAAGTGCAGAGAATTGTGGACCCCATTTACACCTCACGCTGCCTTGGCGAGGCCACCAGCATAAGTTGAGGCCACCAGACGAGTCACATCCTGGCCATCCCCTCTTCACCTCTTTCCCATCGGACAAGAGGTATTGAAGTGTGAAAACACACACCTCCGGATTCAAGGAGAGTTTCTTCCCAGCTGTTATCAGGCAACTGAACCATCCTACCAACAACTAGAGAGCAGTCCTAAGCTACTAGCTACATTGGAGACCCTCGGACTATCTTTGATTAGACTTTACTGGACATTTTCTTGCACAAAATGTTATTCACATTATTCCCTTTATGATGTATCTGCACACTGTGGATAGATCAATTGTTATCAAGTATAGTCTTTCTGCTGACTGGTTAGCATGCAACAAATGATTTTCACTGTACCTCGGTTCACGTGACAATAAACTAAACTAAAGATGCTGGAGAATACGGATCCGTTCCCATGTTTCAGAACCACCTCCCGGCAAACGCAGGCATCAGTGCCAAAACGCTACCATCTTCAATCTGCCCGCACGGCCTTTGGGCAATTGAGAAGGAAAGTGTTTGAAGTTCATACCCTGCACCAAACCCCTGGTCTTGTGGCCATTTGTGACCACTATCCTCCTATCGTTTTCTGATACCCGGATTACCTGATGCAGACACTTCAAGGAACTTAGAATGTAGACCATTACAGTAGAAGAACAGGCCCTTTGGCCTACAATGCAGGAAACATGTTCCCAATGTTGGGGGAGTCCAGAACCAGGGGCCACTGTTTAAGAATAAGGGGTCGACCATTTAGAATGGAGATGAGGAAAAACTTTTTCACTCAGAGAGTTGTAAATCTGTGGAATTCTCTGCCTCAGAAGGCAGTGGAGGCCAATTCTCTGGATGCTTTCAAGAGAGAGTTAGATAGAGCTCAATGATAGCGGAGTCAGGGGGTATGGGGAGAGGGCAGGAACGTGGTACTGATTGTGGATATTATATACTTCCGTCAGGTCTCCGTGCAACCGCTTGCTTTCTACCTTATTAATGCCTCTCATAATTTTATATACATCTCTCAGGTGTATATCCCCGCAACCTCTAGTGTTACAGATAAAATAATCCAAGTCTATCCAACCTCTCCCTGTACCTAATACGCCCTAATCCAGGCAACATTCCGGTAATCCTCCTCTGCACACTCTCCAAAGCCTCCACATCCTGCTGGTAATGGGGCATCCAGAAAATCTGCTCCTCTGCTATCATTAATTTTGTCAGTGAGATGGATTAGCAGGTTTTTATTGGAAACAAAAACAAGATGGAAGAAAAATGTTGCTGGGACGAGACATAAATCGTTGCAGATAGTGATAATCCGAAATAAAAACTTGCCCTGCGCTGGAAATTCTCAGTGTCTAGCGGAGGGAGATAACTCTCATGTCCTATCAGAGTTGGCCAATTCCTTGAAACAAAATGGAAGGGCTGATTATCTGAAGCTGCTGAGCTCAGCATTGAGCCCTGAGGCCTCCACCATGTCAGGATAGAGGCTGACATTATTGTCAGTATTGTCTCCACCGTACGTTTGTGGAAATTAGATGGACTATTCTGTGACAGACCAAATCTCCTCAGACTTCTGAAAGAGAAGGTCATTGATGAGCTTCCTTTGTGATTGCTTCAATATGCAGGGTAAACAAATCACTGCTTGATCTTTGATACCAAGTCTCACCTGCCAAGTTGCCAGGATCCACTTGCCAAGAGCTTGCCTCGTTCGTACTTTCCGATGGCCTCCTTTGACTCGGCGAGAAGTTCTCCCAGTGAGCCGTGCCCATATCCAAGCAACAGGCCTGGCTCGCCCACCACGGAACCGGGAACCCACCCTGGGGGGAAGCTGCTGAGCCCAGCCCCTGAAGACCTGGAACCGGAGAGGAGGATGGAGGGATTCAACAGCAGTGGCGGACACCTATAGGCCCTGGCACCTATCCATGTTCACCAGAGAGGCTGCCTGACCAGCTGAGTTAGTACAACACTTTGTATCTAAACTAAACTGAAGTCACTTTAAACAGGCACAGCTGGGTATGTTGTCGGGATACCATCTTCCGACAGCTGTGTTTCCCAACAACGACTCCGGTGCCAGAGTCATTTCAGTACATCTTAGCTACGTGCCTGTTGAACCGCAGCTCAGTGACACACGCAATCAAGCAGCATTCCATCAGAGTCAATCTGGGGCAGTGAATTACAGAATTACAGTGACCTTTGGTTAGTCCGAGCAATCAGCCCGTCAGGCAGGGACAGTGGACTCAACTAGCCCGGGCCAACGTTGAGCCCCAGCTGAAGCAAAGAAATCTTTCACTGGTGGTGTAGGAAGGAATTGCAGATACGGGTTTATACCGAAATAACTCAAACTGCTGGAGTAACTCAGTGGGTCAGGCAGTTGCTCATTCTTTAGAGAAAAAGAATAGGTGACATTTTGGGTTGGGAGCCTTCTTCAGACTTCACTCAGGGGTTGTCTTTGGGGTCACACAATTAATTAGTCTGACGAAGGGTCCCGACCCAAAATGTCAACTATCCATGTTCTCCAGCAATGCTGCTTGACCCGCTAAGTTACTGCAGCACTTTGGGAGGTGTATAAGATCATGATAGGGATAGGGAAAATGTATCATCTTTTCTCCAGAGTTGGGGAATCAAGAACCAGAGAATATAGGTTTAAGATGAGGGGGGAAAGATTTAATCGAAACCTGAGGGCCAACTTTTTACACAAGGCATTAGGTATAAGGAACGAGCTGCCAGAGGAGGTAGTTGAGACAGTAATATCACAACATTTAAAAAACATTTGGACAGGTACATGGATTGATTTAGAGGGATATGGGCCAAATGCAAGGAGGTGGTAGTGTAGATGGAGGCATGTTGGTCAGATTGGGAAAGTTGTCTGAAGGGCCTGACTCCATGATCTGGAAGCACTTTGTAGAGGTCTTGGATGTAGAGGGAGTGCTGGTACCCTGTCCTGCCTTAGAGAGAAAGGGAAGGGAAGCTGGGATGCACAAATCGTTACAACTGATACCCATGCATCACTGGCAAGAAGTTGCATGCATTGCTTTACTGATTTTGGACTGGGTGCATTATTCTGACCTGACCTAGTCGGGTGTGATATTATGTGCAGTTCTGGTTGCCGCATTATAGGATGTGCAGAGGGTGTAGAAGAGGTTTATCAGAAGAGGTTTATCAGAGGTTTATCGGGCCTTTGTCCCGCCCCCCTGACATCAGTCTGAAGAAGGGTCTCGACCCGAAACGTCACCCATTCCTTCTCTCCCGAGATGCTGCCCGACCTGCTGAGTTACTCCAGCATTTTGTGAATAAATCGATTTGTACCAGCATCTGCAGTTATTTTCTTATAGGTTTATCAGAAAGCTGCCTTGATTAGAGGGTATTAGCTACAAGGTTGGTCAAACTTGGATTGTTTTCTCTGGAGTGTTAGAGGCCGAGGGGAGACCAGTATATGCTGCATGCATGGACGTGCAGTGAGACCAGGCTGCATGCATAGACCTGCAGTGAATTTGTGCTGCATGCATTGACCTGCAGTGATTTGTGCTGCGTGCACTGACCTGCAATGAATTTGTCCTGCATGCATGGACGTGCAGTGAGACCAGGCTGCACTAATGGACAGTGATACTGGGCTGCAGAGAGTAGTGCGTTCGGCAGAACGCACCATGGGAACTCCAGTCGCCCTCCTGCAGGACCTATACATCAGGAGGTGCAAATCAAGAGCAAGCAAGATTATGAGGGACCCCTACCACCCCAGCAACGGACTGTTCCAGCTGCTACGGTCAGGCAAACGCCTCCGCTGTCACGCTGTGAACACAGAGAGGATGAGACGGAGTTTCTTCCCACAGGCCATCAGGACTGTTAACTATTATAACTCCATTTTCTAACTATTATAAACTAAATTTTCTTTTCTGTATTAATTTTAATTTATATGCTGTAATTGTAACTTTTTTTTTGCACAATCCGCAGGCATTGCCACTTTTATTTCACTGCACATCGTGTATGTGTATGTGACAAATAAACTTGACTTGCAGTGAATTTGTGCTGCATGCATGGATGTGCAGTGAGACCAGGCTGCACCAATGGGCATACAGTGATACTGGGCTGCATGCATGGACCTGCAGTGACGGATGGACCGTCCATGCGCGCGTGTCACTTCCGACCGGCGGTCCCCGGAAGTGACGGGGAGGTGAGCGAGTGGGGGAGGGGGAGCTGGCGAGTCGCGCTCGCGCTGCGTTTCCAGGGCGGGCGCACGAGTGGAGTTGGAGCTCCGTCCCCGGACCCGTCCCAGCCCGCAGGCCCAGGCCGCAGCCCGGTAAGTGCAGCCCCCGAGGCTCCTCTCTGCGGACCACACACCCTGGGCTGGAGGGAGGAGGAGGAGGAGGCCCGGAGTGGAGTCAGTAAAGAAGGAGAGGGGGGGGAGGGCTGGTTACCAGCAACCAGGCCAGCGCCACCATCACTAACCAGCAGGGCCACACCAAAGCAAGGCAGGCAGGCAGGCCAAAAGGCAGTGAGTTTAACCCCCCCCCCCCCCCCCCCGCCCGCCCCCCCGCCCCCGCCCGCCCCCGCCCCCGCCCCCCCCCGCCCCCCCCCGCCCCCCCCCGCCCCCGCCCCCCCGCCCCCCCCCCCCCGCCCCCGCCCCCCCGCCCCCCCCCCCCCCCCCGCCCCCCCCCCCCCCCGCCCCCCCCCCCCCCCCCCCCCGCCCCCCCCCCCCCCCCCCGGATCAAACAGGGCACCAGAAACTTGACCATTTAACCCAATCTAAACTAGTTAATGTTTCCAGGATTAACCAGGTTGGTGTATATTTTCTATGACCAACAACATTACTAATTTATCTTAACCACATTTTTATTGATATCTATTTTTTCTTACCAGACCCATTAATAACCTGAATTGACCAAATTTATATTACTAACTTGAATTGACTAAATTTCTATCGATATCTATATTCTATTATGAGCAGAATTACTAACTTGTGTTGGACCAGATTTCTGCATAGTTCAGCTAATCAGCAGAACAATAATGTATCAGGTATTGATTAGAGTAATAGGCACCAGAAACATTGATTGATTGAAAGATACAGCATGGAAACACGCCCTTTGGCCCACTGAATCCATGCCGACCATTCACTAGCTCCATGTTATTCCATTTTCACATGCATCTCTGGGGCACATTAGGGGCAATTTACAGGGACCAATTAACCTACAACCCCACATGTCGTTTGGATGTGGGAGGAAACTGGAGCACCTGAAGGAAACCCACGCAGTTACAGGGAGAACATGCAAACTTCACACTGACCAGACCTGAGGTCAGGATCGAACCCGAGTCTCTGGAGTTGTGAGACATCCGCTCTATCAGCTGTGATACTGCTGGCCTAAATACTAGTGATGAAGATTAACCAGAGTAAGAAATGTTGGCAACATCTCTCCTCTCCCTAAGCAACTAAAACATATATCAACTACAACATTAATGATCACTGGGAGGGATAGATACTGGCAGCTTTAAAAAACCCAGGGATAACTTGAATAAAAAAGGCAGTGCTGGAGTAACTTAGCGGGTCAGGCAGTATCTCTGGAGAACATGAATAGATGATGTTCTGGGTAGCAAGCCTTCTTTATGCTGCTAGAGAACTTGAATAAATTGGGGTATCAGCATTGTTAATAGTTGCTCTAATCAATGTAGCAAATAGTCCCAACGTTAGTGAAAATAACAATATCGGGGTCCATTGTTAACCAGAGAAGAGTGAACTATTTTCATATCTTAATTAGAACAAAGAAAAACCGGGTATGCAAGTTGTGAAGAAGATACTAAGAGTTTAGGTTTGCAGTGATGTGAGTGGGCAAAAGATTGACGAATAGCCAAACGAGGGAAAATGTGAAGAACATTTTGAAAGGTAGAACAAAAGAATAGTATTATTTCAATGAAAGAAAATAGCAGATAGCTATAGCATAAAAGGATTTTTGGGGGTGTTGGGTTCCTTGTACAGCAAGCTAGTAAGCAAGTGCAGCAGGTAGCTGGGAAGTCTTTGGAATGCTGGCCTTTATTTCATGAGGTTGAAGTGCGAAAGTAAAGGAAGTCTTGCTTCAACTGTGTGGCAGTTAGGGTGCTGTGATCAGTCATATTTCCTCTATATCAGGAAAGATTATTACATTGGGGACCCTGGGTATATTCGGATTGCCAGGCGAGGGAAGGTTGAATGAGTTGGCTCTGTCATTGAATATTAGAAAAAATTGAAAGATGATCTTACCCTGCAACATAAAATTTGCCCTCTGCGGCCAGGGCTCTGGAACTCCGTTCCCATGGCCTATTTTGCAGGCCAGTATCTTGGCCTCCCAAGGCCATGACTGAGGCAAAACGGATAATCCAGAAAGGCTTTGGACCAAAGGGTGCTGGAAAATGGGTCCAATTAATAGTAATGCTTGCTAGCAGTAGATATGGAATAGTACGAAAGGAAAACAATCTTGGCCTATCCTATTGCTCCTGAAAACTCAAGTCCTCCAGTCTTCGCAACATCTTGGTGAATCTTTTCTGCACACTCCTCAGCTTAATCACATCCTTTCTCTAGCATGGTGACCAGAAATGCAAACAATATTCTAGGCATTACAATGTAGTACCAATGCGAACCAAAGCTAGGTTTAAAAATACCAACCATAAAACCCAATGTTGTAGTGTGACCATTAAGGCCTGTGATGAAATAAATTATTGCTATTATCCAAAGATCCAACATACTCGTTAGTATTTCTGATGCCTTAAGCATTGTAACTGCAGCAAGCAAAACAATATTAACAGCATTAATACAGTCTAGAAGGATTTACTGTGGCAAGACCCAACATCATTAATTATTCTAACTCAGCACATTCTGTGTAGGGTAAGAGCAAAAGTGCTTTATTCTAAGACTTATTTTCTGTCCGTGGCCTTCTACATTGCGCCGAATAGTTTGATGTTTTAAGGTTTGATGAAGTACTGCAAACATTGCTTCTCACTCCTCTTCTTGGGAGAATGCAGCAAAACCTCAAGCTAATATCCGTTTTAAAAAAATCAACTGATCCAGTAATGTTTTGGGCTTCTTTATGAAGTGCTGCAATGATGTATAACATTTTCTTGGGTATTTTGCTTTGGTAATAGATTTTCAATCCTAGTTTTAGAATGACTATTTACCATGATTCAATTTTGATTGGGTTCGTAAGGATTATACTTTTGTGCTGAAAATGTAAAATGTCTTCACCCTGGGGAAAATGGCCGTGACCACTCATCTCTCCCTCTTGTGACTTTGCATTCCTCTACGTTACCCTCGGCCTCCTACGCTCCATGGGGAAAATGTCTCGGCCTCTCCACATCGCTCGTCCTCGTAACATCCTGATTAATCTTTTCTTCAGCCTTTTCAGCTTAATCACATCCTTCCTATAGCAGGATGACCAGAACTGTACACAATACTCCAAGTGTGATCTCACCAATGCTGCCCTCTGTACTCTATATCTTTCCTTTTGTTCTACCTTTTGTACTTGAGTTTGGCTTAATTGTATTCATGGATGCATTATCTGATTTGATTGGACTGCACTTAAAGTTTTTCACTGTACCTCAGTATGCCTGACAATAATAAACCTAAAGCTTTGTTATGTGGCTTAGTTGTGCTGAAATGAAACTTCCGTGATAAAATGATAAGAGCTATCCTTTGTAGATCCTCAACGCGTTGTGTGTGTGGGTGTCCAGGGTTTATGCAAAATTTGATTCAGCTGCACACACTGGAAGCATTTGCAATGGGGACCATGTTAGATACATTTTTCCCTCTTTTCTCCAGAGATTGCGTTCACGGAAAAGTAATGTTGAGGTAAACTGTGAAGCGGCTTGGGAGATGCAGAGCCCACAGCTGCACCACATAGAGCAGCACTGAGAAAGACTCGCTGAGAAAGACTCTTCAGTCTGAAGAAAGGTCACGAGCCGAAAGGTCACCTATTCCTTTTCTCACCCGCTGAGTTACTCCCGCTTTTTGTGACTACACTGTTCTCTGTGGCGACTGCCGTAATTCCAGTTTCTGCTTGGTATGTAGGTTAATTGGCTGGGTAAATGTAAAAATTGTCCCTAGTGGGTGTAGGATAGTGTTAATGTACGGGGATCGCTGGGCGGCACGGACTTGGTGGGCCGAAAAGGCCTGTTTCCGGCTGTATATATATGATATGATATGATCCCAGTACATGACCCGACTCCTCTAAGCCATGTTTCTGACACCTTCAGATGATTAATCCCATGACAAATAATAGATCAGACCAGTCATCACCTACCGTCAATATCTCTGGGCACAACTTGAAGGGGGATTTGAAATGTTTCTTTCAGGTGAGGCAGAGGCTCACTTGCATCTCCTCCATCCTCAACTACTGTATCCATTGTTCTGGGTGTGGCCTCCTATTTATCGGCGAGACCAAGCGCAGTCTTGGCGATCATTTCGTTGAACACGCGCTCAGTCTGCCTTAGTCTACGCAATCTCCCAGTCGCCAAACATTTCAATTCCTCTTCCCATTTCCATACTGACCCATCTGACCTGGGCCGCCTCCACTGTCAGAGTGAGGTCACACACAAATTGGAGGAACAGCAGGTCATATTTCATTTGGGAAACTTTCAACCCAGCAGTATGAGCAATGATTTCTCTAATTTCTCTAATGCTATCCCTCTCCCACCCCCAACCCCATACCCACCTTAGTCATCCCACCAGTTTCACTGTTCGCGTCCCTGTATCCCTTTGTTATCGCCTCTCCCCCAGCCAACAATGGGTCCACCATTGCTTGGTCATCAATCGCCGCCCCTGATTTGTTTTGGCCTTTTCCAACCTTCAGCCCCCTCCTCCCCCCCCCCCCCCAACACTTTCAGTCTGAAGAAGGGTTCCGACCCAAAAATGTCACTTATTCCTTTTCTCCAGAGATGCTGCCTGACCCGCTGAGTTATTCCTGCACTTTGTGTCTATCTTTGGTATAAATCAGCATCTGCAGTTCCTCCCTGCACATGAAGATTTGGGTTGATGGTTTTTCATCAGTTTACTGCAGTACTTTCGTCTTGAATTATGTGCTCAGAAGGTTGGTGATCCGCTGAGGTAAAATATGTGTTGCCAAATTATTGGTGTTTTTCCTGCATCTGCAGCCAACTTTTTTTTACCCTGTTACAATTCAACTTAATGTTTGCACATTTTTTAATTATCTCCAGTCCCCATGTCTGCACTGGAGCTTTGGCAGATTCCCAGCCAAGGTCAATGCAAGGATAATTTGTACACATTCCTTCCTGGGTTGCATTGAAACATGCCTTTCTGGTGACCAGATTAGAAATAATATTTGCAGCAATTTCTGACTTTTGTTAAAAAATGTCTGAGCAGCAGCTTTTGACTTGAATTCTGGATGCAAGAAACTTAAATGTGGAATTACTGACTTATTTTGTATGTAGACACAAAATGCTGCATAACTCAGCAGGACAGGCAGCATCTCTGGAGAGAAGGAATGGGTGACGTTTCGGGTCGAGACCCTTCAGACTGGAATTCTAATTTTTCATATCAGAATCTCTTCCTCTTTTTCTTAATAAACATCAGCAATTTCATTGAAATCATTAAATAATTCTACACGATGCAAGTTATCCTTTGCAGTGCTGGTATAGTTTGTAATTGTTGGAAATCTTGCTTGTTGGTCATATGTGCTGGCCATTTTTCAGACTAGCTCCAATCTGTTTGGATAGAATTAAGCCTCAGGTTCAGATAACCCTTCATTATGGTTTCTCCCCTTTGAGTTACAAAATCATTTTGTTTTGAAAATGATTTTGTACATTATGGTCATAGTTTGTTAAATAATTGTGTTTTTCCCATTTCCTCTTCTAGTCAGGAGAACCGCTTTTTAGAACAAGTAGGGTGATGCACTGTCGTACACGCACTAAAATCATTAATTTAATGATGTTTCCACTTGTTGAGTGTCTGAAATGAGTTCATAAATACAAAGGGATTACCAATAAATCTCATAAGCAATTCTAAAGAAAAAACTTTACTAAGAAATTGGCTCTGATGTGCGATTTGTTAATGACAGGGAAGAGACATGCTGTTGAAGGGAAGATGGGTCTACATTGGGCAGAGAGACGTTTCTGGAAGTAGGATTAAATGAAGAGGGAGTGACGTGGAGATAAATATCAATAAAGACCAGATGGATAGAAGGGCGGGTTTTTTTTGTATTTTGCAATCTTTGTCCAGGAACTATGAATATCACACTTGTGTTCTTTTAGTTTTGTCGCCAGATGCTTTGAGAAGATGTTCATTTTGGGGATTCTCTTTCCTTCCCTTTACGGCATGAAGATTGGTAGCTTCCTTACACTTAGCATTTTCGTGATGGGTTTGTAAATTTAGAGGAACAGGAAACATGTATAGTTGTGTATCTTATCTCTCCCATGCAAAATATATAACCATATCTTGCTGACAGCTGATGAGCCAGTGGAATAACAGTTTGTTGCCTATTCTTCGTTTTATGAACTTCCCATCATTGGGATCGAAGCTTTGATTTCAGGTCTGTATTTCTGCTAGATCTGAACCAGCTTAAAAGCGAATGGACTGCATTTGATGGTTTAGAATTGAGTTATGGAAAAGCCATAGCTCTCATTCCACTGATAGTTCTTGTTGGTAACCACTCATTTAAAGAGTTAAAGAATTTATTTTCTTCCAATGCCCTTCAAGTGCCTCCAAGTATTACTACTCGGGGTTAAGCAGCAGTTTAGTTGATTGTCATGTGTAGCAAGGTATAGTGAAAAGCGTTTGTTGCTTGTTAACCAGTCAGCGGAAAGACTATACTTGATTATAATCAAGCTGCCACTGTGTACAGATACAGGATGAAGGTTACTCCAGCATTTTGTGTCTACCTTCGATTTAAACCAGCATCTGCAGGTCTTTCCTGCCGTGCAGCACCATGTTGGTATTGCAGTTCTAGTACTGGCTTTCCAAATGGCCGCCTTGTTTCAGGTTTAAACCCAAAAAAAAGTTTCAACAAATTTCAGAGAGAGTGGAGTATTCTTGCAGAATTAATATTTTTCTGGGGTTTTGCCAGCTGTCGATGTACTGAATAACTTGCTGGGAATGATGAAGATATTAAACTGAGTTCGCAAATTTCATTTAATTTTTGGATCATATGTGGGTGTAGAGTATAAATGGATCTAGTTGAATTGTGCCTCGGTACAAGTAATTTTTACAGAACAGGAGGAAAGATGTTAAGAAGTATTTGGTTATTGGCACCTCACTTTTGTTTATACTATTCGGAGTTTGTTTCTCTTTTTCAGCTAATCAAACAACCGATGAAGATTGGGAGAGACCGTGGACAATTTGTAAATAAAGCATTTTGCTTTTGGATATCGTAAAATTTGTGACGAATTCGAACACTCTTGAGCATGTCGGTGGATATGAATAGCCAGAGTTCTGACAGTAGTGATGACTATAATGAAGACTCGGAAGAGGACCAGGGAGATATGCGTGACTATTACGATGGGGTAGCGAACGATGTGGAACAGCAAGGCGCAGACGCCTTTGATCCAGAAGAATACCAGTTCACTTGTCTCTCATATAAGGAGTCAGAGAATGTACTAAATCAACAAGTTGACTTATTGGCGGACACTTTAAAGGTAAGGCATTGGAATTGTTATGCTATTGTACGTGACATAGGGTGGGCGAGAAAGAGATAGGAGAAGGCAATTGGTTTGAGTCCTCTCCAGAGTTGAAATTAGGTTCCCAGTGGTGGAATTGCTACCTTTTAGGGCCAGAGACTCTGATTCAATCCTGACTATGGGTGTTGTCGGTACGGAGTTTGTACGTTCCCCCTGTAACCACATGGATTTCTGGGTGCTCCGATTTTCTCTCGCATTCCAAAGACTAATTGGCTTCCCTGAAATTACCCCTAGTGTGTAGGATAGAACTCGTGTACAGGTAATTGCTGGTCGGCTCAGACTAGGTCAGCCAAAGGGCCTGTTTTCTTGCTTTATCTCTTTAAAAAAAACATCACGTGGAATGAGTGAAATTTGACATGCAAGCTATGGTGCTGGAATGGGGGGGATGAAACGACCGCTGGAGGCTCTGCAGCAGCTTAGCGAGTGAGCAGATCGAGCGCAGCCTGCAGACGCTGCAGAGAACCAGGACGGCTACGGACAGAACAGATAGCATCATCGCACTGGGTCAGGCCAACCCTTGCATCATCAATCTAGTGCCAACAGGACTCTGGGCCTTCAATTAACAAATGCATATCTCCTTGGATCAAGATCAGACTGCAGAAACTTGAGATTTGAAGGATGCACAATGGTGCTAGAATATGCCACCTCTTTGCGAGCAGTCCCAGTAGAGGATCTGTTCACCACTACAATTGTTCCAATGTTTTACTTGTGTATGATTGTACTCGTGGTGTGATTTGACTGGAGAGCAAGCTTCACTGCTTCCCAGTTACAATAAACTAAATATGCAAAACAAAGCTTTTCCTTGTGTCTTCGTACACATAATAATACACTAAGCTAAAATTAAACAGGACAAGACAAACGTCAACCACATTGGTAGTGTGGAAAGGAACTGCAGATGCCAGTTTTTTCCGAAGATAGAAACAAAATGCTGGAGTATCTTTGCGGGCTAGGCAGCATCTCAAGAGAAAAAGGATGAGCGACGTTTTGGGTCGGGACTCTTAGGCTTGGAGTAACAGTCAGCTCAGACACTATAGGGATAGTAGAATTTCTTCCACAAAGGATTCTCATGAATATCCTATCCAAAGGACATTCATGAATCCACTGACTTCTTGTAGCAATCAATAGTTTCATCGTTCCTGCTGACATTGATACTCAATAGCACCCATTTCCCAAGCTGAGGGTATGAATTGAAATCAGATAACTATCACTTTTCTTATAGGACGGATGGATGATTATTATTTTGAGATGAGATCAAATAGCCAGTGACTGGTGCTTTGTGCTTGAATGGATCAAAGCAAGATTCATTTTCATACAATGGTGATTGTTTTTTGCGTTTTCTTTTAATTTTGTCTCTCAGCAAATATTAATTCTATGTTTTGCTATTCGGATTCCACTGCATTTTCTGTAAATTCAATCAAAAAAGTCCTGATCGGTTCTGCTATTTGTTTTGTTTCAAAGTTTAACAGCTATTCTGGAAAGTTGTAAATTACTGATGAAAGTTAATCTCAAATTTTTTTGAGTGATTTAGTGCATTTTCAAATTCTGTTTTTTTGCAACAGTGTAAATTCTTATTTTAGCCAGCATAATTTATTTTGTTCTGTTAATGTTTGAACTAATTTGTTTGTCTTGTATTCCATTATTATGTTGGAAATCAGTGAGGACCTCGAGTCAAATCCTCCTGTAATTTGCATGATCCTTGCTTTAAATTGTGTAGGAAAATAACTGCAGATGCTGGTACAAATCAAAGGTATCACAGCGGGTCAGGGTGTATCTCATGAGAGAAGGAATGGGTGACGTTTCGGGTCGAGACGCTTCTTCACACTCAAATGCTTTAAATTGCACTCAGTCCAATTATCAAGCTCTTAAGATTATTGTGTTCCCATCATATTCATTGATAGTTTCAAGACAATTTGCATTTTTCGTCATGTGCACAGTAAGGTGAGATCCAGGTACAATGAAAATCTTGTTTGCAACAGCACACAACACTAAGGCATAAATTGTACTTAAATTATGCACATTCTTCAAGGCACAAACAAGTAAAAGACAATAAGAAGAGAGAACATAATCAGTCAGGGCAGGGGGCAATTCAGTACCTTTCACCTACTCTACAATTCAATATGATCTTTTACTTCAGTGCCATTTCTGGTCCTACATATTCCTTCCTCTGAATCCAAAAAATACTGATCTATGTCTCAAATATACTTAGCACCTGAACTTCCACAGTTGTCTTGTGAATGAAATTGCAAAGATTCACTAACCTTTGAGTGAAAATATTTCATATTGTGTCAGTCCTGGATGATTATTTTAAGGCTTTGATTCCTAATTCTGGATGCCCAAGCCAAGGGGAAACATCATCCCAGCATCTATCCTGTCAAGTTCTGAAAGAAATTTTGTTGAGGTGATCCATCGTCCTTCAATACTCTGGAAAGTGTAGGCCCAATTTGTATTGTCTCCCCACTGGACAATTCCCCTCATGCTGAATCAATCCGATGAATCTTTGTTGTACTTTGTCTTGCAATAAATTGCATATGCATTGATTTGGTAGGGATATTAATTACACAGAACAGGTGGTGGTCTAAACAGGCCCTCCATAATCCTGGTAAGAAGCTCTTACATTTCTGCTCAAATCCTCTTGCAATGGGCGGCACAGTGGCGCAGTGGTAGAGCTGCTGCTTCACAGCGCCAGACACCCTGGTTCAATTCTGATTACAAGTGCTATTTGTCTGTGGGGTTTCTCTGGGTGCTCCGGTTTTCTCCTACATTCCAAATCTCTAGGTGAATTGGTCTCTGTAAATTGCCCCCAGTGTGCAGGATGCAGAGGTGGGATAACATGAAGGTAGTGTGCAGGTGATTGATGGTTGGTTTGGACGGTGGGCCAAAGTGCCTATTTCTACGCTGTATCTCTAAAGTAAACTAAAACTAAAAAGAGTGTCCTAGTTGACCATTTGCATTCCAGATTGTTTGCTGTTCTGGCACCTTAACTTGCTGTGATTCATGTGCAAGGGTGTGCAGTCCCATCTGAATACCACTACTGTTCAATCTGTCACTCTTTATGAAATACTTGGCCTTTCTGTTAAATTCTGTAAAGTGATACACTCACATTTTCCTACATTGCACTGATCAGCAATGTCTACACCCGTTCACGTGACCTGTCTATATTATTGAAAACCTCCACCTTCCACTCACTGTCACTCAGCTTTGCACCATCAGCAAGTGTATTGAGTGCACTTTGTCTCATTCAAGTCATTTGCTATAAATTATGAGCAATGGGGGCCCCAGTGCTCCACCAGCCCAGCACAGTGGAAAATGACGTGTGCCTTACTGTGCTCCATCTGTGAACCAATCCTCATTCCGCTTTGAAATATTTCTTTAACTAGATTTTTAGGTAGTACTTTATCAGAGTTTTTGCAAGTCCAAATGCACCTCATGAACTGGTATGCCCTCGTGTATTCAACTGAAAACGTAAACTCCACCAGATTTGTTAAATGTTATTTTTCTTTCATAAATCCAAGAGGGAGAAGCAGAAGCATTGTCAATACAAATTAGAATTGGGTCTTGAGTGTAAGGGTGGAGTGTAGATTTTAACTGAGAATTTTTTTCAGCCTGTTTCAGCTAAGTGAGGATTGTTAAACTTGCTAGAGATTGAAGAATATTTAATCACACTCTTGTGCCTTTTAATAGCTTTCATGGGTCAGGCGACGAGTCACTTACCACAGGATACCCAATACTCTATCTGCTGCCGTAATGACAGGATTTTCTGATTAATGACGTTGGAAGTATGTTTAGTTTGTTGGAGTCTGGCATCTGTGGTGCATATTATGCTGGCCACATCAGTCAAAGCCTTAACTGAGTTCAGAATTAACCATGTTGGTGGGTTTGCAGTGACAAGTAGGCTGGATCATGTATTTGCCTTCCCATTTCCCACCCATCTGTCTGCAGCGGTCTCTACTGTTGCAGTGAGGCTCAGCTTGAGCTTGTGGAGCTGTTGTGTTGTCTCGGCATATCACAGGCTTCTGGAGTTTGGATAATTTGCCAACGAGGTTGAGCCTGTTTGAGGACTGGCTATTCCTGCCAGTTGTCCATCGTGATTTTTGGTCCAGCTTTCCACTTGTATAGTCTGGTGCCCTATCCATGCTCTCCAGCGATGCTGCCTGATCCATTTATTTACTTCAGCACTTTGTCTTTTTTTGTAAGCCAGCATCTGCAGTTCCTTGTATCTCCTAACAACTTTAGTTTTTGTTACTATGTCAAGTCGTGTTGTAATTTGCTTCTGCAATTGAACTGTTCTGATCATGGATATTATGAAGTGATCATGGCAAAACTCAGACTGAACATTTGTCAGTCCCTTTTTCAAAATGTAAGTGCTGGTGAATTTTGTAATTTGTATCCGAGGACATTGCGGGAAACTAGAGTGGAAATTGCGGGAGCCCTGGTTGAAATTTACGAATCGGCCTTAAATACAGGAGAGGTGTCGGAAGACTGGAGGGTGGCAAATACTGTGCCTCTTTTCAAGAAGGGTTGCAGGGAAAATGCTGGGGACTATAGGCCGGTGAGCTTAACATCTGTAGTTGGTGAGGGACAGGTTATATTGGCATTTGGATGGGCAAGGGCTGATTAGGGATAGTCAGCATGGTTTTATACGTGGGAGGTCGTGTCTCACAAATCTGATTGATTTTTTCGAAGACGTGACCAAAAAGATTGATGAGGGCAGAGCTGTAGATGTTGTGTACATGGACTTCAGTAAGGCGTTCAACAAGGTTCCGCATGGTAGGCTGCTTTGGAAGGTTAGATCGTATGGGATCCAAAGAGAGATAGCTGAATGGATAGCAAATTGGCTCCATGGAAGGAAGCAAAGAGTGATTGGGGAAGGTTGCTTCTCGGACTGGAGTACCTCATGGTTTGGTGCTGGGCTCGTTACCGCTTGTCATCCTCATCAATGATGTGGATGAGAGCATAAAGGGCAAGATTAGCAAGTTTGCCGATGATACAAAAGTTAGTGGTTTTGCAGATAGTGAAGATTGTTGTGAAATATTGCAGCAGGATCTGGTTCGATTGGCCAGGTGGGCAGAGGAATGGTTGATGGAATTTAATACAGAAAAGTGTGAGGTGTTGCATTTTGGGACGTCCAACAAGGGCAGGACCTACACAGTAAATGGTAGGCCTCTGGTTATATTGTAGAGCAGAGGGATCTAGGAGTACAGGTGCATGGTTCCTTGAAGGTCGAGTTGCAGGGAGATAAGGTGGTCAGAAAGCCTTTGACAATTTGCCTTTCATCAGTCAGAGTAATGAGTATAGAAGTTGGGAGGTCATGTTGCAATTGTATAAGACGTTGATGAGACCGCATTTAGAATATTGTGTTCAGCTCTGGGCACCATGTTATAGGAAAGATATTGTCAAGCTTGAAAGGGCTCAGAAAAGATTTACGAGGATGTTGCCAGGACGAGAGGGTGTGAGCTATCAGGAGAGGTTGAGTAGACTGGGTCTCTATTCCATGGAGCGCAGGAGGATGAGGGGAGATCTTATAAAGGTATACAAAATCATGAGAGGATTAGATCGGGTAGATGTACATAGTCTTTTGCCCAGAGTAGGGGAATTGAGGACCAGAGGACAGAGGTTCAAGGTGAAGGGGAAAAGATTTAATAGGAATCCGAGGGGTGACTTTTTCACACAAAGGGTGATGGGTGCATGGAACAAGCTGCCTGAGGAGATAGTTGAGGCTGGGACTATCCCATTGTTTAAGTAACAGTTAGACAGGTTGGGAGGGATATAGACCAAGCTCCCGCAGGCAAGTGGGAATAGTGTAACTGGGAAATTGTTGGCCACCGGTGTGGGCGAGTTGGGCCGAAGGACCTGTTTCCACACTGTATCACTCTATGACTATGACTGTAATAACAAAACTTGGAAACACTGTCAATGTGGGGAGAACAGAAATACACATTAAGGGAAAGTAAAGAGACTGGTACAATATATTTTGAAAGACACAAAGTGCTGGAGTAACTCAACGGGTCAGGCAGCATCTCTGGAGAAAAGGAATAGGTGATGTTTCCGGTCGAGACCCTTCTTCGGACCAGAGTCAAGTTACTCCAGCTTTTTGTGTCAGTCTTCGGTTTAAACTAGTATCTGCCGTTCTTCCTTGCACAAGTGATTAGTGGGATTCAGGTGGGGGGGAGGTAGATAGGTGGGGTTGATAGGCAAATTGTTGGACTAAGGCCAGAGATGAAAAGACAAAACGTGTGAGATAAGGATAGAAGTGGTGCGATTTGTGAAGCCAGAGCAAGGAACAAAGGTGGAAGGAGATAGGCGGGAGAAGTGGGTGCATGTGAAGAAATGTAACAGTGGGAAGTGTGTGTTAGTGCATTTTTGTGGAAAGAATAGAGGCAATAGAGAGAATTGTATGACTTTGAAAATAATGGGAAGAGAGAGTTCACACAATATTCAAGTGGTTGGATTTTTTAGTTATGTAACTTTATGTATAGTGCAGTGAAATTCAAAAGCAAGGAAATACAATTCGTCATCTGGAATATTGTAATGAACCAAAGGGCCTATTTCTGTGCTGTGTATTTCTTTCTTTGGTGATAGTCCACTGACAATTGTGGAAGGATGCACAAAGGGTGGTGGGAATAAGGAACAAGCTGCCAGAGGAGGTAATTGAGGCTGGGACTATCCCAACATTTAAGAAACATTTGGATAGGTACATGGATAGGACAGGTTTGGACGGATATGGATCAAAAGCAGGCAGGTGGGACTAGTGTAGTTGAGACATGTTGGCCGCCGGGCATGCGCAAGTTGGGCCAAAGGGCCTGTTTCCGCACTGAAATCGAGTACCATTATCGAGCTGGAAGTAGGTATGACAATAGCTCATGATCAAATATAGCACCAAGATTGCAAACTTTCTTGTTTAACTTTGAACTCGGGACAGAGATTAGGTAGATTTGATGGTTGATGAGCAACGTTTATGCATGGACCAAAAATAATGCTTGGGTCTTGGAAATATTCAATTGAGGAAGATTTTGATTCTTTAATACCAGAATGTAACATTTTGAAAGCAATTGTTGGTGTGAAAGCCAGTTCGCTGTCACATTCCATATTGGAGTTATAGACCCATAGAGTCAGGCAGTGTGGAAACAGGCCCTTTGGCCCAACTTGCCCACACCATCCAACACATCCTCAATTTGTCTACTCTGGGCAAGAGACTCTGTGCATCTACCTAATTTATTCCTCACATGATTTTATGCACCTTGATAAGATCACCCCTCATCCTCCTGCACTGCAAGGAATAGAGTCCCAGCCGACTCAACCTCTCCCTATAGCTCATGCCCTTGAGTCTTGGCAACATCCTTGTAAATCTTCTCTGTACCCTTTCCAGCTTGACAACATCTTTCCTACAACATTGTGCCCAGAACTGAACACAATATTCTAAATGCGGCCTCACCAGCGACTTGTTTAACTGCAACATGACCTCCCAACTTCTATACCCAATACTCTGACTGATGAAGGCCAATGTGCCAAAAGCCTTTATGACCATCCTAATTATGTACCTGCATTCCTAGATCACTCCGCTCTAACACTCCCCAGAGCCCTACCATTCACTTGTGTATTACTGAATAGTGCTCACGTATTATTGAAGGGAAGCATATCATTGAATTAAAGAGGAGTTGAGGTAAGATTACTGGTGAACACACTTCTGCATTGGAGCAAAAGTAAGTGGAGAATTTAAAATGTTTAAGGGAGCAAAACTGATGAATTCTTGTTTAGCACTTGTTTTTGTATTAACATTTATCATGCAAGTGTTTTATTATCAAGAAAACTCACACACATCTGAGGGCAGAGGTGGCTCCCTAAGCCACTGCCCCGTTTGATAAATGTGTTATGTGAAGTGACACTGGGGCATAGAGTGCGGAAATTCGTGTGTCGCCATTTACTGAATTAGCTCAGCTCTGCAGAAGGAGCAACTATTATTCACTGTGTTTGGCAGGCAAAGCTGTCAGTTGCTATTTAGTGAAATCGTGTTGTATGTTGAATTGAGAGCAGGAGCGAGGCACAGAAGTAAGCTTTGAATATAGAAATGTACAGCACAGGAATAGACCCTTCAGCTTATAATGTTCATGCCGAACTTGATACCAAAATAAACTAATCTCTACTTGTGCATGATGCATATCTCTCCATTCCCT
This sequence comes from Rhinoraja longicauda, assembly GCF_053455715.1. Taxonomy (NCBI): domain Eukaryota; kingdom Metazoa; phylum Chordata; class Chondrichthyes; order Rajiformes; family Arhynchobatidae; genus Rhinoraja; species Rhinoraja longicauda. The sequence continues at coordinate 16,990,273 of NC_135969.1, read as the reverse complement.
GCAAATCCGCGTATCCAAAAACTACTTGGATGTAAAGCCAGCTTGCTACTAAGTTAAATGAACATAAATGGTCCCATAATATTGCTTGAATCAGCTAACATTTAAATCCATAGCCTACATCGCAAGTGTAAAGAGATTTTATTGTTTCCTGTGAGACCTAACTATGTATAACACTGAGTGCAGTTGGATTGACAGCATAGGGAGTTAAGATGAATGGCATAAATGCATTTGGAAATCTGGATTAACATTGGAAGGTGAAAGGATTAGAAGGAAATGTTGATACTGTTTGGTGAAGAAAGGTGACAGAACTTTCTGTGAAGTGTAGATACTGTTCTCGCTTATGAGCTTGAATTGTTGGCTTCAGTATTGTAAACACTACAAAGGTGTGAAAGGAATAAAATGGTTTGATGTGAGTAGTGCTTTATAAATTCTTCTTTCTGCGCTCCTTCATTTGTGTTTTCTTGCTCTCATGTTATCTTAAAAAAAATAGCAGACCTCCCAACCCTTTCAAATTTGGCGGAAAGTTTCCGCTTTCTTATTTCATTTCCGCCATTCCGATTTCACCTCACATTTTTCCGCAAAACACATGCCTCGCCTCGCCGCTGGGCCCGCCTCGCCTCGCCGCTGGCCCCGACTCGCCGCTGGGCTCGCCTCACCTTGCCGCTGGCCTCGACTCGCCTTGCTGCTGGCCTCGCTTCGCTGTTGGCCCGGTCTCACCTCGCCGCTGGCCCCGACTTGCCTCGCTGCATAGCGCGAGGCCCGTTGATGTTGAGAAGGGATGGGGTGCAGGGGAGGGGGGGAGTGGGGGTCGGATGGGTGGAGGAAGGAAGGGAGGGAGGGGTGGGAGGGGGGAAGGGGAGTGGAGGGTGGGAGTGAGGGGGAAAGGGGGGAGGGGAGTAGAGGGGTAAGCAGGAGTGGGGGGAGGGCGGGAGTCGGGGGGAAAGTGGGGGGTGTCGGGAGTGGGGGTAGAGTGGGGGGGAGGGTGGTGGGGACATGGACTGTTGTGATGTGCTGTTGAAGACCACTGGAGCAAGTATGTCTTCAATGAAGTTAGGTATGTGCAGTTTGAAATGAAACGCTTTGTTCATAACTTAATCATACATTTTGTGTAAGGAAAAAGCAAAATAGAAAAAAACAAACAAAACAATTTTTTCTTTGTGTTGTAAAAGGTATTTCTGTTCAATAACCTTTCTATAAATAGCAAAATATACTCATGATAGGCCTGACATTGTACATGTAGTCCAAGAATAACAGACTGTTGGAAATAATAGTCGTTTTTCACACATGAATGTAGCGCACCGTGGACGCGCATTTGGCGTGCATACTTTTTTTTGCTGAAAAGTTGCATTATGAATTTTGATGTAAAATTCTGAATTTTGAACATCAAAATTCTGAATTTGTAAAATCAAATGATGATAGGTCCAAAATAGACAACTGAACAAGACAAATATGCAGAAACAAATCTGAAATAAATGTGAAATTGCTGGACGCACAGTCGGGCAGCATCAGTGGAGTGATAACCAGTTAAATTTGAATGTTGATGAAGGGACAGAGTAACTTAGTGGGTCAGGCAGCATCCCTGGAGAACTTGGATAGGTGATGTTTCCTGGAGAACGTGGATAGGTGACCCTTCTTCAGACTGTGAGGTCGTCCAGCATTTGCATCTCTCCTGCTTGCTGTTCATTGTTGCAAAAATAGATTAATTACTCAAACTGGCTGCCCTCAGAGCTATGAGGTGGCATTACAGAAAAAAAATGTAATTCTAATAATAATAAATCGAGGAAAATTGTTGGATGTGACCGGACTGCAGATCTTTCACCTACTTTGGGAGATTGTTTCACATGTTGTTTTTTGGGGGGCATAATAATTGTTCTGGTTTTACGTGAATGACACAGTTAGGTACTGCCTCTTTGTCCCCATGTGATTTTCAGGTACACTTTCGGAATTTGATAGTCAAAGATCGTATCCATTGCCTCTTGAATGGTCTGAAACAGCACTGAAATTTCAGATGGGATTTACTTTGCAAGCAGAAGTGATTGGTTTCTATTTTCATTAATTTTGCAATAGTCCTATCTTTTACTCCATAGAAGATAAATTAAACCAGTAGATTAGTTTGAAGCAGGTTTTAGATTGCAGCTGCAAACTCATATTCTATATTGTCGAAAACTGCACTAATTCTTTTTAACTACATAAAAAACTGAACCTCGTGCAGCTTTTGTTTGTGTTTACTGATAAAGTTGAGACTTGACTTTTCTGCAAGTTGCATCTATTGTATAGTGCATGGCCCTTGAACAAAATGAGTTTCTGCACATTCTTCATTTCTCTCTTTTAAGTTTAGCGGCCGCTTGGTAAGGTACCTTCGGGCTTGGTTTCCCTTTTCCAAGCACTTTTGTGTCTTTTCTTCATAATTCCACTACAAATTATGTTTATTCACATTCATGTTTTACTCCCGACGTTGTCTTAAAGAATAAAATATGCTGCTATTTTGCAAACATAGTACCAGCTTCAATCGTGCTACAGATTGCTGATCAATACTTTGGGGAGCCTGTCCTTGCATTATTTCCAAATCTAACCACTTTACTGAAAGGCAAATACTCTGAATCACACAGCGCAGAAACGAGCCCGACACACAACTTGTCCATGCCGACACAGAGGTTGTATTTACACAAGTCCCATTTGCCTGCATCTTGCCCATATCCCTCTAAACCTTTCTTATCCCTGTACTGCTAAGCATGGAGCCCATCCAGTAAATTAAAAAAAATTGAATGACTTTTTCTTTGCACCAGCCTGAATAATTCTGTTTGGACTTGGATTTTGTAGAGACAATTATGAATTGGCATTCAGATCCAATTGTCTTTTAAATGACATTGTACATGCCCCAACTATTTCCCCAGACAGCTTGTTCCATATACCCTCCACCCTCCGAGTGAAATAGTTGCCCCTCAGGTTCCTGTTAAATCTTTCCCCTCTCATTTGAACCAATGTCCTCTGGTTCTTGATTCCCCTACTTTGAGTAAAACAACTGTGCATCCACCCTGTCTTTTCCCCTCATGATGTTACACACTCCTCTTGTGGGTTATCGTGGCATTTGAATGTCAAATTATTTTTAATAAATGAGCTGGCAATCTGCTGCTGAGAATGTAGCTCATCCAGTAAATTTAAAACCATTTGTATGACCTTTTCTTTGCACCAGCCTGAATAATTATGTTTGGACTTGGATTCTGTAGAGACAATTATTAATTGGCATTCAGATCCTTTCAGCATCTATTAAAACCAATCCATAAATTGGTATACGCTTGGAAATCTTCAAAAGAGCGACACAGTGGAGCAGCAGTTGTTGCTACCAGTGCTGTCTGCGTGGAGTGTGCACGTTCTCCATGTGACTGCATGGGATTCCTCCGGGTACTCTAGTTTTATTTCACATTCTAAAGATTTGCGAGTTTGAGGATAATTTACAGAAGCCAATTAGCCTACAGTGTTTTGGATGCGAAACTGGAATAACATCAATAGTGTAGGGGTGATCGTTGGTTGGCACGGACTCAATGGGTTGAAGGACCTGTTTCCACGCTGTATCTCTAAACTAAAAAAAAAAGAGTTAACTGCGTAGTTTGATTTAGGAAGACATTCCACTATCCTAAAATCAGATTATCTGACTACTGTTGCTTTACTATATGTGAGAAATTTGTTAGCAGCCTTTACTACATTACAACAATGATTGTGATTCAAACATTTTGGATAGGAAAGAGGGATGTGGGCCAAATGCAAGTAAATAAAACCTGCTAAGCATTGACAAGTTGGGCCACAGGGTTTGTTTCCATGCTCTATGACTAAAATGTACTTCGCTATTTCCCTTGCTCTGCAAAGAACTGGAAAGGAACAAAATAAACACAAATGTTTTCTTGCAATTGGGATTATGCTAACTTTGTTAGTATTATGGGGGTATTTGGTGATTGCGCGTAAGGTCGTGAGGTCAACGTGCATGAGGCATGGAGTCGCTCAAGCCATCTGGAGGGCATGACAGCTTACGGCATACACTACCAATACATGCAGCAGGTACATTCTTACCTTTAAAAAGCCGCCAAAAGACCAATTTTTGTGCTGTAAAAAACTAGAGAGAAGCTGGAGGATCCGGCGAAGGAAGAGGAGCTGGGATAAGGGCTGCCAAGACGAGTAGCAGAGTATCGAGCCCGAAGAAGAGGAAGGAGCAGGGGAGAGGCCGATCGGAGGCTGAGCAGCAGCGAGAGCTGGGCCGGGCGCTGGGAGCCAAGGCAATAGGCGGAGGACCAGGCCACGGCTCTGCCCGGCGGTCCCAGCCTCGAGGTGTTGTGCCGGCCAAGTGGAAAACGGACCCCTGCTGACGGAGAGGGCGAGAGAGGAGAAGGGCTGGAGGGCCGGCACGAGTGGCGAGGGGCCGAAGAACCGCAAGAAGCGAGGCGTGGAGCAGGGGCGCCGTGCCTCGAGGAGCGCAGGCATGGGGAGAGGTGTCGGGACGCTCGGAGCGCCGGGAGGGAACCGGAGACGTGCTGATGGGAGAAGCCGGGTGAAGCCGAGCTGCAGCAAAGTGCAGCCGCAACATTGAACTGCGGTGCTCGGCGTGCCCTCCAGTAGGCGTTGCGTGGCAACAGTACGGGTCAGGGGCCATGACCTCACCTGCCGCGCAATCACTCAATAGTATTTAATGAAGAATGTTCAAATACGGTGGCAAGTTGGTCCTTTCACCTTGTTTCCTATTATAATCATGAAAAATCTGGAGGTTTGCTTTGAAACTTATTGTATTGTTAGACTTGATATGTTTTCAGTTAATCACCAACTAGCCTATTTACATTTACTCAGTTATTTAGTTGTTCACTTCTGTTTATTTTTAGGTACAACCATCTGTAGCCAAGCTTATTTTAGTTAACTTCCATTGGAAGTCCTCTGATATTTCAGAAAGGTAAGAAAGACCGTTTCTCTAATACTTTTTACTGAGAGTGAGGTATGTTTCAATGATAACCTGATCTTCTTTCGCTTTTTATTTAATTTTGTTTGCTGAAAATATTTAATGTTGACTACTCTGACTTGTTCACAATCTGTTCACATTCTCATCTAAGAAAGAACTCCTAATGCGAGTTAATATTAAGAAATACCTCGTGATGATTATGTTCGACAGTGTTAAATTTGCCTTATAGGTGACTTTGTAGTAAATGACGAAACCCCTCTCTTTTAGCGACTATTTTGGTGCATGCTGTTTCTTGTTACTCCAGAAAGAATATCTCCAACCATACAAGAGTTTATTTGTAAGTTGGGAAAACGCAGTGGGAAGGATGAAGGTACAATAACGGAGGGTAAAACCTAATTGGGGGAATTGAATATTAATGGAGAGGTACGTTATTACGTTTGTGGGGGAATTTATTTAGCCAGTGGATGGTGAATCTGTGGAATACATTGCCACGGATGGCTGTGAAGGCCATTGGGTGTTTTAAAACAGAGATTGACAGGTTCTTGATTAGTAAGGTTACGGTGAAAAGGCAGGGGAATAGGGTTGAGAAGGAAAAATAGATCAACCATGATTGAATGGCGGAGCAGACTTGAAGGGCTGAATGGCCTAATTCTGCTCCTATGTCTTATGGCCTTACCTGACCATTCACTCCACAGCTGCACCCTGACCCGCTGAGTTCGTCCAACACTTTGTGTTGTGCTTGTATATCATTGTAGATCAAAATCATGTAATAAACATTTTGGCCGCAGAAATAACTATGAAAGACGTTGAAGGGACTATTAAATCCATGAAAAATGGGAAGACTCCTGGCCCTGATGGCTTAAATAATGAATTTTATAAAAAATTCAGTGGTTTGATCTCTCCACGTTTGCAAACTGTATATAGTCACGCCTTTAAACAACAGAGATTGCCACAAACTCTGACTGAATCAACAATAATCCTCATTCCTAAAAAAGATAAGGATTCTGAAGACCCTGGTTCGTATAGGGCGATAGCTCTTTTAAATACTGATCAGAAAATATTAGCGAAAATCTTAGCTCAGAGATTAAGTCTAGTTATAGACAAATTGATACACCCCGATCAATCAGGCTTTATAGCCAAACGATATTCATTTTTCAACTTGAGACGCTTGTTTAATATAATTTATTCAAATAGACTATTAAATGAAGATTTAGCAATCATCTCGCTAGATGCTGAAAAAGCATTTGATCAAGTAGAATGGCCCTATCTTTTCTCAGTGATGGAAACATTTCAACTAGGTGAAAATTTTTGTGCATGGGTGAAACTTTTATATACATCCCCAACAGCTAGAATATTAACTAATCAAATGCTGTCATCTAAATTTCATTTAGCTAGGGGTTGTAGACAAGGATGTCCACTATCACCACTTTTATTTGCCCTTATTATAGAACCACTTGCTGAGAGTATTAGATCAAATTCAGATATTTATGGCTACAACACTAAACATACAACCAATAAAATTTCTTTATATGCGGATGATGTATTAATATATATTACAAAGCCAGAAATTAGCATTCCGAATTTATTAAATCTCATAACTCAATTTGGTTCATTTTCAGGTTATAGAATTAACTGGTATAAAAGTGAAATTATGCCAATAATGGAGCATAATCCGGCCATACTTCAACAATTTCCTTTTAAAATTGCCTATGAAAAGTTTAAATATCTTGGAATTTACGTGACTAGGAAATATACTTCTTTATTTAAATCAAATTTTCCTCCTTTACTTGCTAAATTACACAGAAATATCCAATTTTGGAAAACACTTCCTATATCATTAGTTGGTCGTAGTAATGCTATAAAGATGATCTTTCTTCCACAGCTACTATACTTATTTCAAGCAATTCCGATCTACCTTCCAAAAAAGTTTTTTTTTAAAATTGATTCAATTGTTACTAATTTTATTTGGGACTACAAGACTCATAGAATAAATAAAAGACACTTATGTAAGTCTAAAATTAATGGAGGAATTGCTTTACCTAACTTTTTATTTTATTATTGGGCGGTTAATATTAAAAATATAACCTGCTGGTTGGATGATTCTGATCAACAACCGGATTGGTTAAAGATGGAGAAAGAGGATTGTTTACCATTCGATATTGGTGCGATCCTCTTAGCTCCAATAAATTTAAATAAAAAAACATATGGAGGTAATCCCATTATACATAGTGTTATCCGTACCTGGAAACAATTAAAGCTTACGTTAAAATTGAGTAAATTATCTGTTTTCCTTCCTATTGCGAATAATCCTTCTTTTAAACCGTCTGTCTTAGATAGAGGCTTTGCTCAATGGAAAAGTTATGGAATCAAAAGGGTGGGAGATCTTTATCATAAGGGAACTTTTCTTTCGTTTCAGGAGTTACAGCAGAAGTACGGATTACATGTTAATAATTATTTTAGATATTTACAACTTAGAGATTATGTAAAATCACACATGCAAGAATATAAGTTTAGAGGTCCAGAAACACTTGATGTATGCCTGAATCGACATAACTCAAATAAATTAATATCTTTTATTTACAATATTCTCCTTGACATTGACATTCCGTCATCAGAATCTTATAGACGAGCATGGGAGGACGAATTGAATCAATTTATAATGCAAGATATATGGGATGAAAGTTTACAACATATACATCAATGTTCATTGAATACTAGACATTCCTTAATACAATTTAAAATAATACATAGATTACATTATTCGAAGACGAAATTAAATAGGATTTTTCCTAGTATCTCTCCTATGTGTGATAAATGTCAATTTCAAGAAGCTAATTTAACTCATATTTTCGTAACTTGTATAAAAATGCAAAACTTCTGGTTGGAGATTTTTAAAATAGTTTCTAAAGTTATTAATAAAAAATTAGATATGGACCCAAAATTAATTATATTAGGATTATCAGAACATACTACAAATTTTACAGTAAGTCAGGTACATTTTCTTGATTACAGTCTAATAACTGCGAAAAAACTAATACTAAAATTTTGGAAAAAACCAATAACCCCCACAATTAAAATGTGGACTATGGAAATGACAGAGACCCTGCATTTGGAAAAAATAAGGTTTGCCTTAATCGACAAACCTGAGTTATTTTTAAAAATATGGTCTCCATTTATTGAATTTTTAGAAAAGTAAATGGGTTTGCCACAGGACTAAAATTTAAAAAAAAAAAATAAAAATAAATAAAAAGTTGAAACTTGAGTTGGGGGTTGGATGTACAGCTGTGGTTTTTGTCTCCCGGATCTACTCCCGTTAATTTTTATTGTTAGATCCTTTTTTTTTTTTTTAACCCTCTTACTCTCTCTTCCCAAGTTTATAGTTTTATATTTTTATTTTTACTTTCTCTCTTCAAAAATTTAAAAATTGAAGCTATGTAAGAACTTTGTAACAAATGTGTTTTTTTTTAAATTTCGATTTGTACATATGCTTTTAATAAAAAATTTTTAAAAAATAAATAAATAAAATAAACATTTTGGCACAGTATTATACAAATGGTGCTCCTTAATGCATCACTTGCATTATATTCAATTTATGTTTTGGAAACGTGTTATAGTAGAATTATCAGCCTCTCGGGTGATCTGCACATGTTTTTCCTATGCAGGCTTCCTTCCACCCCACTTCATGTCATGCGATAAATGTAATCCTTTCTCTTATGTATATCCTCCAGTTCTCCAATATATCACCACTCTTTACTTTAACTTCAGATTCCAACTTTCCTTTAAAGAATTTAAAAAGCAGATGTAAGATAGGCTGAGGTGTCATTTGAGTTTCATTCTCATTCTTTTGTTCTTTCAGGCATAAATCTAACCCAACTCAGCTTCTCGTGGAAGCCAGGGTCCAGCCAAAAACAATAAAAAATGTAAGTGCATGTAGCCTAGCTTTGAATTGTTTTGATATCTTTGCATTGCTTTGAATTGTTATGAGCAATCATGGTAAAGGTCTGAGCCCAACTCAGTTTGTGTGTTTGATTTGTTTCAGACGTTTATTCATTCTTCTCATCCTTGCGGCGTGTGCCTGCAGAATGTCCGGAAGGAGAACTTAATGTCCTTACCCTGCCATCATACATTCTGCCGCAGTTGCTGGGAACAGCACAGTACTGTGCTGGTGAAAGATGGCATTGGAGTAGGTGAGTTAAGACTTGATCTGTTTGCCTAGAGAGAGAGAGAGAGAGAGGCTTGGCAGTGATTCTTCCTGAAGCTGGCCAGCAAATTTCAGATGCTGCAAGAGTTCTATCTGTAGCTCAAATGGGTTGCTGTGCAGAATGCCTTTTCAAATTTAGCAGGACCATGTGCCTTTGGAAACTTCATCCAACCACTTCTACACAGCCAGCTAGTTAAGGCATTTGTTTTGGTTTATAACTGAGATTCTCCAAGTTTCTGAATTTACTTGCAGGCATGAGATTTTAAATGGAAACAATTACTTCCTTTTAAATTCACCCAGAGAGTTGCGAATTTGTAGAATTCTCTGCCACGGAAGGCAGTGAAGGCCAATTCACTGGATGAATTTAAAAGAGAGTTAGATAGAGCTCTAAGGGCTAGTGGAATCAAAGGATATGGGGAGAAGGCAGGCATAAGTTACTGATTGTAGATGATCAGCCATGATCACAATGAATGGTGGTGCTGGCTCAAAGGGCCAAATGGCCTCCTGTACATATTTTCTATGTTTCTGCGCTTTGTTCATCAGTTACTTCTGGTTCCTGTCAGTATTTGCAGTTCCTGCTGCTCATTTTGGCCTTTAACTTAGTTTGAGGTTAAAGCGTTTTCTTTAAATTCACAAACTCAATTATTCAGTTTTTATTTATTTATTTATTTCCCCCCGGTCAATACAATACAACAGATTGACCATACAATTGTGAAAGTTAAATAGTACGAAATCATAATATCAAAAATAAAACAATATAATCACACATGATATTCTCGAACTGAAAAAAAAGGTGTAGGTAGAAGCCAAAGCTTATTGTGCCTATCCTTAATACTTAACAAAGCATTCCCCAAATAACCCAAATATCAGTGAAACAAAACAATAAAACAAAATATAATTAAAAAACACAACCTCATGAGTCAGAAGCAGATAAAACATAGAAACACAAATATAATCAAGAAACATCATTTCTATCATGTCAGTCATTTCTCAGTGCTGATCACATATTTTGTATCTTTCAAATATAATGTTTTTGAACATTTTCTTGAATTTACACATTACTACACTCTATTAATTCATTGTTGCAACTATTCTATAAATTGACCCCTTTAACAGTCACACATCTATTTTTCACATTTGTCCTTACCCTCTTTTTTTCAAACATATAGTTTCCCGTGTGGATACCTGCTTCTCACTGAAAACAAACCTTGGATACAGTCAGGAAGTGTTCTTTCTTTTGCTCTGAACATTATTTGTAGAGTATTAAAGTCTACTAGGTCCATAAATTTTAGTGCATATGATTTCACTAATAATGGGTACAAATCAATCCTTAATTGCGACCATGTAATGTTTTAAATCAATACATCTACAGGGGGCATAGCGGTAGAGTTGCTGCCTCACAGTGCCAGAGATCTGGGTATATATATTTAAATGTATATCTAAATGGAGATGCAAATCTCTCTCAATCTCTCTCTCTTCCCCCCCCCCCCCCCCCCCCCCCACAACAGTTCCTTGCCCAAAATCTTATTGAAACATAAGATTATTAAGGGATTGGACCCATTAGAGGCAGGAAACATGTTCCCAATGTTGGGGGAGTCCAGAACCAGGGGTCACAGTTTAAGAATAAGGGGTAAGCCATTTAGAATGGAGATGAGGAAAAACTTTTTCAGTCAGAGTTGTAAATCTGTGGAATTCTCTGCCTCAGAAGGCAGTGGAGGCCAATTCTCTGGACGCTTTCAAGAGAGAGCTAGATAGAGCTCTTAAAGATAGCAGAGTCAGGGGGTATGGGGAGAAGGCAGGAACGGGGTACCGATTGCCATGATCACATTGAATGTCTATTGCCTATTGTAAAATTGTAATTCAGTTTATTCCCAACAGTTTGAAAATGATGGTGGGGTAAATGTAAATTGCACTGTTTCTTTGATTTAATTTGGTTTTCTTTCTGTTTGTTATATATATGTTTGTTTGTGCCTTTTTCATCCGCAAATAGAGCGAACACGGTACACGATAGCGCAACAATTTTAGGCCCACCCTACTCACCCTTCCCCCACGGTCTCAATAAATCAACTTTTGTTATCTTTTAAAAACAATTTACTCAATATACTTTAATAAACACGCTCCCCCCTCCCCCCCCCCGGGAGGACCGGTGTGCCGCGTGCCTGACCTTCCTCCCGTGGTGCAGCGTGGCAGCAGAGGCGACGGCGGTCCAACAAGATGGCCGCCGTTGTTCGCTGCCGAGCTGCAGGAACGAGCTGAGGTTTCGGGTCCACGGCTCGCTCTGGCGGAATGGGGCCAGGGTGAGTGGCTCCCTCTCTCTTTCCCTGTCCCTCCTCACCCGCCCAGGGGACACTCCCTGCCCGGCAACAGGTTCACGGATCGTCAGTTGGAGGAGGCTTGCCGGGCCCGCAGGATCGTCAGTTTGGGGTGGGTTGCCCCAGGAGAGGCCCACAGGAGATATTTGGACCCAACGGGTCCACGTCAGTCTGGTATATTATATGATTGATTTGAATCTTTGACAATAAAACATCCAAGCATAAAGGAAAAGTTTTAGAGTCTCCAAACTAAAATTTACTTTGAAACGGCACAGCTAATGAGCACCTTTAAAATGCATTAAGACCAAATCTTATTCACAGCATTCTGAAAGATTAGCTACTTCATTTGTGGTTATGAAGATGAGTATGAGAGTTGGGAAATCATGATTCCACTTGATAACACTTTGGCTAGGCATCATTTGGAGTATTGCTTGCAGTTCGGCTCTCCCCATTTCAGGCAGGATGTGGAGGCTTTGGAAAGGGTACAGAAGGATTTAGCATAATGTTGCCTGGATTAGCAGGTATTAGCTACAGGGAAAGGTTTGATAGACAGATTTTTTTTTCTGGCACGCCTGAGGTTAACAGGAAACCTGATAGAAGTATATAAAGTTATTGGAGGCATAGATAGGGTCTATAGACAGAACCGGAAATATCAAATATTGGAGGACATAGCTTTAAGGTGAGATGGGCAAAGTTTAACGGCAATGTGTGGGGAAAGTTTTTTTTTTATAACATTCAGTGCCTAGAATGCGCTGCCGGGGGTGGTGGTAGAGGCAGATACAATAGTGGCATTTAAGAGACTTTTGGGTCGGCACATGGATATGGAGGGATATGGCTTATGGGCAGGCAGATAAAGAGTTGGTTTTGGCCTTATGTTTGGCACAGACATTGTGGGCCGAAGGTTCTGTTCCTGTGCATTTCTGTGTTTGTAAATGGGTCTTGAGTTTCCAGTTTTTCAATCAGGGAGTACCAGTGATACAAAATCTGTGGTTCCTAAATTTATCACAACACAGGATGAGATCTTTGCTTGTTGAGTGCCATCTGCAGAATGTACTGCAGTCTATTTGCCAATGGGTGGCATAGTGGCACAGCGGTAGAGTTACTGCCTTACAGAGCCTACTATATCTCTAAACTTAACTTGATACCCAGTTCCAATGTGGTCTATTTGCAAAAAATGTTCTACGTACGGAGAGCCATGCAGCTGACTGGGATCAGCAAGATTACAAAAATGGAATTTACAAAAATGAAGACCCTTTTACTGGAAAAATTGATCCTCCGTTAAACTGTTAACAGGTTTCTTTAAGTGTTGACTTACTAGAAACTAGCCCTTTTGTCTCATTAGGCATTTCCTGTATGGCGCAAGACTGCTTGCTCCGAACGCCTGAAGACTTTGCTTTTACTTTGATCTTGAATGAAGAACTGAAAGAAAAATACAGGCGCTACCTTTTCAGAGATTATGTGGAGGTAGGTGGTGATTCATCTTTATGTGGAGTGGGGTGGTTGAGTTGTTAAAAACTGAACAAGTAAAGAACTTGTTAGACCTCTGCCAGCATTCAACAGGAAGAGGTAACTTTCTGATTGAAGTTAACGATGAAACATAAAATCCAAGGCAAAGATAAACTAAAATTGGTATATTTTGTTGAGTTTGTATTCATGCAAAGGTATATTTAATGTATATTAAAGCTCCTGTTTTTTGAGCATAGTATGGGATAAGATTAATGTGGACCTCCAATTGTTGGCCATTGACCAACTTGGAAAGCGAGTGTAGATATTGGGAAAGGAGTAAACTAAGCCTGGAGAGGTGCTGTCCACCACAAATAGACTGCAGACGTCCATTGTCACAATTGCAAGCTGGGAGATAAAGTGACAAGAACTGATCTCTGGAGAGACAAGGAACTGCAGAAGCTGGAACCTTGAGCAAAGCACAAAGTGCTGGAGTAACTCAGCGGGGTCAGGCGGCACTTGTGGGGGGAATGGATAAACCACATTTTGGATTGGGACCCTTCTTCAGACTTGGACGAAAGAGAGGACAGTTGCACCGACAGCAGTTCCAGAACACTTAAGATTATTGCTCATGTCTTTCCTTTTTCAAGAAAACAAATTTCCATTTTTGTTGTCCAAATCCAAGAAGTACTTAAACATAACCTAAATTTTATTTGGTAATTCAAATAATTTAAGGTATCCCAACATTGAGAAGAATCACTTGAATCACACACAATGGTACCTGAAACATGGCGACTTGTGTATTGCCGCAGTTTAATGTACTATTCCTGCACTCGTGTACTTGAGCATGATTGTGCCCAAACCAACATCTGCAGATCTTTGTTTCTACACTCTGATTATGCCTATGGATAGTAAGCTTTTTCTGAACTGTATGCAAAAAAGGAATTTCACTGTACCTAGGTACATCTGACAATGAAGTACCATTGAACCATTGAAAAAATTGTTGGAAACATTATAAGCTGCATTGGGTAAAGAAAACATTGCTTCCTCCATTGAAATTTTCTGTACTCAATTCCCTCCATGTGAATGGGTGAAAGTTGCTTAATTCAGCACTGGATACTGCTGTGACACCCAAGTTGAAAGTAATACTGAACTTGCAAATTAACTGATACATGCAAATCAGAAATAGAAGCACTTTAAAAAACTGTAGATGGGTACAGATTTTAGTTATTTTTGCATTTTAATTAGAATTATTTGTTGTAGATCTATCCTACAGCTTTCAATACTGGAGTTATTGTGGTAATTGAAAAGTAAAGTGATTAATGTTCAAGCTGGAGGACGGTGTGCTGTTGCGCAAGGTTGCAGTTTGAAGAGTGATTCCTTACTGTTTCCTTGAAGCTATGGGGCTGAGAATTCCTTGCACTGAAAAATGGCTGCCTTGTAGAAAACAGTGGGAATGAATGCGCCCATTTTAGATTTGAAGATTGCTAATAGTGTATCACAGGGATCAGTTGTTGAGCTGCAGTTGTTTGCCGTTTGCATTAATAACTCTGAGGAAGGAACAGTATGTTAAAGATTTCCATATTTGCCAATGGTATAAAAATAGGTGGAAGGGCATGTTGTGATAAGGATACATTGATTTTTCCAACGGTTATGGATGGATTGAGTGACTGAGCAAATGACTGACAAGTGGAATTTAATGTGGGGGGGGGGGGGGAGGTGGTGTTGGGTGGGTATGCACTTCAGTAAGATGAATAAAAAGGCAGATTATTATCTAAATGGCAGAGAGGATGCAAGTGAATAAAAAATGTTCCAGTGCATGAATCGCAATTAAAAACCCAACTAATATGTCTATCAAGCAGTTAAAGAAGCAAGTGATATTTTGGCCTTCATTGCAAATGGATTAGACCTTAAACATAGGTGGTTTTGGTGCAGCTACACAGAGTATTGATGGGGCCTTGCTTGGAATACTGTATGCAGTTTAGGCTTTTTAGAGCATCGGCCAAGACGCAATGACCTCCCAGAAGGTTAATAGTTCCAGCTGTCTGTTGGGTAAAGTGTGAAATCAAGGCTCTATCTTTGCATGAAGCAGATTCCTTGGCATTATAACAACAGAAATTGGTAAGCGAAATGGTCAGATGATCTGATTCAATGAAGTTGGTTAACTGAATAATTTTCTGGTCATCCTTGAAGTAGTGCCATGGTACCTTTTACAGCCAACATAATTAAAGATTTAGGGAAAAATCTGCAGATGCTGGTTAAAATCGAAGGTAGACACAAAATGCTGGAGTAACTCAGCGGGTCAGGCAGCATCTCGGGAGAGAAGGAATGGATGACGTTTCAGTCTGAAGAAGGGTCTCGCCCATTCCCTCCTGAGATGCTGCCTAATCCGCTGAGTTACTCCAGCATTTTGAGTCTACCTATAATTAAAGACTTGTCCTACTCGGGTCATTACTCCTTCTCCTTGCTCCCATGAGCAGAAGCTTGAAAGCATGCACCACCAGAATCATGGACAGCTTCTTACCCCCTGTTATCAGGCTTCTGAACGGTCCTTCCTTAAGCTAGGATATTGTCTGATTCAACTCTATCCCTTTGAGAACATTGGATTTTGTCAATGGAACTGATGCACTATAATGATGAGAACTATATTCTCCAGTCTGCATCTTCCCCTTTGCTCTATTTATTGCCTTGAGTTTGGCTTGATTCTATTTATGTATTATCTGATCTGATTGTTTTGGATCAAGTTTGACAAAAATATGTAACCTGTGCCTATCCTTTGTCTGGATACACTATTGGATATGTAAGAGTTATAGTCTAAGAATCTTGGGCCCTTTTCCTTTAATAAAAGGAGGCTATTATTGTGGAATCTGAAAGGGTCTGCTGCTTTTTCTCAACTAATTCTTGTTTTGTTTGCACTTCAAATAGAGCCACTACCAACTGCAGCTTTGTCCCGGTGCTGACTGTCCAATGGTGATCCAGGTACAGGAACCGAAGGCTCGGCGAGTGCAGTGCAGCCGCTGTAATGAAGTCTTCTGGTAAGTGACTTGTGTAGAAATTTAACCCTGTCAGCTGCTTGCTTCATGGCTTAGTTGGCTCTTGAAGGATGACAAAGTCAACCCTTTAATAAGACTCAAGGAATTATTAAGATTAACCATCAGCAGTGAGTTTTACTTGCACAAGGAGAGAAGTGTCTCAGTCAAAGGCTGTGATCACAATTCCAAAGTTAAGTCTAAGGTAGACACAAAATGCTGGAGTAACTCAACGGGTCAGGCAGCATCACGGGTGAGAAGGAATGGGTGATGTTTCGGATCGAGACCCTTCTTGAGACTGAGTCTGAAGAAGGGTCTCGACCCGAAACGTCACCCATTCCTTCTCTCCCGCGATGCTGCCTGACCCGCTGAGTTACTCCAGCATTTTGTGTCTGCCTTCGATTTAAACCAGCATCTGCAGTTTTTTTTCCTCCAAAGTTAAGTCGGTACAGCAGGACATTTATACACCAAAAAAGATAACAACTGAGGAAAATACAGATGTGAGGTAGATTGATATGTTAATTACAGGAATTATGCTTTACTTTTACATTGTACAAAAGTCGAGACTTGTCTGTTCGGAATGCAACAAGGTACAAAGGTAAGCATACTTAATATGTTAGTAATTTGACACTGGATCGCGACAGTTTGGGTCTTGGCTTAACAGGGTACACAAATAAGGAATAATAGCAGATACCAGCTGGTGGCTTCTGAGTGCTGATGTGTCAAGGAGAGGACAATGAATATATTGACGATTGATACCAGCTGGCGTCCTCTGAACTTTGCACGCAGTGGAGTTCAAAGGTAGTGTCAACAAATGTGTTAATGGCAAGTCTTGTATTGGAGGTATAATGGAAATAACAGTGAGTATTTTAAATGGTCAATACTAGCTATCATCTTCTGAAACCTCATGGAGGTTCAACGGTAGGGAAAATGAATATGTTAAACAACAGATACCAACTGGCAGCTTGTTTTTAATGTACACCTCCAACGGCTTTTGAGACTTCCACAAGGCCTCAACACATTTGAGGAGTACTATGAAGTTCTCCAGGCACCCCTCTAACCCCATGGATTCCTCCGGGTGCTCCGGTTTCCTCCCACATCCCAAAGACGTTTGGGTTTATAGTTTAATTTGTCTCTACCCCAGTGTATAGAGTGGGGTGACATAGAACTAGTGTGAACGGACGATCGACAGTCAGTGTGGACTTGGGGGCTGAAGGGCCGGTTTCCATGCTGCATTCTAAAACTCAAAACTGAAAAAGAACTTGCTAGTTTGGATTTTAGAACTGGCTTATCCATATAAAACCCGGAGTAATGATGACATGGTGTTATTCTGGTCGGAGGTCTGTGACTAATAGTAATCTGTTGGGACCTCTATGATTTGGAATATATATAAAAGACGAAAATGTAGACAGATTGGTTAGTAAGTTTGTAGACGGTACAAAAATTGGCGAAATTACAGACTGTGAAGATAGCTATTGGAGATACAACAAGATATAAATTAGGTACAGATGTGGGTGGAGAAATGGCATATGGAGTTTAAACCTGGAATGTGTGAGGTATTGCATGTTGGAAGGTGAAATGTAGGGGGAATGAATACAATTTATGGTATTACCCTCAACAGCATTGATGTTCAGAGAATTCTTGGGGTCCAAGTCCATAAGTCTTGGACAGCAGCAACAGGAGTAGTTAGTGGCAAAGAAGGCAAATTATATGCCTTTATCGATTGGGGCATTGAGTATAAGAGTCAGGAACTTATGCTGCAGCTCTGTAGAATCTTGGTTAGGCCGCTTATTGTATGAAGTTCTGGTTATATTCCATTATAGGAGGGGTGTGGAGGCTTTGGAGAGGGTGCAGAAGAGGTTTACCAGGATGTTGCTTGGATTAGCTATATAAGTAGGGTGGACACATTTATATTCTTTTCTCTGGAGTGCGAGAGGCTAAGGGGAGACCTGATAGACATTTATTAAATTATAAGAGGCATAGATAGGTTATATTTTTCAGATAATATTTTTCCCAAGGTGGAAATTTCAAATATTAAAGGACATGACTTTATTGTGAGAGAGGTAGTTTAAAGGGGATGTAGTTGGCAAGTTCTTTTACCCAGAGAGTGTTAGGTGCTTGGAATGCGTTGCCAGGGGTTGTGGTGGAAGCAGATACAGTGGTTAAAGAGGCTGTTGGATAGGTACGTAAATATGCAGGGAACGGAAGAGAATGAATCATTCAGGCAGAAGGGATTGGTGTGGTTTAGCATCGTGTTCAGCACAGACATTGTGGGCCACGGAGCCTGTTCCTGTGCTGTATTGTCCTGCATTCTGTATAAAGTATTTGCTTTGACACTGGTTTATCACATTGCATCATATCTATCCAATCTCTATGTACATTAATTTGGTTTTTAAATATAGTTACCGTGGGTGTACTTGGCAGCTATATTGGACAGCGCAATTTCTCACGTACAAGAATAAGAAAAACATGACGTATATCAGTGTTACGAATTAACCAAAAAGGAAATTGTACAGATGGCACCACTGATCTCTGCCGTTTGAATAGTGCATTGTGCTCTTTAATTTTCATCTGAATCATTAGGGTACGCAAGTGGAATCATTGTTTAGCTTTGTAATGTTGCATCTGTAGAATATCACCTCCATAGTAACTCACTCCATCTCTATTCAGTTTGGCTTTTTGGACTTAAGTAGGATGTGAAATGGATTCTTTGAAAAAAAATATGTTAATATGCATGGGCAATTTGAGAAGCAGGTGGTGTTTTGGGCCCTGGAAGAGCATTAAGGTCGATAAACTCCCAGGACCTCATGGGATCTTTCCCAGGTTATTGAGAGAGGCAAGAGAGGAGTTTGCAGGAGCCTCAACAAAGATCTTTGTCTTTTGTTCAAGCCACAAACGGGGTTCTGAGGGCTGGAGAATAGCTAATGTTGTTCCTTTATTTAAGAAGGGAAGTAGGCAGAATCCAGGGAATTATAAGCCTGTGAGCCTTGCATCAACGGTAGGGAAGCTATTGGAGACGAATCTTCAGGACAGGATTTACTCCCATTTGGAAGAATGGGTTAATTAGGGACAGTCAGCGTCACTTTGCAGACGGCAGGTCATGTCTTACTAACTTGATCGAGTTTTTTGAGGTGGTGACAAAGGTGATTGATGAGGTAGGGCAGTGAATGGTGTCTACATGGAATTTACGAAAGCATTTGATAAAATTCCCCCATGGTAGGCTGATCCGGACAATTAAGATGCACGTGGTTAACAGTGACTTAGTTGTGTGGATTCAGAAGTGGCTTATGGTTAGAAGATGGGATTGTGGTGGAAGGACGATATTCAGGCTGGAGATCTGTGACCAGTGGAGTTCCACAGGCTTCTGTGCTGGGATCTCTGCTGTTTGTAATATATATAAATGAGTTGGACACAAAGACAGGTTCTCTAGTAAGTTTGGAGATGACACCAAGATTGCTGGCAGACTGTGAGGAAGGCTGCCAAACTATACAGTAGGATATAGATCAGCTGCAGAAATGTGAGTTGTTGGCTGCGCCTAACGGCTGCGGCTCTCTGGCAGTCTGTTGTTTTTTTTTTCTTCTTTTTTCTTTTTTTTGTTTGTGTCGGTGTTGGGATGGTTTTTGTTTCTGTTTTTGGCTGTGTATGTGGGGTGGGGGGAAACCTTTCTTTTGTTGGGTCTCTTCCCCGGGGCGCGGCTCGGCTGCGGGCCTTAACATCGCCCGGCGCGGCTCGGCTGCGGGCCTTAACATCGCCGGCGCGGCTCGGCTGTGGGCCTTAACATCGCCGGCGCGGCTCGGCCGCGGGACGTTTCAGTGCCCGGTGCGGCTCGGATGCGGGACGTTCAGTGCCCGGTGCGGCTCGGCCGCGGGACGTTTCAGTGCCCGGTGCGGCTTGGCCGCTGGATTTAACATCGCCCGGTGTGGCCGCGGGACGTTTCAGTGCCCGGTGCGGCTCGGCCGCGGGACGTTTCAGTGCCCGGTGCGGCTTGGCCACTGGACTTAACATCGCCCGGTTTGGCCGCGGGACGTTTCAGTGCCCGGTGCGGCTTGGCCGCTGGACTTAACATCGCCCGGTGTGGCCGCGGGACGTTTCAGTGCCCGGTGTGGCCGCGGGACGTTTCAGTGCCCGGTGCGGCTTGGCCGCGGGACGTTTCTGTGCCCGGTGCGGCCGCGGGACGTTTCAGTGCCCGGTGCGGCTCGGCCGCGGGACGTTTCAGTGCCCGGTGCGGCTTGGCCGCTGGACTTAACATCGCCCGGTGTGGCTGTGGGACGTTTCGGTGCCCGGGGCGGCTCGGCCGGGGGGCCTTCCATCCCCTTGCGGGGGCTGTGCGTGTCGTTTGCCTCGGTAGGGGTCGAGCTGCCTGTCCGTGGGTGCGGGGGGAGGAGAGGGGAAGTTTTGTTGCCTCCATCACAGTGAGGGGGTGTTTGGAGTCACTGTGATGGATGTTTGTGTTGGGGTCGGGTGTCCTGTGTTCTTTTCTTTTTTGCTGTGTTTTGTGTGACTGCTGAAATTTCGCTCGGTGTTGTGCCGAGTGACAATAAAGTGTTGTTATGTTATGTTATGTTATGAAATGGCAGATGGAGTTTAATCCAAGCGTGAGGTGTACTTTGGGAATCAAATGCAAGGGGAAAATGTACAATTAATGACATGACCATATCAGCATTGATGTACAGAGGGATTGTGGGATCCAAGTCCATAACGCTGTGCAAGTGGCAACGTAAGTAGATAGAGTGGGAAAGAGAGCAAATGGTACGCTTGCTTTCATAAGTCGGGACATTGAATATAAGAGGAAGTCATGATGCAGCTGTAAAGGACTTTGGTTAGGCGGCACTTGGAGTATTGCTTGCAGTTCTGGTCGCACCATTACAGGAAAAATTTGGAGGCTTTAGAAAGTGTGCAGAAGTGGTTTACTTGAATGATGGTCAGGGTATCAGCTACAGGGAGAGATTGGACAGACTTGGATTGCTTCCCCTAGAATGCTGGAGGTTGCGGGGAGACCAATAGAAGTATGTAAAATTGGGTGACACAGATAGGGTAGACAGTCAGAACCTTTTTTCGCAGAATGGAAAAATTAATTGGTAGAGGGTATAGATTTAAGGTGAGAGAGACTAAGTTTAAAGGAGATGTGCGAGGCAATTTTTTTTATACAATGGGTGGGGAGTGCCTGGAATGCCCTGCTGGGAGTGGTGGTGGAGGCAGATACGATATTGGCATTTCAGAGACTTTTAAGAGGCATATGGATATGGAGGGGTATGGATTATGTTCAGGCAGATGAGGATTGGTCTTGGCATCATGTTCAACATTGACATTGTGGGCCGAAAGGCCTGTCTTGTGTTGTACTGTCCTATGGTTCTTTCAAGGATATATTAGAAATGCTTCACTTTAATATGTTGTTGCCTGATTAAATCTAGAAGCGGCGACATTATTTGAGTTCTAACCAGATTTTGTTTTCATGCAGCTTCAAGTGTCGCCAGATGTACCATGCTCCCACTGACTGTACCACGATTAAAAAGTGGCTCACCAAATGTGCTGATGATTCAGAAACTGCAAATTACATCAGTGCGCATACTAAAGATGTAAGGAGATAGCAACTCTGTGCAGAGTGACTATGTAATGGTCTAATGTTTTTATTCACTGAATTTTGGGTGCAGCTGGCAAAGCTGTTCCCTTAACCAAAAAAGAAACTGCTGGAGGATCTGTGGCTTGAGCAGCACCTATATAACTGGGCTCTTGGCAGAGATATTTGTATCATTGTTAAGTACTGATGAGGTACTGGAACACTGGAGGGTGGCTAATGTTGTGACTTAATCAAGAATGGCTGCAAGGACACAGAGAGCAACAGGCTGGTGAACCAAGCTTCACTGATGAGAAAGTTACTGGAAGGGTTTCTGAGAGATGGGATCTACCTGCATTCTGGATAGTCAACGTGTCTTTGTGCATGGAATCGTATCTCATGAATCCAATAGAATTTTCCCTAATCGGTAACTACTGCTTTGTAGTTCCATGTATTAATCCAGGCTCTACGATCATCTGCCTGACCCGTGTTACACCTTGCATTTGAGCCCATCACTCCCACCATGTTTGTCCTTTCATACAATTGCCTTCGCCCCTGCTTTCTCAATCCCTCCACTTGCTGACCTACCGCCCCATATTTAAACACACCCAAATAATGTTAGCAAAGCTCCCTGTGAAGGTAGACACAGGAGTAACAGGAGTAATGCGGGAGTAACTCATCGGATCAGGCAACATCCCTGGAGAACATGGATAGATTAAATTTTGGTTCGGGGCTCGAATTTTGGTTCGGGGCTCGGGGCTCGTCACATTCTCCAGAGATGCTGCGTGACCCGCTGAGTTACTCCAGCACTTCGTGTCTTTCCTTGGTAAACCAGTAACTGCAGTTCCTTCTTTCTACTCCTGAGGATATTGCTGCCCCTCCAATTTAGGTGCAACTCTCTTCCTTGTGCAGTTCCCACTTGCTCTGGAAGAGAGCCCAATGATCCATGTATCTGAAACCTGCCCTCCCTGCACCAACTCCTAAGCCACACATTCAACTATACTATTTTCCGTTTTTTTTTGCTAGATTCATGGTGCAGAGAGTAAATCTGAGACTACAACACAAGAGGTCCTGTTCTTTAACTTCCTACCTAACTCACTTAACTCTCTAAACAAGCAAGACGTCATCTCTTCCTGCCTGTGCCATTGGTACTAATATGGGCCATAATCTCTGGCTGCTCACCCTCTTCTTTCAGAATGTCCTGTACCTGCTCTGAGCCTCGTGTTAAGCAGGCAACATACCATCCAGAAGTCTCGCTTGTGGGCACAGAAATACCTATCTGTACTGCTAACTAAAGAGTGCTATCACATTTGCTCGCCTAACCTTTGATATACCTTTGAGGGACATAGTGCTGGAGTAACTCTGCGGATCAGGCAGCACCTCTGGAGGAAAAAGGATGGGTGACGTTTTAGGATGGGATGTTCCTTTCGGCCCCTTCTGGCTGTGACATACCTTACTCTACAACAGCCATTAGGGATGCCATCCATCTGGTGTTGCTGGCATTTTCTGCTGAGAGGCCTTGCCTCCAACAGTAACCAAGATTGCACACTTGTTTTAAGAGGGGAACAGCCACAGGAGTCTCAATAGGCTGCTGTCTTTGCAGTGACTTTAATTCAGAAATGGTTCATTGCCTCTGAAATGCTTTGGAACTCTAGAAAAAGGTACTTTTTAAAACCAAATATTTCTTATAACCAGTAAGCTGAAGTAAGCTGAAATAGCTGTTTTTAATTTATGTCCAATAATTAGAAACCGGAGTCCCAGATGATGTCTCCCGCATTTCCCTGAAATATTCACTGGCCATGATTTCCAAGCTTCCCTGAAACTTATTGGGTTTACTGGAAAAAATATTACAGTGAAGTGAGACATGAGTGTCAATCAAAGCCAATGAAGCGGGACACGTGTCAAGCAAAGCTTTCTTTATTACTCAAGCACCGTACACCTCCCCAAACCCCCAACCAGTTCAACTCCTGGAACTCCACCACCATCTGCCACTCCTCCCCATTCCAAGGTACGTGACCCCCCCCCCCCCCACCCCGAGCCGAGGGTTCGCACCATGCGTGGCTCACCACTAGGCACCGCCACAACAGTATTGTGGATTGTGTATAGTATTGTGTATAGTGGAGTATTGTGTAACCTCTTTTTAAAAAACTTGGGATATTAACAGAAATAACATCCAGTAGTCCCGAAAATCCAAAATCCTGAGTGAGCTGAATTATTAGTTTTATTGTATAATACCCCTTGTTAATTAGATCAGTCATATTGTTGAGATATGTAACCCCTTCTGTAATATTGGCATTCTGAAGTCAGGTTTCAAGCATCATTATTAAAAGATGGAATAATGATCTATTAAGTATTCCAATTTTGCATTGCTTCCCAGCTGTTATGTGGCAACTGAATGGTTCTCACGTCAGATGGTGGACGGTCCTGACTTCCCACCTATGTCATTGGAGACCTTTCAACTGTCTTTAATCAGACTTTATCAGACCTCAGTGTTGTATTTTGCACTAAATGCTGTATCCTTTATCTGTGCGCTGTGGATGGCTTGATTGTATTCAGGTACAGTCTTTGAATGGATAGCACTCAGACAAAAGATTTTCACTGTATCTCGGGACAATAATAATAAACTAAACTGAATCCTGCTTTGGTAAAGTTGTTTAGTACATTGATCTATTTTTTCAGACATGGTTCTTAATGCTTTTGTTTTAACTTTTTACAGTGTCCTAAGTGCAATATTTGCATTGAGAAAAATGGAGGATGCAATCATATGGTAAGAGAACGGTGCATCATTTCAGTCTGCTTTATGTGTATTCCAATGCGCTAAATGTTCTGTTTTATTACTTTTCATCTCTTTCTTTTTGTTT
The DNA here is from genome assembly GCF_053455715.1 of Rhinoraja longicauda. Taxonomy (NCBI): domain Eukaryota; kingdom Metazoa; phylum Chordata; class Chondrichthyes; order Rajiformes; family Arhynchobatidae; genus Rhinoraja; species Rhinoraja longicauda. The sequence continues at coordinate 16,965,934 of NC_135969.1, read as the reverse complement.
CAGCAATGTTCAAAATGCAAGCACGGTGAGTCACAATAAGGGCAAATAATATAAAATTGTATGTTTTGTATATATATGGGAAATTTTGCAAGGATAAGAAGCATGGGTCCTGTGAATACAATTACTGTGTACCTCAGAGAAACAGAACCATGAGATATCTGTATTTGTGACTTCCAAATTGTGAATTCTGTGGACCAATACTTCAGCAAAGTATTAGAGATACTGATTTTGGAATAAATCCTTAATTTGGTTGATGAAAAATAGCTTGTGGTTACATTTGAAGAATGACATATTTTGGCATTGTGTCGAGTATTTGTTCATTATTTACTCATTCAGGAATGTGCGTGCAACTGCCACAACTGATTCTCTTTGGAAACCCTTAATGGCCTTTAAGCTGAGACAACCATCTTGATGGTTTTGAGTTTAGATTTCCATGTCAGTCAGTCAGATGATCAGATTCCTTCCCTGAAGGCAATAGGTAAACCTGTTGGTATTTTATGACCATTCATTGGGAATGACAACTATGAAACTAAAGCAAGCTTTCAAATTCCAATTAAAAAGTTTATATTCCCTATCTGTCACGTGTTATGAGCTAATGTCCTGACATCTTCATGTTAGTGCAATAACTTGACTTCTTTGCACCTGACCAAGTACTAAATCGTATTGGTGCTGTATAATATTTTATTGTATTTATTGTTGATGCAATCCAAGTTCCTTTAGTTTAGAGATACAGCATGGAAACGGGCCCTTCAGACCATTTGGCCCACTGAGTTCGCGCTGACCTGCGATCACCCCGGTACACTGGTGTACTATCCTACACATTAGGGACAATTTACAATTATACCAAGCTATTTAACCTACAAATGTGTACGTCTTTGGAATGTGGGAGAAAACTGGGGATCCCGGAAAAAACCCACGAGGAGAATGTTTGAACTCGGTTCAGACTACTCAGGATTGCACCAATTGCTTCCCTTAATTTTGTATTTTAGTATTCTTCCATTCCATAACTTCTGGACATGGTTTGAAAGATGCGTAATTTGGGAAGTTTTACTTTGGAACCATAGTATTTGAAAGGTCTCAAACAAAAGTGTCAATGATGGCATGGATGGAAAGCTGTTATTATTAACCATCCACATGCTTGCATTGCAGAACTTGCCATGTAAGAAATTCTAAAGCATACATACATAATTTGCATCCAAAACAGATATAAACATTTCAAATGAATGTATTGATTGCTTATGTAACATTTAATGTACAGCTCATGTATCTTGATTTCTGTCGTCTGGAAGTTGAGACCTGGTTACACTCTTCAAATGATGGGGGTTATGCTTTACATAAATATCCAAGGCTTGCTTGCTTAATTCTCCCCTTAAAGTAAACTGTTCATGAAATCCGCCAATTTGTTGTGTGTTGTAAGACATCCTGTTGCCACCAATGGTACATAAGAAATGGAGGCAGGAAAAGGCCGTGCAGCTCAAGAGACCTGTTCCATGCACTAGTAAGATTTAAGGTGAGAGGAGAAAGGTTCAATTTAGAGAGACAACACAGAAACAGGCCCTTAGGCCCACCGAGTCCACGCTGACCAGCAACACTGTGGTAACGTACTATTGTAATTTGACAAGGCCTGGCTTTTTATATCATAGCATCATGAAATCTCGACAAGAAAAATCCTACCAGTCTCATTCCCTAGTTTTTCCCTCTGAATCCTGCTGCTTTTTCCTCTCTCGAGCATCACCACTGTGTTTTATGTTTTAGATTTCTGTTGGATGTGCCTGGGAGACTGGAAGACCCATGGCAGCGAGTATTATGAATGCAGTCGGTACAAAGAGAATCCTGACATTGTGAACCAGAGTCAGCAGGCACAGGCCAGGGAAGCCTTGAAGAAATACTTGTTCTATTTTGAAAGGGTAAGAGCTGTGTTGAATGGATGTCAGAAATTGCCTATTCCTTCCACCAACTTTCCAAGGCTGCTGAACGTTTAGATTAGTTTAGAGATACAGTGAGGAAACTCGAGGCCCTTCGCCCCGAGTCCATGCCGACCAGTGATCACCCTTGTACTAGTTCTGTTCTTTAGGGACAATTCTACTGTTGCTGGATGAGCCCCTGGGTGCAGTGATTCAACATATTGTTTTTCTAATTAGTGTAGTGTATTTTGCCTGGAAACCTTTAACCATCAGGCACATTCTCATTCTTTGATATTGGAAGGCATTGAAATTCTGATTTTAATAGGCATGGCTTTGAATCCCAAACCTGCAGTTAATGTGGAATATTTTTGTGCTCTAAATTCCTTCTGGGTAAAAATTCTTGCAATCTGGTAATTAAGGATAGAAGCAAGGAACTGCAGATGCTGGTTTAAACCAAAGATAGACACAAAGTGCTGAGTGCTGGAGTAACTCAGCAGGTCAGGCAGCATCTCTGGAGAAAAAGGATGGGTGAAGTTTCGGGTCGTGAATGTCTGAAGAAGGGTCCCGACCCGAAACGTCACTCATCCATTTTCTCCAGAGAGATGCTGCCTGACCCCTTGAATTACTCCAGCATTTGTGTCTATCTTTGATAATTAAGGACATTCTATCATCGTCTTGACTATTGCAGTGGAATTCTCTCCAAAAAGCACTGACCTATCAAATGGGATTTTGGATGGTGAAGGAAAGGGTTTAAGTTTGTTACCACAGACGCTGCCTGACCTGCCCCAAAATACATCCTGCACCAGGTTTAGTTTGGTTTAGTTTTAGAGATATAATGTGGAAACAGGCCCTTTGAATCCACGGTGACCCAACAATCACCCATACGCGAGTTCTATGTTAAGAACCAGTTTCACATCCTACACACTAGGGGCAACTTACAGAAGCAAATTAACCTACAACCCTGCACGTCTTTGGAATGTGGAAGGAAGCCAGAATACTTGGAGAAACGGCACCCATAGTTAGGATAGAATCTGGGCCTCCAGCGCTGTGAGGCAACAACTCTGCCGCTGTGTCACTATGTCGCCCTTAGTTTTACTCAAAGTCCTTGTTAAATGGCTTTTTCTTATTTCTGCAGTGGGAAAACCACAACAAAAGCCTGCAGCTGGAAGCACAGACATACCAGCGGATTCAAGAAAAAATTCAGGAGCGAGTTATGAATAATTTGGGAACGTGGATTGATTGGCAATATTTACAGAATGCTGCCAAGTTGCTTGCCAAGGTAGGCTGCTTGTCCAAGCACTGGCAGAATTGAGCACATGGCTAATTATGGGTATAAAGCACATAAAAATACCGGATGCCTTTTTTATTCATAGGATGTTGGGCATTACTGGTGAAGCAGCATTTGTTGCCCATGCTTAATTATGTGTGGGAACGTGCTGGTAATCTTCAGCTATCTCTGATGAACGTATTCACATGATGCTGTTAGTGAGTTCCAGGCTTTGACTCTGCATCAGTGAATGAAAGGTGTCTTATTTTCAATCTGGAGGGCTATGTGGTATGACTGTTCTGCTGTCCTTGTCCTTTGAAACCCGAGGTGCTGTCAAGTAAACCTTATCTAATTGCTGCAATACATTTAGTAGATGGTCTGGTTACTGTGGTTATCAAGTGATAAGTGGAGTGCCAATGACTGAGTATGGGTGATATCACAGTGTTGCCAAATCACTGTAATCAACATTGACTCTTCCCATGCGGAGTGATCTGTGGTCCCACTACCCCTTAATGCCTCTTCTGAGTGCTGGTTAGTATGGAGAAATACGGATTCATGATGAGGTGATTTCCAGTGGGAGGTTGGCTCTCCCATACTTCACCTATTACAGTCAGGCTTCACGTGGTCTCCAGTTAGTGTTACTTCCCTGGGCTGCTTCCTCCTGACTGCATTCACACACGTGTGCTACCACTGAGCCTGTTGGCCTGCGATGGACAAGCACTTTGCAAGAGTTTTAACTTGTTCGATTATTTCTTGATAAGACTGTAGGATGACCAATTTTGGCATGTCTTAAGATGACATGGGCACACCAAATTTTCCTCACTAACAAATTAGAATTTGCTTGGGGGTTGTCTTTTTTCATATACATGATGAGAGCAGTTTGATGCCACTCTGTGGTCAGTTAAGAGCCTCCCACGTTAGAGTCACACAGCATGGAAACAGGCCTTTTGCCCCATCTTGCCCACTGACCCATTTACACTAGTCCCACCTGCCTGTGTTTGGCCCTTATCCCTCTAAACATATCCTATCCATGTACCTGTCTAATGTTTCTTAAATGTTGCGATAGTACTTGCTGACCAGATTGTATACTGGAGTGGTGAGGAGGGGTTTTCTTTCCCCATCAGATGATAGGGATATTAATGAATTGAAATTGGAAGCAGCAAATTGGTTGTTAACATTACAGATGTTACCTTTTGTAATCCAGATTGAATTAATTGAGTTAAATGACAGGAAAGTACACTGGCCAGACTGATGGGAAAGTACACTGCCCACTCGTTCACACTAGTTCTGTTATCCCACTTTCTACTTATCCACGCCCTGCACATTAGGAGCAATTTTACCGAGGCTAATTAACCTATAAACCCGCACTTTTTTAGGGATGTGGGAGGAAACCAGAGTACCTGGAGGAAGCCCAGACGGTAACAGAGAGATTATGCAAACTCCACACTGACAGCACCCGAGGTCAGATTTAACCGGGGACTGTGGCGCTGTGAGGCAGCAGCTGTACCATTATTGGAGGTTCTAGCTCAATGACTTGTTTTTGGCATAATGGCAAAAAGCTTCTAATCATCATTTTGTCTTTCTTTCTAAAGTGTCGGTACACCTTGCAGTATACGTACCCATATGCCTACTATATGGAGTCTGGGCCCAGGAAGAAACTGGTAAGAACTGTGCTCAGATACATTATAATGGGTACAAAGGAACTGCAGATGCTGGTTTACACTGAAGATAGACACAAATGCTGGAGTAACTCAGCAGGTCAGGCAACATCTCTGGACAAAAGGAATAGGTGACGTTTTGGGTCGAGACCCTTCTTCAGACCCTAAACATCACCTATTCCTTTTCACCAGAGATAATGCCTGACCTGTTAAGTTACTCCAAAACAAAGGTTCGTATCTATCTACATTATGATAGGTGCAATTTTCTATCCAACTGCCAAAATGGAATGTAGTAATTTAATGGGGAATACAAGTTGTTTCAGTTTTTGATGTGATTCCTGGTATATTCTTTATGAAGTGAGGGATTATTCTAATGCATGCAGATTCCATCTTTGTTGTTGCAACATTAAAAAACCTTTACATTGACCAGTAGGTAAGATACAGAAGATTGAAATACTTGCTCTTGATTTTTCCCTCCTCTCTTGTAGGCCCCAGTGCCTGTCATTCGTGTCTTGCAGTCAGCAGACTTTCTTGCACTATTCCTCACTTAATCCTCAGTGACCTTGGTGTTAATGGAGAGGACTTATGGGTATCTCAAGGTTTAAAAGGCATTAATAAAGATACAGAAAAGGTTTACTTGGCTAAGAATGAGGGACTCGGCTGATGAGAGAGATGGGAAAAGTTCAGTTTGTTCTTCTTGGAATAGGAAAGATCAAGAAGTGACAAAATCAAGGTTTTCAAGGGGGAAGGTTTATGCATACTAGAAAGAGAAATAGCCTGCACAGGTGGCTGTGGAAGCCACGTCATTGGGTGTTTTTAAGGCAGAGATTGACAGATGCTTGATTGGTAAGGGTGTCAAGGGATATGGGGAGAAGGCAGGAGAATAGGGTTGAGATGGAATGATAGACACGATGGGCTGAATGGCCAACTCCAATGATTTATGAACATATGAAATATTCCTTTTGGTGGGTGTGCCGAAGTCGAGAAGCTAGGAATCCAAAGTCACTGGCAAAAGATGCTGAGGCAGATGTAAGGTTTTATTTCCCCCCCACTTTCCCTCTCCCCTATTGCCCCTGGAGTCTACAGGTACAACATGCTGATTCGGTCACAGTCATACAGCGTGGAAACAGGCCTTCGGCCTAACTTGCCCACACCAACCAACATGTCCCATCTGCACTAATCCCAGCTGTCTGTTTGCATATGGCCCTCTAAACCTGCCCTATTCATGTACCTATTTAAATGTCTCTTAAACTTTGCGATTGCACCAGCCTCAACTACCTCCTCCGGCAGTTCGTTTCATACACCCACCAGCCTTTGTGTAAAAAAAAGGTTATCCCTCAGGTTCCTAAAAAATCTATTAATCTTATTAAAGTGGGGACTAGTGTAGATGGTTCACGGTTGGTCAGTGTGGATAAGTTGGGCTAAAAGGTCTGTTTTCACCTTAAATCTATGTTCTCAGGTTCTCGATTCCACTACACTGGGCAAGAGACTGCCTGCCTCAACTACCTCTTCTGGCAGCTCGGTCCATATACCCACCACTCTCTGAAAATGTTACCACTCGGGTTCCTATTAAATATTTCCCACGTCACCTTAAACCTAATGATAATGGAGCATTAGACAGGACTTTGAGACTAAACATGACTTGCTTTTAAGGCCCAGGTAACCTATGTAGTAAATTAGTGATTCTACGCAGGTCAGAATAACACTAGCTGCACAATTTTTACTGACATGATAAACTTATCTTTCCAGTTTGAGTACCAGCAAGCGCAGCTGGAAGCGGAGATTGAGAATTTGTCGTGGAAGGTGGAGCGAGCAGACAGTTATGACCGAGGGGTAAGTAGTGGATTGATCGTAGTGCAGCTAATAATGGCCACTGCATTCCCAAATGTCACTGGCAAGGCTATGGGGTCTTACACATCCCAAAATGCTGTGGAAGTGGTGGAGAACCAGTGGCAATGGGAAGGGTTGTTTTTGTCACGGAGGAAGGAACAGTCTTATAATCCCAAATCAACAGGTTTTGTGTGGGAAAGAACTGCCGATACTGGTTTATACCGAAGATCGACACAAAATACTGGAGCAACTTAGCAGGTCTGACAACATCTCTGGAGAAAAGGAACGCACAGAAATGCAAGAATTTGGTCCAACTTGCCCATTCTTTGCCAGATACCCCATCTGCATTTGTTCCACCTGCCTACTTTTGGCTCATTTCGCTCTAAACATTTCCTATCCATGTACTTGTCCAAGTGTCTTTTTTTTCATTATTGTTATAGCACCTGCCTCAACTCCCTCCTCTGGCAGCTCATTTCATAAACCCACCACCCTCTGTGTGGAAAAAGTTGCCTCTCAGGTTTCTATTAAATCTTTCCCTTCTCACCCTAAACATATGGCCTCTGGTTCTAGATTCCGCTTCCCTGGGATAAAAGACTGTGCATTCACCCTATTCACCCCCTGATGATTTTATATGCCTTTGTAAGATCACTCCTCAGCCTCCTGCTCTCCAAGGAATAAAGCCCTCGCATGCCCAACATCTCCTTATAGTTTAGTTTAGTTAAGTTATAGTTTATTCTCACGCGTACCAAGGTACAGTGAAAAGCTTTTGTTGTGTGCTAATCAATCAGCGGGAAGACTACACATGTTTACAATCCTGCCACCCACAGTGTACAGATACAGACTAAAGGAATAATGTTTAGTGCAAGGTAAAGTCCAGTAAAGCTGCTGTTGCAGTAGAGGTTTAAAAGGATGGAGCAATTACAATGTGTAATTGCAGATCCACTTCTGGGACCAGCATGCAGAGAGTCGCTTCGCTTGGATGTCATCTTGTCTCATCATAGCTCAGGTCTTCAAGTCTTAGCAACATCCTTCCAGTAAAAGAAATTTAGTGTAAACTTTATTCTGATGTTATTTATTTACTGGAGGAGTTGGAGCATATATTAACCTTTCTTTCATTTGCATTTCAGGATCTAGAGAATCAAATGCACATAGCAGAGCAGAGACGTAGGACACTGCTTAAAGATTTTCATGACACATCAGACTAAAGGAGTACTGTGGACATGGTGTCACATTGAATAAGGCCTTGGCTGGGAAAGATGAAGAAATATTGGCTTTGGTTCCTTGTTTCTTTTATCATCTGTCATCTTTTGGTTTTTCTTATGTTTGTTGGAGTAGTCAGCAACACTCATGGATCGTTCCATTCATGAGCTATGATAGTGTTAGACTTTTTTAGTGGAAAAAAAAGATGTGTTTCTTTTTTTTTTTAAGGGAGAATGTGTTAACATTGAAAAAGGAAATTGTTGAACCTTTTAAGAAGTCTTGCCTTTTACAAACACATTCACAGAGATGGGAAGGATTGCCGAAGCCTCAATGTCCCGCAGACTTTTAATGTAGGTTTGCACCAGAACAAGAATATTTGGGAGGTTTATGGCACAAACTAATTATATTGTGCACACTGGCACCACGGCATGCTGCATTAGCAACAGCTGGGAATTGGAAACTGCTTAGAGTTGTTTGGGAATTATTTGGTTTCCTGGTATCTTGCTTTATCGTTAGTTGCCTGCTTTGGCTGGGAACAATTTAATTGAGGTTTGATTTGAGGGGGAGGGGGTGGTGTGACGTCAATATTAATTTACGTGGATGGAGGAGGTGAACAATCTTAGTGACGTGTGGTGAACTTCCTAATACCTTCTGCAGAGCACACAAAATATCTGCCCCTATCTCTCCCCCCCACCCAGGTGGAAAGGGAGTGACAATGGGTATGCTGTTACTATGAGCAGATCAGCTGATGACTTAAACAGGCAGTGAAGTTCATGAATGTTCATGAGCTTCATAAAATACCTGTCTCGTTGCCACTTCCTCCGTACCCTACCATGCACAGCAATTTGTTACAACCTTATCTGATCAGCATCAACAATTTTTAAAGTAGTTTATACCTTTTTTTAAAAATAAAAAGAAAAGTGTTTTGAGCTTTTTTCCCAGACCCACTTTGTGTAACGGTTTAGTGATGTACTTACGATTGGTAAATTGGGGTCCTGGTTGTGTATGTGGGTTGCCAGGATATATAATAAGTATGTTTTTATACATTTCATATTTGTCACACTACCTCGAGTGCGCTCAGCATTCTGATCCACAATAGTAAGAAGAGTGAAAAATTCATATTTTGTTTTGTTTTTTTGCTTGGGGTTGGTGAGTAGGAGCTATTTATGACGTGAATCTTTTTCTCCACGCCCTCCCTGACGTTGCAGCTGAGAGGTTGTGTAACTGCTGTAATGTTTTCAACTAATTGTGCTTTGTGCAGCAATAGAACCACTGTATATTCATTACTGGTATAAAAACTATTTAATTCCACTGGCTTACCATTGTGTGAAACCTTGCCAACTTCTCTCCGCTGGAGTGGCACCTTGCAGAGTATGACGCCGTGCCAGGCGTCTAGGCTATGCTCTGGGTGAATTTTTCATGCCACTTGTTTCCATATTGCCCCTTCCCCCTCCTGCCGACCTGTGATGAAGCTCTGTGAAGTTAAATGGCATCTGCTACCGGTGAAAATCCAAACAACCTGCTTCACTGACATCGATCACCGTGACTGCAGCTAAACTGATGCAGAGCCTGGCAAAAATATTCACCATTCCATCTGATTTTATTTTTCTTCCTTTGAAGCCAAGAGTTTGGAAATTCATCTCCTTGAGAACCAATTTGTTTATTCCCGCCCCCCCCCCCCCCCCTTGATGCCAAGGATCTCTTTGCAAGCAATAAAAAATGTTTGTTTTTCTATTCTGCAGCATAACTAGTTGGAAGATTTCAACAAGTAATTAAATTTTGAGCTTGTTACGATGCATGCTCAAGGTTTGCAGTGTTACTGAATCCACTTGAATTATTACCTTGTAGCTGCTGCCCTCTTATCTGAAATGTGATCTGAATCACATGGATTACATTGAATAAATCTCATAGCTATGTAGATTAAACCATAACCCTTTTGCTTCCTGTTTCCATGTTGATTTTGGGATGTTCTCTGGAGTGGGGGGAAATGTTTCAATAGACCTGTTTTGCACGAGGGACTGGAGGTTGCCATTTAAAACACAGGAACAGGCCCTTCAGCCCACAATGTCCATGCTGAACATGATGCCAAGTGAAACTAATCTCTGCCTGCACAAGATCCGTATCTTTCCATTCCCTGCACATTGATATATCTATCTGAAAACCTCTACTGTATCTGCCTCCACCACCACTCCTGGCAGCACATTCCAGGCATTCACTACCCTCTGTGTAAAAACAAACCTTGCCCTACACACTACCTTTAAAGTTTGCCCCTCTCACCTTTAAGCAATGGCCTGTAGTTTTTGATTTTTCATCCTTGGGGAAAGTAGTTCTGACTGTCTCCCAATCCATGCCTCGCATCATTTTATATACATTTATCAGGTCTCGCCTCAACGTTCAGAAAAAACAATCCAGGTTTGTCCAACCTTATCATATCATATATATACAGCGCGGAAAATTATGTGTATTCCCGAAGGTCACAGTCTGTTGTCTTCAGCTGTCCAAATCCTGTAAATCCAACGTGGAATGTTCAAAACACTTATCACCTGTACCTCTTCCAACTTTATTTTCTCCACCACTTTTCTCTTAGAATTACAGCAGTGTATTGAAGGTGAAAGGTTAAGGCAGCTCAGTGGTGTAGCTGCTAGAGTTGCTGCCTCACAGCACCAAAGTCCTGGGTTCCACCTTGACTTTGGGTGGTGTCCAAAGATACTAGAGGAGCAAGATGAACCACTCCGTCGAAATCGCCTATAATTAAGTGTAGTACGCAAAGGAGCGTAATGTCCACCATTTTAGTAAACAAAACCCGCCGTTCGTTATGCCTCTCGCAGTGTAATCAGTGTTTTGGGGGAACAGTATGTGTGATGATACCATTAAAATGCAGAATATATCTCATCTATCAATTCACAGATTTTTGTTATTTTTCTTTTAAAATGTTTCTGCCTACTAAAATGGCGTCATGACATACTACGGTTTTTAGGGGCGAGTGGTCTATCTTACTCTGCTCTATTATCTTTGGTGGTGTCTATGTGGAGCTTGCACATTCTCCCTATGGATCATATTTGCCATATTTGCTTCCTTTTGGTTCTCCAGTTTCCTCCCACATCTTTTGGGGGTTTAGGTTAATTAGCCTCTGTAAATTGCTCCTGGTATGTCAGGTGAGATGAGAAAGAGGTATAACACAGAACTCGCGTGAACGATGCGGACCCTGTGGGCCGAGTGGGATAAGATAGAATTAATATGAAGGGGTGATCGATGGTCTGCGTGGAATCGTGAACTAAAGGGCCTGTTACTGTGCCTTATCTCTAATACTCTAGTATGCTGATACTTCAGGGAAATTGAGAGATACTATTTCAACAGAAGATGTATGCACTTCTGAATACACTGTTTTTTTGTTTAGAGATACAGCTTGGAAACAGACCCTTCGGCCCACAGAGTACACGCTGACCAGTGATCACCCGTACACACTATCACTCCTACACACTAGAGGCAATTTACAGTAACTAATTGACCAACAAACCCGCATACCTTGGGGTGAGGGAGGAAACCAGAGCACCCGGAGGAAACACACACCGTCACAGAGAGATTGTGCAAACTCCACAGGCACGACTCGTGATCGAACCCAGGACCCCGGTGGTGTGATGCAGCAGCTCTACCAACTGTGCCACTGCGCAGATACACGGCCCTCCATAATGTTTGGGACAAAGACCCATCATTTATTTATTTGCCTCTACTCCACAATTTGAGATTTGTAATAGAAAATAATCACATGTAGTTAAAATGCATATTGTCAGATTTTAATAAAGGCCATTTTTATACATTTTGGTTTCACCATGTAGAAATTACAAGTCTTCATACATAGTCCCCCCGTTTCAGGGCACCATAATGTTTGGGACACATGGCTTCACAGGTGTCTGTAATTGCTCAGGTGCGTAATAATTGCCTCCTTAATGCAGGTATAAGAGAACTCTCAGCACCCAGTCTTTCATCACCATCACCTTTGGAAACCTTTATTGCTGTTTATCAACATGAGGACCAAATTTGTGCCAATGAAAGACAAAGAAGCCATTATGTGAATGAGAAACAAGAATAAAACTGTTAAGAGACATCAGCCAAACCTTAGGCTTACCAAAATCAACTGTTTGGAACATCATTAAGATGAAAGAGCACTGGTGAGCTTATTAATTGCAAAGGGACTGGCAGGCCAAGGAAGACCTCCACGGCTAATGACAAGACTTCTCTCTATAATAAAGAAAAATCCCCAAACACCTGTCCGACGGATCAGAAACACTATTCAGGAGTCAGGTGTGGATTTGTCAATGACCACTGTCCGTAGAAGACTTCATGAATAAAAATACAGAGGCTACACTGCAAGATGCAAACCACTGGTTAGCCGCAAAAATAGGATGGCCAGGTTACAGTTTGCCAAGAAGCAACCACAGTTCTGGAAAAAGGTCTTGTGGACAGATGAGACGAAGATTAACTTTTATCAGAATGATAGCAAGACAAAGTATGGAGGAGAGAAGGAACTGCCCAAGATCCAAAACATACCACCTCATCTGTGAAACACGGTGGTGGGGGTGTTATGGCCTGGGCATGTATGGCTGCTGAAGGTACTGGCTCACTTATCTTCACTGATGATACAACTGCTGATGGTAGTAGTACAATGAATTCTGAAGTGTAGAGACACATCCTATCTGCTCAAGTTCAAACAAATGCCTCAAAACTCATTGGCCTGGCGGTTCATTTTACAGAAAGACAATGATCCCAAACATATTGCTAAAGCAACAAAGGAGTTTTTCAAAGCTAAAAAATGGTCAATTCTTGAGTGGCCAAGTCAATCACATGATCTGAACCTAATTGAGCATGCCTTATATATGCTGAAGAGAAAACTGAAGGGGCCTAGCACCCAAAATAAGCATAAGCTAAAGATGGCTGCAATGCATGCTTGGCAGAGCATCACCAGAGAAGACACCCAGCAACTGGTGATGTCCATGAATCTCAGACTTCAAGAAGTCATTGCATGCAAAGGATATGCAATAAAATACTAAACATGACTACTTTCATTTACATGACGTTGCTGTGTCCCAAAAATTATGGTGCCCTGAAATGGGGGACTATGTATGAACACTGCTGTAATTTCTACATGGTGAAACCAGAATGTATAAAATGGCCTTTATTAAAATCTGCCAATGTGCATTTTAACCACATGTGATTTTTTTTCTATTACAAATCTCAAATTGTGGAGCACAAAGGTAAATAATTAAATAAAGGGCGTTTGTCCAAAACATGGAGGGCACTGTATGTTATCTAATATAGATGGAAGACATCTCGACTGATTTGGAGATGAGAAGGGTGAAATATGAAGCCAGAGGGAAGGATGTAGGTGGATGGGGGGGAAGAAAAGGATGCAATCCAAGATGGGGCACAGGGAAGAAAGGAGGTGGGTTGGTTACCTAAAATTCAATGTCCGTACCATTGGGTTTTACCAATACTTTGTGTAGGCTCATATGTCCTTCGGTGAGGTATCAGCTAAAATGAAGATTAGTTTCTAGAAGGGATGTACTGTGGATTGGTGTTGAAGTTTCTGTCAGGCACTTATCCAAGGCAGTAAATTGTGTTTTGTGCTTTGTGAAATGCAGGATGTTGACAACAGTGGCCCCATTTTCCCTGCATTTTTATCAACAACTACCCCCCCTCCCCCCCTCCCAATCAGTTACACGCTAGAAGTAAATTTATGGTGGCCTGTCAACCAGTCCATCTACGGAGTGTGGGAATAAACCAGAGCATTGCAAGGAGAACATGCAGACTACGCAGTCAGCACTTGAGGTGGGGATTGAACCCAGGTCTCTGGGAGGTAGCAGCTGTGTCCTCTGTCATCCTGTAATGATGTTGGCTGTTTGTTTAGTTACCCAACGTCACCTATCTGACCCGTTGAGTTACTCCAGCACTTTGTGCATATCTTTGGTATAAAACGGCATCTGCAGTTCCTATTTATTACCGAAAAGATTTGAAGCAGTTTGATTTGCCCATTTTCCTTTCAAAGTTCCGATGTACTAAACACTAACCACTCCAGATCGGAGTTTCAACACTTGCATTTATATAACATTGTAAACTATTCTCATTTGCATCACAGAACCATTATATATAAAAACTTGGAACATTAGGGCAGTAGGTCAAGAAGTAATTTTAGCAAGTATCTTAAAGGAAGAGCTCATTGGCGCTGCTGGTAGAGCAATTGCCTCACAGCACCAGGGACCCGGGTTTAATCCTGATCTCAGGTGCTGTCGATGTGGAGTTTGTGGAGTGACCGTGTGGGGCTCCTCCGGTTTTCTTTCCACATCCCAAAGACGTGGGTTTGTAGAATTAATTGGTCTCTAAATTGCCGCAGGGAGTGGATGAGAAAGTTGGATAATATGGAGCTAGTGTGAACGGGTGATGGAGGGTTTGCTGATTCATCTCCGAATGTTTCCATGCTGTAATCAATCTTTTGAAGAGAGGGCTAAAATGCTTGCACAGTGGACTCTGGGGCTCAAGCCTGAAGATACGTGATGAAAAACTTTGGGATACGTAGCAAGCCTGAATTAGAAGAGCACAATGATGTTTCAATATTATCAGGCTCAGGAATCATGAGCAAAAACAAAACAACTATGAGAAGAACTCAGCAGGCCAGGCGGCATCTGTGGAGGGAAATGGACAGATGAGGTTTTGGATCGGGACTGAGTAGTATGTAAGGTTTACAAATTCTGTCTCTCAAAGCAAGAGCTACAGTCTGAAGAACGTCATCTGTCCATGTTCTCCAGAGATGATGCTGTCCATGTTCTCCAGAGATGAATTACTCCAGCACTTTGTGTCTTTTTTTAACAAAAACCTTGACACCAATTTAACCAACGGTCTGCCTATGTCACCGTCTTATCGGAGAATGAGTTAAAGCTGGTTTTCCAATGAATGTCAGGAAGAATAAATGTTTATTTTAACAAATCAGCTCGTTTGAGTACCATTCCTCACTTAACTTTTCTTAAGTTTAATATAATTTGGGTAGCTCAGTGTTTTAATGTGGAAGTTGATAAAACTTAGAAAGGTCATCTCAAGAAATTATATTTTAATTTTTGTGGGCACAAACTTAAGTATTTCTGGATATTTTCTGGTGAGCTTTTGAAACTTTCAAAAAACTTAAGAAAATAGAAAGCAATCCATTAACGTGCAGGGACAAATTTAAGAAAGATTGCCATTACTCTGAACATCTCTGATTTCCACCAGTGCTTCGGGTTGAAAGGACAGCAGACACAACCATGTTAAGGTTGCATCACCTATGATTCAGATTTGCAGTGTAGTTTTGGGCTCATGTTCTCAAACACAAACTCAAGGTGACACTCCTAGTTAAGAAATACATCACAGAAACAGGCCCTTCGGCCCAACTCGTCCTTCCCAACTGTAAGGGGTTTCAGCGCCGAGCTTTCGCCCGACCTAAGGTCCCCGTGCCTTGCTCTGATCCCTTGACCAGGCCGTGCACACTGGTTCCCCGTGAGTGGTTCGACCCACTCACCCCTTATGGTTCTAGACACTGGACTTAGGTGCTGGAGCTCTTATAGTGCAGAAAAAATTCAACCAGACCAGATTTGAAAACCAGGGTTTAAATGAAAAGGCTTTTATTCAGCACTTGGGACTATTGTCCATGAATACTTATACAGTTCTATAATACATGTCTATGAAACACATACCGAATCACACGAATACTTATAACTATGAATCATTAAACACACACAGTTCCACAGGACAGATACCCGAATGCCTTTTTCGCTGATCTTTTGAAACACACGGTTCCACAAAACATATACACGAATACTCTTTTACTTATGAATTCTTAGACACACAGTTCTACAAGACATACACACGACTGTAAGATGGGGAACGTACGACGCATCGCAACCTTGACCAACACATATTTTAATACACACCCAACGTTTATTCACAACCACCCTCCCCTCTACACTAAACTATGTCCAGGATATGTAGGATTTGGAGTACATGCTCACCATGGGGCTATTACTGGGGTTACTGGCTGTTCGTTTTGCAGTATTTCTTCTCGAGTTGCGTGCCTGTTCCTCTCTCTTGCATCCGTTCTTCCTTCCGACTCTCTTCTTGACTTCAGTTGACTTCGAACCCGGTTTTCTCTGCGCTTCTTGACTGTGCTAGACTTAACTTTTTCACCCAAAAGTAGTGGCCAGTTATACTGTTTCTGACCCGTCCTATCTCCTGCCAGATCTTGGAATCTCTTTGTTCAAAAAGATATGTATGAGTTTTTCTTCTGATCTGCGCTTATGTTCGGGGATACCGGGGATGGCCAGACGGTGTTAATTGGGATTTCGTTGTGAGGTGATGGGTGTTAACTGGTTTCCCATCACCTACCAGGTAGTTTTCTATGGGCTATTGTGCCCCCTCAACGAGATGAACTGTTTAGGTCGGCTTGGGGCATTGTGAGTATGCTGATGTCAGCGCCCCAGTGTCTGGACTCCGACCTGGTTTCGTAGGTTTCTGCATGGCCAATACCCATCCTTTGTTCTGGCCATGATTTTGCAGAAAACCTAGAGACTGGGATGTAAGGTTTTTACTTTTTGAGGCTGGTCACGAGGTCCTGCGGCCATTTTAGGACCCACGGATTGTGACATCCTTTGTTAATCTGACCGCAGCCTTTCTCCGCTATCAGCCCCAGTCTCCCGTTTAAAATGTCCAAACTGCAGCTCTTTGGTTTGGTGTTGTTTTCCAAATGAGGGAAAACTTCTCAAATCTTACACAACTATGCCCATTTCCATGCTGTGTCTTTCAATCCATCTATCAATACCTTTGTTCAAGGTGCTACAGCAGTTATTGTCCCACTTGTGGTCAGTGTTCAAAAGGGGGGGAAAAAAGCATGCATCCAATTTAATGTCCATTTCCTCTTGCTTCACTATTCACACCTCTTCCATCCTTTTTTCAAACTTTTTGTCTTTTCATCTCTGGTCTTTGTCTAACCATCTCCCAATAAACACCTCTCACCTGTATCCACCTATCACTTGCCAAGTTTTATCCCGCTCCCACCTCTCCCAATTTTCTTAACCACAATCAGTTTGAAGAAGGATCCTGGCCCAGAACATCACCTATCCCTGTCCTCCAGAGGTGCTGTCTGACTTGTTGAGTTACTCCAGCACTTTGTGTCTTTTTTTGTAAACCAGTATTTACAGTTCCTTGTTTCCATACCCTATTCTGTTGTTCCCTTAGCTCCTGTCCATTCTGTGGCTTCCTGAACACCAGCATTGTGTGATGAATGTTGGGCCGTTTCATTGAGTGAAAGATAGAGCATGGGAGGTTGCCAATGCACAGAGGCCAAGAGGGAGAGCAAAGCTTCACCACAAGGATACGATTAAAAGAGATGTGACAAATTTTAACATTGGCTTTGACAACTGGGAAGTATCTGCTGAGGACCAAGGGAGGTGGATGAAGGACCTCCAGGTGGGCATGAAGCACCAGGGCAGCATATGGTTCAAGACCCTGGAGGCCATGCGCCAACAGCAAAAACATATGCACACCCCCAATCCAACAGCCAGAGACTTCACCCGTGGAAGCTGAGGGAGGGCATGCCTGTCAAGGATAGGACTAGTCGGCCACAGAGGGAAGGCAAACACAGATTAAACATTCTCCTCTCCAAGCAAGACAACGTCAAAGCCACACCATCATCTCTTGCAGGTGGACAAATGCCAACACCAGTATGGAAACGGGCCCTTTGGCCCACCGAGTCCATGCTGACCCATCAATCACCTGTTCACTCCAGTTCCATGTTATCCCACTTTCCTATCCGCTCCCTAAACACCAGGGGCAATTTTGTACAGAGGCCAATTAACCTACAAACCAGCACGTCTGTGATGTGGAGGAAACCGGAGCACCCGGAGGAAACCTGCATGATCACAGGGAGAACATGCAGACTCCACACAGACAGGATTGAACCTGGTTCTCTGGCGCTGTGAAGCAGCAGCTATGCCAGCGTTGGGCCTGTGTTCGTGCCAACGTGCAAGAACATATCCTCAACTAGCATATGTAAAAATGGATTAGCCTGGGGCAATATTAGGCTCTTACTGTGCTACCTGTCTACTGTATTCCCACACTTC
Organism: Rhinoraja longicauda; assembly: GCF_053455715.1. NCBI lineage: Eukaryota > Metazoa > Chordata > Chondrichthyes > Rajiformes > Arhynchobatidae > Rhinoraja > Rhinoraja longicauda. The sequence continues at coordinate 16,947,936 of NC_135969.1, read as the reverse complement.
CCAACTGTATAGTGTACTTTGTGTTGTAGCAATGCTTGAGAAACTCAGTGTGATTTGGCCGTACATTTCTTTGAGTTTAGTTTAGAGTTACAGTGTTGAAACAGACCCTTAGGCCCACCGCATCCATGCCGACCAGCAATCCCCCATATACTAGTTCTATACTACATGCTAGAGACAAGTTACAGAAGCCAATTAATCTACAAACTTGCACGTCTTTGGAATGAGGGAGGAAACTGGAGCACTTGGGGAAAAGCCACACGGTCACAGCAAGAACATATAAACACTACAGACAGCACCCATAGTCAGGATCGAACCCGAGTCTCTGAGCTCTGATGCTGTGAGGCAGCAACACTGCTGCTGCCCCACTGTGCCACCCTGGCATCTTCTCCACCGTTCAATGAGACCATCATTAACTCTTCTTTCCCTCTCTGAACTCAGATCCCATGGTTCATAATGTCCATTAAGCAGGTTCTGTAATTTCTAGTACACTTCTTAATCAAACATCAGATGGCGTCATTGTGCTATTTTACTCTACTTAGCTTGGTACCTTTCAGGATTTAGTGAGGTCATATTTCTACAGAGTCAACTGAAAGTCAAGGATGTTTAATTGTCATATGTACCAACAAAGGAACAATTAAATTCTTACTTGCAGCAGCAAAACAGCGTGTAAACACAATACTGAAAACACAGCTGACCTACATTGTAAGGTGGAGACACAAGGAACTGGATAGGAAACAAAGTGCAGGAATAACTCAACTGATCAGGCAGCATCTCTGGAGAACATGGATAAGTGACATTTTGGATTGGATCCCACCTTCAGACATCGTCAAGGAATTGCAGATGCTGATTTACAACAAAAAAAAAGACACAAAGTGCTGGAGTAACACAGCGGTTCTTCTTCCTACACTCATTCTAAAAAAGGGTCCCGACCAAAATGTCACCTATCCATGTTGACCAGATATGCTACCTGACCCTCTGAGTTCCTCCAGCACATTGTGCCTTTTTTAGATTGTAAGGTACTGACTTATTTTCTGAACCAAACCAGTTTGGTAAAACCCTAGCAACACCAATCAAACGAGGAGATAGACAGGTTTTTCAGTCAACTTTTAAAAGAAAGTAACTGGTCAAGTCAAGATTATTGTCATATGCACAAGTACAGAGGTACAGGTACAATGAAATATACAATATACAATTAAATGTATAATGAAGTATTGCAGGCACATGGACAAGCATAAAAGTATCAAGTATACATAAATCACACAGATTTTGCCAGATAGTAAAATAAAATTGGCTGTGCAGAAAACAGGACATTAGTGCAAAAATGCACAATTAGAAAACATGTCCACGGTGGTGCAAGAGGTAGTCAGTAGTGTTCCCTTGCGAGGTAGGATTACCCTCTCCCCTCTCCCCTCTCCCATCACGAAAGAAGTACAGAAGTGTGAAACGCACACCTCCAGATTCAGGGACAGTTTCTTTCCAGCTATTATCAGGCAACTGAACCATTCTATCAAGAACTAGAGAGCGGTCCTGAGCTACTATCCACCTCATTGGAGACACTCTGACAGTCTTTAATCGGACCCTGATAGACTTTATCTTGCACTAACCATTATTCCCATTATTACGTATCTGTACACTGTAAATGGGTCGATTGTAACTTTGTATTGTCTTTCCACTGACTGGTTAGCAACAAAAGCTTTTAACTGTACCCCGGTAGGCGTGACACTAAACTAAAAACTAGGGTTGTGCAGGTCGGTTCAAGAACCAGATAGTTGTTGGAAAGTACAACTTTCCTGAACCTGGTGGTGTGAGACGTATGGCCTCTGTACCTCCTACCTGATGGAGCTGTGAGAAGAGGGCATGGCCTGGGATGCTGGGGATCCTTGAAGACTGATGCCAGCAGGAAGCTTTTCAGTCAGCCCAAACCTACTGTGAACTTCAACAGGATACCCATCAATCATGATGTTACCTCCATAGAATGTTATTTGAGAGCAAACTTGTGAAATGCCTTGGCATGGTCTGGTACAAATTCAAGGCAAACAGCCTGAGAAAGAGAAGTGTGAAAGATGGTGATAGTGTGGGGCAAGACTGGCCATTGATTGAAGGTGGCGACTAAGAAGGAAGTTTTTTTGACCCAGATGGTGGTGAAAACATGGATCAGAAAGTGGTTGAGGTAAAGAGTTAGTACAGGAGAGGACAGATCAACCTGAGGCAAATGGAAATGGAAATAGGAGGTACAAAGGAGGAACTGCAGATGCTGAAATCTTGAGCAAAACACAAATGCTGGTCAGGCAGCATCTTTTGTTTAGTTTAGTTTAGAGATACAGCGCGGGAACAGGCCCTTCGGTCCATCGAGTATACGCCGACCAGCGATCACTGCACACTAACACTATCCTACACACACAAGGGACAATTTTAAATTTTATCAAGCCAATTAGCCTACAAACCTGTACGTCTTTGGAGTGTGGGAGGAAACCAGAGCTCCTGGAGAAAACCCATGGGGCCACAGGGAGAACGTACAAACTCCGTACAGACAGCACCCGTAGTCAGGATCGAACCCTGGTTTCTGCTGCTGAAAAGCAGCAACTCTACCACTGCGCCACTGAGCCACTCTACTGTGGAGGGAATCGACAGGCGATGTTTCGGATCGGGACCCTCCTTCAGAAATGGGAGGTGATGGTTTCAGAGGAAATTTGGGTTTAGAAAGCTTGAAGATTTAAGGGTTAAATGGTTCTGCCCCACAGTAAGTTGGTGAGTTAAATTCAGGATGGAAGGTGAGTAGGAATAAGTGCAGTAAATGTAAATACCGTGAGGAAAAGTTGACAATTAAATGCAACAAATGATAAACACGTCAAAGACGTATGACAATAAAACACTCTTGCTCTCTCTGTTAACCTTGCATCTACAATCGCTTGGGCCTCAACCTGTTTCAAGTTGCTTGGCTCCAAATCCAAATGCCATTTATTCTGATTTGCCACCAGGTGGCAGTGCCTTCCACTGCCCACCCAGTGTTTGTGCAGCTGACAACCCAACCGTATGATATTTTGATAGCTCCAATTTCAAGTAACCCTTGCATTTCCTCTCTCCCTGCCCCTCTCCCACCCTAGTCATCCTGTTAGTTCCACTGTTCGCATCCGTATATCCTTTCGTTAGCACCTCTTCCACAGCCAACAATGGACCATTGTGGGCTCCACCTTTCCTTGGTCATCGGTGCCAGCTGTGATTGGAGCTGAACCTTTTCATACCTCTAGCTTACCTCTCAATCTGAAGAAGGATTTTGACCCGAAACGTCACCTATTCCTTTTCTCCAGAGATGCTACCTGACCCGTTGTGTTACTCCAGCACTTTGTGCCTATCAACCCAGTGAAAAGGTTGGGTTGTCTCTGTGCTGGTCCTGTACAACAGTGGTGTAGGAAAGACAACATACAATTATTATATGTTTATTTCTCCTGACTTCAGATGCTTACCACGCAATGCATTGCTTTTTGAACTGCTATCGCTTTTGTGCTGTGCAAGGGATCAAATAATTTTGGCAATGTTGGCTGAGGGATCAGAATTGGCCAGGAAAACCAAGGTGATGCTTGGCTGATGCTCTCTCCACACAAATTACACTGCATCTTATATGGTCCAGGGGAGAATGATCCCAGGAATTATTGTGTTAACACAGGATGAGCGTTTGACGGCACTGGGACTTTACTCACTGGTGTTTAAAAGGATGGGGGGGGGGGGGGGACCTCCTTGAAACTTACTGACTAGTGAAAGGCCTGGATAGCGTGGATGTGGAGAGCATGTTTTCCACGAGTGGCAGAGTGTCAGACCAGAGACCACAGCCTCAGAATAAAAGGAAATACCTTTAGAAAGGAGATGAGCAGGAATTTCTTTAGTCAGAGGGTAGTGAATCTGTGGAATCCATTGCCACAGATGACTGCGGAAGCCAAGGCAATGGGTATTTTTAAGACGGAGATGGCAGATTCTTGATTAGTACGGGTGTTAGAGGTTATAGCAAGAAGGCAGGAAAATGGGGTTGAGAGGGAAAGATAGATCAGCCATGATTGAATGGCGGAGCCAAATTAAGGGCCAAATGGCTTAATTCTGCTCCTATAACGTATGAATTTATGAACTTTTAAACTGTCCAAGAATCCTGCAGCCCATAGACAAGCCCTTTGACCCACGACGTCCATGTCGACTTTCTTGTCCATCTATGTTAATTCCATTTGCCTGCTTTAAGACTGTATCCTTCTATGCCTTAAAATAGGACATAGAGTGCTGGTGTATCTCGGTGGGTGAGGCAGGAACTCTGGAGAACATGGATAGGTGACGTTTCAGGACGGGACCCTTCTTCAGATTCAATCTGGGACTTTCCTCCCCAACAGCAGGAGAGAGGCACCTCACTAGGGGGACTGCAACAGGTCGAGGGGGCACCTCACCAGAGGGACTGCAACAGGAGGGGCACGTCACCAGGGGGACTGCAACAGGGGGGGGGGGGGGCACCTCACCAGAGGGACTGCAACAGGTCCAGGGGCACCTCACCAGGGGGACTGCAACAGGTCGAGAGGGCACCTCACCAGAGGGACTGCCACAGGTCCAGGGGCACCTCACCAGGGGGACTGCAACAGGTCGAGGGGGCACCTCACCAGAGGGACTGCAACAGGTCCAGGGGCACCTCACCAGGAGGACTGCAACAGGTCCAGGGGCACCTCACCAGGGGGACTACAACAGGTTAAGAAGACGCTAGTTTGTGGGATGCAAAACTGAAAATCAAGAAACCCAAGAATCACCCAGCAAACCGCAGACATTGGTAAATCGAAGCATAAACAGAAAATCCTGCAAATACTCAGCAGGTCACTCAGCGCTAGTGGGGAGGGTAACAGAGGAATATTTCAAGTTGATGACCTTTTACAAATTCAAGAACAACTTCTTTCCCTCTGATATCAGACTCTTGTACAGACCACTTAAATGCTAGGGATAAATTCCCAATCTTCCAATCTACCTTCTTGTGTTCCTTGCACTTTTTTTTAACCTGCATTTTCCCTGATGCTGTAACACGGTATTCTACTTTCTCTCTATATTCTACACTACATTCTGCACTATGTTTACATTCCTGTCTGCACTACCTGATGTCCTCATGTATGGTATGAATTGCTTGGTTTTTCAATGTATCTTGGTACAAATGACAGTAATAAACCTTTTCCAATATTAACTGAATACCAATTCCAAAGAACGGTATAAAGTTAGGAAGAAAAGGTGATAGAGTGGGCAGCAGTGGGGAGAGGATTGTGGTGCTGTTGGCTGGAGGAGATGATGAGGCAAGATAAATGCAAATACAGGTCCACCACTGATTTCCTGGCACCCTTGGTTAAGGAGCCTTGCTGGAATATCCGTTTTGCCAGACCAGCAGGACACGGCCTCCAAGAGGTGTCCAACGATACCAGAACGGTCCACCTAGGTCGCCGGAGGACTGAGATACCGCCCCTCAAAGCCGGCCTCAGAAGTCGGCTATGGGAACGGATCTGCCGGCTCCGGGCGGGACGGAGTTCCAGAGCCCCGGCCGCAGGGGGCAAATTCGACCCGCCGATCTCTTCCAGAGAGAGGCCGGGGGGGGGGGGGGGGGGGGTCAGGTGTGCTCTCGTATGTGCATTATGGGATGCATTATGGTATCTACCTCCACCACTCCTTCGCAACGCATTCCAGACACTCATTACTCTCTGTGTAAAATAATATTCCCTACACGTCTCCTATAAACTCTGCCCCTCTCGGTTTAAAGCTATGCCCTCTAGTATTTGATTTTTTTTTCATGTTTGGAAACGGTTCTGACTGTTTACCCTAGTGTCAAAGGATACGGGGAGAAGGCAGGAGATTGGAGTTGAGAGGGAAAAATAGATCAGCCATGATTGAACGGCGGCGCAGCCTCGATGGGCTGAATGGCCTGATTCAGCTGCTAGGTCTTATCATATGATGATTTTTCACTGAGTTCTAAAGGACGAGCATCTTTACCAATATTGTCTGCTAGTCTGCTCTGGGTCTAAATAGAGGTTTAAAGAGGCACGACATGCAAATCACTGAATACTCCAACAAACCCCTCCCTATACGTGCCCTGACTGGTTACATTATGGCCTGTTGCGGCAATTCCAATGCAGAGGAAGGCAGGAGGTTGCAAAGGGTTTTGGGCTCAGCTCGGTCCAACACGGATGTAGCCCTCCCCATCTAGGGGGTATGGGGAGAAGGCAGGAACGGGGTACTGATTGAGAATGATCAGCCATGATCACATTGAATGGTGGTACTGGCTCGAAGGGCCGAATGGCCTCCTCCTGCACCTATTGTTTATTGTCTATTGTCCATCTACATGAGGCGCTGCCTCAAGAAGGCGGCATCGATCCTCAACAATCCTCACCACGCTCTCTTCTCACTTGCTACCATCCAGCAGTCCCAAACTACTAGGTTCAGGAGCAGCTACTTTCCTGCATCATCTAGTTTTTTGAACCGACCTGCACAACCCTAATATCCCTCCCTCGGCAACAGAACATTCCGGACCACCGCTTTTGCACTGCCGTGGACTTTACTTTTAGACTTTCGCCTTTAGAGATGCAGCGTGGAAACAGGTCCTCCAGTTCACTGGGTCCGCGCCCATCAGCGTTCACCCCTAACTATCCTCCACACTAACACTAACACCAACACCATCCTCCACACGAGGGACGATTTTTCAATTTTACCGAAGTCAATTAACCTATAAACATGTACATCTTTGGAAGGTGGGAAGAAACCGGAGCACCCGGAGAAAACCCACACCGTCACGGGGAGAACCGTGCAAAGTGCACCCGTAGTCAGGACCGAACCGGGGTTCCTGGTGTGCAAGGCAGCGACTCCACTGCTGCGCCACTGTGCCGCCCCAATTGTGCACTTGTTTTCCAATTATGCATGTTTGCACTAATGTGTAATTCATGTATAATTGATATATAACTTGTGTTTTGTCCATGTCCATCTGCGCAGTGGTGCAGCTGGTAGAGATGTTGCCTCACCGACATGGTTCGATCCTGACCTCGGTAGCTGTCTTTGTGAAATGTGCACGTTCTCCCTTTGCCTGCGTGGGTTTCCTCCAGGTGCTCTGGTCCCCCCCACACACATCCCAAAGACATGCGGGTTTGTAGATTAATTGCCCCTCTGTAAATTACCCCCTTGTGTGTAGGGAGTGGAAGAGAAAGTGGGATAACATGGGACTGGTGTGAACGTGGGATCGATGGTCGTCGTGCACTCCGTGGGCCAGTTAATACGCTGTATCTCTAATTCAAATTAAATGAAACCTTTTGCACTACCATAGACCCGCTATCCGGGTACTTATTCACAAAGTACTGGAGTAACTCAGCAGGTCGGGCAGCATCTCGGGACAGAAGGAATGGGTGACGTTTCGGGTCGAGACCCTTCTTCAGACTGATGTGACACCCGAAACGTCACCCATTCCTTCTCTCCCGAGATGCTGCCCGACCTGCTGAGTTACTCCAGCACTTTGTGAATAAATACCTTCGATTTGTACCAGCATCTGCAGTTATTTTGTGGTGGTGGTGGTGGTGGGGGGGGGGGGGGGTGGGGTGGGGGTGTTGGGGTGCCGGGATCGAAGGGGGAACCCAGCAGGGGGAGCAGAGAACAATGATGGTGGGGCATCGCCCCGAATGAAGAGAGTTGGGCGACCTAGCCACCTGCTGCCACCCACGTACGACGGCAGGCCTGGTTCCCGCTGTGAGCAGAAGATACAACTGTCCGATAACAGTGACTCTTTGTGTACTGCCTAGGTGCGGTCTTCTGTAGGATTTTACCGGGTTGAACGCAGCACAAAGCATTTCATTATATCATTGACAAAATGCTGGAGTAACTCAGCAGGTCAGGCAGCATCTCAGGAGAGAAGGAATGGGCGACGAAACGTCGGTGGGGGAGGGATAATCTGACTTCTCGAGTCTTTCTTCAAACCCTCACCCCCTCCCATTTGCTTTTCAAACCACCCCCTCTCTCTCTCTCTCTCTCTCTCTCTCTGTATCTCTCTCTCTCTGTATCTCTCTCTCTCTCTCTCTCTCTGTATCTCTCTGTATATCTCTCTCTCTCTCTGTATCTCTCTCTCTCTCTCTCTCTCTCTTTCTCCCTCGCCACTGCAATGCTTGAGTGTAGTTCTAGAAGACCTCAAAGGGAACAAGAATATAGCCCAAGATAGACACAAAAATGCTGGAGTAACTCAGCGGGACAGGCAGCATCTCTGGAGGGAAGGAATGGGTGACATTTCGAGTCGCCCATTCCTTCTCTCCCGAGATGCTGCCTGACCTGCTGAGTTACTCCAGCATTTTGTGAATAAATACCTTCGATTTGTACCAGCACCTGCAGTTATTTTCTCACACTCATTATATCATTGAATCATTGAATTGAATTGAGAATTGTGTATTTCTGCAGTCTAATATCTTGCTCTTTTTTGGGATGGTCTTTTCCCCTTTAAAAATTCTTGTAGAATTTATGTACAATATGTTTTTGTGTGTTTCTCTGAGTCCTTGTGCCCGTGATGCTGCTACAAGCGAGATTTCCATTGTACAGGGTGCACCTGCACTTGTCCATGTGACAATAAACTCAACAGGGGACTTGACTGGCCATTGTGAGGTTAAAATAAAGCAAACCTCCTAAAAAAATGGTCGTCCATTGGATTAGAGAGAGAATGGAAAGCCTGAAGCTTGATGTCGTGCTGGTGTGTGTGTGATTGGCCGAGGTTCTGTGTTACACACAGCGTGATTAAACCTCCTCCCCCCCCCCCCCCCCCAGTCGCAACGCCTCCAAGCACGTTCATTGGCTTTTCTTTCACTGAGTCTCCCTCCTTTGCATGACGTTCGGCAGCGAATTCTTGGAAATTTCCTGGAACTGGATCAAAGGCATTTCCGTCGTTGGCTGTGACACATTCTTGGGCAGAAGCCGGATCCAGAGAGAGAGAGAGAGAGAGAGAGAGGGGAAGCCGGTTGACTGTTTAGCGCCCTTTATCGCGAATTAAGCACACATTTGTACACACACTCAACTTAAGGGCACACATGGATCAACAGATGGCCGGTGTGACAGCCCTGCTCGCTGCCGGGTTGTTTCTGCCCGACTGAATCCATTGTATTCCTTCTACCAAGTTGCAAGCTGTTTCGTGCAATTCCAGGAACTCTCCTTTTTCGTTCTTGGAATTACTTTCGCAAGGGCATCTAAAACCAGCAGTTACCACCAGCGCTGCCGCACTCAACCTACGCCCTGCATTTGAACTTGCAACTTGCAACTTGGGATGTGTACATCAGACCTGTCTCTCTGAATTCCGATGAACCAGAGCAGAGAAGGGGACCAGGAAACAAACAATGCGGGCGTGCAAATACTACTTATTTTGTTCAACTGGTATTTAAAAAACTAGGTCTTCCTTCTCTCACCTGTTCTGTTCACCTTCGCCTCCGCCCTATTTGGGGAAATATGAATTATCCCTGTTAAGTGTGGGAAAGGCAACGCAGCCGGCAAACGAGCACCAAGGATCTGCATCTCTCGAACTTGACATGTTACTCTGTTTACAAGGGTAAGTGTTGCATTTTTCTGTTTGATGGTATGCCTCCAGTGTGAAGGGGGTTTTTGATATCTTAGTGTATGTTTGCTGCCGAACAGAATCGAGGACTAGAAACATTAAGAAGTGAGTGAAAAATCGTTGTTAAATGTCCCAAACACCCTCAACAAGAAGCGTAAAAATTTGGCGGATTCGTTGACGCAGAGAATTGATGAACTCTGAAATAATTGTTGCAAATAAGTGAACAAAGTCATAATGGTAATAGATCGGGTAAACGCACAGCGTCTTTTGCCCAGGGTAGGAGAATCAAGAAACGGAGTACAGAAGTTTAAGGTGAAGGGGAAAGATTTCATAGGAACCTGTGAGGGGCGTTCGTTCTGTGGCGACTGCACGAATTTGTTGTTCTGTGTTCGACTTTCTGTCCGGAATAATAAAAAATATATATTTAGAAATAAATCTCTAAACGGAGTCAGAATGTTTACAATGTGCAACAATGGCGGTGAAAATTCAACCGAATGCTTTGCAAGTGTAGTCCTTTGTTATGTAATGCTTACAACGGGCTGCGGGAAAAAAAAACTACAATTGGTCTCTACTGGATTAGAAGATAGGGTCTTGGGTTGTTGAAATCGACGTCCCTCGATTAGCACAGAAGATAGACACAATCGAGGGTATTTACTCACAAAATGCTGGAGTAACTCAGCAGGTCAGGCAGCATCTCAGGAGAGAAGGAATGGGTGACCTTACGGGTCGAGACCCTTCCACCGACTCGATTAGCAATTGGGATTCATTATCCCAATTTTATTATAGGAAAATAACTGCAGATGCTGGTACAAATCGAAGGTATTTATTCACAAAATGCTGGAGTAACTCAGCAGGTCAGGCAGCATCTCGGGAGAGAAGGAATGGGTGACGTTTCGGGTCGAGACCAGAAGGGTCTCGACCCGAAACGTCACCCATTCCTTCTATCCCAATTTTATTAGTTCACTGAAAGATAACATTGGTCACTTCTTGACTAAAACACAAAGTGCCGGAGGAACTCAGCGGGCCAGGCAGCATCTGTGGGGGGGATATTGGCAGAGGATGTTTCAGGTCGGACCCTTCAGACTCGAAATGTCGCCTATCCATCCCCATGGGGAAACATAGAAACATAGATAATAGGTGCAGGAGTAGGCCATTCGGCCCTTCGAGCCAACACCGCCATTCAATATGATCATGGCTGATCATCCTAAATCAGTACCCCGTTCCTGCCTTCTCCCCATACCCCCTGATTCCGTGAGCCCTAAGAGTTATATCCAACTCTCTTTTGCAAACATCCAGTGAATTGACCTCCACTGTTTTCTGTGGCAGGGAATTCCACAGATTCACAACTCTCCGGGTGAAAATGTTTTGTTTTTTCTCATCTCAGTCCTAAATGGCCTACCCCTTATTCTTAAACTGTGACCCCTGGTTCTCGACTCCCCCAACATCGGGAACATTTTTTCTGCATCTGGCCTGTTCAATCCCTTACGAATTGTATATGTTTTTATAAGATATATATTGGGGTTACTATAGAAAACCCAATGCCTCAAACTGTTTGGAAGAATTGTCTTCGACTCATACAATCATACAGCACGGAAACAAGTCCTTTCGGCCCAACTCGCCCCTGCTGACCAGGATGCCCCATCTAAGTCCCATTTGCCCGCGTTTGGCCCATGTCCCTCTAAACCTTTGCTATCCGTGTACCTGTCCGAGTGTCCTTTAATGGACAGTTCTCAGGAATTGAACCCTTGAGTACCATCAGTCTGCAGAAAGGCACTAACTGCTGGAGTAACTGAGCGGGGCAGGCAGCATCTCTGGAGAACAGGAATAGGTGACATTTCTCCAGACTGTCCCGACCCGAAACGTCACCAATCCCTCTTCTCCAGAGATGCTGCCTGTCCCGCTGAGTTACTCCGGCATTCTGTGCCTATCTTCGGTGTAAAGCAGCATCTATCTGCAGTTCCTTCCCACACAGTCTGAAGAAAGGTCCCGACCCTAAACGTCTCCTGTCTATCTCCCGCCACAGATGCTGCCTGACCTGCTGAGTTCCTCCAGCACTTTGGGTTTTAGCCCAGGGTGCAGCACCTGCTGTTCCTCGTGTCGCCACTGGGGACCGACCATGTGCGGTGGGTTTATTCACTGCAACTTAACGCGGTGACCAACCAACCACTTGACTATCTGCTCTGGATGTCCACATCCTTCCAGCGTCGCTCTTCGACGACCCCCATCATTGAGACACCTCTGCTAATGGCCCCGAGTTCCCCCTCACCCCGGCTGACCCCTGAAACCCCCTCCCCTCTCCTCACCCCATTACATTTGAACACTAATTTGGCATCTTCTTTGAAACCGGCGTCTCTTGGAGCAACATTCACACAGCGCCTCCCTCCCCCCCCCAATGAAACCACAACAAGCTTAAAAGAGGGGGGGGGGTCAAGTGAATGAAGAGAAAATTTGCAAGAGGGGTGGGGGTGGGGGAGAGTGAGCCTAGAACCTAGAACCTCAAGTGCCAAGTAGCTGAGAGTCAGTGGTTTTGATGAGGGTGAGAAAGAGGGGAGAATGTGGTAGGAGGGCGAGGAGGGGGAGGGTGGGGGTGGGGGTGGAGAGAAGGAACTGCGAGCACAGGGGGCAGAAACTGCGAGGGGGGTTTGGTTGGGATGTGGGAATCAGCAGGGGCAAATTCGCAAGGAAACGCTGAAGCCATTTGAACAGTGCGGGAGGTTGCTGGAACATCGTTTGCCTGAATTTCTTGACTGGGATTGATGTATGCAAACTTGAATCTTTGCATTATTATACAAGAAGTTGCTATTTTTGATCAGAATTGTGGGCAGGAAGCAGAGAAAGGGAAGAACGCTTTCACTCCCAGTAAAATCTTCGAGGTTTTAAAGATTTTTTTTTGGAGAGGGGGATAATCTGACTTCTCCAGTCTTTCTTCAAATCCTCACCCCCTCCCATTTGCTTTTCAAACCTCTCTCTCTCTCTCTCTCTCTCTCTCTCCCTCTCTCTCTCTCTCTCTCTCTCTCTCTCTCTCACTCTCTCCCTCTTTCTCCCTCGCCACTGCAATGCATGAGTGTAGTTCTAGAAGACCTTAGAGAACAAGAATATAGCCCAAGATAGACACAAAATGCTGGAGTAACTCAGCGGGACAGGCAACACCTCTGGAGGGAAGGAATGGGTGACATTTCGAGTCGAGACCTCAGACTGAAGAAGGGTCTCGACCCGAAACGTCACCCATTCCTTCCCTCCAGAGATGCTGCCTGTCCCGCTGAGTTACTCCAGCATTTTGTGTCTATCTTCATTTTAAACCAGCATCTGCAGTTCCTTCCTACAACAAGAATATAGCCCAGTCCATCACACTGATCAGGTTGCATCACAGCCTGGTTTTGGAACAGTTCTGCCCAAGACCACACGAGTTGCAGTGTTGTACTTGTAGCCCAGTCCATCACATAGGCCAGACTCCCCATCTAGCCTTCACACTACCTCGGGAAAGCATCCAAAATAATCAAAGACCTTTCCCACTTTGTCAGTAGAAGCTTGAAAGTGTGTACCACCAGACACAGCAACAGCTTCTTCCCCACTGCTACCAGGCTTCTGAACGGTCCTTCCATTCGCTAGGGTACTATCCCGATTCTCCAACATACCCCATTGCGAACATTGGACTTTTTCGTTGGAACTGTTATGCTACAATGCTGAGAAATGTATTCTGCACACTGCATCTTTTCCTTCGTTCTACCGATTATACTTGAGTTTAGGCTGATAGTATTCATATACGAATAATGATAATGTAGATATATATATATGTATATACATTATCATCTGATTTGATTGGATAGCATGCAAACAAAATGTTTCCACTATACATAGTTTCAGCCTGCTCCTGCCCCACAGACTTCATCTCCAGGTACATTGATTCCATCTCGTCCACCCCTCCCCTCGTACAGTCCCTCTCGACAACATCCGAGACACCTCACACTTCAACGGGGTCCCGACCCGAAACGTCACCTATCCATGTCCTCCAGAGATCCTGCCGGACTTGCTAGGTTGCTCCAGCGCACTGCGTTTTACACACGATTTATAAGTTCTAGGAACAAAATTAGGCCATTTGGCCCATCAAGTCTACTCCGTCATTCAATCATGGCTGATCTATCTTTCCCTCTCAACCCCAATCTCCTTTTTTCTCTCCATAACCCCTGACACCCATACTGATCAAGAATCTGCAATCTCCACACCTCCTTTCTAAAGGTACGTCCTTTTATTCTGAGGCTGTGGCCTCTGGTCCTAAATCTTTCCTAGGCTTTCCAATTCCCACATCCAAATCCACAAAGTGAGGAGTAGCGGCCCCAGCACCGATTCCTGCGGAACTCCGCTAGCCACTGGTTCCAGCATCTGCAGTTTCTGCACCAACCTCAGTTGAATTGTGCAGGAAGGTACACACAAGAATGTACAGAGAATGTTTACCAGGATGTTGCCAGGACTCAATGGCCTGAGCATGGGGAATAGATAGGGTGAATGCACAGTCTTTTACTCAGAGTAGGGGAATTAAGAACCAGAGGGCATAGGTTTAAGGTGAGAGGGGCAAGATTTAATAGGAAACTGAGGGATAACTTTTTCACTCAGAGGGTGGTGGGTGTATGGAATGAGCTGCTAGAGGAGGTACTATAACAACATTTAAAAGATACTTGGACAGGTACATGGATAGGACAGGTTTAGAGGGATATGGGCCAAATGCTGGCAAATGGGATTAGCTTAAATGGGGCACCTTGGCTAGCATGGATGACTTTTAGATTTTAGACTTTAAAGACACAGCACAGAACAGACCCTTTGGCCCACTGGGTCCACGCCGACCAATGACCACCCCCATCACTAACACTATCCTATACACTAGGGACAATTTACAATTTTACCAAAGCCAATTAACCTACAAACCTGCATTCCTTTGGAGTGTGGGAGGAAACCGGAGCACCCGGAGAAAACCCACGCTGTCACAGGTAAAACATGCAAACTCTGTGCAGGCAGCACCCCTAGTCAGGATTGAACCCGGGTCTCTGTCACTGTAAGGCAGTAACGTTACCGCTGCACCACTGTGCTGCCCTAATGCTGATGAGTTGGGCTGAAGGGATTGTTTCCGTGCTGTATGACTCTATAAGTGGTCCGCAGTGTGAGGAAACACTCACACACCTGTGCAATGCCAGCCCCTGTGATAATCACTTTGGTTGCAAGTCAGAGAGTGCAGACTCATTCATCAGTGTTGGCCTTTGCATCTGCCTCTCTCCGCAATGAAAGACAGATTCTTCCCCGCATGAGCGAGGATGAATGGATTTGTCATTGTGAGTTAGTTCACCCACTTGCACACACGCACAGTTGCCAGGCACAGATAACTCCTCTTGGCACAGTTGGGGGCAGTGGGCGGGCGGGAAGGAATGAAGCAAAGAGAATGCAAAAATGCATAAACATTAAAGTTATGAATTATTAATCTCACGAGCTCAAGAGCAAGAACAGAAAACATTAGAAAGAGGAACAATGAACAAGCCAAACTTTCACCAGTCAAAGAGTCTCAGACCTGAAACATTAATCGTTTCCTCCTCTGCAGATCCTGCCTGACCTGCTGAATGATTGTGGCATTTTCAGTTTTTATTTCACTTTTCAAGCATCTACAGCTTTTTTCCCCTTAATTCTCACTATGTCAGGATGCGGCGTTAGCTTTTGCAAGCAGCATTCTCAAGCGTAGAGTGGGGAACGTACAGACCTGGGAATCGTGCTCGGGAAGCCACAAACGTTCAACAACCAAACCATCTCTTTGGTGGTATCAATCAAAGTTCAAATCCCCTGCTACTCTCTGAAACAAGCCCAAGAGAGCGCCTGAGTTATAGAAAGAGGTTGGGCAGGCTAGGACATTATTCCTCAGAGTGCAGGAGGCTGAGGGGTGGTCTAATAGGGGTGTATAAAATGATGGGAGGAATAGATAGGATAGATGCACAGAGACTTTTACCCAGTGGCGGAGGATTAAGAACCAGAGGACATTGGTGTAAGGTGAGAGGGGAAAGATTTAATAGGAACCTGAGGAGCAACTTTTTTACACAAAGGGTGATGGGTGTATGGAACGAGCTGCTGGAGGTGGTAGTTGAGGCAGGTACTATCAAAATGTTTAAAAAGCATTTGGACAGGTACATGGATAGGATAGGTTTAATGGGATATGGGCCAAACAAAGGCAGGTAGGACTAGTGTAGATGGGACATGTAGGTCAGCGTGGGCAAGTTTGGCTGAAGGGCCTGTTTCCAAGCTGTATGATTCTGAGACTCTCAATTTATCTACAGTCAGACAAAGGCTTCATTTAACATCACAGCTTGAAAGAAGCATCTGTGACTGTGTAGTGATCCCACACTGTGCCACATCACTAGGTTTAGGTTTATTATTGTGTGTACTGAGGCATTTAGTTGACTTTTTGGAGCGATACAGCATGGAAACAGGCCCTTCGGCCCACCGAGTCCACACTGACCATTGATCATCCATTCACACCAGTTCTAGGTTATCCCACTTTCTCATCCACTCCCGACACACAAGAGGCCAACAACTAACCTACAAACCCACACGTCTTTGGGAAACCGGAGGACACGACACACACATGGTCACAGGGAGAACGTACAAACTCCACACAGGCAGCATCCGAGGTCAGGCTCGAACCTGGGTCACTGACACTGTGAGGCAGTGGCTCTACCAGCTGCGCCACTTTGGTTTGCATGGTTTAGTTCAGTTTAGTTTATTATTGTTACGTGCACCAAAGTACAGTGAAAATCTTTTCCCATTGCGTGCTATCCAGTCAATGAAAAGACTGTGCATGATTACAATCAAGCCATCCACAGTGTACCGATACAGGATAAAGGGTATATTATTTATTGCAAGATAAAGTCCAATTGAAGATAGTTCAATGAGCTAGATGGGAGGTCAGGACCTCACTCTAGTTGATGGTATTGTGGTTTAGTTGCCTGATAACAGCTGGGAAGAAACTGTTCCTGAATCTTGAGACTCTGAAACATTGTGGGCTCCAGAAAGGTGGCAACTGTTTATGCTGTCTCGGTGGATGTTCACTATTATACTACACTTTTGTACTAGATGGTGCTTATCAATAGTATGATTTTACTGGATTGTATGCAAAACAAACATTGTCAATGTGCCTTGGTACATGGGTGCATGTGACAAAAAAGTTTCATCAGCAGCACTTCATCATCAATCTGGAGGTATGCGCTTTCAAACTCCTGTACCTCCTGCCTGATGGAAGAGGGGAGAATCAAGCCAAACTCAAATACAATAGGTGGGGCAAAAGGAAAGATACAGAATGCAGAAAATAGTTCTCAGCATTGTAGAGCATCAGTTCCATTGCGACTATCAGCCAAGATTGTGTGTCTAAGGTGGCACGGTGGCGCAGTGGCAGAGTTGCTATCTCACAGCGCCAGAGACCCGGGTACGATCCTGACCTTGGATGCTGTCTGTATGGAGTTTGTGCGTTCTCCCTGTGAGCACGTGGGTTTTCTCCGGGTGCTCCAGCTTCCTCCCACATTCCAAAGAGTGCAGGTTTGTAGGTTAATCGGCTTCTGTGAACGGTCCCCCATTGTGTAAGGGAGCAGATAAGGAAGTACTATTTTTACACACAGTTTTCTATTGTGCCGCTTCAAGTAAGAATCCCATTATTCTGATTGGGAAATATGACATTAAAACATTCTTCTGTAAAATTGTGTGTAGGATAGTGTGTAAGATAGAACGTGTGTAAAGGTGGTCGGTCGCTGGTCGGCGTGGACTCGGTTGGCCGAAGGGCCAGTTTTCACACTGTATCACTAAAACTAAAATCTAGAGCTATCAGCATTGCAAGCTGCTTTTCAGAGGAATGATACAGTGGCCTTGTAAATTGAAAGAAGATAACATAAAACGGACATACTTCTCCACGATTTTGAACAACAGCCAATGTCTAAAATGGGAGTGCGTTGGAACATTGTATTCTTGGATGTGAACCCATCACACATTTGTCCAAATCACAGACAAACCCATCTCGCCTCTCACCTTAGTGAATGGTGGTCAGGCTTTGTCTCATCACCACAAAGCCTGGGGACTTTGTCCTGCTCTCTTTTCCAGCTTTCTCCCCCCCACTACAACCCGTCCCGACCTGAAACATAACCTGTCCACGTTCTCCAGAGATGATGCCTGACATGTTGAGTTACTTCTGCACTTTGTGTCTTTGTTTGTGTAATCCAGCATCTGTAGTTCCTTGCGTCTACCAATCTTGGGTCTGCTTGGAAATCTCTGAAGACAGTGGAGGAATGCGAAGTGTGTCTCTGTGTCTGTGTCTGTCTCTGTCTCTGTCTCTGTCTCTGTCTCTGTCTCTGTCTCTGTCTCTGTCCCTGTCCCTGTCAAACGTAACCCTGGTAATTGACACTGTTTACTGGTGAGGAAGCCTGGATTGAGAAGGGGATGTTTGTCTCATTGACGCACTTGTTGCGTGCCTCTCTCACAGTAAGCACACTGTTCCTGTTGTCTTTGCAGTGAAGGCCATGGCTGTAACTCCACCCCTCCCTGTATCTCCTGCAAATCACAGGACATGACAGTCATTTTTCCCAATGACACGGGGCGTTGGCAGCCTGGGTTTGTTGTTCCTTACTGCTTTATGTAACTGAATGGGTTGCCAAGTTTAGGAAACGCCCATGTTTCTGGTTTAAAGATACAGCATGAAATTCATCTTTGTAAAAAGCTCAGTACAAGTATCCCTATACATAAGCCCTTAGATACATCTTGGATAAGCATGTCAGATACAGTACAAGTGTACAGCAGTCGTACACAGAGTCACAGATTTGGCGCCATTTTCAAGTCCCAGTTGTAAGTGTAGGGTTCTTGGCCGAATCATGAAGGCCCATTGTCCTGGCAGCGTTGGCCTGGCCAAGCGTAGTCTTGGTGACCTCCACCACTGTAGGCCGTGTCCGGTCCACGCACTTGGCCTGGCCAAGCGTAGTCTTGGTGTCCTCCACCACTGTAGGCCGTGTCTGGTCCACGTGCTTGGCCTCTTGGAGCGGCGCTCGGACCAGCCGAGCCCCAGGCAACTGCAGGGCCTCCAGCAGCCCACTCCCCTGTCGAGGCCGTGCATTCCCTCCTACAGCCGCTCCGTTTACCGACCCTCCGTTCCACTCCTTCCTCTCTGGGCAGGCGAGTCGTTTGCACGTCCCCCCCTGGGTGACCCGCCCTGGGTTTCCCCCGAGTGCTCCACTTTCCTGTCTGGTTGTTGTTAATTAACTGCTCTGGGTCAACTTTGGTGTGGATGGGTGGTGGGAGAATCAGGAAGGGTCAAAGGGCTGCAGGGAAATAAATGGAGACACTGGAGGACATTGATCAGACTGCTCTGAGAGCTGGTATAGGCTCAATGGGCCAAACGGCCTCATTCTCATTGATGAGCTGGACAGCCTCCTCTCGATGGACCTCATGGCCCTCACTGATGAACCGAAGGCTGCATCCACCTGATGAGCTGAATGCCCTCGCTCTCGTTGATGAAACAAGGGCAACTCTGTCTTGATGGGCTGCATGGCCTCATTCTGATTGATGAGCTGAGCAGTGTCATTCTCTTGTGGGTACAACAAACTGCAGATGCTGGTTTATGAAAAAAAAAGATACAAAGTGCTGCCGTAACTCAGCGGGTCAGGCAGCACAAGTAGAAACAAGAAACTGCAGATGCTGGTTTTTGTAGCAAAGATAGACAAATAGTGCTGGAGTAACCCAACGGGTCAGGCAGCAACTCTGCAGAACATGGATAGGTGACGTTTCAGGTTGAGACCCTTCTTCAGACTTCAGACCCTTTCCCAATCAGTCTGAAGACGGGTCCCAACCTGAAACATCACCTATCCATGTTCTGCAGAGTTGCTGCCTGGCCCGCTGAGTTACTCCAGCACTTTAAGCCTCAACATCTTGATGATATAAATGGACTCATTCTCATTGTGAATTATAAAAACATTAAGCAAAAGCAAACTGTGCTGCTGTTCACATTGAATTATGCTTTGTGCTCTAGTCAGTAGTGATTGGGGATTTACAACTCCACTGTTACATTCTCAGCTTTGTCGTTGCTGATTAATGTTTGAGCCTCGGTTCTAAAAGGTTACAACATTACTGAAGCAATAAATAATTGATCTGAGTACCGGTTTTATTAGTGCATCGATTTTGATTTAATTTAATCAGCTTCACTGGCAAGTAAAGGGATTTAAAGGTTGGAATCATTCCTGGTATCTAGCCTGGAATGGCACGGTGGCACAGTGGCAGAGTTGCTGCCTTACAGCGCTGGGGACCCAAGTTCGACCCTGGAAGTGTAGGAGGAAACCAGAGCACCCGGAGAAACCCCACACAGTCACAGGGAGAACGTAAAACTCCGTACAGACAGCACCCGTAGTCAGGATCGAACCTGGGTTTCTGGCGCTGTGAGGCAGCGACTCTATTGCAGTGCCATTGTGCCACCCCATTGAGGGACAAACTGTGGGTGGGATATCACAGATAATCATACCTTTGCATCTTTGAAGTAGTGCAAGGTGATCTTATATGCAAGAGGCATAGTCATTGAGCACACAAACCGACTACCTGACATCCATATTTCTCCATTCCCTGCTACGATCAGTTTGAGGAAGGGGCCTGACCTGAAATGGTGTGGCATTTAGGAGATTTTTTGATAGGTTTATGGATGTGCAGGAAATGGGAGGATATGGAGTAACTACAGGCAGATAAGAGTTGGTCTTGGCATTTTGTTCGGCACAGACATTGTGGGCTGAAGGGCCTGTTCCAATGTTGTAATGTTCTATGTTCTATACCGTTTATCCATGTCCTCCGGAGATCCTGTCTGTCCCATTGAGTTACACCAGGTTTGCTTGAGATTCCATGTATCTGGAATTTATTTTGTATCTCTCACAATTTCGGGGATGTAAGTGGGCCGTACTTATGATGTGGATATTCATATTGACAAAAACTTTTTTTTTCTCTCTTTCTCTCTCTTTCTCTCAATCTCCCCCCGCTGCACTCCCACCCTCCCCCTCCCTCCTCTCCCCACTCCTTCCCTACCCATAGACCTTTGGCGACACAGCAAGGAGCAAGGAACCTCACTCGACCCCGATCAAGGTCCGACATACTCATGATCTTGGAGCAGCCGGACGCTCAGATCCCAAGGAACGTGTCCCTTATGACGTTCCAGGAGGAGAGCGCCTCCGTTGGTCCGGTGCAAGTGCCCAGCGTGGAGCCCGTCGCCAAGAGAGACCCAGAAGATGACATGCAATGCCTCACCACCACCCTCCGCCAATTGGATCTGTCAGGTAGGCTAGTCAACGGTCAATGTACAATGAAAATTCTTTACTTACATACTGTCCTATGGCATCAGTGTCCGTAGGTCGTGTAGATACTACTTTGACATTGGGCTTGGGTTTTCTTGCTGGAGCACCTATCCTGGTGTGACAGCACGAGTACTTTGTGTTTTAACAGTAATTGCCACACCTGAGCACGATCCCCATTCACAAAGTGTACAGAAATATTCCACTGAGCCTGTATGCAAGAGGCGCCATGTTTTGGCGCCATTTTGAAAAGTCCAGTCCTATGGCCTGGGTCTTATGAGCGGGCAGGTAGGACTGGTGTAGGTGGGGCATCTTGGTAATTGATCACCCGTTCACACTAATTCCATGTTATCCCGCTTTGTCACTAGCGTAATATTTACAAAGGCCAATTAACTTACAAACCTGCACGTCTTTTGGGATGTGGGAGGAAAACGGAGCTCCCAGAGAAAACCCAGGTGGTTGTGCAAATAGGGAGAACGTGCAAACTCCACACACAGACAGCACCCAAGGTCAGGATTGAACCTGGTCTCTGGCGCTTTGAGGTGCAGGATATGGACTACCTCACCAACCGACCACAGTATGTGAGGACAAAGGACCTGGTCTCGGACAGGGTGGTCTGCAGCACTGGGGTTCCGCAGGAGATTGTTGGTCGGCGTGGACTTCGTGGGCCGAAGGGCCTGTTTCCATGCTGTGTCTCTAAAACTAAGCTAAAATCTAAAGTGTCGAGACAAAGAACTGTAGACGTTGGTTTATACCAAAGATAGAGACCATGTGCGGAGGTAACGGTGGCGCAGCTGTAGAGTTGCTGCCTTACACCGCCAGAGATGGCCGGTGAATATGGGTACGGAGTTTGTATGTTCTCCTCGTGACCGCGTAGGTTTCTCCGGGTGCTCCGGTTTCCTCCCACACTCCAAAGACGTAGAGGTTTATAGGTTAATTGGCTTTGGGAAATATTGTAAATTGTTTCTCGTGTGTAGGACAATATTGACGGTTGGCGCAGACTTGGTGGGCCGAAGGGCCTGTTTCCTGCTGTATCTTTAAACTGATCTAAACTGAACTAAACTCAATGGTTTGGAGATGTTGCCTAAACAGTAAAGTGACCGCTTTGCCTTTGATTTGCAGGATGGTACTGGGGCTCTCTCACTGCTACCGAGGCCAAGCTGCAGCTCAACAAGATGCCGGAAGGAACCTTCCTCATCCGCGACAGCTCGCACCCTAGCTACCTGTTGACCTTGTCGGTGAAGACCAGCCGCGGCCCCACCAACGTGCGCATCGAGTACAGCAATGGCAAGTTCTGCTTGGACTCCTACTTCCTGGCCAAGCCCAGGATCCTGGCCTTCAGGGAGGTTCTCGGCCTGATCCAGCATTACGTCACCTCTTGCGTGGTGGACCGGTACGACAAGCCTGCGGGCACCACCGCAGCGCTCCCCCCCAAGGACACCGCCATCCACCTGAAGCTCATCAAACCCCTGCACCGGAAAGACTCCTTCCCCTCGCTCCAGCACTTGTGCCGATTGTCCATCAACAAGGCGACGCACCAAGTGGACAAACTCCCATTGCCAAAACTCGTCCGGCGCTACTTGGAAGACTACCCTTTCCTTCTCTGAGCCATCTCCATAAGGGAAGAGATGGAGCAACATTGGTGCTTTTATATATCCATGGCTGAGACATGGTCAATTGATGGGTGCTTTAAGAACCTTGACATGGAGGAGATTAAATCCATGCGTTGTACTACGTTGCTCCTGTGACAGTTGAACATGCCTCTGTGGACATGACCTGCACATCGGGCCGATGACTTAAATGTGCACCGATGCATTTCCTAAACTCGTGGATCGGCAGCGATTTTAAAATAATGCGGGAAAGAATGCAGATCTGCAAAAAAACAAAAACAAACACAACTATCTATACAGTCTTTATATTAAAAGGATTGCACATTGAACATTTTTAAGGTTTCTGTATTTTTTTTAAAGAAAGACCAAAAGCAATGCAGTATTTCAAAATAAAGTATTATTAACTCACTTTAACTCACTCTGAGCCAAAGGCAAGCAGCTGGAAGAACGCGATGGGTCAGGCAGCATCTGCGGAGGTGAAAGGGCAGATGAATAGCGAAGGAGTGAATAGAGTGGATGTGGAGAAGAGGTCTCCACTGGTGGGAGAGTCTAGGAGCAGACGGCCGAAAAGCCTCTAACTCTTTTCAGAGGTTTAATTTAGTTTATTATTGTCATGTGTACATATAGGTACAGATAAAGAATGAAGGACACAACATTTAGTGCAAAATAAAGTCATAAAAACATAGACAATAGGTGCAGGAGGAGGCCATTTTTCCCTTCGAGCCAGCACCGCCATTCATTATGATCATGGCTGATCATCTACAATCGGTAACTGTGCCTGCCTTCTCCCCATATCCCTTGATTCCACTAGCCCCATGAGCTCTATCTAACTCTCTTTTAAATTCATCCAGTGAATTAAAGCCATGATCACATTGAATGGCGGTGCTGGCTCGAAGGGACGAATGGCCTCCTCCTGCACCTATTGTGTATTGAATTGGCCTCCACTGCCTTCTGTGGCAGATAATTCCACAAATTCACAACTCTCTGGGTGAAAATGTTTCTTCTTAAATGGCCTCCCCTTTATTCTTAGACTGTGCCCCCTGGTTCTGGACTCCCCCAACATTGGGAAGTGCGATTAAAGATTATATAAAGGCTATTTGCAGGTCAAGAGGTTTGGTTAGTGGGAAGCTTTTAAACGTAAGATTCATCTTGCCGACATACAGGAGGCCACATTGGGAACAGTGGATGCAGTAGATGAGGTAAGAGAAGGTGCATGTGAACCTTTGCCTTAACTGGAAGGACTGCTGGGGTCCCTGGATGAAGGCGAGGGAGGAGTTATAGGGACGGGTGTTTGATCTCCTGTAGTTGCTGGGGAAAGTATCTGGGTAAGGGGTCGTTTGGGTGGGAAGGGATGTGTGAACCAAGGAGTTGTGGAGGGAGCGGTTTCTACGGAAAGGGATGTGGATGGGAAGATGTGACTGGTGGTGGGAATCACATTGTAGGTGTTGAAAATACCAGAGGATTTCCGGATGTGGCCTTCTCTCAATAGCGAGACCCAGCGGCCGTTTCACCGAACACTCGTCTTGATACTCCAACGCCTGCAAGATCTCTTGGTTGTTATCCATGTTAATGTGTCTTCCCACTCCCATACTAACCTATATATTCCCAGGACTATCCTGGGCCTCCTCCATTGCCAGAGTGGGGCCATACGCAAACTGCAGCAACAGCACCTCGTATTCCACCTGGGTAGCTTGCAATCCAACGGTATGAACATTGAATTTTCCAATTTTAGGAATCGACATAACCCTCCCCTTCTGCCTTCTTCCTCCTGGACTCGCACCGATTTCTCCCCTCATTCTCTCCTTCCACCTATATTCCTTTCTCTAGCTTCACAATTTACAAGTCTTCAATCCTTTTGTCTCATTCCTTCTGTCTTTTCATCTCTGGCCTTTGACCAACCATCTTTAGATGTTAGACTTTAGCACAGAAACAGCCTGTTTGGCCCACTGAGTCTGCGCTGATCGGTGATCTCCCTATACACTAAGCTACACACTAGGTTCCATTTTACAGCTTGCCAATTAACCTACAAACCTGTATGTCTTTGGAGCGTGGGAGGAAACTGGAGCACCTGGAGAAAACCCACGCGGTCACAGGGAGAATACAGACAAGAGACAAGGGTCAGGATCGAACCTGGGTCTCTGGCTCTGTGAAGCAGCAACTCTACCGCTGCGCCTCCGTGCCACACACCTGCCTACCCTCAAACCCTCCTCGCCCGTGTCAGCCTATTACCTGCCAGGGTTTGTCCTGCCCTTCCTCTCTTCCAGCTCCCTGCTCCTCCAGAATCAGTCTGGAAAAGGGTCCCGACCTGAAACGTCACCTCTCCTTGTTCTCCTAAGATTCTGTCCGACCCGCTGAGTTACTCCAGCACTCTGTGACTTCCTTTGTAAACCAGCATCTGCAGTTCCTTGTTCTACAAGGGTCAAGAGCGTTTAATTGTCACATGTAGAGTTGCTGCCTCACAGTGCCAGAGGCCCAGGTTCGATCCTGACTCCGGGTGCTGTCTGTAAGGGGTTTGTAGGTTCTCCTTATGACCTGAATGGGTTTCCTCCGGGTGCTTCGGTTTCCTCCCATATTCCAAAGATATACAGGTTTGTAGGTCAATTGGATTGGTAAAATTGTAAATTGTCCCTTGTATGTGTAAGATAGTGCTAGTGTACGGCGGGGTGATCGATGGTCGGTGCGGACTCGGTAGGCCGAAGGATCTGTTTCTGCACTGTATCTCTGAACAATGAAATTCTTACTTGCTTCACCTTTACAGGCACATTAATGCAATAACACACAAATAATATATAATAATGAATAATACAAAATAAGAATAACCCTTAATACCAGGTAACCAGACCATAAAAGAGCAAAACAAAGTCCATAGTCGATAAAGTCCATAGTCGCTGAGATAGGGCTGAGGTTAGTGTTGTGCAGTGTTCAAGAGTCTGATGGTTGCTAGGGAGAAGCTGTTCATGAACCTGGAGCTGATGGTTTACAAGCTTCTGTACATTCTTCCTGATGGTAGCAGTGAGATGAGAGCATGGCCAGGATGGTGAGGGTCTTTGATGATATTAGCTGCCTTTTTGATGCAGCACCTCCTGTAGATCCCTTCGATGGTGGGTAGTTTAGTATCCATGATGGACCAGGCAGTAGTCACCACTTTCTGCAGCCTCTGTCATTCCTGGATGTTTGAGTTACCAAACCAAGCCATGGCTCAACCAGTCAGTGCGTTCTCTACCACACACCTGTAGACGTTCACCAAATCTCCTCAGTCTTCTAAGGAAGTAAAGGCACTAGAGTCATAGTCATACAGCGTGGAAACAGGCCCTTTGGCCCAATTTGCCCACGCCGACCTACATGCCCCATCTACACTAGTCCCACCTGCCTGCATTTGGCCCATCTCCCTCTAAACCTATCGTATCCACGTCCATGTCTAAATGTTTCTTAAACATTGTAATAGCACCTGCCTCAATTACCTCCTCCTGCAGCTCATTCCATACACCCACCACCCTTTGTGTAAAAAAGTTACCCCTCAGTTTCATGATAAATCTTTCCCCCCTCACCTCAAACGTATGTCCTCTGGTTCTCGATTCCCCTACTCTGGGCAAGAGACTCTGTACCTGATCTATTCCTCTCATGATTTTGTACCCCTCTATAAAATCATCCCTCATCTTCCTGCACTCCATAGAATAGAGTCCTGGCCTGCTCAACCTCTTCCAATACCTCAGGCTCGAGCCCTGGCAATGTCCTCGTAAATCTCGGCACCTTTTCCAGCTTGACAACATCTTTCCTACAAAATGGTGTCCAAAATACTTGCGTTGGTGAGCTTTCTTTGTGATTGCATCGATGTGCTGGGCCCAGGACAGATGTCCAGAGATGTGCACGCCCAGGAACTTGAAGCTGTTGTCTCTCTCCATCTCCATCCTGTCAATGAAGACTGTTGTTTTGTGGATCCCTTGCTTTCCCATCTTGGAGTCAACAATCAGCTCCTTGGTCTTGCGAGCCATTTCCACTGGCTGGAAGATCAGAAACCAGGCATCACAAATGCAATTCCCCCATGCCAACTGGAACAACAGCACATTATATTCCACATGGATAGCTTACAACCCAACAGTATGAACATTGGATTCTCCTGGGTAACCTCTAACAACACCCCCCCCCCCCCCCCCATTTCTACTCCCCTCCATTTCTCCTGCCTCCAAACCTCTCCACTGTGCCCCACCCTTGGAAGTTCACTTATATCTTCCCTTCACCTACATTCCTTCCTCCAGCTTCACAATCTGCAACTCTTCAATCCTTTATCTCATACTTCTTTTTTCATCTCTGGCCTTTGTCCAACAATCTGCCTATCAAGCCCCCCATGTCCTGTGTTTACCTATTACCAGCCAGGCTTTACTTTCTTCCATCTTTTTCCAGCGGGGGGGGGGGGGGGGGGGGGGTGTTGCCAACAAAGAGGGATGGGGTGGAAGGGGTGGCGCCGAGAACAAAGAGTGACCAACATGAGTCTAATGAGAACTTTTGTAATTTTGTCGGCAGATGCAGGTTTATACCAAAGGTATACACAATGTGATGAAGTGACTCAGCAGCTCAGACGGCATCTCTGGAATAAAAGGATGGGTGACGTGACGAGTCGGGACCCTTCTTCAGACTTATCGACCCATCCTTTTTCTCCCGCTGAGATACTCCAGCACTTTGTGTCTATCTTTGCCAAGTTAAACTAATCACTTCCATCTGGATGTGATCCATATCTCTCCATTCCTTGCATATCCATTTGCCTACACAAAGTTTCAAAGTTTAGTTTAGATTTATTATTGTCACGTGTACCGAGGTACAGTGAAAAGCCTTTGTGTTGCGTGCATCAGAGGAAAAACTATACATGATTACAAACAAGGTGTCCACAGTGTACACATTCAGGGTAAAGGGATAATCTTTAGTGCAAAATAAAGTCCAGTGATCCCTCCAATTAAAGATAGTACGAGGGTCTCCAATGAGGTAGATGGTAGGTCAGAACTGCTCTCTAGTTGGTAAAATTGTAAATTGTTCCTAGTCTGTGTAGGATAGTGTTAATGTTCGAGGATCGCTGGTCGGCGCACACTCAGTCGGCCGAAGAGCCTGTTCCCATGCTGTATCTCGAAACTAAAAATAAAACTAAACTTATAATATCCCTGTACTTTGTTTTAATCAATATATCCACAAACTCCACGTTCAATATGCCTTTTACTTGCTTCCATACGTGTTCTTCGAGCCAAGATGGCTGACCATTGGTGCCGACAAGCTCTTCGAGGAGTCATGATTGCTTTGCGAGAATGAGCACAGGGAAGCGGGTCAGAAGATGCGTTGCTAAAATCACGCCCAAGTTAACAGCCAGCTTGTACAGGATTGGCAGCCATCACGGATGTTTATCCATTGACCTGAAATGCCCTGCCACAAGTTAGACTGTACACGTCATGATCCTACGTGTCTGAGAGCATTGTTACTGCTTTTGGACATCCATTGCATTTGTAAATGAGGGCAGCGCAGTTGGTAATGGGATGGTTCAGTTGCCCGGTAATATCTGGGAAGAAACTGTCCCTCTTGCCTGACGGGAGAGGGGAGAAGAGGGAGTGTCCGGAGTGAGACTGGTACTTGATTATGCTGGTGGCCTTGCCGAGGAAGTCCGATAAAGTCCGATTAAAGACAGTCCAAAGGTCTCCAATGAGGTAGATGGGAAGTCAGGTAGCTGGGAAGATAGAGGCAAAGGTCTCAATCCAAAGGCCTCTTAAACACCACATCCTCCCTGCCCCGAGTATGCTAACTTTGGACAGTTCCCGTGTTTACGGCAGCTGATCTAACCTCTACCCCGGCAGTGTGCTGGGTCCACAGGCTCAACCCCAGGTTTCGCTGACCCAACGCCAGCAGGCAATTGCTCAAATCAAATTTCTCTGAAAGCCTTCACCCACGGTTTCAATGTATTGAAGATGAAAGTGAACTCTGCCCACATTCCAGCATAACATTGTCAAATAATCGCAATTTATTGATTAGGAGTTCTGATGAAACCGTTTGTCAAGAATTCCCTTATCAGTTTGACGTTGTAAATCAAATACAGCCGGACCTGGGAGGGTAATGTTTGAAAGGGGCTGTCAGGTGAATCTAGTTGATGCAGTTGATGCATTTATTTAGAGAGGACTAAAATATAAAAAACTGGAATGTAATGCTGGGCTTTATAAGGTGCTGGTCAGACCGCATTTGGAGTATTGTGAGCAGTTTTGGGAACCATACCTTAGGAAGGATGTGCTATCGTTGGAGAGGGTCCAGAGGAGGTTTACCAGATGATCCCAGGAAAGATTGGGTTGACGTAAGATGAGCGTTTGACGGCACTGGGCCTGTACTCGCTGGAGTTTAGAAGGATGAGGGGGGACTACGTTGAAACTTACCGAATAGTGAAAGGCCTGGATAGGGAGGATGCGAAGAGGATGTTTCCACTAGTGGGAGAGTCTAGGACCAGAGGCCATAGCCTCAGAATAAAAGAATGTACCTTTAGCAAGGAGAT
The DNA here is from genome assembly GCF_053455715.1 of Rhinoraja longicauda. Classification (NCBI taxonomy): domain Eukaryota; kingdom Metazoa; phylum Chordata; class Chondrichthyes; order Rajiformes; family Arhynchobatidae; genus Rhinoraja; species Rhinoraja longicauda. The sequence goes on along the minus strand of NC_135969.1, from coordinate 16,918,917 downwards.
CAGGAGGAATTTCTTTCGTCAGAGGGTGGTGAATCTGTGGAATTCATTGCCACAGAAGGCTGTGGATGCCAAGTGGATATTTTTTAAGGCAGAGATAGATAGATTCCTGATTCTTGACGGGTGTCATGCGTTATGGGGAGAAGGCAGGAGAACGGGGTTAAGTGGTAAAGATAGATCAGACATGATTTAATGGTGGAATAGATGATGGGCTGAATGGCCTAATTCTGCTCCTATCACTTAAGAAAACACTCGAAAGACGTGTAGGTTTGTAGGTTAATTGGCTTTGGTGTAAGTTGTAAAATTATCGCTAGTGTGTAGGATAGTGCTGGTGTACGAGGATTGCTGGTTGATGCGGACTCAGTGGGCCCAAGGACCTGTTTCCATGCTGTGTCTCGAAACTCTAAAGGCTAAACTCTAACCTCTGCAGACTGGTTCACGAGCTGAGCACCATATGCAATGTGTTCCGTTTATTGTTTCATCTTCTGAAAAGCTGGGGTGAAGATGATTGTACGCGCTGCACGGGGCAGACATGCTCAGTACACAAGCACCTCCAGCCAATGTGCACCGTGGGAGGGTTTCATTTCAGTTCAGCAGAAAACCACAACCTTCCCAGGAGATCATCTAATGTCGTTGCACACCCGTTGCAAATCTGCAAACTACCCACAAAGTGCTTAATGCAGAGGCTTTTGGACAACGTGTTCACCGTTCTCATGTCTGATCGACTTGATGAACCAGATGTCTCGTGGTTTGTGTTAATTTACTGTTGGCATCGAGCACGGCTCCAGTTTAGTTTAGAGAAACACTGTGGAAATAGGCCCTTCAACCCACTGAGTCCATACTAACCATCAAGCATCAAGCGCTGACCATGGTGTGGCACAGCGGTAGAGTTGCTGCCTTACAGAGACAGAGACATGGGTTCAATCCTGACCGTGGGTGCTGACTGTATTGACTTTGTACGCTCTCCCTGTGACCGTGTGGGTTTTCTCCGGGTGCTCTGGTTTCCTCCCACACTCCAAAGACGTGCAGGTTTATAGTTAATCGAGTTCTGTAAAGTATTAATTGTTCCTACGGTGTAGGATAGTGCGAGTGTACAGGGTGACTGCTGGTCGGCGCGGACTTGGTGGGCTGAAGGGCCTGTTTCCATGATGTATCTCTAAAGTCTAAAGTAAAGTAAAGCACCCATTTAAACTAATGTTAGTTTAGTTTAGTTTAAGTTAGAGATACAGCGTGGTAAAACGAGGAGAACACAGCCCAGTCCCTCGAAGGGATCTACAAGAGTCGCTGTCTCAAAAAGGCAGCTGGCATCATCAGAGACCCACACCACCCTGGGCATGTGTTCAATTCACTCCTGTCATTGGGAAGAAGGTACAGGAGCCTGAAAACTGTAACGTGCAGGTTCAGGAGCAGCTTGTTCCCAATGCCCATCAGGCTATTAAACACGGAGATAGACACAAAAAGCTGGAGTAATTCAGCGGGACAGGCAGCATCTCTGGAGAAAAGGAACGGGTGATGTTTCAGGTCGAGACCCGTCCTCAGGCTTGCTTCAGGCTATTAAACACAACAACCTCCATATAGGCTCCGAACTACGTAGACTTGTGGACATAGTTTTTGTCTTTACACAAGTATTGTGTGTTTATTTGTTTGTTTGTATTCATATATGTGAAATCAAATATATTTCCGCAGGTGCTGCCTGGCCCTGCTGAGGGTTTCCTGCATCTTCAGGAAACTGGAAGAGTTTCTGATTTCAGATTTCAGATTTTCAGCATCCGTCGTAGTTTTTTTAACTTCCGGGCGACACCAGTAAGCGAGGGGTCATTGGACCGGCGGGGGAGAAGGGGCGTTGAGGGGCTGAGTTCCTGAATCGCAGGGGTCCTCGGCTGAAGGAACTCCCACAGTGCTGCTGATCACACAGTTCCATAGAACACATGACCCTCAGCCAAGTGGAGTAGGAAAATAACTGCAGATGCCGGTACAAATCGAAGGTATCACAAAATGCTGGAGTAACTGCTGGAGTTTAAAAAAATCTAAATCTAAATCTAACTCAGCAGGTCAGGCAGCATCTAGGAGAGAGGGAATGGGTGACGTTTTGGGTCGAGACCCTTCTTCAGTCTGAAGAAGGGTCTCGACCCGAAACGTCACCCATTCCCTCTCTCCTGGATGCTGCCTGACCCGTTGAGTTACTCCAGCATTTTGTGATACCTCAGCCAAGTGGACATTCGGGGCAAGTCAACAGAAACTTGGCCAAGGAATTAGGTCTTCGGAGAAGTTTTGGGTGGGAATTTCAGAGCTTGGATGCCAGACCACCAAAGACTAATGGCTGAATTGGTGAAAATCTCTACACCGGGCAGTAAATTATAATTTCCCAAAGCTCGGCAATCAGTCTAGAAGAAAAATGTTACTGGAAGTCGCAGCAATTTGGCACCAAATTGACAGAGTTTTAAAACACAACAACATTAACTGTGCAGTGCCTCAAAGGATTCCTGGAATCAAGCTGTCAACATTGCAGCGTTCTTGGGTCAGATTCACCTGTTTAAGCAAACATTCCTGGAATTAAACTGGATTTAATGGTTACAGATTAGATTAGGATCGTTTACAGTTGGTTTGAGTTATGGATAATTGAACCTGAATTTCACTTGCAGCAATCTTATAATATTTCATTACTTGTAGGACGGCACGGTGGCGCAGCAGTGGAGTTGCTGCCACACAGAGCCAGAGACCCGGGTTCCATCCTGACCTCGGGTGCTGTCTGTACGGAGATTGTACGTTCTCCCTGTGACCACGTGGGATTCCTCCGGGAGCTCCGGTTTCCTCCCACACCCCAGGGACGTGCAGGTTTGTAGGATAATTCGTTTCCGTAAATTGTCTAGTGTGTAGGATGGAACAAGTGTACGGCTTGATCGATGGTCGGCGCGGACTCGGTGGGCAGAAAGGCCTGTTTCTGTGCTGTATCTCTAAACTAAACTAAACAATCAGCCTTTGCAAGTTCCTGTCTAATGCCATCGAAGTTGGCCTGGCCCCGATTAGGATCGTCTCTAACACTGGTACAGTACTAGGTAATTTCAGATATCAATAAGGATCCTTCATTCATGAACTAGATTACAAAGGCCACTCACAGTGGCTGGCTCAGTGTTCAAATTACCTCCTAAAACCTTTTGTTCCTGGGTACTGTTGTAGCCTTTGGCAACATCTGATTACGTGAAGCTGTCTTTAAAGGGGTGTTGGCACAAAAGGAATAATTATTACTCATGGAGCAAATTACACATGAAACTTGCCTTCCAGGAAACACTGCTGACAAACAACGTGATTAACTGTTGCCCGATGTTGGTTGGGTATAAACATTGGCCTGGAAACACGCGTCGGGTTAATTGGCTTTGGTAAAATTGTAAATTTTCCTGAGTTTGTAGGATAGTGCTAGTGTATGGGGATCGCTGGTCGGCGCGGACTCGGTTGGCCAAAGGACTGTTTCTGCGCTGGATCTCCAAAGTCAAAGTGTACCGAGGGTACAGTGAAAAGCTGTTCTTTGCGTGCTATCCAGTTAAATCAGATTGCACTATGCATCAATACAATCAAGCCCTACACAAGTACAATGGGAAGAAAGAGAAAAATACCAGAGTGCAGAATACAATTTCATAGTATTGTAGTGTTACAGTTCCAGAGAAGAAGTACAATGTTTGCCACAAAGTAGGTTGGAAGATTGATATTATCCCTTAGTTTATGGGAGGAATGTTCAGTAGTTCGGTGTAATTTAGTTTATTTTAGAGAAATAGCATGGAACAGGCCTTTCAGCCCACTGAGTCTGTCTATCTGTCTGTCTGTCTGAATATCTATCTGTCTGTCTCTCTCTCTCGTTCTCTCTCTCTCTCTCTCACACACACACACACACACACACTTGTGTATATATATATATATATATATGCTGAACTTTATTTTGTCGTTTATTATGGTGTTTACAGGGTACTATGTTTACATATCTGTTGTGCTGCTGCAAGTAAGAATTCATTGTTCCATTTCAGGACATATGACAATTCTTGTTATCTTGACTTGAAATCAGATAACTTTTACTCAGAAGTGACTTTACTCCCAATGGATTCCTGGTTGGTGGGATTGTGTTTCATATTTATTGTGACATTAGTTGGCTAGGTCTAAGCATCCTTTGGCCCAAGATCAAACTTCCTTGGCCTTCTCCTCCCATGATTTCTCTCTGCTTTGATGGTCAGGGGTGCAGATAGCTGTGATCCAAATTGATCTTATCTCCCCTGCACTTGTCCAAACATAGGATCCCCCCAGGGTTGCTTCCTTAGCCCCCTACTGAACTCCCTGTACACACATGACTGTGTGGCCAGGTTCAGCTACAATTCCCTCATCAAGTTTGCTGACGACACTGTGGTGGTGGGCCTGATCTCCGATAACGAGGTAGCTGATCTGGCACTCTGGTGTCAGGACAACAGCCTCCTCTTGGACCTGTGTGTGTGTGTGTGTGTGTGTGTGTGTGTGTGTGTGTGTGTGTGTGTGTGTCTACCTGTGTGTGTGTGTGTGTGTGTGTTTTTGTGTGTGTGTGTGTGTGTGTGTGTCTGCCTAGATAGATAGATAGATAGATAGATAGATAGATAGATAGATAGATAGATAGATAGATAGATAGATAGATAGATAGACAGACAGACAGACAGACAGATAGATAGATAGATAGATAGATAGATAGATAGATAGATAGATATGCATAGGGATTACTATAAAAAAACAGTGCTTCAGATTTATAGGAAAAATTGTCTTGGATCCATGGAGCCATACAGCATGGAAAGAGGCCTTTCAGTTCAACTTGTCCATGCCAACCAAGATGCCCCATCTAAGATAGTCCCACATTTGGCCCATCATCCCTTTAAGCCTTTCCTATCCATGTACCTGCCAAATGTCTTTTACCCACAGTTCTCAGGAATGGAGCCCTTGCTTAACCATCAGTCCAAAAAAAGGTCATGACCCCGAAAGGTTGTCTGTCCATTTCCCACCGCAGATGCTGCCTGACCCGCCGAGTTCCTCCAGCAGTTTGTTCCTTCTTCGCTCAGGATTCCAGCATCTTGCTGTCTCGCGTGTATCCGCAAAACCTGGGAACCGCCTGAGCGTAGTTCTTATCGCAACGCTGTTTGTGAGAGCACTGTCATGGTTTTCTTTAAACATTTCCACATGCACTTCAAGTTATATTTATCTGTACGGATGTGAAGGCCAGCAACAAAATGTGTCTTATTTTTCATTTCCTGGGAAGGACCCAATCTCTCCTGATTCTGGTGATCCTGGCCCTGTGTTTTGAAATGCAATCACGGTTGCCAAGGAGATGAATGATCATGGACTGCTTTCCAGCTGAGATTAGCATGAACTGACACCTCTCAATTACCAATCAATGTTGTCTTTCTAGAATCCATTAAAACCACATTGCTTACAAAAAAAATCATAATCTCATTAAACAAATAAACATAAAAAATGCTTCATGTTAATTTTCCTGGAAGTTGCATTAGCAAACCTTCCAGGAACACCATCGCTCCTGTAATATTTACAAAGCCTTACATTTGCAAGGGAATGCTATCGGTGTTCAGTGCCAATATTGTGCAGGAAGGAACTGCAGATGCTGGTTTACACCGAAGATAGACACAAAATGCTGGAGCAATTCAGTGGGACAGGCAGCATCTCTGGAGAAAAGGAATAGGTGACGTTTTCGGGTCGAGACCCTTCTTTAGGCTTGTTCTTCAGAAGCCCGAAAAAGGGTCTCGGCTCGAAACGTCACCTATCCATGTTCTCCAGAGATGTTGCCTGTTACTCCAGCATTTTACGTCTATCTTTACTGTTCAGTGACAATCAGAAAAGGAAGCCATTTTTGCACGAAATAGTGAGGCTGAGCGGGGATTGGCACTTGATGGGAGAGGGGGGAAGCGTGTTTAGGGAAGTAAAAGGGAAAAGGACACTGAAGGACATTTTAACTGCGATGGTTGATTCTACCATTTAGAGTCAGGACCCTCCTTTCTCAGACTATCGAACAGCACGGTGACCAGCGACCACCAGTACACTAGCACTATCCTACACACAAGGGACAATTTACAATTTTACCAGAGCCAATTAACCTACAAACCTGTACGTCTTTGGAGTGTGGGGGGAAACCGAAGCACCAGGGAGAACGTACAAACTTTGTGCAGACAGCAACCGTAGTCAGGATCAAACCCGGGCATCTGGCGCTGCAAGGCAGGAATTCACCCGCTGCGCCACTGTGCCTCCCCAAAGTCAAAAGAGTTAGTCGCTTTTCTACAGGGAAAGGTTCATCTCAAGAAGGGTAGAAAAAGAAAATAGGGAGCTCTTGAATGGACCCCATCTCCATGGAGCTTTCATCTCCACTGTGCTTGTTGGTGTATGCGGGGAGATTTGTGGATAATATGGCCACCTAGACAAGCCAGCGCTGTAAAAGAGTTTGAAGTAAAAGAGATACAGCAAGGAAACAGGCCCTTCGGCCCACCCTGACCATCGATCTCCTGTACACACTAGTTTTATGTTATCCCACTTTCCCTACACACCAGGGACAATTTACAGAGGGCCAATTAACCTACAAACCCGCACATCTTCGTGATGTGGGAGGAAACTGTGTAGGATAGTGTTAATGTTCGGAGTTCACGGGTCGGCACGGACTCAGTTGGCCAAAATGCCTGTTTCCATGCTGTATCTCTAAACTAAAAACTAAACGAAACATAATATCCCTGCACTTTGTTTTAATCAATATATCCACAAACTCCACGCTCAATATACTTACTTCCATACGTGTTCTTCGAGCCAAGATGGCTGTCCTTTGGTGCCGACAAGCTCTTCGAGGAGTCATGATTGCTTTGCGAGAATGAGCACAGAGAAGCGGGCCAGAAGATGCGTTGCTAAAATTACGCCCAAGTTAACAGCCAGCTTGTACAGGATTGGCAGCCATCACGGATGTTTATCCATTGACCTGAAATGCCCTGCCACAAGTTAGACTGTACACGTCATGATCCTACGAAACAGTCACGTGGCTGAGAGCATTGCTACTGCTTTTGGACATACGTTGCATTTATAAATGAGTGGGGCGTAGTGACGCAGCTGGTAGAGCTTCTGTCTCACAGCTCCAGAGACCCAGGTTTGATCCCGACCTTGCACGCTGTCTGTGTGCAGGATTTGCACATTCTCCCTGTGACCTTGTGGGTTTCGTCCGGGTGCTCCGGTTTCCTCCCACATCCCGGTGACGTGCAGGTGTGTAGGTTAATTGGCTTCAGTAAAATTGTAAATTGTCCCTAGTGTGTAGGATAGTGCCAGTGACAGCTGGTCTACCACTGCCAAATTCCTCAATAGAAGCGTGCTGTTGAAGCCAGCCGCCACAAGGTGATCAAGCCTGTTACTATGGGTGGCATAAAGTAGGAAAGGATTTAATTTGCTCAGCGTACACGGCACCACACTGCCTTTTGCACAAAACTCTTAATATAGTGAAAGCGAGTACCACCAGACTCAGAAACAGCTTCTTCCCCTCAGACACTTTTTTTAACGCTGCTATGGACAGGCTTTGCACTACTGTTCATTATTTTTTTATTGTAATATATTCATCTTCATCTTTTTTTTTTCATTGAAGTGACTATATTTTATATTGATTGTTGTTTGCTGTGCCTTTTTAATTTTAACTTAATTTAATGCACTTTATTCCTCGGGATTGTGGGAAACGGTATTTCGATTTTCTGTCTGTGTAAACTAACTGAAAATTGACAATAAAGTTGACTTTGACTTTGACTTTGACTTTTCAGGCTTCTGAACGGTCCATCCATAAGCGAGAGTACTGTCCCATTCACCTCCACCCCCATTGCTGACATTGGAATTTGTCTCTGGAACTGGTGCGCTACAATGTCTGAAGAAGGATTTCGACCCGAAACGCCACCCATTCCTTCTCTCCTGAGATGCTGCCTGACCTGCTGAGTTACTCCAGCATTTTGTGAATAAATACTCTACTATCTTCCACTTTTCTTTACCTATTGTACTGAGTTTGACTTGACTGAATGGCTCGTGTTACCTGATCTGTTTGGATAGCATGCAAAACAAAGCTTTTCACTGTGCCTTGGTAGACATGACAATAATAAATCTAAACCCATTGAGTCATCAGACTGTTTTACATCTCCTTTCAATTTTACATTTCATGATCCATCGAAGTTGTTAATGATCAAGAGCGAGACTAACATGTGCCTGGATAATTCTGTCCAAAACCTAAGAGCTCCTGTATGAAATTAAGCCTCTAAAAAATGCAGTAGGGCATAATGAACTAATAGATCCATCTTGTTCATTCCCTCCACAGAGGCACAGATAGAGTAGACAGTCAGAACCTTTTTCACAAGGTATGAAAGTACAGCACTAGTGGGCATAACTATAAGGTGAGAGGGGGGAAGCTTAATGGGGATGTCAGGGCATGTTTTTTCACACAGAGGGTAGAGGAGACATGGAACACATTGCCAGGGGTGGTGTTGGAGGCAGATACAATATTGGCGTTTAAGAGGTGTTTAGAAAGGCACATGGGCGTTCGGGGAATAGAGGGATATGGATCATGCACAGGCAGATGAGACTACTTTAACTTAACATCATGTTCGGCCAAAATCGTTCCTGTTCTGTTTCATGTTCTGTCTTGACTTGGTGCTGTTTACAGCTGGCGAAAGAGTAACACGCAAAGACCAACTTAATTACATTATAATGCAAAATAGCTGCTGTAAAGCGGGCAAACATTAGTCCATTTGTAGAAGGCAAGATCCTTTTAAACCCAAATGAAATCTCTTTTGAGTTTGAGCTTAATTTATTGCATTGCCTGAGTGTGGATTGCTAGTTAACCCATCTCTCTATATGATGCAAACTTTGGTGACAGGACTTTTTATGTTGATTTTAGTTTAGTTTAGAGATACAGTGTGAAAACAGGCCCTTTAGCCCACCGACCAACGGTCCCTGTACACTAGCACAATCCTACACACTAGGGACAATTTACAATCTTTATCAAAGCCAAATAACCTACAAACTTGTACGTCTTTGGAGTGTGGGAAGAAACCGGAGCTCCCGGAGAAAGCCCACACAGTCACAGGGAGAATGCACAGACAGACAGCACCCGTAGTCAGGGTGGAACCCGGGTCTTTGGCGCTGTAAGGCAGCAACTCTACCGTAGCGCCACCATGCTGTCCAGCGGTTGGATTGCACATTTGAAAGATGAAGCGTATCGATTTTGGGGCCGACTTCCATACCCCACACTCTGATGGCTTGGCTTGAAAGCAAAAGTCAACGATCGCATCAATTGCCAACCAGTTTCACAACTCTGCTTATAACTATTTCCATTTTGCATAATTGAACAAAGACCAAGAGTATCCCTGGGTGATGCAAGCACAGAAAAATAACAAGATAAAGCCGTACCTGCCCACAGGCCTTTGTGCTGTTTGGCTGGATTGCAGTTGAGTTGCAACACATTGCACTGCCCCTTTGTTCCTTTTTTAATTCGGTTCCGTTCCATTCCGTTCCGTTCGGTTTGGTTTAGTTTAGTTTAGTTTGGTTTGGTTTGGTTTAGAGATGCAGTGTGGAAACAGGCCCTTCGGCCCACCAAGTCCGTGCCGACCAGTTATCCCCGCACACTAGCACTATCCTACACACACTAGGGACAATTTACAATTTTATCAAGCTAATTAACCTGCAACACCTGTACGTCTTTGGAGTGTGGGAGTAAACCAGAGCAAACCCACGCAGTGACAGGGAGAACGTGTAAACTCCGTACAGACTGCACCCGTGGTCAGGATCAAACCCGTGCCGCTGGTGCTGTAAGGCAGCAACCCTACCACTGCCCACTGCGCCGACCTGTAATTTATAGTCATTCATTAGTATTACCAATCAGAAATCCAGCGGCATCCATTCCAAAAGCAAAAGACGAGCGGCACGGTGGCGCAGCACATAGAGCCGCTACCTCACAGCGCCAGAGATCCGCGTTCAATCCAGACCTCGGGCGCTGTCTGTGTGGAGCTTGTACGTTCTCCCTCTGGCCGCGCGTTCACCCTCTGTGTGTAAAATGCCCCTAGTATGTAGGATGTAAAACTGGGATGACACAGAACTAGTGCAGAAACAAAGAACTGCAGATTCTGGTTTATACCAAAGGTAGACACAAAGTGCTGCACTGATCAGTATGGGTGCCAGGGGTTATGGGGAGAAGAATGGGGTTGAGAGGGAACAATAGATCAGCCATGTTTAAATGGCAGAGTAGACTTGATCGGCCGAATGGCTGAATTCTGGTCCTATAAGTTAAGAACTTATGAACTCAGTGGGTCAGGCAGCATCTCTGGAGAAAAAAGATGGGCAACGTTTTGGTCGAGACCCTCCTTGTGAACGGGTGATCGTTGGTTGGCATGGACACGGTGGGCTAGAGGCCCTGCTTCCACGCTGCATCTCTAAACTAAACCACGCTAAACTAAACCACGCTAAACTAAAACGTTCAACTTTCCATTCACGCACAAACTTCCACGCAACAATAAATTGCGTCATCGCTCAGTCACCACAGCCGAGAAAAAACCCGTTTTGAAATATCACCTCATCATTGACACAGCTCCACATGTAAAGAATCTTCTCTTGAAATGTGATCTCAGCCGTTTTTGCTGATCGCCAGTTCTGTGGAACCCAAGCTGCAGATGAACCACACTTTTCTCGGAATTTGCGAGGCGATGCACAAGATTTGCTTCCACATAAACTGAAGAGTCAGGCACTCTCGCCAGCCAATGAGAAGAACAGGTTTGCCTGCTTCACAAAGCGCTTTTGACGCTTGCATTTAATACGCATGCAAAACTCTGCCCTGCAGCTCTTTGATGTCTCATTCAACCCATCGTTTTAAAAGATTTTAATCTTGGCACCAATTAGCTTCAGTATTTTAAACAATATCTTTCACAGACTTAAGTGTTAGTTTAGAGATACAGCGTGGAAACAGGCCCTTCGGCCCACAGAGTTCACACCGACCAGCGATGGGTCGTGCACTAGGGACATGTGACCATTTACAGAATGCTAATTAACCTATAAACTTGTGTGTGGGAGGAAACCGGAGCACCCGGAGAAAACCCATGCAGGTCACAGGGAGAACGTATAAACTACATACAGACAGTGCTCGTAGTCAGGATCAAACCCGAGTCTCTGGTGCTGCAAAGCAGCAACTCTACCGTTGCGCCACCGTGACTTGTAGTTATCATATATCATATCATATATATACAGCCGGAAACAGGCCTTTTCGGCCCTCCAAGTCCGTGCCGCCCAGTGATCCCCGTACATTAACACTATCCTACACCCACTAGGGACAATTTTTACATTTACCCAGCCAATTAACCTACATACCTGTACGTCTTTGATGTCTCATTCAACCCTTAGTTTTAAAGCTTTTTTTTGGTCACCTATTAGCATCAGCATCTGCACATTATCTTTCACCGAATCAATAAGTCTCAGATATAAATTTTCACCATTAATAAAGAATTCTCGTAAACTGTTACAAGTTGAAATTGCAGCAATGTCAATGTTCCTGGAATGACTAGCAGCACCTCTCGCTCACACTTGGTCTAATTGACTTTGGTGGTACTTTAAGTTTAGTTTCGTTTGGAATCTAGAACCAGAGGATTTAAGGTGACGGAGGAAAGATTTAATGGGAACATGAGGGGTAACTTTTTTACACAAAGCGTGGTGGGTGTATACAACGAGCTGCCGGAAGAGGTAGTTGAGGCAGGTACTATTGCAATATTTAAGAAACATTTAGACAGGTACATGGATAGGAGAGGTTTGGAGGTTTGGAGGGATACTAGAGTGAGGTGGACACGTTGAGTCCAAATCTCCCCTGCGGGCCTCTCCTGGGGCAACAACTGACGATCCTGCGGGCCTGGCAGCGGGGGCCCCAACTGCGAACACGCGGACTGACGTGGAAAACGTAGCTCGTCCCCTCCCGGCAGGGCGGGGCGGGGGGGGGGGGGGGAGGGGCGGGTGAGGGAGGTGCGCCGGTCCGCCCGGCGGGGGTGGGGGGAGCACATTTATTAAAGTTAGCTCCCCCCCTCATTGGCCGTGATCCCTGTCACTCTGGCGGGTCTCGCCCCTGGCGATCATCGTGGCTCCTCCCTCCCTCATTGGCCGTCACTTGGGCGGGGTCCCATTGTGACGTTACACGCTGAACATGGCAAGTAATCGGTTTCAATAAGATCATTTTTAAACTTTAAAATCTCTCCAACTTTAAAAATATAAGACCAATTTGAATGAAACTTGGATGAAGGTATCCCCAGAGCAACGGTAACTAAGGTGGTGCTAAAATTGTCGTGCTATCGTGTACCATCTTTTTTCATGTACCGTTTTTTTGTGGATGAAAAACGCAACAAACAACGACACAAAGAAACAACGGCACGAAGAAACAAATACGGAACTAACAAGATGAGAGTTTTAGTAATATAATAGATGGGCCAAACACAAGCAGGTGGGACTAGTGTAGATGGGACATGTTGGTCGGCGTGGGCAAGTTGGGCCAAAGGGCCTGTTTCCATGCTCTATGACTCTATGACACAAAATGCTGGATTAACTCAACGGGTCAGGCAGCATCTCTGGAGAACGGGAATAGGCAGCTTTTCGTGTCGGAACCCTTTAGTTTAGTTTAGTTTAGTTTCGAGTATACCCTAGAGATACAAGCCCTTCGGCACACCTGGTCCACGCCAACCATTGATCACCCGCTTGCACTAGTTCTATGTTATCTCACTTTCTCATCCACTCCCTACGTACTAGGAGCAATTTACAGAGGCCAATCAACCTCTTTAGGATGTGGGAGGAAACCGGACCACCCAAGGGAAACCCACGCGGTCACATGGTGAACGTGCAAACTTCACACAGACAGCACCTGAGGTCAGGATCGAACTTGGGTCTCTGGCGCGGTGAGGCAGCAGCCCTACCTGCTGCGCCACCATGCCTCTCTCAACATAACGTTAATATAAATCTTCCCTCTACTTAGTGGCAGAGGTGAGGTGTGAGAAAGCAGATCACAGAGAGGGGGCTAAGAAAAGATTCACTAGGACGGTTTCAGGGAAATAGGTTCTCGTTATTGGAGAAGCTTGGGACATTTGGCGTGGAGAAAAGATGATTTAATAGAGTTGGAAAAGATCATGACAGATTTAGAGAGGGGAGTTATTCCCAGCAGCAGGTGGTTTAAGGATCAAAGGAAACAGTTTTAAAACTTGGGCAAAAAGAGCAAAGGAAATGTGAAGGAGATCTTTGTTCACTAGAGCAGGCGATCGAGGACTCGTTAGTTATTTGCTGGTCTCGCTGCTGCCATTGGGAGGAAGGTACAGGAGCCTGAGAACCATGACCTCCAGCTTCAAGAACAACTTCTTGAACCACCCTGCACAACCCTAACCATTAGCGCGTCTCAGCACCAAACCGTTACAGACTTTGCATTACTACGGTTGCTTGAAGTACTTTCATTTTTCCACTGTTATGGTCTAGTTTACTCAGTTTAGTTTAGTTTAACGTAGTTCCTTATTGTGTTCCAAGGTACAGCGAAGAGCTTTTTGTTGCGTGCTATCCAGTCAGCGGAAAGATTATACAAGATCACCATCAAGCCGTCCACAGTGTACAGATACAGAATGGAGGAAATAATGTTTGGTGCAAGATGAAGTCCAGAAATGTCTGAGGGTCTCCAATGAGGTAGATGGTGGGTCAGAACCACTACACTCTAGTTGGTGATAGGATGGTTCAGTTGCCTGATAACAGCTGGGAAGGAACTGTCCCTAAATCTGGAGGTGTGGTTTTTCACCTTCTGTACTGCTTGCCTGATGGGAGAGGGGAGACGAGGGAGTGCCAGCGGTGAGACTGGTCCTTGATTATGCTGTTGGCCTTGCTGAGACAGGTTGATAGAGTCAATGGAAGGGAGGTTGGTTAGCATGATGGCCCAGGCTGCGTCCACAACTCTTTGCTATTTCTTGCAGTCTTGGGTGGAGCTGTTCCCAAACCATAAATAATTCATGGTATAGTTATTTTTGTTGATATTGTCTCGAATGCGTCTTCAAGAGTTACAGATAGATTTGAATGGGACATGGAGCAGAGGGTTATCCTGGTTGGGATCAAGATGGCTGCTTATTACACACTCTGCCCAGGACTTGAAAGTGGCGTTACACGTAGAAAGGGAGGTCAAAAAGGCTTTTGGCATATTGGCCTTCATCAGTCTGACTATTGAGTATAGAAGATGGGAGGTCATGTTACAGTAATGTACAAGCCATTGGTGAGGCCACATGTCGAGTATTGTGTTTTGGTCACCATGTTATGGAAAGATGCTGTCAAGCTGGAAAGGGTGCAGAGAAGGTTTATGAGGATGTTGCCAGGACACGAGGGCCTGAGCTATAAGGAAAGGTTGAGCAGGCTAGGACTTTCTTAGAGCGCAGGAGGATGAGGGGTGATCTTATAGAGATGTACAAAATCATGAGAGGAATAGATTGGGTAAATCCACAGAGCCTTTTGCCCAGAATAGGGGAATTGAGAACTAGAGGATGTAGGTTTTAGGTGAGGGGGGGGGGGGGGGGGGAAGATTTAATAGGAACCTGAGAGGTAACATTTTACACAAAGGGTGGTGGGTGTATGGAACAAGCTGCCAGAGGAGGTAGTTGAGGCAGGTACTATCATAACGTTTAAGAGACATTGGACAGATACTTGGATAGGACAGGTTTAGAGGGAGATGAGTCAAGCATGGGGAGGGAGTGGTGTAAATGTGGCGTGTTGGTCGGGGTGGGCAAGTTGGATCAAAGGGCCTGTTTACACTCTGTATGACTCTATGACTGAACTGACTGAATGAAATGAATCAGATGAGTTATTTAACTGTTGACTTAAACAATATCAGCACGAACTGTGTTACCGCCCAAAATGAACTACAACCCTATAATCACACAAGGAAATTGCTAGAAAGCTATATTTTCTCCTCTAAGAAATTGTTTGATGGACATTGAAATTGTTAAACACATTTGTTTGATTTGCTGACAACCAGTCATTCATCACGATTGTAATGCTATGATATTCTCCGTGAATAGGGCTCCTGACCTTGTTAGACTAGTTGGTCAACATGCAGGGCAACAATCCAGTTACACATACTGGAAAATATTTTAAATTCCCTTTGCGACAGAAGTTTGGCCAATTAAGGTTTTGGCATCGGTTTCTAAATCGATATTATTTGGTGCTATTTCTAACAAAATAAAATGCTCGTTGATCTGATTTGATAATCTTACCTCTCTCTCTCTCTCTCCTTCACTGTTGCTATTGTGTGAATAATAACAACTATTGTTTAAGTCAATAATAACACTCTCGACCTAGTGTTATCGTCCGGATTCCCAATCAACAACATTGAAACTACTGAAGCCTGTCTATCGGACCACAGCGCTATAATTTTTGACGCATCTCTGCCTTTATCTCCCGCAAAATCTCATCTCCCTGTTCGCTACTCCCGCGACATAAATTCATTGACTGCCAGTAAATTCTCCGAGGCTCTCACAGCTGCCCCCAACATCTGCACTATTGAGGCCTCTCCCCCCCATCTCAGCACTGAAGATCTCGCCTCTTTATTTAATATCACTTGCTCTTCCATCCTGGATTCTATCGCTCCCCTTAAAATGAAAAAGCCTAAGCCCAAAGGTCGGCCGTGGCTCAATGACACCACCAAAGCCCTAAGAAGGGAGTGCAGAAAATCAGAAAGGAGGTGGAAATGTGACAAGCTTCAAATTTCCTTCGAAATTCTGAGAAACAATCTTCTCAAATACCAGGAAGCAGTAAAGTCTGCTAGAGCACAATACTTCTCCGACCTTATTTCCAAAAACTCTCATAACTCCAAGGTCCTATTTAGAACAATTACCTCTGTCATATGTCCCGCCCCCAGTACCAGCTTAGTTGGGTCCCCTGCTAAGTGCGAAGAATTCGCTAAATTTTTCACCAACAAAGTTGAGAACATTAGAATGAACATTTCCCCTCCCATCCGTGACCTAGCTGTCTCACTAGTCTGTTCATCTAAATTGGACTGCTTCCAACCCGTCACTCTATCCTCCCTTGCAAAGCTTGTCTCCGCTATGAAACCTGCAACCTGCCCCCTTGATCCTGCCCCCACTGCCCTTCTGAAGGATGTCATTGCAATTGCCGGTCCCAGCATCCTCTCTATTATCAACAGTTCTCTGGCCACTGGCACTGTTCCAACCAGTTTCAAGCACGCGGTGGTCCAGCCCCTACTGAAAAAACCTAACCTAGACCCCACCTTGCCTAGCAACTACAGACCCATTTCCAAACTGCCATTCCTGTCAAAAGTCCTTGAAAAGGCAATTCTAAACCAATTAGTGCTCTACCTGCACCAAAACACCATCCTGGAAAGTTTCCAGTCAGGTTTCAGAGCCCACCACAGCACAGAGTCTGCCTTGTTGAAGGTACATAACGACCTGCTTCTCGCCATCGACACCGGCGACTGTGCAATCCTGCTCCTTCTCGACCTCAGCGCAGCGTTCGATACAGTGGACCACACCATCCTTATTGACCGTCTCCGGTACGCGGTTGGCATTGATGGCACTGCCCTGAGCTGGTTCGCTTCGTACCTCAAAGATAGGAGTTTCGCCATCAACATAGGCAGTTATTCCTCTGCTCCAGCTAGCCTCTCCTGCGGAGTTCCACAAGGCTCCATCCTAGGCCCCATTCTCTTCTCTCTATACATGCTCCCCCTTGGCCAAATCATTCAAAGGCACGGCATTTCTTTCCACTGCTATGCCGATGACACTCAGCTATACCTCCCCCTGAAACCCAACAACCAGTCAAATTTAAACAGCCTCTTACACTGCCTTGAGGACATAAAATGTTGGATGGCACAGAACTTCCTCCAATTAAATGAGAGCAAGTCTGAGGTCATCCTATTCGCCCCCCCCCCCGACTCCATCAAATCGATAACAGGCAGTCTTGGAAGTCTATCCTGCCTAGTCAAACCGCATGTCAAAAACCTCGGCATGATATTTGACTCTGAATTAAAATTTGATAAGCAAGTCATCGCTGTGGTAAAAACCAGCTTCTTCCAACTTCGAACCATAGCTAAAATCAAACCTTTCCTCCAATTCGACGACACAGAAAAAATCATTCACGCTTTCATTTCCTCCCGCCTAGACTACTGCAACTCCCTATACACTGGGATCAGCCAATCTTCCCTGTCCAGCCTGCAACTGGTCCAAAACAGCGAGACTCCTGACGGGTACCCGTAAAAGGGACCACATCACCCCGATTCTGGCCTCTCTCCACTGGCTCCCTGTACGGTACAGAATCAACTTCAAGCTCCTCCTATTCACGTATAAAGCCCTAAATGGACATTCCCCCCCCTACATCAAAAATCTTCTAACCCCCCTCTCTAACTCCAGGTCCCTCAGGTCGGCCGACTTGGGGCTACTCACTATCCCGCGGTCTAGGCTTAAGCTCAGGGGTGACCGCGCTTTTGCGGTTGCAGCTCCTAGACTGTGGAACAGCATCCCTCTCCCCATCAGATCTGCCCCATCCATCGACTCCTTTAAGTCCAGGCTCAAAACCTATTTCTACTCCCTAGCGTTTGAGGCTCATTGAGGAGGCGCTGTGAACTGTTTGCGTGCTACTGTATGTTTCATTTTTTTTCCTTAGTACCTAATCAGATGTACAGCACTTTGGTCAACGTGGGTTGTTTTTAAATGTGCTATTGTAGCGACCATAGAGAATGGTCCAGGTCGTCGAACCCTCGGATTGGCCAGCGAGGTCACGTGGGAACGCGACCATGGGGATTGGTCCAGGGAACGACATCGCTGATTGGCCAGCGATGTCATGTGCGCGTTTGGCGCCCGTTTTAGTCAGTTCGGCGAAGTCTTCAAGGAAGACAGTAAGTTTGTATTGGTTGTCCTGTACCTTGTTGTTTAACTCTGTATTCGTGTATTGCGGCTGCAATAAAGTTCGTCTACAACCAACAAGTTTCGGACTCGCCATACTATACAAATAAAATTGACTTGACTTGACTTGACTATTGTGATTAAGATTGATTAGTAGGACTAGATGTTACAATCCCTAAGGTTTGCGCTACAATTGACTGGTGTTGTTCTTGGGGGTGACCACTAGGTAATGTTGCTACCATTCAGATACATCTTCAGTTCAGTATATTAATCAGGTTCAATTTAGTTTATTGTCATATGTGCAATGAAATTCCATGTGTGCACAAAGCTCATAGTGTACATAGTACATAGTATACAGAGAGCAATGGGGGGCAGCATGGTGGCGCAGTGGTAGAGTCGCCTGCCTCACAGCATCAGAGACCCGGTTTCGATCCTGACTACAGGTTTGTACATTCTCCCTGTGACCGCGTGGGTTTTCTCCTGGTGCTCCGGTTTCCTCCCACATCCCAAAGTCCATTTCTCGGAGTAGGGAAATCCAGAATCATAGGTTTAAGCAGAGGGGGGGAAAGGTTTAATAGAAATGTGTAAGAAGGAACTGCAGATGCTGGTTTAAACCGAAGTTCGACACAAAAAGCTGGAGTAACTCAGCGGGACAGGTAGCATCTCTGGAGAGAAGGAATGGGTGACGTTTTGGGTCGAGACCCTTCTTCAGAATAGAAATCTGAGGGGCAACTGTTTCACAAAGAAAGTGGTGGTGCATGGAACAAGCTGCCAGAGTGGTTGAGGCAGGTACAATAACAACATTTAAAAGACATTTGAACAGGGATGGAAAGGTTTAGAAGGATATGGGCCAAACTCACTTAGATCGGGCATCTCATAGTATGGGCGAGTTGGGCCCAAGGCCCAGTTTCCATGTGGTATGACTCTTTGACGTATTTTGCACTACAATCTTGCACTAGTTTATTTTAGTTTAGTTTGGTTTAATTTAGTTTAGTTTAGTTTAGTTTAGAGATACCGTGTGGAAACAGGCCGTTTGGCCAACGGAATTCATGCCGACCAGCGATCACCCGAACACAAGTTCTATCCTCCACACCAGAGAGAATTTACTGAAGGCAATTAACCTACATGTCTTTGGGATGTGGGAGGAACCCAGAGCACCTGGAGGAAACTCACGCGGTCACGGGAAGAACGTACAAACTCCATACAGGCAGCACCCATAGTCAGGATCAAACCCGGGTCTAAGGTAATAAAACTACAAGCGGTGCCGTCTGTTAATGAGCTTCTTTGATGCAGTTATGGCGAGTCCGAAACTTGCTAGTTGTAGACGAAGTTTATTGCAGCCGCAATACACGAATACAGAATCAAAACAACAAGTTACAGGACAACCAATATAAACTTACTGTCTTCCTTGAAGACTTCGCCGAACTGGCTAAATCGGGCGCCAAACGCGCACCTGACATCGCTGGCCAATCAGCGATGTCGTTTGCTGGACCAATCCTCATGGTCGCGTTCCCACGTGACCTCGCTGGCCAATCCGAGGGTTCGACGACCTGGACCATTCTCTATGGTCGCTACACAGTTACATAATGTTATTTTGGTTAACATTGGATTGTTAAATTCCTACATCTCTGGCCGCAGTTTGACAACACCACCCTGAATCCACCTGCTGAATTTTAACCTCTTCTCACGTTGATGACTTATATGTTCCACCTGTTAAGCTTCCAGGGAGAGATCATAATCATAATCATAACTTATTAGCCAAGTATGCTTTGCAATATACGAGGAATTTGGTTTGCCATAGGGTCATACCAAAAAAGCAACAACTACACACAACTGCACAGAAATTTGCCATAAACATCCACCACAGCGGCTCCTCCACATTCCACACTGTGATGGAAGACAATAAAGTTCTTATCTTGGTGTGGAGGGAATAGGGAGAACTGGTTTCTCAGCCCTAGAAGTATCATCTATCAAGCACGTTCCACTGTGGGGGGGGATGGACGACAGATGCTGGTTTAAACCAAACAACCTTCTTCAGTCTGAAGAAGGATCTCAACCCCAAAAGTCACCTATTCCTTTCCTTCACAGATGCTATCTGATCGGCTGAGTTACTCCAGCTTTTTGTGTCTAAGCACATCACGCTAATCCTGATCAGTACTTGTTTTGTGACGGTACGGTGTATTACTGAGGGAGGCACGGTGGCGCAGCGGTAGAATTGCTGCCTTAAATCTTTCTCTCTTCGTCTTAAACATGGCCGCTAGTTTTAGATTCCCTTCCAGTGGGGATGAATCTGTCATCTTATCTATGCCCCTCGTCATTTTGTGCACTCATATTGTTGGTGAGTATTTTGTTCAATTTCGGGCACTATGTTGCAGGAAAGACGTCAAGGAAAAGGTGCAGAGAAGATTTACGAGGATGTTGCCAGGACTCATGGGCCTGAGCTACAGGGAGTGGTTGTAGTACATGGATAGGATAGGTTTGGGCCAAACGCAGGCAGGTGGGACTAGTGTAGATGGGACATGTTGGTCAGTGTGGGCAAGTTGGATCCCTCCAAACCTTTCTTATAGTTTAGTTTATCTTTACATGCATCGTTATAGTAAAAGCTCTTTTAAAAGCTATCTAGTCAGCAGAAAGACTATACATGATTACAATTGAGCCATCCATAATGTACAGATACATGATAAAGGGAATACTGTTTAGTGCAAGATAAAGTCCAGTAAAGTCCGATTAAAGACAGTCCGAAGGTCTTCAATGAGGTAGATAGTAGCTCAGGACCACTCTCTAGTTGTTGGTTGGGTGGTTCAGTTGCATGAGAACAGCTGGGAAGAAATTGTCCCTGAATCTGGAGGCATGTGCTTTCACACTTCTGTACCTCTTGCCTGATGGGAAAGGGGAGAGATAGAAAAGTGTGAAAATCCATACCTCCAGATACCAGACTCCCAGAATGAATCTGTGCCACAGACGGCTGTGGAGGCCAAATTGATGGATAGTTTTAAGGTGAGGATTGATGGATTCTTGATTAATACGGGTGTCATGGGTTATGGGGAGAAGGCGGGAGAATGCGGATGAGAGGGACGGATAGATCAGCCATGGTCGAATGGCGGAGTAGACGTGATGGGCCGAATGGCCTAGTTCTGCTCCTAGAACTTATGAACATGAACTTATGAACACCAATGCACTTTGGTCTTGTACCCATGACATGACAAACATATTATCGTGGTAAGATAATCCAGCGGAGTGCCTCGAATTAGTTTAATTCATCTTTTTCTTTGCCTCGACTGCCTTCTAAACGTACTGATTAACACCACATGGTTTGATGAACAAATGCATTTCTTGTTTATAGAAGGCTGAGCTGAATGAAACAGCATTGCTATGCAAATATTTGTTGGCAGGGCTTGCACATGCTTGCCCCAGTGATCTGTATTTATCTCTGTCATTTCAAAGCTTTCAATCACCAGAAGACCTCTGTCCGTTTGACCTTGCCCTCTCCGTGAAAGGGATGTTTTCTGTTCCTTTTGAGTGCTTAATTGTTTGTCTCAGGGGGTGAAATTAGTCATCATATTATTCATTTCACAACTGGATCAAAACAAGAAAAGAGAAAAAGGATTCTTGGAACATGATGTTGCCAGTTTTTAAAAAAAAGTCCAAACTGCAATTTAAATAAAAATCTTCAAATAACAAAGCAGTTTGTGAGCGTTTGCTCGTTGTGAGAGCAACAGCCTCCACAATCCCCCCGGGAAAATTCCAACTGCTCGGTGTGAATATTCCCCTCTCAGATCCCTCTCACCCTGCTATCTCTCACCTTACACAGTGTGGCACGGTGGTGCAGTGTTGCTGCCTTACAACACCATAGACCCGGGTTCGATCCAGACTATGGGTGCTATCTGTATGGAGTTTGTATGACCGCGTGGGTTTCCTCTGGGTGCTCCAGTTTCCTCCCCCACTCCAAAGATGTACAGATTTGTAGGTTAATTGGCTTTGGTAAAATCATAAATTGTCCCTAGTTTGTAGGATAGTGTTAGTATGTGGGGTGATCGCTGGGTTGGCGTGGACTTGGTGGGCCGAAGGGCCTGTTTCCTGTATCTCTAAAGTCTAAAGTCTTAAATGGGCCTTTCTCTTTTAGATATTGCGTCTGTGGGCAAAAAGATTCTTACTCTCTATCATCTCTCAGAATTTAGTGGTTTAGCTTATGGAAGAACCATTCAGAAACCTAATAACAGAGGGGAAGAGACTGTTCCTGAGTCTGGTGGTGTGTGCTTTCAAGCTTGTGTATGTCAGCAGGGAGAAGAAGGAATGTCCTGGCTGGGACGAGTCTTCGATGATGTTGGCTGCTTTCCTGAGGCAGTGTGAAGTGTAGATGGAGTCGATGGTGGGCAGTCTGGTCTGAGTGATGGACTGGGCTACATCCACAACTCTCTGCAATTTCTTGTGGTCTTGGGCAGAGCTGTTTCCAAATCAATCTGTACTGCAACCTGCCAGTATGCTTTCTGTGGTGCATCTGTAGAAGTTTGTAGAAGTCATTGGAGACAAGCTGAATGTCTCCCCAGGATGTCGTCTTTAGTGTGCCTTCTTGGCCATCGCTTTGATATGGTAGACAGAGAGAGTTAGGCAAATAAGGCATAGTTCCTTGCAAATGGACACACACCTCGACAGGGTGGTGAAGGGAGTGTTTGGCTTGCTTGCCTTCATCAATCAGAGCACTGACCAAGAGTTGGGACAACTGCACAAGATGTTGGTTTGACCACTCTTGGTGTACAGTTCTGGTCGTTGTGTTATAGGAAGGATATCATTAGAGTCACAGAGTCATGCAGTGTGGAGTCACAGAGTCATGCAGTGTGCAGCCCAACTTGCCCACTCCGACCAACATGCCCCATCTACACAAGTCCTGCCTGCCTGCATTTGGCCCATATCCCTCAAAACCTATTCCATCCATGTAACTGTCCAAATGTTTCTTAAACCTTGCGATAGTACCTGCCTTAACTACCTCCTCCAGCAGCTCGTTCCATACACCCATTACCCTTTGTGTAAAAACGTTGCCCTACAGGTTCATATTAAATCTTTCCCCTCTCACCTTAAAGCTATGTGCTCTGGTTATTAATTCCCCTACTCTGGGCAAAAGACTTTTACCCGATCTATTCCTCTCTTGATTTTGTACTCCTCTATAAGATCACCCCTCACCCGCCTGCGCTCCAAAGAGTAAAATCCTAGCCTGCGCAACCTCTCCCTATAGCTCAGGCCCTCGAGTCTTGGCAACATCCTCGTAAATCTTCTCTGCACACTTTCCAGCGTGACAACATATTTCTTACAACATGCTGACCAAAACTGAATACGATACTCTAAATGTGGCCTCACCAACATCGTATATAACAGCAACTTAACCTTCCAACTTCTATTCTCAATACTCTGACTGACGAAGGCCAATGTGCCTTTTTGACCACCCTATTTGCCTGTATCACCATTTTCAAGGAACTTTGTGCCTGCACTCCTAGATCCATCTGCTCTACAACACTCCCCAGAGCCCTACCATTCACTGTGAAGGTTCTACCCATGTTAGACTTCCATAAATGCGGCACCTAACATTTCTCTGTATTAAGTTCCATATTTTCTCTGTATTAAGTTCAGTATTTCTCTGCAATCCATTCTGCATTAAGTTGGAAAGGGTGCGGAGAAGTTTCACAAGAATGTTACTGGGACTAGTGCTCTGTAGTAATAAGGAGAGTGGATAGATTTGAGGTTTCTTCTTTGGAGCGTAGATAGATGACTGAGGGGTGACATGGTGGTTTATAAAATCACAAGGTGCTTAGATAAGGTAAAACTCCAAGGGGATTGGGGTCAAAAACTAAAGGGCATAGATTTAAAGTGAGAGGGGAAAAGTTTAAAGGGGATCTGAGGCACAACTTTTCTACACAGAAGGTGATGGGTATATGTAACGAGCTGCCAGAGGAAGCTCTAGGAATGAATACAACTCCAATGTTAAAAGACTTTTGGATAGGTTGACACTTTTCCACTAGATTATGACTTTCCACACTTTTTGCTAATATATTACATAGATAGTACATAGGTAGTACATAGAACATTACAGCACAGGAACAGGCCCTTCGGCCATCATTGTTTGTGCTGAACATGTTGCCAAGTTAAAGTGATCTCATCTGCTGGAACATGATCCATATCCCTCTAAACACCACTATCATATCTGCCGCCACCGCCACCTCTGACAGTGTGTTCTAGGCCCACGCCACTCTCTGTGTAAAAAACTTGCTCCGTGCATCTCCATTAAACCTTCCCCCTCTCACCTGAAAGCAATGGGGCGGCGCAGTGGTTGAGTTGCTGCCTTAAAAAGACAGAGACCCCGGTTCGATCCTGACTACAGGTGCTGTCTGTACGGAGTTTGTACGTTCTCCCTGTGACCATGTGGGTTTTCTCCGGGTGCTCTAGTTTCCTCCCGCACTCAAAAGACTCACAGGCTTGTAGGTTAAATGGCTTCGGTAACATTGTAAATTTCTACGCTGTTTCTCTAAAATCTAAAATCTAAAAAAATCTCTTCCCTCTTCTGCTGGACATTTCCACCTTTGGAAAACCATTCTGTCTACCCTCCCTCTAGAAAAACATTCTGTCTACCCTCTTTGCCTCTCATAATTTTATATACTTCTATCACGTCTTCTCTCAACCTCTGGCGTTTGAGAGAAAGCAATCCAAGTCTATCCAACCTCTCCCTGTAGCTGAAACCCTCTAATGCAAGCAGCATTCTGGCAAACCTCCTCTGCACCCTCTCCCAATATCTCCTGAATAATAAATGCTGGATTGATGTCTCATTCTTAATTACTTTTTGCCTCTGGCTCTTTTTAAATAAGGGTACAGGTCCATCATCAATTTTTCGGCACCCTTGGTTCTAGAGCCTTTCTGGATTGTGCGCTCTGCCAGACCAACAGAGGTCACGGCCTCCGAGAGGAGTCCAACGGTACCGGAACGTTCCGCCTAGGCCACCGAGGGACTGAGGTGCAGCCATGCAAAATGGCCTCAGAGGTCGGCTACGGGAGTAGATCTGTCGGCTCTGGCTGTGTTCCAGAGGCCCGGCCGCAGGTGGTCGGTGGTCCGGCTCTGGAAGTCCCGAGGAGGCCAAGATCAGCCACCTCATTCGGCCTAGGCAACGCATTTTCAGGGGGACTTCCGGGGAGGAGGGGATTCCAAGTGCGCTCTCGTAATTTCGTCTGGTTTGAAGTAGGTGCCAGACCATCAGTTGCCAGAGGATCAAATCATGGAGCCATATCTCACTGACAATTTCCGTATCCTTTGGTAGCTTTTCTGCATCAAAGGATTCTTGGAAGTTGATAACCAATGCATCCGTTATTTCCTTAGCCGTTTCTCGGCAGACCCAGAGTAAACCAATGCCCCTAACTGGAAACAGTCAAATATTCTTTCCTACTTTGAGAATGGATATTGTCAAACCACGTTAAGCCTCTGACCTTGGTTTTGTTCCAAGGGGATTTTCAATGATCCACGTTAAGAAATAATTAATGTTTAAAAATTTATATTTACTCTGAGTTCAGAGGTCTGTTTAGTCCTGTTAACATTGATAAACATTGCACCCCGGGATAGAGTTGGTTGTTTTGAATAATCTTGGCAGAGCATCCAACTCTGGAAAGTCTTGGAGAGCGTTTGCACAGTTGGCAGCTCGGGAGACAATTTGGTGACATCTAGCTACCGTCTCAGTTTCTGGGTTCATACCCTCTCATGTTTCCCAAAAAGGGAGGCTTAGTTTAGTTTAGTTTAGAGATACAGCGCGGAAACAGGCCCTTCAGCCCACGCGATCCCCGCGCACTAACGCTATCCTGTACACACTAGAGACAACTTACGATGAAAACCAAGCTAAATTAGTCGAAAAATCCTGTACTTCTCTGGAGTGTGGGAGGTTAACCGGAGCACCCGGAGAAAACCCATGCAGGTCACGGGGAGAACGTACAAACACCGTATAGACTGCACCCGTACTCAGGATAGAACCTGGGTCTCTGGCGCAGTGAGGTAGCAACTCTACTGCTGTGCCCAGGCCTTGGAGAGGCACCACCTGGCTTTCCATGTCTTTTATCTAGAACAAGGGTTCCCAACCTGGGGTACATTCACCCCAGGCGGTAAATTTTGCCTACCCAGGGGGTAAATTTGTTGATTCTGGATTTGTACATTTCTTTTCAATTATAATTAAAAAAAAAAAAAAAATTTAGTTTAAAGGTTGAAATGTTTGAGGTGTTCTCATTGACTGACTGCGTTTGGTTCTGGTATACCGGTATCTGTTCATCATTAGTTGTTCATAAATAAGTGAAATAACATTGTCATGTGCTATTATTATTGTTATTTGAACTTAAAATAATAATGTTAAAAACAGTATTTTAAGATTTCTCCATTGTCGGTCGCTTTTATGGTAGAAGTGTGAACTCAAATTACTGAACAAAACAGAGTGGGGGTAAATTTACTTTCGAAACGTTGCCAGCGGTAAACGGGACGAAAAAGGTTGGGAACCCCTGATCTAGAAGAAGCGAGCGGGAGCATGAAAAGTTTCAAATAAGTGTGAAAAATATTAGAGACAGGAGAGATGCTGGAATCAGGAGCAAAAAATCAACTGCTGGATTTAGTTTAGTTTAGATTGTTATTGTCACATGTACCGAGGTACAGTGAAAAACTCTTTGTTGCGTGCTATCCAGTCAGCGAAATGGCTATACATGATTACAATCAAGCCGTCCACAGTGTGCAGATACAGGACCCCACTCAAGCTGGTGAGAGGACCATTCAGTTGCCCAATAACAGCTGGGAAGGAACTGTCCCTGAATCTGGACGTATGCGTTTTCATACTTCTGTACCTCATGCCTGATCGGAGAATAGGGAATGACGGGGGTGAGACTTGTCCTTGATTATGCTGGTGGCCTTGCCGAGGCAGCGTGAAGTGTAGAAGGAGTCAACGGAAGTGAGGTTGGTTTGTGTGATGGTCTGGGCCATGTCCACAATTCTCTGCAGTTTCTTGCAGTCTTGGATGGAGCTGTTCCCAAACCATGCTTGTGACCCCATGATGGTATTCAGCTCTGGCCTCAGCCACTGTCACTTACATGAAGTCAGAAAAGACTATCTGGCCATTATCACTGCCGTTTATGGGAGTACTTTGTGCATTAACTCTTGTGGTTTTTCCACATTCCAGCCCTGACCATCCATCAAAGTAACTTCTACTAGCATTCTCCCCCTTTCCTCCACCCTAGTCATTTTACCAGTTCCACAGTTCTCCACATTACTTCTCTTGAGATCACACCTTCCTTAGCCAACAATGGACCTACCAGGCACCGCCTTGCCTGAGGTCATTTGTTGCCAGCCCTGACTGTCCTGGTCTTTTCTCGCCTCCAACTCTTCAACTCCCCCCACACCCCTGCTAACCCCTACATTTAGTCTGAAGAAGGGTCCCGACCTGAAACGTCACCCATCCTTTCTTTCCAGAGATGCTGCCTGACCCGCTGAGTTACGCCAGCACTTTGTGTCTATCTAAGGATACTTGTTGGGTGGAATTTGCATTGAAATCTTGAACGGCTCAACATCAGCGCTAATCTATCTGTGTTAAATCTTTGTACTGGGTGCTCCTGCACCAAATTTGAGCGTGCAGCATTTGAGAGACAGGAGGAAGCTAAATCACCCCACCCTGTCTTGCACTTGGTTCTTGAGAGCTTGGTTCACTCATTTGCTCCAGGGGGGAACGGTGGCTCAGGGGTAGAGTTGCTGCCTTATAGCGCCAGAGACCCCGGGTTCGATCCTGACTATGGGTACTGCCTATAGGCAGTTTGTACGTTCCTGCCATCTGTGAACACGTGGGTTTTCTCCGGGTGCTCTGGTTTCCTCCCACACTCCAAAGGTTTTAGGTTAATTGGCTTCAGTAAAAATTGAAAATTGTCTCTGGTGTGTAGGATAGTGTTAGTATACGGGGTGATCAATGGTCGACACAGGATCGGTGGGCTGAATGGCCTGTTTCCGTGCTGTATCTCTAGTCTAAAGCTGCCTCCAATGCATGTGCCAAACATGATGCCAAGACCAACTCTTATCTGCATGCACATAATCCGTGTCCCTTTGACCGCCAGCGTTCTAGAGAAGACAATCCATGTCTGTGCAGCCTCTCCCTGTAGCTGATACCCGTTAATCCATGCATTACTCTGGTAAACCTCCTCTGCACCTTTTGCAAAGCCTGCACGTCGTTCCCCTAATGGGGCGACCAGAACTGCACACAATACTCTGAAACAGGCCTAACCAAAGTCCTATGAAGCTGCATCATGACTACGGGTGCTGTCTGCACAGAGTTTGTATGTTCTCCCGGTTACTGTGTGAATGTTCTCTGGCTGGTTGGCATGGACCCGGTGGGCCGAAGGGCCTGTTTCCACACTGTATTATTTAAAGTCAAAAGTCTAATCTGCCGTGAGGCATCGGTCGAAAAGGTCGACCATCCCTTTTTCTCTGTAGGAAGGAACTGCAGATGCTGGTTTAAACCGAAGATAGACGCAAGATGCTGGAATAATTCAGCGGGTCAGACAGCGCCTCTGGAGAAAAGGAATAGGTGACGTTTTGGGTCGAGACCCAAAACCTCACCTATTCCTTTTCTCCAGAGATGCTGTCTGACCCGCTGAGTTACTCCAATTTTTTGCGTCCACCATTTTCTCTGTAGATGCTGCTCGACATACTGAGGTTATCCAGCAGTTAGTATTTTGTCTCATAATATAAAGAGAGATTCCTTCATCCAAATGCTGAACTGGTCACATACACCTTTCTGTAATGGTCATAGAGAGATACAGCATGGAGACAGGCCCTTTGGCCCATCAAGCCTGTGCAAACCATCAACCGCCCATTTTGAGACTAATCCTACCCTAACTCATTATAAACTCTCCTCATTCCCAACAACAACCCCCCCCCCCCAATCCTTTCCTAGATTCTACTGCTCATTCCACACACGCACAGCAATATACAGTGGGCCAGTTAATCTAACAACCCAAAGGGTTTGTGGGATGTGGGAAGAAACCGGAGCACCTGGAGGAAACCCACGTGGTCACGGGGAGAACGTGCAAACTCTGCACATTCAGCACCCGTAGTTAAGATGGAACCCGGGTCTGTGGCGCCGTGAGGCAGCAACTGTACCACTGCGCCACAGTGCCTCCCTGTGCTGCTGTGTGTGTGTGTGTGTGTGTTGGTGGTCCCACACAGCTGCTGCTGCTTCATGCCTTAGTCATTTACAACCATTGTGGCTTTGAAACGACGGTTTTTCACAGAAAGCCAAGGCAGCATGGTGGACAATGTTATCACGGTGCATCAGAGTGTCAGGGTGCTCCATTTGCAAGCTGCTGCTGCTGCTGCCTGTGTGACAGAATGTCTGCCTTGCAGACAGTCTGTGTGTGAAGATAAAGGATTATTTCTGTTTCCATGATGTGAGCAAAATTCCACGTATCCAGGAACAGGCCGAAGAATGAACTGGGGGAGGGAAGGTATATTCTCCGTAGGCTGGGTGGGTGATGGTGAGAAAGGAAGGAGAGATGGGTGGATGGAGAGAGAGAAGTTCTAGGAAATGTGAGTCATGATGCAAATTAACAGAGAGGGTGAGGTGAGAAATAATCGTTAGTTTAGTTTAGAAATACACCATGTCCGTGCCGGCCAATCATCACCTGTATGAATAAAGCACCATTGAACCATTGAACTAGTTCTACTTTAGTTTAGTTTAGAGGTACAGCACAGAAACTGGCCCTTCGGCCCACCGAGTCGGCACCGACCAGCCGTCCCCAACACTAGCACTCTAATTTACAAAGCCAATAAATCTGCAAACCTGTACGGCTTTGGAGTGTGGGACGAAATCGGAGCACCTGGGGAAAACCCACGCAGTCACAGGGAGAACGTACAAACTCCATACAGGCAGCACCAGTGGTCAGTACAGCACCCGTAGTCAGGATTGAACCTGAGTCTCCGGCGCTGCATTCGCTGTGAGGCAGCAACTCTACCGCTGCGCCACCGTGCACTGAAAAAGGCCACGCTTCACCTTGGTGTTACACTGGAGTTTGGTTGTTGTAATGTTTTAAATTAGACCATGGACCTCCATTGGGCAGAAGCCACTAAAGCTTGAGATCACATACCACCGGATTCACAAATAGCTTCCTCCCCGCTGTTATCAGACTCATGAACAGATCTCTCAGGAGCTAAGAATGTAGTCCCGATATCCCAGCCCAATTTGTTGCACTGCAAGAGTCACAGAGATACACAGCGTGGAAACAAGCCCTCAGTACAACTTGCCCACGCTGACCGACATGCACCAACTACACTAGTCCCACTTGTCTGCGTTTGTCCCATATCCCTCTAAACCCATCCTATCCATACACATGTCTAACTGTTTCTTAAACGTTGCGATAGTACCTGCCTCAACTACTTCCTCGGGCAGCTCATTCCATAAACCCACCATCCTTTCTGTAAAGAAGTTACTCAACAGGTTACTATTAAATCTTTCTGTCCCTCACCTTAAACCCAAGTCCTCTGGTTGTTGATTCCCCTACTCTGGGCAAAAGACTCTGCGTGTTTATGCAATCTATTCCTCTCATGATTTTGTACACCTCTATAAGATCACAAATCCTTCTCCTATGCTCTAAGGAATAGAGTCCTAGCCTGCCCAACCTCTCCCAAAAGCTCAGACCCTCGAGTTCCGGCTACAACCTCGTAAATCTTCTCTGCACCCTTTCCAACTTGACAACATCTTTCTTCAAACTTGATACCCAAACCTAAACACAATACTCCAAATGCGCCTCACCGATGTCTTATATAACTGCAACATGACCTCTGGACTTCTATGCTCAGAACTCTGACTGATGAAGGCCAATGTGCCAAAGGCCTTTTTGACCACTCTATCTACCTGTGACGCCACTTTCAAGGCACCTCTTGGACATTCTACTTTCTGCAGATCAGTGGTAGCCATGGCCACTCATGGAGTCATACAGCACGGAAACAGGCCCTTCTGTCCAACTCACCCATGCTGACCGAGAAGCCCCATCTAAGCTAGTCACATTTGCCCACATTTGGTTCCATGTCCCTCTAAACCTTTCCTGTCCGCGAACCTGTCCAAATGGGCCAAACTCACGTGGGGTAGGCAAAAAGTGCTGGAGTAACTCAGCGGGCCAGGCAGCATGTCTGGAGAAAAAGGATGGGCGACGTTTTGAGTCGGAACACTTTCTTCAGACTGAAAGTATGGGAGGGTGGGGGAGGTATTTTCTCACCGCCAGCTCTTTACCTCCCCACCTTACCCCCTAATTTCAGCCTGAAGAAAGGCCACCAACCTTTTTTTCCAGAGATGTTGCCTGACCCACTGAGTTACTCCAGCACTTTGTGTCTGTCTCTGGCGTCAACTAGCATCTGCAGTTCCTTGTTTTGATCGTGGTAACTCCTGGCTGGCAATGAATGCGGAACATCTGTTGACGGCCGGTGCGTCAGAGAGACTTTTGATACTAAAAGAATGAATCATTCCAACAAACAAGAGAGATGTTTATTTTTAGCAGCGAGCCTTTTCCAAGGCGTTTATGCACAACCAGCTTCGATATCAGTAGCACATCATTTCCAAACAGGAAAGGCAGTCAAAGGGTAGCCACGGGTTGGAGAATGGTTAAAAATATCAGAGTTCCAAGTACTCCACTGCCTGTTATCATTTCATTAACACGCTATGTTTGCAAGGCGATTACGAAGGCATAACTTAGGGGGAGAGGTGCAGTGGAGATTCACCAGGGCATTGTCTGTAATGGTGTACAGGTCCACCACCGATTTTCCGGCAACTGGTGGTCCAGCACCTCCTTTAATCCGGACAAAATCACAGGAGAGCACTTGAAATCCCCCCTCCGAAAATCCCCCTGAAAATGTGGGGGCTAGGCTGGGTGAGGCGGCTGATCGCGACCTCATTGGGACTTCCGCGGCCGATCGGCGGGTCGAGTTTGCCCCCTGCGGCCGGGGCGCTGGAACCCCAGCCCGGCCGGAGCCGGCTGATCCGTTCCCATAGCCGACGTCTGAGGCCTATCTTGCGGGCTGGTGTCTCGGTGGGCCAGGGGGACCGTTCCGGTGCCGTTGGACTCCTCTCAAGAGGCCGTGACCTGTGTGGTTCTGGCAAAACGCATAATCCAGAAAGGCTCTGGAAGCAAGGATGCGGGAAAATCAATGGTGGGACCTGTACTCTTACAGTATTTTAAAAATAGTCAGAGGCAAAAAGTCATCAAGAATGGGACATCAATCCAGCATTTGTTATTCATGAGATATTGGGAGAGGGTGCAGAGGGGGTTTGCCAGAATGCTGCTTGCATTAGAGGGTTTCAGCCACAGGCAGAGCTTGGATAGGCTTGGATTGTTCACAACTGTGGACGGCTCGATTGTAATCATGTATAGTCTTTCCACTGACTGGATAGCGCGCGGCAAAGAGTTTTTCACTGTACCCAGGTGCACGTGACAATAAACTAAACTAAACTAACAATCATTTCATGGGCCCTTGATATCGAGTGACAGATGGAGATCCAAAAGACGTTTGTGGTTTCAGCTCCATTTCACAAGAGCTCACTCTAATCTATATATAAAGCTGCGTTGGTCAGGCCATTTCACTCCCAGCCTGAACCAGTGCCAATCTGTCATGAGTTCCTATTGGAAGACCCCACCCCCCCCACCCTCCCCACTCCCATGATTTGCATGTCTGGCTTCACCACACTGTCCTGTTACTTTCCATCTGCTGTGTGTCATCATTCATTGCTGTCTAGCTCACAGGAATAGCTTC
Source organism: Rhinoraja longicauda (assembly GCF_053455715.1). Taxonomy (NCBI): domain Eukaryota; kingdom Metazoa; phylum Chordata; class Chondrichthyes; order Rajiformes; family Arhynchobatidae; genus Rhinoraja; species Rhinoraja longicauda. The sequence continues at coordinate 16,886,221 of NC_135969.1, read as the reverse complement.
AGGAACCCTACCCTGTTATAACCAAGTCACCCATCATCTCATCTCATTCACACCAATTTGTGGGTTGCATTAGCAACCTGACCCCCTCTTCTAAGCGACAAGGCTCCTTTTGCATAGTGCAAATGGAACTTAAATCAGCAATTGACACAGTACACACGGATAATTCTTGCCACGTACAAATTTAGTTTATTGGCGGTTGCTTGAAACTTCTATAAGTTATGAACCTCTCGAGTTATCCAAGAAATTTTTATTCCCATAAGCAATCACAATAGACAATAGGTGCAGGATTAGGCCATTCAGCCCTTCGAGCCAGCACCACTATTCAATGTGATCATGGCTGATCATTCTCAATCAGTACCACGTTCCTGCTTTCTCCACATACCCCCTGACTCCGCTATCCTTAAGAGCTCTTCGGATCACGCAACAGAAATGTCTTCAAAGTGTGGTTACTTTGAAGAAAGTCATTCCTTATCTCCAACGGGAGCTTAGTTTAGTTTAGAGATACAGTGTGGAAACAGGCTCTTCAGCCCACCAAGGTGTCTGGCGTTGTGAGGCAGCAGTTCTACCCGCTGCGCTGTCCCTTAATGTCCATTGTTAGACTTTAGACGTTAGCAATACAGCACAGAAACAGGCCTTTCGGCCGACTGAGTCCGTGCCAACCAGCGATCACCCCGCATACTAGCACTACCCTACACATTAGGGACAATTTACCTTTTTTTTTTACAGAAGCCAATTAACCTACAAACCCACTCTAAAGGTGTACAAACAACACCCGAGGTCAGGATCGAACCCGGGCATCTGGCGCTGTCAGGCAGCAGCAGCTCTACCGCTGTGCCACTGCGCCACCCCAAGTTTAGAGATGCAGCATTGAAACAGGCTCGTCTGCACCCGAAGTCTCAACGCGCTGTGGGGCAGCAGCTCTACCCGCCGCATCGCCCCTTCATGTTCGTTGTTCTCTCTCCTTCCTCTCGTTTAAGGGAGCACATAAATATTAAACTGTTGTTTAGTTCAATTTATGATCATTGGTAGAATTGTTAGAAATAATTCAATGATACTTTACCGTCACATTATACAGTGAAATTCTTTGTGTTTGCATATATGTGGCGCACGACAAAGTTCTCATTAGAGTCATTTGGCTCCCCCCCTGCCCCCCCCCCCCCCCCGCTGGGCTCCTCATTGTTCTCTGTGGCTGGATCCCCCCCCCCCCCCTGCTGGGCTCCTCATTGTTCTCTGTGGCTCCCCCCCCCCGCTGGGCTCCTCATTGTTCTCTGTGGCTCCCCCCCCCGGCTGGGCCCCTCATTGTTCTCTGTGGCTCCCCCCCCCCCGCTGGGCTCCTCATTGTTCTCTGTGCTCCCCCCCCCCGGCTGGGCCCCTCATTGTTCTCTGTGCCCCTCCCCCCGCTGGGCTCCTCATTGTTCTCTGTGGCTCCCCCCACCCCCCCCCGGCTGGGCCCCTCATTGTTCTCTGTGGCTCCCCCCCCCCCCCCCGCTGGGCTCCTCATTGTTCTCTGTGGCTCCCCTCCCCCCCGCTGGGCTCCTCATTGTTCTCTGTGGCTCCCCTCCCCCTGCTGGGCCCCTCATTGTTCTCTGTGGCTCCCCTCCCCCTGCTGGGCCCCTCATTGTTCTCTGTGGCTCCCCTCCCCCCCTCATTATTCCGCCGGCACAGCACGGCCCGACCGCCTCTCTGCGGCCCGTTCTCGGCCCGACCACCTGCTCATGGCACGGCTCTGTGGCACTCGCTGGGAGCTTCCCTTGAATGAAGAAGTCGGTGGTTACAATAGGGAAAACTATTTCCATGCCAACATGTGGATAGCCGGATATATTTCAGGTAAAACACTGAGATAAAAGGCATACTTGGTTGCACAACTGCTGATAATACAAAGTATGCTCTTCGAATCATAGTCATACAGCGTGGAAACAGGCCCTTCGTCCCAACTTGCCGACCAACATGCCCCATCTACACTCGTCCCACCTGCCCGCGTTTGGCCCATATTCCCCAAAACCTATCCTCTCCATGTACTTGTTTAAATGTTTTTTAAACATTGTGATAGTACCTGCCTCAACTACCTCCTCCACAGCTCATTCCATATACCTACAATCCTTTCTGTTTTTCAGGTTTCTATTAAATCCTTCCCCCCCTCACCTTAAACCTATGTCCACTATATCTTGATTCCCCTACTCGGTGTAAAATATGATCTATTCCTATCATGATTTTATACACCTCTATAAGATCACCCCTATTATCCTGCTCTCCATGGAATAAAGACCTAGCCTACTCAACCTCTCCCTGTAGCTCAGACCCATGGGTCCTGGCGATATCTTCGCAAAACTTCTCTGTACCCTTTCCATCTTAAAAACATCTTTAACAGCATCTCTTCTAGTAAAAATGATGATAGCAGAATTACCAACAACATACAAACTACGTACAGACAGCACCTGTTGTCAGGAACGAACCCGGGTCTCTGGCACTGATGAGGTGACAACTACACCCCTGCGCCACCGTGCCGCGGTATTGTTCAGATAACTCAGGGACGGGCCCATTGTGCTGAATGTGCTGTAAAAATTCTGTAGTAGATTGGTCATGAGAGAAAAATAAGTTACAATTAATTAATTAATTCTACAGCTCCATCCGCCCACACAGAGTTTAAGAAAATTCCCAGTGGATGTGTTCGGAAGTGGGATTACTGGAAAGGCATGTTGGGTTTTGTACTCCCTGTGACTGCCTGGGTTTCTCACCAAGGCTCCTGTTGCTCATAAGTGATAGGAGCAGAATTAGGTCATTCGGCCCATCAATTCTACTCAAGTCAAGAGTGTTTTATTGTCATCTGTCCCACATAGAACAATGAAATTCTTACCTGCAGCAGCACAACAGAATATGTAAACATAGTACACTGTAAACAATATAATAAACAAGACAGAAAAAATGTGTGTATATACACATACTCACGAATACACATATATAGAGATTATAGGCCCACCTTACTCACCGTCGCCCCTTTGGTGCTAATGGAGGAAGTTTAATTGAAATCGATGTTATATTTTTAAAGTTATTCACATTTTAATGTTTAAATCTATCTCCCACTTGGTCTAGTATTTCTCTCTCTCTCTCTCTCTCTCTCTCTCTCTCTCTCTCTCTCTCTCTCTCTCTCTCTCTCTCTCTCTCTCTCTCTCTCTTTCTTAAGCTTACCATTGATTAAGGAGGGGAGCGATGGTTCTTGATGCAAATAACAACAGAGAGATCTTCATGACGTTGCAGTTAGTCATTTATTAAAGCAAAATACAAACAGATTAGTGTATATCCCGTCGCTAACTTGTTTGTTTGACTTGTTTGTTTGATTTGTTTGGGAAGAATTTAGTATCTCATCGTCACTCCTTCGTATCCTGTTACTGACTTAATAAACCCTATTTTTAGTAGGCTAGGCGTGCCTTGTATGGCTTGCTAAACCCTGTGTCTAGCAGCTTTTGGTGTTACTGAAGCATTACGTCAGTGCTGGGCAAATTATACTCATAATTCTGACTCCTCCCATGGCTCCTCCCAGTCCACCTACGTAAGACGGGTATTATCTCATGACAACCCCCTGGTGTCCAAAAATAATACAGCAGGATACAAAGAAAATAATAATATGCTAAGATAGCTAATAAACACAAAATGGCACCTACACACACACACACACATATATATATATACATATACATATATTATATATGTATATATGGCGGGACTGTCGTATGTTGAAAGGCTGGAGCGATTGGGCTTGTATTGGGCGGCATGGTGGCGCAGCGGTAGAGTTGCTGCCTTACAGCGAATGCAGCGCCGGAGACTCAGGTTCAATCCTGACTACGGGTGCTGTACTGTAAGGAGTTTGTACGTTCTCCCCGTGACCTGCGTGGGTTTTCTCCGAGATCTTCGGTTTCCTCCCACACTCCAAAGACGTACAGGTATGTAGGTTAATTGACTGGGTAAATGTAAAAATTGTCCCTAGTCTGTGTAGGATAGTGTTAGTGTGCGGGGATCGCTGGGTGGCGCGGACTTGGTGGGCCGAAAAGGCCTGTTTCCGCGCTGTATCTGAAATATGAAAATATGAAATATGAAATATGAAATACACTGGAATTTAGAAGGATGAGGGGGGATCTTATTGAAACATATAAGATAATTAGGGGATTGGACACATTAGAGGCAGGAAACATGTTCCCAATGTTGGGGGAGTCCAGAACAAGGGGCCACAGTTTAAGGATAAGGGGTAGGCCATTTAGAACGGAGATGAGGAAGAACTTTTTCAGTCAGAGAGTGGTGAAGGTGTGGCATTCTCTGCCTCAGAAGGCAGTGGAGGCCAGTTCGTTGGATGCTTTCAAGAGAGAGCTGGATAGAGCTCTTAAGGATAGCGGAGTGAGGGGGTATGGGGAGAAGGCAGGAACGGGGTACTGATTGAGAGTGATCAGCCATGATCGCATTGAATGGCGGTGCTGGCTCGAAGAGCTGAATGGCCTACTCCTGCACCTATTGTCTATTGTCTATTGTCTATTGTCTATATATATATATATATGTGTACACACACACATACATACACACAAAAAACAAACAATAGTGCAATAATAACAATAATAGTCTATGTAGTTCAGAGCTTAGTTTGAGGTTGTAGTGTTTAACAGCCAAATGATTGTTGGGAAGAAGCTGTTCCTGAACCTGGACGTTACAGTTTTCAGGCTCCTGCTCCTGAAATGAGTGTGTGGCCAGGATGGTGTGGGTTTCTGATTATGCTGGCTGCCATTTTGAGGCAGCGACTCCGGTAAATCTCTTCGATACTAATCATGTTGTTTCCCACATCCCAAAAACGTGAAGGTTGACAGGTTAGTGGATACTGTAAATTGCCTCTTGTGTGGAGGTGATTGGTAGATTATGGGAATGTGGGGAGAATCAAGTGGCTGAGGGGGATGATTGGTGTAAAATTGGCTGCTTTGGACTCGGTGTGGGCTGGGCAAAGGGTCTGTTTCATGGAACAGCCCCCCATCGGGCCACAATATCCATCTTGAACATGATGCCAAGTTAAACTAATCACCTCTGCCTGCACATGATCCATATCCCTCCATTCCCTGCATATACATGTGCCTATCCAAGAGCCTCTTAAATCCCAATATCATATGTGCCTCCACCACCCCAGGCACCCACCACCCCAGTGTGAATACATTTGTCCAGTGAAACACTTCACAGAAGCAGGCTTTTGTCCTTTTATGTAAACAAGCACCTGCAGTTCCTGGTTTCAGCAGAATCAGGTTGTTTGGGGCAGTGTTAGCCACCAGCCATCTATTTACACTTTTCCTACACACAGCCCTTTTTATCCCCTTCATGATTCTTCACAGTGGCGCAGCAGTAGAGTTGCTGACTTGCTGCACCAGAGAAGCATGCAAACTCCACATAAACAGCACCCAAGGTCGGGATCGAACCCGGGTCGCTGGAGCGGTGAGGCAGCGGCACTCCCAGCTGTGCCACTCTCTTTATCCCAGGAAAGAATGAAAAATGGAGGAGGAAGGAACCGCAGATGCTGGAATCCTGAGCAAAACACAAAGTGCTGCAGTAACCCAGCGGTTACTGTGTCTGTTAGTTAATTTAAATTAGCATAGTCATCAGGTCTTGAGAGCAGCCAAGCGAAAACAAATTATATTTGCTTTTCCAGGAAAAAATGGACAGGTTTGAGAGGAACCAAGAGTACGAACAGGAAATAGTAAATTTGGCACTTATGAAAACAATTTATTGAAAGAGGTCTTGAAACTAACAGCCAAACATCATCGGGCCAAGCACAAAAAAAAAAAGAAAATGTTCAGAATTGTGTAAATTATGTTACGGAAGCTGCAAGACTTTTCGTGGAAATGGCCCATCGACATCCCTGTCCCTGATGTAATGTTAATTCAATGACTGCCTGAAGTCATGATTGCAGGCTTTCATTGAGCAGGCTGGGAGTGAACCAGGCCATTGTCGATTTGTAAAAATAACATTTCCTTGCCAAACGGTATGTTGGCCAAACGCAATGAATTATGGGGGCGCAACAGTAGAGTTGCTGCCTCACAGCGCCAGAGACACCGGATCAATCCTGACTACGGGTGCTCTCTGTACGGAGTTTGTACAGTACGTTCTCCCCGTGACCGTGTGGGTTTTCTCCGGGTGCTCCGGTTTCCTCCCACACTCCAAAGACGTACCGGTTTCTATGTTGATTGGCATCGATAAAAATTGTAAATTGTCCCTAGTGTGTAGGATAGTGCTAGTGTGCGGGGTGATCACTGGTCAGCACGCACTCAGCAGACTGAAGGGCTTGTTTCCACACTGTGTCTCTAAAGTCTAAAGTAAAGTTATCGTCTCTACTGTGAGGTAGGTGTGGCAGCAACTAATCAGACTGTAGCAAGAGTCTGAAGAACAGTGAGTCTGGGCAGCACGGTGGAGTTGCTGCCTCACAGCTCCAGAGACCCAGGTTTGATCCTGATTACAGGTGCTGTCTGTGCAGGGTTTGCATCTTCTCCTTGTGACCATGTGGGTTTCCACTGGGTGCTCCGGTTTCCTCCTACATTCCAAAGACGCGCAACTTGATCGGTTAATTGGCTTAAAAAAATTGTCCCTGGGGTGTGGGATAGAACTAGTGTACGGCTGATCACCGGTCGGTGGGCCGAAGAGCCTGTTTCCACGCTGTGTCCCCAAAACTAAAACTCCCTTAAACTTTGCCCCTCTTGCCTTAAAGCTACACCCTCTACTTTGATATTCCCACTCTGGTGCCTACCTGGCTCCCAGCCACGGACAGGGTGAGGTGCATTGCGATGCAGTCCTTCTCAACTTGCACTTGTTCACAGTTTTCCATTGGGGTTTCGAGTTCAGGCGCCAGCCATGGAACTCCAAGCTTAAATTTACCCCAGAAGAACTCGACAGCATTACCAATGACCTTGCCAAGAACTCCCACAGCTTGACATCTCAATGTGGCTAGGAAAAGGACATTCCTGAAAGGCACTGGTGAGTAATATAATCGACACGCGTTCCTGCACAGAACAATCCTCTGACTGGAAACCACTTGATCTGCAACTTATTTCACTGAACGCTTTTAAATTTTAACAACCTCTGTAAACTATCCTCAGCTATTTGCAGGTACCTTCTTCTGTTTTTAATCTGGCAAGTGCGCTTTAAGCTGATTAAAGGATCTCCGATCTACACAGAACAGCAGAACAGGCGGTTTCAATTTTAATTCACACATGAGGCTTGTCCCACACTATCTTATCCGATCAGCACATAGTTTTTTTCGTTTCTACATCGTATGCATAACGACCTTCTGCTTAACCCACTGGTTCCACAGTTTGCACCCATATATCTCTTCGTGATCACCTCCTCCGCAGCCTACAATGGGCCATTATGGGCTCCACCCTTCCTTGGTCATCTGTTGCCGGCCCTGATTTAGTTTTGTTTAGTTTAGAGATACGGCGCGGAAACAGGCCCTTCGACCCACCGAGTCTGCGCCGACCTGCTATCCCCGTACACTAGCACTACTCTGCACACTAGGGACAGTTTACAATCTTTACCGAAGACAAATAACCTACAAACCTGAATGTCTTTAGAGTGTGGAAGGAAACTGAAGCACCTGTAGAAAACCCACGTGGTCACAGGGAGATGTTTCTGGCCTTTTCCTACATCCAGTTCCCTCCCCTCTACATTCAGCCTGAAGAAGGGTCCTGACCCTTTTTCTCCAGAGATGCTGCCTGACGCGCTGAGTTACTCCAGCACTTGGTGTCTAACTTCTGCTTAAATCCATCTGAACCATCTCATGTGTCGACAAGTTCCACATTCTTAGTACATTGAGTGCTTGGTAATTTTCTCCTGAGTTTCCCGTTTCGTATATCAGTGAATCACATCCTTATGCCTCCTAAACTTTGGACTCTCTCACACATACCACTGTAACTTAGAAAACACAGAGATTGAGCTGTGAAATTGCAATTCAAGAGTTTGTGAATTAAAGAACTCTTGAGCAACCTATTCCACCCTGAACGTGCTGAAAATATGGAATGTCTTTTGTGCGATATTGAAAATTGGTGTTGCTTCCTGCACTTTTGTAGAACGTGAGCATTAAAATGCTCACCCTAGACGAGTCTCTTCTCCCCGCTCCCATCAGGCAAGAGGTACAGAAGTGTGAAAACACGCACCTCCAGATTCAGGAACAGTTTCTTCCCAGCCGTTATCAGGCAACTGAACCATCCTCTCACCAAATAGAGAGCAGTCCTGAGCTGCCATCCACTTCAACAGACTGTCTTTAATCGGACTTTACAAGACTTCATCTTGCACTAAACCTTATTCCCTTGATCCTGTATCTGTAGACTGTGGTCGGCTCGATTGTGTTCATGTATAGTCTTTCCACTGACTGGATAGCAAGCAACAAAAAGTTGTTCACTGAACTACCTGTCTGAAGAAAGGTTCTGACCCAAAACATCACCTATTCGTTTTCAACAGAGATTTTACCTGACCCACTGAGTTACTACAGCAATGTACGTCTATCTCTGCAATTTTTTGTTTAGTTTAGTTTAGAGATACAGCGTAGAAACCGGCCCTTTGGTCCACCAAGTCCATGCCGACCAGCGTGTTCTATGCTACACACCAGGGATAATTTGTGAAAACCAATTAGCCTACAAAGAAGAGATAACCCACACGGTCACAGAGAAAATGTACAAACTCTGTTCAGACGGCACCCGTGGTCAGGATCAAAACTGTGTTTCTGGCTCTGTAAGGCAGCAACACTGTGCCTTTTTCTGACTAAATACAAATGAGTTTTCTATCGTTAAAATATTCAAAATCAACTCATACAAAAGCCAAGTTTTCTCATGATTACCCTGAGAAGAGAGAAGTGGGTGGCACAGTGGCACAGCGGGTGAACCAGAGACCCGGGTTTGATCCTGACCTTGGGTGCTGTCTGTGTGGAGTTTGCATATTCTCCCTGTGACTGGGTGGGTTTCCCCTGGGTGCTCCGGTTTCCTCACATCCCAAAGACATGCGGGTTTGTAGATTAATTGGCCTCTGTCAATTGCTTCTAGTGTGCAGGGAGTGGATGAGAAAATGGGATAACATGGAACCAGTGTGAACAGGTGATCAATAGTCGATGTGGACTCAGTGGACCAAAGGGCCTGATTCCATCTCTAAACTAAAACTAAATGGTAAACTGTTCCGATGAAGGGTTCCAGACCCGAGAATAAATAGCAAGAGCAAATTAATGCTTCCTGCATTCTTCATGATTTAATCACAGTATGTAGCCTTAGACTGGGGTTTTGATTGTCAGTACAGATGGGAGTTTTAGGGAGGGCAGAATGGTTTGGCAGGAATACCCCAATGTTTTATCTAACTCCTTGACCGAGCATTCTAAATCTCCCAGAAGACTAAATGGTTGCACAACAGACAAAGGTGGTAATAAGTGGAGATAGAAGGAACAGATGCTGGAATCTTGAGCAAATCACAAAGCGCTGGAGTGACTCAGTGGGTCAGGCAGCATCTGCGGAGGGAATGGATAGGCGACGTTTCGGGCCGGGACACATTTTCAAGGTGATAGGTAGCTTGACATAATTTCCCAGATGTGGGCTTGATGGATCAGCTGATGTTCTGGCTTCCTTTCCCCCCACCCCTGCAATGAGCCTGAAGAAGTGTCCCGACCCGAAATGTCACCAATCTATGTTATTCCAGAGCTGCTGCCTGACCTGCTGAGTTACTCCATCACTTTGTTTTTGCCTGTGACCAGGGGTGTGCATCAGGGATGTGTGCTGGGCTCATTGCTTAGATAATTTGACTATCCCTCTTGAAACCCTGTTTATCCAAATGCATGTTTATCTTTTCTCTCAGAATCCCCTCAAGATTTGAGAAAACAATTGACAAGGTTTGCCGGGGCTTGAGTGACTGAGATATAAGGAGAGGTTGGACCCACCAAATCCACAGGTCGCAGGGCCTGTTTCCACGCTGTATCTCTAAACTAAACCAGAGCACTTGGAGAAAACCCACTCGGTCACAGAGTAAATGTATAAACTCCGTACACACGGCACCCGTAGTCTGGATTGAACCCTGGGTCTCGGCAGCAACTCTACCGCTGCACCACTGTGGTGCCGCCCTTTGGTTTAATGCCTTGACAGCAACATCATCAGAGTCCATATTGACTCAGAGTAATACATCTGACCTGTGAATGATCCAGACAGGGAAGTGTCATGTTTCCCTCTTCCACTACAGTTGGTTATACTCAGAAAGCACAACAGACAGCATTGTCACACTGGCCTTCTTATAAAAGTCTTGCTTAATATTCAATTTCTTGGCAGAATGCTTCATTTTTTACTTAAGAAGGACGAGGGAGGGACCTCAATGAAACTTACTGAATAGTGAAAGGCCTGGATAGAGTGGATGTGGAGAGGATGTTTCCACTAGTGGAAGAGTCTAGGACCAGAGGCCACAGCCTCAGAATAAAAGGATGGAGATTCTTCTTCCGTGATAAATATCGATAATTATGATATGAAATAACAAAAGAGAATTCCACCTCTGGAATTAATGAATGATTTTCAGAAGAGTACACCCACTCTTCAGAAAACGGGGCTTCCCCTCCTCCATTATTCTTCAGAAAACGGGGCTTCCCCTCCTTCATTATTCTTCAGAAAACGGGGCTTCCCCTCCTCCATTATAGATGAGGCTCTCACTAGGGTCTCTTCTACATCCCGCAGCTCTGCTCTTGCTCCCCCCCCCCACTCGCAACAAGGACAGGATCCCCCTCGTTCTCACCTTCCACCCCACCAGCCAGCGGATCCAACATATCATCCACCAACATTTCCGTCACCTACAACGGGACCCCACCACTGGCCATATCTTCCCATCCCCTCCCCTCTCTGCGTTCCGCAGAGACCGTTCCCTCCCTAACTCCCTGGTCCACTCGTCCCTTCCTACCCAAACCACCCCAACCCCGGGCACTTTCCCTTGCAACCGCACGAGATGCAACACCTGTCTCTTTACCTCCCCCCTCAACTCCATCAAAGGACCCAAACAGTCTTTCCAGGTGAGACAGAGGTTCACCTGCACCTCCTCCAACCTCATCTATTGCATCCGCTGCTCTAGATGTCAACTTATTTATATCGGCGAAACCAAGCGCAGGCTCGGCGATCGCTTCGCTGAACACCTGCGCTCGGTCCGCATTAACGCAACTGATCTCCCGGTGGCCCAGCACTTTAACTCCCCCTCCCATTCCCAGTCTGACCTCTCTGTCATGGGCCTCCTCCAGTGCCATAGTGAGGCCCGCCGGAAATGGGAGGAGCAGCACCTCATATTTCGCCTGGGCAGTTTGCAGCCCGGTGGTATGAACGTCGACTTCTCCAACTTCAGATAGCTCCTCTGTCCCTCCCTTCCCCTCCTCCTTCCCAGATCTCCCTCTATCTTCCTGTCTCCACCTATATCCTTCCTTTGTCCCACCCCCGACATCAGTCTGAAGAAGGGTCTCGACCCGAAACGTCACCCATTCCTTCTCTCCCGAGATGCTGCCTGACCTGCTGAGTTACTCCAGCATTTTGTGAATAAATCCACTCATGCAACTATTTGGTTTAGCATAATTTATATTGAAGACATTTTTTAGACAAATTTTGCATGTATTGTATGTTGTCCACTGAGTCAAATTGCTACCCCTGAGTATATGTGTCTCTTTAGTGAGAAGAATTTACTGTCAAAGAGTCATACAGTGTGGAAACAGGCCCTTAGGCCCAAATTGCCCATGCCAGCCAACATGCCCCATCTATACTAGTCGTACCTACCCGTGCTTGGCCCATAGCCCTCTAAACCTGTCCCATCCGTAAACATGTCCAAATACCTCTTAAATGTTATGATAATACCTCCTCTGGCAGCTCGTTCCATAGACCCACCACCCTGTAAAAAAGTTACCCTTCAGGTTCCTATTAAATCCTCCCCCCCCCCCACCCCACTGTGTTTATGAAACAAGAAGATTGGAGATTCAATTCATTCTTAGGTTTAAGGTTAGAGGGGAATTTTTTTTAAAGGATCTGAGAGGCAACTTTTTTCATGCAGAGAGTAGTTGTGTACATAGAAGGAGCTGTCCGAGAAGTGATAGAGGTGGGCGTGATTACAGCATTGAAAAGACATGTGGACAGGTACATAGATTGGAAACCTGAGGGACAACATTTTTACACAGAGGGTAGTGTGTCCATGGAACGAGCTGCCTGAGGAAAGTGGCAGGGGGCAGGTACTATTATGAAACTGAAAGACACCTCGACAGGGCATGGATAGGAAAGGTTTGAAGAGGTATGGGCCATGTGTAAGCAAGTGGGACTAGCTCGGTAAGTCAAATGGGTCGGCATGGATGGGCGGGGCTGAAAGGCCTGTTTAACCTGTTGTGTAACTCTCTGATTTACATGAAAATGGGGAGAAAATCCGGGCGTGGCATTATGTAGAACTTCACCAAGAAATGACACTGTAGTGAGTCCACAACGAGCGTCATTGTTCAAAGTCTTTATTCGAAGGTATTTGCAAACAGACTGCAGCTTTTGGACACACACTACTTAACTAGGTATTATAATCTAATCTCATCTTTCCAGCTGGTCGCCAGACACAACTATATCCCGTGCTCCCGCATCTCGTGACTCGTTAGCCCAACCGAGGGTTCGAGACCCCCCCGCTAATCCGTATGTCCCTACAACACACTCATTGTGGGCTGAACAAGCCTTCATTTGTTAAAAAAGGATACAAAGGAGTAACTCAGCAGGTCAGGCAGCATCTCTGGAGAATGTGGACAGGTGACATTTCGGGTGGCGACACGTCTTCTGACTGAGATTCTGCTTGACCCGGTGAATTTACTCCAGCCCTTTGTATCTTTTTTTGCAAACCAGCATCGTCAGTTCATTGAGCCTCCATCCATGTTGTGGAGATCTACCAATTCATACGTTCAAAAGTTCTAGGAGCAGAATTAGGCCATTCGGCCCATCAAGTCTACTCTGCCATTCAATCTATCCTTCCCCCTTAACCCCATTCTCCTGCCTTCTCCGCACAACCCCTGACACCCGTACTAACCAATTTAAGAGTAGAAAATTAAATAAACGTGGCTACATCATGCAAACCTCCGTGAGATTTTCTCATTTGTTTCCTGTCATTCCGTAGGAAATCCTGGACAGACGGATGAAGGGAAATAATGGTGGACAAGTGGCTCCTCCTCGTCCTGAAGAAAGTCCCACGGTACTTTTTGACAGTCGTGGCATCCCTTGTACATCAAGGATCTTGGTGTGGAGTCACTCGAAGCAGCAGAACCCATAAGGAACGCTGCTCTTTCAGGTGAAGTTGTTATCTATCCATAAGTAACGCTTAATATAAAAACTTAGAAGCAAGGAACTACTGATGTTGCTTTACAAAAAAAAGTCAGAGTGCTGGAGTAACTCAGCGGCTCAGGCAGCATCTCTGGAGAACTATGTAAGAAGGAACTGCAGATGCTGATTTAAACTGAAGATAGACACAAAAAGCTGGAGTAACTCAGTGGGACAGGCAGCATCTCTGGAGAGAAGGAATTGGTGACGTTTTGGGTCGAGACCCTTCAGTCTGAAGAAGGGTCTCGACCCGAAACATCACCCATTCCTTCTCACCAGAGATGCTGTCTGTCCCGCTGAGTTACTCCAGCTTTTTGTGTCTATCTCCGGAGAACTATCCAGTTTCTCCAGGGATGCTGCCTGACCTGCTGAGTTGCTCCAGCTCTTTGTGCCTATTAATATAAACCTTTCGGAATTGTACATAGATAATGTATCAGTCTCTTTTAAGTCCACGTGAGGAGGCAAGAGCTTGGTCCTTTAGTCTTTTTTACTTCCTCTGTAATATGCAGAAACGTTGCCTGTAATGCAAATAAATAAATTTGTGTATTACAACCAGATATTTCAATGTCATGAGCACACCACATCAATTCCTGGTATTCCCAATTTCCCCCCGTGATCTAATGCTTTAGGATAACTTGCTTGCATATTTTTTAAATTAAGGGCGGCACTGTAGCGCAGCTGGTAGAGCTGCTGCCTCACAGCGCCAGACACCCGGGTTCGATCCTGACCTCAGGTCTGTGTGGAGTTTGCACGTTCTCCCTGTGACCAAGTCGGTTTCCTCCGGGTGCTCCGGTTTCCTTCCACATCGCAAAGCCATGCAGGTTTACAGGTTCATTGGCCTCTGTAAAATTGCCCCTCGTGTGTAAGGAGTGGGTGAGAAAGTGTGGTAATATAGAACCAGTGCGAATGGGTGATCGATGGTTGGCGTAGTTTTAGTGGGCCAAAGGGCCTGATTCCATGTTGTATCTCTAAAATAAACCAAATTAAACTAATGTCCTCCCTACTAGGCTCCAGCTAGGTTGGTTATACCAAGCAGTATTAATGTACAGTGCTTTTGTAATCCAGCATCTTTCTTATTTCCTTATATCTACAACACTCTGATGTTCATAGGGATCTTGGGGTCCATGTTCCCCTGAAAGTGGCAACACAAGTAGATAGAGCGGTAACAAAGGAATGTGGTATGCTTACCTTCATCGGTCGGGCATTAAGAATAAGAGTCAGGAAGACATGTTGCAGCTTTATGGGACTCTGGTCAGGTTAATTGTGAGCATTGTGTGCAGTTGTGGTCGCTCCATTCTTGAACAATATACAGCGGGGCCTTACTGGAGAGGCTGCCACACTGGACCTCCTATTAGAGTCATTAGGCTCCCCTGGTTTAATTGAATTTTCTGAAGAGGTCACCAAGAGGTTTGATGAGGGCCGAGTGGTAGAGAGGAGGAATCGACAGTCGGAACCTATAGTCCGGGTTGGGTCCGAACTGGGAGGTCTGGAACCAGAGCTGGGATCCAGGAGGTAAAAGATGGAGGTGCAGGCAAGTCCCGAGTAAACAAATGTGGCTGTGGTAGCGAGTCTGGGTTAAAGCATGGTCGTAGAGTCGGAGAGCAAGGGGAATCACAGAGGGGGAGCATTGAGAGAGAGGATGTTGTCAAACTCTCGTCGGAGAGAGGAGGATATTGACTGTCGGCACCTATAGTCCTGGTTGGGTTCGTATCGACTGTCAGAACCTATAGTCCAGGTTGGGTCTGCATTGACTGTCAGCACCTATAGTCCGGGTTGAGTCCGTATCGACTGTCAGCACCTATAGTCCGGGTTGGGTCCGTATCGACTGTCGGAACCTGTAGTCCGGGTTGGGTCCGTATCAACTGTTGGCATCTATAGTCCGGGTTGGGTTCGATCGACTGTCGGCACCTATAGTCCGGGTTGGGTTGACATCCATATGGACTTTAGCAAGGCCTTTGACATGATCCTTCAATGTAGGTTGGTCTGGAAGATTAGATCGCATGGGATCCAGGGTAGGGATTGAATCCGGGTAGGTCTCTGGTGCCGTGAGAGCCACTCTGCCGCACTTTGCACCAACGATCCTAAGTCTCTCTCCTTTAACCTTATGTGTGTCAGCTCCTCAGCCATTTCTATCACCGTATTCTTTAACCATGTTCTGAATCTCTTGCAAGCTTTGTGTAAAAAAATGTCTTCAGGTTCCTATTAAAATTCTTCCCCTTCACCTTAAACCTATATCTTGGGGGGGGAGGACATGTACAAGTTATCTTACTTCTGTCTTGTGAATCCAACTCTCTACTTATGCAAAGAACATCTTCTTCTACCATCTAAAACCTGCGCACGCTCATTAAAGTTTTATGGGGATTCTCTACATTGCCTTTACATAACTCCTGCTACGATGGCAAGTGTCGTTACTTTTTAATAAAGCCGCTCACCATCTGAACTATTCCTTTTATTGCCTTGTAAACAGGATTCCACACAGCTCTCTGTTCATGCATATTTCTTTAATATAACATACCCCACAGGTGTCAGAGGTTATGGAGAGAAGGTGGAGAATGGGGTTAGGATTAGAGAGATAGATCAGCCATGATTGAATGGCGAAGTGGACTTGATGGGCCGAATGGCCTAATTCTACTCCTACCATTTATGACCTTATGACCGTCTATTTTATTATCCACCCTCTTGTCAAAGGCACATGGTTATAAAACTAATAGAAGATAGACACAAAATGCTGGAGTAATTCAGCGGATCAGGCAGCATCTCTGGAGAAAAGGAATCGGTGACATTTCGGGTCGAGACACCTTCAGACTAAAACAAATTCTTTGCTCTCCGTCTGTCAGTGTGACTCATTCTGTCCCTGCTCGCTGTTAGTTACACAATGGGTTTTTAAAGATTATGTCGGTTCATATTAAACTATGAAACCTGATGCTTACTTTCCGTAGAGGTCCTGGTGGGTAGCTTGATAGCTGAGCTGCAGTTTGGGGTATTCCTGAAGCCAATTTTCTATCATCACTGGATGTCTGGGATCCACCTCAAGGAAAACCTTCCTAGAGCAAAGAGGAAACTCGATGGTGAGGTCAACTGAAATGCAGCACCAGAGAAAGAAAGAAAGAAAATAAGTTATTTTCATTTCCATATCCTCAGGGCAACTAACAATAATGAGATACTTTTAAGTCTAGCTCTTGAGCACACAGCCGTCAATGGGTTTAGAGAAAAATCCCACAGCGATGAGCTAACAAGGGAGGCACAGTTTTAAATATAAAGTCATAGAGTTATACAGTGTGGAAACAGGCCCTTTGACCCAACTTGCCCACGCCCACCAACATGCCCTATTTACACTTGTCCCACCTGCCTGCGTTTGACCCATATCTCTCTAAGCTTATCTTATCCATGTACCTGTCTAAATAGACAATAGACAATAGACAATAGGTGCAGGAGTAGGCCATTCAGCCCTTCGAGCCAGCACCGCCATTCAATGCGATCATGGCTGATCACTCTCAATCAGTACCCCGTTCCTGCCTTCTCCCCATACCCCCTCACTCCGCTATCCTTAAGAGCTCTATCCAGCTCTCTCTTGAAAGCATCCAACGAACTGGCCTCCACTGCCTTCTGAGGCAGAGAATTCCACACCTTCACCACTCTCTGACTGAAAAAGTTCTTCCTCATCTCCGTTCTAAATGGCCTACCCCTTATTCTTAAACTGTGGCCCCTTGTTCTGGACTCCCCCAACATTGGGAACATGTTTCCTGCCTCTAATGTGTCCAATCCCCTAATTATCTTATATGTTTCAATAAGATCCCCCCTCATCCTTCTAAATTCCAGTGTATACAAAATGTTTCTTAAATGTTGCAATAACACCTGCCTCAACTACCTGCTCTGACAGCTCATTGCATACACCCTCCACCCTTTCTGTAAAAAAGTTACCCCTCTGGTTCCTATTAAATCTTTCCCCCCTCACTTTAAACCTATGTCCTCTGGTTCTCGATTCCCCAATTCTGGGCAAGAGACTCTGTGCGTCTACCCGATCTATTCCGCTCATGATTTAGTACACCTCTATAAGATTACCCCTCATCCTCCTGTGCTCCAAGGAATAGAATCCTAGCCTGCCCAACGTCTCCCTATAGTTCAGACCCTCTAGTCCTGGCAACGTCCTCGTAAATCTTCTCTGCACCCTTTCCACCTTGACAACATCTTTCCTATAACATGGTGCCCAAAACTGAACAATCTACAAATTGTTCAAAATAGCCAAAAGTTTATTTTTGCTTTGACTTGTGCTGTTGGAAAAAAGAAAGATTAAATTTGTTGGGTCTTAAAGACTGTGAACGACAGCCTCTATATAGTCAACAGAAATCCTCATCCAAAAATAACATTGCTTGGGATGGGAGCCAGATAGAAATGTATAATAATGAATACTGGAGAGCCACAGATCGAGCAACTGTCTCTTCAGTCTGAAGAAGGGTCTCGACTAGTAAACATATCACCGATTCCTTCTCTACTGAGATGCTGCCTGACCTGCTGAGTTACTCCAGCATTTTGTGAAATAAATACCTTCGATTTGTACCAGCATCTGCAGTTATTTTCTTACACTAATTAGGATATAGGATAGTTAATAAAAGTTCATAAGTTCTAGGAGCAGAATTAGGCCATTCGGCCCAACAAGTCTACTTTGCCATTCAATCATGGCTGATCTATCTTTCCCTCTCAACCCCATTCTCCTGCCTTCTCCCCATAACCTCAGAATCAAGAATCTCCGCCTTAAAAATATCCATTGATTTGGTCTCTAAAGCCGCCTGTGGCAATGAATTCCACAGATTCATCACCCTCTGACTAAAGAAATTCCTCCTCATGTTGTTTCAAAAGACACATCCTTTTATTCTGAGGCTGTGTCCTCTAGTCCTAGACTCTCCCACTAGTGGAAACATTCTCTCTGCATTCATTCTATCCAGGCCTTTCACTATTTTTGAAAGTTTCAACGAGGTCCTTCTAAACTCCACTAAGAACAGGCTCAGTGTCATCAAATACTCATGATATATTAACCAATCATTCCTAGCATCATTCTCGTTAACCTCCTCTGGACCCTCTTCAATGCCAGCACATCCTTCCTCAGAGATGGGGGCCAAAGCTGCTCACAATAAAAACCAAAAACAGTGGGGCAGCTGGTAGAGCCGCTGCCTCACAGCACCAGAGACCCGGGTTCGATCCTGACCTCGGGTGCTGTCTGTGTAGAGTTTGCACATTTTCCCTGTGACTGCGTGGGTTTCTTCCATGTGCTTCGATTTCCTCCCACATCCCAAAGACGTGCGGGTTTATGAGCTAATTGGCTTATGTAAATTGCCCCTAGTGTGTAGAGAGTGAAAGTGAAAGTGGGATAACATAGAACTAGTGTGAGTGGGTGATCAATGGTCGGCATGGATGCGATAGGCCGAAGAGCCTGTTTCCATGCCATATCTATAAATTAATTATAACTTGCGGAAGGCACAAAGTGCTGGAGTAATTCAGTGGGTCAGGCAGCATCCCTGGAGAAAAAGGTTAGGTGACATCTCAGGTCGGGACTATTTCTTCTGAAGAAGGGTCTGAAGAAGGGTCCTGACCCGAAACGTCACCTATCCTTTTTCTCCAGAGATGCTGCCTGACCCGCTAAGTTACTCCAGCACTTTGTGCCCTTCTTTGGTATACGCCACCAGTTCTTTGTTTCTAAACTTGAGGCAGATCGGGAGATCAGGACTAAATCTTGACCAAATGAGAGGCCCGTTTAAGTGCCTGATAACAGTGGGGCATCAAGGAGTGTGGGATTACTGCAAGGAAGTGGTACTGAGGTAAAAGATAAGCTGCAATCTTACTGAATGATAAAGCAGACATGGTTAGCCAAATAAAGGCACAAAGTGATGGAGTAACTCAGCGGGTCAGCCAACATCTCTGGAGAACATGGACTGGCGTGGTAGCCAAATGGTGAACTCTTTAAGTATCATAAGTTCCAAGAATTATTTTTTGTTAGCTCTGGGGGTGGAACACCAACAGTTCCCCGTTATTTTTCATTGAATCTTGATGATTTGATCTGCAGATTTTCATGAGTTCTGTAAAAATAAAACATCTTAACTTTCCAGCTACAAGGCCCCATTGGACCATTATCTTTGTGATCTTGGACGTGCTATTTCGGAATGTGCTGTTTCGAAACAGATGCGGCCATCTTTCTCAGAATAGGAGGAGGGGGGGGGGGGGGGGGGGGGGACACACATCATGGAGACTTACTGAATCTGGATAGAGTGGATGCGGAGAGGAAGTTTCCACTTATGGGAGAACCTAGGACCAGGGGCACAGTCTCAGAATAAAAGGTGGTGCCTTCAGAAAGGAGATGCGGAAGAATTACTTTAGCCAGAGGATGGTGAATCTGTGGAATTCACCGTCGCTGACGGCTGTGGAGGCCAAGACAATGGGTATTTTTAAAGTGGAGATTGACAGGTTCCTATATAGTTTAGTTTAGGGATATAGCGCCCTTCAGGCTCACCGAGTCCGGGCTGACCAGGGATCTCTGTACACCAGCACTCTCCTAGACACGAGGAACAATTTACAATTATTGTTACCAAAGCCAATGAACCTATAAATCTGTACGTCTTTGGGGTGTGGGGGCAAACTGGAGCACCCAGAGAAAACCCATACTTTCATGGGGAGAAGATACAAATTCCGTGCAGACAGCATCAGTGGTCGGGTCTCTGCTGCCGTAAGGTAGCAACTCTACTGCTGTACCACCGTGCCGCCAGAAAGGAAGGGTGTCAAAGGTTATGGGGTGAGCGCAGGAGAATGGGATTGAGAGGGAGAGATGGCTCAGCCATGATTGAATGGCGGAGCCGACATGATGGGCCGAATGGCCTAATTCTGCTCCCATGTCTTATGATAGTATGACTAGTGTTACTAGGCCTGCTGTGGAAGGCAAGGAAGCATGCCACTGGAGATTTACCCAGGGAAACTTCCCGAGATCTGAACCAAGACAACATCTGCCAACATAAACCCCTCACCCACCTCTTTTTCCAGCTTTCTCCTTCCTAATGCAATTAGTCTGAAGAAGGGACCTGACTCGAATCGTCACAGATCCACGTTCTCCAGTGATGCTGCCTGACACGCTGAGTTACTCCAGTGCTTGTGTCTTTTTTTCGTTAACAAGCATCTGCAGTTCCTTGTGTCAATCAATCAAGACACTGCATGGGACATGTTTACTGAGATGTTGGACTGGTGTAAAATCTGAGGAGAGAACAACTGGACTTCATAAACACAGCAAAAAAATTGGCCCAAGTTTAAAATTGTAATTATATCTGACTAAACTATCTAGCTACTGAATAATATTAACAAGAGATCTGGTGTTTGTGGGAACAGTCAAATAAAAATCTTCTATTCAGTGAGAAGCAATGATCTGGAATAAAGAGAAAGTGTAGTACCGGGAAGATTCAGCAGATTGAAGACAATCCTTGTAAAATGAGAAAGGAGTTATGGTTCAGAAATTCAACTGCGTGGCATTGAAGTAGAATCGTGATTATCGGAAAATCAGCAGATGCTGGAAATGTAAAATAAGAAGGGAAAATGTTGTAAACATTGGTGGCATCTGTGGAGAAAAGAGTCCGAGTTATTATTTCAGTTTGCGGATTCTTTGTTTGATCTGAAAACAAAGTATTTCTGACCTGAAACGTTTGTTGTGTGTCCTTCTCCACCGGTACGACAAGACCTGCTGTTTCCAACTTTTTCAGAAATATGGAGAAATTTGGAACTGCAGATGCTGGTCTTACTGCTGTGTTATTTCATTCCCTCTGCTATCAGGCTTCTGTATGGTCCTTCCATTAGCTGAAGTACTGTCCAATTCACCTCTACCCGATTGCGGGCTTTGTCTATGGAACTGTTGTGCTACAATGCTGAGAACTATATTCTGCACTCTGTGACTTCCCCTTTGCTCCACCTATTGTACTTAAGTTTGACTTAATTGTATTGATGAAAAGTATTATCGAATATCTAGCAACAAAGGAGAGGAATTTCTTCAGCCAGAGGGTGGTGATTCTGTGGAATTCATTGCCACAGACGGCTGAAGAGGTCAAGTCATTGGGTATTTTTAAAGTGGAGATTGTCAAAGGTTACGGGGAGAATGGGGTTGAGAGGGGAAAATAGATCAGCAATGAATGAATAATGGAGTAGACTTGATGGGATGAATGGCCTAATTCTGCTCCTACATCTTATAGTAGATGCTAGTCTCTTGAATTCTTTGGGAGCAGATGCCTTGGACTATCTTTGATCGGACTTTATCTTGCACTAAACATTATTCACATTATTCCCTTTATCATGTATCTGTACACTGTGGATTGCTCAATTGTTATCATGTATTGTTTTTCTGCTGACTGGATAGCAGCAACAAAATGTTTTTCACTGTACCTCGGTACACGTGGCAATAATAAACCAAATAAATACATAAACAATTGGCCGCTGTAAAATTGTTCCTGGTGTGCAGGCAGTGGATGCAAAAGTGGGATAACATAGAACTAGTGTGAATGGGTGATCCACTAAACTAAACTAAACAATATGGAAACAGGGAAAAATAGATCAGCCAAGATCAGCGGAAGTGGCGGCGCTGCCCTGCAGCTGCGGCTCGCCGGCAGTCTGTTTGTCTTTCTTCTTTCTTTGTCTATTTGTTAGTGTTAGATGTATGAAATAGCCTATCTTTAGCTGTGTATATGTGGGGGGTGGTGGGGAGGTGGGGGAAACCTTTAAAAATCTCTTCCTCAACAGAGATGCGACCCTTTCCGAGTCGTATCTCCGTTTGCGCTAAAAAAAAAAAAAATTAAAACGCGGGGCCTTCCATCGCCCGCGGGGCCTTCCATCGCCCGGTGCGGCTCGGCCGCTGGACTTAACAGTGCCCGGTGCGGCTCGGCCGCTGGGCCTTCCATCGCCCGGAACGGCCGCGGGACGGTTCAGCGCCAGGTGTGGCTCGGCCGTGGGGCCTTCCATCGCCCGGCGCGGCTCGGCCGCGGGACTTTACATCACTGGTGCGGCTCGGCCGCAGGACCTAACATCGCCCGGCGCGGCTCGGCCGCGGGACTTAGCTGCGCAAGGTATGGCCGCGGGGCCTTCAATCGCCCGGCGCGGCTCGGCCGCGGGACATTACATCACTGGTGCGGCTCGGCCGCAGGGCCTTTCATCGCCCTGTCGCGGCTCGGCCGCGGGGCTTTCCATCGCCCGGCGCGGCTCGGCCGCGGGCCTTCCATCGCCCGGCGCGGCTCAGCCGCGGGACCTAACATCGCCCGGCGCGGCTCGGTCGCGGGACTTTATATCGCTGGTGCGGCTCGGCCGCGGGACCTAACATCGCCCGGCGCGGCTCGGCCGCGGGACTTAGCTGCGCACGGTACGGCCGCGGGGCCTTCAATCGCCCGGCGCAGCTCGGCCGCGGGACTTTACATCACTGGTGCGGCTCGGCCGCGGGGCCTTCCATCGCCTGGCGCGGCTCGGCCGCGGGACTTTACATCGCTGGTGCGGCTCGGCCACGGGACTTTACATCGCTGGTGTGGCTCGGCCGCGGGGCCTTCCATCGCCCGGCGCGGCTCGGCCGCGGGACTTAGCTGTGCACAGTACGGCCGCGGGGCCTTCCATCGCCCTGCTCGGCCGCGGGATGTTTCAGCGCCCGGTGCGGCTCGGCCGCGGGGACTTGGGCGTGGGGAAGAGAGCGGAAGTTTTGTTGCCTCCATCACAGTGAGGGGGTGTTTGGAGTCACTGTGATGGATGTTTGTGTTGGGGTTATGTGTCTTGTGTTTCTTTTTTTGTGTGACTGCTGGTAACGTAATGACCTCGGTACCGAATGACAAATAAAGGCTCTGTACCTGTATCTGTATCAAATGGCGGAGCAGACTCGATGGGCCGAATGGCCTAATTCTGTTATGTCTTATGAACTTTACTTATCTGATCCAATAGATAGACTGCAAAGCAAAACTTTTCACGGTTTCTCGGTACATGTGACAACAATAAACCTGAACCTAAAGATACTTTGAATTGGATTCATTGCTCCAAAGAGCGAATGTCTGCCATATTATAGTCACGGTCATACAGTGTGGAAACAGGCCCTTCGGCCCAACTTACCCACACTGACCAACATGTCCCATCTACACTAGTCCCACCTGCCTGCGTTTGACCCATATCCCTCTAAGTCTGTCCTATCCATGTACCTGGCGAACTGTTTCTTAAACGTTGCGATAGTACCTGTCTCAATTACTCCTCTGGCATCTCGTTCCGTACACTCACCACCCTTTGTGTGAAAAAGTTACCCCTCAGGTCCCTGTTAAATCTTTCCCACCTCACTTTAAACCCATGTCTGGTTCTCAATTCCCCTACTCTGGGCAAGAGACTGTGCATTTACCCGATCTATTCCTCTCATGAGTTTGTGCATCTCGATAAGATCACCCCTTGTCCTCCTGCGCTCCAAGGAATGTTAAATACATTTATTGCACTGATCTTCCAGCTATTTTGCAATCGAAAATATTCCTTGGCAACGGCAGCAACAAATAATAACATGATGATGTTGAACTTTCAGTGCCGGGAAAGTCATTACAAAATGTTCCCAGAGTTTTAACCGAGTGAGTGCATTCGTGAGAACAGACAGTGGAAATACGTTACTAAAGGGACAATTTAGCAGTGAAAGAAAGCAATTTAAATTAAATTCCACTTGAAGCATAATTTCAAAATATTTTTGGAAAATCCAAATAACTACAGATGCAGAAACGACGAAGTTTCTTGGTTCTGAAACTTTATTTTACTTTCCACAGATATTTCCTGACCTGCTGAGTGTTTCCAGCATTTTACAACATAGAGTGGACGTTTCCATCAGTTGGAGAGTCTAGGTCATAGTCTTAGAATTAAAGGACGTTCATTTTGGAAGGAGATGAGGGGAAATTTATTTAGTCAGAGGGTGGTGAATCTGTGGAACTATTTGCCACAGAAGGCTGTGGAGGCCAAGTCAGTGGATATATTTAAGGCAGAGATAGATAGATTCTTGATTAGTACAGGTGTCAGAGGTTATGGGGAGAAGGCAGGAGAATGGGGTTAGGCGGGAGAGATAGATGAGCCATAATTGAATGGCGGAGCAGACTTAGGGCCAAATGGCCTAATTCTAGTCCTATTCCTTATGACCTTAACATAGAACAGTACAGCACAGGAACAGACCCTGCAGGCCACAATGTCCATGCCAAACATGATGCCAAGACTAACTCTTATCTGCCTTCACTTAATCCATATCCCCATGAAGCTAATCTGCTCTGGTCTGTATTTCCATGTGCATATCCAAAAGCCTCTTAAATGCCACTATCGTTTCTGCTTCCACCACCACCCCTGGCAGCCCTTACCAAACCCATCACCACTCCCCTTGTGAAAAAAAATTGCTACGCACATCTTCTTTAAACTTTGCCCCTCTCATCTTAAAGCTATGCCAACTTGCCTTTGACATTTCCATCCTGAGAAAACAGATCTAAAGTAAAACTAAAACACAACATTCTGGAGCAACTCAGTAGGCCAGGCAGCATTTGTGGAGGGAATGGGCAGGTCTACTTCAGACTCGCCTGTCCATTCCCTCCATTGATGCTGCCTGACTCACTGAGTTTTAGTTTAGTTTAGGTATACAGCGTGGAAACAGTGCCGTTAGCCCACCTATTAACCTATAAACCTGCATGTCTTTGGAATGTGGGAGGAATGTGGGAGGAAACCGGAGCACCCGGAGAAAACCCACGTGGTCACAGGGCGAACATGCAAACTTTGTACAGACAGCACCCGTAGTCAGGATCGAACCTGGGTGTCTAGCGCTATAATGCAGCAACTCTACCGCTGCACCACTGTGCCGTCCTCGTTACTCCACCACTTTGTATTTTGTTCATAAAGACAATATCTATTAGCCTCCCTTCATCAAGCTGAGAAAACTCCTCAAAATCTCAAGCAAATTACATTATTTGACTGAAACATTCAGACTAGGACTGGCAGTGGTTAGTTGGCCCACTCGTTTTTTTAATCAAAATCCAGATGACTTGCTTAGAATGAACATGTGAATAGCACAGTCAGAGTGTTGTACTTACAGCGATGATCTGGTCAGATATTAAACTTAGATTTAGACATTAGATTTAGGGCAGAACAGTGGCGCAGCGAAAGAGTTGCTGCCTTTCAGCGCCAGAGACTCGGGTTCGATCCTGACTACGGGTGCTGTCTGTATGGAGTTTGCACGTTCTCCCTGTTACCGCGTGGGTTTTCTTCAGGTGCTCTGTTTCCTCCAACACGCCAATGACGTGCAGCTTCGTAGATTAATTGGCTTCAGTAAAAATTGTAAATTGTTCCTAGTGTGTAGGACAGAGTACGGAGATCGCTGGTCGGTGCAGACTCTGTCGGCCATAGGGCCTGATTTCGCGCTGTATCTCTACAGTAAACTAAACTAAACCATTCAAACACAAGGTAAGTAATAAAAAACATTCAAGAAATTCTCTGTGGTAAATTCTATTCCATGCAGCAGAAACACTTGGACCATATTCAATATATCCTGATCCAAAGAGGAAATATTTGCACATAATCCCAGCTATTTTAGGAATATTGTTCTTTCTAATTAGTTGGAAATTCAGGTTGATAAAAATCAGTACATCCTGCACTGTATCAAACATTTTAATATAAATATTTAATGATGATTTGTACTCAGAATTGACACTTGATGTGAAACATCAGTTCTGATTTCCTGGTAAAAATCGGGCTATTAAAAGTGACTGTTCTTGAGAATTCAGAATGTGAATTCTTAGTTGGAACGGGGAAGCGGTCTCTATTTATTTAACCAGAGTACTTAATGTTCTTTTCTTCCCTTAAACACCAATCTTCTGATGTGTAGCATACTTACGTCTAGTTTTAGTTTAGAGATACAGCATGGAAACAGGCCTTTCGGCCCACCGACTCCATGCTGAATCATCAATCACTTGCTTATGTTATCCCACTTTCGCATCCACTCCCTACACACCTGGGACAATTTTACAGAGGGCCAATTAACCTGCAAACCACCACGTCTTTGGGATGTGGAAGGAAAGCCTGAGCACCCAGAAGAAACCCACATAGTCACAGGGAGAACGTGCAAACTCCACACAGATAGCACTCGAGGTTGCAATCGAACCCAGGTTACTGGTGCTTTGAGGCAGCAGCTGTACCAGCTGCACCACACTGGCTAATTATCCCAAATTATTGGGTCGTCTCTTAGTGGCTTCCACAAGCTGCGATGAAAACATATAAATAATTATATAGATTGTAGGTCTGTAAATTGTCCCCAGTGTGCAGGATAGAAGTATTATATGGGTGATTGCTGGTCAGTGCTGACTCGGTGGGCTGAAGGGCCTGTTTCCACGCTGTATCTCTCTAAACCACTGCTACACCACCGTCACGTATCAACAAGAATGCCTGGCACTCTGGCCATTCCTTCATCTCTCTGGTAGAAATAAAGAAAGGCAGACGCTGGTTCATACACAAGAGTACACAAAGTGCTGGTGTAACTCAGCGAGGTAGGCAGCACCTCTGGAGAACATGGATGGGTGTCGTTCCGGATTGAGATCCTTCTTCAGACTGGTCGGAAGTTTGAAAAAGAGTCCTGACTTGAAATGTCACCTATCCATGTTGTCCAGAGATGCTGCCTGACCCGCCGAGTTGCTCCGGCACTTTGTGCCTCTTGCCTTGCTGTTTGGCAGCTGCCCTTGACTGCTGTCCTTATGTGATCCGAACACCATAAAGTGAGAGAAACTCGATGTGGTCAAATTGGGAAATATGTAGATTCCTGTTGTAAATGCAACCTCATTCTGTTTCAAATGTTTTTTTGTCCAAATGCAAAGTTTTTTTGCAAGGGACCTGTCTTTAGTTTAATTTAGAGATACGGCGTGGGAACAGGCCCTTCAGCCCACCGAGTCAATGCCGACCATCGGTCACCCGTTCACACTAGTTCTATGTTATCCCACTTTCACATCCACTCCCTACGCATTAGGTGCAATTTACAGAAGCCAATTAACCTACAAACCCGCACGGCTTTGTAATGTAGGTGGAAACTGGAGCACCCGGAGGAATCCCACGCGGTCACAGGAAGAACGTGCGAACTCCGCACAGACAGCACCCGAGGTCAGGGTCGAACCCTGGTCTCTGGTGCTGTGAGGCAACAGCTCTACCAGCTGTGCCACTGTGTAGGCTTAATTTCTGGACATTGAATGAGTTTTTTCCCCCATCTAATTATTTTACTATTTCTTACTTTCCAGGATCCGCCACATTTCTATTCCCTGACAAAGACTGTAAAATAAAGTTCTTGTGCGTCTGTTGCTCTGAATCTTCTGCCTGCAGGTGTCTCTAGCTCCATCTGCAGGAGATAAACATTAATGACCACCCATGGACACACGTGATTCCACTAATGTCATGGTACAGCAAAATAAAATGACTCCTCTTGTAAGTCACGAGAAGAATTTTATGCAATGTACATATTCCACATTTACAAGATAGAATGAATGCACAGAATCAAACACCAAAGAACATAAGTTTAAGATGAGAGGGGAAACATTAATAGGAACCTGAGGGGAACCTTTTTTACTCAGAGGGTGGTGGGTGTATGGAATGAGCTGCCAGAGGAGGTATTTGAGGCAGGTAGCATTTAAAAGGCACTTGAACAGGCACGTGAATGGGGAAAGCTAGAGGGATATGGGCAAATGCGGGCAAATGCAGGCAAATGGGACTAACTTAGATGGGGGCATTTTAATCAACATGGATAAGTTGGGCTTTATGGAAACGGGGCCTTCAGCCCACCAAGTCCGCACCGACCAACGATCACCCCATACACTAGCACTATCCCACACACTAGGGTCAAGTTACAATTTACAGAGGCCAATTAACCTACGAATCCGCACGTCTTTGGATTATGTGAGGAAACTGGAGTACCCAGAGAAAACCCACGCGGTCACAGGGAGAACGTCCGAACTCCATGCAGATATCACCTGTAGTCAGGATCGAACCTGGGTCTCTGGCACCACAAGACAACAACTCTACCGCTGCTCCACCCCTTTACATACTTTGACCCTGATAGTAATTCCTCCCAATATTTTTTTTAAAAAGTAATAAGACTGAATAAGGATGGGAAATGAACCATAGTTCCTTAATATCCCCAGCGAGAGCCGTCACTTTCAAAGCAAACACCACCCCCACACTTGGACATACATCATCCTTTGTTGATAGTTGCTGTACAGAAATCCTGGATGTACATCCAGTTCAGAAAGGCACGGAGAGGAACTTGGAGGACATGGTGTTCCCACTGAGATCATTATTCCTGTCCCATCAGTGATGGGGGTCATAGAGTCATCCAGCACAGAAACAGCCCCTAGAGACCGACTTGTCCATGCTGACTAAGATGCCCCAAGTGCCCGAGTCCACATCTGCCAGTGTTAGGCCCATATCTCTCAAAACCTTTCCTATCCACATACTTGCCCAAATGTCTTTTAAATGCTGTTATAGTACGTGCCTCAACTAACTCATCTGGCAGCTCGTTCTACCCTTCACACCACCTCCCTCCCCTCTCCTCTCAGCCTCCATCATAAGAACCTGAGGACATAGGTTTAATGTGAAAGGGGAAATATTTAATAGGAACCTGAGAGGCGACCTTCCCATGACCAATCAGTATGTGATGAGTCCATAAGTTGTAGGAGCAGAGTTAGGCCATTCGGCCCATCAAGTCTACTCTGCCATACAATCTTAGCTGATCTATCTTTCCCTCTCAACCTCATTCTCCTGCCCGTTCCCCAAATCCCCTCCGCTGACACCTGTACTAATCCACCCTTACAGTGCTGATGTTCCAATAATACATAACGAAAACAAAAATAATAGTCTTAGGACAACATTTTCATGCTAGATTGCAGTAATAAGCCACACTAACCCATTGTCCTTCAGAACCTTTGAAGCAAGATTCAGTATTGCTCTAATGACGTCCATTCCATCCACTCCTCCGTTCAAGGCATCATGGTCTTCATACCTGGAGGCATTAAGTTAAAGTAGCTTTCATTAAATTCTTGGATTTTTTTTGTAGAAACAAGGAACTGCAGATGCTGGTTTACAAATTAATACAGAAAGTGCTGGAGTCACTCAGTGGGCACTTCCTCCGGCAGCTCGTTCCATACGCCCACCACCCTTTGTGTTAAAACGGTACCCCTCAAGTTCCTACTAAATCTATCCCCCCCTCACCTTAAACCTATGTTCTCTGATTCTCAATTCCCCTACTCTGGGTAAGTGACTCTGTGAGTTTACCTGACCTATTCCTCTCGTGATCTTGTTCACCTCTATGAGAATACCCCTTATCCTCCTGTCCCGGCAACATCCTTGTAAATCTTCTCTGCAGCCTTTCTCGCTTGACAACATCAAGCTGAAAACAACTTCCCCCATCGACTCCATCTTTGCTTAGAGAAAGCAGCCAACATATTCTTCCATCAACCACTTTTTTGAGGATGTGACAAGTAAAATGGATGAAGGAGAGCCAGTGGATGTAGTCTATCTAGACTTTCAGAAAGCCTTTGATAAGGTCCCACACGGGGAGGTTGGTGTGCAAAATTAGAGCACATGGTATTGGGGGTAGGTTGTTGACATGGATATTGAATTAGTTGGCCCACAGGAAGCAGAGAGTAGGAATAAGCGGGTCCTTTTCAGAATGGCAGGCAGTGGAGAGTGGAGTGCCGCAAGGCTCGGTGTTGGGGCTGCAACTATTTACAATATATATTAATGATTTGGATGATGGAATTAGAAGTAACACCAGCAGGTTTGCGGACGACACAAAGCTGGGTGGCAGTGTGAACTGCGAAGAGGATGTCAGGAGGCTGCAGGGTGACTTGGACAGGTTGAGTGAGTGGGCGAATGCATGGCAGATGCAGTATAATGTAGATAAATGTGAGGTTATCCACTTTGGCGCCAAAAACAAGGAGGCAGATTATTATCTCAATGGTGTCAGATTAGGTAAAGGGGAAGTGCAACAAGACCTGGGTGTCCTTGTACACTAGTCACTGAAAGTAAACGTGCAGGTACAGCATGCAGTCAAGAAAGCTAATGGCATGTTGGCCATAACGAGAGGATTTGAGTACAGGAGCAAAGAAGTCCTTTTGCAGTTGTATAGGGCCCCGGTGAGACCACATCTGGAGTATTGTGTGCAGTTCTGGTCTCCTAATTTGAGGAAAGACGTCCTTGCTTTTGAGGCAGTGCAGCGTAGGTTCACGAGATTAATCCCTGGGATGGAAGGACTGTCATATGAGCAAAGATTGGAAAGACTGGGCTTGTATTCACTGGAGTTTAGAAGGATAAAAGGGGATCTTATAGAGACGTATAAAATTATAAAAGGACTGGACAAGCTAGATGCAGGAAAATGTTCCCAATGTTAGGGGGGTCCAGAACCAGGGGCCACAGTCTAAGAATTAAGGCGAGGCCATTTAAAACTGAGGTGAGAAGAAACTTTTTCACCCAGAGAGTTGTGAATTTGTGGAATTCTCTGCCACAGAAGGCAGTGGAGGCCAATTCACTGGATGAATTTAAAAGAGTTAAATAGAGCTCTAGAGGCTAGTGGAATCAAGGGATACGGGGAGGGCAGGCACAGGTTACTGATTGTAGAGATCACAATGAATGGCGGTGCTGGCTCGAAGGGCCAAATGGCCTCCTCCTGCACCTATTTTCTATGTTTCTACGCCCCATCTAAGTTAGTCCCATATGTTCATGCCTGGCCCATATCTCTCTGCCTTTCTTAAATGGATAGGACAGGTTTAGAGGGATATAGGCCAAATGCAGGCAGGTAGGATTAGTGTAGGTGGGACATGTTGATCAACGTGGGCAATTTGGGCCAAAGAGCCTGTTTACACATTGCTTCCATACCCCATCCATGTGCCTGTACAAATGTATTTTGAATGCATTGTTGTACCTGCCTCAACTACTTCTTCTGGCAGATTGTTCCGTACACCTACCAGACTGTGTGTGAAAAATTTGCCTCTCAGAATCCCATTAAATCTTTCCCCTCTCACCTTAGATTTAGTTTGGAGATACAGCATGGAAACCGGCCCTTCAACCCATAGGGTCCCCGCTGACATTCAATCGCCTGCTCACTGTAGTTCTATGTTATCCCACTTTCTCAACATTGGGGGGGCAATTTCACACAAGCCAATTAAAGCCGACAAACCTGCACATGATTGGGATGTGTGAGGAAACCTGCCCACGGTCACAGGGAGAACAGGCAATCTTCGCCGAGGTCAGGAGATTGAACCCAAGTCTCTAGCGCAATATTTAAGGAAGCGCGAATAAACGTTTCTGTTGGATTTACCTGAGGATATCCGGCATTAACCCAGCCATATCTTCATGGAATACATATGGAGGGTTACTGACAATAACATCCACGGCTCCACAGACTCGAATCAGTTCACAGGCATCTGTGCAACACAAATGCATGTTTAGGGCTGGTGCCACAATGTATTTTGCTGAGCTCAACCTTGTCGCCTTAAAACAAATATCACAACAAATACAAGAATAACTGGATAAACAAAAATACTTTCATGATGCGGGAAAGGCCAGAGGTTAGTTTAATTTAGCTTATTATTTTCACATGCACTGAGTTACAGTGGGAAGCTTTTTGTTGCGTGCTAACCAGTCTATAACCAGAAAAAAAGGGTTCCGACCTGAAACTTCACCTATTCCTTATCTCCATAGATGCTGCTTGACCCGCTGAGTTACTCCAGCATTTCTTGTCTTTCTTTGGGACAAACCAGCATCTGCAGTTTCTTCCTACACATACATGATTACAATCAAGCAGTCCACAACGTACAGATACTGGATAAAAAAGCATAACGTTTAGTGCAAGATAAAGTCCGATTAAAGATAGTTCAAAGGTCTCCAGTGAGGTAGATGGGAGGTCAGGACAGCTCTCTAGCTGGTGAGAGGAAGGTTTGGTTGCCTGACACCAGCTGGGAAGAAAAAGGTAAGAATAAAAAGGAACTGCAGATGCTGGTTTATACTAAAGATAGACATAAAATGCTGGTCAGACAGCATCTCTGGAGAATATAGATAAGGGACAATTTGAGTTGGGACCCTTCTTCAGACTGATTCCAGTCTGTCAGTCTGAAGAAAGGTCCAGACCCGAAATGTCACCGATCCATTTTTTCCAGATGCTGCTTTTCAGTCATGTTGGTTGCTAGATGCATATTGGCCTGGACATCAGGCTGAACTATCTTGCTTATATTTGAACAGTGCCTGGTTCTTTTATGGCCATCCAAAAGAAATGGGAGCTTGGTATCATCGGAGGCTGATAAAAATATACAAAATTATGAGAGGAATAGATAGGGTAGACAGTCAGAACCTTTTACCCATGGTGGAAATGTCAAAGACTAGAGGGCATAGGTTTAAGGAGAGAGGCCGCAAAGTTTAAAGGAGATGTGCATGCAAGTTTTTTACACATAAGGTTGAGAGTGCCTGGAATGTACAGCTAGGGGCGGTGGTGGAGCTTGATACGGTGGTGGCATATACAGTAAGAGATTTTTAGATCAGCACATGGATATGCAGGGAGTGGTGGGGTATGGATCAGGTACAGGCAGAGGAGATAGACTTGGTATCGTTCGGCAGGACATTGTGGGCCAAAGGGTCTGTTCCTGTGCTGTACTGTTCTATGTTCAGTGTTCTATTCATTGGTACTGGGTGGATCAGTCTAGCCTTCGTGCTTCACTTTCGCAAGTGAAGCTTCATCTGACTTAGAGTGTTGTGGTTAAGGATTGAATAATAATTGGGGAAAATTAAGAATTAGTAATTAACAGAGAGACAATGGAAGCTGCTTGGAACATTTTTCAGGTCTCAAATTGCTGGTGAATGTGTGAGAACCTTGGTTCATGCAACGTATTCATACTGTCAATAAAGCTGCATTATAAGTAGAATGACATTTATCGCCTCTTTGAAAGCAATGCAATCATATTTGAAGTGGAGAATTCAGTAATTAGTGCTGCTGTATCACAATATCTATGTCAGCTCTGAGTTATAACTTGCCACAAACGTCACCCACGGGCAATTAAAAGCAATAAATACGACTGCAATCATCTTCCAGGTTGCAAAAGTGAGACCACACTTGGAATACTGTGTGCAGTTTTGGTCTCCAAATTTGAGGAAGGACATTCTTGCTATTGAGGGTGTGCAGCGTAGGTTTACTAGGTTAATTCCCGGAATGGCGAGACTGTCGTATGTTGAAAGACTGGAGCGAAACTGGAATTTAGAAGGATGAGAGGGGATCTTATTGAAACATAAAAGATTATTAAGGGATTGGACATGCTAGAGGCAGGAAACATGTTCCTAATGTTGGGGGAGTCCAGAACCAGGGGCCATAGTTTAAGAATAAGGGGTAGGCCATTTAGAATGGAGATGAGGAAAACTTTTTACTCAGAGAGTTGTAAATCTGTGGAATTCTCTGCCTCGGAAGGCAGTGGAGGCCTATTCTCTGGATGCTTTCGAGAGTTAGATAGAGCTCTTAATGATAGCGGAGTCAGGGGGTATGGGGAGAGGGCAGGAACGGGGTACTGATTGTGGATGATCAGTCATGATCACATTGAATGCCGGTGCTGGCTCGAAGGGCTGAATGGCCTACTCCTGCACCTATTGTTTATTGTCTAGTGTCTAAAAGTTGTAATTATGGAAGTCGGAAAGAATGAATTTATTGAATGTGGTATGGGTTACTCTTACTCCAAAACAAAGTTCTAAAGAGTCTATTGTACATAGAACGTACAACAGTACGGCACAGGAACAGGCCATTCGGCCCACAATGTCTGTGCTGGACATGGTGCCAGGATAACTAATCTGATCTGCCTGCACGTGATCCATAGCCTTCCATTCCCAGCAGATGCACATGTCTATCTAAAAGCCACTTAAATACCACTTCTCATTTCTGCAACGAAAATGTCAGAGGAAAGTGTGTGGTACAGTGGAGTTTTGCAGAGTTTCGATATCATAATCTTAGTTCGGAGTTTCAACTTCCTTCTCCTTTGTTAAGATTCTTCCCTTTCCTGAAAAACTTCCCTTTAGCCAAGCTGCCAGCTGCCAGCAAGAACACTGCACAAAGTGAGGATGAAGCAGTGGCTAGGGTAGGCGTGGAATCTTTGGCCACTGGAGATTGCTGGCTGACAGCAAGGATTGCTGGAAAAACTTTTTCAGTCAGAGTTGTAAATCTGTGGAATTCTCTGCCTCGGAAGGCAGTGGAGGCCTATTCTCTGGATGCTTTCGAGAGTTAGATAGAGCTCTTAATGATAGCGGAGTCAGGGGGTATGGGGAGAGGGCAGGAACGGGGTACTGATTGTGGATGATCAGTCATGATCACATTGAATGCCGGTGCTGGCTCGAAGGGCTGAATGGCCTACTCCTGCACCTATTGTTTATTGTCTAGTGTCTAAAAGTTGTAATTATGGAAGTCGGAAAGAATGAATTTATTGAATGTGGTATGGGTTACTCTTACTCCAAAACAAAGTTCTAAAGAGTCTATTGTACATAGAACGTACAACAGTACGGCACAGGAACAGGCCATTCGGCCCACAATGTCTGTGCTGGACATGGTGCCAGGATAACTAATCTGATCTGCCTGCACGTGATCCATAGCCTTCCATTCCCAGCAGATGCACATGTCTATCTAAAAGCCACTTAAATACCACTTCTCATTTCTGCAACGAAAATGTCAGAGGAAAGTGTGTGGTACAGTGGAGTTTTGCAGAGGTTCGATATCATAATCTTAGTTCGGAGTTTCAACTTCCTTCTCCTTTGTTAAGATTCTTCCCTTTCCTGAAAAACTTCCCTTTAGCCAAGCTGCCAGCTGCCAGCAAGAACACTGCACAAAGTGAGGATGAAGCAGTGGCTAGGGTAGGCGTGGAATCTTTGGCCACTGGAGATTGCTGGCTGACAGCAAGGATTGCTGGAAAAACTTTTTCAGTCAGAGTTGTAAATCTGTGGAATTCTCTGCCTCAGAAGGCAGTGGAGGCCAATTCTCTGAATGCATTCAAGAGAGAGCTAGATAGAGCTCTTAAGGATAGCAGAGTCAGGGGGTATGGGGAGAAGGCAGGAACGGGGTACTGATTGAGAATGATCAGCCATGATCACATTGAATGGTGGTGCTGGCTCGAAGGGCCGAATGGCCTACTCTTGCACCTATTGTCTATTGTCTATTGCAGGAGGATCTGAAGAGGAGTATTGAGCATGTATGGCTAATTGAGCATGTAGGACTAATCATATGCCTTCTGATTTAGTTTAGTTTAGAGATACAGCACAGAACAGGCCCTTCAGCCCACCGAGTCCGTGCCAACCAGCGATCACCCCGTACACTAGCACTATCCTACACACTAGGGACAATTTACAATTTTTACCAAAGCCATTTAACCTACAAATCTGTACATCGTTGGAGTGTGGAAGGAAATGGGAGCACTCTGGAAAACCCCACATGGTCACAGGGAGAACGTACAATCACCCATTGTGAAGATCAAACCCGGGTCTTTGGCACTGTAAGGCAGCAACTCTCCTGCTGCGCCACCGTGTCGCACCAGTCTCCTGAGCCAGTGTGAGGTGCTGCACTTTGAGAGGTTGAATGAAAGGGTAAAGTATACAATTAATGGTATCACCCTTAGCAGCATTGATGTCCAGAGGGATCTTGGGGTAGAAGCCCATAACTTTCCGATAGTGGCAACATAAGTAGATAGGGTGGTAAAGAAGGCTTATGGTATGCTTGCATTCATTGGCAGGGCATTGAGTATAAGAGTTAGGAAATCATAATGCAACTTTGTAGAACGTTGGTCTGGCCGCATTTGGAGTATTGTGTACGGTTCTGGTCGCCCCATTACAGGAAGGACGTGGAGGTTTTGGGAAGGGTATAGATGGGGTTTACCGGAATTATGGCTGGATTAGAGGGTATTAGCAACAGGGAAATGTTAGACGGACTTGGGTTGTTTTCACAGGAACGCCGGAGGTAGCGGGGAGACCCGAGACTGTCGAATAATTAAAATATGTTCAATATATAAACAGATGAATGTACAGTACAGAATATATGATATATTTACAGTAATCATAAATCTTAATAAATTCTATCAACTGTGAGGAAAACAATGTAATTTGCCGTCTGCCAAATATATGAAGTTAGAAAATAGCCAAGTAAGATTTAAACAAAATATTTACAAATATGGGAGGCATAGGTAGGATAGACCATCCAAACCTATTTCCAATGATGGAAATATCAAATACTAGAAAGGTGAGAGGGGCAAAGTTTAACAGAGATGTACAGAGCAAGTTGTTTTACACAGAGCAAGGTGTTGAGTGCCTTGTATGTGCTGCCAGAGGTGGTGGTGGAGGCAAATATGATAGTGGCATTTCAGAGGCCTTTTGGATATGCACATGGTTATGTAGGGGGATGGGGAGATATGCATTATGTGCAGGCAGATAAGGGTTGGTCTTGACATCATGTTCAGCACAGACATTGTGGGCCGAAGGGCCTGTTCTTGTGCTGTACTGTTCTGTGTTCTCCCCAGGGAAGAGGACATCAAGGTCCCCTCCCTCTCCTCACCCGTATCCACCTATCACTTGTCAAGCTTTGGCCTACTGCCACCTCTCTTTTCCAGCTTTCTCCTTCCCTACTCCATCAGCCGGAGGGTTCTGACCAGAAACGTCGCCTATCCATTCCCTCCAAAGATACTGCCCGACCCGCTGAGTTACTCCAGCACGCTGCGTTTTGCTGTTGTGTTTCCAAGGATCTTGGGTTTCTGTATTTAAAATAGACCCCAGTAGATTCTAAAATAATTAAAATATGTTCAATATATAAATAGATGAATGTACAGTACAGAACATATGATATATTTACAGTAATCATAAGTCTTAATGAACTTTATGAACTGTGAGGAAAAAAATGTAATTTGCCGTCTGCCAATTATATGAAGTTAGAAAATAGCCAAGTAAAATTTTAACAAAATATTTACAAGGCCATGTTCCATACAAATGTCTACTCCACCCTTCTTCAACTAACCCCATTAATATCTTCTATTTTACCCCCACGTGAGTTAATCAAGTTTCATAAACTCATAGAAACATAGGTGCAGGAGTAGGCCATTCGGCCCTTCGAGCCAGCACCGCCATTCAATATGATCATGGCTGATAATCTAAAATCAGTACTCCGTTCCTGCTTTTTCTCCATATCCTTTGATTCCTTTAGCCCTAAGAGCTAAATCTAACTCATAGGTTATACGAGCAGAACTAGGCCATTCGGCCCATCACGTCTACTCTGCCATTCAACCATGGCTGATCTATCTTTCCCCCTCAACACCATCCTCCTGCCCTCTCCCCTTAACCCCTGACACCCTTACCAAACCAGAATCTGCCAATCTGTGCCTTAAAAATATCCTTTGACTCGGGTGGCACGGTGGTGCAGTGATAGGAGTTGCAGCCTTACAGCGTCAGGCACCCGGGTTCGATCCTGAACATGGGTGCCATCTGTACGGAGCTTGTACGTCCTCCCTGAGGTTTTCTCCGGGCGCTCCGGTTTCCTCCCACACTCTAAAAATGTACAGGTTTGTAGGTTGATTGGCTTCTGTAAATTATAAATTGTCCCCAGTGTGTAGGACAGTTCTAGTGTACAGGGTGATCGCTGGTTGGCACAGACTCGGTGGGCCGAAGAGCCTGTTTCCACGCTGTGTCTCTATAGTCTAAAGACGGCCTCCACAGCCTTCTGTTGCAATGCATCTACCTCCTAATGCATCTCTGTTACTCGCCTCAACTGCTTCTTGCGGCGATAGGTTTCTGCTGAGCAAAGACATTTCTCCTGCAAGTCACTGATTAACGTCCTATTCTTGGTGTCCCTGACGAACCCACTGACTCCCGGCTGTCAAACAAGCTAAAATAAACACGCTTCTATCTATCACTGAGACCGGCATTGATTCTGATTTAGCGGTCAAACAAACATACTACTCAACAAATAAAAACCCTGCACGATTTCACTGATTATGAGCTTTTCCGAGTTCACTTGAGATGATAAAGATGAACCCTTGGTAGGCAGCTGATGGGAGACAATATTGTTCCGCAGAAATGATAAACCACTTCTGGAAGAGTGGGATACATTGGGACAAACGAACTTCCATGCCTTCATTTTCTGCGATTTTCAGTACAAATTCCTGAGAAGTGATCTACAACCTATCTAATTATTTATATGAAAGATAGACACAAAATGCTGGAATAACTCAGCAGGTCAAGTGGCATCTCTGGAGAAAATGGATGGGTGATGGTTACATGTACTGCCTAACTCCCTGAGTTACTCCAGCACTTTTAGTTATAGTTTTAGAGATACAGCGTGGAAGCAGGCCCTTCAGCCCACCGAGTCCGCACTGACCAGTGATCACATCGAACACTAGCATTATTCTACATACTGGGGACAATTTTTACAATTTACAGAAGCCAATTAACCAACAAACCTGTACGTCTTTGTGATGTGGGAGGAAACCGGAGCACCCACAGGAAACCCACGTGGTCACAGGGAGAACATACAAACCCCACACAGACAGCACTCAAGGTCAGGATCAAACCTAGGTCTCTGGCGCAACTCTATCCCTGCGCCACTGTGCCGTTCTGTATACATTGTATATCTGTGGTATTAACATGCCTCTGCAGTTCTTTGTTATTATATTATTAATTATTTATTGCAGCTTGAGGAATCTGCTGCGAGACAACCCCATCATTTGGGACATTAAGGCACAGTGGTGCAGCTGCTGGAGTTTCTGCC
This sequence comes from Rhinoraja longicauda, assembly GCF_053455715.1. Lineage (NCBI taxonomy): Eukaryota > Metazoa > Chordata > Chondrichthyes > Rajiformes > Arhynchobatidae > Rhinoraja > Rhinoraja longicauda. The sequence goes on along the minus strand of NC_135969.1, from coordinate 16,847,101 downwards.
TCTCAACTCCAGAGACCCAGGTTCCATCCTGATCTGTGTGGAGTTTGCACGTTCTCCCCGTGACCGCATGGGTTTCTTCCAGGTGCTCCGGTTTCCTCCCACATCCCAAAGATGTGTGGGTTTGTACGTTAATTTGCCTCTGTAAAATGGCCCCCAGTGTGTCGGGACTGGTGAGAAAGTGGGATGGAGGGGTGTTGGGAACAATAAGCGTTTTACTTGTAGGTAGACACAAAATGCTGGAGTAACTCAGCTGGACAGGCAGCATTTCTGGAAAGAAGGGATGGGAGACGTTTCGGGTCGAGACCCTTCTACAGACTGAAATTTTTTACTTGCTGCAGCTTTACCGGCACAATAAATGCAATAACACTACAAATAAATCTACAATAAATGATCAATTATCCTAAGAAAACCTGAGGATAACATAGAACTAGATGTGTAGAAAGGAACTGCAGATGCTGGTTTATACTGAAGATAGACACAAAGCGCTGGAGTAACTCAGCGGGTCAGGCGGAGTCTCTGGAGAAAAAGATAGGTGATGTTTTGGGTTAGAACCATCCTTCAGATTGATAGTAGAGGGGAGGGAACTAGAGGTAGGAAAAGCCAAAACCAATGGTGTTTTGGAATTAGAGTAAACGGGTGATCGATGGTCGAAGTGGACTTGGCGAGCTGAAGGGCCTGTTTCCATACTGCATCTTGAAACCAAAGAGCCAATGTGGTGCCATCTTAGTGCCAAGTCCACAGAACTTTGGTTCTGGAGTCGGGTTGTGGTTAGGATTGTGCAAGGTGGTTCAATAACCTGATGGTTCTCAGGCTGCTGGACCTTCTTCCCAGTGGTAGCAGTGAGATGAGTGTGTGGCCAAAGTGGTGCGAGTCTCTGATGATGTTAGTTGCCTAGAATCCTGCAGACATCTCCGATGGTGGGATGTGGGGAGGTCAGTACCCATGATGGACTACGCAATGTTCCTCACTTTCGGCAACCTCCTTTGTTCTTGAACGTTCAAATTATCGAACCATGCTGCGATTCTACCAGTCATTACAGTACACTACTTGCACAATAGTATAATACATTTTCAAGTAATGTGCTTAAAGAAAGAAGAATGTCGAAACAAGGAACTGCAGATGCTGGTTTACAGAAGAAGACACAAAGTGCTGGAGTAATTCAGTGGGTCAGGCAGCATCCTTGGAGAACATGGATAGGTCTGAAGAAGAGTCCCGACCTGAAACGTTGCCTATCCATGTTCTCCAGGAATGCTGTCTGACCTGCTGAGTTACTCCAGCATTTTGTGGTGCAGCCTGTGAAAAATTCAACTTGTCTATCCAGATTCTTGGTTTCCAAAGCTCTGACTATGAATCCATCCATGGCTCCTGCACTTACTCCCTGGGATACGTAGCCGACCGCAGGAACACAGAGATCCAAGCAGTAGGCCCGGCCATACCCCGACAGCAGGCCCGGCTCACCCGCTGCGGAGTGGAACCAGGAGACGGAAGCCCGTCCCTGCTCGCCCCAAAGACCGGGAACCGGAGAGGAGGTGGAGGGAGTCAGCGATGGCAGTGGACACTGGGCAAGGGACAGTAGGAAGAACTGGGGGGGCGGGGGGTGGTCTTACATTCCACGCCTTCTAGGTCGGTTACAGTAGGCGCCTCCGGGGCATGACGGTCATGGCCTCAGAGTTAAAGGACCTTCTTTTAGGAAGGAGATGAGGAAGCATTTCTTTAGTCAGAGGGTGGTGAATCTGTGGAATTATTTGCATCAGAAGGCTGTGGAGGCCGTCAGTGGATATTTTTAAGGCAGAGATTGATAGATTTCTGATTAGTACGGGTGTCAGTGGTTTTGGGGAGAAGGCAGGAGAAAAGGGTTCGGAGGGAGATCTTATGATTTATGATGAAGGTTGAAGATGGCCGGGCGAGGGGAGGAACGACGGTTCGCAGGCCGACCAATTGGAGGCGATGGCTGCAATGGGGCTTTATGGCCAGCTGCAACTGGGACTGTAAAATGACACCAAATCCCTGGCGACTCTTGCATATGGACTCAGTGGGATGTTTCTTTGCATTATGCGCTAACTGGGGATTGAATTTATGTATGGCAATAATCTCACAGTTCTGTATGCAAAAAAAGAATCTCACTGTCCCTTAGTGCACATGATAATAAGGGAACCACTGAACACAGCAGAGCAAAGAGGTCCTTCTGCAGTTGTACAGGGCCCTAGTGAGACCGCACCTGGAGTACTGTGTGCAGTTTTGGTCTCCAAATTTGAGGAAGGATATTCTTGCTATTGAGGGCGTGCAGCGTAGGTTTACCATGTTAATTCCCGGAATGGCGGGACTGTCATATGTTGAAAGACTGGAGCGACTAGGCTTGTATACACTGGAATTTAGAAGGATGAGAGGGGATCGTATCGAAACATATAAGATTATTAAGGGGTTGGACACGTTAGAGGCAGGAAACATGTTCCCAATGTTGGAGGAGTCCAGAACCAGGGGCCACAGTTTAAGAATAAGGGGTAGGCCATTTAGAACGGAGATGAGGAAAACCTTTTTCAGTCAGAGTTGTAAATCTGTGGAATTCACTGCCTCAGAAGGCAGTGGAGGCCAATTCTCTGCATTCAAGAGAGAACTAGATAGAGCTCTTCAGGATAGCGGAGTCAGGGGGTATGGGGAGAAGGCAGGAACGGGGTACTGATTGAGAATGATCAGCCATGATCATATTGAATGGTGGTGCTGGCTCGAAGGGCTGAATGGCCTACTTCTGCACAGATGGTCTATTGTCTATTGTCCATGAAAAGCGAGGGAGAGTCTTCCAGTTTCATCCCACTCTCCACAGGCGTGCAGGTTTGTAGGTTAATTGGCTTTGATAAAAATGCAAATTGTTTCTAGTGTGCAGGATAGTGCTAGTTTATGGGGTGATCGCTCGTCATTGTGGACTTGGTGGCCCAAAGGGCCTGTTTCTGTGCTGTATCTCGAAAGTCTAAGGTCCAAAGACCAAGCTTTTCTGAAAGAGTGAAAGAGCAATAGTGTAAGGATTGGTGGTTGGTGAGGACTTGGTGGGACGAAGGGACTGTTTCTGTGCTGCTGCGGGGCTCCATCACACTACAAGAAGCCCAGTGTAAACAGCAAGGTTGAATCATTTCACCCGCCACCCACCCACCCATCCGTCCACCTGCCACTCACCTATAGACAGGGTAAATGCCAGGATAGGGGAATCAAGAATCAGAGGACATAGGTATAAGGTGACGGGGGAAAGATTTACGAGGGACCTGAGGGACAACTTTTTTTTATACAAAATGTGGCGGGTGTATGGAATGAGCTGCCGGAGGAGGTGGTTGAGGCAGGCACTGTCCCAATGTTGAAGAAACATTTGAACAGGTACATGAATAGGATGGGTTTCGAGGGATATGGGCCATACGCACGTAGGTTGGACTAGAGTAGGTGGGGCAAGTCGGGCTGAAGGGCCAGTTTTCACGCTGTATGACTCTATGACCTTCTGCTTCACCTGTGGCAGAGTCTACATTCCCACACCAGCATCGTCAGCTGCCACTGCACCCACATAACCGGAGAGGAAACAAGCGGTCACCGACCATCGACAAAGGGGAAGAACACTGATCTGTCACCTCTAACTGTCTGCAATCAGTCTGCAATCAATCTGCAACCACCGAGCGAGATAACAGGCTTGCTGACCAATGTGCATCAGCTTACCCTGCACAGCTTGCAATTTCCACTCACTGACGCCACGTACCCAGCACTGGGAAAAATGGACTGAGAATTTCCAAAATGAACAAACGTGAAACCAAACTGCACCCTTGGCCAGCCCACGCTGCCTCAGCAGCTCTGGGAGCTCTGCACCACAGTCTGATTTCCTGTGATGACTGACATTAACGGTCAGGAATGTACATGCTCAACTGTGGCACTGAAATGAGGAACGCTTTCTGAAGAAGTGTCCCAACCCAAACCGTCACCCATCCTTTATCTGCCAGAGATGCTGCCTGACCCACTGAGTCACTCTGTGTCTATTGTCGGAATAAATCAGCATCTGCAGTTCCTTTCTACACCAGAACGTTGTCTGGATTAGGGTGCATTAGCTACAAGGAGAGGTGGACAGACATGTAGTTTAGAGATACATCGTGGAACAAGGCCCTTCGGCCCACTGTGTCCATGCCTACCAGCGATCACTCTGTACGCTGGCACTATCCTACACACTAAGGACAATTTACAATTGTTACCGAAGCCAATTAACCCACGGTACGTCTTTGGAATGTGGAAGGAAACCAGAGCACCCAGAGAAAACCCACACGGTCACAGGGAGAATGTACAGGTAACAAACTTCACACAGACAGCACCCGTTGTCAGCATCGAACCCAGGTCTCCGGCGCTGTAAGGCAGCAACTCTACCACTGGGCCACCGTGCCACCTGAAATTGAAATACATGAAACACTTCATGCACCCATTGTCTTACGTACCTGATATAACATTGAGCTGCAGTTCCCGAAGTCTGTGGAGGACACCCAACCTAAAAACCAACCAGCAGAAAACATGAGTGTGGTCTTGCTGGAATAACACACTTTTATTTGTAATCACGTTCAGCACAGCCACCATGGGCCGAAGGGCCTGTTCCAGTGCTGTACCGTTCTATGTTCTTATCATTGAGAACAGAAAAAGCAATGACTTTTTTCGTTAATATGCAAAGAGTTGATATTCTGAAATAATAGTACATATTGGTATAGTGGTAGAGCTGCTGCCTCACAGCGCCAGAGACCCGGGTTCAGCTGATGTCTGCGTAAAGTTTGTACGTTCTCCCTGTAGCTGTGTGTGTTTCAATAGACAATAGGTGCAGGCCATTCGGCCCTTCGAGCCAGCACCACACTCAAAGTTTCCTCCGGGTGCTTCTGTTTCCTCCCACATCCCAATGATGTGCAGGCTTGTAGGTTAATTGGCCTCTGTAAATTGCACCTAGGGTGCAGGGAGTGGATGAGAAAGTGGGATAACATAGAACTAGTGTAAATGGGTGGTCGGCGTGGACTCATGGAGCATGGGTGATCTTTCAATCACTCAAAGTGGTATGGGGCTAATGGATAAATTAATTTCAATGTTCATTGTAAGGAAGGATATTTCTCATTTAAAGTACCCTTACAACGTAGTTGAGGAGGAACTTCTTTAGCCAGAGGGTGGTGAATCTGTGCAATCCATTGCCACAGACGGCTGTGGAGGCCAAGACATTGGGTATTTTTAAAGCGGAGATTGATAGGTTCTTGATTAGTAATGGCATCACAAGTTACTGGGAGAAGGCAGGAGAATCGGGTTGAGGGGGAAAATAGATCAGCCATGATTGAATGGCGGAGTAGACTTGATGGGCCGAATGGCCTATTTCTGCTCCTATGGTCTTAGCATTTCAGGTACAAAACACAAAGTGCTGGAGGAACTCAATGGGCCAGGCAGCATCTGTGGAGGGAATGCATAGATGAGGTTTCGGGTAAGGACCCTTCTTTGAGGCTGGGGAGAAAGCTGGTAGAAATAGGTGAGCAGGAAGGGTGGGGGCAAGAGCTGGCAAGTAGTTGAACTGTACACAGTTGTCAACCCTTCCTGTAGTCAATTAGTGCAACGATGCAGATGAGACCGAAGAAGGGTCCTGACTCAAAATGTCGTCTGTCCATTCCTTCCACAGATGCTGTCTAACCCACAGAGATCCTCCAGCATGTTGTGTTTTGCTCTAGATTCCAGCATCTGCAGTTTAAAGTATCTAGCATTTCAGGTGAATGAATGTACATCAAATTTGAAATATAACTCTGTTTCTTTCACCACAGATGCTGCCTTACCTGCTGCATCTCTAACATTTTCTCTTTTTATTTCTGATTTCTATAAGCTGCGTTTTCTTTGTGGGTACACGGTACTGCAGATGCTGGTTTACAAAGAAAGACACAAAGAGCTGGAGTAACTCAGTGGGTCAGGCTGCATCTCTGGAGAACATGGATAGGCGATGTTTTGGGTCAGGACCCTTCTTCAGACTGATTGTAGTGCAGGGCAGAAAGCTGGAGGAGAGGTGGGGTTGTATCAAAACCAGGCAAGTGATAGGTGGGTACATGTGAGGGGGGCAGTTTGATACGCAGATGGGTGGACAAGGACCAGAGATGGGAGAAATACAAAAGGTTGTAAGATAAGGAGGAAAGTAGCATAAAATGGGAAGCCACTGGAAGGGAAATAGATGGAAGGGGACAGGAGGAAGGGGAGTTTAGAGTTTAGAGATACAGCGCGGAAACAGGCCCTTTCGACCCACCGGGTCCGTGCCGACCAGAGATCTCCTCGCATTAACACGATCCGATATCCACTAGGGACAATTTTTTTAAACATTTACCAAGCTAATTAATCTACATACCTGTACGTCTTTGGAGTGTGGGAAGAAACCAAAGATCTCGGGGGAAATCCGCGCAGGTCACGGGGAGAACGTATAAACTCCGTACAGACAGCATCCGTAGTCGGGATCGAACCCGGGTCTCCAGTGCTGCATTCGCTGTAAGGCAGCAACTCTTCCGCTGCGCCACCATGCGATAATGGGAGAAATGGGAGCACATCGGATTGGGCACAGGGGAAAGAGGAAGAAGAAAGTCCCAGCTGTTGTAAGTGCAGGGTTCTTGACCTGACCATGAAGGCCTGTTGTCCTGGCAGCATTGTCCTGGCCAAGCCTAGCCATGGTGTCCTCCACTGTTGCAGGCGTTATTCCTCCAGTTTGAGAATGGCAATGGAGGAGGCCCAGGACAGAAAGGTCAACATGGGAATCGGAAGACGAATTAAAATTGTTAGCAACCGGGAGATCCAGCAGGCCTTTGTAAACCGAGCGCAAATGTTCGGCGAAAATGGTCGCCTCGTCTATGCTTGGTCTTGCTGATGTAAAGGAGGCCATATTGGGAGCACCGACTGCAGTATTTCAGGTTAGAGGAGATTCATGTGAAGGGATGCTGTGGTCACGTGAACCTCTGTAGTTTTTGTTTTTTATAGGTTAATAGTTCAGGCCTCCAGTAAATGAACAACTGTGCTATCAAACATGGTAGTTCAAATGGAATAAGAAGACGTAACAAATTCCCCTCTTGCTAATTGTTTTCTTAAAAGATGAAGGAGATTAGTGTTAGGCTTCTGTTAGAGACACGGTGTGGAAACAGGCCCTTCAGCACACCTAGTCCGCATTGACCAGCAATCACTAGTTCTATCCTACACACGAGGGACAATTTTTACAGAAGCCAATTAACCTACAAGGCTTCACATCTTTGGAATGTGGGAAGAAACCGGAGCACCCGGAGAAAACCCACACGGTCAACCTCCATACAGATGTTTGTACGGGAGAACGTACAAACTCCGTGCAGGCAACAGCTGTCATCAGGATCAATCCCGGTCGGTCTCTGGCGCTATAAGGCAGCAACTCTACCGCCGCGCCACTGTGCCGCCCATTATGCCATTACTATTACGTTTTTTATCATCATATCATCATATCATATATCTACAGCCGGAAACAGGCCTTTTCGGCCCTCCAAGTCCGTGCCGCCCAGTGATCCCCGTACATTAACACTATCCTACACCCACTAGGGACAATTTTTACATTTACCCAGCCAATTAACCTACATACCTGTACGTCTTTGGAGTGTGGGAGGAAACCGAAGATCTCGGAGAAAACCCACGCAGGTCACGGGGAGAACGTACAAACTCCTTACAGTGCAGCACCCGTAGTCAGGATCGAACCTGTGTCTCCGGCGCTGCATTCGCTGTAAAGCAGCAACTCTACCGCTGCGCTACCGTGCCGCCTTTTATCTAACTATAGTTTACGTACTTCATAGATTAATTCCTACAGTCAAGCACATCAAGCCATTTTGACATTAAAATGCGACACACAGGCAAATATGAATTATGACATCTAGTTACTAACAAGTTAACTCTAAACATGAATGACAATGGTTTTACGAACAGAAAATTTCTCATGGGTAATTCCACTAAAAGTAACCTGAATTAGCATATATAATTTTAGATAAGAGATGATGCTTGCAAACAAATGTTGTAAAAAAGAATTGACTTCACAAAAGGATGTTCAGAATATGATACAAGTTGTTTTGTAATCTTTTATCAGTACTATTTAATCGTTACTTCCCCGAGCCATAGGGGATCTCCAAAATTAGGCGATCAGTTTCCAAGTAAATGGCAAAATTGTTTGTTCGTTACCATTTACAAATAAGAGTGTTGAGTGAGAAGATTAAAATGTTCACCCTCAGAAAAGTTTACTTGATCGGTTTGTGGCTGATAAGTAAAAAATCTGACCACAAGCTGAAATTTTCATGTCGGGAGGAGTTAAAACCTAGCACAAGTTTAGTTTAATTTAGTTTAGAGATACAGCGTGGAAACAGGCCCTTCGGCCCACTGAGTCCATGCCGACCAATGTTCGCCCACAATGTTCTATCCTACACACTAGGGATAATTTTAGACAAGCCAATTAACCTACAAACCTGCACGTTTTTGGAATACTTAAAAAAACTATTCATTTTCAATCACTGTGCAAAAGCTAGGAAAGTGGGACTGCAAACAAAATATTTTGACAAATGCCTACTCAAGTGCAATACACTTGAATGAAGTCTGATAGTTAACAAAAATTACTTCTACGACATCCCGTTTTTTCATCCACTCCCTGCACACTTGGGACAATGTATAGAAGCCGATCAACCTACAAACCTGCACATCTTTGGGATGTGGGAGGAAACTGGAGTTTTCACCCGGTGAAAACCCATGTGATCACGTGGAGAACGTACAAACTTGGTGCAGACAGCAGCCATGGTCAGGATCGAACCTGGGTCTCTGGCGCTGTAAGGCTGCAACTCTACCGCTACGCCACTGTATCGACCCAATGCAATATGTTTTGGAAAACTTACCCTAAGGATTTCCTTGTTGAGCAGTTAACTAACCGTTACTACATCGATAGGTTTAGCAATAATGTGCATCTCTAGTTACTTGAATGTATACATTCTACCTCACTCATCTTAACATCAAAGAACAAAGAACAGAAGGCCAAGAAACCAAGATCTTTATTTAAAATAAAAATTAAGATATTTAATTAAAAAAAACCTTAAAGTGCTTCTCAGAAGTAGATCCAATCCAACATTTAGACAAAAAAAACCCACACAAAGTGCTGGAGTAACTCAGCGGGTCAGGCAGCATCTCCTGAGAACATAGGTAGGTGTCATTTTGAGTCAGGACCCTTCTTCAGATCATATAGCCTTAAATAAAATCATTAACATTGTCTAATTTACACTGAGTCCCATATCCTACAAACCACTTAGCCTTAGACGCTCAAGAGGATGACAAAACCTTTGTTGCTGTTTTGTGAATGGGGCTGGTTCTAGCCTTGTGGTTCTAGCCTCTAGCCCAGAGTTGAAGAAGGGTCTCGACCTGAAACGTCACCTTCCCATGTTCTCCAGAGATCCTGCCTGATCCACTGAGTTACTCCAGCACTTTGTGTCTACATTTGATAAAACTCACATTTTGCCCCTTGGCAGCACTTGAAGGATGCAGATGTTCTGAAAAGATTTAGCGGACTAATACTTGGATTGTGGGGGCTGTTTCACGAGGAAAGATTGGAATGTCTGGCCATGTACCCACTGGAGTTTAGTAGTGGGAGGGAACTTGACTGAAACCTATAAAGACGCAAGGTCCAGCAGATGCTCTCCCTTGATCTCCAGGCATGCTGCCTGACCCACTGAGTTGCTTCAGTACTTTGTGTCCTCCAGGGATTAAAGGTGCGAGACAGACTGATTGAACAGTTGTAAATTGTGAAGCCAGAGGAAACAATGTTGGAGGAGGAGGAGGAGGGGGAGGAATGGGTGCGTGTCCAGGTGGGGCAAATGAAAGATCGATAGATCAGCCATGATTGAATGGCGGAGTAGACGTGATGAGCTGAATGGCCTAATTCTGCTCCTATAACTTATTAACTTACCTCTCCGCGTTTTCTCTGGTAAGTTTGACAGCTTCAGGGCTTTTATCCACTGCCATGGCCAAACTCTGCAAAGCAAAGCATTCAATCAGACAAAGTCATGCGACATACGCCAAGAACAAAAGACACACGGTGCTGGAGTAAACTCAGCGGGTCAGGCAGCGGTTGCTGGAGGGCCTGTTTCCATGCAGTAACTTTCAATCATCAATAAATAGAAGTATAATGGGGAGAGAAGTAGAAGGAAAAAAGATGGGACACAGAAAGGAATATCGCATACAGGAAAGAGAAATGTCGCAGTCACAGAGCTACACAGCACAGGACCAGGCCCTTCAGCCCATCTTGTCCATGCCGACCAAGTTGGCATATTTGGTAAGTCCCATTTGCTTGCATTTGGTCCATATCCGTCTAGACCCTTCCTTTCCATATATCTGTCCAAATATCTTAACACAGCATGGAAATGGGCCCTTTGGCCCAACTCACACTTGCCGAGCACTATATGCCCGGGTTTAGCCTATATCTCTCTAAACCTTTCCTATCCTTGTATCTGTCCAAATGATTTTTTTAAGTCTTACTTTTATCCACTTCTACAGCTTCCTCTGGCAGTTCATTCCAGATATGGAATTTGAGTTTGAGCTTTTGAGGTTTTTTGAGTTTAGTTTATTGTCACGTATACCGAAGTACAGTTGTGTGCTAACCAGTCAGCGGAAAGACAATACATGATTACAATCGAGCCTTCCACAGTGTACAAATACATGATAAAGGGAATAACGTGAATAACATTTAGTGCAAGGTAAGGTCCAGTAAAGTCCATTCAAAGATAGTCCGAGGATCTCCAATGAGGTAGATAGTAGATCAAGGCTGCTGTCCAGTTGTTGGTAAGATTGTTCAGTTGCCTGATAACAGCTGGGAAGAAACTGTCCCTGAATCAAGACATGTGCGTTTTCACACTTCTGTATCTCTCCCATCTGTATGAAATAGTTCACCCTGAGGTCCCTCTTAAATCTCTTCTCCCTCACTTTAAGCATATGCCCTCCAGTTTTTGAATCCTATACCCTTTGAAAAAGGCTGTGAGGGTTCACCTTATCTCTGCCTCATCTTGTACACCTCAATAAGGTCTTCCCCCAGTCTCCTACGTTCCATAGAAAAAGATTCCAGTCTGTACAACCTCCTCTCCCCATAACTCAAACCCGCAAGTCTAAGTAACATGCTGGTGATTCGCTTTTACATCCTTTACAATGTCAAACCGAGATCAGCAAGTGGAGGGGCAAATGTTTAATAGTCTCACCAGCAGTAATGTTCACGGAAAGCATCTAATAGACAATAGGTGCAGGAGTAGGCCATTCGGCCCTTCGAGCCAGCACCACCATTCAGTGTGATCATGGCTGATCATTCTCAATCAGTACCCCGTTCCTGCCTTCTCCCCATACCCCCTGACTCCGCTATCCTTAAGAGCTCTATCTAGCTCTCTCTTGAATGCATTCAGAGAATTGGCCTCCACTGCCTTCTGAGGCAGAGAATTCCACAGATTTACAACTCTCTGACTGAAAACGTTTTTCCAGCAATCCTTGCTGTCAGCCAGCAATCTCCAGTGGTCAAAGATTCCACGCCTACCCTAGCCACTGCTTCATCCTCACTTTGTGCAGTGTTCTTGCTGGCAGCTGGCAGCTTGGCTAAAGGGAAGTTTTTCAGGAAAGGGAAGAATCTTAACAAAAAAAATGGAAGTTGAAACTCTGAACTAAGATTATGATATCGAACCTCTGCAAAACTCCACTGTACCACACACATTCCTCTGACATTTTCGTTGCAGAAATGAGAAGTGGTATTTAAGTGGCTTTTAGATAGGCATGTGCATCTGCTGGGAATGGAAGGCTATGGATCACGTGCAGGCAGATCAGATTAGTTATCCTGGCACCATGTCCAGCACAGACATTGTGGGCCGAATGGCCTGTTCCTGTGCCATACTGTTGTATGTTCTATGTACAATAGACTCTTTAGCACTTTGTTTTGGAGTAAGAGTAACCCATACCACATTCAATAAATTCATTCTTTCCGACTTCCATAATTACAACTTTTAGACACTAGACAATAAACAGTAGGTGCAGAAGCAGGGGTAGGCCATTCGGCCCTTCGAGCCAGCACCGGCATTCAATGTGATCATGACTGATCATCCACAATCAGTACCCCGTTCCTGCCCTCTCCCCATACCCCCTGACTCCGCTATCATTAAGAGCTCTATCTAACTCTCTCTTGAAAGCATCCAGAGAATAGGCCTCCACTGCCTTCCGAGGCAGAGAATTCCACAGATTTACAACTCTCTGAATGAAAACGTTTTCCTCATCTCCGTTCTAAATGGCCTACCCCTTATTCTTAAACTGTGGCCCCTGGTTCTGGACTCCCCCAACATTAGGAACATGTTTCCTGCCTCTAATGTGTCCATCCCCTTAATAATCTTATATGTTTCGATAAGATCCCCTCTCATCCTTCTAAATTCCAGTGTATACAAGCCTAGTCGCTCCAGTCTTTCAACATATGACAGTCCCGCCATTCCGGGAATTAACCTAGTAAGCCTATGCTGCATGCCCTCAATAGCAAGAATATCCTTCCTCAAATTTGGAGACCAAAACTGCACACAGTACTCCAGGTGCGGTCTCACTAGGGCCCTGTACAACTGCAGGACCTCTTTGCTCCTACACTCAACTCCTCTTGTTATGAAGGCCAACATTCCATTGGCTTTCTTCACTGCCTGCTGTACCTGCATGCTTCCTTTCAGTGACTGATGCACTAGGACACCCAGATCTCGTTGTACGTCCCCTTTTCCTAACTTGACACCATTCAGATAATAATCTGCCTTCCTATTCTTACCACCAAAGTGGATAACCTCACACTTATCCACATTAAACTGCATCTGCCATGCATCCGCCCACTCACACAACCTGTCCAAGTCACCCTGCAATCTCATAGCATCTTCCTCACAGTTCACACTACCACCCAGCTTTGTATCATCTGCAAATTTGCTAATGGTACTTTTAATCCCTTCATCCAAGTCATTAATGTATATTGTAAATAGCTGCGGTCCTAGCACCGAGCCTTGCGGTACCCCACTAGTCACTGCCTGCCATTCTGAAAGGGACCCATTTATCCCCACTCTTTGCTTTCTGTCTGCCAACCAATTTTCTATCCATGTCAGTACCCTACCCCCAATACCATGTGCTCTAATTTTACCCACTAATCTCCTATGTGGAACCTTGTCAAAGGCTTTCTCAAAGTCAAGGTACACCACATCCACCGGCTCTCCCCTGTCAATTTTCCTAGTTACATTCTCAAAAAATCCCAGAAGATTAGTCAAGCATGATTTCCCCTTCGTAAATCCATGCTGACTCGGAATGATCCCGTTACTGCTATCCAAATGCTCCGCAATTTCGTCTTTTATAATTGACTCCAGCATCTTCCCCACCACTGATGTCAGACTAACTGGTCTATAATTTCCCGTTTTCTCTCTCCCTCCTTTCTTAAAAAGTGGGATAACATTAGCTACCCTCCAATCCACAGGAACTGATCCTGAATCTATAGAACATTGGAAAATGATCACCAATGCGTCCACAATTTCTAGAACCACCTCCTTAAGTACCCTGGGATGCAGACTATCAGGCCCTGGGGATTTATCAGCCTTCAGTCCCATCAGTCTACCCAACACCACTTCCTGCCTAATGTGAATTTCCTTCAGTTCCTCCGTCATCCTAGGATCTCTGGCCACTAGAACATCTGGGAGATTGTTTGTATCTTCCTTAGTGAAAACAGATCTAAAGTACCGGTTTAACTCGTCTGCCATTTCCTTGTTCACCATAATAAATTCCCCTGCTTCTGTCTTCAAGGGGCCCACATTTGCCTTGACTAAGCTATGTGACAGGATTAGTTCTAAATAGTTTTCACAATTATTGGTTCATATTCCCATGCAGGTGATGTTGAGGGTAGTGATGTGGCCGGGGTTAGTACAACCCTGGTGATAAAGCATTCACTATACGGGGTAAGGAGGTCCGTGGGTGGCACCAGGGACCCGGGTTTGATCTTGACTAAGGGGGCTGTTGGTACAGAGTTCATACTTTCTCCCAAACTTCTCCCTTAAGTTTTCTGTGGGTGCTCCAGTTGCCTCCTACATCCCAAAGACATGCAGTTTCGTTGGTTAATTGGCTTCTTTAAATTGGCCCTAGTACGCAGAATGCGAAACTGGGATGACATACAAGTAATGTATGACTTAGAAGTAATGCATCGTTGGTCGGCGTTGACTCTGTAGGCCGAGTGGCCTGTTTCCACGCTGCATGGTATGGTATTGTATGCTGCCTTATTTGTCACATATGCAATTGCACAGTGAAATTCTTTTTGGATATTACACATGCAGGTGCTGCCCTGTTTTGCGCCATTTTCAAAGACCAAAGTCCAGTCGGCCCGCTTGCACAATGTACTGGAGTAGTTGCAGCGAACCAATGTCCCTCTCCTCACCCAGCAATCTTTGTGCCCCGGCGGTGCAGCTTCAAGGCGCTGGAGGCAGTAACCCGGTTCACCCTCCTACTGGCCCTTGCTCCTCTCGTAAGACGTCTCAAGCTCACTCCCGGTTCCACCGTCCGCCGAGCCTTCGGGCGGGCCCCTGCGGTCTGACGAGCCTTCAGGCAGGTTCCCAGTGCCGCTGAGTCTTCGATGGGCCCCTGCCGTCTGACGAGCCTTCAGGCAGGTTCCCGGTCCCGTCGAGCCTTCAGATGGCCCCAGCCGACCGCCGAGCCTTCGGTCGTTGAGTTGCTGGAGTAACGCAGCGGGTCAGGCAGCATCTCTGGAGAACATCGACAGGCGATGTTCCAGATCGGGACCCTTCTCCAGACTCCCTTTGCTCATTCTATCTCTGGCTCTCTCCATAGCCTGGGATCTCTAAATTAAACTAAATGTGTAGGAAGGAACTGCACATGCTGGTTTACACCGAAGATAGACACAAGAGGCTGGAGTAACTCAGCAGGACAGGCGGCATCTCTGGAATGGGTGACGCTTCGGGTCGAGACCCTTCTTCAGACTGGGTCTACCCAAACTTTGACTCAGCAGTAATGAAGCGCTATGATTCCAGGATAGAGAGAATGAACACACTTATCCCCGGTGGCAGAACTCCTGGCATGGGAGCAGCTTGTTTGAACTTTTAAGTGTGTTTTGTCAATGGTTCATATTGTGCTCACTGTGTGCTGGGAGAGGAGAGAGTTTCTATGGCCTTAATGTTATGAAGTTGTTTACTGTTGGATGTACACATATCCAGGCAAGCAGACAGCAGCATTCCATCACGTCTTGACTTGGCTTGTGTGTGGGAGAATGGTTCAGGGGGATCAGGAAGAGCCATTAGCTGTGGGATACCATTCCCTGACTGCACTTGTAATCATAGCTTTTTAATCCACAGGGTATAGAGAGTGGGAGATTTAACAATCATGCCAGACTTGATAACTTCCAGCTCATTACTCATTGTTAACAATATCTTGTTGCCTAAGTATCACCATGAGGTTTCAGCTTAAATCATAATTTAATTTTACTTTGGAAGAATCAGATAGGTGACAACTGGCATGGTTGTTTTCAAACAGTTTAGAAAAAAATGAGAACATTTCATTTTAATATTGATTGAATTGATTCATTGATTGAAAGATACAGCATGGAAACAGGCCCTTCAGCCCATCGAGTCCACACCAGCCATCCATCCCCCATTCCCACTAGTTCTTTAATTTTAATTTAATTTTAGTTTACCATTGTCATGTGTGCTGAGGTACAGTGAATAGCCTTTTTAGTCGCCTGCTACCCAGTCAGCGGAAAGACTATACACGATTACAATCAAGCCTTCAAACGTTTACAGACACAGGATAAAGGGAACAACAAAGTAAAGTCCAGTAAAGTCCGATTAAAGATAGTCCGAGAGTCTCGAATCAGGTAGATGGTAACTCAGGACCACTCTCGAGTTGGGGATAGGATGCTGCAGTTGCCTGGTAAAAGTCGCTGAATCTACAGCATGGAAACAGGCCCTTCAGCCCACCGAGTCCACACCATCCATCAATACCCCGTTCACACTAGTTCTACATTATCCCACGTTTGCATCTGCCCCCTACAAACTAGGGGCAATTTCACAGAGATCAATTGGCCTACAAACCCGCACGTCTATGGGACATGGGATGAAACCAGAGCACTCGGAGTAAACCTACGTGGCCACAGGGAGAATGTGCAAACTCCACAGAGACGATGCCTGAGGTTAGGATTGAACCCGGGGTTTCTGGTGCTGTAAAATAAAGATGTTGGTAACACCCACCTGCTTGAAGGAATTCAGCAAGCTTAGGATTATGGCACCCGACCCACATCCAACTTCCAGGAAGACAGGGCCGGATGTCTGATTGAAGCTGTGCCAACGATCCTTTTTACCTGTGGCAAGTTCTGACAGAATCAGGCTAACTAACTCCTAATTAAAATAAAAACAGAAAATCAGTCTCAAACAACAGCGCCCTGTTTTGCACCGATGCAGACAAAAGTCGCTGCGCCAAATGGATTATAGACTTCAAAGATTATTTCTCTTGCAAACCCATTAAATAATTGAGTCTGTTCCAAGCTCCGTAATAGGCGATGCCTCATCAAGACTTTCTTCTCAGATTTTTCACTGTAACAACTAAGTTACTGATCTAGAAACAAAGAACTGCATGTGCTGCTTAATATACAAATGGACACAAAGTACTGGAGTAACTCAGCTGGTCAGGTGGCATCTCTGGAGAACATGGACCGATGAGGTTTTGGGTCGAGACCCTTCTTCATACTGTACTCAATGCCCCGACTGATGAAGGCAGGCATATTACAGTATGAAGAGATTGTTCGAACTTGTGCCTTTCATGCCTTTTGTGACATAAAGCATCTAACGTCCACTGCAATGAAGTTCTACACAGCCAGCTCTCACAAAACAGCTTTGGTCTTGATCTTGAGATCTCGAGTGAATGATAAATATCGGGCAAAACATCAAGGATAAATCTCTTCCTCTTCATCCGGATAGTGCTGTGGGATCTTTAAATCATGCACAAACAGGATGCTCCAGTCTCCAGTTATCAACTCCCCTCAATAACTTAGCATCAGTCTTAATGTCCCCTCCGGCTTGCTTGAGGTCATTTTCTACATTTGAAAGAATGTTCCTTATTAATTGGACATAAATCAGCGTCTACGATGCAGGCTAAAATTCCACTCACAACGACTCGATTTCAGCCCGAGCATTATAAATACGCTGCGACATCAGTCTGCTGGAGGAACTCAGCAAGTCGAGCAGCACTGGGGGCTGCAACTACCCTGCATGACCCTAAGCACAACCTCACCCCAGCACCTGACTACCATGAACCTTAGATACAAGGAACCGCAGATGCCGGTTTACAAAAAAACACACAAATTGTTGGCGTAACTCAGCGCGTCAGGCAGCATCTCTGGAGAACACGGATAGGTGGACATTTTGGGTCGGCACTCTTCTTCAGACACAATGTGCTGAAGTAACTCAGCGAGTCAAGCAGTATCTCTAGAGAACATGGATAGGTGATCCTTCTTGAGTCTGAAGAGGTTTGACCCTTCTTCAGTTCCCCAGAGATGCTTCCTGATCCGCTCAGTTACTTCAGTACTTTGCGCCTTTTGTTTTTAACTATGCACCTTACACTACTAAAGTATTTATTTGTTTAGAGATACAATGTGGGAACAGGCCCTTCAACCCACCGAGTCTGTACCGACCAGCGATCACCCGTACACTAGTTCTATCCTACACTTTCCCCTTACATTTGCAGCTCAGACTTTTCACAGTTTCTCCAGGTGATTGTTTGCTGCTCTAGATTCCAGCATCTGCAGTCTTTTGTGTCTTCATTATAAGGTGCTAGGTGGTTTCCCGTACAGTGAAACACTTCAGTAGTCACGGCACATCTGCAAAAGAGCAAATGCATGCTGCTTGCTTGACTCAATGTGAAACATGGTTTCTGTCAGGTATAGGCATGAAAAGGGAAAGTCCCAAAGCATTTTACAGCTATATTAAGAGACAGGAGTGCAAAATGCGAAGAAGTCGGCAAAGTGACAAAGTGTGAGGTGCCAGAATATGTAAGCTGAGGTCTTAAATAAATAACCCTTATCTGTATTTACGATGAAGAAGGACACTGTAGTTGGAATATTTAGGGAGGGGGATGAAACAATTCTAGATCAAATTATCCAGCACTTTGTTTTACCCTGACCCGCTGAATTATTCCAGCACTTTGTTTCTTTATGGCCTATCCAGCCCTTCCACAGAGGCTGCCTGATCTGCTGAGTTACTCCAGCACTTTGTGTTTTGCCCTGACCCGCTGAATTACTCCAGCACTTTGTATTTTTACGGCCTGTCCTTTCCTTCTACAGATGCTGCCTGACCTGCTGAGTTAATACAGCATTTTCGTAAGTTCATAAGTGAGAGGAGCAGAATTAGGCCATTCGGCCCATCAAATCTACTCTGGCATTCAATTCATGGCTGATCTATCTTTCCCTCTCAACCCCATTCTCCGGCCTTCCCCCCATAATCCCTAGACCCTTACTAATCAAGTACCTGTTAATCTCCGCCTTAAAAATATCCATTGACTTGGCCTCCACAGCCGTTTGAAGAGGGGCCAGATGACCGGTGGGAGGCAAATGTGGCACCTTTATTCAAGAATGCAGCAAGAAAAAGCCAGGTAATTGCTGGAATCTATTGAACATCACTGATGGGGAAATTATGCATTTGTAAAATGCATTTGCATTGGGGAAAAATTAAAGACTTCTCAAGGGTAGTCATCATGGCTTTGATAAGGGGACACCTTTTCTAGCTGACTTGATTGAATTTTTTGAGGACATAGCACAGCCGATGAGGGCAGTGGGTGCAGCTCATAGCTTATAAAAGGCACAGACAGGTACATTGGATAGGAAAGGTTTAGAGGGATATGGGCCAAGCGTGAACAGGTGGGACTGGTGTAGATGACACATCTTGGTTGGCATAGACGAGTTAGGCCGAAGGGCCTGTTTCCATGATGTATGATTCTATGACAATGAACAGTGCAGCACAATAATAGGCCCTTCAACGCACAATGTCTATGCCGACCACGATCAATGGAATTGATTGAAAGATACAGCATGGAAACAGGCCCTTCGGCCTACAGACACTAGATCAGTTCTCCCACTTTCACACCCTTTGCCTCCACAAGTCACAGAGGCCAATTAACCCAATGCTGAGGCTTTATAAGGCACTGGTCAGACCGCATTTGGAGTATTGTGAGCAGTTTTGGCCCCATATCTGAGGAAGGTTGTGCTGGCGTGATTCCTCTCATAATTTTGTATACTTCCTCGCATGATTTTTAATATTATACTTCTATCAAGTCTCCCCTCAGCCTTTGAAGCTCCAGAGAAAACAATTTAAGTTTGTCCAACCTTTTCCAATAGCTAATACCCTCTAATCCAGGCAACATCCAGGTGAACCTCTTCTGCACCCGCTCCAAGTTTAAGGAATATACCGGGCAAGTTTTCTTTACAGAGAGTGGTGGGTGCCTGGAATGTGCTGCCTGGGGTGGTAGTGGAGATGGCAGAGATAATAGTGGTGTTTACGAGGCTTTTACATGGGCACATGAAATGCAGGGAATGGAGATGGATGGATCACGTCCAGGCACTGGAGATTAGCTTGACTTGACGTCATGGGCCGAAGAGCCTGTTCCTGTGCTCTGCTGTTCTATGGCGACACAAAGAACTGCAGATGCTGCTTTACAAAAGTGCAGGAGTAACTCAGCTGGTCATGCAGCATCTCTGGAGAATGTGTATACATAACGTTTCGGGTTGGGATCCTTCTTCAGACTGATTGCTCTACCCTCTCAGACCATCGTCGACTAATTGACCTGAAGGTTGATGTGGGTGGAACGATGAGCTGCATTTCGGATGTAGCGGAGAAATCTCTTGAGCCACTGCCTTGACAAGTCGCTGCATGATGGATGTGTTGCCTTTGGCAACCAAGGCCTAATTTCCCATTCAACACAAGCATGAACTTCGGACTGACTGAAGCAGCGATGTGGAAGGAGTTGGAAGATATTCAGGCACTGTAGTGACTATGACAGCAAGAGGCAATGTAGATGCAGCTGTTTCTTGATACATTTGACACTTGATCACCAACAAAAACTTTGCTTCCCTTTGCATCGCTCTTCAGAGAATTTTAACTTTGAATGAGGGCTGCTTCTAATTATCTATTGCTTTGCACTTCTGTTTATTCTTTCCTACTTCTCTTTAATAGAAGTGCCCTTCTAAGAAAACGAAAAAGAATGTTAAAATCCCCTTTGCGGTCCAAATCTACAAAAAGAGTAAAGGAAGTTTTGATGAGGGCAAAGCAGACTGATTTAGAGGACGGCACAGTTGTGCTGTGGGTTGTGTAGTATCTGACAGGACAGCCACCAGGGTTTGATTCTCATCTCTGGCTCTCTTTGGGTGGAGTTTCCATATTCTCCATGAAACTGTCTGCGTTTCCTCCGGGTGCCCCAGATTTTTACTTTAGTTTAGTTTAGAGAATCAGCGGGAAAACAGGCTCTTCGGTCCTTCAAGTCTGCGCTGACCAGCGATCCTCTGGTCTAGCACTAGATAGCACTATCCTACACATTAGGGACATTTTATATATATTTTTACCTTAGCCTATTAACCTACAAACTGGCGCAGGGAGGCAGCAACTCTACCGTTGCGCCACCACGCTGCCCCTGCCACATGATTGTTACATAATTTTTTCTCTCAACGAAAATAAACAAGACTTATTTATATTTATTTTCATATTTCAGATACAGCGCGGAAACAGGCCTTTTCGGCCCACCAAGTCCGCGCCGCCCAGCGATCCCCGTACATTAACACTATCCTACACACACTAGGGACAATTTTTACATTTACCCAGCCAATTAACCTACATACCTGCACGTCTTTGGAGTGTGGGAGGAAACCGAAGTTCTCGGAGAAAACCCACGCAGGTCACGGGGAGAACGTACAAACTTGTTTGATGGTAATCGATACCACCAAGTTAAATGATTCTCCCACTGGTATTGACTTGTCAACTAGGCTCAGTTGGTAGCTTTCTCTTCTTTGAAACAGAAGTCAGTGGGTTTGATTCCGAATATAGACTTTGGTTTGTACTTTTGGCTGACATTGGATGCCACTCTGCGAGCCCCTTGGATTGTTGCATAAGATGCATTTCAGTTTCGCTGCTTGCCCGTGCGAGTGTAAGATATCCCGCAGCATGAAGGGAATTCTCCCTGCCCTGTCATATATCATATCATATCATATATGTCCATCATCCCTTCTTCAGTCAGCACCACCAAAGAACAGACTTGTGTTTTTCCAAATGAGTTTTGAGATTTGCCAGCCACAAAAATGATTCTCTAATTGTGAAATGCACTAATTGCACTAATATTAAACACTCTTGATTTCTGACCTGCTGAGTTACTCCAACACATTGTGTTCTTTTGTGTACTAACCAGCATCTGCAGTTATATGTTTCTAGAAAAAAGTTAACTGGTCATTTTCGCACTGCCATTTGCAAGGTCATGCGGTGGGCAGTTTAGGTACTGCAATCCCGACATTTTGCAGCAGCTACTCTTAAAAGCACTTAGTTGACTTATTTTCATCTTTGGCCTTTGTTCAACCATATGCCTCTGAAAAACCCTTCTCGTCTGTGTTCACCTACTACCTGCCATTCTTTGTCCTGCCCCTCTTTTCTTCCAGCTTTCTCCCCCCACTCCCCCCCTGACAATTAGTCCAAAGAAGAGTCCTGACCCGGAACATCACCTATCCATGTTCTCCAGGGATGCTGCCTGACCTGCTGTTAGTCTAGCACTCTGTGAAACATCACATATCCATGTTCTCCAGGGATGCTGCCTGACCCGCTGTGTTACTCTAGCACTCTGTGAAGGTCACCTAATCATGTTCTCCAGGGATGCTGCCAGACCCCCCGCTGAGTTACTCCAGCGCTTTGTGTCTCTTTTTCACTTATTTGAATAAAAGCATTTGAGGATAAAGTGGGATCTGGTCTCGACCTGAAACGTCACCCATTCCTTCTCTCCAGAGTTGCTGCTGTCCTGCTGAGTTACTCCAGCATTTTGTGTTTATTTTTGGGATCTATTGTTTCTTTACAAGGTCTTTATAAATTTCTATCAAAGTTCTGATAACTTTAGACACCCCAGTTAAATTTATTAAATAAAATCCTAGCAAACTAATTTAGGTCTGAAGAAAGGTCCTGACCCGAAACATCACATATCCACGTTTAAGACACTTTGTGTCTTTTTGTTCCAGCAAATTAATGGTGGGTCGGCAGTGGAGAGAGTTAGCAGCTCCAAATCGCTGGCCGTTAACATCTTGGATGGCTTGCCCTGGTCAAGGTGCCTGGATGTGATCATGAAGAGGTTATGTCAGCACCTCTACTTTCATTTAAGTTTAAAGTGATTTGGCATGTCACCTAATGCTCCAACAATCATCTACAGATGTACTGTGGAAAGATCGGGTGGCATGGTGGCGCAGCGGAAGAGATGTTGCCTTACTGAGACTGATTATGGGTGTTGTCTGTGCAGAGTTTATACGTTCTTCCTGTGACCTGCGAGGGTTTTCTCCAGGTACTCAGGTTTCCTCCCACACTCCAAGGACGTACAGGTTTGTAGGCTGATTAACTTTGGTAAAAATGGTAAATTGTCCCAAGTTGAGTAGGATAGTGTTAGTGTGCGGGAATCGCTGGTTGGCGCGGACTCAGTGGTCTGGATGGCCTGTTTCCACACTGTATCTCTAAACTAAGCTAAACCTAAACTACTGTATAAAATATAGATGCAAGGCACTGCAGATGCTGGTTCACAAAAAAAAGACCCAAAGTGCTGGAGTAATTCAGCAGGGTCAGGCAGCATCTCTGGAGAACGTGGACGGGTGGTGTTTAGGGTGGGGACCTTTCTTCAGACTGCATACAGTATCCTCACTGGTTGCATCACGGTCTGGTATGACAATTTCCAATGCACATGAACGCAAGAGGGTGCAGAGAGTGGTGGATACAGCCCAGTCCTCACGGGCACAGCCCTCCCCATTATTGTCGGCACCCACATGAGGCGCTGCCTCTACAAGGCAGCATCTATCATCAAGGATCCCCATCATCCGGGCTGTGCCCTCTTCTCACTGCTTCCGTGAGGCAGGAGGTACAGAAGCCTTAAGTCCCACACCACCAGGATTAGTAACAGCTACTTTCCTGCAGCTGTTGTGTTCCTGAATGATCCTATCTTGTTTAATCATGATCCTATCGTGTTCTTGAATGATACGAGAATGATCTCAGAAATGTGTGGTTAACATATGAAGAGTGTTTGATGGCACTGGGCCTGTACTCGCTGAAATTTAGAAGGATGAAGGCAGACCTCTAAAATTCACAGCTTAGTGAAAGACCTGGATAGGGTGGATGTGTAGAGGATGTTTCCACTAGTGGAAGAGTCTAGGACCAGAGGCCATTGCCTCACAATAAAAGGAAGTACCTTTAGAGAGGAGGAGGATTTTTTTAATTTAAAGGGTGGTGAATCTGTGAAATTCATTGCCAAAGAAGACTGCGGAGGCCAAGTCAACGGATATTTTTAAAGTGGAGATCGACAGATACTTGATTAGTAAAGGGCCTGTCCCACTTAGGCGATTTTTTAGGCGACTGCCGGCGACTGTCAAAGTCGTAGCAGATCGCCAAAATTTTCTTTTACCCTACGACAATGACCACAACAATGCCGAGTCAGGTCGAGATTACACCGTCTTCGGAAACATCGCGAAATTCCCACGCTGTCAATGCTTCTCCGGCGTCCTAATTCTCCCTGAAATCACTGACAAGTCGGTAATTACTTGAGAGTTTTGAAATATAACATGTTGCCCGGGTTACTTGAAAACAAAGCTTCACGGTAACAAGGCATAAACTGGATTGACTTCCAGTTTACTAATAGCAGTATTAAGAAATTTAACTTTAAAAGTGGTTAAATGGATTTTTGTGCGAGTGTGGCATTCTATGAAAATGTACGGGAGATGCATATCTGGTTTCTGGGTTGCATGTCTAGGTTGAGAGTCTACTTTAAATGTAATCGCTGATGGCCGTAAACATTGCGAAATTCCCACGCTTATCCTGACCGTCAAACTGTCGCCTCCAATCTACCTGTCAAATGTCCTGACGGTAAATAAATTGGTTAAACACAAGTATTTTATGGTATCTTCAGATGACTTTACTTAATTTAAAATTACGTGCTTCTAAATGCATCTAAGAGAACCTATCAAACCTGGGGACAGCATGCGACAGCGCCCGCAATAAGCAACGATACCTGGCGACAAGCCAGCTGTTGCCGAGAAATTTAAATCCGGTTGAAGACCTCACGATCATGCCCGCGACATCCCGGCGAACTGTCGGCAACAGCCTAGTCACCTTAAAATCGCCTAAGTGGGACAGGCCCTTAAGGGTGTCAGGGGTTACAGGGCGAAGGCAGCAGAATGGGGTTGAGAGGGAAAGATAGATCAGCCATAATTGAATTGTGGAGTAGACTTGATGGGCCGATGGCCTAATTCTGCTTCAATGACTTATGAACTTGAACTGACCTGTACAAGCCTGATCCCAGCTCAGCAAGGGAAAACTACAGACAACTAACTCCTTGTACTATCACGGACTTGTATTCTAATTGTGTATTTTTGCACCAATGTCTTGTTTTCTTTTACACTGTTTTTTTTCTTTGCCCTGTCTTATAGAATCAATGTGCAATTTATGAATAATTGATGTTTTTGTGTTTTGTCTATGTTCCTGCAAACGAGATTTTTGTTGTAGAAACAATAAACTGCATAGGTGTTGGTTTTCACAAAATGACACAGAGTGCTGGAGTAACTCAGGCAGCATCTCTGGAGCACATGCACCGATCAGCCAAAGCATTATGACCACTGACAGGCAAAGTGAACAACATTGATTATCTTGTTGCAATGGCACCTGTCAAGGGGTGGGATGTATTAGGCAGCAAGTGAACAGTCAGTTCTTGAAGTTGATGTGTTGAATGCAGGAGAAATGGGCAGGAGTAAAGACCTGAGCGACTTTGACAAGGGCCAAATTGTTATGGCCAGATGACTGGGTCAGAGCATCTCTGAAACAGCAAGGCTTGTGGGGTGCTCCCCGTCAGCAGTGGTGAGTACCTACCGACAGTGGTCCGAGGAGGGACAAATCACAAACTGGCGACAGGGTGTTGGGCACACAAGGCTCATCGATGCACGAGGGCAACGAAAGCTATCACGTTTGGTCCGAACTAACAGGTCTACTGTGGCACAAGTCACAGAGAATTTTAATGGTGGTCGCGGGAGGAATGTATCACAATACACAGTGCATCGCACCCTGCTGCGTATGGGGCTGCACACGGAGGACCAACAGCATATGAGGCAGGTGGTCATAATGTTTTGGCTCATCAGGTGTGGCTGCGTTCTGCAGCTGCGGCTCACCGGCAGTCTCTCTGTCTTTTTTTTTTGTTTTGTCTATTGTCATCGTTTAAATGTACGTTTTGATTTATTTTTAACTCTGTATATGTGGGGGGTGGTGGGAAACCTTTTTTCCAATCTCCTCCTCAACGGAGATGCGACCTTTATCGTGTCGTATCTCCGTTCGCGCTACGGCCTAACACCGTGGAGTCGGCGGCCTCCAGCTGGGATTGACCTTGAAGACTCCGGTCGCAGGGCCTGGACTTACCATCTCGGAGGCTTCGGCCGTGGGCCCTACAGACCACAACATCTGGAGTTCGCAGGTCCCTGGCTGGCGACCGGCTTTCGGGAGCTCCAGCCGTAGCAGCTTCGACCGCCCGGTTTGATTGACCCGCTCGCAGGCCCCTCATCGCCCTGCGTGGCCTGGCCGCGGCATTTTCCATCGCCCGGTGGGGGCTTAGGACCTTTATCGGCCTGCTCGGCTCGGCCCTGGGACCTTCCATCGCCCGGTGGGGGCTTCAAAAGTTGGGAGCCTCGATCTCCTCGTGGCACCACGGGAGAAGAATGAGGAGGAGATGACTTTTCTTTGCCTTCCATCACAGTGAGGGTGTGCCTGGAGCAATCACTGTGATGGCTGTTTGTGTTAAAATTGTAATTGTGTGTCTTGTGTTCTTTATTGTCTACTGCCGGACCCTGACGTGAGAGGACGCTGGCGCTATTTGTTCGCCGCTTCTCCGTCAGGATAGTTCGTCTGTTTGTTTTTATGTCATGACTGTTTTTGTAAAGCGTCTTTGAGCACTTGGAAAAGCGCTATATAAAATAAATGTTTATTATTATTATTATAATTATAATTATAATGTTTTGGCCGATCGGCGTATCTATCGTGCAGCTGCAAGTAAGATTTTATTTCCTTTTCGGGACATATGACACTCTTGACTAAACGCTCTTGACTAGGTAACATTTCGGGTCAGGACCCTTCTTCAGACTGATTTTTGGTGTACCTGTGTTCACCATGCTGGTGCATATGACAATAAACTCGACAGGACTTAACTTGCTAGTGTTTGTTTTCCAAGATTAATATCTATGGTTTACAGCTTTCAGTTGATGTTGAAATTAGCCCTAGGCAAGTGTTACATGGAAAAAAGTCCCGTATAATTTGTGCTCACTGATCACAAAAATGATAAGCAACATTGCTGCATTTTAACATGAACAAGATTTCTTTGTAGTCCAAAACGATAACAAAGTGCCCCCAGAGAAATTAAGCTTGCGTGTACTTCCTAGTAGAAGTGGCGAGAGCACTAGTTCCTAGAATTAAAGAGAGCATGCAGTTCAGAGAGGAAGCATGTGCACCACAGACCCAACCTGCACAAGAACGCTCGCTTCAGTCCTGGCCACCATCCAAATCTTTTACTGCATGGTTAACATTAACTCTTGCATTTCCTGCCTTTTTTCTCCCTATCACATTGTCATTTCTACACAGATATTTTTTCCTTTTTGAGTTTAGTTTAGTTTAGTTTAGTTTAGTTTAGAGATACAGCGTGGAAACAGGCTCTTCGGCCCACCAAGTCCGCACCGATCAGCGATCCCCGCACACTAACACTACCCTACACACACTCGGGACAATTTACAATTTTGGCCAGCCAAGTAGCCTGCAAACCTGCACGTCTTTGGAGTGTGCGAGGAAACCAGAGCACCTGGTGGAAACCCACGCAGGTCACAGGGACAACGTACAAACTCCGTCAGGATTGAACCCGGGTCTCTGGTGCTGTAAGGCAGCAGAGCCATGGCCACAGTGGCACAGCGGTTGAGTTGCTGCCTTACAGCACTGGAGATACGGGTTCGATCCCGACTAAGGGTGCTGTCTGTACGGAGTTTGTACGTCTCCCGTGACCGCGTGGGTTTTCTCCGATATCCTCCCACTCCAAAGACGTACAGATTTGTAGGTTAATTGGTTTGGTGTACAGTGCCCTCCATAATGTTTGGGACAAAGACCCATCATTTATTTATTTGCTGCTGTACTCCACAATTTGTGATTTGTAATAGAAAAAAAATCACATGTGGTTAAAGTGCATATTGTCAGATTTTAATAAAGGCCATTTTTATACATTTTGGTTTCACCATGTAGAAATTACAGCAGTGTTTATACATAGTCCCCCCATTTCAGGGCACCATAATGCTTGGGACACAGCAATGTCATGTAAATGAAAGTAGTCATGTTAGTATTTTGTTGCATATCCTTTGCAATGCAATGACTTCTTGAAGTCTGCGATTCATGGACATCACCAGTTGCTGGGTGTCTTCTCTGGTGATGCTCTGCCAGGCCTGTATTGCAGCCATCTTTAGCTTATGCTTGTTTTGGGGGCTAGTCCCCTTCAGTTTTCTCTTCAGCATATATAAGGCATGCTCAATTGGGTTCAGATCATGTGATTGACTTGGCCACTCAAGAATTGACCATTTTTTAGTTTTGGAAAACTCCTTTGTTGCTTTAGCAGTATGTTTGGGATCATTGTCTTTCTGTAGAATGAACAGCCAGCCAATGAGTTTTGAGGCATTGGTTTGAACTTGAGCAGATAGGATGTGTCTATACATTTCAGAATTCATTATGCTACTACCATCAGCAGTTGTATCATCAATGAAGATAAGTGAGCCAGTACTTTCAGCAGCCATACATGCCCAGGCCATAACACCCCCACCACCGTGTTTCACAGATGAGGTGGTATGCTTTGGATCTTGGGCAGTTCCTCCTCTCCTCCATAAGTTGCTCTTGCCTCACACTGATGTAAGTTAATCTTCGTCTCATCTGTCCACAAGACCCTTTTTCCAGAACCGTGGTTGCTCTTTTAAGTACTTCTTGGCAAACTGTAACCCGACCATCCTATTTTTGCGGCTAACCAGTGGTTTGGATCTTGCAGTGTAGCCTCTGTAATTCTGTTCATGAAGTCTTCTGCGGACAGTGGTCATTGACAAATCCACACCTGACTCCTGAAGAGTGTTTCTGATCTGTCGGACAGGTGTTTGGGGATTTTTCTTTAATATAGAGAGAATTCTCCTGTCATCAGCTGTGGAGGTCTTCCTTGGCCTGCCAGTCCCTTTGCGATTAGTAAGCTCACCAGTGTTCTCTTTCTTCCAAACAGTTGATTTTGGTAAGCCTAAGGTTTGGCTGATGTCTCTAACAGTTTTATTCTTGTTTATCAGTCTCATAATGGCTTCTTTGACTTTCATTGGCACTTTGGTCCTCATGTTGATAAACAGCAATAAAAGTTGATGGAAAGACTGGAGGAAAGACTAGGTGCTGAGAGCTCTCTTATACCTGCATTAAGGAGGCAATTAAAAACACCTGAGCAATTACAAACGCCTGTGAAGCCATGTGTCTCAAACATTATGGTGCCCTGAAATGGGGGGACTATGTATAAACACAGCTGTAATTTCTACATGGTGAAACCAAAATGTGTAAAAATACCCTTTATTAAAATCTGACAATGTGCACTTTAACCGCATGTGATTTTTGTCTATTACAAATCTCAAATTGTGGCGTACAGAGGCAAATAAATAAATGATGGGTCTTTGTCCCAAACATTATGGAGGGCACTGTATGTGTAAATTGTCCCTAATGTGTGTAGGATAGTGTTAATGTGTGGGGATCACTGGTAGGTGCGGACTCGATGGGCCGAAGGGCCTGTTTCCACGCTGTATCTTCAAACTTAACTAAACTCTACTGCTGCACCACCATGCCACCCTATTAGCGGCTATTAATATCAAAATAGGTGCCTTGAATATCTTGAATTATGTATGGTGAGCGTTTGGCTGGAGTTTAGAAGGATGAGGGAGGAACCTTACCGAATAGTAAAATAGAGTGGATGTGGAGAGGATGTTTCCACTAGTGGGAGAGTCTAGGACCTGAGGGCACAGCCTCAGAATAAAAGGACGTACCTTTAGATAGGAGATGAGGAGGAACTTCTTTAGTCAGAGGGTGGTGAATTTGTGGAATTCATTCCCTTATTTGGCGGTGGAGGCCAAGTCATTGCGCATTTTTAAAGTGGAGATTGTTAGGTTCGTGGTTAGTAAGAGGGAGGAGCCAGCGCTGCCGTCGCAGCTGCGGCTTGCCTGCAGTCCGTCTGTCCTTTGTGTTTTTTGTTGTTTTTGTCTGAATTGTAGTTTTAATATGGTGTAGTGTTTGTATGTTATGTTTGGGGGGGGTGGGAGGGAACGGGAACTGTAAAATTCTCTCTCCCGAACGGAGACGCGACCTTTGTTTCTGTGTCGTGTCTCCGTTCCCGTTGCGGCCTACCACCGGCCATGCACCTGGGACCACCTGGGGCTCTGGTTCGCAGAGCCCGCGGCCCGGACTCACCACCTGCGGCGCTGGCCGCCTTCGGGATGCTGCGGGAGCGGCTGCGACTCGTCTCCGGAGGCTCCGGCGCGGGCCACCTGGACGTCGGAAGCCCGCAGCCCCCTGGATGGGGGCCGACATCGGGAGCTCCGGCAACAGCAGAGGCAGCGTGTTCCCCGCCCCGGATCGCGGGGCTTGGGTCGGCCCGCCGCGGACCTTTCACCATCCGGCGCGGCCTGGAATAGGCCGTGGACCTTTCACCGCCCAGCGGGGGCTTCAATGTCGGGAGCCCCGACCGCCCCGACATGGCAAGTTCAACAGCTTGACCGCGGGACAAGACGGCAGGGAAGAGAAAAGACATTGTGGCCTTCCATCACAGTGAGGAGGGACTGGAGGAGACTCACTGTGATGGATGTTTCTTTTTGTTTGGTGTTAGTTTGTGATTGTATGTGTTATTGCATTTTTATTGATTATTCTTATTGGTCTTATTGTTCAACTGCGGGTAATGTTTCATTTCACTACACATTTATGTGTATGTAACAAATAAACGACTATTGACTATTAACTATCAAATGTTATGGGGAGAAGACAGAAGAATGGGGTTGAGAGGGAAAGATAGATCAGCCATGATTGCATGGCAGAGCAGATTTACATAGAAACATAGAAAATAGGTGCAGGAGGAGGCCTTCGTGCCAGCACCTCCATTCATTGTGATCATGGCTGATCTTCCACAAACAATAACCTGTGCCTGCCTGCTCCCCTTATCCCTTGATTCCACTAGCCCCTAGAGCTCCATCTAATTCTCTTTTAAATTCATCCAATGAATTGGCCTATACTGCCTTCTGTGGCAGAGAATTCCACAAATTCAAAACACTCTGGGTAAAAAAGTTTTTTCTCAACTCAGTTTTAAATGGCCTCCCCTTTATTCTTAGACTGTGGCCCCTGGTTCTGGACTCGCCCTACATTGGGAATATTTTTCCTGCATCTAGCTTGTCCAGTCCTTTTATAATTTTATACGTTTCTATAAGATCCCTTCTCATCCTTCTAAATTCCAGTGAATACAAGCCCAGTCTTTCCAATCTTTGCTCATATGTCAGTCCCTCCATCCCAGGGATTAATCTCGTGAACCTACGTTGCACTGCCTCAAAAGCAAGGACGTCCTTCCTCAAATTAGGAGACCGGAACTGCACACAATACTCCAGATGTGGTCTCACCAGGTCCCTATACAACTGCAAAAGGACTTCTTTGCTCCTGTACTCAAATCCTCTCGTTATGAAGGCCACGGGGGCGGCACGGTGGCGCAGCGGTAGAGTTGCTGCCTTACAGCGAATGCAGCGCCGGAGACTCATGTTCGATCCTGACTATGGGCGCCGTCTGTACGGAGTTTGTACGTTCTCCCCGTGACATGCGTGGGTTTTCTCCGAGATCTTCGGTTTCCTCCCACACTCCAAAGACGTACAGGTATGTAGGTTAATTGACTGGGTAAATGTAAAAATTGTCCCTAGTGTGTGTAGGATAGTGTTAATGTGCGGGGATCGCTGGGTGGCGCGGACTCGGTGGGCCGAAGGGCCTGTTTCCGCGCTGTATCTCTAAATCTAAAAAACTAAACATGCCTTTCTTCACTGCCTGCTGTACCTGCACGCTTACTTTCAGTGATTGGTGTACAAGGACACCCAGGTCTCGTTGCACTTTCCTTTTTCCTAATCTGACACCATTGAGATAATAATCTGCCTCCTTGTTTTTGCCATCAAAGTGGATAACCTCACATTTATCTACATTATACTGCCCACTCACTCAACCTGTCCAAGTCACCCTGCAACCTCCTAGCATCCTCTTTGCAGTTTACACTGCCACCCAGCTTTGTGTCATCTGCAAATTTGCTAGTGTTACTTTTCATTCCATCATCAAATCATTAATATATATAGTAAATAGTTGCGGCATCAAACTCGCCACTCCCTGCCATTCTGAAAAGGACCCGTTTATTCCTACTCTTTGCTTCCTGTCTGCCTACCAATTCTCTATCCATGTCAAAACCCTACCCCCGTTACCACGTGCTCTAATTTTGCCCACTAATCTCTACTTAGTGCTCTAATTTTGCCCACTAATTTAATGGGCCAAATGGCCTAATTCTACTCCTATGACTTATGAACCACTCAGATTCACGCTGAAAGCACCAACATCGTTGTTCCTCTTGAGTGAGCTCTATCACAGGACTGTTCATAAGAGGACAGAAAAAAGTCAGCAGGTCAGGCAGCTTCTTTTTTTTAAAGTATACAGCATGGAAACGGGCCTTCACTCCACACATATAGCACCCGAGGTCAGGTTTGAATGTGGATCTCTGGCACTGTGAGGCAGTGGGTCTACCAGCTGAGACACTGCTGTCCACAGCACAAAAATTTATTGCAGGCTTATTCCAGTAAAGTTGTAGCATAAAAACTGCAAATACCGACATTCTGACACAAAACACTCAGCAGGTCAAGCAGCACCTGGCGAGTGAAGGACATTCAGTATTTCAGATCAAGAATCTTTCAAACTCCAGTACTTTGCTCTGCACCCAAAGCACGAGACTCACCAGATTGAACCAAGGTGCAGAGGGTATCCAAATCCAAAAGGTCACAAAGTGCTGGAGCAACTCAGCAGGTCAGGCAACATCTCTGGAGAACATGGATCGGCAATGTTTCGGATCGGGACCCTTCTTCGGACCTATCCTTTTTCTCCAGAGATGCTGCCTGACCCGCTGAGTTACTTCAGCACTTTGAGTCCTTTTCTGTAAACCAGCATCTGCAGTTCCTTGTTTCTGCAAAGCTAAACCCAGTGTTTAATCCCACGCCCACGCTATTAGACGGAGTGGGTCACCACACATCAGACAAGCACGCCAAAGCTCTCTCTTCTCCTTAAAGGAACGTTGAATCTGTGGTATTCTTTGCCACAGGCGGCTGTGGGAGGCCGTCATTGGCTATTTTTAAGGGGGATATTGACAGATTCTTGATTAGTACGGGTGTCAAGGGTTACGGGGAAAAGGCAGGAAAATGGGGTTATGAGGGAAAGATAGATCAGCTGTGACTGAATGGCAGAGTAGACTCGATGGGCTGGATGACTTAATTCGACTGCTATGATTTCTGAACAATGGCTAAGAGGCTTGTTAAATGCCAGCCATAGTCTATTGTACAGTTCTGGCTACTCTTGACTTCATTAGTTACTTTAAACTCCTTTCCATTTTATTTTCTGAACCCGTAGTCCCTTGTGCGTGATTAATATTCCCACAGCAACAATCCTTTCCGAGAACCATTAGGAATTAATTTCCCCTTCTTAATTCCTGGATTGGAAAGGCCAGCTGTATCTACAACACCACCTTAGATCAGATAACAGTCTTGCAATTACTTTAGTTTAGAGATGCAGCGCGGTATCAGCCCGACCAGCGATGCCGTCCAGCGATGCCCTTACAATAGCACTATACTAAAAAACTAGGGATAATTTACAATCTTTACTAAAGCCAGTTAACCTACAAACCTGTACGTCTTTGGAGTGTGGGAGGGAACAGGAGCACCCGGGGAAAACCCACGCGGTCACGAGGAGAACGTACAAACCCCATACAGGCAGCCCCCTAAGTCGGAATCGGACCGACTTGTGGTGTCTGTGGTGCTGTAAGGCAGCAACTCTACCGCTGCGCCACCCACTGATCCTGAGATAATCTGGGATAAGTGACTGCTTTAGATATAACCGTTTCCGAATGAACCATTTTGTGTGTGAGAATTTTTTATTCAAGCCTCTTCTTCTCTGCGGTGAAAAACATAAGACAAAAAAAAACGCACAGGAAATAAAACCGTGCTGTTGGCAGAACAGTAAAAGCAGTGTGGGCAGAGGCTCACACCCTTGATCCCTACTCAGCATTGGAGATACATGTCATCATTAGTCTGACTGCCACATGCAGTATAAATAGAACATATCACGGATGGCAGGCAATTCAGTATTCATTCAACGCAGCTAATGACTGTGCAGAAATCATCCACAGGACCCTCTGCATTTTGTGCTGAAGCAGAATTTCTTATCTTTATTGGAATCAAGAGTATTTTGAAGGAGTGTTTAGAATGTAGAAAAGAGGAACTGCAGATGCTGGTTTACACAAAAGGACACGGTACGCCAAAGTAACTCAGCAGGTCAGGCCGCATCTCAGGAGAACATGGATAGGTGCCGTTTCAGGTCTGAACCCTTCTCCTGATCCAAGTCAAATTTATTTGTCACATACACATACACGATGTGCAGTGAAATGAAAGTGGCAATGCCTGCGGATTGTGCACAAAAAAGAATTACAGTTACAGCATTTAAATAAAGTTAATAAGTTATTATAGTGTAGACAAAAATGTAGTCTCTGGGGTTATAAAAGTTGACAGTCCTGATGGCCTGTGGGAAGAAGCTCCGTCTCATCCTCTCCGTTTTCGCAGCGTGACAGCGGAGGCGTTTGCCTGATCGTAGCATCTGGAACAGTCCGTTACTGGGGTGGCAGGGGTCCCTCATGATCTTGCTTGCTCTGGAACTGCACCTCCTGATGTATAGGTCCTGCAGGGGGACGAGTGTAGTTCCCATGGTGCGTTCTGCCGAACGCACTACTCTCTGCAGGGCCTTCCTGTCCTGGGTAGAGCTGTTCCCAAACCAGACTGTAATGTTGCTGGACAGGATGCTCTCTACAGCCCCAGAGTAGAAGCAATGAAGGATCCTCAGAGACACTCTGAATTTCCTCAGTTGTCTAAGGTGGTAAAGGCGCTGCTTTGCCTTACCCACCAGTGCGGCAATGTGCGTTGCCCACGTCAGATCCTCTGCAATGCGGACTCCCAAGTATTTAAAACTGCTCACCCTATCCACAGTAGACCCATTTATCTCCAGTGGCGTGTACGTCCTTGGATGTTTAGCCCTTCTGAAGTCCACAATCAGCTCCTTAGATTTTGTGACATTCAAGAGGAGGCTGTTGTCCTGACACCAGAGTGCCAGATCAGCCACCTCCTCCCGGTAGGCCTTCTCATCGTTGTTGGAGATCCGGCCCACCACCACAGTGTCGTCAGCAAACTTGATGATGGAGTTTGAGCTGAACCTGGCCCCACAGTCATGTGTGTACAGGGAGTACAGTAGGGGGCTAAGGACGCAGCCCTGGGGGGATCCTATGTTCAGGGTGAGGGAGCTAGATGTGTGTTCCCCCATCCTGACCACTTGGGGCCTGGCGGTGAGAAAGTCCAGGACCCAGGCACACAGAGGGGTGCTAAGCCCCAGTTCCAGCAGCTTCTCAACCAGTCTGCTGGGGACTATTGTGTTGAATGCTGAACTAAAGTCAATGAACAGCATCCTCACATAGCCCCCCTGG
The DNA here is from genome assembly GCF_053455715.1 of Rhinoraja longicauda. Classification (NCBI taxonomy): domain Eukaryota; kingdom Metazoa; phylum Chordata; class Chondrichthyes; order Rajiformes; family Arhynchobatidae; genus Rhinoraja; species Rhinoraja longicauda. Next base: position 16,811,992 of record NC_135969.1, on the reverse strand, counting down.
TTGTCCAGATGAGAGAGAGTGGTGTGTAGAACCTGGGAGACCGCATCATCCGTGGACCTGTTCGGACGATATGCGAACTGTAGTGGGTCCATGTTGCGAGGAAGGAGGGCGCAGATGTGCTTCTTGACTAGCCTCTCAAAGCATTTCATGACAACCGAGGTGAGGGCCACCGGTCAGTAATCATTTAAACACGCTGGAGAGGCATTCTTTGGCACCGGTACAATGATGGATCTTTTGAAGCATGCAGGGACCACGGACTTTGCCAAGGAGAGGTTGAATATTGTGGTGAGCACTGGAGCAAGCTGAGTAGCACAAGACTTTAGTACTCGCCCAGATATACCATCTGGGCCTCCAGCTTTCCTCGTGTTCACACGCGTCAGAGCCCACCACACCTCATGCTCGGACACCGAGAATGTGTGCACATCCCCGGCGGTGGATCCCCCTCCAGCCTCGCTAGCCAGCGCCCCTTCGGTGCTGTTTTTAGAAGGCGAGCTGGTGGTGTTACCCATCTCAAACCGTGCGTAAAAAGAGTTCAGGTCATCAGCTAAGGAGGAGCCGGCACTTCCGGTTGAGGGGGTGCTGGACCTGTAGCTAGTTATTGTCCGTAGCCCCTGCCAAAGGCGTCTGGTGTCCTGCTGCTCCATCTGTGACTCCATCTTGTCCCAGTACCTCCTTTTTGCGTCCTTCACTGCCCTTCGCAGTCGGTAGGACTCTCCCTTGTAGTCGTCCATGTTGCCGGATGCCAAGCCAGAGTTGTAAGCAGCGGTGCGAGCATTCAAGGCCACGCGAATAGACCTGTCCACCCAGGGTTTTTGGTTAGGGAAGATACTGACCCTTACCGTGGGGATGATGGTATCGGCTATTGTGGCAATGAAGTCCGTAACCGCTTCCGCAAACTCATTTACGTCTCTGGAACTTGCTTGGAACATATTCCAGTCGACATCGCCCAGTGCATCCTGCAGCATGGCCTCTGAATGATCAGCCCACCGCTTTACGTCCCTCGTCACTGTTGCTTCCCGTACTATCCGAAATGTCACCTACCGATGTCCTCCAGAGATGCTGCCTGGGCCCACTGAGTTACTCCAGCACTTTCTGTCATTAAAGAAGAGTTTATTGCCTCATTCACATTTACTTTCCTGCCACATGTTCTCCAATGGACTTTTGTCCACATTTTGATTTGGTTCCCTCCCTCTGGTTCTAAAACCTTTTGCCAATGGCAAAAAAGTGGGTGCAACGGCGGTGGCGCAGCGGTAGAGTTGATGCCTTACAGTGCCAGACCCGGGTTCGATCCTGACTACAGGGTGCTGTCTGTACGGAGTTTGTACGTTCTCTCCGTGACCGCGTGGGTTTTCTCCGGGTGCTCCGGTTTCCTCCCACACTCAAAAGACGTAGGTTGGTTTGTAGGTTGATTGGCTTCGGTAAAATTGTCCATGTGTGTAGGATCCCATTCTCCTGCCTTCTCCCCATAGCCCTTGACGCCCGTACTAATCAAGAATCTGGCGATATCCCAACTGGTGGGCGCAGTCTCGGTGAGTCAACGGGCCGGTTTCTGTGCTGCATCTCTAATCGAAACTAAACTTCTTTCTATATACCCAATCTAAACCCATCGAGATCTTGTACTCCTCTGAGACACTGGATCTACCAATGTGTTTGACTCTTGACCAACTAGGCAAAAGCGATATAGAATGTAAAAATGTTCAAAGTAATTAAATCTAAGTACAGGGTTTGTACACTTGGAACAGCAAAGAATTCAAGGACTTTTCAAGGACTTTCAAGGTCCAAAAATCCAATTTTCAAGGACCAAAATCCAGCAAACATTGATGGTTTTTTCCAGTTTTTCTCCTTATAGGTAAGAAAATACTGTTTTCAGAACTGTTAATTTGGGGTGTACATGGTTAATTAGTAAAAGCTACGATGATTTTGTAGGTTTTTTTGCTTTATGCAGCGAATTCCCCTCAACTCTCCCCGACTCTTTAACTTGTCCCGGAGCCGTGGGACCGCGGCTGCAGCAGTGGGGACTGGAGGCAGAAGCTGCCGGCGAAGGTTCACCGGAGAGTGGATCACCACCGACCCAGAGCAGGGATGGGGCGAGAGATCGCAGCACGCCCCTCGCAAACAACAAACCCAAGGAAACTTCCCTCCTCGCCGCCGCCGCCACCGCCGCTCACCCCGGGGATGCGGAGCCTCTGAACAACAAATACAACACTGGTGTTTATTCCTATTCCGCTGCGCTAGAGGGAGACGAGGCCGGGGAAGAGAGTGGAGGAGCGGCACAGATCTCGCTGGCGCTGGGAGAGAGAGAGAGGGGAGAGAGAGAGGGGAGGGGAGAGAGGGGGGAGACAGAGGGGGGGAGAGAGAGGGGGGGGGGAGAGAGGGGGGAGAGAGAGGGGGGTTGAGAGAGGGGGGGTGAGAGAGGGGGGGTGAGAGAGGGGGGGTGAGAGAGGGGGGAGAGAGAGGGGGGGAGAGAGAGGGGGAGAGAGAGGGGGGGGAGAGAGGGGGGAGAGAGAGGGGGAGAGAGAAGTGGGGGGAGAGAGAGGGGGGAGGAGAGAGGGGGGGTGAGAGGGGGGGTGAGAGGGGGGGATAGAGAGGGGGGGAGAGAGAGGGGGGAGAGAGGGGGGAGAGAGGGGGGGAGAGAGGGGGGAGAGAGAGGGGGAGAGAGAGGGGGGAGAGAGAAGTGGGGGAGAGAGAGGTGGGGGGAGAGAGAGGTGGGGGGGAGAGAGAGGTGGGGGGAGAGAGAGGGGGGGGTGAGAGAGAGGGGGGTGAGAGAGAGAGGGGGGGTGAGAGAGAGAGAGAGGGGAGTGAGAGAGAGGGGGGTTGAGAGAGAGGGGGTGAGAGAGAGGGGGTGAGAGAGAGGGGGGTGAGAGAGAGGGGGTGAGAGAGGGGGTGAGAGAGGGGGGTGAGATGAGGGGTGAGAGAGAGGGGGAGAGAGAGAGAGAGGGGGAGAGAGAGGGGGAAGAGGGAGAGGGGTGAGAGAGGGGGGGAGAGAGGTCGGGAGAGAGTCGGGGTAGAGGAGCAAGCGGGTGAGAGCGGGAGCACGGGGAGGGGGAGGGTAGTCTGAGGGTCTAGTGAAGGAGTGCCACTTGCGGGGGATTTTCTCTCTCTCTCTCTCTCTCTCTCTCTCTCTCTCTCTCCCCCTCTCTCCCCCTCTCTCCCCTCCCCTCTCCCCCTCCCCCTCTCCCTCTCCCCCCTCTCCCTCCCCCTCTCCCTCCCTCCCTCTCCCTCTCCCTCCCTCTCCCTCTCCCTCTCCCTCTCCCTCTCCCTCTCCCTCTCCCTCTCCCTCTCCCTCTCCCTCTCCTCTCCCTCTCCCTCTCTCCTCTCTTCCCTCTCTCCCTCTCTCTCTCAGCGCCAGCGAGATTTGCTCCGCTCCTCCACTCTTCCCCGGCCCCGTCTCCCTCTAGCGCAGGGAAATAAGAACAAACACAAGTGTTGTAGTTGTCGTTCAGAAGCCCCTGGGTGAGCGGCGGTGGCGGCGAGGGAAAAATAGGCGACAAAGACAAACATGTCTAACAATGTTTCCCGACTTTTAATTAAAAAACGCAATATAAATGATGAAAAAAACGCCACATTGCTCAGCATGAATGAATATTGCTATTGAGGGCGTGCAGCGTAGGTTTACTAGGTTAATTCCCGGAATGCGGGACTGTCGTATGTTGAAAGATTAGAGCGACTAGGCTTGTATACACTGGAATTTAGAAGGATGAGAGGAGATCTTATCGAAACGTATAAGATTATTAAGGGGTTGGACACATTAGAGGCAGGAAACATGTTCCCAATGTTGGGGCAGTCCAGAACCAGGGGCCACAGTTTAAGAATAAGGGGTAGGGCCATTTAGAACAGAGATGAGGAAAAACTTTTTCAGTCAGAGAGTTGTGAATCTGTGGAATTCTCTGCCTCAGAGGGCAGTGGAGGCCAATTCTCTGAATACATTCAAGAGAGAGCTAGATAGAGCTCTTAAGGATAGCGGAGTCAGGGGGTATGGGGAGAAGGCAGGAACGGGGTACTGATTGAGAATGATCAGCCCATGATCACATTGAATGGCGGTGCTGGCTCGAAGGGGCCGAATGGCCTACTCCTGCACCTATTGTCTAGTGTCTAATACTTTTATCATAAGAAGTGAATGTTCAAGGACTTTCAAGGACCTATGATAAATCTAAGGACTTCCAAGGCCTTGAAAAACAGGATTTTAAATTCCAGGTCTTTCAAGGACTTTCAAGGACCGTACAAGCCCTGTAAGTAGGGCCTTCCCCAGAGATGCTGCCTGACCCACTGAATTGCACAGCTGGTATTGGGATCAACGCTGTAGAAGAATTAATCTGAACAGACTGTTCTCTACGGTTAACATCAGATTGTGAATGGAAACTGTAAGGAAAGCCCCAAAGCACACAGCGTGAAGCAGAAGGCGAAAGAAAGTGACTGAATTTTTTTTTATCAGGTTTTTGGTTTCAGTGAAACTCATACAAATAATACAGGTTTCCAACATCAATGGAAAGTGGAGGTGGCAGGGGCAGGCAAGACAAAGGTTGCGTTATGATTGAATGCTTCAACTGCGACATTTTAGTGCCCGTTTCCCCAGAGATGCTGCCTGACCCACTGAATTGCTTCAGCACTTAGTGTCCTATCTTCGTGACATTTTAGTTGTTTGGTATCTGGCTTAAAATCATGCTAATGCTTTTCAAATCTCACCTCAGCAACAGAATTATTTTTAATGACTTAAATCCGACACAGTACTGCAGCCGGTAGAGCCGCTGCCTCACAGCTCAAGAGACCCGGGGTCCAATTGCTGTTAGTGTGGAGTTTGCACGTTCACCCTGTGACTGCACAGTTTGCAGCTTAATTGGCCTCTGTAAATTGCCCCTGGTGTGTAGATGAGGGTTGGAATCTGGGGGGAGTTGATGGGAATATGGGATTAATGTTAGAAAATAACTGCAGATGCTGGTTACAAATCGAAGGTATTTATTCACAAAATGCTGGAGTAACTCAGCAGGTCAGGCAACATCTTAGGAGAGAATGAATTCTTCAGTCTGAAGAAGGTATCGACCCGAAAACGTCACCCATTCCTTCTCTCCTGAGATGCTGCCTGACCTGCTGAGTTACTCCAGCATTCTGTGAATAAGTACCTGGGATTAATGTTAGATTAGCGTAAATGGGTAGTTGAGGGTTGGCATAGACGATGGCCGAAGGGATTGTTTGTGTGTCTCCCCTTTAGGGTGGCACAGTGCCACCGTGCAGTAGAAGAGGGCAGACTGTACTGCATTCTGAGAAAGGTTGGCAAGTATGTGTACAAGAACATGCGTCAGGAGCTTGTCTTCAGGACAATAGACTTCAGAATCTTTGCGAGGATGTTGCTAGGACTGGAGAGTCTGAGTTGTAGGGAGAGGTTGAGTAGGCTGGGACGCTATTCCTTGGAGCATAGGAGGATGAGGGGTGGTGTATAACATCATGAGAGGAATATATTGGGTAGATGCATAAAGTCTCTTGCCCAGAGTAGGTGAATTGATGACCAGAGGACAACGGTTAAAGGTGAAGGGGAAAAGATTTAATAGGAATCTGAGTGGTAACTTTTTCTACACAAAGGGTGGTGGGTGTATGGAACAAGCTGCCAGAGGAGGTAGTTGAGGCTGGACTATCCCAACGTTTAAGAAACAGTTAGACAAGTACATGGGATGGGACAGGTTTGGAGGGATATGAGCCAAATGCTGGAAGGTGGGGACTAGTGTAGCTGGGACATGTTGGCTAGTGTGGGCAAGTTGGGCTGCGGGGCCTATTTCCACAGTGTATCACTCTATGACTCTAAACTGCAGAAGCATCTTAGCCAGAGCTTCACTGGGCGAAGGTCACCCTCCTAAACTCTTCTTATGACACAAGAGGCAATGGATGTGGAGGTTTGTGTGAGTCACTGGAGATGTGCGAATTTCCTGAGGAAGTGGAGCCGTTGTGCCCTTCTTGGCTGCTGCCTCAATGTGGTCAGTCCATCAGAGATCTTTGGCAATATTTATGCAGACGTAGTGAAGGGGGGGAAGTTTTTTTATTCCTCAAAAATCGGAGATATTAGTTTAGTTTAACGGCATGGCTTGGAAACATGTCCTTCAGCCCACCGAGACCAGGCTGACCATCCATTACCCATTCACACTAGTTGCATGTTACCCCACTTCCTCGCCCATTAGCTATACACACTAAGGGCCAATGAAACCCACAAACCCGCACAACTTTGGGATATGGGAGGAAACCGGAGCACCCGGAGAAATCCCCAGCGGACACAGGGAGAAGGTGCAATCACAGGGAGAAGACAGCACCTGAGGTTAGGATCGAACGCGGGCCTTTGGCACTGCAACACCAGATGGCCCTATTTTTGTCTACGAAAGTTTGATTCTAGGGTAACAACCGGTTTAATGGAGACAATGTTTATGAATGACAGGGAATTAGAATTCACAATAATGTTCACAATTTCCCGTGTGTTGTTTCTTTGTAATTGAAATGGTGTAACTCTTTGCGATCCTGGCATCTACACACGTTGTATTGTACAATTTTGCAAAATCCAGTTTCTAGGTTGCTATTTCTCCCTTCTAAGGTCAACGTAAATGCCCAGAGTGCAGTAAATCTGCCAACAATTTGCCCATTCAGTTAACTAACTACTAACCCGCTCTAATTATTTTGCTCAAGATTACAGCATCCGCAGTCTCTTGTGTCTCCTTCTGACTATAGAGTGTTGCAATTCCTCAATATAGTTCACAGGCCGTGAAGAATACTCTTGAGGTGCACTGCAGGGAATGTGGCAGACTGACTGCCTAGATTTGGCTCCCGTAAAACACTGTTGAAAGGAACTGCAGATGCTAATATATACTGAAGGTAGATACAAAGTGCTGGAGTAACTTAGGGGGCCAGGCAGCATCTCTGGAGAAAAAGGATGGGCGACGTTTTGGGTCGGGACCCTTCCTCAGTCTGAAGACTTTCAGTTTAAAGTAGGGTCCCGACCCAAAACATAACCCATCCTTTTTCTCCATGATGCTGCCTGACTGGCTGAGTTACTCCAGCATTTTGTGTCCATCTCCCATAAAACACTATCTTTTTCCGAAATTCTAGTTTTGCTTAAGGGATAAATATTAACCAAGTCCAGTGTTTGCTTCACTGATCTTCTTTGAAATTGTGCTGTGGGATAATTAATTACAAATGAAGTTTTTTTACCCTTAATAGAACACTGGACAGTACAGCACAGTAACAGGCCATTCAGCCCATAATCTCTGTGCCAAATCAAACTAATCCCTTGTGGCTGCATGTGTTCCATTTCCCTCCATGTTCATGTGTTTGTCAAAATCGTGCTAAAATGCCACTATTGTATCTGCCTCCAGCACCATCCCTGGCAGTGCGTTCCAGTCACCCATCGCTCTGTGTGTGAAAGAAATTGCCGTGCACATCTCCTTTCAACCTTGCTCCATTCACCTTATTGTGGGACGAGTGCGGGAAGAAACAGGAGCACCGGGAGAAAACCTACGCAGTCGCAGTGAGAACGTACAAACTCCGTACACGTAGCACCCACAGTCAGGATGGAACCTGGGTGTCCGGCTTCTAAGGCAGCAACTCTACCGCTGCGCCACTGTGCAGCCTGGAGCACAGCACAGGAACAGGTCCTTTGGCCCACAATGTCCATGCCAAGCACGAGTTAAACTAATCTCCTCTGCCTGCACATGATCTGTATCCCTCCATCACCTGCATATCATGTGCCTATCTAAGAAGCTCTTAAACATCACTATGGTATCTGCCTCCACCACCACACCTGGCAGCATATTCCAAGCACCCAGCACCCACTGTGCAAAACAACATTGTCCTGCACATCCCCTTCAAACTTTGCCTCTCTCACCTTAAACCAGTGCCCTCTATTCTTTGAAATGTCCATAATCTTAAGGAGTTTTTTGAAAAGTATGTAATTGGCTTTAAAATGATCTGAGGTACCACCTACATGGAAAATTAGTTTTACATTTAGAAAACTATCCAGAACATCCAGAGATGTCACTTAAAACAATGTTACATTTGTAGCAAACAAATAAAAATAAAGCAGTAAACATTTCACAAAACTCAAAGATTTCCTAAAAAACTGTCAGAATAGTGGGTGTTCACATATAATACTGAATCTGTTCTGCATGCATTCTAGCCTTAGAGGAAGTACAGAGAAGGTTCACCAGATTGATCCCTGGGATGGCAGGACTTTCATATGAAGAAAGACTGGATAGACTAGGCTTATACTCGCTGGAATTTAGAAGACTGAGGGGGGATCTTATAGAAACATATAAAATTCTTAAGGGGTTGGAGAGGCTAGATGCGGGAAGATTGTTCCCGATGTTGGGGAAGTCCAGAACCAGGGGTCACAGCTTAAGGATAAGGGGGAAGTCTTTTAGGACCGAGATGAGAAAACATTTCTTCACACAGAGAGTGGTGAGTCTGTGGAATTCTCTGCCACAGAAGGTAGTTGAGTTCATTGGCTATATTTAAGAGGGAGTTAGATGTGGCCCTTGTGGCTAAAGGGATCAGGGGGTATGGAGAGAAGGCAGGTACAGGTTACTGAGCTGGATGATCAGCCATGATCATATTGAATGGCGGTGCAGGCTCGAAGGGTCGAATGGCCTACTCCTATTTTCTATGTTTCTATGTTTCTATGTAAACAGAGCGGAAACAAACAAATTGCAATAAAAAGGAACTGCAGATGCTGGTTTATACCAACGGTAGACACAGAGTGCTGGAATAACTCAGCAGGTCAGGTAGCATCTCTGGAGAAAATGGACAGGTGATGTTTTGGGACGGGACCCTTCTTCAGACTAGTTTTATCATTGTAAATGTACCAATTCCACCATCTTCTGGCAACTTAGGGTAGTGCAGGACATTGCTAAAGGGAAAATTAAATAATGCACAAAACAGAGAAGAAACTGCAGATGCCAGTTTACACAAAAGAATGCAAAGTGCTGGAGTACCTAAGCAGGTCAGGTGACATCTCTGGAAAACATGGATAGGAGATGTTCTGGTAAACGTTTCGGTAAATGTCATCAATCCACGTTCAGACTGAAAGTCATGGGAAAGGGAAACGAGAGATATAGACGATGATGTAAAGATAAAGAACAATGAATGAAAGATATGTAAAAAAATAACAATGATAAAGGAAACAAGCCATTGTTAGCTGTTTCCTTTATCATCGTTACTTTTTTACATATCTTTCATTCATTGTTCGTTATCTCTCTACGTCATCGTCGATATCTCTCGTTTCCCTTTCCCATGACTTTCAGTCTGAAGAAGGGTCTCGACCCAAAATGTCACCCATTCCTTCTCTCCAGAGATGCTGCCTGTCCCACTGAGATACTCCAGCATTTTGTGTCTATCTTCGGTTTAAACCAGCATCTGCAGTTCCATGTTCTCCTTTTGCTAGAGCTTTATGCTATAAATGTACCAATCGACCAACTGCTGGAAACTGAGGGTAGTGCAGAACATTGCTTAAAAAGGGAAAATTAAACGATGCCAGGCTGCGGCTGCTCAAAATTAAATGATGCCTGGTTGCACAAAGAGTTATCTTGACATTATACCTTCAACCAATTCCCCAAGTGTGTGGATCGTATGAGAAATTTAAGCCATCTCAGTTTAACATGTAGCATCCATCACTGACAATGTACATTGGCAAGACACAACCAATGTAGACTCAGCGATGTGTTTCGCTCAACACATACTCTCGTTCCGCCAAGCCCTACTGGACCTCCCAGTTGCTAACCACTTTAACTCCCCATCCCATTCCCACACTGACCTTTCTGTCCTGGGCCTCCTCCACTGCCAGAATGAGGCCACGCGCAAATTGGACGAACTGCGAATATTATTTCTCTTGTGTATCGTACAACCCAGCGGTATGAACGCTGAATTCTCCAATTTCAGGTACTTTCTACAAACACAGTCCCCCTCCCCTCATCCTCCACTAAAGCTCCAATAACCAGTTCCACAGTTTGCAAAGATGTATCCCTCCTGGGCTCACACCATCTCTAGCCAACAATCGGCCTATCACGGAATCTACTTGCTTGTGGTCATCTGATGTGCCGTGTTTTTTTCTTGCTTCCAGTTCAGTGGTAGAGTTGCTGCCTTACAGCACCACAGACCCGGGTTCCATCCTGACAACGGGTGCCGTCCGTATGGAGTTTGAACTTTCTCCCCGTGACCTGTGTCAGGGAAGCTCCGGTTTCCTCCCACACTCCAAAGACGTACAGGTTTGTAGGCTAATTGGCTTGGTATAAATGTAAATTGTCCCCAGTGTGTGTAGGATAGTGTTAGTGTGCGGGGACCGCTGGTTGGTGCGGACTCGGTTGGCTGAAGGGCCTGTTTCACTATTGCATCTCTCAACTAAACTAAACTGAACAAAACCTTACGATTTATTTAGTTTAGTATGAAAATATATTGCTGTCCTTTTATTACTTTTGTATTGCTTCCGTACTTGCAAAATAATTTGACATTGTTCATTTGAGCACCCTTGCCATCTATATTCTATTCCCTAACTCCAGTGATAATAATATTCATTGCAACTACAATAAGACTGTGCCTCTTGCTTATGTTATGACTTTTCCTTTTACTGCACGGCACTTCCACATTTTTTCCAAAGTTCATTCTCAGGATCAGGAAGAGGCCCCCTTGGGGGTACAGTCTTCAGTTTTGATCACCTTGCAATTGGAACGATGCCAGGAAGCTGGGAAGAGTGCAGAGAATGTCTACGAGAATGTTGCCAGAACTTGAGGGCCTGAGCTGTAGGGAGAGTTTGGGCTGGGTAGGACTATATTCCTTGGAGCGCAGATGGATGAGGGGTGATCTTATAGAGTTGTATAAAATCATGAGGGGAATAGATAGAGTAAATTGCCCAGGGTAGGGGAATAAAGAACTAGAAGGCAGATACAATGCAAGGACGGCACGGTGGCGCAGCGGTAGAGTTGCTGCCTTACAGCGAGTGCAGCGCTGGAGACTCAGGTTCGATCCTGACTACGGGCGCCGTCTGTACGGAGTTTGTACGTTCTCCCCGTGACCTGCGTGGGTTTTCTCTGAGATCTTCGGTTTCTTCCCACACTCCAAAGACGTACAGGTATGTAGGTTAATTGGCTGGGCAAATGTTAAAAAAATTGTCCCTAGGGTGTAGGATAGTGTTAATGTGCGGGGATCGCTGGGCGGCGCGGACCCAGTGGGCCGAAGGGCCTGTTTCCGCACTGTATCTCTAAATCTAAAAATCTAAAGTCCTTACTGCGTTCTACCAGTTTTCCCTCTCTCTCTTCTTCTCCTCCATTGTCACTCAGGGTAGGAGAATCAAGAACCAGAGGGCATAGGCTTAAGATGAGAGGGAAAAGATTTAATAGGAACCTGAGGGGGCACAGAGAGGATGCTGGATGTATGGGACGAGCATCCAGAGGAGGTAGTTGACGCAGGTACTATAACAGCATTTAGGACACATTTGGACAAGTACATGGTGTGAACGCGCCCACTCTAGGATGCCACTCTGATCCCTGTCAGTGGCAGACAGACCAGGAGTGGCCAACCCCCGGCATCATTGGTAACAGCTAGAGTCATAGTCATACAGTGTGGACACAGGCCCTTCGGCCCAACTTGCCCACATCGGCCAACATGTCCAACTACACTAGTCCCACCTACTACCGATGGCCAACTACACTAGTCCCACCTACTAGCATTTGGTCCATCTCCCTCCACACCTGTCCTATCCATGTACCTGTCTAACTGCTTTTTAAATGTTGGGATAGTCCCTGCTTCAACTACCTCCTCTGGCAGCTCGTTCCACACCCTTTGTGTGAAAGAGTTACCTCTCAGATTCCTATTAAATCTTTTCCTCTTCCTCGATTCACCTACTCTGGGCAAGAGATTGCAATGTGCAATGTGGTTAGCTGACAATTAGCTGACATTGGTTTGGCCATCTGAACATTATCAGCCTACTCCCTCTAAAACACAGGCATTCCAGCCAGTGAGAGGAAACAGGAAGGGAGGAAAGGGAGAAACAGAAGAACCCCCCCAAGACTGCCAGCAGCCCCCTCACGGCCAGAGTGAGCTGCTGGGTTAAATCTGAGATGCCAGAGCAGACGATGGACAATGCCCCTGTGCGGACCCGCTCCTTCTTCTCACTACTGTCCTTCTTTAGAAATAAACCATATTATGTGAGTTCACCCGACTATGAATGTCAGTGTAGCTATTGTCAACCCATGACTAACACCACAATGGGCAGCAAAGGATTAGATGGATATGGGACGAACACGGGCAGGTGGGATAAGCTTTGATCAGTCGGCATGGACTAGTTGGGCCGAAGGGCCTGTTTGCGTATTGTATGACTCAATGGAGGTGGTGGTGAGGTATTACTCTGCTCTGGTGAGGTATTACTCTGCTCTGGTGAGGTATTACTCTGCTCTGGTGAGGTATTACTCTGCTCTGGTGAGGTATTACTCTGCTCTGGTGAGGTATTACTCTGCTCTGGTGAGGTATTACTCTGCTCTGGTGAAGTATTACTCTGCTCTGGTGAGGTATTACTCTGCTCTGGTGAGGTATTACTCTGCTCTGGTGAGGTATTACTCTGCTCTGGTGAGGTATTACTCTGCTCTCCTGGCTTTTGCAATCACTGCTAACGATTGTGCATTACTCACTTATAGGCAATTCTGTGCAACGACAATCACCTTCCCTGTCAGATTTAGTGGACCAGGTTTTAGTTTTGCTTCCAACTTTAGCGTGGGAACAGGCCCTTTGGCCCACTGAGTCCGCGCCGACCAGCGAACACACCGTACACTAACACTATCCTACACACAATTTTACAAAAGCCAATTAACCTACAAACCTGTATGTCTTTGGAGTGTGGGAGGAAACCGGAGCACCCGGAGAAAACCCACGCGGTCATAGGGAGAACGTACAAACTCCGTACAGTCAGCACCCATGGTCAGCATCGAATCCGGGTCTCTGGTGCTGTGAGGCAGCAAATCTACCGCTGTGCCACCATGCCTCCCTAAGCTACTTAGGCCAAGCTATAATTTCACAGGTGCTCTAGCTACGAGATTTCTTTCCCAGATTAATTTAATTAATCAAATTTAAATCCCTCTGCTGCATTGGCAGGAAGTAAACTCTTGGTTTCATATCATTAATCCCAGTTTTTATATTACCAAACCCAGTGGTAATGACTGTGCTGCCTCAAACCATTACTGCAATGTCAGGGGAGTTATCATTTTAATTTCTGTTCAGTCAATTTCAAATGGTACTTGGAAGCAGAACTTTAATGTAGTGCACCACCTGTAATCACCAGCATTTCACTCGAGCATATTACAGCTTAAAATGGCCACATTGGATGCCACCTTTTATAGTGCAATAATCTGTCATCTGCTATATTACAAGCTTGAATGAGCAGAGGCTAAAAGTGATTAGAGGCAGCAGGAACTGCAAATGCTGGATTACACTGAAGATAGACACAAAATGCTGGAGTAACTCAGCAGGTCAGGCAGCATCTCTGGGGAAAGGGAATAGGTGACGTTTCGGGTCCAGACCCTCTTCAGACAGAGAAGGGTCTCGACCCGAAAGAGGCCAGTTCATTGGCTATATTTAAGAGGGAGTTAGATGTGGCCCTTGTGGCTAAAGGGATTAGGGGGTATGGAGAGAAGGCAGGTACGGGATACTGAGTTGGATGATCAGCCATGATCATATTGAATGGCGGTGCTGGCTCGAAGGGCCGAATGGCCTACTCCTGCACCTATTTTCTATGTTTCTATGTCACCTTTTCCTTTTGTTCAGTGATGCTGCCTAACTCGCTGAGTTACTCCAGCATTTTGTGTTCATTAAAACTCACTTGATTGATTAATTGAAAGATATAACATGGAAACAGGCTCTTCGGCCCATCGAGTCCCCGCCGACCATCGATCACCTTTTCACACTATATATTATTTATCCCACTTTCTCATTGACTCCCTACACACAAGGGGAAAGGAAACCTACAAACCCGCACGACTTTTGGGAAGTGGAAGGAAACCAGACTGTCTTCGACTACATTCTATCTTTGTCCCGCCCCCTCCGCTGACTTTAGTCTCGACCCGAAACGTCACCCATTCCTTCTCTCCAGAGATGCTGCCCGACCCGCTGAATTACTCCAGCATTTTGTGTCTGCCATTCAGATAATAATCTGCCTTCCTGTTCTTGCCACCGAAGTGGATAACCTCACATTATTCTGCATCTGCCATGCATCTGCCCACTCACCCAAACTATCCAAGTCACCCTGCAGCCTCATAGCATCCTCATTGCAGCTCACACTGCCACCCAGATTTGTGTCATCCGCAAACCTGGAGATGTCACATTTAATTCCCTCGTCTAAATCGTTCATATATATTGTAAATAACTGGGGTCCCTGCACCGAGCCTTGCGGCACCCCACTAGTCACTGTGTCCAACTCTGAACACTGTGAGACCTCACTAGATTTATTCAGTGCTGAAGCACAGATGCCTTGTTAGCACTGCGACTGAACTTACCTCTGTTTCTGGTCTGGGAATAAAGACTGGTGGCTTAATTTTCAGCGTGAGATCACGGAAATCCCATTCCTCGATCACGTACTGTATAGGCATGCTGGAAGACAAAAAGAACATTCAATTACTCAAGCTGCTTGGAGTTTTTGCGGACATTTTCAACCTCTCATTACTGAGGTCTGAGGTTCCCACCTGCTTTAAGTGAGCATCAACAATACAAGAAGAGTAAGGTGGCGTGCCTCAATGACTATCGACCGGTGGCACTAACGTCTGTGGTGATGAAGTGCTTTGAGAGGTTGGTTATGGTGGATATCAACTCCTACCTCTACAAGAACCGTGACCAACTACAGTTTGCCTTCCGTCACATTGGTCAACAGTGGATGTGATCTCACTGGCTCTCCACTCTGCACTGGACCACTTGGACAATAAAAGCACATATGTCAGGCTGTTGTTTATTGACCACAGCTCGGCGTTCAATACCATCATCCCCTCCAAGCTGGTTACCAAGCTCACAGATCTGGGTCTCTGCGCATCCCCCTGCAATTGGATCCTCGACTTCCTCATCCACAGACCACAGTCTGTTCGAATTGGGAGGAACTCTTCTTCCTCAATAACAATCAGTACAGGAGCACCTCAAGGCTGCGTGCTCAGCCCCCTGCTCTGCTCACTCCATGCTCATGACTGTGTAGCTAGACACAGTGCCAACTCCATCTTCAAGTTCGCCGACGACACCACCGTTGTTGGACGAATTACAGATGGTAATGAGTCAGCGTATGGAAGGGAGATCGACCGATTGACCAAATGGTGCCGGCACAACAACCTGGCTCTCAATATCAGTAAAAGCAATGAACACATTGTGGACTTTGGAAGAGGAAGGATGAGGACCCACAATCCTGTTTATATCAACGGGACGATGGTGGAGAGAGTCAAAAACTTCAAATTCCTGGGCGTGCATATTTCCAAACATCTTTCCTGAACCCAGCACACTGATGCAATTATAAAGAAAGCACATCTACGCCTCTATTTCCTGAGAAGATTACAGAGATTTAGTACGTCAGAGAGGATTCTCTTGAATCTCTACAGGTGTACAGTAGAGAGCATATGGACTGGTTGCATCACGGCCTGGTTCAGCAACTTCAGCGAAGAAGCCTGCAAAATACTTGTGAACACTGCCCAATCCATCACCGGCTCTGACCTCCTCACCATCGAAGGGATTTACCGGAATCGCTGCCTCAAAAAGACAGCCAGCATCATCAGAGACCCACACCACCACATACTCATTTCACCACTGCCATCAGGAAGAAGGTACAGGAGCCTGAAAACTGTAACGTCCAGGTTCAGGAACACCTTCTTCCCTTCAGCCATTCGGCTATTAAACACTACAACCTCAAATAAGCTCTGAACTACAGACAATTATTGTTATTATTACACTATTATTGTTTTTTGTTTGTACGTACGAACATACATATATATATATAGATTTTATATATATATATAATCTATATATATATGTATTTTCATGAGTATGTGTATATATACATATGTATACACACTGAACTTTGTTTCTGTCTTGTTTATCATATTGTTTACAGTGCACTATGTTTACATATTCTGTTGTGCTGCTACAAGTAAGAATTTCATTGTTCTATCTGGGACACGTGACAATAAAACACTCTTGACTCTTATGATTTTGTACACCTCGAGAAGATCACCCCACATCCTCCTGCACTCCAAGGAATAGAATCCTAGCCTGCTTAATCTCTCCCAATAGCTCTCGAATCCTGGCAACAGTCTTCAACAATTGTAGGCTGTAGAAAAGGAATCCACTGTAGCCTGTGTCCCATCTCAAGGAATCACAAAAGCGGCAAGGAGGAAGGGCACAGTGTTCTGTTGCCGAGGTATGATCAGTATTGTACAGGTTGTTCATGAAGCTGTGCAACCTAGCTGTTCACAATTGATATGTAAGCAAAATAAAAAGAGACTGGCTGATCTGATGTGCAGGTCAGGCAGCATCTGTGGTAAGGTATCTGTCCTTTGATACAACAAGCAATTGAACAGTTGAGAAGATGGATGGTAAAGCAAAGGGAATCTGGAGATTCCCAAGTAGAAGTGAAGTTCCTCCTTGATCCAGAGGAACCGAGCTTTGTACGTTCTTCCCGTGACCACGTGGGTTTTCTCCAGGTGCTCCGCTTTTCTCCAACATCCCAAAGACGTGCGGGTTTATCGGTTAATTGGCCTCTGTAAACTGTCCCGAGTGTGTGGGATAGAATTAGTGTACGGGGTGAACGCTGGACTTGGTGGGCCGAAGGGCCCGTTTCCACGCTGTACCTCTAAAACTAAACTCTAAAACCTGGGAATCATTATTCTGGCAGGAAGATCAGATGGCTGAGAAATAAAAACTTGGGCTTAGACAAACAGAAGCATGATTTACTTTAAAATGTCAGACGGGCAAGGAAAAATATAAATATATTTTAAGTATCGCACTGTTCAAGGCGCCTCGCACACAAATCCCAGATGATCTGCTTCTGTGATCCAGTGAGGAGACGAGTCAGGGCCTCAGCTCCAAGGCTGTGAATCTGCAGGAAGAAGGTGAAGGACATTTAGTAAACAGTGTGGCTGTTGCTGCATCTTTCATTCATTCATTCATCCACCCTGCTGTTACTTAGTCATAGTAAAAACAAATTCAAAGTGAAGATTTAGATTCACACCAATTTAGCTTAACAGCACCGCACACATCAACGCTCCAGGTTCAACCCTGACCTCTGCTGCTGTCTGTGTGGAGTTTGCACGTTCTCCCCGTAACAGCGTGGGTTTCCTTCGGGTGCTTCGGTTTGCTCCCACATTGCAAAATCATGCGGGTTTGTAGGTTAATTAGCTCTCTGTAAAATGCCCCGAGTGCGTAGGGAGTGGATGTGAAAGAGGGATAACATAGAACTAGTGTGAGCGGGGATCGATGGTTGGTGTAGACTCACTCGGTGGGCAAAGGGTCCGTTTCCATGCTGCATCTTTCAATCATTCTTTCAATCATTCTTTCAATCATTCAATCAATCAATCATTCAATCAATCATTCAATCATTCAATCAATCAATCAATCAAACCCCCATATCAGACTCCATTTTCCAACATTTTTCCCACTCACTGAACCTATTAATATCTTTCTATAAACTGCTGATATACTCCCACTGCTTGCCCTCCCCACTACTGCCACCTCGCGTTTTACGCCAGGGTTACGGGCTTGAAATGCAACATGGAAATCAAAAGGTACGTAAATCAGACCTGTACCAGGTACTGCAAGTGACTACGATGCCAATTGAAATAAATGAGGTAAATCACATCATACAACGTTATAAAGGCTTCCCTTCCATCTGTACAATGCTTCACCCAAATGTACGATGCTAACCGTCAGAGCATCAAGCTGAGAAAACTACCCACTTATGCTCTCTAATTGGACATATGTATTGCAAAGGCATATACATTTAAACATACATCCTAATAGGTACAGGGCAATCAGTCATACAGTGTGGAAACAGGCCATTCGGTCCAACTTGCCCATACCGACCAACATACCCCATCCACACCAGCCCTACCTGCCTGTGTTTGGCCCATATCCCTCTAAACCATTTACCTGTCCAAATGTTACTTAAACGTCGCAATAGTACCTGCTACCGAAACCCAGGATTGAACCAGGGACCTTTAGATCTTTAATCTAATGTTCCCCCCTCTGAGCTAAATTCATATACGAGTTACAATCATTTGCGTTTTCTGTCTGTTGAGTAAAACTGAATTTACAAGATTACTTTGACAGCTGATAAATTTGCCAGGCTTAAATTTAAGAAAGTTATTCCGAAAATAGGAGCATGAAAAGGAAACTGGTAGTAATTAGGCCAGAACATGATTATAAAAACATGTAAATCGAGCACATGTTGAACCCGAGATGCCTGTAGTTTTGTGCCATCCACAAATTTGGTTTGTAGGCCAACTGCAGGAGATTAGAAGAGAGAGCATATTGACTGGTTGCATCAGGGCCTGGTTCAGCAACTTGAATGCCCAGGAATGAAGAAGATGACAAATAGTGATGAACACTGCCCAGTCCATCACGGGTACTGACCTCCCCACCATTGAAGGGTTCTATGGGCGACACTGCTTCAAAAAGGCAGCTAGCATCATCAGGGACCCACACTCTCATGTCACTCCTGCCTTCTGGAAGAAGGTATAGGAGTCTGAAAACTGTAATGTCCAGGTTCAGGAGCAGCTTCTTCCTTACAACCATAGGACAATTAAACACCACAACCACCAAATAAACTCCAAACTACATAGACTTGGGGACAATTGTTTGACTTTGCACTATTATTATTTGTTTTTTTCTGAAATTTCACAGAATTTTCTGTTGTTGTTTATTATGGTGTTTACAGAGTACAGTGTTTACATATCTGTTGCAAGTAAACATTTCATTGCTCCGTTTCAGGACATGTGGCAATAAAACACGCTTGACTCTTGACTATCGCATTTGAAGGCATTTCAATGGCTGTTAGTTGCCTAATCTAGACGAGCTGCACACTGGTGTAGCAGTAGAATTGCTGCCTTACAGCGCCAGATTCAATCCTGACTATGGATGCTGTCTCTATGGAGTTTGTACGTTCTCCCTATGACCACGTGGGTTTTCTCTGTATGCTCCGGTTTCCTCACACACCCCAAAGACCTGCAGGTTTGTAGGTTAATTGGCTAAGGTAAAATTGTACATTGTCCCTTGTGTAGGATAGTGTTAGCGTGCGAGGATCACTGGGTCGGAGCGGACTTGGTGGGCTGAAGGGCCACTTTCCGCGCTTTATCTCTAAAGTCCAAAGTGAGGTAAATTATACTTAACAGTTTTTCCTCCAAGCACGTGGGACACTATGTGCTCTGCAGACAGCAATGGCTCCGATATCCCTTTCTGTTCGAATACCTCCCGCCAGTGGGTCACACTACTTGCTGCCGTCACAGGCGCGGAGCTGCACAGATTCCAAGGGGAGGCGGTAGAGAGGCAGACGACTCCTTCAGTTCCGTTGTGAGCAAGTGACTGCATCGCGGCACGTGAAGCCAAGCGGAGGCCGCATCCTGTGAGGAGGCTCCTGAACGCGCAGCGGCCTAACATCCCGTTCATCCTCCTTGCTGATTCCGTGAACCAGCTTGGGCGGGAGTCCTTATGATGCTGCTGTTCTTGAGCTATTAATTGTGCTGCTCTTGGCTTGGGCAAGGACATCGAACCGACACTCTGAATTCCTTACTGCTGGAGTTCCTTACTTCACTGCCACATTGGTTGGAGTTCTAAACACACAAAAAAAAAGAGTTTTGATTTTAGGTGCAGCATGGAAACAGGCCCTTTCCCCCTCCTGCAAATCCAGGCGAGGGGGAAATTTTGAGATGGGCAGATAGTAGGAACAAAGGCCAGTGATAACAACAATAGGTGTGAGACGGGTTTGATGATTTGCAGATTGTGAAGACAGTGGGGAGGAAAGCCGCCGGGGGGGGGGGGGGGGGGGGGGGGTGGGGAGATGGAGAGGGAAATGAGCAGGAGTCCAGGTGGGGCCCAGAGGAAGGAAGTGGGAGAAGAGAAGGATTAGGTGGTTAGGTTAGGAAAGTGGAGGCAGGCAGGGGGCAGAAAGAATAGAGCTGGTGAGGTTACTTAAAATTGGAGAATTCACCGTTCACACTGTTGGGTTGTAAGATACCCAAGCAAAATATGAGGCGCTGTTCCTTCAATTTGTATGCGGTCTCACTCTGACAACGGAGAAGGCCCAGGACAGATAGGCCAATGTGGGATTCGGAAAGGGATTTAAAATGGTTAGCAACCAGGAGATTCAGCAGGCCTTGGCGGACAGAGGACAAGAGTTCAGCGAAATGGTTACCAAATCTAAGCTGTGTCTTGCCAACGTACAATGATAGGTATAGGTATTGGACATTAAACTGAGTTGGCTTAAGTTTCTCATACTGTCCGCTTAGGTTATTTGTTGAACACCTTGTGTTCTTGAAACATGAAGAAACGTGTTCCTTGTGTCAACAATTAAAATCTCTTTTCTCTCCTGAAGAGCACCGACACGGGCGGCACGGTAGCGCAGCGGTAGAGTTGCTGCTTTACAGCGAATGCAGCGCCGGAGACTCAGGTTCGATCCTGACTACGGGTGCTGCACTGTAAGGAGTTTGTACGTTCTCCCCGTGACCTGCGTGGGTTTTCTCCGAGATCTTCGGTTTCCTCCCACACTCCAAAGACGTACAGGTATGTAGGTTAATTGGCTGGGTAAATGTAAAAATTGTCCCTAGTGGGTGTAGGATAGTGTTAATGTACGGGGATCACTGGGCGGCACGGACTTGGAGGGCCGAAAAGGCCTGTTTCCGGCTGTATATATATATGATATGATATATGATATGACACTCCACCATGCCTGCCTGCCATCCAACCTTCAACCCTCCCTCCATCCACCCCTCACCTCTCCTTCCATCCACCCCTCACCCCTCCCTCCAACCACCCCTCACTCCTCCCACCTCCCTCCCTCCTCCCACCTCCCTCCCTCCATCCACCATCCATCCCTCCCTCCATCCATTCTCCATCCATCCGTCCGTCACCCCATCCATCCCATCCTCCATTCGATCCATCCCTCCCTTCCCTCAACCATTACTTCCTTACTCCACCCGTCCCTTCCTCCACCCATCGCTTCCTCCACCCGTCGCTTCCTCCACCCGTCGCTTCCTCCATCCGTCTCTTCATCCACCCATCCCTTCCTCCACCTGTCGCTTCCTCCATCCATCTCTTCCTCCATCCATCTCTTCCTCCATCCCTTCCTCCCTTCATTCCTTCCTCTACCCATCCATTCCTCCCTCCATCCATCCATTCCTCCCTCCATCCATCCCTTCCTCCTTCCCTTCCTCCCTGACCCATCCTTCACCTTCTTCCTTCCATCCCACCTGTGATGGGCTGGGGGCGGGGCCTAGATTACAGGGACCCCCACGTGACGTCACGCGCTCCGTACAACAAAATGGCGGCGCGCTTGTGAGTCGGAGTCAGGTCTGTGCCGCCACCGTTGGCCCTCCGTCTCACTTCTCTCACCGATAATTTCAGTTTACTCCCCTTCCCCCACTTTACCGTTCATGTTGTTTACATCCAACCCCGGTTGTTTTCTCTATTCCTGGGTTATTTGCTCCCTGCACCGCTCGTTTGTCCGTCGCACACTCCCTCCGGCCTCAGGCTGCGGCGCTTCACGTGAAACAGTCCGGGGTGGAAACGGGGCCGGCGCCGCGGGTTCCCCCTCCCCCTCCCCCTCCCCCTCCCCCTGCTGGCAGCTGCCTGTACTCTCCTCTCAACATTGAGTGGTATTGTAGACAATAGACAATAGGTGCAGGAGGAGGCCATTCTGCCCTTCGAGCCAGCACCGCCATTCAATGTGATCATGGCTGATCAGTCACAGTCAGTACCCCGTTCCTGCCTTCTTCCCATACCCCAGCAAGGATCCCTCTTTCGCATCCACTCTCTTCACAAACGGGGCCATTTGTAGCGACTAATTGACCTACAAACCCGCGTGTGTTTGCTCGCAGGGTGGCTACAGCTCCACAACATTTGAATACATATTTTCTTACGGCCAAGCTAACTGTTTTGTTGGTTTGAACCCCAGGACTGCACCAAAATCTTGGACTACAACGCGACAGTGTGCAGCCGTGCCAGAGGCACCAGTTCATGAGTTGAGATGTCAAAGGCCAACTTGGTTTCAGATGGACATGAAAGATTCTTGTCCTCCGATTCCTGGTTAATATTGGTCCCAAATTCATCATCACGTGGCCACATGTCTGAGTTTTTTTAGGTGGAAACAATCAGTTCAAACTGAAGTACAATAGATAGAGCAAAGGGGAATCTACAGAGTGCATTCAACGGTACTTCATTGTCACATGTCCAAAACACAGTGAAATTCTATTATTTTCTTGTCGCCAGACTTGGCACTATTTCCAAAGTCTAGTCGATGCTCTGTCTTATGGAGTGGTGCCCAATCCAGGTGAGCTCCATAAGACCCAGAGCGTGGACTGGACTTTGAAAATGGTGTCAGGTCGGGTGACAAGAAAAAAATAGAATTTCATTGCGTTTTGCACATGTAACAATGAAGCACAATTTAATCATTGATTGCACTCTGTAGATTCCCCTTTATTGTACTTGTTTGAACTGATTGTATCTACCTAAACCTAAACTCGTACAAATATAGCAGAATATCGTTCTCAGCTTTGTAGCGCATCAGTTCCATAGACAAAGTCCAATGTCCGCAATGGAATAGAGTTGAATTGAACTGTACCCTAGCTTATGGAAGTACCATTCAGATGCCTGGTAACAGCGGGGAAGAATCTGTTCCTGAGTGTGGTGGTACAAGGTTTCAAGCTTCTTTACTTTCTGCTGGGCAGGAGCAGAGAGAAGAAGGAATGACCGGGGTGGGGCAAGTCTTTGATTATGTTGGCTGCTTTTCCGAGGCAGCATGAAGTATAGATGGAGTCAATGGTGGGAAATTTGGACTGTGTGATGGACTGGGCCACATCTACAACCCTCTGAATGTCATGTTTGAGTGAAAAGCTTTGTTTTGCATGCTATCCAATCAAATCAGATACTCTAAGTCTCTAAGGCCCCCCTCGGTCATGGCTGACCATGGGTGATGCATCCTGGTTGTTGGCTGCCGGCTCCAAACCTCGGCTAGATCAGCGTCGATGTGTGGTCGGATGCAAGCCTGGGTGATGTCATATGAAGGACAGGCTGTTGCCCATGCAGCACGTCCCCCCTCTCCACGTCGCTGATCGATCCAAAGGAACAGCAGAGCCGTTACAGTTTGGCACCAGCGCCGTCGCAGGAGCTGCCAGAACGAGCCTGTTTCCTCTGTCATTATCATGCCAGAGGTCCCCTTCCCAGGTATTAACCTCCTCCCCTTTATCATTAGTGAACAGACTATAATCGGGTCAACTTGTCAGTCCGCACGCTTAGCTGCCTCCGCTTGCTTGAGCCTGGCCAACCCACAAGCGGTGTCCACTGCCCGGTTTTCCATTTCCGCTGCTGGTTTTGTGGATGTTTCCACTGCCTCTGACAGAGTCAGGGAGCGCTCTTTTAACTTATCAATTTCATCTTTTTGGTTTTTAAGATTCTCATGTTGAGATCTAACTATCGATAGCAACAGCCACAATGCTCCTTTGTGGCTCCCCTTTTTATCGGAAACCCGCTCTCTTTTAACTGTGTCAATCTATGGTGCCTGATTTTAACATTAGGGTTTTTGTTTAGTGCATCAGACCAGGCGACGGGCAATGAAGTTGGCCAAACTCGCAAACCCGTCCGTGTTATCCACCCACCCCGGGATCCCATAGGTTTCAGGCTCCACTGCTTTCTTGAACTTAAACATTATTACTAAGTGTCTGTTATTTGAGTCCTTCCTGCCTTGTATCTGTTGTCTGAATCCTGCCGACTACGCCAAATGTTGTGTTCCATCATTCACCGGATTCAGACAACAGAGTTTGAATGACAATGTATTTTATTACACTTACCAAATAGGGCACAAAGACTCACATATCCGCATACGGACGGGCAAACCTCGAGTACACAACAGAGTACGCCGATGGATCGTATCCTGTTGCTGATCACCTGGCACCGTTTGCAACACAGTCCAATGCTGGGGCTCTTTCCTCTGGAAGGGCACCCAACATGGTCCTTGAAGGCGTTTCTCCTTCGTTCAGACCCGCGCCATACCCCCTCCCGTGCGCCAATCATTAGCCCGTCCTCCGCTATGTTTCTGTACTACCAGCAGGTGGTCCGCCCAAGCATTGCACTGTTTTGCTCAGCAAACCCAGACATAGCCAGTTATTTGGGAACATCTATTTGTTTTCAAAGGGTTTGTAATGGTATTCTGCTGATTTAGTTGACAACTCAATTTTAGCTGACATGGTCTGTTTAACCCATACAATACAGGAATCAAAGTTGGGAGAGATGGAGTGGGATGTGGAGGAAATGGGAAGTGCAGAAATGGATGAGGGAGGAGGAAGTGGTGAAGGTCGAGAAGAGAGAGGAAATGGGTCGGGGATTTAAGGGCCTGTCCCACTTAGGCGATTTTTTAGGCGACTGCCGGCGACTGTCAAAGTCGTAGCAGATCGCCAACATTTTCTTTTACCCGACGACAATGACAAGTCAGGTCAAGATTACACCGTCTTCGGAAACATCGTGAAATTCCCACGCTTATCAATGCTTCTCCGGCGTCCTAATTTTCGTTGAAATCACTGACAAGTCGGTAATTACTTGAGAGTTTTGAAATATAACATCTTGCCCGGGTTACTTGAAAACCAAGCTTCACGGTAACAAGGCATAAACTGGATTGACTTCCAGTTTACTAATAGCAGTATAAAGAAATTTCATTTTAAAAGTGGTTAAATGGATTTTTGTGCGTAGTGTGGGCATTCTTTGAAAATGTACGGGAGATGCATATCTGGTTTCTGGGTTGCATATCTGGGTTGGGAGCCTACTTTAAGTGTAATCGCTGATGGCCATAAACATCACGAAAATTCCCAAGCTAACCTGACCGTCAGACTGTCGCCTTCAATCTACCTGTCAAATGTCCTGACGATAAATAAATTGGTTAAACGCAAATATTTTATGCTATCTTCAAATGACTTTACTTAATTTAATATTACATGCTTCTAAATGCATCTAAGAGAACCTGTCAAACCTGGGGACAGCATGTGACAGCGCCCGCAATAAGCAACGATACCTGGCGACAAGCCAGCTGTCGCCGAGAAATTTCATACTAGTTGATTTCTCAGCGACGCGCCAAGATCCGCTACGATTCTTTGAAGACTCCTCACGATCATGCCCGCGACACCCCGGCGAACTGTTGGCGACAGCCTTGTCACCAGCAGTCGCCTTAAAATCACCTAAGTGGGACAGGCCCTTTAGACGCAGCACACAGCAGCATAGACTCGTTGGGCTGAATGGCCTGTTTCTGTGCAATACATTCTGTGCAAGACATATATCCTCCATGTTCTGATATGTTTTAATTTTCTGTCACACAATAAATATGCAATCAAATTGTGGAACATTTTATTTCCCTTTCTCCCACTCCATCTCGGCACAGTGGTGCAGCGGTAGATTTGCTACCTCACAGCACCAGAAACCGGGTTTGATCCTGACAACAGGTGTTGCCTGTACAGAATTTGTATGCTCTCTCTTTGACCGTATGGGTTTTCTCTTGTTGCCCCGGTTTCCTCCCACGCAGGTTTGTTGGTTAATTGGCTTTGGTAAAATTATAAATTGTCCGTGTGATCGCTGGTCGGCATGGACACGATGGGCTGAAGGGCCTGTTTCCATGCTCTCTCTGTAAAGTCTAAATCTCCCAACTCTTTCCCCAGACTAGACTCTCTCCAAGACAGATTATCAGCTCATTAATTACATTGCTACATGAGGACATTTATTGCACGTGATTTTTTTTACTGTTTCGTCCCATTGCAAAGGTAATTGCTTGCAAACTACTTCATTAGCTGTAGTACACTTTATGATGTGAAAGTGCCTAGTGAAATGAAGGTAAAAGCAGAAAATACCAGAAACACTCAGCAGGTCAGGCATCTTCCGCTGAGAGAGAAACATAATCAGGTCGTAATTAGATGGCATGACATTTGTTTCCATACTTTACCTATTCACTGAACCTGTTAATATTTGTGTGTTTTTATGATAGCATAAATGCAGCTTATAATGTTTAGTTTAGGTCATTGTCATGTGTACTGTGGTACAGTGAAAATCTTTTTTGTTGCGTGCCATCTAGTCAGTGGAAAGGCTATACATGATTACAATCAAGCCGTCCGCAGTGTACAGATACAGGATAAAGGGAAAAATGTTGAGTACAAGATAAAGTCCAGAAAAGTCCAATTAAAGATAGTCCGAAGATCTCCAATGAGGTAGTGGGTAGGTCAGGACCTCGCTTGAGTTGGTGATAGGATGGTTCAGTTGTCTGATAACAGCTGAGAAGAAAGTCTCTGAATCTGGAGGTGTGTGTTTTCACACTTCTGTACCTCTTGCCTGATGGGAGAGGGGAGAAGAGGCAGTGTCCGTGGTGCGACTCGTCCTTGTCTATGCTGGAGGCCTTGCCGAGGCAGCCTGAGGTGTGGATGGAGTCAATGGAAAGGAGGTTGGTCTGCGTGATGGTCTGGGCTGCGTCCACAACTCTCTGCAATTCCTTGTGGTCTTGGATGGAGCTGTTTCCAAACCATGCTGTGATTCATCCCAATAATACTGCATACCTTTATTTCATTGCCAGCCCCGTATTTGTGTCTCGTGATGACATCATCTAAATCATTGTGAAATACATTGAATGGTTGAGGTCCTCACTCAGATTCTCATGGAACATCGATTGTCATGTCATACTAACATCTGACTTGGATCATAACCAGCTCAAAGAAAGATGGTTATTGAGAATTGATAGATGGAAACAAAAAGCTGGAGTAACTCAGCGGGCGAGGCAGCATCTCCGGAGAAAAGGAATAGGTGACGTTTTAGGTCGAGACCCTTCTTCAGACTGAGCAGGGGAAAGAGAAACAAGAGATATAGACGGTGATATAGAGAGATGTAGAACAAATGAATGAAAGATATGCAAAAAAAGTGACTATGATCAAGGAAATAGTCCATTGTTAGCTGTGGTCTAGGTGAAAACGAGTTATACAGACAATGAAACTCACCAGGATGACAATGAAACTAGTACAACGACTAGGGTGGGGGAGGGACGGAGAGAGAGGGGATGCAAGGGTTACTTGAAGTATGAGAAATCAATATTCATACCGCTGGGTTGTAAGCTGCCCAAGCGAAATATGAGGTGCTGCTCCTCCAATTTGCATTTGGCCTTACTCTGACAATGGAGGCCCAGGACTGAAAGGTCAGTATGGGAGAGGAGTTAAAGTGTTTGGCAACCGGGAGATCATGTAGGCCCAGGCAGATTGAGCATAGGTGTTCAGCAAATTGTTAGCAATGGTTGTTGGGAATCATCGTCTCAGCTCTTTGACAACACGTCAGAAGTTCTCCAGAGTAGTATTCTTTGCCCAGTGATCTTTAGTTGCTTGACTGACTTGGTGGGTCGAGGGGC
Organism: Rhinoraja longicauda; assembly: GCF_053455715.1. Lineage (NCBI taxonomy): Eukaryota > Metazoa > Chordata > Chondrichthyes > Rajiformes > Arhynchobatidae > Rhinoraja > Rhinoraja longicauda. The sequence continues at coordinate 16,784,391 of NC_135969.1, read as the reverse complement.
CTGTTTCCACTCTGTATCTTAATACTAAACTAATCTTTCCTTGTCATTGTTTTCAGCTGATTGTACCACAGATTCTCCTGCAGATGCATTAAACGCTGTGCGAGCTGCTGCTAGACTTGTGAAATATTAATGGGACAACTAGCAAACCACAATTTTAATGTTTGTAAATTGCAGCAAACTTGTACTGAGACAATCTTGCCTATAATCTGATAAAGTCTTTACGCCAAGATAGACACAAAAAGCTGGAGTAACTCAGCGGGACAGGCAGCATCTCTGGAGAGAAGGAATGGGTGACGTTTCTGGTCGAGACCCATCTTCAGACTTTACGCTACTCTGAATCAGCCATGGAGCCTTTCTGATGGCTCAACTGATTAAGACGGTGAGTTATTAAACCCAACGTCTCCCAGTTCATGCGCTGGTGTTGCACCCAGCGTAGCTCACAGCAATCGCAGCCGCTGCAATGGTATTAGAATTGCTCTCAGCTCCTGTGGGCTAGAGAGGAGAGGAAGGGTGGGGGGGAGGTGCAGGCCAGGATAACACGCGGATTACTCTGGATAATCAGCAACTGTTGCTGGATGCGCACGCTGAGGGATATTAGTGTCGTTCCCCCCGGTGGCACTCTGCCTGTCAAACAGGCTGGTGTGATTTGCCAAATACCCGTGAGAGTAAGGTGGCAGATGGTACGTATACCAGCGTCAACAATGGAGCAAGAGGGAAGTGACGGACTGTTTGTGTTTAAAATAAAGGTGCAGATTTAAATATTTTGATTGTCTTGTGTGTGGTGTGTGAGTGTTTTTGTGTGTGGTATGTGTGTGTGCAGAGTATGTGGTGAGTGTGTATGTGTGTGTGGTGGTTGTGTTTGTGCTTGCTGAGTGTATGTATGAGTGTGTGTCTTGTATGTGTCCTGTGTGTGTGTGTGGTGTTTGCGTGTGCGTGCGTGTGGTTGTGTTTGTTTACGTGTGAAATGGAGGGCAGTGGTTATATGTAAAGGAAGGCAGGTGACATTGCTATTGAGTCCACCATGGCACACCACGGCCTCCCCACTGACAGCGAGCGGCAAGCTGCTGCAGCAAGCAGCTCCTCTACCCTGCCAGTCTGCAGCCCGATCTGTTGACTGACAGCAGCATTATCCAGCCGTGGATCAGCTTGGAGGGAGCAGCTTGCATTGGGCAGCCAATCAATGGGTGGGTGGGCAGGCTCTGGTGCTTGGAGTGGCTGTGTGCTGAACAGTGTCTGCAGAAAGAGACCTTGACAATTCAACAATTTGATGCACTGCATTGTGAAGGTGAATCAAATAATTCTGGCATTTAATTCAGCGAGCCTGCTACCCTTCGTCCTGTTAAATTGCATTTATTTAAAGCAGCTTTTCATTTCAGCCACCCTGTGATGGTTTGAAATTGTGTTGCTGTCTGTTCTTTTTTTTGCTTCTTTTAAAATCAATTGGGATGTGAATATTTAATGGGACAACAGCCGTTTTGTACCTGGTCTTTCTCAAGATGTAGGGCATTGTTTGGTGGATAATGCTGAAGAGAATGGTTGATCTCTGTAAACAGTAGCAATGGTGAGTAACAACAGACTTATTAAGTATGAAATGCAGCATCTCTTGCTCTATCTCTCGCCACAGCTAATCCTCAAGCAAGATCCCTTGTTACTAGGCCCCGATTTATAATGTTATAAAATGTTATAAAAGGGAACTGCAGATGCTGGTTGATACCAAAGATTGACTCAAATTCCGGCATAACTCTATGGGTCAGACTTGTAGATTTTTATTTCAGTCTCATGTTGTAGTTTCACATTGTAGGAGGAAGAATTAAAACATTCGGAATAGATCAGTTAAACGCAGAGTCTCTTTCCCAGAGTAGGGGAATCGAAAAACAGAGGACATGGGTGTCAGGTGAGGGGGGAAAGATTTAATGGGTACCTGGGAGGAAACTTGTTCACACAAAGGGTGATGGGTAAATGGAACCAACAACCAGATGAGTTAGTTGAGGCAGGTATTATCGCAATGTTCAAGAAACATTTAGACAGTTACATGGATAGGAAAGGTTTAGAGGGATATGGGCCGGTGCTATTTTATGCACTGATGTCCATCGGAATGGGAACGTTAAGCCAAAGGGCCTGTTTCCACACTGTATGACTATCTCAGTCTTAAAGTAGGAGAGGCATTGATAGGTTAGACAGTCAGAACCTTTTCCCCAAGATGGAAGCAATCAGATTTTAGATTTAGAGATACAGCGCAGAAACAGGCCCTTCGGCCCACCGGGTCCGCGCCGCCCAGCGATCCCCGCACACTAACACTATCCTACACCCACTAGGGAGAATTAACCTACAAACCTGTACGTCTTTGGAGTGTGGGAGGAAACCGAAGATCTCGGAGAAAACCCACGCAGGTCACGGGGAGAACGTGCAAACTCCGTACAGTACAGCAACCGTAGTCAGGATCGAACCTGAGTCTCTGGCGCTGCATTCGCTGTAAGGCAGCAACGCTACCGCTGCGCCACCGTGCTGCAATCAAATTCTAGCTTTAAGACGAGAGGGGCAAAGTTTAAAGGAGATGCGCGGGACATGTTTTTTGCACAGAGTAGTGAGTGCCTGAAACGCGCTGTGGGGGATGGTGGTTGAGGCAGATATGATAGGGGCATTTAAGAGACTTTTGGATAGGCACATGGATATGCTGGGAATGGAGGGATATGGATTATATGCAGGCAGATAAGAATGGTTCTCGGTATCATTTCCGACACAGACATTGTGGGCCTAATGGCCTGTTCTTGTGCTGCACTTTTCTGTGTTTTATGTTCTACATATAACTTTACTTGCTCACCATGCACAAGCTCAGTTATTGCTCCCACAATCATGTAAGGGCAGCCTGGTCTCACTGAGAACAGCAGTGTTCAACTATTGTACCTTTCTCCACCTACTACACCAGGGACGGGATTGACACTCTGCATCCTTACTGTACTTCCCCAGGGCAATATAGAATGGAAACTGGCCATTCGTCCCACTCAGTCCCTGTGGATCATCAACCACCCATTTACACCATTCCTACACTAACCCCATCTTATTTTCCCCACATTCCCATGAACTCTCCTCACGTTCTAACACACACCCCTACACAAGGGACAATTTACAGTGGCCATTCGACCCAGTCACAAATACAATGTTTGTATTTCATGAAGCGAATGTATTCCAATACGATTTTGATCGGGAACTAGAGAACCATTTTAAAGTTTAGTTGGAAATTGACAGACAGGAAAAAAAGCTGTCTTGGGGGAAAAACAGTTTAATGGAAATATATTTCCAAGTAATCTCCTTGCAGTAATCAGAGACCATTGTCTCTTAAGAACAAATGATGTTAGTTACTCCTCAGGTGGTCATGGAAATTGACAAGCAATTGCTTCTATTGACAATTGAGCAATGATAATCTATTGAACAATGTATAAGTATTGGGTTATTATTGTCACACGTAACAATGTGCAGTGAAACACATTGCGTGTTAACAAGTCAAAAAAGTTATGCATGTGTTCAATCAAGCCATATACAACTACAAAATGTAGTGCAAAGAGAAAAATACCAGGTGCAGATTATTGTGAAAGCTTTACGGTCTTACATTTACAGAGAAAGTGGTTCTCTTCTGCTGCTCCGGTTTCCTTCCACACTCCAAAGACGTGCAGGTTTGTAGGTTAATTTGTTTCCATAAATTTCTATGTTGTCCCTAGTGTGTAGGATAGTGCTAGTGTACGGGGTGAGCGCTGGTCGGCGCGGACTCGGTGGGCTGAAGGGCCTGTTTCCGTGCTGTATCTCTAAAGTCACTGATATCCCAATGGGCAGCATGGCAATGATGTGATACCTTCAACCTCTGCACGGGTCCTAGTGGGACCTGCACATGTACTTCTGAAATGTCCTCCTTTGGGGAACGTGGCTTCCCATCTGCTGCAGTTGATGGAGCCCTCACATTTCTTCCATTTTCCACACATCTGTGGATCATATGTGGATTGTAATCATGTCTGATCATGTAAATATGATTGTAATCATGTAGTCTTTTTGCTGACCAGACACCATGCAACAAAAAAGCTTGGGAGAGGGGAGAAGAGGTAATGGCCAGGGTGTGACTCATCCTTGATGATGCTGGTGGCCTTGCCGAGGCAGCGTGAGGAGTAGAGTCAATGGAAAGGAGGTTGGATTGTGTGATGGTCTGGGCTGCGTCCACAATTCTTTGCAATTTCTTGGAGTCTTGGATGGAGCTGTTCCAAACCGTGCTGTAATGCACCCCAATAAAATTATTTCTATGGCGCACCTGTAGAAGTTGGTGAGAGCTGTTGGGGACATGCTGAACTTCCTAAGCCATCTAAAGAAATAGAGGCGTTTGTGTGCTTTCTTGGCATTGCTTCAACATGGGTGGTCCAGGAGAAGTTGTTAGTGATAATTACTCCTTGGAGTTTGAAGCGTCAATGCAAACTGGGGTATGTGTACCTCTTCGCTTCCTAAAGTCGATCACTATCTCCTTTGTCTTGCTGATATTGAGAGAGAGGTTATTGTCTCGACACCAGGTCACAAGGATCTCAAACCCCTTCCTGTACTCCGTCTCATCATTATTTGATATCGGGTCCACAATGGTTGTGTCGACTGTGAATTTGTAAATTGAATTAGATTTGTATATGGCTGCTCAGTTGGTGTACATGATCTGAAACTTTGCTGGTCCTTCAGGGTCTTTCCTCTCCACTGGAATCACTGACCCTGCAGCTGGTCTGACCTGGTGACGATGCAGCTGGCAGGTTTTGCACTGTTTGAATGGAAAACTACCGACAGCCGATGCTCCAGTGTTAGACTTCCTGAGCACAGTCAGAATGTCAGCACTGGGGATCCCTTGGGTTGTTTGGGACTTCAGGGATTGCACTATAGGCCCTCAGGATTGTGATCTGGATTGCATTCAGATGTGATTCAGGATTGCATTCTGAACAAAAACGATGCACCAGGTAAATCCTCACACTTGGTCTTTTCCTTCTTGGACAGTCCTTGGGGTCAATGATGAGTTGCTTCCACTATATATAATTGTAATCATGTATAATTATGATCATGATCGTAATCATGTAAATAGGATTGTAATCATGTGTGGTCTTTTTGCTGATTGGTATAGCACGCAACAAAAAAGCTTTTCACTGTAGCACGGTACACGTGATAATAATAAAGTCAACTAAACTAAATTAATCAAACCTTATTTTCCTTTCGTGAATTCGTCCACCATCTATTCAATCATGTCAGGCTTTTCAAGATGTTCTGTTATTACATCTTTCATTATAAATTGCAGCTCCTTCCATGCTACCAGGCATTGGGTTCACCGGTTGACAGTGCCCCATTTTCTCTCTTCATCCTTTCTTAAAGGGATGGGATTTGCTATTCACAGGAAAAATTCCAGGGTCTCGAGAAGTGGGAAAGATAATATTCCACCTCGTCCAGATCTCATGGAGACCAACAGGTCCCTGGGACTAGTATTCTTGCAAGCTCACCCACATCTCTAGTACATGTGGTCCTGCTATAATGTGTGATTCCATAACACAAATTGGATATAACACTGGTGATGAATTGGAGAGCACACTATTACCCGGGCTGAATTAGTTATAATGTGATTCACTCGGGAACTACAGAACCACTTTAAAGTTACTTTGGAAATTGATGAGCAGAAACAAAGCTGTCGTGAAAAAATAACATTTGTTATTGTGAGCCTGAAACTCTCTATCCTGAACCCACTTTCCCCCATTGACACAATTATCTTTATAACCCGATTTTCCCGAGTTCTGGAGTAACTCAGCAGGTCAGGCAGCAGCTCTGGAGAGCACGGATAGATGGCCTTTCGTGCCGGGACCCTTCTTCAGACTGTTCTCCAGGCAAGTGGCAGTAACTCAGAGGATCAGGCAGCATTTCTGGAGAACATCTCAGGAGAGCATTCTGAAGAAGGGTCCTGACCCGAAACGTCACCTATCCATCTCTTCAGAGCTCTTCAGAGCTCTTCAGAGATGCTGCCTGACCCGCTGAGTTACTCCAGCACTGTTCTCCAGAGATGCTGCCTGACCCTTTTGATTTGCTTCCACTTGCCTGAAGAAGGGTCTCGACCTGAAATGTCGCTTGTCCATGTTCACCAGAGATGCTGCCTAACCCGCTGAGTACTCCAGTACTTTTTGTGTCCTTTGGTGAGTTCATAAATGTACCCAACCTTCAGGCCTACTGATATTTCTGGCAATCTTTTATTTTCTTTTGTGTTTCAGTGCCTTAACAAGTATATTTATTTTGCAATATTTCTTGAAATTTGCATTGCATATTTAAACTTGCATTACTAATTTAAAAGCATTCCCACATCATATTGTTCAATGTGCTCTTCCAAAAATCACAGCACTCCTTTCATATTTTCAAACTGATTTTGTTTAGATTTACTTCACTTTCAAACGCAATATAGAATTCTATCATATCATGATTCCTCTTCCCTCTTGACAACGACACCGTCAATCAACCCTGAATGAACATTGACCTCCGATTTTAGGTAACTTCTAGTAAATTTACCTCCCATTTCTCCCCTGCCCCCCTTTCTTCTACCCCCCCCCAACAATGTTAGAGTTAGAGTAGGTGCGGCTGCTGTGACACTGAGGTAGAGTTGCTGCCTTACACCACTTGCAGCGCCGGAGACCCGGGTTCAACCCCGACAACGGATGCTGTCTGTACGGAGTTTGTACGTTCTCCCCGTGACCGCGTGGGTTTTCTCCGAGATCTTCGGTTTCCTCCCACTCTCCAAAGACGTACAGGCATGTAGGTTAATTGGCTTGGTGTATGTGTAAGTTGCCCCTAGTGTGTGTAGGATAGTGGTAATGTGCGGGGATCGCTGGTCGGTGCAGACTCGGTGGGCCGAAGGGCCTGTTTCCGCGCTGTATCACTAAACTAAACTAAGCCAAACTAAACAGACTATTCCAGCTAAAATTGAGTTGTCAGCTAAATTAGCAGCACCACATTTCAAGCCCTGCTTAGGAAAACAAGTGGATGTTTTTGAAGAATGCTTAGGCTAACTGGAAGGACCAGCAAATCACGAGGCCTCCAGCAAGGTCACAAAGATAAGCCTTTGCCTTCCGAGGGACATCTGAGACTGGCTCGGCGTCTGATAGGACACATAACTCACGCCATTATAGCACAAAGGAGGATAGCTGGTTTTGACCTGTTGTTCTTTGAGATAAAGTTATTACATAAGTGCATGCTTCCACTGTTGGGGGAGCTTCACCTTCGTGGAGAGAGAGAGAGAGAGAGAGAGAGAGAGCTTGGACAATGGTGCGTGCTGGTGCCAGCCAGTGCAGACAGGAGACTCGAATGCGCAGGGGGGAATGAGACTTGTTATTTTGTATTGTTACTTTATTGATATTGTATTTTACGTAGTTTGCTTTAATAGTCTTTTGTGCTCTTCAGGATGTGCTTTCTCCATTCATTGATACAAATCCTGGCATCCTGCATATAATTTGTTGCACCCCACTCCCTTGTGCCTCACCTGGACTCGCACCTATTTATCCTCTTCCCCTGCACCTTCCTCTGGCTTCACAATTCACAACTCTCCAATCTTTTTTGTCTCACACCTTCTGTTTTTCGTCTCTGGCCTTTGTCCAACCATCTGCCTATCAACCCCCCCCCTCCCCTCCTGTGTCCACTATTACCCGCCATGCTGTGTCCTGCCCATCCTCTCTCCCAACTTTCCTTCCCTCCCCCTGCATTCAGACTGAAGGAGGGCCCAGGAATGTTCTCCAGGAATGCTGCCCGACCCGCTGAGTTACTCCAGCACTTTGTGCCTCTATCACCTTCACCCAACCCTTTGTTATTGCACAACGCCAGATCCAAAGTAGAACCCTCATAGTTGGTCCCTCAATATATTTATGTGGATAAGCATTCTGTAAACATTTTATGAATTTCCCTTCCTCCTTGTTACAGCAAGTTTTGCTTCATCCAGCAGATTTGAAAGGTAATCCTTTTACTGATTACCGAATTACCTCTGCCATACGCTCCTCTAATGTACTGATTTATGCCACAGCTACTATTAGATTGCCTATAAATAACTTCATCCAATTCTTTCTGCTTTTTGCTTTCTCCACGTTTGACCCAAATTATTCTTCCAGATCGTGGGCGGCACAGTGGCGAAATTTGGGCGGCACAGTGGCACAACTGGTCGAACTACTGTCTCACTGCGACAGAGAGCCAGGTTCCATTCTGACCTTGGGTGCTGTCTGTTTGGAGTTTGCACGTTCTCTCTGGGACCTCGTTGGTTTGCCCCGGTTTCCTCCCACATTCCAAAGGTGTACGGGTTTGTAGGTTAATTGGCCCACCGTAAATTTCCCTTAATGTGCAGGGAGTGGATGGGAAATTGGGGTAACAGGACCAGTGTAATCTCATTTTCCCAACTACTCGTAGAGTCATAGAATCATACAGCGTAGAAACAGGCCCATCGACACCAAATTGCCCACACCGACTAACAAGTCTCACCTACACTAGTCCTACCTGCCAGCATTTGGCCCATATCCCTCGAAACCTGTCCTATCCATGTACTTGTCTAAATGTTCCTTAAATGTTGCGATAGTAACTGCCTCAGCTACCTTATCCGACAGCTCATTCCATACGCCCACTACCCTTTGTGTGAAAAGGTTATCCCTCGGGTTCCTATTAAATCTTTCTCCCCTCACCTTAAACCAATGTCTAGACACAGTCAGTTTATAGTCAGCCTTAGACCATAGTCACCTATGGTCAGACTGAAGAAGGGTCTCAACCCGAAGCGTCACCCATTCCTTCTCTCCAGAGATGTTGCCTGTCCCGCTGAGTTACTCCGGCATTTTGTGTCTATCTTTGGTTTAAATTAGCATCTGCAGTTCCTTCATACACATCTTGAGGGATTGGATAGGTGAGATGTAGGAAAAATGTTGCCGATGTTGGGAAGTCCAGAACCATGGGTCACGGTTTAAGAATAAGGGGTAGGCCATTTACGACTGAGATGAGGAAAAACTTTTTCACCCAGAGAGTTGAGAATCTGTGGAATTCTCTGCCACGGAAGGCAGTGGAAGCCAATTCACTGGATAAGAGTTAGATATAGCTCTTTGGGCTAACGGAATTAAGGGAAATGATGAGGAAGCAGGAACAGAGTACTGATTTTGAATGGCGGTGCTGGCTCGAAGGACCGAATGGCCCACTCCTGCACCTATTTTCTATGTTTCTATTAAACCTACGTCTTCTGTTTCTCGATTTCCCCCACTCTGGGCAAGAGACTCTGCATCTACCCGATCTATTTCTCTCATGATTTTGTACACCTCTATAAGATCACCCCTCATCCTGCTGTGCTCCAAGGAATAGAGCCCTAGCTTGCTCAACCTCTCCCTATAGCTCTGAACCTCGAGCCCTGGCAACATTCTTGTAAATCTTCTATGCAATCTTCACTCCCTACACATGGGTGATCAATGGTCAATGTGGACTCGATGGGCACAGGGACCCGTCTCCATGTTGTACCTCTGTTCAAATCTCTGTGTTCATTGTCCCTCTTGACCAAATGCATGTTGACACTTCCACTGGAGGGCAGTGTTGGGAAGAGTTTGGAGTAGAAACTACTTGTAATGATCAACCCATTTGAGCCTCAGGATTTAATTTTGAATTTTATCAGCCTGAGACAACAACCACACATACTGTAGATAACTAGCGAAGTTCCTCACATCTGCGCTTCCAGGGTATTTGTTATGCAATGCAGTAAATCCTTATCTTTGCTGGTGTCTTTGTGCACTGGTTCCTGAGTCACTCGGCACTTCTGGGACCTTGAGCCATAATTTTAGCTCAGCTCAGTGGAGAGATATAGTGTGGAAACATGCTCTTCGGCCCACCGAGTCACCCATTCACACTCGTTTTATGTTATCCCATCTTCACGTTCTATACACTTAGGGCAATTTACAGAAGCCAATTAGCCTGCAAACCTGTAGGAAGGAAATGCAGATGCTGGAGTAACTCGGAGGGACAGGCAGCATCTCTGGAGCCTCGTCACCTCTGGAACCACGTCACCCATTCCTGCTCTCCACAGCCTGTCTCGCTGAGTTATTCCGGCATTTTGTGTCAGTCTTCAGCCTACAAACCTGCATGTCTTTGGGACGTGGGAGAAAACCCACACGGTCACGGTCACAGGGACAACGTGCAAACTCCACGCCCGGACAGCACCCGTAGTCAGCATCTAAACCGGGTCGCTGATGCTGTGGGGCAGCAGCTCTACCGCTGCGCCACCGTGCCACTCAAAATGCATGTTCCCCCACCACATCCAAAACCCAGGATTGAACCCGGCACCTTCAGATCTTTAATCTAACGCTCTCCTCATTTTCTAATTTTCAATGTCATTTTCATGTGGATTTTGCTGTGCTGTGAAGACAAAGGTCCTTCAGCTGGTTTTACCCCCCCACCTCCCCACCCCCCCATTGAGGATGCAAACTGCTGGAAGGGTGCAGATTAGTTCCCTCCTTGGAGTGGGAGGGGGAGGGGGGGGGCGGAATCAAAGGCACGGGTTACATTAGAGTTTCCACACAGAGAGCTCTCCTTATAATGTTACGAATACAAAATATGAGAGGCATACATATAGAAAAGTACAGCACAGGAGTGGGCCCTTCATCCCACAAAGCTTGTGCCGGCTGCACTAATCTCATCTGCCTGCAAGTGATCCATATCCCTCCATTCCCTGCAAATCCATGTGCCTATCTAAAAGCTTAAACACCACTATCATCTGCGACCACCACCACTCCTGGCAAAGTGTTTCAGGCCCCTCCACCCTCTGTGTAAAAAGGATTTGCTCCACACACCTCCATTATATTCCCCCCCTCTCACCTTATAGCTACGCCCTCTAGTGGAGGACAGTTCCACCCTGGGATAAAGGTTCTGACTGCCTATCCTGTCCATGCCTCTTATAATTGGATACACTTCTATCAAGTCTCCCTTCAACCTCTGATGTTCCAGAGAAAACAATCCACCCTCTCAGTGAATGGTAGGGCTATGGGAAGTGTTGGAGAGCAGAGGGATCTAGGAGTGCAGGTGCATGGTTCCTTGAAGGTGGAGTCACAGATTGATAGGGTGGTCAAAAAGGTGTTTGGCACATTGGCCTTCATCAGTCAGAGTATTGAGTATAGAAGTTGGGAGGCCATGTTGCAGTTGTATAAGACGTTGGTGAGGCCGTATTTAGAGTATTGTGTTCAGTGCTGGGTACCACATTATAGAAAAGATGTTGTCAAGCTGGAATGGGTAAAGAGAAGATTTACAAGCATGTTTGTGTAAGGAGGAACTGCAATAGCTGGAGTAACTCAGCGGGACAGGCAGCATCTCTGGAGGGAAAGAATGGATTTACAAGGATGTTTGTGTAAGAAGGAACTGCAGATGCTGGTTTAAACCAAAGACTGACACAAATAGCTGGAGTAACTCAGTGGGACAGGCAGCATCTCTGGAGAGAAGGAATGGTATTGCAAGGGCTAGAGGGTGTGAGCTATAGGGAGAGATTGAGTAGACTGGGACTCTATTCCTTGGAGCGCAGGAGAACGAGGGGTGATCTTATTGAGGTGTATAAGATCATGAGAGAAATAGATCGGGTAGATGCAGAGCCTCTTGGCCAGAGTAGGTGAATCAAGGACCAGAGCATGCAATACTTCAAATGCAGTCTAACCAAAGTCCTCTTGGGCTGCATCAAGACTTCCTGACTATTCTATTCAATGCTCCTTGCAAAGAAGGCAAGCATACCATATGCCTTCTTAACCACCCTTTCTACTTTTGCTGCCACCTTTAGTGAGCCATGAACTTGGACTGTAAGATCCCTTTGCACATCAATGCTGTTGAGGATCTTGCCATTATCTGTATCCTCTCTCCCTACATTCAACCTCCCACAGTGCAACACCTCACACTGGCTCGGGTTAAACTCCATCAGCCATTGCTTCTGCCCGTTTCTGCAGCTGATCGGCATGGATAGGGTAGACAGTCAGAACACTTTTTCCCAGGATAGAAAAAGCAAATACTAGAGGGCAAAGCTTAAAGGTGAGAGGGGCAAAGTTTAAAGGAGATGTGTGGGGCAAATGTAATTACACAGAGGGTGGCGAATGCTTGGTATGTGTTGCCAGGGGTTGTGGTGGAGGCAGGATCATTCAAGAGACTTTAGGATGGGCACATTGATATGTATGGAATGGAGGATTATGTGTTCTGTGCAGGCAGATAAGAAATGGTCTTGACATCATGTTCAGCATGGATATTGGGGACTGGAGGGCCTTTCCTTGTACTGTAGGTTTTTTTCTAGTTTGGAGATGCAGCACGGAAACAGCCCCTTTGGTTCACCGGGCTTGGCTCACCAGTGATCACCTTGTCACACGAACACTATCCGACACACTCTGGGGGCCAATTTACAATTTTACCAAGCCAAATAGCCTACAAAAATCTGTACATCTTTGGAGTGCGGGAGGAAACCGGAGCACCGGGAGAAAGCCAACGCAGGTCACACGGGGAGAACGTACAAACTCCGTACAGACAGTGCCCATGGTCAAGATCAAACACAGGTCTCTGGCACTGTAAGGCTGCAGCTCTACTGCTGCACCACTGCGCCACCCTACTGTTCTATGTTCCATGAATCCCACTACGTTTTAATACATCAAGCTCCCAATTAAAAGGGCACATTGAATGCTTCAGTCTTCAACCCCACCCCCCCCCCCCCTCCCAACCCCAGGAGTGTTTATCATCCCTCAGTTATGTAGAACCAGCGTGGGTCACAGTTGTAGTTTAAGCCCCAATCAGCTATTGCAGTTTTCTGTAACCTCCGCTGATTTATAAATTGCACCTCATATATTTATAGAACAGAACCGTTAAAGAGCAGCTCATTTTTCAGCTCTTCTGGTGCCATGCAGCTAAATTAAAATCTGGTGACAAGCAGGCACAGTAGCGCAATGTGGGCTCTCGTTCTGTGGCCAGCCCTCGGAAGCTCGCAACTTCCCAGTCCTGTTCCAGAGACCTGGGAACAAAAATCCAGGAGGGTTGGTTTTGGGGAAGAGTTCTCACTCCTCTACATAGTAAGATCCCACGGTTATTGGTTTTTCAGTTTAGAGACCCAGCGTAGAAACAGGCCCATCGGCCCAGCGAGTCCCGTCAACCAGCGATCACCCCATACACTCACACCATCAACCAACGATCACCCCATACACTAACACCATCCTGCACATGAGGGACAATGTACAACTTTTACCAACACCAATTAACCTGCAAACTCGCACGGCCGCAGTTCCTGTACTGCAGCAACTCTATCGCTGTGCCACTGTGCTGCCCTTGTATTCTGCATGTTTGTTTTTGCATCACAGTAACCAACACATCACATTAACCTACAAACCCGCCGACTTTGGGATGTGGGAGGAAATCGGGGCACCCGGAGGAAACCCATGCAGTCAGAGGGGGAACGTGCAGGTTCCACACAGAGAGCATCCCCCCCCCCCCCCGAGGTCAGGATCGAACCTGTGTCTCTGGCATCGTGAGGCAGCAACTCTACCTTCTGCACCACTGTGCAGAACAAAGGAGGTACAAGGAACTGCAGACGCAGGTTTACAAAAAAACACACAGGGTGCTGGAAAAACTCAGCAGGCCGGGCGGAATAAGCGAATAAACGTATTTTTATATGAAAAGTTCTGATGAAAAGCCATTAACCTAAATGACAAACTCTACTTCCATCTCCACATATACTGTCTGATCTGCCATTGTCTGTGGTTTCTATCCATGCAGTATTTTACCTTTGTACTTTCACATACTCTGCAACCACCGAAGCATGCCCCCAAGGCACATTTTAGTCAATGAAGTGTCGTCATGTTTTTAATGTGGGACACACTGCGGCCAATTTGTGTTCTGCAATGTAATAGTAACTAGATAATCAACTTTAACGATACCGACTGCTTGGGAAACTTCTCGGCTCTTCCAGAAAGTGGAATCCTCTGTGTTAGTCCAGAAGCTCATTAAGGGCTCTTAGTTCAAGACATCATTCCTTTGCACTAATGTCTTGTTTTTCATTTTATTGTCTTACAGAATTTTATGCGTAATAAAGCTTTACGGTGAGAGAGCAAAGGGCATAGTTTTTAAGGTGAAAGGGGCAAAGTGTAAAGCAGATGTGTGTGTTTTTACACGAAGGCGGGTGGGTGCCAGGGGTGGTGGTGGAGGCAGATGTCTAAGAGACTTTTAGATGGGCACATGGGTGTGCAAGGAATAGAGGGGCATCGATCATGTGCAGGCAGAGGAGGATAGTGTAGCTTGGCATCATGTTGGGCACAGACATTGAGGGCCAAATGGCCTATTCCTGTGCTGTATAGTTGTATGTATAGGCTTTGCTTTGTGTGTTTGCCCGAGTCTATGCGCATGTGATGCGGTGCAAGCAATAATTTCATTGTACCTATAATTCATTCTGGCCTTGGATTCATTTCACTCCTACCATTGGGAAGAAGGCACAACCTGACGTCCAGGTTGAAGAACAGCTTCTTCCCAGCACCTGTAGGGCATCACTACACAACACTCACCTCAGCTATGAACTTCTATGGACTCTCTCTTTGATTGCACTTCATGACCGTGAGTTTTATTTTGCACCAGCATCGTGGTTATTAGTTCACAGGCCTGTTGTGCCTGTTGTGCTGCTGCAAGTAAGAATTTAATTATTCCAATGTTGGTACATATGACAATTATAAACTTTTGGCTTGACACTGTACTTACGCATTATGACATTGAAATCAAGTATGTGTAGGAAGAAACTGCAGATGCTGGTTTGCACTGAAGATAGACACAAAGTGCTGGAGGAACTCAGCGGTTCAGACAGCATCTCTGGAGAAAAGGAATAGGTAATGTTTTTTCTGAAGAAGGGTCCCGACCCAAAAAGTCACCTCCTCCTTTTCTCCAGAGATGTAGCCTGATCCGCTGACTTACTTGAGCAATTTGTGTCAGGTTTGTCGGTTAATTGGTTTCTGTAGTGTGTAGGATGTGAAATTGGGCTAACATAGAACTAGTGTACGGGCGATCAATGGTTGGGGTGGACTTGGTGGGCCGAAGGGCCTGTTTCCGCATTGGATCTTTAAACTAAAGTAAATCGGAGGAGGGGAGTGGATCAACTTCTACGGGCTGAAGACTTGGCCACTTTTGGTGGATCAAAGCATCAACTCTAAACAGGCCAGAAATGCAGGAGAACTGATCTTTCAGTTGAGCTGGAAGAAGTTAGAAGGAACAAAAGGCTCTGAGATGTGACCTGTACTGGTCTCCCCATCGTGAAGAAGAAGTGACAAAGGGTTTTGACCTGAAACGTCACCCATTCCTTCTATCCAGAGATGCTGCATGCCCCACTGAGTTACTCCAGCATTTTGTGTCTATCTTTGAAATGGATGAAAGCTTGCTTAAAAATAAATGGGTGACTTGGTGAAGCAGGTTTTTCTTTGTAAGTTCTGAGGAGTTGTGATGCATATGCAACAGGGGGAAGGTGGGGGTGGAGGGTAAGGACACTGGGCAGGCACTAACCCAGGCCCACGAGTTGTTGGTCTGTATTTATTGTTTTCCATGCGGGACTTGACTGAATAAGTGGCAGTGTTTTAAAGACTGCTGAGGGGAGGCAGCCCACTAAAAGTTAATAAAGTACATCGGATATAATTACAGCTCCGAAGCAAAGAAAACCCTTTCATTTTTTAACAAGATACAAAAACGTACACCCACCACAGCCGAGGTCTGTTTCCCCTTCTCGCACAAAAGTAAATTATTCCCTGCAACCAGCACCTACCAAACAACCCCAGAGAGGAAATATTAAGGGAGTGTGGAAGTCTGTGTGTGGCGAGTGCAGGCTTCATTTCTGATTATTTGCTAATTGTACCCTCTCCCTCTCTCCCCCTCTCCCTCTTTCCCCCTCTCCCTCTCTCTCCCCCTCTCCCCTCCCCCTCCTCCCCTCTCATATTTTTCCCTCTCTCCCTCTCCTCCCATCCTCTTTTTCCCTCTCTCTCTCCCTCTCCTCCCATCTCTTTTTCTCTCTCCCCCTCCTCCCATCCTTTTTTCCCCTCTCTCCCTGTCTCCCTCTACTCTCATCCTCCTCTTTTTCCCTCTCTCCCTGTCTCCCTCTCCTCTCATCCTCCTTTTTCTCTCTCTCCGTCTCCCTCTTCTCCCATCTTCTCTTTGCCCTCTCCTCCCATCTTCTCTTTTTCCCTCTCTCCCTCTCTCTTTCCATCCTCTTTTTCCCTCTCTCCCTCTCCTCCCATCTTTTCTTTTTCCCTCTCTCCCTCTCTCCTCCCATCCTCCTTCTCTTTTTCTCTCCCTCTCCTCCCATCCTCCTCTTTTTCCCTCTCTCCCTCTCCCATCTCTTTTTCCCTCTCTCCCTCTCTCCCTCTCTTTCCATCCTCTTTTTCCCTCTCTCCCTCTCCTCCCATCTCTTTTTCCCTCTCTCTCTCTCCCCCTCTCCCTCTCTCCCTCTCCCATCTTCTCTTTTCCCCTTTCTCCCTCTCTCCTCCCTTTCTCCTTCTCGTTTTCCCTCTTCCCTCTCTCCCCTCTAGGCTATTTGTGTTTGGCAGAGCTATTGTGCATTGCTCAATGCATGGTGCATTTTGCAAGCTACGGCCAGTTGCATTCCGTGCACCAATTCCAATGCCCATTACTCCTGCACCTCAAACCCTGTTGAAGGTTTCTTGGCGAAAGGGGTGGGAGAAGCAGAATTGGTCTTGACACCGTTTTTACAAAAGAGATCTCTGACCCCAATGTGCTATATTGTGTCAGGCTGGCCGAAGGAAAAAGTGCCTCTTCAAAATGAGAATAATGAAGTGACTCATCATGTGTCTGAAATCCATTTCGTCTCATTCTTGCTTACAGGGAAGGCACCGATTTCCCCAGAAACTTTGAAGAAAAACAGAATAGTTGACTGAACAGGCAGCTAATTGACGCTTTAAATAAAATGACTATGGTCTTGTGGTAAAGTTACTCAGGCAAGCAATGGCATTTAATTGCTTTTACAGTTGAGTGTGTTTTGTTTGTGTCTGTGAACCAGACATTCGAAGAGGAAGCCCTTGCCCATGTTTCCATGTCGCACGGCCATGGGAAGGGGCATTAATCCGGGGGTAGTGCCTCATCTCCGTTGTTCCCTTCTGCCTGCCCAAAGTGACAATGCTTATAAGTACATGTTCATATGTTATAGGGGCAGATTGAGGCCATTGGGCCCATCAGGTCTGCTCCACTATTCAAGCTGAGTATGATAAGTTTCGAATCTCGACCTCATTCTCCCCACAACCCCTGACACCCGTACTAATCAAGAACCTCTCAATCTCCACCGTAAAAACAGAAATTGACTAGGCCTCCACAGCCGTCTGTGGCAATGAATTCCACAGATTCACCACCCTCTGACTAAAGGAATTCCTCCTCATCCCTTTTTTAAAGGTACGTCCTTTTATTCTGAGGCTGTCCTCAGTCCTCTGGTCCTAGACTCTCCCACTAGTGGAAACATCCTCTCCACATTCACTCTATCCAGGACTTTCACCATTCGCTTGTTCCCCTCCTGTGCCGCGAACCTTGGGAGGTGCATCAATCTGAGCGGCACAGCGGCAGAGTTGCTGCCTCACAGTGCCAGAGACCCAGGTTCGATCCTGACCACGGGTGATGTCTGTACGTGGTTTGTATGTTCTCCCCGTAACCGCATGGCTTCTCTCCAGGTGCTCTGGTTTCCTTCCACACTCCAAAGACGTGCAGGTTTGTTGTTTAATTGGCTTCGGGGGTGTAAATAGCCCCCAGTGTGTAGGATAGTGTTAGTGTGGGGGGGGGTCGCTGGTGGGCGCGGACTCGGTGGGCCAAAGAGCCTGTTTCTGCATTGTATCTCTAGTCTGAAGTTTAAATTCTTTTAAATGCCGCTAACGTATCTACTTCAACCACCACCATTTCCAGGCACTCACCACCCTCTGCGTTAAAAAAAAACCTTGCTCTGTGCATAATTTGTAAACCTTGCCCCTCTCACCTCAAAGCTATGGCCTCTAGTACTTGATTTTTCAATAGACAATAAGTGCAGGAGTAGGCCATTCGACCCTTCGAGCCAGCACTACCATTCAATGTGATCATGGCTGATCATTCTCAATCAGTACCCCGTTCCTGCCTTCTCCCCGTACCCCCTGACTCCGCTATCCTTAAGAGAGCCTTTTCCACCCTGGGAACAAGATTCTGACTGTCTGCCCTCTCTATGCCTCTCATAATTTTATACACTTCTATCAGGTCTCCCACATAACCTCCGACATTCCAGGGAAAACAATTCAAGTCTGTCCAACCTCTCCCTGTAGCTAATATCCCCTAATCCAGGCATCATTCTGGTAAGACCTTCATACTATAAAGTTTCAAGCAGACTGGTTACTTGATTCAACCATGTCATGTGAAAAATGCCACCCTCTGCAGCGCGATCTCCCAAAATACACTTGTTGGGATTAAATTCCAGTAACTAACCATTCGCCAATATTTGCCAATGTGGGAGAAATTGGGCATTTACAAATAAATAATGCAGTTTTACTGAAAAAAGCACACACGGTAGAAAGGTTTTTTATAGACCTCCTAATATACTGACTCCTTCAATTAAACACATAAAAATCCACAGCCCCCACTCTAATGGAGCATTTAAGTTGCTCACCCACTTCATCTGCTTTCTGTATCTTTACTCAATAACTGTCTGCCGGTCACCACATGTGCTTTAGTTCGGGAACTCCCACCAGGCTCGCGATGGGGCCGGGGCCCAGAGGGAATTCCCAGCCACAAGGAGGCGGCACGGTGTCGCAGCGCTAGAGTTGCTGCCTCACAGCGCCAGAGACCCAGGTTCGATCCTCACCACGGGTGCTGTCTACATGGAATCAGGACGATCTCCCTAAGACTGCGTGGGTTTTCTCCGGGTGCTCCGGTTTCCTCCCACACTCCAAAGACGTACAGGTTTGTAGGTTGATTGGCTTCTGTAAATTGCCCCTAATGTGTCGGATAGAACTGGTGTACGGGGTGATCGCTGGTCAGCACGGACTCGGTGTGCCAAAGGACCTGTTCCCAGGATGTATCTGTAAGCTAAGCTAGAAACGATTTAAACACGCCACTGTGACTGAAAGAATAGCCATGGTGGACTTTAAAAGGGGCAACAGTAGAGTTGCTGCCTTACAGAGCCAGACCCGGGCTTGATCTTGACTGTGGGTGCTGTCATTTAAGAGGCTTCTCTGGTGATGTGGGACTTCAGGCTTCTCTATATCCTGCCCGATGGTGGCAGTGACAAGAGGGCACGCCCAAGATGGTGGCAGTGACAAGGGGGCACGCCCGAGATGGTGGCAGTGACAAAGGGGCACGCCCGAGATGGTGGCAGTGACAAAGGGGCACGCCCGAGATGGTGGCAGTGACAAAGGGGCACGCCCGAGATGGTGGCAGTGACAAGATGGCACGCCCAAGATGGTGGAGATCCTTAATGATAATTTTCTTTACTTTACACATACAGCATGGAAACAGGCCCTTCGGCCCAATGGCTCCGTGCTGACCAGCGATCACCCCGTACACTAACACTCTCCTACACACTAGGGACAGTTTACAGAGAAGCCAATTAACCTACAAACGTGTATGTCTTTGGAATGTGGGAGGAAAATGGAGAAAGCCCACGCAGTCACAGGGTGAACGTACAAACTCTGTACAGACTGCACCCATAGTCAGGATCAAACCCAGGTCTCTGGCGCTGTAAGGCAGCAGCTCTACCTGCTGCGCCACCGTGTCACCCCTTAACTCACCTGTGTTGCGATTACAAAGGTGTGTTGGGTCCAGGACACTTTATCCGACATAAGAATGAACCCGGGGCTAATGAAAGATCAGTCGGTGGCAATTCCTGCGATAGGCGAGTGAATTTTAAAAAACTTGACAAAAGTGAAACAATCTGGGGGTGTTGAAGGAGCACAGTTGTTAAACACACACAGCAGCTGCCTGGGGTTAGGTAATTGCTAGCAGTAACACAGCTAATATTTTCTCACAAGTTTAAAGTTACACGGCCAGAAGTTTTGCTGTTGTCACAGTAGAGTTTCGGGCGACACGATTTTCACCCTGAGTGGTTGAGATGTAATTGGACTCAAACCGGGAGCACGACCACACTTCCTCTCGCTGTCGCTCCCCTGGAACTTAATCGGCAGTCAATGCAATAACAACGAGGAGAAGTTAGATGTTGCTTGAAAATTGTCACTACTGGTAGATTTGTTTTTTGGGGGGGGGGGGGGGGGGGGGTGGTGAGAGGGGATGGTTGTTGGAGTGCGGGCAGGTGCACAGAAATAATAATAATGATGATATAATGGGGAAGAGCTGAAGGAGGCCATTTGTCCCAACATGTCCCTTTGACAGAAGTCTGCCGTTACCCACTTGGTCTGCGTGACTCGGCAGTGACGTTGGCGCAGCGGTGGAGTTGCTGCCTCACAGCGCCAGAGACCCAGGTTCGATCCTGACCACAGGTGCTGTCTGCAAGGAGTTCGTACGTTCTCCCTGTGACGGCATGGGTTTTCTCCGGGAGCTCCGGTTTCCTCCCACAATCCAAAGACGTGCAAGTTTGCAGGTTAATTGGCTTCTGTAAATCGTTCCGAGTGTGTAGGACAGAACTAGTGAACGCGTGATCGTTGGTCGGCACGGACCCGGGGGGGCCGAAGGGCCTGATTCCATGCTGAGGAGAGAGGGACGCACCGCTGGCAATCAGAACAAGGTGATGGCTGCAATGGGCCTTGAGGCCAGCTGTGTCTTGCACTGTGTAAAATGGCACCAGAATCTGGCGACTATTACATAAGGACTCGGCGAGCTATTTCTGTGCATGGGGTACTTAATCAGGGATTGTATATATGTACGGCAACAATCTCACTGGTCTATATGAAAAAAATGTATTTCAATGTACCTTGGTATACATGACAATAAAAGAAACATTGAACATTGTATCGCAGAACTAAACTAAACTAAACTACACTAAATGAAATTAAGTAAACTACATTAAATAAACCTATTCTTTCCTGTTCGATCCGCCAGGTATCTCACCCACCCTGTCTCCAGAAATTCATCCAGTTATCGTCCCAGCCTATTCCTAATTCCTCTCTTCCATCCTTAAAATCCTTGGGAACCAGGAATTCCACCTGCCACCCTCATGTGCTGGGCGAGCGGAAAATCCCTTGGGATTTGTGCAAGGGCCGCACAACGATCTCGCACAGCTGTCCCGCATATTTGAGATGCAGCGCAAGCGATAT
The DNA here is from genome assembly GCF_053455715.1 of Rhinoraja longicauda. Lineage (NCBI taxonomy): Eukaryota > Metazoa > Chordata > Chondrichthyes > Rajiformes > Arhynchobatidae > Rhinoraja > Rhinoraja longicauda. Next base: position 16,763,140 of record NC_135969.1, on the reverse strand, counting down.
CTGCCCCTCCATGTGTGGAACAGCCTGGTGGCTCTCACATATCCTGCTGTTCACTGCACCGGGCGTCCCAGTCGCACAGTGCAAGTGAGAATCCGTGCACAGGAATATGTGCCATTCACTAGCCACCTGCCCATCCTTCAGTTGGAAAGGACACCAAGATCACTGGGTTTCCCTTGACCATCAGTGCAGTTTGTGTATGTCCTTACAAAGCAGGGGACCATTGCTGCATTTGGACGGGTACATGGATAGAATCGGATTAGAGAGATATGGGTGAAACGCAGGCAGGTGGGACTAGTGTAGATGGGACATGTTGGTCAGGATGGGCAAGTTGGGCCGATGGGCCTGTTTCCACACTTGCATGACTCTATGATTCTCTGACTCTTAAGCGTTTGCTTTGTCATGGAAAAAAGGTGGCAACTTTCTTCCATCTTGTTTTTCAGGGAGGGGTGTGATGTTCAGCAGGAGATCACGTCAGCATGTCCTTGCCAAGAATGTACCTTGGCATCTGTTCGGTTGAGCTCCACCACAATAGTTGGAGCGATTCTAGAAGATGTAACTGGTGACATTCAACGTTGACTACAACTACAGGCAAACATGGCAACTCCCATTTTTGGTGTGACGCTCGGAACAGAGCGCATCAACGTGACGGACAGAATAACATTGCAGACTGCCACCATGGTGACCAATGGTACCAACACAACTTCAACAGCGCTGCCCGATGCAGAAATGGGAAGGTCAAGAATAGGACTGGTGCTTGTTCCAGTTGGAGTGATCACGATAATAGCATTAGCTGTGGCCATGGTAAGTCAGTTCATTAATTGTGCCTCAAAACACTCGTGGAAATGTTTTTCAAGGTCAAGGGTAAAATCCCGACACAAAGAACTGCAGATGCTGAAATCTTGAGCAAAACACAAAGTGCTGGGGAAACTCAGCAGGTCAGGCTGCATCCGTGGAGGCAACATTTTGGGACATTTTACCCTTCTAGTCTTTGACATTTCCATCCTGGGGACAAAAGGTTCTAATTGAATAAGTGAGATATGTTACTGGGGAGGATGCCATGAGTCTCTTTGTAGACAGTACATAAGTGGGCTTTGACTCCAGCGACTCCCAGCCAAGGGTTCTGATATTCACCCTATCTATGCCTTTGTGGAGGGAATGAATGGGTGACGTTTTGGGATGGGACCCTTCTACAGACCGAAAAAGGGTCCTGACCCAAACCCATCGCTTGTCGATTCTCTCCACAGATGCTGCCTGACCTGCTGAGTTATTGCGGCACTTTGTGTTTTGGTTGAGAGGGAAACTTAGTTTTTTCAAAGAGGCGCAATTTGCAAAAAGGTCCATCCAGCATCACCAGTTCTGAGAAAACTCAGGGAAAAAATGCAGATCTTAGAAATCCGAGGCCAAAGCAGACAATGCAGGAAACACTCAGCAGGTCAGACAGACCCTGCTGAAAAGAGAAATAGACTTAACTTTCGGGTTACCCTTTATTGAACGAGGAAGAGGAAAAGGAAAAAGAAATTACCAAAATATTTTTTCTCTCTCTCTTGTTGCCAGTTTTGAAGAAAGGTCTCTGACCCAAAACACTAACGCCGTTTATCTTTCCGCAGATGCTGCCTGACCTGCTGAGTGTTTCTATCATTTTCTGCTTTTGCCTCGGATATCTAACACCTGCGTTTTCTCCCCCCTGTTCGCTGGGTTCTAATTCTGGTTGTGTTTATAGCACTGAAATATGAAATATGAAATATGAAATATGAATGTTCTGGTTTTGTCTTTGGTTACCATTTAGTGCATGCTGTTTTACACCCAAAAATTATTAAGCTGTCCCCTTGAATTTTAAGAAAATAACTGCAGATGCTGGTACAAATCGATTTATTCACAAAATGCCGGAGTAACTCAGCAGGTCAGGCAGCATCTCGGGAGAGAAGGAATGGGTGACGTTTCGGGTCGAGACCCTCAGTCTGAAGAAGGGTCTCGACCCGAAACGTCACTCTTGAATTTTAATCCCAGCCCGCTCCATTGACCCATGAAATTGGCTGTCATTTAGTACATAGAACAGTACAGCAGAGGAACTGACCCTTCGGCCCACAATGTTCGTACTGAACATGATGCCAGGTTAAACTCTGCCTGCATGTGATCCATATCCCTCCATTCCCTGCATATCAATGTGCCTGTCTCAAAGTCGTTTCAATGATGGTGAATCTGTGGAATTCATTGCCACAGCCAGCTGTGGAGACCAGGTCTTTGGGTACTTTTAAAGCGGAGATTGACGGGTTTAGTTTAGTTTATTGTCACGTGTAACGAGGTACAGTGAAAATAATTTGTTGCGTGCTAACCAGCCAGTGGAAAGACAGTACATGATTACAATTGACCCATTCACAATGTACAGATATATGATAAGGGAATAATGTTTTGTGCAAGGTAAAGCCAATAAAGTCCGATCAAAGATAGTCCGAGAGTCCCCAATGAGGTAAATAGTACTTTCTGGTTGCGGTAGGATGGTTCAGTTGCCTGATAACAGCTGGGAAGAAACTGGCCTTGAATCTGGAGGTGTGCGTTTTCACACTTCTATACCTTTTGCCCGATGGGAGAGGGGAGAAGAGGGAATGGCTGGGGTGCGAATCATCTTTGATTATGCTGGTGGCCTTGCCGAGACAGTTTGAGGTATCAATGGAGTCAATGGAAGGAAGGTTGGTTTGTGATAAAATGCTTTCTATGGTGCATCTGTAGAAGTTAGTGAGGGTTGTTGGGGGCATGCCGAACTTCCTAAGCCTTAGGAAGTAGAGGCATTGGTGTGCTTTCTTGGTCACTGCTTCAATATGGGTGGTCCTGGAGAAGATGTTGGTGATATTTAATCCTACCTAGAAATTTGAAAGTTTTTGATCAGTAAGGGCGTCAAAGGTTACAGGGTTAAGGCAGGAGAATTGTGTTGAGAGGGAAAGATAGATCAGCCATGATTGACACTGTGGAGAGAACAATCCAATTTATAGTGTTGGCCAGAATTTGCAGTATATGCCATTATTTTGGATTGCTGGTTCTTGGCTCTCTCATTAGTTATGCTCTGTTTCTGTGGTATATTTTGTCCATGATTATTTTTCTTGCTATGCTTTCCACTAAAGACTAATTTTCCTTGCATCTAGGTTCTGTACATCAGGAAGAGGAAGAGGTGAGTGTGTTTGCTGCATCTTAAATCCGATTGAGTGCGCTTTGTGGATGTCAGCATTTTTAACCTGCTTGGTTTACCCTTGGCCTGCTAATTACTCCAAGGATATTACTTTGGGAGGACAGTAAACCCTCGTTATAATGGACCTTGGGGGGTGGGGGGAGGGAGAATGGTGTCCATTATTGCCGATTGTCCGCTCTAACCGAGTGGTTGCTGGTTGATACACAAAAGAACACAAAGTGCTGTCGTAACCTGGCAGGTCAGGCAGCACCTCTGGAGAACATTGATAGGTAGTATAAGAAGATAACTGCAGATGCTGGTACAAATCGAAGGTTTTTATTCACAAAATAAAAATCTTCTTCAGACTGAAGAAGGGTCTCGACCCGAAACGTCACCCATTCCTTCTCTCCCGAGATGCTGCCTGACCTGCTGAGTTACTCCAGCATTTTGTGAATAAGAACATTGATAGGTAACGTTTCGTAACGGTCGAGACCCTTCTTCAGACTCTCGGTCCGGAACTGGGCCTGGAATCCAGGTGAGTTGTCGGCCCTGGCCTGCTGGCGGCCGGGGGAGAGACGAGGATCGGCGGAGTCACTGGTCGTGGCCGGTGTGCAGGTGAGATTGAGCGGCGGGCGCGGTCTGGAAACGGCCGAGGAAGCTGCGTGGCCCAGCAGTGGTGTCGGCGGAAGGTCCAGCCTGGGAGCGGTCGGTGCGAGTCGGGCTAGGCGCAGGTAGCCCGTCCATAGGTCTGTCTGCTATCATCAAAATCCATTATAAAGAGGTCTGTTAAAACGAGGGTTTACTGTAATTGAATTTAACTCTGCTTCCAGTGTTAACAAATGAGAGATGACAAACAGACAACAAGTCTGCTCCCCTGGAGGGTTCCCAAGTAGTTCAAAGTCTTTGTTTTAAAGTTAATCTTGGAAACCAGCCGGCTGAGTTTCAGGCTGGAGGGAGAAGTGTAGGGTTGTTGTGGCAATGATTATAGAGTCATAGAATCAGACAGCAGGAGAGCACGCCATTCTGCCTGCTATGTCCATGCCTGCGGACACAGACCTATCTATCTTCCTACACTAAAGGACACAAAGTGCTGGAGTGCAAAGTGTGAAGCCGAGAACAAGGCTCAAAGTGGGAAGTTGAGTTCATCTGGCAGCAGGTACTGGCATTAATGATCTAGTCTAGAGGGTGGCACCATGGCGCAGCGGTAGAGCTGCTGTCTTACAGCGCCAGCGACCCGGGTTCGATCCTGACAATGGGTGGTGTCTATGTGGTGTTTGAATGCTCTCCCTGTGATCGTGTGGGTTTTCTCTGGGTGCTCCGGTTTCACGCCACACTTCAAAGACGAACAGGTTTGTAGGTTAATTGGCTTCGGTAAAATTGTAACATTTTCCCTAGTGTGTAGGATAGTGCTAGTGTACGGGGTGATCGCCAGTCGGCCGAAAGGCCTGTTTCCACGCTGTCCTTCTAAAGTCTAGATTCCTTTATTTGGGGAGTCCCAGGCATCTAAGCGTAAAGCCCACTCTCCCATCAGTATTGCGCTTCTCACCATTCCCTTCATCTGTTGCAGAACAAAGAGAGGGGAAAAAAAGAGTAGAGAGGTTTAAAATGAATGGTGGCTCCTTATTAAAACCAGATCTCTTTTTGGAGATAATTATTTCCCTGATTCTGCGGTTGGAATGGATTTAGCATCGGCCCAGCCTCTGACTTTTAACGGCTTGTGGTCTCGTTCACAGAGCAGGATGTCCTGAGATCCCGCACGGACTTGCCTCCAACTGAATTTGTGCAGCTGCCTTTCAGTTTGCAGCCAACCCGGGACGAGCAGAGGCCAGGGTGACTGACACATCCTCGCCCCGGGGACTTGTGGTTTGCAAGCTCTGCCCTGCTAGGGTGACATTTACTTCCATGCGACATGGACCGCAGAAACCGCTGTCACTTGTGGCTGGCCTGTGTCTCTCCCTCTCTCTCTCTCTCCCTCTCTCTCTCTCCCTCCCCCCCTCTTCCTGCCAGCAAATCCATTCATTAATCTGCAGACACGCGTCGGATGCCATAAGGGAGGGAGGGGCCTCTTTCCCCCACCACTCCCCCCTCCTCTCTTCCTTTGGCGAAGGTCCATCTCGCCTTTCCTCCCCCATTCATGAACATACATCATTTCTAGATGAAAGAAGAGCCTTCAAACCTACCAATTGCTGCACAGTGTGAATTCAAATTGTCAAATGTGGGATAGTTTAAAATTTGCATGGTTCCACCTGAAGCTTTAAATGGCAGTGGGAGTGGGAGAGCTGGCAAGGGTAGGGGTGTGGGGAGAACTGGAACGTATGGACTACAAGAGATTGAGGGAGCCTAGGAACAGGGGTGTGAGATCCTGCCAGGATTGGTATGTCAGTGCTATAATTGCACAGTAGCGCAGCTGGTAGAGCTGCTGCCTCACAGCGCATGGTTCCTGGGTTTGATCCTGACCCCGGGTGCTGTGTCTGCATGTGTGGTGTTTGCACGTTCTCCCTGTGACCGCGTGGGTTTCCTCTGGGTGCTCCTGTTTCCTCCCACTCCCCCAAACCGTGCAGATTTGTCCCTGAGTGCACAGAGAGTGCATGACAATGTGGGATAACATGGAACCAGTGTGAACGGATCTCTGGCACTGGTGCTGAGGTCTGAAGAAGGGATCAAACCCAAAATGTCACCCATTCTTTTTCTCCAGAGATATTCCCTGAACGGCCGAGTTACTCCAGCACTCTGTGTCTCATGATTTGAATCCAACTTCTTGAAGAGTTGCGGCCAGTTTTAATGTCTTTGTGATTATCATAAGCTTGATCCTGTAACCTGGTGTACATCAAGCACTGTAACTATCCAGTCAGTAGAGCACTGCTCAACAGTGTTAAGCTCATTAATTAAACAACCCCAGGGACTTGAGATCAATACATTCATAAATATCCAGACAACACTATAATAGGTCCAGCACTATCTGTCTAAATCCCCACGCCCTCATTACAGCTCTGGGGGGGGCAACAGTATAATGCTGCTTTACGGAGCCAGCGGGCCGGGTTCAAACTTGACCAAAGGTGCTGTTTTTGCTTATTCTCCCTGCGACCGCGTGGGTTTTCTTCGGGTGCTCTGGTTTCTTCCCACATTCGTAAGACGTGCGGGTTTGTAGATTAGCGGCAAGAAGTCTGAAGTCTGAAGAAGGGTCTCGACCCGAAACGTCACCCATTCCTCCTGGCCTGAGATGCTGCCTGACCCGCTGAGTTACTCCAGCATTTTGTGTCTACCTTCGGGTTTGTAGATTAATTGGCTTCGGTAAGTTGTAAAATTATCCCTAGCATGCAGGTTAGATTGCTAGTCAGCCTAGGTTTAAAGGATTGGGTCGAAAGGCCTGTTTCTGCGCTGTACCTCTAAAGTCTAAAATCCAAAGGCCTGTTTCCGTGCTGTATCTCTAAAGTCTAAAATCTAAAGGAGGTTGTCTTGTTGACCCTGCATGCATACAGGCAAGTGTTGACCCATCATGCTCCTGATATATACCTTGTACATTTGTTTTACTTTTTGAAATACAGTGTGGCAACAGGCCCTTTGGCTAACCGAGTCCGCACCGACCAGCGATCCCCTGGTACACTAGTTCTATCCTACACACTGGGGGCAATTTACAATTTTCACCGAAGCCAATTAACCTACAAACCTGCACGTCTTTGGAGTGTGGGAGGAAACTGGAGCACCTGGGGTAAACCCACGTGGTCACAGAGCAAACGTACAAATTCCGTACAGACAGCACCCGTAGTCGGGATCGAACCGGGTATCTGGCGATGTGAGGCAGCAGCTCTACCGCTGCATCACAGTGCTGCACGTACCGTAGACGGCCAAAGAAACCAAAACACCATAAAAATATTGGTTTCCTCCATCATCAGGGCATGGAAGCCAGTTGCAAATGGTGTAAAAATGGTTGATTACTGTTGCACTTTTGTCGCCACCAGGCTGGAGAAACTACGCCACCAGCTGATGCCAATGTACAACTTTGACCCCGGCGAGGAGCAAGACGAGCTGGAACAGGAGTTACTTGACCACGGACGAGATGCAACCTCACAGGGGCTACAGAGCAAGGTGAGGCTGGCAAGCAAGTGGAGGCGTCATCGATCATACAGCGTGGAAACAGATCCTTCGGCCCAACTTGCCCACACCGCCCAACATGTCCCATCTACACTAGTCCCACCTCCCTGCATTTTAATATTAAGATTTAATAGGAACCTGAGGGGTAACGATATTTACACAAAGGGTGGTGGGTGTATGGAACGAGTTGATGAAGGAGGTAGTTGCGGCAGGTACTATGACAACATTTAAATACATTTGGACATGCACATGGATTGGAAAGGTTCGGAGGATATTGTCCAAATGTGGGCAGGTGGGACTAGTGCAGATTGGGGCATAGTCAAGTCAAGTCAAGTCAAATTTATTTGTCACATACACATACTCGATGTGCAGTGAAATGAAAGTGGCAATGCCTGTGGGTTGTGCACAAAAATAATTACAGTTACAGCATATAAATAAAGTTAATAAGTTACTAAACATAGCACAAAAAGTGTCGACAAAAATTTAGTCTCTGGGGTTATCAAAGTTGACAGTCCTGATGGCCTGTGGGAAGAAGCTCCGTCTCATCCTCTCCGTTTTCACAGCGTGACAGCGGAGGCGTTTGCCTGACCGTAGCATCTGGAACAGTCCGTTACTGGGGTGGCAGGGGTCCCTCATGATCTTGCTTGCTCTGGATCTGCACCTCCTGATGTATAGGTCCTGCAGGGGAACATCTTGGTCAGTTTGGACAGGTTGGGCCAATGGGGCTGTTTCCATGCTGTATGACTCTATGACTCAAGAACATCCTTGTCATCTTGGGCATCCCCTTCATGGCTTGTTGATCAGAGACTGAGCCCACTCCATCAGGTTTGCTTCATCTCCCCTGGATTCCTCCTGAAGATGGTGCCTTTTGCTAGTGCATGACTGCTGGGCATCCACTGGCACAGTCTGTTGTATGTCATAGAGTGATACAGTGTGGAAACAGGCCCCTTGGCCCAACTTGCTCACACCGGCCACTAGTCCCACCTACCTGTGTTTGGCCCATATCCATCTAAACGTATCCTATCAATGTACCTGTCTAAATGTTTCTTAAACATTGCGATACTCCCTGCCTCAACTACCTCCTCCAGCAGCTGATTCCACACACCCACCACACTTTGTGTAAAACAAGTTACTCCTCGGGTCCTTATTAACGTTTAGTTTAATTTAGTGATACAGCATGGAAACAGGCCCACCAAGTCCACATCAACCATCGATCACTCGTTCACCCTAGTTCTGTGTTATCCCACTTTCGCATCCATTCCCTAGACGCAAGGGGCAATTTTACAGAGGTTGATTAACCTACGAACCTCCTCGTCTTTGGAATGTGGGAGGCATCCGGAGCACCCGGAGAAAACCCACGCGATCACCAGTAAGGCGTGCAACTCCACACTCAGACAGCATCCAAGGTCAGGATTGAACCCTGGGTCTGTGATGCCGTGAGGCAGCAGCTCTACCCGCTGCGCTACTATGTGCGATCATTGGGAATTAACAGAGGAAGCACGAGTAGGTTGGCAGTGGGGATTAACAGTGAGGGCTTGCCGTGCCGATTCGCAGTGAGACATGGCATTGTGATTGAAAGCGTGCAAAGCACTTGCCTTAAAGCCGGGAGGGACATGGATATTCGTAGAGATTGCTCATTCCCCTCTTGCTTTCTCCAGATCTTGATGCCAAGTCAAGCGTCCTTGCAGAGGCCCAGTAGACTGGTGTTCACTGACGTAGCCAACGCCATCAATGCCTGAGCAATACTTCAGCTCCAACACGGATGGACGATACATATGTGATCACGCGGTGTGCCTCCAGTCCTGTGTACATTCCTATGGATGCCTGCACCTTCTCACGGACGTCCAAACCAGTTGTGGGTCTCGGCCACTTGGGGTAATTTTGTGTGTCCTTAAGTTTCAAGGGAAGTTTTGGACCACGGCTGGCACCAACGAGGACATGTCGGGCCGGGTCCAGCGAGGTCCACTGCGCCGCACCTCTCCACAAGGCAACTGGTTTCATCCACCTTGGTCATTACCAGGCGCTAGGGGAAGGGAGGTAATGTTAAGCTCACCAACCGCCCTCCCACCTCCTCCAGCCCACGGGGGAGGAAGTCCTTGCTCCCATTGCCACTTGGGTTGCAATGGTCATTTGCTTCCCCTGCCAGCCCAACTGGTGGTCGGATGGAGCAGCGTACCCTGCCCAAACCCTGGCACTGCTGTGACTCCTGCTGGTGCCGTGGGACAGGGGAAGCCTGGCTCTGAGGAGCAACTGGCCCGACCAGTGTCCTCACGCTAACTGATTTAAGAAACAGCCTCTCACCTTGCAAGGTCTTCAGGCACGCACATAACACTGAATCTCCAAAGTCTAAAGTCTAACACCAGCATCCTGCTGTTTCATTCACCCCTTCGCACTCTCCCCTTCTCTTCCTCACTTGCCCCTGCCCATCTCCATCAAGCCCCTTTCCCTTCACTGCCGACTGCAACGTCACCACCTCCAACCTCTGCAGGAGATGCCACCATCTCCGCTGGCATACTGCCCACCAGGACCAATCCAACGAGACCTGAGCAAAGATAGACACTCGGTGCTGGAGCAGCTCGGGCGGGTCAGTCCGCATCTCTGGTGAAGATGGATGGGTGATGTTTCGGGTCGGGACCCTTCGACAGAGCTGAGCAAGCATTTTTTAAACAGCTCACAGGTGAGACGGAGCTACACAGCATGGAAACAGGCCCTTCAGCCCACCTTGCCCTTGCCAACCAAGTTGGCGTCTTCAGTTAGTCCCACTTGCCTGTATTTAGCCCAAAGACCTCTAAACCCTTCCTATCCATTTATTTGTCCTAAAAAAGTCATAATTGTGTCCGCTTGTATAGCTTCCTCTGGCAGCTCATTCCAGATATGGACCACCCTCACTGATATCCCTGGGTTCCTAAAAGTAATGACCAGAGTTAAAGCTACTGCTTTTTATGTTTGGGTGACCACTATCTGGTATTTTACCACCAACAACTGGTTACATTGAAGACAGACACAAAATGCTGGAGTAACTCAGCGGGTCAGGCAGCATCAATGGAGAAAAGGAATAGGTGACGTTTCGGGTCGGGATCCTTGTTCAGAAGAAAGGTTCCGACCCGAAACGCCATCTGTTCCTTTCCTCCAGAGATGCTGCGTGACCCGCTGAATTACTCTGGCATTTTGTGTCCCTCTTCGGTGTAAACCACATCTGCAGTTCTTTCCTACCTAACTGGTTATGTTGACGCTTGTTCTCAGTGAGGTGCATAACTCACGGCTGTGCTTATATTGTGGCCACATTACCAGTGGACCCTCACTCCTTGGTCAGAAGGTTGTGGACCTACTTTAGTTTTTTAAATCTGGGCTGGCGGGATGTACTGAGGTCTGGGGAGGGCGCAGAACTGTCAGAGGTGTTGTCTTTTGTTGAGACTTTTGAAATGAGACGCCATCCGCACAACACACTGCCGCGGTGAAGAAGAGATGGGGTTGCTATCTATCACTAGGAGTCTGCAGCTATATTTACTTCTCAATCGCCAAGCCAGATAAACTGCTCGTTATCACATTGCCACCTGGTTGTACTTGCTCTGTTCAACTCGGTGGCTCCGTTTCCCAAGTTGTAACGGAGGCTCCACCTCAGAAGTACAGGCCCATCACCGGGTTTCCCGGCAACTGATGGTCCGGCACCTCCTTTAATCCAAAGTTACGAGAGCGCGCTTGAAATGCCGAGGCCGGGTGAGGCGGCCGACCTCAACCTCATCAAGACTTCCACTGCCGGATTTCCGCTCGGCGGGTCAAATTTGTCTCCGGGGATCCAGGGCTCTGGAACTGCAACCCGGCCGGAGTCGGTGGATCCGTTCCCGTAGCTGACCTCTGAGCCCACTTTGCGGGCCGCTACCGGTTTACTCCTCTCAGAGACTGTGGTCCGTCAATACTGATAATCCGGCAAGGCTCTGGAACCAAGGGTGCTGGAAAATCGGTGGTGGACCTGTACTTCATTTAGGATGTGTTGAAAACATAACAAGCACTATATAAATGCAGAATGTGATGCAAATTGACGTAATCAATGCAGGCATCAATGATATCTAATTTGATAATATCTAACAACGACGCCTGAATCTGTCTTGCCCAGTTACACCATTTGTTTCTTTAAAATCAGATAGTTCTGTTGGATCTCATGGTTGGTGACAGAGCCAGCATTCATTGGCCATCCCTCATTACCCTTAATAAGGTGGTGGTGATCCACCTCTCAATTTGCTGTAGTCCCTTTGTGTTGTTTGTTACAGAAGATGCCCCCTAATTTGCCCCAGTTTATCCCTTTCATTGTTGTGTGTGGAAAAGGCTCAATGTTGACCAAAGGCAAGGGATGGTGGCTTATTCCACCAGGATTTCACTCTTGACAATCGCTGGCCTCTAAACTCAGCATCGCAGTAGCCACCACCATCCGCCCACTTCCCTTGATAGTATCTCACTAGTCCAATCTCCAGTCACCCATCTACGCCATGGAAACACACCTGGAATCAATGAGACCCCAAGCTTCTTCATTTGGCTACAAGGACCACGCCTTCTCTGAGCAGTGACTGGTGCTGCTGGTCTTTGATGGTCAGGCATGGCTCAGTTTGATGGTGGCAACCATAAGGCCCCAAGGCCCAGAATCATAGTCTTCTCAAATTCGACAAGTTGTTTTCTCTGATAGACACAAAACGATGGAGTAGCTCAGCGTTTCAGGCAGCATCCCTGAAGAAAAGGAATAGGTGACGTTTCGGGTTGGAAGCCTTCTTCAGATTTGACGTTTCACATCGGAACACTTCCTCAGTCCGACCCGAAACGTCACCTATTCCTTTTCTCCAGAGATGCTGCCTGACCCGCTGAGTTGCTCCAGCATTTTGTATCTATCTTCCATATAAACCTGCATCTGCACTTCTTTCCTGCACAAGTCGGTTCCTCTTCCCAAATGCAAAGAAGGTTGTGCTGGGCTCAGTGGCAGGGAAGTTGGGCTGGTGGTGGAGACGGGGTCGGCCGCTGATGATATGTAGGCCATACAAAATTCCTTGCCTACCAAATGAAAGCCTGAGAAGATGGAGGTCTCTATAATATATGTATATTCTCCCTTAGAAAGTGGGCTGATTATCTCCAGGTTTTGTCGTAGCTCTGAGGGAAAGGAGAAATTGGAAGATTACAGGGCTATTGTACCAGCACACAACACAGTGATACATCATTTAGATACCTGTATCTCAGCTTTGTTGATCTTAGTCCACTTATTTATCTTCAGTACATGTAAGTCAGTGTATTTCCCAATATTAAAAACTGAAATAAATCTATGGTTATTCTTGAGCCATTGCCTTGTTTAAGTGTGTGCTGTGTGTTACTGCTGGGTTTTGGGTCTCGTAACACTGTGCTGCATTTCCTTAGCAAAGTAACATCAAGTTGACCAGGAGTACATCTGTGCTTCATAGAGTCATGCAGCATGGATATGTGTTCGTCCCACTGTGTGCTCCCTCAATGATTCAATGGCACTTTATTGTCATATGTACTGAGGTGCAGTGAAATGCTTTGTTTTGCATACAACCTGGTAAAATCATACATCAGACTACAACTAGGCACTACACAAAGAGTCAAGTACAGACAGTTACAATGTACAAAAAATTAATCGAACAGTTTTATCTTCCGACTGCCGCCGCTCGTCACCACGGACGGCTCGCCCCATCTATCTTGTCGGCCCTCCTCGCTCTTGGTGGCCCAGATCCCCCCCCCTCTCGGCGGTCCCCCCCCCTCTCGGCGGTCCCCCTGGCTCTCGGTGGTCCCCCTCCCTCTCAACGGCCCACCTCCCTCTCAGAGGTCCCCCTCCCTCTCGGTGGTCCCCCTCCCTCTCGGTGGTCCCCCTCCCTCTCAGAGGTCCCCTCCCTCTCGGTGGTCCCCCTCCCTCTCGGTGGTCCCCCTCCCTCTCGGCGGTCCCCCTCCCTCTCGGTGGTCCCCCTCCCTCTCGGAGGTCCCCCTCGCTCTCGGCGGTCCCCCTCCCTCTCGGCGGTCCCCCTCCCTCTCGGCGGTCCCCCTCCCTCTCGGCGGTCCCCCTCCCTCTCGGCGGTCCCCCTCCCTCCCGGCGGTCCCCCTCCCTCTCGGCGGTCCTCCTTCCCCTGGCTCTCGGCGGTCCCCTTCCCTCTCGGCGGTGCGGGTCCCGTCGGCGCCGGTGGCTCGGGACCGAGTACGGAGTCCGCGGCGGGCGAGCCGGGTCTACCGCTGGTCCTCCGTTGTCGGTCTGTGGCGGGAGAGCCGGGTGATCCTCAGTCCTGTGTCCGTGTTGAGCGAGTCCTCGATCCGAGGCGGGTGAGCTGGGCCTGTTGGTCTGCTTGGCCGTTGCATGCTGGGACACTCCCACTGTAAAGAGGAGTCAGTGAAGTCCACTGTAGGATGTACATACACGTGAGAGCGGTGGGGCTCAGACAAGTGCTGTGTGGTTTATTCAAGGTGTCTTCATGAACTCACTGTACTTCCCACTGTTACAGCTCAGTGAACCGTTAGGCAATGGCACACCTCTTAAAGGGTGCGAAGCTTCAAAACAACAATTAATGCAAAAAATCAACATTACTACTTACCCTTTCTTAGAAAAATACATATTTATTGTGGGTTTAGATTTATTATTGTCACGTGTACTTAAGTACAGTGAAAAGCTGTTGTTTCCATGCTCCAGTCTCCTCCCAAGTCTTTCTTTCTTTCGTATGTCAACTACAACAATCAAAAGTGGCAACTGGTGCTTCAGAGTACCGTAGTTGACGCTTTGCTGCAAAGTTTGCCAGTTCTGTAGAACTACCCAGGATGGATGACATAAAGCAGCTCCCACCCCTCCTCCAGAGTACAATAGGCAGAGTAAAGGGGAGGTTGCAAGGTGCAGAATAGAGTTCTCAGCATTGCAGCGCATCATCTCCAAAGATAACGTCTAATGTCCACAATAGGGCAGAGGTGAATTGGACAGTACCCAAGCTTCTGGCAGGATAACAGAGGGGAAGAAGCTGTTCCTGATGGTGCAAACATTCTGCCGGATGGGTGTGGGGAGAAGGAGAGTGGGACAAGTCTTTGATTATGTTGGCTGCTTTTCTGAGGCAGTGTGAAGTGTAGAAGGAGTCAATGGTGGGGAGTCTGGTCTGTGTGATAGACTGGGCTACATCCACAACTCTCTTGGGCAGAGCTGTTCCCAAACCTAGGTGTGGTGGTAGCTGACAACACACTTTCTATGGTGCATCTGTAATCATTCGTAAAAGTCGTTGGAGACATGCCAGATTTCCTCATGTGCCAGAGGAAGTAAGAGGGATGGGTGTGCTTTCTTGGCTGTCACTTCAGTGTGTTGATCCACGACAAATCTTTGGTAATATTGACTCCAAGGAGCTTGAAGATCTCAACCATTTTGATTTCAGCACCATTGACGCTGATTGGGACAGCTATTCCACCATGCATCCTGAAGTTACAAAATGGGATCAATGTAGGATTAGTGTAAATGGGTGGTTAGTGATTGGAGCGGACTCAGTGGGCAGAAGGGCCCATTTGCGTGCTGTATCTCACTTTAACCTTTTCCATGCTGTGTTAATATTTATTATGAATATGAGGGTGGCATTGCCAGGGCCAACCTTTGATACCCGAGAGAGCTGCAACTGAACTGAAGAAGTACTGAAGGTACTGTCATGTTTGGTAGACACATCTCAAGGGCCTGATCAGATATACCCGAGGACATTGCGGGAAACTAGTGTGGAAAATGCGGGAGCCCTGGTTGAAATTTACAAGTCGTCCTTAAATGCAGGAGAGGTGCAGGAAGACTGGAGGGTGGAAAATGTTGTGCCTCTTTTCAAGAAGGGCTGCAGGAAAAATGCTGGGAACTATAGGCCGGTGAGCTTAACATCTGTTGTTGGTAAGTTACTGGGGAGTATTCTGTGGGACAGGTTATACGGGCATTTGGATGGGCAAGGGCTGATAAGGGATAGTCCGCATGGTATAATACATGGAAGGTTGTATCTCACAGATCTGATTGATTTTTTTTGAAGACATGACCAAAAAGGGTGATGAGGGCAGAGCTGTAGATGTGTAAGGCATTCAATAAGGTTCCGCATGGTAGGCTGCTCCGGAAGGTTAGATCGTATGGGATCGAAGGAGAAATAGCTGAATGGAGAGCAAATTGGTTCCAAGCAGAGGGTAATGGTAGAAGGTTGCTTCTCGGACTGGAGGCCTGTGACTGGTGGTGTGCCTCAGGGTTCTGTGTTGGGCCCGTTACCGTTTGTCATCTACATCAATGATTTGGATGAGAACATACAGGGCAAGATTAGTAAGTTTGCTGATAATACAAGTTAGTGGTTTTGCTGATAGTGAAGATGGTTGTGAAAGATTGCAACAGGATCTGGATCGATTGGCCAGGTGGGCGGAGGAATAATTGATGGAATTTAATACCGAAAAGTGTGAGGTGTTGCATTTTGAGACATCGAACAAGGGCAGGACCTACACAATAGACAATAGGTGCAGGAGGAGGCCATTCGGCCCTTCGAGCCAGCACCGTCAATCAATGTGATCATCGCTGATCATTCACAATCAGTACCCTGTTCCTGCCTTCTCCCCATACCCCCTGACTCCGTTATCATTAAGAGCTCTATCTAGCTCTCTCTTGAAAGCATCCAGGGAATTGGCCTCCATTACCTTCTGAGGCAGTGAATTCCACAGATTTACAACTGTCTGGCTGAAAATATTTCCTCATCTCTGTTTTAAATGGCCTACCCCTTATTCTTAAACTGTGGCCCCTTGTTCTGGACTCCCCCAACATTGGGAACATGTTTCCTGCCTCTAACGTGTCCAATCCCTTAATAATCTTATATGTTTCAATAAGATCCCCACTCATCCTTCTAAATTCCAGTGTATACAAGCCTAGTCGCTCCAGTCTTTCAACATACGACAGTCCCACCATTCCGGGAATTAACCTTGTGAACCTATGCTGCACTCCCTCAATAGCAAGAATGTCCTTCCTCAATTTGGAGACCAAAACTGCACACAGTACTCCAGGTGCGGCCTCACTAGGGCCCTGTACAACTGCAGAAGGACCTCTTTGCTCCTATACTCAACTCCTCTTGTCATAAAGGCCAACATGCCATTAGCTTTCTTCACTGCCTGCTGTACCTGCATGCTAACTTTAAGTGACTGATGAACAAGGACACCCACATCTCTTTGTACTTCCCCATTTCCTAACTTGACACCATTCAGAGTAAATGGTAGGCCTCTGGGTAGTATTGTAGAGTAGAGGGATCTAGGAGTACAGTTGCATGGTTCCTTGAAGGTTGAATCGCAGGTAGAAAAGGTGGTCAAAAAGGCTTTTGGCACTTTGGCCTTCATCAGTCAGAGTATTGAGTATAGAAGTTGGGAGGTCATGTTGCAGTTGTAAAAGATGTTGGTGAGACCACATTTAGAATATTGTGTTCAGTTCTGGGCACCATGTTATAGGAAAGATATTGTCAAGCTTGAAAGGGTTCAGAAAAGATTTACGAGGATGTTGCCAAGACTAGAGGGTGTGAGCTGTAGGGAGAGCTTGAGTAGGCTGGGTCTTTATTCCATGGAATGCAGGACGATGAGGGGAGATCTTATAGAGGTGTACATAATCATGAGAGGAATAGATCGGGTAAATGCACAGTCTTTTGCCAAGAGTTGGGGAATCGAAGACCAGAGGACATAGGTTCAAGGTGAAGGGGAAAAGATTTAATAGGAATCCGAGGGGTAGCTTTTTCCCACAAAGGGTGGTGGGTGTATGGAGCAAGCTGCCAGAGGAGGTAATTGAGGCTGGGACTATCCCATCGTTTAAGAAACAGTTAGACAGGTACATGGATGGGACAGGTTTGGAGGGATATGGACCAAGCGTGGGCAGGTGGGACTAGTGTAGCTGGGACATTGTTGGCGGTGTGGGCGAGTTGGGCTGAAGGGCCTGTTTCCACACTGTATCACTCTGTGACTCTATGACTCTGTTACTGCTACCTGCCTGATGAAGATGCTGTTGAGTAGGGAGTTCTTGGAGTTGGACCGAGCAACAAGGAAGGAGCGTTGGGATTGCCACAGAAAATGGAAAAGGTGAGGCAAGTTACTGAAGTTTCACATTTAACGGATAAAGAATTAACCATGATTCTCACAGTGGCGCAGCCGGTAGAACCCCTTCACAGTGCCAGGGACCCGGGTTCCAACCTCACCTCGGTTGCTACAACAGCATTTAAAAGACACATGGCCAGGTACAAGGATACAAAGGTTTTGAGAGAAATGTGCCAAACGCAGGCAAATGGGACTAATCTAGGTGGGGCATCTTGGCTGGTGTGGACGAGTTGGGCCCAAGGACCTGTTTCCATGGTGTGTGACTTTATGACTATGAGCCAGAGACCCGGTATTAATTCTGACCTCGGGCATGGTTTGTGTGGAGTTTGCATGTTCACCTGGTGACCGCGTGGTTTTCGTCTGGATGCCCTGGTTTCTTGCGACGTCTCAAAACATGCGAGTTTGCAGATTAATTGGCCTCTGTAAATGTGCTGCTCGTGTGTAGGGATTCGATGCAATAGTGGGAAAACATGTGTGAACTGACGATCGATGGTCGGTGCGAACTCGGTGGGCCGAAGAGTATCTCTAAAACTAAAACAACATAGAAACATAGGTGCAGGAGTAGGCCATTCGGCCCTTCGAGCCAGCATCGCTAGTCAATATGATGATGGCTGATCATTCAAAGTCAGTACCCCCGTTCCTGCGTTCCCATATCCCTTGATTCTGTTAGCCCTAAGAGCTCTATCTAACTTTCTCTTGAAAACATCCAGTGAATTGGCCTTCTGTGGCAGAGAACTCCACAGATTCACAACTCTGGGTGAAAAAAGTTTTTCCTCATTTCAGTCCTAAATGGCCCACCCCTTATTCTAAAACTGGGACCCCTGGTTCTGGACTCCCCCAACATCGGGAAAATTTTTCTTGCATCTAGCCTGTCCAATCCCTTAAGAATGTTATATGTTCCTTTTAGATCCCCTCTCACCTTCTAAATTCCAGTGAATGTAAGTAAGCCCAGTCGATCCATTCTTCTATTGTTGAGAGCTAAAAATCTTGAACACTTTTTAAAACGTGAAGAAAATGCGTGGAAATATAAAAAGAGAATGCTCTACAATACAAAGAAATATAGTTTTATTAAAGATGATATAAAGATAAAAATCAGAAAAAAAGGCTTAAAAAACTTCACTTTAAAATCATACACTGTAGAGGAACAGACAGACAAAATTATCTCCCAAAATATATATCTCAATTCTAATGTTGTTCCATCTCATTCAGTGCATTTCGTAATTAATTCATTGTATTATTGCGACACTTTGTGGTTGCTGAGGTAATTTGAGGTCTGGCAACATTTTTAATAAAAACAAAAGCATCACCTCAGAGGTAGTAAACAGATCCTGCACACAGCGTTAGCGAGGGTGGCCGTGTTCACATGAGAGCAGGAGACACAGCTCTAACCAGGTCTGTAGGGACTTCAAGTCCTTGCCTGTTCTGGAGAGGTTGACTGAAAATGGCCTTGATATCAAGTTTTGAGGAGGTGCGTTTCATTTATTAAACCTCCTCTTTGCCAGGTTTTCCTTCAGCCCTTTGGTTTTGGGGAATGCAAAATGTGTTTTCAGACCAAAATGTAATAAGAAGGAACTGCAGATTCTGGTTTATACCAAAGATAGCCACAATGTGCTGGAGTCAGCGGGTCGGGCAGCACCTCTCGAGAAAACGGAGATGTTATCCAGAGATGCTGCCTTCACCCACTGAGTTACCCAGCACGTTGTGTCTATCTTTGCTTTCAGACCAATTATTTTTTTCAGATCAAATGCAAGTCCCTCCTGCATGCACTAACGAGTTCTACCAGTTTCCATCTCTCATTTTTTTGTCCTCCATTGTCACCAGCTTGTACCCAGGGTAGGGGAATCAAGAACCAAATGACATATGTTTTAGATGAGAGGGGAAAGATTTAATAGGAACCTGAGGGTCAACCTTTTTCCACAGAGAGGGTGGTGGGTATGTGGAACGAGTTGCCAGAGGACATAGAAACAAAGAACTGGAGATGCTGTCTTCTAGGTACACAAAAGGCCTAGATAGAGTAGATGTGGGGAGGATGTTTCCAGTAGTGGGAGAGTCTAGGACCAGAGGGCACAGCCTCAGAATAAAAGGATGTACCTTTAGAAAGGAGATGAGGAGAAATGTCTTTATCCAGAGAGTGGTGAATCTGTGGAATTCATTGCCACAGTCGAATTGTCAAGACATTCTGTATATTTAAAGCAGAGATTGATAGATTCTTGATTAGTAAGGGCATCAAAGGTTACGGGGAGAATGGGGATGAGAGGGAAAATGGATCAACCATGAGCGAATGGTGGAGTAGACTGGATGGGCCGAATGGCCTAATTCTGCTCCTGTGTCTTATGGTCTTGCACTTTGCACTCTCGCTTCATCATCCTGATTCCAGCTGGACAGATCTCATCGGCTGGTCCCAGCCCCTTTGACCCTTGAAGGTTCCCTGCTAGGTGATGGCCTCTCTCGCAATGTCCCTGCACACTGCACCTCAGTACAACAGCCTTGCTCTTTCCCCTTTAAGTCAACGCTCGTACCGACGGATCGAGGCATTGGGCAATCAGTTTTACCTCACTCTGACGAGAACAGTGAGAGGAGATGTTGGAAAAGAACACAGCGAGAGAGAAGGTGTTAAACAAGGAGAGATCATCGCATGATAGCGGGGAGATGGAAGAGAGGGTAGGGTGAGGGGAAGGGAGGGCAGAGTGGAGGGGGAGAGAGACTACGATAACTTTACATCAACCCATAGGGTCACAGGGAGAGCAAGTGGTAGAATCAGTGGGGAGTTGATGGAAATGAGGAGAGAACGTGGAAACCGAATAGAGAATGGGACAGCAGTGACTCGATGGGCCGAAGGGGCCTCCTTCTGTCGTGGGGAAATTTGGACATTCCCTTCGGGAAAACCTGGCACAGAGGAACTGGCAGGGGGAGAAATTAGTTTGCAGTCACCACCAACATAAACTGGAGCGTACAAATCTCCAGCAGCTCGTGTTTAATGCTGGCAATTGAAGACAAATTTCTCACCCCCCCCCCCCCCCCCCATCCCCTCCTTGGTCTTAAAGTGGCAAACGCACCCCGTGTTTTTCAATCAGGTGAAACAGAACAAATGTAATGTCCCCACAGCCTGGTCAAGCATTGCCCTTTTAAACGAAATCACGGAGAATGGCATACAACCGGTTGCAATAGTTGGAGGTCAGGTCGCCCAGTGACAGGGTTTCCATCCTCTGCACTACCCGCGATCTTAAAGCAGTTAGCGTCTCGAGTTAACCAGCCAACCGCCTGTGGTTACCATCCAGCCCCCGCACACCTGCACCAGAACTCAAACATAGCTCCAGGAAGCGGAGGCCCAAGAAAGAAAAAAATGACAAGCTGTTGTTTCCAGTTTCCCAGTCACGCATTAAAACCAGCAGGGGCGACTGAAAGTGTGTCGGGCAGTGCCCGTCATAACGCAGAGGGAGCGGATCCCCGTCCCCTGGGTGGGGATGGGACGGGTGTGGGTGGGGAGAGGGGACAGGGCTCTCCAGACCACGTAGAAGCCTTGATTCTGGCAGTGCGGTTGGCGAGATGGATTGGTGTGTAAGACCCAGGGTTAGTTGGTTGGAGACCGTGCCAAGGAGACCCACCTCGCAGTTTGGTAGATAAATGATCAAGGGCTGCTCAGTGGCAAAGACCATTGATGAGTGCAGAACCCCACCTGGGTTCAAACCAACCTTTGGCCCATGTATGCCTTTCACTCCCCCACTCAACCTCACACCCGTCATGTGGGTTTTCATGGAACGACAGCTTGCCATCTTGACATATAAATGAAAATGATTATGCCTGTGCCTCATCTAGACTAGGCCATGAATGCCTCAATGGGTTAGGGAGTGGAGTGAAACCTAGGTCTCATTTACTTTAAATAGGCTCCATTTCCTTGGCGATTGGTTTTCAAAGCCAATGCAGTCCCATTGATCAGCTCTGGATTGCTCTGTTCATTCGGGATACAAGTGATGGGAATACCAATTAGTTAACTTTCAGTGTAATCTACCAATGTGACTTTGACCAGAATGAATCAGCTCATCCAATTTAATGTGCGTTCAGCACGGCCTAAATGGCACTGAAAGTGACGACATCATCAAGAAGTGATGACATAATCAACTGGAAGTGATGATATAATCAACTGGAAGTGATGATATAATCAACTGGAAGTGATGATGTCGCCAACTGGAAGTGATGATGTCGCCAACTGGAAGTGATAAGCCAACTGGAAGTAAGGATATGGCATGAGTTGTGGCCATTCAGCCCATCATAAAAACAGGCTAGGTTTTTGCAAGAGCAAGCCAATCGAAAGGGAAGCAGGAAGGGAGAAGGGAATGGCAATGTTTTGGTTCCGGGAGCATGGGCGAGTGTAGGTGAAAAGCAGAGGCAGTAACCATACATACTGAGTGAGAGCATAGACAACAACACAGATGGAGCCCTGGTTGGTAGCACCTCCTGGGCTTTCCCACATCAATACCACCAATAATGAACTGTGAGGAGGTGGAGGCAGTAGTACAGAGGTATCTTCCAGTAAACAGTTGTGATCAATAAAAAAGAAGTCAAACAGATGCTGCAAAACCAAGAGTAACGTTATAACAAGGACAAGCAAGTGTCCCATCGATCAAGCTTTGGTTTGACTCAAGTTTTCGTTGTATAAAAAGCGCCAGGCAAATAAAAGTTTGCAACAAATAATAATTAAAAAACACAATATTTTGTGTCAGACAGAAATCACGAACCACAGCTGAGACCTTTAAGCTGATGTGCTGCCTCCCATTCAATAAAGAGTTAGATTTGTTTGCGAGTGTTGTGGCTCTCAGCTCCAAAAAGGATTGCTCCTGTCGATTTGGCCCAGAGAAAGGGACTGACTGATAACATTGACTGACTGCAGAGGCCAATAAATCAACTTGTGTCCAAGGGCATCATTGATAGCATTCTTTACATGCGGGAAGGGAGGGCAGTGCTAAAGTATTCTCCCTTCTACGTTTAGCTTAAAGCTCCCATTAATTGCCCATTCAACAGAAAGTTGTAAGAGCCTCTGCATCTATGAGAGCTCTGGAGAATGGGCAGCAGAGGAGGGGAAGGGGCTGTAGTTGGGTCGGTTGGCAGAGCTGCCGCCTCATAGCGCCAGAGAACCCGGACTTGATCCTGCCCTTGGGTTCTGTCTGCATGCAGAGTTTGCATGTTCTCCCCGTGACCGCGTGGGTTTCCTCTGGGTGTTCCGGTTTCCTCCCACATCCCGAAGACGTACAGGTTTGTAGGCTAACTTGCCTCTGTGATGTGCTCCTGGTTTGTTTGAGAAAACCGTGAATGAGTTACTGATGGTCGGCGTGGAGTCGGCAGGCCGAAAGGCCTGTTTCCATGCTCTATCTATCAATCAATCAATCAGAGTTGGTATGAAGGCCATGACACAGTGTGGTAGGTACTACCAGGAGCATCACAGGAACTGACCTCCCCACCGTCGATGGCATCTATGGGAGGCGTTGGGTGGGAGATGCAAATGGCCACTACATCGGCACCTAAAGATGTTCAGTGTTCCTCTTCACATCAACTAGTCTTGGAAAGTCACCCCGGACAGAGTATTTGGAAACTTGAAACCTGTTCACCATGGGCTGATCTGGGATCGGGACCTTGGACACAATGATCCCTGGGTGCTATATTCACTCACTCCCACGTTGCCGCCAACCCTCTCCTACTGTTCACCCCCGTGACACTTGCGGTTCCTTGTCAAAGCCAGCCCCATTTTAATCACGCAAACAAATGTAACTGTTCAGGAAACGCAGTGGGGAAGGGGACTCGGGGCTGGGAGATTGGAAGGATGGTTCACCAGCTGAAAGTCCAATTGTGATTTTACAAATAGCTCCACATTCAAGCATTAAAATGAACAAACCCAGCAGCAACGACTGCTGGTTTCGTCTGCAGTGCTCTGCTGGGTGTGAATCATACTGAGTTATAGATTGGTTTTCACAATGTTAAAGTACAGTCACAGTTGTCCAGTATATAGTCAAAAGAATAAAAACAAAAGGATTGCAAGCCATAAACAGAGGTATACAGTCCCTCAAGCACTTAACCCACCCGCCCCGACACACCCTCACTGTAGCTGAACGCTTCTAATGTTACAATGAGTTTACAATGGTGAGGAAAAACTCGTTAATTCTGTTAACCATACAGAGAGATAGATTCAAGTTCGGCCTGGCCTTGATCTCAGCCAGTTCGATATGAGAGAGGTTTGAGTGTGAGTTCTCACAGAGTTACAATGAAGAGGAGTAACAATTAAATTAAAAACAAAAAAAACAACCTTAAAGGGGTCAGTAGAATGCACATGGAACGTGTGTCAAGTAATATCGAGGAATTGAGGTTTCTTCGAATGACCTTGAAGGGTTCGGCACCTAACAGGGATCCGACTTACCGAACAGGGTAACTGAGCTAGTTGTGGCTACTTTCCTTTAGTTTCGTTTAGTTTATTATTGTTACGTTTACCAAGGTACAGTGAAAAGCTTTTTTGTAGTGTGCTAACCAGTCAGCGAAAAGACCTAACATGATTACAATAAAGGGAATAACGTTTACTGCAAGATAAAGTCTAGTAAAGTCCAATGAAAGATAGTCTGAGGGTCTCCAATGAGGTAGATGGTAGGTCAGGACTGCACTCTAGCTGGTGATAGCATGGTTCAGTTGCCTGATGACCGCTGGGAAGAAACTGTCCCTGAATCTGGAGTAATTATCTATCTGCTGGAAAGAGAAGATGATTGCGGTGTGTGGCGACTCTCTGCTTGCTGGTCCCAGAGGAGGATCTACTATCATCTGATACAATCGCTCTACACCTGGAAATCTCTTTTCCATCTGCAGAAATCTTGCACCATATCTAATTGTTCCAATGATCAGTCTGTGGAACTGATGTGCTACAATGCTGAGAACTATATTCTGCACTCTGTATCTTCCCCTTTGCTCTACCTATTGCACTTGAGTTTGGCTTGATTGTATTTATATATAGTATTTTATAGCACTTGCTATATAGAAATATATCTATCTATCTATGTGTGTGCGTATGTATACATACACACATACATAAGACACATATCTATATATATATCTATATACTTGCTATACACATATACATACCTGATATATGTATACACTTGATAACTTGATGTATATCACACTATATATATATATACACACACACATACATACCTGATATACTGTTGATATTGATTCTATTTATATATAGTAATGTATAGCACTTGAGTTTGACTTAATTGTATTTATATATAGTATTATTGCATCTGACTGGATCGCATGCAACACAAGGCTTTCCACTGTACCTCAGTACAAGTGACACTAATAAACCTAAACCAAGCCTTAGCACATCCCAAGTTGGTGTTCTGGGCTCAAGTTCGGCATGTGGGAAACAGTCACTCTGCAGGGCCCTTTTGCCATGAGTTAACTGGATGCTACAGTGGTCTCTAATGCCCAATAGTCAAAGGTTCAGTTGACCAACTGTTTGTCAATAAAGCACTTAGCATTCCTGACATTAAAACTTATCTAACTCTCTCATTTAGCCTGGCATGAAACAACATTAATTCCACAAAAGAAGTAATTAAGGTAGCTAGGGATTGTTCAATTCACCTCTACCCGATTGAGGATATTGGACTTTGTCTAACGAACTGATGCACTATGATGTGCTACAAAACTGAGAACTATATTCTAGACTCTGTATCTTCCCCTTTACAATATCTATTGTTGTTGAGTTTGAACTGATTATATCTATGTATGGCATATCACATCTGTTTGGATAACATGCGAAACAAAGATTTTTACTGTACCTAATAAACCTAAACCTAAATCTAACTGATCCTGAAAAAAATCCTCAACTATTTTCACCCTAACTTGTCAACCCTTCAATATCTTCACGCTTTCTTTGGTTTCTAGGCTGTTACTTGAAAATCCTTTTTGGCCAACATATCCTTGCAGCCGTTTCCCTCACTACCTTGGTCATTGGGGGGGTAAGGTGGCACAAGGACATTTTGGCCTAGAAGGACTTTCTATTCATGAGTGGGGTGGGTGGATTAGGACAGCTCCCCTTCACAGCAAGGTGGGTGTATGGTGGGTATATGGACTGAGTTGCCAGAGACGGTCGTTGAGGCAGATACTATAACAACACTGAAAAGACATTTGGACAGGTAAATGGATAGGAAAGGCTTCCAGGGATATTGGCCAAACATGGGCAGATGGGACCAGTGTAGATGGGCATCTTAGGACAGCATCCCTTCTGGACCCTTACCAAACAATCGGACCCAACAAGGTCAATGGAAGATGGCAGCAGAAGAACAATGTGCCGTTATGGTACCAACGAACAGTCAAAGCACTGCTTGTGAATACCTTGTGGGGTTGAGACCCACATTCATCTCCACGTCCCACAGTACAATCTAGGGACCTCTTAAGGTCAACGAGTATAGAGGTGGCACCCATTGTAAAATGCCACGGTCTGCCGTTGTATTCTTGAGGTAGGTACATGTGAGTGAGGATCAGTTAACAACTGTGCGTTTCCTGATATCTGCTTTACAATGTAACAACTGAGACTGGAGGTGAGTTTGGTTGATCCTGAGGTGGTTTCGACTGATTCTGGCCATGAATTAGCCTCTGAAGCTCACAGCGAGAGCTCCACTGACATTCGGAAGGTAGGGGAGAAACCAGAATGCTGTTCTTGTGTGAAGGAAGAGGGCAAAAGCGCTCAAGTGATTAGCCGGAGGAGTGACCTGATTTATTTGTGGTGGGGGAGGTGATGAGCGAGGGGCGGAGGCTAGGGGGGTGGGGGTGGGGGGGATAGACATAGATAGGGTAGACCATCTTTTTATCCATGCTTAAAATGTTACTTAAGATAGGTACAAAGTGCTGGAGTAACTCAGCGGGTCAGGCAGCATCTTTATGGGTGATGTTTCCGAAGAAGGGTCCCAACGAGAAACGTCACCCATCCTTTTTCTCCTGAGATGTTGCCTGACCTGTTGTGTTACTGCAGAACTTTGTGTCTATCTTTGGTATAAACCAACATGTGCAGTTCCTTGTTTCTACTCTAAAAATGTTACTTACTACATTTAAGGCAAGAAGGGGGAATTTTAAAGCAGGTGTGGGAGGCAAGTTTTTGTTCTATACAGAGAGTTGCAGGTGCCAGGGGAGGTTGTGAAACCAGATGCAACAACAATGTGCAGGAGGATGAGGGGGGATCTTACAGAGGTGTGTAAAATCATGAGGGGAATATATAGGGTAGATGCACAGTCTTTTACCCAGACTAGGGGAATCAAGAACCAGAGGACATAGGTTTGAGGTGAGAGGGAAAAGATTTAATAGGAACTTGGGAGGCAAGTTTTTCACACAAGATGGTGATGGGTGTATGGATTGAGCTGCTGTAGGAGGTAGTTGAGGCAGGTACTATAACAACATTTTAAAAACATATGGACAGCTACATGGATAGGAAATGTTTAGGGGATATGGGCCAAACATGGGCAGGCGAGACCAGTGATCTTGGTCGGCTTGAGCAAGTTGGGCCTGTTTCCATGCTGTAGGACTCTATGAGTTATGAAGCCTTTTGATAGGAACAGAAGCAGGCAGAGAACAGAGGGATGCAGAACAATGTAGGCAGATGGGACTTGTTAGCTTGGGGTCATGGTCAGCACGGATATAGCGAGCCTAAAGGCCTGTTGCAGTGGTGCGCTATGTTCAAAGGGAATGGTGATATTTCAAGCAGAGAGACTCCCACGGTGGAAGACATGGAGAAAACTCATCTTGGCCACCTTGGCTGACCACGTGGATAGCCGCTGAAGGCTACGTGATGGACACAGGTCTTTGGTCAGTGGCTTTACCCTAGGACAACGCTTCCCAACTGGGTTGGTAAAGGTGTTGTCCTGCATGGCTTCACAGGCAACCTGGGCCTGGAGCGCTGTCCTAATCCTGTGTTAGATTGGGAAGCGCAGACGATTGGGAGGGGCTTTTCAAAGCCAAGGATTTGGATGAATCAAGGCAGGCACTTGAGGCACAGGTTGGTTGGAATGAAGGGACAGTTTTAAGGGGTGCATGGCCACTTTTGTGCCTACATTCCAAACACTGGCTGAATTTAAAAAACTTTAGGTTTAGTTTCGGGGCACAGCGTAGAAACAGGCCCTACGGCCCACCGAGTCCGCACCGACCATCGATCAGCCAGCCACACCAGTTCTATGTCTGACACATGAGGGACAATTTATAGAGGGCCAATTAACCTACAAATCTGCATGTCTTTGGAATGTGGGAGGAAACTGGAGCACCTGTAGGAAACCCATGTGGTCATGGTGAGAACATAAAACTTTGTACATTGTTCATTACTTTTACCTCGTGAAAATGGAGAAATAGTGAGAGTACACGGTCTACTTGTCTTAACACTGGAAAGGGCCATTGCTTGTAAGGATGTGATTTTGGCTGGAAATTCTGATCTAGTCAGTGCAAGGAGTATAGGAAGCAGACGACAAGGTAGCGGTGAGGCAGATTGTGTGTTAGAGACCGAGAATGAATTTTGGGGAGAATAATCTGGTTTAGTTTTGGGGGGGGGGGGGGGGCAGGGAGAAGATTTACCAGCACAGTGGTGCAGTGGTAGAGTTGCTGCCTTACAGCGCCAGAGACTCGGTTCGATCCTGACCTCGGCTGTTGTCTGTGTGTGGAGTTTGTATGTTCTCCCCGTGACCACGTGGGTTTTCTCCGGGTGCTCTGGTTTCCTCCCATACTCCAAAGAAGTGCAGGTTTGTAGATTAATTGGATTCGGTAAAATTGTTTAAATGATCTCTTAGTGTGTAGGATAGTGTTAGTGTACGGATTGATCACTGGTCGGCACAGGCTCGGTGGGGAGAAGGGTCTGTTTCCATGTTGTATGCCTAAATTCTAAAGTAGGAGAAAGAAAGAGAGCCTAGACCATCATTTGATGAGAGAAACACACACTGAGAGGGACTCTGAGGTTCATGAGGAGATGTGTATGATGATAATAATACAGTACAGGTTGTGTGTATATGTCTTGCTTTCTTGTTCTTAATGTCTCAGATGCTGGATACACACTCTGAGGTAGTTATGGATTGTGACCAAATGCAGTTTAACTATCATCTTTAAAAAAAAAAGTGCACGAGTAAAAACTGACCAAGGAGAAAACTAAAACAGTTTGATGTTCCTGAATTGGCTGAGTTACCTGAAAAAAAATGCTCTTTTAGAAAACAAAGAAGAAAGTCATCTTCTCACTGTCTCGAAATATTGGTTTGCCATCCAATTCCTGGCCTACCCAGAGGATGCTTCCCTCACTGGAGAGAGGGCGGGCGGAGGATGCAGATTCCCCCCTCCCTCCCTAAACCCCCCATCGCTGCTGCGTCCTTTCTCCTTCCCGAGTGACACTGCCTCGAGAAGGAATCGGCCCCCACCCTACGCCCCCCCCCCCCCGCCCGAGGGGCCCTCGATCAAAGGTCAGATCCCTCGAGCACACCTTTCCCCTCAGCTCACTGCAGCCTCTCACCGAGCAGCGGTGGGACCACTATAGTACGTGGTACACGACCCGGTCTACCTTTCTCCATCGGCACTCTTGCCTTGAAACAAACTCTTCCTCACGGACAATCCAAATTGCCCTTGACTAACTCTACTTTCACTGCCTCTGTGGCACATGCTGATGGCATCATCGAGAGATGTGACGGGGGGTCAAGCAACGCTGCACCTCACTGCTTCTCCTCACCTTTCAGGCTCGTTGTTGGCCCGAACCCAAGGCCTTGATCTATAAGAAGGAGGCGCCAAACATGGGCCACCTTAGCCTTGCCAGTTTAGTCTAGTGTAAAGATACAGCGTGGAAACAAGCCCTTTGGCTCACCGAGTCCGCACCAACCAGCGATCACCCCATACACTAGTTCTATCCTCCACCTCATGGACGATTTACCGAAGCCAATTAACCTACAATTCTTTGTGGAAAAAAAATTAAAATTTGACCCTAGGCTGAATTATTTTGTTTTCTTTGGACTGGTTAAACGACAGAACTCTTATTTAAGACCATTTAAATAAATTAGTTTAGTTTAGAGATACAGCGTGGAAACAAGCCCTCTGGACCAATGGGTCCCTGCCTACAAGTGATCACCCCGTACACTAGCATTATCCTACACACTAGGGATCCTTTACAATTTTTACCGAAGCCAATTAACCTACAAACCTTTGGAGTATGGGAGGAAACAGGAGAAAACCCACGTGGTCACGGAGAGAACGTACAGACAGTAACTGTAGTCAGGATCTAACCCAGGCCTCTGGCGCTGTAAGGCAGCAAATCTACTGCTGCGCCACTGTGCCACCCTGATCAAATTGACTTCTAATTTGTTTTGTGTATGAAGGAACTGATTTAAACCGAATATTGACACAAAATGCTGGAGTAACTCAGCGGGAGAGGCAGCAACTCTGGAGAACACGAATGGGTGACTTTTCTCTGGTTTGCAGAAGCCCTGGTATCTCCCAATGTTGCCATCAGCATTAACCCTGCAAGGACAATGGTTGTAAGCCACATCAGCCAGCTAGCACCAATTTTTGTAACTGCCCCACGAAGAAGCCACCACCCTCTTCCAATTGACCCTGGCAGACAGCCTCTTGGTGGGGATCTGTCCTCTCTTAGTACAAAATTGAAGCTGCTTCTGGCATTCCACCCTCCTCCTCCCCCGAACCCCACTGCTCTCCCCCAATTTAAAGCACACCAACACCAGACTCACCATCTGCAAACGGAGGTTTTCTGCTGTGGCCGAGGGAGCCTTCAAACCAGCATTAGCATTGCACAACTCATGCGTGACTCTCAAATTATTCAATTGCCCCCTTTCCTCTGCTAAATCTTAGCTCTCTTTGAAGCTTGAATGCCTCAGTGGTAAACTGCAGTAAGCTGTGGTATTAACATTTCCAAAGTTTGACCATTTATATACACAAAGTTAATGACACATCTATCAACTATCCTCATTTCAATCCCAATCTTTGGCTTCCCAAACATACTTTTCTGGGATTGCTGAGAGTAAACAGTAGCTAATTTGTGTGGCTATAATATTCTGTTTAGAAAGAGGAGGCTTATTCACTAACTGCTTTTTAGCAAAATATCCTACACTCAAGCACAGACACGCTGGCACATAAAATGACAAACCTTACTTCAAAATACATCAGCTTTAAAACAGTCTGTGGCATGGTAGGAACTAGCAGTGGGCACAAGGCTATGGGAAGTCACTATTGAGTGTAGCACAGGCCTACCACAACTGCTAAACCACACCTGGACTTTGGGACCCCAGTCCTTGCCGATGCCCTCGAACGAGTGGTTGAGGAGCTGCCAATGAGAGGCAAAGTAGGACAATTCGACAATGCCATCTCTCACTGGTTCCAAGTGACCGCCTCAGCGTGGTAACATACCAGGGCTACTCATTGTCATGGCAACAGAAAAAATGCCCACCCCCTCAAACACTGAGCAATTTGTCACTCCACCCCACTATTTTGGAGGAGAATAATATTGCCTCCCCCCTCCCCACCTGAATGTTCTAATATCCCTCCCATTTCTTGATTAGCACGGGTCTCAGGGGTCATCAGGAGAAGACAGGAAAATGGGGTTGAGAGGAAAAGATAGATCAGCCATGACTGAATGGTGGAGTAGACTTGATGGGCCGAATGGCCTTATTGTGCTCCTAGAACCTATGAACGTATGAACTTAGGAGAGAAACTAGAAAATTACTCAACTAGCAAGGGTAAGGTGGCCTGTGTTTGGTGCCCCCTGAGGGAGGGAAATTAGTAAATTGGGGATGGGGGGGTGGGGAGGGCAATATGTTTCTCCAGTCAAAATTAATTCTCAAGTAAACCAGATTGAAGATATGACATGACGTTAGGGAATTCAGTTAACCGGTCACGTGGAACTAATGGGAGGTTGCCTGCTGCGGACCCATCTCCTGCCCCGGACCCAGGCGCCATGCCAACAGAGTTTATGGTCAAGAAAACCAGTCGAAGTTTGGACTGAGCTCACGCACACGCAAGGCAGCCAAACACATAACCGGTCAAAGCAAAACAGTAACAAACAAACAAAAAATATATACCAGAGCGCCCTTTTCCCCCGAAGGCAAGACACGAGGGGCAAAGGGCCAGCTAGTCTCTTAAAAAGCTCTCTGAAGAGAAAAAAAAAAGCAAAGTTCTTAATAAGTTACAGCCCAATATCCCTTAGCTGCTTTGTCAGGTGTCATTCCCATGTGAAACATTGGTAACTTAGTCATTTACCCATCTTAGATGAACCTTTCAAAGGTTTAGTTTAGTTCAGTTTAGATATACACCGTGGAAACAGACCCTTCGGACCATCGAGTTCGCGCCGACCAACGATCCCCGTACACTAACACTATCCTGCACACACTAGGGACAATTTACAATTTTTACCAAGCCAAATAGCCTGCAAAACTGCACGTCTTTGGAGCATGGGGAGAAACCAGAGATCCTGGATAAAACCCATGCAGGTCACGGGGAGAACGTACAAACTCCGTACAGACATCACCCCCAGTCAGGATCGAACCCGGGTCTCTGGCGCTGGTCATCTCTCTGAGTTAGAATCCTAATTAGCCACTGTTTCTTTTTAGTTTAGTTTAGTTTAGCTTAGAGATACAGCGTGGAGACAGGCATTTCGGCCTACCAAGTCCATGCCGATCATCGATCATCCGTTCACACTAGTTCCATGTTATCCCATTTTCTCATCTCCTCCCCACACAATTGGGGACAATTTACAGAGGCCGATTAACCTACAAACCTGCACGTCATTTGGGGTGTGGGAGGAGCACCCAGAAGAAACCCACACGACACAGGAAGAACGTACACAACTCCACACTGTGGAGAATAAAACCTGAACTTCCACCACCATCACCGTGACAGAAGGGACTTGGTTTAATTTGGGTGAAAGATCTGCATTGCTGGCAAGATTGGGTTATGACGTAAATTCAAAACTATGGCCTTTTTTCACCTGCATCCAAACCTACCCTTGTCAAATGTGGCTGGGACATTTGCCAGTTTCCCTTCTACCAGCTTTAAGCCCCCCCCCCCCCCCCTATTGTGTTAGAACATGGAGAACTGGAGTCTGAACAGGATATTTGCAAATCCTTCCAATTGTCTGCTCTGTGTGGCGAACGTTTGTTTATTTAGTTGAGAGATGCAGCATGGAAGCAGGCCCTTCGGCCCACACTGTCCACACCGATCATCGATCACCCGTTCACACTAGTTCTATGTTATTCTCACTGTCCCATCCACTCCCTACAGGCTCGGGATCCATTTTTACACAGGGCCACTTAACCTACAAACCCGCACGTCTTTGTAGGACGTAGGAGGAAACCAGAGCACCCGGAGGACACCCACGCGATCACAGGGAGAACGTGCAAACTCCACACACACACACACACATGCACAGACAGCACCCGAGGTCAGGATCGATCCCGGGTCTCCGGCGCTGTGAGGCAGCAGGTCTAGTACTGCGCCACTGTGCTGCCCCTAGTTAATGAATAGGTTGGCCAAACTTGGACTGTTTTCTCTGGAACGTCAGAGGTTGAGAGGCAACCTGATAGAAGTACAGGCATCTTGCGTTTGACATTCCTGAAAAGCAGTGTGTAATTTAAACCTGAGGACACTGGGCATTAGTTGTTGCTGCTCACCACTGTGCGACCCTTAAACTAAACCAGGAGGAAAAAGCCACCAAAGAGATCGATATCGCAATGACACCTGTCAACACAGCTAAATTAGGTTGTTCAGTAACTATGTTAAATATATTTCTTAAAGAAGAGAGAGAGAGAGAGAGAGAGAGAGAGAAAAAAAACCCTGTGCCCACGTGACTGAATTTGTAAACTGTTGCTTATTAATATTCTTAAGAATAGAAACCCATTAAGACCTTTCCCTTGTGACCGAAATGACACGTCAGAAAGGCTTCAGACCAGTTTCTGAAGTCGGCTGTCCAAATTGGCAGTGGCACAGTTGCGGCAGAAGGAGATTTATAATTAAAAGGAGATTTTAAAAAAAGATTTCTTTTCGTTGCAATCTTCATGGCTTGCTAGGCAACGGTTGCCCAGCCAATGAGGTAGAATATTACTGTGAGGTGGTCAGTTGCCTCCTGAGGTCGATGGTTCCTCTGCTCCCTCTTCTCCAGCCTCTTCCCTCTGCATCGGAAACACAAAGAGAAAACGGTGTTACTGCCACTGCCTTTCTCTAACCCACCCCAGGGGAGTCGAGAACCAGAGGACATGCAGTAGGTTGTAGGTGAGGAGGAGGGACAGATTTAATAGGAACTTGAGGGGGTAACCTTTTCACACAAAGGGTCGTGGGTGTATAAAACAAGCTGCTGGAGGAGGTAGTTGAGGCAGGGACTATCGCAAACATTTAGCCAGGTACATGGATAGGACAGGTTTAGAGGGATATGGGCCAAATGCAGGCAGGTGGGACTAGTGTAGATGGGGGAAGTTGTCCGGTGTGGGCAAGTTGGGCTGAAGGGCCTATTTCTAAGCTGTAAGACTCTATGACTCTATGACTCAGGTTCACCACGTGAATTAGCTATGGGTATTAACTATAGAGATATAGTGCTGATTCGAGTCCTTCGACCCACCGTGTCTGCGCCGACCAGCAATCACACGTTCAACTAGTTCTATCCTGCACACGAGGGGCCATTTACAGAAGCCAATTAACCTAATAGCCTACATGCCTTTGTAGTGTGGGAGGAAACCGGAACACTTAGACAAAATCTACACGGTCACAGGGAGAACGTACAAACTCAGTGCAGATAGACAATAGACAATAGGTGCAGGAGTAGGCCATTCGGCCCTTTGAGCCAGCACCACCATTCAATGTGATCATGGCTGATCATTTTCAATCAGTACCCCGTTCCTGCCTTCTCCCCATACCCCCTGACTCCGATATCCTTAAGAGCTCTATCTAGCTCTCTCTTGAATGCATTCAGAGAATTGGCCTCCACTGCCATCTGAGGCAGAGAATTCCACCGATTTACAACTCTCTGACTGAAAAAGTTTTTCCTCATCTCTGTTCAAAATGGCCTACCCCTTATTCTTAAACTGTGGTCCCTGGTTCTGGACTCCCCCAACATTGGGAACATGTTTCCTGCCTCTAACGTGTCCAACCCCTTAATAATCTTATAGGTTTCGATAAGATCCCCTCTCATCCTTCTAAATTCCAGTATATACAAGCCTAGTCGCTCCAGTCTTTCAACATATGACAGTCCTGCCATTCCGGGAATTAACCTAGTAAACCTACGCTGCACACCCTCAATAGCAAGAATATCCTTCCTCAAATTTGGAGACCAAAACTGCACACAGTACTCCATAGCACCCGTAGTCAGGATGGAAGCCGGGCCTCTAGCGCTGTAAGGCGGCAACTCTACTGCTGCACCACCCTGCTGCCCCTAATTAACAAAGAGGCGAGGTTGGACAATTTGGATTGTTTTCTCAGTAACGTCAGAGTTTGAGGGGCATCCTGAGAGAAGCACAGGCTCCTCGCATTTTACATTCTTGAAAAGCTACGTGGAAACTAAACCTGGGTTCCCTGGGCATTATTAATTGCTGCTTGTGAACGCTTTCTGTGCGTTAATGGACTGCCTTGTTTCCTACAGAACAACAGGAACCTGGAGTAGGGGGTATTAGCTACTGGGAGAGGTCGGACACACGGAGGCTACATGGAGGCCCGATATAAAATATAAAAGTATATAAATGTATGAGAGGCATTGATGGATGGAAAAATCACATACTAGAGGGCATAGCTTTTAGCTTAGTTTAGATGTACAACATGGCCCACTGAGACCAAGCTGACCATTGATCACCCGTACACTGGTTCTATGTTATGCCACTTTCACATCATACACACTAGTATGGCGAGTCCGAAAACTTGTTGGTTGTAGAAGAAGTTTATTGCAGCCGCAATATTCGAATACAAAGTTAAACAACAAGGTAAAGGACAACCATCAGAAACTTACTGTCTTCTTCGAAGACTTCGCCGAACTGAACATTTCGGGCGCCAAAAGCGCACATGACAACGCTGGCCAATCAGCGATGTCGCTCTCTGGACCAATCCCTACGGTCGCGCTCACACGTGACCTTGCTGGCCAATCTGAGGGTTCGACGACCCAGACCATTCTCTATGGTCGCTACATGACCCCCCCCCAGAACCCGAGGTACGGAACCTAGCAGGGAGCCGGATTTCGCGACCATAACGAGTAAGGAGAGGGGCAGCCTGAACCACAGGAGCAGGGGATTCCGGACTTGGAGGAACTGCCGGAACGGGGGGTCCTGGAGGAACTGCCGGAACGGGGGGTCCTGGACTGAGCGGAACTGACGGAATTCGGCCTCTCCTAGGGGTTTGGCCAACCATGACTGGTTGATCCGGATCCAAGTGTGCAGGTTTGAGCCGGGACACCGAGACGAGCTCACTCCTGCCGCACATGTCTAAGGTGAAGGTAGCCGTTCCCTTACGCAAAACCCGGAACGGCCCTTGATAGACCCTCTGCAACGGGGCACGATGGGAATCTTTTTGCAGAAACACAAACTCACAGTCCTTCAGGGAAGGCGGTTCATGTACCATGGGGCACCCATGACGTGAAGTCGGAACTGGAGCCAGGGAACCCACCCGTGCCCGGAGAGATGCTAAGACTGATGGGACTGGAGGCAGCTGGTCTGAGGGTTCCGGAAACAAATCTCCGGGTACTCGAAGTGTCGAGCCATATACTAGCTCCGCGGACGACGCACCGAGATCTTGCTTAGGAGCAGTCCGGATGCCCAGAAGAACCCAGGGGAGTTGGTCTACCCAGTCCGGGCCTTCAAGCCTTGCACTGAGGGATGCCTTAAGTTGGCGGTGGAACCTTTCTACAAGTCCATTTGCCTGGGGGTGGTATGCAGTAGTGGGTTGTAACTTGGAACCGTACAGTTCTGCGAGCGCGGCCCAGAGGGACGAAGTGAACTGCGGCCCCCTGTCAGTGGTAATAACTGCCGGGACCCCGAAACGAGCTACCCAATGGAGGGCCAAAGTCCTGGCACAAGAGGCTGCCGAGATATCAGACAATGGGAAAGCCTCTGGCCACCGGGTGAACCGATCCACCACCGTGAGGAGGTGGGTGTAGCCCCGGGAGGAAGGCAAAGGCCCGACCAAATCCACGTGGATGTGGAAAAAACGAACTGCTGGGACCTCGAACCCCTGTACGGGAGGCTGGACATGGGGCTGGACTTTAGCGGTCTGACAGGGAACGCAGGAACGCGCCCAACCCGCTACCTGTTTCCGTAGGCCATGCCAGACAAACCGAGCTGCCACTAAAGCAGAGGTGGAGCGGATGGACGGGTGCGCCAGCCCATGAATGGCATCAAAAACCCGGCGCTGAAGGGAGGGCGGTACTACCGGCCTGGGACGGGGAAGGGAAACATCACACCAGACTTTGGTGCCTTCCGACCCGCAGGCTACCTGAGCCAACTTCAATCCCGAAGTGGTGGACTGGTATGCCGAGGCGGTATCCGCTAGAAGCTGTGCCTCCGCAAGCTCCTGGGGATCCACCTCGCAGTCCACCGCCGAAATAGGGGAAAAAGCAGGTCTAGACAGGGCGTCAGCAACGGCATTAAGCTTACCCGCGACATGACGGACATCGGTGGTAAATTCGGAGATAGCAGTCAGGTGCCGCTGCTGGCGGGCCGACCATGGGTCAGACAATTTGAAAAATGCAAATGTTAATGGTTTGTGGTCCGTAAAGGCTATAAATGGGCGGCCCTCAAGGAAATACCTGAAATGACGAACAGCTAAACAGAGGGCCAGAAGCTCTCGGTCAAATGCGCTATACTTCAGCTCGGCCGAATTTAGTTGCCGGCTGAAAAACGCCAAGGGCTGCCAACGGCCACCGACCTGCTGCTCCAAGACCCCGCCCACCGCCACGTCAGAGGCGTCAACCGTCAGGGCCGTGGGGGCGGAGGGGCTCGGGTGGACCAACATGGTGGCGTCTGCTAATGCTGTCTTAGCTGCTGTAAAAGCCGACTCTGCGGCCGGGGACCATATCAACTCTACCGGTTTTCCCGCAAGGCACTGGAAGAGCGGGCGCATGACTCGCGCAGCTGCCGGAACGAACCTATGGTAGAAGTTAACCATACCTACGAACTCCTGTAGTCCTTTTACTGTGGTGGGCCTGGGAAATGCCCGGATAGCCTCCACCTTCTCGGGCAAAGGGGAGGCGCCGGCAGGGGTAATTCTGTGCCCTAAAAAATCAAGAGAAGGGAGGCCGAATTGACACTTGGAGGGTTGGATAATGAGCCCGTGGTCTTGGAGCCGCTGGAACACAGTCCGCAAGTGGACCTGGTGTTCCTGCACTGAGGGGCTGGCGACCAGGATGTCGTCTAAATAAATAAACAAAAAGGGTAAACCCCGACCCACACGGTCCATCAGTCGTTGGAAAGCCTGTGCCGCGTTCTTTAAACCGAAAGGCATACGCAACCATTCAAACAACCCGAACGGAGTAATCGTGGCAGTTTTCTGTATGTCCTCCGGCCGCACCGGAATCTGGTGGTATCCTCGCACCAAATCGATTTTGGAGAACACCACCGCTCCTTCCAGCCCAGACGAAAAGTCCTGTAGGTGCGGTATGGGGTAGCGATCAGCCGTGGTGACAGCATTGAGACGCCGATAATCGCCACATGGTCTCCACCCCCCAGATGCCTTGGAGACCATATGCAACGGCGAGGCCCACGGGCTGTCGGACTGACGAACAATGCCCATTTCCTCCATCTTCCTAAATTCCGCCCGTGCCACCACCAGTTTGTCTGGCGGTAGTCTCCTGGCCCGAGCGAAAACGGGAGGGCCCTCGGTGCAGATGTGATGGACCACGCCGTGCTTGGCCGAAGGCGTGTCAAAACGTTGGATGAGCAGCTCTGGAAACTCCGCCAGGATCTCAGCATACGAGTCAGGGGCCGCGACGACGGCCTGGACAGTAGGGCTGGGCGGGGAGGCGATTGTCGGAGCGACGGGCTCCACGCTGGCGGAGGGTCGGAGGTCGTTACCGCGGACATCAGGGACCAGTGAAAAAGCCCAGAGAAAATCTGCGCCTAGGATCGCTTGTCTGACGTCTGCTATGATGAATGGCCATTCGTACGTGCGGAGGCCTAACACAAGGGACATCTTCCGTATACCGAAAGTGCGAATGGGGCTGCCATTAACCGCGATGAGGGTGGGACCTGTCTTACACGTTCTGGTTTCGAGGTCGGTTGGCGGCACTATACTGACGATGGCTCCCGTGTCTACCAAAAATTCTGTGTCCGTGAATCGATCGTGGACGTAGAGGCGTCGGTTCTGGCCAATCGCAACTGCCCCTCTGTACGATCGGCCGAGGCATTTCCCGCGAAGGTACAAGGTGAGCGGCAGTTGCGGGATTCTCTACCCCATCGTAGGTGATAATAGGACCAGCCGCGCTTGTGCGGATCTTTTTGGCGGGCTTTCGGAGAACTGGCGGGAGACGCGGCGCCATCTTGATGTCGCTGTGGCGTGGTCACTGATGTCGAGACCTTGTTGATCGAACCGCTTGCCTTGTTTTTAGCCGCTATGAGCGCGTCCGCTTTCGCTGCATATGCTTCGGGGTCCTTAAAAGAACAATCCGTGAGCAGCAGTCGGACATCCTCAGGAAGCTTCTCTCGGAATGCCTGTTCGAACATGAGGCAATCCGTATGCTCACCGGCTAGCATCATCATCTCGGCCATGAGAACGGACGGCCGACGATCTCCGAGGTCCGGTAGGTGCAGAAGTCTTTCAGTGCAATCATGCCTATTAAACCCGAAGGTTCGCAGTAACAATTTCTTCATTGCCTCGTACTTGCTTTCCGCAGGCGGATTAACGATGAACCGCATCACGCGTGTGGTCGTCTCCGGTGATAGAGCGCTGACGAGATAGTAATACTTCGTCGAGTCGGCCGATATGTTCTTTATATGAAATTGGGCTTCGGTGTGGACAAACCAAGATTGCGGCGAATGTGTCCAAAACAACGGAAGGTGAACGCTTACCGCGCTTAACTCCGGTGTGCCAGGCGCGGCATTCAACAACGAGGCGTCGTGTTCCTGCATAGTCGGTGATCGTCCAGATCACATCGGGGTCACCAATATGGCGAGTCCGAAAACTTGTTGGTTGTAGAAGAAGTTTATTGCAGCCGCAATATTCGAATACAAAGTTAAACAACAAGGTAAAGGACAACCATCAAAAACTTACTGTCTTCTTCGAAGACTTCGCCGAACTGAACATTTCGGGCGCCAAAAGCGCACATGACAACGCTGGCCAATCAGCGATGTCGCTCTCCGGACCAATCCCTACGGTCGCGCTCACACGTGACCTTGCTGGCCAATCTGAGGGTTCGACGACCCGGACCATTCTCTATGGTCGCTACACTAGGGGCAATTTATAGAAGCCTATTAACCTACAAACCTGCATGTCTTTGGAATGTGGGAGGAAACCGGAGCACCTGGAGAAATCCCACGCGCTCACAGGGAGAACGTACAAACTCCGTACAGACAGCACCCGTAGTCAGGATCGAACAGGGGTCTCTGGTGCTGTGTGGCATCAGTTCTACCGCTGCGCCACTATGCCATCTCAGCTAGTTTAGTTTAGGTACGTTTATTGTCACATGTACCGAGGTACAGTGAAAAGCTTTTGTGTTGTGTGCTATCCAGTGAAGGGAAATACTATACATGATTACAGTCGAAATGTCCACCGTGAACAGATACAGGATAAAGGGAATAATGTTTGGTGCAAGATAAAGTCTAGTAAAGTCCGATTAAAGATAGTTCTCAGCTGAAAGGTGACAGGGGCAATGTTTAAAGGAGATGTGTGGGGCAGGTTTATTTCCACCGAGGGTGGTGAGTGCCTGGGACTAGGGTGGTGGTGGAGACAGGTACAATAGTGGCACTCAAGAGATTTTTGGACAGGTACATGGATATGCAGGGAATGGAGGGATATGGATTATGTGCAGGCAGATAAGGGTTGGTCCAGGCATTATGTTCAGGACAGACATTGTGGGTTCTTGTGCTGTACTGTTCTATGTTCCATGTTTTATAAACCACTGCATTGCCTGCATTGTTTTGGGGACTATCCTGAAGGACACTATAGAAATGCAGGTCTTCCATTCTGCTGTCTCTGTGAGAGGCGAGATGGCAGGAATCTTCAAGATCCAATAGTCTGTTCTTTTATCTTTACAGAGGAGGCTGAGGCACCCTTTTCAAATGCTGGTATCTTTCCACTTACAATCCCCTCTTGGGAATAGATACAGCTTATCAGAGAGTCCAGCTGTATCACGGTTGTGATAAAACGCGGTCAAACAGCGGATAACAGATGGTTGCATGGGGGAGTTTAAAGTTCTCCTACACACTCCTTATCAAAGTGTTAGGATCTGAGTATAGTGCTTTGTCAAAGAGCTTTTGCTACAGAAACTCTACCTTCAAATATTAATATGTAGAAAGGAACTGCAGATGCTGGTATATTGCGAAGATAGACACAAAGTGCTGGTGTAACTCAACGGGTCAGGCAGCATCTTAGATACAAAGTGCTGGCGTAAGTCAGCAGGTCAGGCAGGATCTTAAATACAATGTGCTGGAGTAACACAGCGGGTCAGGGAGCATCTTAAATACAATGTGCTGGAGTAACACAGCGGGTCAGGCGGCATCTTTTTAAATACAATGTTCTGGAGTAACTCGGCAAGTCAGGCAGCATCTTAAATACAATGTGCTGGAGTAACACAGCAGGTCAGGCAGCTTCTTAGATACAAAGTGCTGGAGTAACACAGCGGTCAGGCAGCATGTTGATTGCCTGTCAGCGTCTATCGTCAAATACTAACAAACCCACTCAGGCACCGCAATGCTGCCCTGTCAGTGGGCAGTATGTAGCTCCACACTCTCAGGCCATTATAAATGATCCGGCAGCTCTGTTTTGAAGAGGGAGACAGCACAGTGGCATAGCTAGTGGAGCCACTGCTGCAGATGTCATCTACTGACGCATCATAGAAAGTATTCTATCGGAATGCTTCATGGCATGGATTGGGAACAGCTCCATCCAAGACAATAGACAATAGACAATAGGTGCAGGAGTAGGCCATTCAGACCTTCGAGCCAGCACCGCCATTCAATGCGATCATGGCTGATCACTCTCAATCAGTACCCCGTTCCTGTCTTCTCCCCATACCCCCTCACTCCGCTATCCTTAAGAGCTCTATCCAGCTCTCTCTTGAAAGCATCCAACGAACTGGCCTCCACTGCCTTCTGAGGCAGAGAATTCCACACCTTCACCACTCTCTGACTGAAAAAGTTCTTCCACATCTCCGTTCTAAATGGCCTACCCCTTATTCTTAAACTGTGGCCCCTTGTTCTGGACTCCCCAAACATTGGGAACATGTTTCCTGCCTCTAATGTGTCCAATCCCCTAATTATCTTATATGTTTCAATAAGATCCCCCCTCATCCTTCTAAATTCCAGTGTATACAAGCCTAATTGCTCCAGCCTTTCAACATACCACAAGAAGTTACAGAGTTATGGATGCAGCACAGACCATCACACAAACCAACCTCCCTTCCATTGACTCCATTTACACCTCGGCAAGGCCAGCAGCATAATCAAGGACGAATCTCACCCTGGTCACTCCCTTCTCCCCTCTCCCATCAGGCAAGAGGTACAGAAGTGTGAAAACGCACACCTCCAGATTCAGGGACAGTTTCTTCCCAGCTGTTATCAGGCAACTGAACCACCCTACCAACAACAGGAAAGCAGTCTCTGACCCTCCCATCTACCTCAATGGAGACCTTCGAACCATCTGTAATTGGAAAACGAAGACAGACACAAAAACCTGGAGTAACTCAGGCAGCATTTCTGGAGAAAAGGAATAGGTGAAGTTTCGGGTCGAGACCATTCTAGGACTTTATCTTGCACTAAATATTATAGTCTTTATCCTGTATCTGTACACTATGGACAGCTCGATTGCAATCATGTCTTTTCGCTGATTGGATAGCATGCAATATAAACTTTTCACTGTACCTCTGTACACGTGACAATAATAAACTACACTAAACTGCCTCACAGCGCCAGAGACCCGGGTTCGATCCTGACTACAGGTTCTGTCTGTATGGAGTTTGTACATTCGCCCTGTGACTGCGTGCATTTCCTCCAGGTACTCCGGTTTCCTCCCACATCCCAAAGACGTGTGACTTGGCAGGTTAAGCCGCCATTGTAGTTGACCCCAGGTGAGTGATAGAACCTGGGACGAGACGACCAGAATAAAACTGGAGAGTAAAGACGGGATTACATGATTGATTGAAAGATCCGGCATGGAAACAGGCCCTTTAGCCCGCTGAGAGAGGGGGAGAGAGCTGGGAGAGAGGAGGGGACAGGACAAAGCCTGGCGAGTGATAGGTGGTTACAGGTGAGGGGGGTTGATAGGCAGATGGTTGGACAAAGGCCAGGGCTGACAAGACAAGAAGTGTGAGACCCAGTGAAGGGGTTGCAGTGTGACTGAGCACAACCACAGGCTGTGTGCCTGGCAGGAGCCCCGGGCTCGCTGTGCTTTGACTCTTGTGACGAAGCAGAGCAAGTGTGGTGGCAGGGCGGCATTGCTTGAGGGATAGTTCCCACGGTTCTTGCCAACTCAGTACGAGAGACTCCCAGGCAGTGACTGGTGCCAGCTGCATACTAATGGCACTGCAGAAAGAGGATCTGTGTGGCTCTAATCCCATCCGTACAAATGTAGAGACATTAAGACCAATGAAACGCTGCAGTGGGAACACAATGCTGCCTTGTTTGCTGGCGAGAGGGCAGAATTAATCAGAGCACAAGTTCCAGCCGCAGCCTTCCGCACGGGAACACCAAGGCCTGCGTTTCGCTTATGATCTCAGTGGGTCCCGATCTGCCTTGTGGCCAATGACGCCCGGTCACGGTTGCAATGTGGGAACCGCGCGTCTGATCTGTACACAGCAAGCTCCCACAGGCAGCAATGTGATTGAACATGGAAGAGGTACAGCGTGGAAACAGGCCCTTCCCCCCCCCCCCCCCCCATAGAGTCAGGCAGCGTGGAAACAGGCCCACTGGCCCAACTTGCCCACACCGACCAAGAAACCCCATCTACACTAGTCCCACCCGCCCACATTTGGCCCATAGCCCTCTAAACCTATCCCATGCAGCATGTACCTGTCCAAATGTCGTTTAAATGTTTTTATAGTACCTGCCGCAACTACCTCCTCTGGCAGATCGTTCCACATTTAATTTAGTTTACTTTAGTTTACTGTCACGTGCACCAAGGTACAAAAGCTTTTGTTGCGTGCTAACCAGTCAGTGGAAAGACAGCCCACGATTATTATCAAGCCACATTAGTCCACATTACTCACTACGCTCGGTGTGAAAATGTTGCCCCTCAGGTTCCTATTAATTTTTTCCCCTCTCACCTTAAACCTATGTCCTCGGGTTCTTGATTCCTCTACTCTAGGGTAAAAGACTATATGTTTTCACCCTCTCTATTCCTCTCATCATTTTATTCATCTCTACAGGATCACCCCTCATCCTCCTGCGCTCCAAGGAATAAAGTCCTAGCCTGCTCAACCTCTCCCTATAGCTCAGCCTCTCGAGTCCTGGTGACATCCTCGTAAATCTTCCTCGCACCCGTTCCAGCTTGACAAGTTGACAAGAGAGAGAGAGAGAGAGAGAGAGAGAGAGAGAGAGAGAGAGAGAGAGAGAGAGAGAGTGGGGAGAATATCAGGCAGGGATAGAGAGAGAGGAGAGTGAGTCCAAAATCAGCAAACATCAGGAATTGATAGGCAGATGCACATCTGCACAGATGTCATTGGTGTTGTGAACAGCCTCGTATCCCAATCCCATATCGTCAGCTTCAGCCAAAAACCAGCTCAAAGTCTCCAGCCCTCAAACTCAGAAGATTTACCACTCGCTGGACAAAGAGATCGAGATCGCTCTCTCTTTGAAATGATAAATGCAAAGTGCTGGAGTAACTCAACGGGTCAGGCAGCATCTCTGGAGAAAAAGAATGGGTGACGTTTCGTGTCGGGACCCTTCAGGTCTGAAGAACGGTCCCGACCCGAAACAGACCACAGCTCCCCACCACTGACTCCGTCTACACTTCACGCTTCCTCCGAATGGCAGCCAATGTAATCCAAGACTTGGAAAGATGATGTTTCGGGACGTAACCCTTCTTCAAACCCATTTTCTTTCTCCACAGATGCTTCCTGACCCGCTGAGTTACTCCAGCACTTTGTGTCTCTCTTTGTTTATAAATCAGCTTCTGCAGTTCTTTATTTCTACATTTTGTCTCTCTTTGAAATGTTTATTTCAGATAATCCCCCGGATCTATCCCCTCCAAGCAGGGCATGCAGCTGCTGGGAATCACTCTCTCAGTCCTGTCATATTCCCTCTCCTGCTGGGGTCTGGAAGCAGCTCAGATGAGGCTTGTAAATGTTGCTGGAACTAAGTACAAGGATTATAAACTGAAGATTGCACCTCAGGGGTTAACATTACGAGATGTGAATCTAAAGCTAGAGCAGATGCA
This sequence comes from Rhinoraja longicauda, assembly GCF_053455715.1. Lineage (NCBI taxonomy): Eukaryota > Metazoa > Chordata > Chondrichthyes > Rajiformes > Arhynchobatidae > Rhinoraja > Rhinoraja longicauda. Next base: position 16,718,250 of record NC_135969.1, on the reverse strand, counting down.
ATGCGCCAAGATAGAGATCTCTATTTTCTTCCAAGAAACCCTTTTAGAAGTCCATGCAAAAGGATGTTATACCTTTAAACGATGTAATTTGAAACGCACTCACTCACAGGGCCCATCTCCACCCACCCACATAGACAGTCTGACAGACATGGACACGATGCACACGTATAGAGTCGTTCTTAGCCGCACACCCCATACACACGGAAACACACGGACGTGACTAAACACGCAGAGGAACACGCACATGCAGGGTGAAACACTTGTATGTGTGGACTGCCACAATGCACGCACACACTCACTCACTCACTCACTCACTCACTCACACATGCACATACACCCACCCACACACACACACACACACTAGACTTCCCACTATTGCCTCCATTTATACTTCATAAGTTCATAAGTTATTGGAGCAGAATTAGACCATTTGGCCCATCAAGTCTACTCCGCCATTCAATCATGGCTGATCTATCTTTCTCTCTCAACCCTGTTCTCCTCCCCATAACCCCTGACACCCGTACTAATCAAGAATCTGTCAATCTCCACCTTAAAAATATCCACTGACTTCGCCTCCATCGTCTTCTGTGGCAATGAATGCCACAGATTCCGTTTGTGCTGGTCGCAGCTAGCCGAAACTTTAAACTTTAGAGATAGAGCGGGGAAAGAGGCCATTCGACCCACTGAGTCTGTGCTCACCAGCGATCACCCCGTACACTAGCACTATCCTGCACACAATTTACAATTTGCAGAAGCCAATTAACCTACAAAGCTGTATGTCTTTTGAGTATGGAAGGAAAGAGCACACCCAGAGAAAATCCACATGGTCACAGGGAGAATGTACAAACTCTGTACAGACTACACCCTCCCCCCCACTTCTATATATATAGAGAGAGATCTCTCTCTCTCTCTCTCCCTCTCTCCCTTGCATCATCTAAGCCAGCCAAGTACTGACATTACTCATTCACAATATTGATTCCTCGAGGATATGCAGGTGAACTGTATCAGACACACTCACTCACACACACACACGCGCGCACACACACACACACACACACCCCATACGCTAACACACTAACACTATTCTACACACTAGGGGCAATGTACAATGGAGTATGGATGAAAACCGGAGCACCCGGGGAAAACCCACACGGTCACAGAGAGAACATGCAAACTCCACACAGACAGCAGCCGAGGTCAGGTTGGAATGCCGGGTCTCTGGGTGGAGGAGATATGTTCACCACTGCGCCATCTTTTGTTTAAGTTTCATTGTACGTCAACGTATTTCATTGGTTGTAAAACATTTTGGGATGTCTCAAAATTGTGCTATAGAGTTGCAAGGAACTGCAGATGCCGGAATCTTGAGCTAAACACAAACTGCTGGAGGCAGGTAGCAGAAATGTGGAGGGAATGGAATCAATCTGAAGAAGGGCCCCAACTCAGGTATGTAGGTTATGTAGGTTAATTGGCTTGGTGTGTGTGTAAGTTGTCCCTGGTGTGGGTACGATAGTGTTAGTATGCGGAGATCGCTGGTCGGGTGCGGACTCAGTGATCCGAAGGGCCTGTTTCCGTGCTCTATCTCTAAGCTAAACTAAACTTGAAACGAAGATAGACACAAAAAGCTGGAGTAACACGGACAGGCAGCATCTATGGAGAGAAGGAATGGGTGACATTTCGGGTCGAGACCTGCCTTCAGACAGGTTAGGAATAAGGAAACGAGGGATATAGGCGATGATGTCGAGAAATAAAGAAGATAGAGAGATAAAGAGAAACTTTGCTTGTTCATTCCATCCGCAGATGCTATTGTACATATGACAATTATAAACCTACCCCTAAACCTGCAACAATCCCTTCTTCCAGCAACCATCAGGTCTTGAACACTATACAACACTAACCTTAGCAACTACCATCTGCTTTGTACTCTGTCTTTGGTTGCACTAATTACTTCATTTTTGCACTATTGTAGTTAGATTGTATTCGGCTATTAATTTATTGTAGTTTTGATGTTTATATATTGTCTGTGTGTGTTATTGCCTCTACAGGTCCGTTATTTATTCACAAAATGCTGGAGTAACTCAGCAGGTCAGGCAGCATCTCGGGAGAGAAGGAATGGGTGACGTTTCGGGTCGAGACCCTTCTTCAGACTGTCAGTCTGAAGAAGGGTCTCGACCCGAAACGTCACCCATTCCTTCTCTCCCGAGATGCTGCCTGACCAGCTGAGTTACTCCAGCATTTTGTGAATAAATACCTTCGATTTGTACCAGCATCTGCAGTTATTTTCTTATATTACAGGTCCGTTAAGCTGCAGCAAGTAAGAATTTCATTGTTACTTTGTCGTTACATATGACACTTAAACACTCTTGCCGAAAGTTAAATCTTTAAACTTTAGACCTTAGAGTTATAGCGTGGAAACAGGCCCATCAGCCATTGAGTCCGTGCCGACCATCGATCACCCGTACACTAGTCCTATCCGACACACTTGGGACAATTTACAGAAGCCAATTAACCGACAAACTTGCACGTCTTTGGGAAGTCAAGTCAAGTCACTTTTATTTGTATAGCACATTTAAAAACAACCCACGTTGACCAAAGTGCTGTACATCAGTTCAGGTATTAAGAACGAACATACAATGGTACACAAACATAACAGCACATACATAAACAGAAGTGGGAGGTTACCAGAGGACCTGGAGAAAACCCACACGGTCACAGGGGGAACGTACAAACTCCGTCGTCAGGATCGAACCTGGGTCTCTGGCGCTGTAAGGCAGCAGCTCTACCTCTGCGTCACTGTGCCGACTCGGAAAGGGCCAGCCCAGCAACCCTGACTAAGGACAGATTGCTGAGGAATGGATCTGTCCAACGCGCAGGGGCGTGGGGTGCCAAGAAAAATATTAAACAAAACCTTTTGACCAAAAATAAACTTCCAGCAAGAATCATTGTATGTCACCAGCATTACCAGCAGATGTGTCAAAACCCTGTCAACTAACCCCAAACTGTGTGGGGGTGCGGGGAATGTAGTGGTGAATCCTGGCTGCTTGTGGGATACATGATCATTACCAGAAACCCATTGGAGGCCCAAATATGTTTTTCATTAATGTTGATCTCCGGGACCCTGGCTGGTGAGACAGTTTCAGGACAATGGTCGACATTGATCAGCATCCTGGAGGTTTGGACTTTGCAATGCCTCCAAGAAACCACATTACCTTATGGGAAACACTGGGTCTTATGGATAACACTAGTAATTCCTACTGGGTGACACCCACAGCCAACACGTCCCATCTTCCGACACAGCAGCAGAACAGTGTCCATCACTGCCGTGCGAGGTGCCGCGGGGCGCAGGCCATCCCGAGGTGCCCGCCCGAACTCTCTCTCGTCTGTGGGCGGGACCATGAGCTCGCCACTAGGCCCGTCAGTCGGTGGGATTTTGCCCAAAGGCCCGTCAGTCGGCGGGACCGGAAGGGAGCTGGAGACGCCGGACGTGAGGAGCAAGGGCCAGTAGGAGGGTGAACCGGGGTAAGGCCTCCGGCGCCTTCAAGCTCGGCTGCTGGAGGCACCCCCCGGGGGCACAAAGATGGCCGGGCGAGGAGAGGAGAGGAGAGGAGAGGAGAGGGACGTCGGTTTCGCGGGAACTGCTCCAGTACATCGAGCGTGCGGGCCGACCCGACAGTGGACTTTGAATAATGGCGCCAAAAAATGGCAGTGCCTGCATGTGTAATATATGCAAACAGAATTTCACTGTGCAGTTGCACATGTGGCAAATGAAGCACCACTGAACCATTGAGTCATTGAACCAATATCAAGCACACCGCTTATACATAAATATCAATGACTTCCCTGCAGCTTCCCTGTGGTTGTTAATCCGAAGCTGTAAGTTGGCAGTCGGCAACTAATTGGACAAAAAGCTGCTTTGCTCCATCATGTCCATATCGACCATGAGTTATACTAATCCCTTCTAGGGTGGCACAGCCAAACTTGAAGGCGCTGGAGGCAATACACAGTCTGTACATTCTCCCTGTGACCAAGTGGGTTTTCACCGGGTCCTCCGGTTTCCCCCCACATTCCCAAGACATGCAGGTTTGTAGGTTAGCTAGCTTCTGCAAATTGCCCCTAGTGTGTGGGGTAGAGCTAGTGTACAGGGTGATTGCTGGTCGGCATGGACTCGGTGGGCCGAAGGCCCTGTTTCCACTCTGTATCTCTACACTAAACTAAAGGTTTTGGGTCGGGACCTTTCAGTTTTGAGTCGGGATACTTCTGCAAGTGATAGGTGGATACAGGAGGACCACTGAGACTGCGCCGACCATCGATCACCCTTACCTTTAGAAAGGATATGAGGGTGAATATCTTTAGTCAGACGGTGGTGAATTTGTGTACTTTACTGCCACAGAAGGCTGTGGAGGCCAACTCCATGGGTATTTTTAAGGCAGAGTTTGATAGATTCCCGATGAATACGGGTGTCGAGGGTTAAGGGGAGAAGGCAGGAGAATGGTGTTGATAGATCAGCCATGATTGAATGGCGGAGTAGACTTCCTGGACCAAATGGCCTAATTCTACTACCACAACGTAAAAACTTATGAACTATCCATGTTCTCCAGAAGTGCTGCCTGAACGGATGAGGTACGCTGGCACATTTGTGGGTATTTTTCCCTCTCTTTCTCATTCTTTTCAAGCAACGGCGGCGAAAGAAAAATCAAGACCCATTTGTCAAAGAGAGCCCACCGTGTTAGCTTTGACAGTGAGTTAGAGGCGCTGGTAAAAGCAAGTGCCCCTGTACACACTGGAGTCGTCTGTTAGTAACAGGAGTCTCTTGCTCTCTAACCCCCACCAAACAATTAACTTCCTGTCAGTTTGGGAAGCAATTCAAAGTAATGGAGCCCGGAGGAAATTGTACTCATTTTATAGCAGGTTGATTGAAACCAGAGGCTCCGCAGTGCTATTACTTGTTTAATCTAGGAGTTGAAGGTCTTCCAGTGAGGAATTCTATCTGACAACTGGCTGGTGAGGTTTGAGTTCAGGAACCTTTTAGTGATTTTGTTTGTGCGCCTGGCGGAATGTGATGGAAGTAAGTGGCAATGGAACATCCACTTCCAAAGGAGAAAAGTTATCTTTCTGATTCGGCTCGGCGCTCTTTGTTGTTCTACCACACACTGGCTGCCTGCTTCAATAGTTTGGATGAATTTTTTTGCGCTCTTTCAGCACAGTCTCTCTCTGTTCCCTCTCCACCAGATGTAGTCTGGCTTCTAACCAGCGTGCAGGATAGAGCTAGCCTCAATAACAATAGTGGCACGGTGGCGCAGCGATGGAGTTGCTGCCTTATAGCGCCGGAGACCTGGTTCGATCCTGACCATGGGTGCTGTCTGTACGGAGTTTGTACGTTCTCCCCGTGACCGTGTGGGTTTTCTCCGGGTGCTCCAGTTTCTTCCCACACTCCAAAGACGTACAGGTTTGTAGGTTAATTTGGCTTCGGTAAAATTGTAAATTGTTCCTCGTGCGTGTGCAGGGATCGCTGGCCGGCGTGGAATCAGTGGGCCGAGCGGCCTGTTCCCACACTGTAACTGTAAATTAAACTAAACTAGTATGTACGGGTAATCAATGGTCAGCAAGGTCTCGGTGGGCTGAAGGGCCTGTTTCCATGTTTCATCTCTAAACTAAACTGAGCTATTGAACACTACAAACACCAACTAAACCACGAACTATGACCTATCTTGCTTGCACTAGGGATTTTGGCCTTTGGTTTTGCACTAATATTGTTTTTTGTTTACATTTATTGAACCTTTTTGTTTATTGTGTTATTTATGAGTTACTGTGCTTACAGATCTGTGCTACATCTGCAAGCAGGAATTTCATCGTTCCATTCTCCGTACATGTAACAATTAAACACTCTTGAGCTCAGGCCTCTGGTGTGGTTACTTACTCAATTTTCTTTTCTACGTTATTACAGAATCCACTATCAAAGGGCAAAAATATATTCTCGTCCAATTCTATAAGCCAATTTCCTTCCATTGACTCCAATGAAATAAAAGGTCCTAAACACAAGAACATGTGAGACATGGTCACCATGTTATAGGAAAGATGTCATCAAACTGGAGAAGGTTTACGAGGATGTGGCCAGGACTCGAAGGCCTGAGCGAAAGGGAGAGGTTGAACAGACTAGGATTTTATTTCTTGGAGTGTAGGGAGATCAGGGGTGATGTTATAGAGGTGTAAATCATGAGAGGAATAGATTGGGTAAACACAATAGATTGTGTCCAGAGTTGGGGAATCGAGAACCAGAGGACACAGGTTTAAGGTGAGAGGGGAAAGATTTATAGGTACCTGAAGGGTAACCTTATAGACAATAGACAATAGACAATAGGTGCAGGAGTAGGCCATTCAGCCCTTCGAGCCAGCACCGCCATTCAATGCGATCATGGCACAAAAGGTGGTAGAGTTGCTGCCTTACAGTGCGAGCAACCCAGGTTCGATCCTGACCTCGGGTGCTGTCTGTACGGAGTTTGTACGTTCTTCCTGTGACCGGGGTGGGTTTTCTCCGGGTGCTCCGATTTCCTCCCACACTCCAAAGACGTACAGGTTTGTAGCTTAATTAGCTTCGGCAAAATTGTAATTTGTCCCTGGTGCATAGGATAGTTCTGGTGTACGGTGTGATCACTGGTCGGCGCGGACCTGGTCGGCCATTTCTTTATTCCAGAAAATTATCGCTCCTTTACCATGGGACCCAAACACTTTCAACCTATCTTTCCTTTTCCATCGGGCAACTGAATCATCCTACCACAACCTGAGAGCAGTCCTGAACTACCGTCTACCTCACTGGTGACCCTTGGACTATCCTTGATCAGACTCTGCTGGCTTTTCCTTGCACAAAACGTTATTCCCTTATCATGTATCTATACACTATAAATGGCTCGATTGTAATCATGTCTTGTCTTTCCGCTGACTGGTTAGCACGCAACAAAAGCTTTAACTGTACCTCAGTACACGTGACAATAAACAAAACGGAACAAAACTTTGGCATTCCTCTGCTGGTTTACTGCAGCCTGTTTTTATTTCTTGCTGAATCTCTCACGCATTCTCCTCTCCCCTTCCAGATCAATGCCTTGGACCTTGGCTGAGTTTGGAAATTAACTCAGCCCTAAACTTTGCTGCTTTTTTTGGCAAAGCTGAACCTATTCCTTTGATCATAAACTATCTTTAACTTCTCTTGATAGCGCCGTTTTCCTGTTTTTGTGCCTCGACAAGGATATATATGACTTGTAAGCTATATATTAAGCCTTTACATCTGAGCCAATGCTAGTTTTATTACCTATACATTTGAATCTGCTTTCTCTGTCTACTGTAGCCAACTCTCGCCTCATCCTTTGCTGGTTTGCTTTATTCTGATTTAAGACCATGTTTCATAACGAACTAAAATGCTTTCAATATTTATGTAAAATTCCATCCTATTTTCACCATTCGCTGAGGACCTCTTGATTGTAGATCATCAATTATCATCATCGCACGTACAAAGACCGTACAGACAGCACCCGCAGTCAGTATCGAACCCGGGTCTCAGGCGTTGTAAGGCAGCAACTCTACCCTTGCGCCACTGTGCCGCCCTTTCATAGAACAGAGAACGTAGAACAGCACAGCACAAGAACAGGGCCTTCAGCCCACAATATCTGTGCCAAACATGATGCCAAGACCATCTTTTATCTGCCTGCACGTAATCCATATCCCTCCATTCCCTGTGCATCAACATGCCTATCCAAAAGTCTCTGAAATGCCACTATCGTATGTGCGTTCATCGCCATCCCGGCAGGCACTCACCAGTCTCTGCGTAAAAAAACATGCCCCGCACATTTCCTTTAAAGGTTGCACCTCTCATCTTAACGCTCCGCCCTCTAGCATTTGACTTTTTCCATCCCGGAAAAAAGTTTCCGATTGTCTCCCCTCTCTATGCCTCCCGTGACATTACACACTTATATCAGGTCTCCCTGCAACCTCCTGTATCCCTTCAGTTTAGTTTTTCGTTTTAGTGATACAGCATGGAAACAGGCCCTTTGGCCCACTGAGTCTGCGATGACTAGCGATCACCCCGCACACTAGTTCTATTCAACAGACCAGGGATAATTCACAGAAGCCAATTAGCCGACAAACCCTTACGTCTCTGGAGTGCGAGAGGAAACCGGAGCACCCAGAGAAAACCCACGCGGTCACAGTGGAAACGTGCAAACTCCGTACAGACAGCACCCGTGGTCAGGATCGAACCCGGGTCTCTGGTGCTGTGAGGCAGCAACTCTACCGCTAACTAACTAATGGGAAGGTATCAACAGTTCCTCCCACCACCGACTTGCTGGAATAATTAGCAGGGCTGGGGGTGAGCGAGGTGGGGACACATCACTGAGTTGCCGCGGTGATATCTGCCCCGACAGTGCCGGCCCATCCACCACCCGCTCTTTGTGCTTTCAGCGATGGAATTCCCCATCTGTGTCGAATTAATCAAAATGAAGACCACATGAAACAGCTACAGTTCAAGGAAGCCTTTGCGAGAATGATTTATTAAAAAAGCAGGTCACCCAGAACACCAAAGTGGTTTATAAAGGCTATGGTCTCAATGCTCAAAGTGTCCTCATGGTTGTTTGTTAAACCATTTCCCATCTTATCCCACCAGACTCCCGACACCCCCCATACTCCTGCAGGAATGAGAGGGTGGTTTCTATTATTAGATTTATTTATTAATGAGATATGGTTGTTATTGCACATTACTAATTTTTCCTTTTACAGGGCCATGACTAGTTTTCCAGCATCTGGTGGTTGCTCCCCCTTTAATCTGGAACCTTCTACACCACCCCCCGCACCCCCCGGAAGTCCCCCTGAAAATGTTGTGCTCCGGCCAGGCCAGGCGGTCGATCTCTACCTCATCGGGACTTCCACTATCGGCGGGTCAAATTTGCCCCCTGCGGCCGGGGCTCTGGAACTCCGGCCCGGCTGGAACCAACAGATCGGTTCCCATAGCCGACCTGCCATCCCATGAGGTCACAGGGAGAATGTACAAACTCCGAACAGACAGCACCCGTAGTCAGGATCGATCCCGGGTCCCCCCCCCCCCCCCCCCCCCCCCCCCCCCCAAGGCCGTGACATCTGTTGTTCCGGCAAAATGGATAATCCCAAAAGGCTCTGGGTGCCAGAAAAATCGGTGGAGGACCTGTATTCATTTAAGAGATGTGGGCTTTGCAGTCAGAGCTAGCGTTTAATAGCCATGTGCGGTGGCTGGCAGAAGATAGGACTGTTCGGTGAACTTTTGTAACTTAGTTGGGACCAGACACGTGGTGACACTTGTGTACTGCCTAAGTGAGGACTGCTGTATGATTTTACCGGGTTGTATGCAAAACAAAGCATTTCACTGTACCTCGGTACATGCGACAATAAAGTATCATTGAATCACTGACGTCTTTCTGGCAATCCAGAACATACAATGAATGGTTGGTGAAACAGTTCAGAGAAACTGACTGCTTTGAGAAAGATCGACAGTGAGAAGTTATCGATGTGAAACCACTTAGATTTATAACAATAGTACCAGTATAAAGGAAAGTACAAACACCATCTGGAACTGCAGTGTATTCCAGGTATTCACTACTCTCAGATTGAAAAAGGTCTCCCTCACCCTCAGATGCCTTCCAAATCTCTTGCCATCACCCTAAATCTACGTCCTCTGGCCTTCTCTCTCCAAGCTATGTAATTCAGTGATGTCACACTTAGTTCAGTTTAGTTCAGAGATACAGCGCGGAAACAGGCCCTTCGGCCCACCGAGTCCGTGCCGACCAGCGATCGTCCCTACACTAGCACTATCCTACACACAAAGGACTATTCACGGAAGCCAATTAACCGACAAGCCTGCACGTCTTTGGAATGTGGGAGGGAACCGGAGCACCCGGACAAAACCTGCGCGGTCACAGGGAGAACTTACAAACTCCGTGCAGACAGCACCCATAGTCAGGATCAAACCCGGGTCTCTGGCGCTGTGAGGCAGCAACTCTACCTCTGCGCCACCGTTCCCTCTTAACCCCGTACATTCCAGGGAGAACAGACCTTGCTTCTCCAATCTTTGCTGATGACTGAAATGCTCCATCCCAGGCAACATCCTTGTGATGGCTCGAAGGGCCGAATGGCCTCCTCCTGCACCTCAGTCTTGGTGGCGTGAGGGTACGCAGCTTTTAAAAGTTGTCACCATATCGGTGGCTTACCTGAGTTCCGTCCTGCTCCTCCTGTTGTGTCCGCTGAGGCTGACAAAGAAAAAGAAGGCACAGTTAAGAAATGGTCTAGAGAACTACAGTAGATAGACACAAAATGCTGGTGTAAATCAGAGGGTCAGGCAGCATAGCATCTCTGGAGAAAAAGGATGGGTGACGTTTTGGGTCGGGAATCTCCTTCAGACTGCAGTTCCTTGTTTCTACTCCCAGGATGTATTTTGGAAGTTTCAATAGGATTTTTTTCTCATTCTTGGTCGGCATGGATATGTTCGGCCGAAGGGCCTGTTTCCGTGCTGTATGACTCTATGACTGTAATATATTGCAATCGGCTAAATCTCCACCTTAAACTTTAGACTTTAGACTTTAGAGATACAGCACGTCGCCCACATATATCCTTTGCACTCTTAATTAGTTCAGCCCCTCACTGTTGACCTTCAAACACACCTCAGCCCTAGAATATAGAACAGTACAGCACAAGAACAGGCCTTTCAGCTCACAATGTCTGTGCCAAACATAATGCCAAGATAAACTAATCTCATCTACATGCATGTGATCCATATCCCTCCATACCCAAGTGCGTGCCATCCATCAGCACTATCCCACACACTGGGGACAATTTACCATTTACAGAAGCTAATTATCCTACAAACCTGTACGTCTTTGGAGTGCGGGAGGAAACCAGAGCTCCCGGAGAAAACCCACATGGTCACGGGGAGAACGTACAAAGTCCTTGCAGACAGCATCCAAGGTCAGGATCGAACCCGGGTCTCTGGCGCTGTAAGGCAGCAACTCTACCGCTGCACCACTGTGCTGCCCCTACTTGTGTGGTAAAACCACCATTGCCAGTTCTGCTGTGCTCACCATACGGCAAATACATTCTACTTTAGGTAAGGAGACCACGGACGAGCACAATACTCCAGGTGTGGTCTCCTGGATAACCTATATGTTTTCGATCAGACAGTATTTGTAATAAAAGCTAACGTATCCTTTGCCCTCTTAATTGGTTCTGCCCCTCACTGTTGACCTTCAAGCACTCCTCAGCCCTAGAATATAGAACAGCACAGCACAGGAACAGGCCTTTCAGCCCACAATGGCTGTGCCGAACATAATGCCAAGATAAACTAATCTCATCTACATGCACGTGATCCATATCCCTCCATACCCTTGTCCCTATCTAGAAACCTCTTCAAAGCCACGATGTCACAGTCATAGAGAGTCTATAGAGTCATACAACAGGCACTTTGGCCCAACTTGTCCACACCGATCAACATGCGTCATCCACACTATATAGACTTGAGGGTATTTTTCTGTCTTTGCACTATTATAGCACTGAAGATTTTTTGTTGTTTATTATGGTTTTTACAGAGTACTACAGCGGGCCAGTAGTAGAGTTGCTATCTTATGGTGCCAGAGACCCGGGTTCGATCCTGACTACAGGTGCAGTCGGTACAGAGTTTGTACGTATTTCCCATGACCTGCGTGGGTTTTCTCCGAGTGCTCCGGTTTCTTCCCACACTCCATAAAAGTACAGATGTATAGGCTAATTGGCTTGGTAAAATTGTAAATTGTCCCTAGTGTGTGTAGGATAGTGTTAGTGTGCAGGGATCGCTGGTTGGCGCAGACTCAGTAGGCCAAAGGGCCTGTTTCCGCGCTGTATCTCTAAACTAAACCAAATCAAACATAAACTATGTTTATGTTATCTGTTGTGTTGCTGCAAGTAAGGATTTCATTGTTCCATCTCGGGACATATGATTATAAACCACTCTTGACTCTATTCCAGGAAGGCCTTAGTTCCACTTGGAGATTGTGTTTGGCTTCAGAATGGGAAGTCACCGTGGCTCCACACCCTCTCCAATGGAATGTATTTCAAATTTCCATTTCTTTTCATCTTTTCTTTCGACACAGTCGGTCCACAGACGATCACAGCAGTCCCATTGGTCTAATTAACAAAGTCATAAAGTATAGGACCAGGCCAGTGTGCTGGTACGTGGCAGAATCTGGGAGAGTTAATGAGAAGCTGGGGAGAATAAGACAGTGCTTGACAGTCCACAGAGATTTAGAGTCATACAGTGTGGAAACAGGCCCCTCGGCCCAACTTGCCCATACAGACCAACATGTCCAACATAGGCTAGACCCACCTGCCTGCATTTGGCACATCTTTATACAAAAACTTGTTTGTTTGTTTGTTTGTTCCTGAACTACAGCCAAAACGGTACACGATAGCTCGACAATTTTAGGCCCACCTTACTCACCGTCATTCCTTTGGTGCTAATGGAAGAAGTTTCATTGCAATCGGTGTTATATTTTTAAAGTTATTCACGTTTTAAAGTTTAAATCTATCTCCTAGGGAGGGAGGGGGGGAGGGAGGGAGGGGAGGAGGAAGGAGGGTAAAGGGGGTTGAGGGGGATGGAGTGGGGGGAGGGGAAGGGGGAGGGAAAGGGGGAGGTGGAGGGGGAGGGGAAGGGGAGGGGAGGGGGAGGGGGAGGGGGTGGGGGGAGGGGGGGAGAGGAGGGGAGGAGGGTGGGGGGGGGTGAGGCAGGGGAGGGGGGGGGGAGGGGGGAGGAGAGGGTGCTGCACCAATGCAGGAGAGATTTGGGCCCAACGGGTCCATTTGGTCTAGTATCCTAAACCTGTCCTATCCATGTAGCTGTCTAAATGTTTCTTAAATGTTGCGATACTACCTACCTCAACTACCTCCTCCGGCAGCTCATTTCATACACCCACCACTCTTGTAAAAAGGTTGCCCCTCAGGTTCCTATTAAATCTTTCCCCCCTCACCTAAACCTATGGTTCTCCATTTCTCCTACTCTGGGCAAGGGACTCTGTGCGTTTACATCGAAGGTATCACAAAATTCTGGAGTAACTCAGCAGGTCAGGCAGCATCTAGGAGAGAGGGAATGAGTGACGTTTCGGGTCGAGACCCTTCTTCTGATCTGAAGGTCTGAAGAAGGGTCTCGACCCGAAACGTCACCCATTCCCTCTTTCCTAGATGCTGCCTGACCCGCTGAGTTACTCCAGCATTTTGTGATACCTTCGATTTGCACCAGCATCTGCAGTTATTTTCCTACACTACTGTGCGTTTACATGATCTATTCCGCTCATGATTTGAAGGAGTAAGGAGGCCTTTTTTTGCGTTGTATGATTCTATGTAGTTGACCACAGCAAAGGCTGCTGGATGGTCAGTGGACAGCTCGGGGAATAAAGAAACCCATGACATTGGTTGCTGCTGACTCTGACTGGCTTGGGAATGAATTGTGAAATTCTGTTCGCCCCATTACAGGAAGGATGTGCAGGCTTTGGAGAGGGTGCAAAAAAAAAGGTTTACCAGAATGTTGCCTATAAGGAGATTTTTAGTTTAGTTTAGAGATTCAGCACCAAAACAGACCATTTGGCCCACCGAGTCCATGCCGACCACCGATCCCCGAACAGCAATATCCCATACACTAGGAGTAATTTACAATTTTTACCGAAGCCAATTAACCTACAAACCTGTACGACTTCAGAATGTGGGAGGAAACCGTAACACCCGGAGAAACCCACACGGTCACAGGGAGAAGGTACGAACTCCATACAGACAGCGCCCGTAGTTAGGATGGAACCCGGGTCTCTGGCGCTGTAAAGCAGCAACTCTACCGCTGCGCCACTGTGCGCCGTCAAATGTTGGACACGCTTCGATTGTTTCACTGAAGCGTCAGAGGCTGAGGGGAATCCTGATAGAAGTGTATAAAAATATTAGAGGCATAGATAGAGTAGACAGTGGGGAACCTCTTTCCCTGGGGTGGTGTATGTCAAAGGCTAGAGGGCGTAGATTTGTGAGAGGGGCAAAGTTTGATGGTTGTGTGCGGGACATGTTGTTTTTAAACACTGAGGTTGGTGGGTGCCTGGAATACACTGCCAAGGGTGATGGTGGAGGTCAATATGAGAGTGGCATTTAAGAGACTGTCAGAGAGGCACATGGACATGCAGAAAATGGAGGGATATGGATCACATTCAAGCAAATAAGAGTCTGTCTACTCATGATCCATACTTAAACATTGACTGTGACCCGACAGCCAAACGAGTCTGAAGAACGTCAACTATCCATGTTCTCTAGAGATGCTGCCTGACCCACCGAGTCACTCCAGCATCTTGTGCCTTTTGTTTTGGTAAACCAGCTTCTGCAGTTCCTTGTTCCCACAGATATGAGTCAGTCTTGGCATCATGCTTGGCACATGAACATCCTGTGGGCCAGAGGGCTTGTTCCTGTGCTGTACTGTTCAATGTAGAAACAAAGGATTGCAGATGCTGATTTACACTTAAGATAGACACAGAGTGCTGCAGTAACTCATCAGGTCAGGCAGCATCTATGGAGAAGAGGGATGGGTGACGTTTTGGGTTGGGACCCTTCTCCAGACTCCAAAGAGTCAGACCTCAGTGTGAAGCAGGGTCCAGACCCGAAACATCGCCCATCCATTTTTTCTCCAAAGGTGCTGCCTGACCCGTTGAGTTACTCCAGCATTTTGTGTCTATCTTTTATTTCTATCTTTTATTTGGGACTAGCCTGCATAAAACAGACTGTGTTTTCGCTGTCACCAAGTGCGATAATGCTGTTTTCCTTCAGCTAATAAACGATCATCAGATGGGATCTAACTCCAGCCCAGGCTTATAGACAATAGGTGCAGGAGGAGGCCATTCGGCCCTGCGAGCTAGCACCACCATTCAATGTGATCATGGCTGATCATTCTCAATCAGTACCCCGTTCCTGCCTTCTCCCCATACCCCCTGACTCCGCTATTCTTAAGAGCTCTATCTAGCTCTCTCTTGAATGCATTCAGAGAATTGGCCTCCACTGCTTTCTGAGGCAGTGAATTCCACAGATTTACAACTCTCTGACTAAAAACGTTTTTCCTCATCTCCGTTCTAAAGGCCTGGCTTGTATCCAGGACTTTAGTTTCATGTACAACGACCTGCTTGCTTGCCACAGTGTCCCCCTCCCCCTCCACCTCCCCCCACCCCACCCCACCCCGCCAATTCCTTCCACTCCCCCCGGCCTACAAACATGCACAAGCAGTTTTTTTTGGCAGGCTGGTCTGAGTTTTATGAATGGCCTGGTTTCCACCTTCAAACACCACTCATCGCAAGGAATGGATTTTCCCAGGCTCACTGGAACGCCAGATTAAAAGCAAAACAAAAAATAACGAGGATGTTGCCAGGACCCGAGGGTCTGAGCTCTAGGGAGAGGTTGAGCAGGCTGGGAGCCTATTCCTCGGAGCGCAGGCAGATCATATAGAGGTGTACAAAATCATGAGAGGAATAGATCAGGGGTAAACACACAGAATCTCTTGCCCAGAGTAGGGGCATTGAGAACCAGAGGACTTAGGTTTAAGGTGAGGGGGGAAAGATTTAATAGGAATCTGAGGGGCAACCTCTTTACACAAAGGGAGGTGGGTGTATGGAATGAGCTGCCGGGGGAGGTAGTTGAGGCAAGTCTATTGCAACGTTTAAGAAACATTCAGACAGGTACATGGATAGGACAGGTTTAGAGGGATATGGGTGATGCGCAGGCAGGTGGGACGAGTGTAGCTGGGACATGTTGGTCGGTGTGGGCAAGGTGGTCTGAAGGGCCCCGTTTCCACACTGTATGACTTTATAACAAAACATTTGAAAGCAGGCAGGTGCTAGTTTTTCAAAAAAAATGGCTTTGGTTAGAGCAATTAGTGAGAGTCCACAATCACCGGCAGACATGAGACGCTCAAAGCCACGGATTTTTAACCTCTTTCGGAAAGAGATACATGAAATATTTCTCTCCTCAAACATAAATCTGCTCCCACATTAAGTCCCAAAACACCTGTTGTTATGTATTCTATCCTTGCAGAGTGAAAGTATTGTCCGGTTCAAATAAAGCCAGGTTTTCAGCTATGCCTTTCCCCAGCCCATCAGATTATGGGCAGCACATTGGCGCAGCGGTAGGGCTGCTGCCTCCGAGGGCCGAAGACCCGGGTTTGATTCTGGCCTCGGGTGCTGACTGTACCCGAGTTTGCACATTCTCCCCGTGACCGCGTGGGTTTTCTCCGGGTGGTCCGGTTTCCTCCAACATTCCAAAGGTGTGCAGGTTTGTGATGTTAACTGCCTTTTGTAAATTGTCCCTCGTGTGTAGGATGGAACTAGTGTAAGCAGGTGATCGCTGGTCTGCATGGAATCGGTGGGCCGAAGAGCCTGTTTCCAGGCTATATCTCTGCACGAAAGTAAACTTCAGCCCTTGGCAGCTGAAGGCACACGGCGAGGTGATTAAATTGGGAGATCTTCGTGTATCTGTTCTTGTTTTTGTTAAAAAGAGGAAAAAAAGAGGTCATGGCAATGTGAGAGGGAGTGTGCAGAGTGCCACAAAATCTGAGCTGAAAGATAAATTGAATTTATTTGCCGCAGCTGTTAGTTCACCTGTTGCCCTGTTTGTCGTCCGTCTCTCATTGGGGCTTCGTCAAAATAAAAAAAAACATCATTTTAAGAAAATGCCCTGGGAAGATCAAAAATGTTCCAATGGTTTAGTGATGGGCTCATTGTGAAGCAACGTGTGGCGAGATTGAATGCTATGTGGGAATTGGCTGATAGGGGAAGAGAGAGAGAAAGAGCACATTCAGTTTTGGAAATGGGATTCGGAGTTTCCGACAGCTGTTTCTATAATCAAAAATTGGATGCAGTCACCCAACAGT
This sequence comes from Rhinoraja longicauda, assembly GCF_053455715.1. Classification (NCBI taxonomy): domain Eukaryota; kingdom Metazoa; phylum Chordata; class Chondrichthyes; order Rajiformes; family Arhynchobatidae; genus Rhinoraja; species Rhinoraja longicauda. The sequence continues at coordinate 16,701,335 of NC_135969.1, read as the reverse complement.
CACGGTTAGTTCCAACCCCGACAACATGAGGGATTAAAACATTAAACAGGCCAACTCCGCACAGGAGAATCCAACAGGAACGCTCGCTGGACGAGAAAGGATTTTCCTCTTTCCACTCGGAAACTAGTGGCTCCAATGCAGAGAGGTGTGGACGCGGGCGGCCAGGACCATCACTCAAGCCCACCTCCCTTCCTTTGACTCCATCTACACTTCACGCTGCCTTGGCAAGGCCACCAGCATCATCAAGCACCAGTCTCACCCTCACCCCGGTCACTCCCTCTTCTCCCCTCTCCCATCAGGCACGAGGTACTGAAGTGTGAAAACGCACACCTCCAGATTCAGGGACAGTTTCTTCCCAGCTGTTATCAGGCAACTGAACCATCCTATCACCAGGCACAGAGTGGTCCTGAACTACCATCTACCCCATTGGACACCTTCAAACTATCTTCAAACGGACTTTACCTTGCACCAAATGTTATTCCCTTAATCCTTCTTCAGTCTGAAGAAGGGTCTCGACCCGAAACGTCACCCATTCCTTCTCTCCCGAGATGCTGCCCGACCTGCTGAGTTACTCCAGCATTTTGTGAATAAATCGATTTGTACCAGCATCTGCAGTTATTTTCTTATATTTTCCTTAATCCTGTATCTGTATGCTGGATGGCTTGATCGTAATCATTTATAATCTTTTCACAGTTTAGTTTAGTTTAGTTTAGTTTAATTTAGTTTAGAGATACAGCAATCCACTGACTGGATAGCACGCCACAAAAAGCTATTCACTGTACACATGACAATCCTAAAATAACCTAAACCAAACTAAACTAATCCCAAGTTGTGCCCAATCCCTCAGAGCAGGAGGAATGAGATGCAATACATTTAGGAAATCAAGGCCCAGCAACTACAATCAGGCACCAAAACTGTCAGAGAAATCACCGCTGGCCATTCCACGCATCAGTTCTCGTTGCATGTAATATAAAGGAACTGCAGATGCTAGTTCAAACCAAAGACAGACACAAAATGCTGCAGTAACTCAGCAGGTCAGGCAATATCTCTGGAGAACATGGATTGGTGACGTTTCAGATCGGGACCCTTCTTCGGACTGATTGCAGGGGGGTATGGGGGAAGAAACTGGGAGAAAAAGAGTGCCAGGCAAACCATGTCCGGCAACAGAGGACACACAGGTGAGGAGGTTCCCTGACAGGCAATGATTCCCTTCACGCATCCTGTCCCTGCACTCTCCCTTGATCCAACAGCATGTCCAGTCCCATTCTGTTTAGACACACAGCGTGAAAACAGGTCCTTTGGCCCACCGGGTCCGCGATGACCATCGATCGCCCATTCACACTAGTTCTATGTTATCTCACTTTCTCACCCACTTTCCACACACTAGGGGCAATTTGCAGAGGGCCAATTAACCTACAAACCCACGCGTCTTTGGGATGTGGGAGGAAAGCGTAGCACCCGGAGGAGATCCTCATTGTCACAGGGAGAACGTGCAAAATCCCAACAACTAGAGAGCAGTACTGAGCTGTTATCTGCCTCACTGGAGGCCCTTGGACTAACTTTGATCGGACTCTTCTGGAATTGATCTTGCACTAACGTTATTCACATGATTCCCTTTATCTTTATCTGTACACTGTGTATGGTTAGATTGTAATCGTGTATTGTCTTTCCACTAACTGGATAGCATGCAGCAAAAGCTTTTCACTGAACCCCTGTACCTGACAATACACTAAAGTCAAACTGGCACAGCACCCGAGGTCAGGATCGAACTCTGGGTCTCCGGTGTTGCAAGGCAACAGCTCTACTACCACTGTGCCACTGCGTTGCACCAGGTGCTGGTCTGCAGGCTTGATCATTTCAGCTTGAACAATTTATGAAGTGCAGTGGAATGAAGAATCATTTCACTTCTCCTCCCCGCCCAGCTACAGGTGGGGAAGTGAGAAAGCCCATTGCTACGGTAATGGTGGCATTGAGGAAACTGGTCATGGAAGGGCAACCAAACATCAACACGGGGTTTCCACCTGTAGAACACCTCTGGTCTCCTCAACCACACACACCCCTGCAGAAGACCACAATGTGTGTGCTGAACACGATGGCAAGTTAAACTGATCTTATCTCCCTGCACATGATCCGTATACCTCTATTCCCTGCACTCCCATGTGCCTATCTAAAAGCCTCTTAAATATGAGATGTTGGAGGAAGAGCAGGAATTGGGCAGAAGGGCCTGTTTCTGTGCTGTATGACTCTATGACCATCACCACTAAGTCACCCACGTTCATTATGTTTAATAACAGGGTGACTGAGATAAAGAGCAGTGGCGCGGCAGTAGTGTTGCTCACTTACAGTGCCAGAGACCCGGGTTCGACTCTGACTACAGGTACTGTCCTGTACGGAGTTTGTACATTCTCCCTGTGACTGCCTGGGTTTTCTCCGGGTGCTCCGGTTTCCTCCCACACTCCAAAGACGTACAGGCTTACAGGTTGTGTAGGAAGGAACTGCAGATGCTGGTATAAACCAAAGATAGACACAAAAAGCTGGAGTAACTCAGCGGGACGGGCAGCATCTCTGGAGAGAAGGAATGGGTGACGTTTCAGGTCAAGATCCTCCTTCTCGACCCAAAATGCCACCCATTCCTTCTCTCCAGAGATGCTGCCTGTCCTGCTGAGTTACTCCAGCTTTTTGTGTCTTCCTCAGGTTTGTTAGGCTTAGCTAAAAATTGTAAATTGTCCCTAGTGTGTAGGATAGTGCTAGTGTACAGGGTGATCGCTGGTCGGCAGGGAGCCAGTGTGCTAACCGGCTTGTTTCCACGCTGTATCACTAAAGTCTCTAAAGCCAGAATAATCGGATGTACAACCAGAGCGTTACTATAATCGGCACACTGGGAGTTTCCAATACATTGGTCAAATGCCAAAGGGAGGGATGTCTAATCGTGCGGAAAATAACATTGGCAATCTAATGCAAACACTATTCTCATCCAGCTCTTCAAGCCAATTCTAGAAGCAAAGGCACCTCAAGACAATAAGCTTCACAAGGCAAGATGCTAGGAAAAAGGGATTGCTTACAGGCACCTTGCAGAATGTCGAAGATGAATTATCAAGGAAATTGTGAATATATACTTAATAATCCGGCACATTGGTCTTCACCAGTCAGAGTATTGAGTATAGAAGATAGGAGGTCATATTACAGTTGTGCATGACGTTGGTGAGGCCACATGTCGAGTATTGCATTTGGCTTTGGCCACCATGTTATAGGAAAGATGTTGTCAAGCCGGAAAGGTGCTGAAAGGTTCATGAGGATGTTGCCAGGCCTCGAGGACCTGAGCTCCAGGAAGTGGTTGGGCAGGCCTGGACTATATTCCTTGGAGCGCAGGACGATGAGGTGTGATCTTATAGAGGTGTACAAAATCACGAGAGGAATAGATTGGGTAAACGCACAGAGTCTCTTGCCAAGAGTAGGGGAATTGAGAACTGGAGGACATAGGTTTAAGTTGAGGGGAGGGGAGGGGGGTGAAGATTTAATAGGAACCTGAGGGTAAACATTTTTTACACAAAGGGTGGGTGTATAGAATGAGCTGTCATACGAGGGTGAGCCAGGTATTACTATAACTTTTAAGAAACATTTGGATAGATACATGGATAGGATGGGTTTAGGGGGATATTGTCCAACACAGGCAGGTGGGACTAGTGTAGATGGGGCATATTAGTCGGCATGGGCAAGATGGGCCGAGGGGCCTATTTCCACACTGTATGACAATGGTAGTGTTTAAGAGGCTTTTGGATAGGAACATGGATATGCAGGAAATAGGATATGGATCACATGCAGGTAGAGAAGATAGTTTATCTTGGATAGGCACAAAATGCTGGATTAAACCAGTTTGGCATCATGTTTGGCATGGACATTGTGGGCTGAAGGGCCTGTTCCTGTGCTGTACTCTTCTAGGTTTCGATGTTCTGTGTGTGGCATTGACTCAGTGTACAACAGGTAGCAAAGAGCCCTTGAATAAAGCACACAAACGCACTGGAAGCCCTCAGTGCCTCCTGAATCAGTCTGTACACTCTGCAATGGACTTGATTAGAAGATCAAAGCTCATTGAGTACATCTACCTAACAGCGTTCAAGGAAATACGTTTTTGTAAGCAATTTGTTAAGGGCTTGTGATTTTTTTTTGTTGCACGTTGGCTTGCTCACATCATTGGCCAGGAATTTAATCCTTAATTACAGGAGATTCCAAGGAAATCCTGTGGTTCGTTCTTCTGCCCATTTGGCCGTCAATACTGGTTGAAATGAGCCAGAAGTCAGACTGGGCCGGTCATCAGTCAGGGACTCCTTGGCAACTCACAACTTAAATGCTTGTTCGAGCTGCGCGTGGTTTAAGTTTAGTTTAGGTTGGTGTCGTTTATTTTCACCTGTAGCCATCAGTCTGAAGAAGGGTCTCGACCCGAAACGTCACCCATGCATTCTCTCCAGAGATGCTGCCTGTCCCGCTGAGTTACTCCAGCATTTTGTGTCTACAGTGAATAGCCTTTGTTGCATGCTAACCACAGCGGAAAGACAATATATGATTACAATCAAGCCTTCCACAATGTACAGATGCACGATAAAGGGAATAACGTTTGGTAGTCGATAAAGTCGAGTAAAGTCCAATTAAGAATAGACCGAAGGTCTCCAATGACGCCCGGCAGCTCTTTCCCAAACACCCACCACCCTTTAAAGAAGGTCCATCTGTCTCCTCAGATTCTGGTGAACTTCTACCGCTGCACTATCGAGAGCATCCTTACTAACTGTATCACAGTATGGTTATGGCAACTGCTCTGTCTCCGACCGGAAAGCACTGCAGAGGGTGGTGAAAACTGCCCAACGCATCACCGGTTCCTCACTCCCCTCCATTGAGTCTATCCAGATTAGGCGATGTCTGCGAAGGGCGCACTGCATCGTCAAGGACAGCTCTCACCCCAACCACAGATTGTTTACCCTCCTCCCATCTGGGAGGCGCTACAGGTCTCTCCGTTCCCGGACCTGCAGGTTCAGGGACAGCTTCTTTCCTGCGGTCGTTACCTTACTTAACTCTGCGCTTCGGTGATTGCTGCCATCCCCCCACCCCACCCCCCCCTCGGGCACTCCTCCCATCAGTGACTGATCTCGCTCACCGGAATTTCCACTACCGCTACTGAATTACTGTATATATTATATGTTTTACTATTCCATCGCATGCACTCTGGTTAAGATGCTAACTGCATTTCATTGTCTCTGTACTTGTACACTGCACAATGACAATAAAGTTTGTATTGTATTGTATTGTATTGTGTAAAAAGTTGCCCCTCTGGTCCTTAATTAATCTCTCCCCTCCTCACCTTAACCTATATCCTCTGGATTCTCCTACTCTGGGTAAAAGATTCTGTGCATTTACCCTATCTATTCCTCTCATGATCTTATACCTCCTATCAATTCCCCTCATGCTTTTATATACAAGTGTTTGAAAGTTCTAGTTTTTGGTTTAAGTTTTAGAGATACAGCGTGGAAACAGGCCCTTCAGCCCTCTGAGTCCGTGCCGACCAGCATCACCCAGACACTAGTCGTATCCTACACACCAGAGACAATTTAGAGAAGCCAATGAACCTACAAACCTGCACGTCTTTGCATTGTGGGAGAAACCGGAGCACTCGGAGAAAACCAACACGGTCACAGGGAGAACGTGCAAACTCCATACAGACAGCATCCGAGGTCAGGATCGAGCGCAGGTCTCTGACACTGTAAGGCAGCAACTCTACCGCTGCGCCACTGTGCCGCCCCTGTAGTTTCTTAATATTCAATTGATGTAAAGTTTGAGTATGAGATTCAGGAATTGGGTACCATATAACTTTAGCCCAGTAGCGCAGCTGGTAGATAAAGCCACTGCCTCAGCGCCAGAGACCCAGGTTCAATCATGACCTCGGGTGCTGTCTGTGCGGAGTTTGCACATTCTCCCTGTGACCGTGTGAGTTTCCCCGTGTGCTTCTGCTTTCTCCCACATCCCAAAGACGCGCAGGTTTGTGGGTTAAAAATACCCGAGGACTTGGCCTCCACTGCCGTCTGTGGCAATGAATTCCACAGAATCAACACCCTCTGACTAAAGAACTTCCACAGCTCCTTCTTAAATGTATTCCTTTTATTCTGAGGCTATGGCCTCTGGTCCTGGACTCTCTCACTAGTGGAAACAACCTCTCCACACCCACTCTATCCAGGCCTTTCACTATTTGGTAAGATTCGATGAGGTCCCCCCTCATCCTAAACTCCAACGAATGCAGGCACAGTGCCATCAAATGTTCATCATATGTTAACCCAATCATTCTTGGGATCATTCTTGTAGCTTTACCTTAAAAGCTTGAAGGTGAGAGGAGCTATGTTTTAAGGAGATGTGTGGGGAAGTATTTTTGAACAGCGATAGTGGGGGATGGGGGGGGGGAGCTGGAACAAACTGCAAAGAGGTTTGGTGGTGGCGGTAGACATGATAGTGGCATTTAAGAGGTCTTTAGATAGGCAACAGGGATATGCGGGGAATGGATCAAAAGCAAGCAGCGGAGATTAGATGTGGAGATTACATGTTTGAAATGGACATTATGGTCTGTTCTCGTGTAGTACTGAGGGAACGCAGGAGTTACTTGAAATTAGAGAAATCATCGTTCAAAGCACTGGAATGTGAGCTGCCCAAGCGAAATATGAGGTGCTGTTCCTCCAATTTGCCCGTGGCCTCACTCTGACAGTGGAGGAGGCCCAGGACGGAGAGGTCAGTGTGGGAATGGGAAGGGGAGAGTTTAAATGTTTGGCAACCGGGAGATGGCGTAGGCCGATGCGGACTGAGCGTAAGTGTTCAGCAAAACGATCGCCCAGTCTGCGCTTGGTCTCCGCGATGGATAGGGGGCTACACTGAGAACATTGGTTGCGAAGCCTCTCTACCAGGATGAGGGCAGGTTGAGGGCAAGTGGAACACACATCCCCTCCTAAAAACCTTCAAGGTGGAGGAGGTCATGAGTGTTTGTTTTGGTGCCGGTCTCCTGAGTAAGAGTGAAAGTGGAATGGAACGTTCCCTTCCCCTTGTTCCAGTTTATGCATGTCTCCGCGCATGTACATTTTCTATTTAAGTAGGTCTGGATCTATTTGCGGACAAAGTCTAGACTTGAGGCAAGTTTACGGAACCCTTCCTGATCTCATTGGCAGAATCATCCGAGAAACAAGGAACTGCAGATGCTTGTTTGTTTTTAAAAGGCACAAAGTGCTGGAATAACTCAGTGGGTCAGGCAGTGTAGAGTCAAAGAGTCATAAAATATCACAGCTTGGTAATAGGCCCTTCGGCCCAACATGCCCATACTGACCCCATAACCCCAGGCACCCATATTAATCCAGAATCTGTCACACTCTGCCTTAGAAATATCCATTAGCGGCCTCCACAGCCTTCTGTGGCAATGAATTCCACAGATTCACCACCCTCTGACCAAATAAATTCCTCCTCTTCCCCTTTCTAAAGGAACGTCCTTTAGTCCTATGGCCTCTGGTCCTAGACTCTCCCATGGGTGGAAACACCCTCTCCACATTCACTCTATCCAGGCCTTTCACTACTCGGTAAGTTTCAATGAGGTCCCCCCTCATCCTTCTAAACACCAGGGAGTGCAGGCCCAGTGCCGTCAAACTCTCATCGTACGTTAACCCAATCATGTGTAGGAAAGAAAACTGCAGATGCTGGTTTAAATCGAAGGTAGGCACAAAATGCTGGAGTAACTCAGCGGGTCAGGCAGCATCTCTGGAGAGAAGGAATGGGTGACGTTTCAGGTCGAGATCCTTCTTCGGACTGATCATTCCTAGGATCATTCTCGTAAACCTCTTCTGGACCCTCTCCAACACCAGCCCATCCTTCCTCAAATATGGGGCCCAAATTTGCTCACAACAGTCCAAATGCGGCCTGATCAGTGCCTTGAAGTACCATTGCAAAAGACTGTGACTGTCTACCCTATTTGTGTCTCTTTTAATTTTATATACTTCTATATGGTATACCCACAGCATCTGATGCTCCAGAGAAAACAATCCAAATTTGTCCATCTCACCTTCCAGTTAATACCCTCCTGGTGAATCTCTTCTGCACCCTCCCCAAAGCCTCCACATCCTTTCAGTAATGAAATGCACAAACCACTCCCAATATGGCTAATCACCAAGGCAAAGAGGGTGAAAAACTCAACACTGGTAAATGGGATTAGTATTAATAGATTGATGGTTGGCATGGACCAGGTGGGCCAAAGGGCCTACTTCTTTGCTGCAAGTCTCTATGCTAATCTTTAGCAGTGCATTGACATCTTTACAGTTTATCTGAAGGGGCCGACAAGGTACGTAGCGCATCTGTAATGCACACCTACGAATCGAGAGTCATAGTCCATAGGTGACATAAGGTAACGGGGGAAAGATTTAATAGGATCCTGAGGGGCAACCTTTTTTACACAAAGGATAGTGGATATATGGAATGATTTTCTGGAGGAGGTAGTTGAGGTGGGTACTATCATAAAGTTTAAGAGACATTTGGACGGGTACATGGATAGGATAGACTGGGATAGATATGGGCCAAATGCAGGCAGGCGGGTCTAGTGTAGATGGGGCATGTTTGTCGGTGTGGGCAAGTTGGGCCGAAGGGCTTGTTTCCACGCCTTATGACTCACTGACCATGCATCACCAACTCGCACCAATGGTACAGTGGCGCAGTGGTAGAGATGCTGCCTTACAGCACCTGAGACCCGGGTTCAATCCTGACTATGGGTACTGTCTGTAAGAAGTTTGTACATTCTCCCTGTGACTCCGTGAATTTTCTCCGGGCGCTCCGGTTTCCTCCCATACTCCAAAGACGCGCAGGTTTGTAGGCTAATTGGTTTTGATAAAGATCGTAAATTGTCCCTAGTGAGTAGGATAATGCTAGTGTACAGAGATCGCTGGTCGGCACGGACTCAGTGGGCCAAAAGGCCTGTTTCCATGCTGTATCTCCAAACTAAACTAAACTCATTGTTGCACTGGGATGATCAACAAAGGATTGTGTGCTTGAGTCCCTAGGCTGGGGGAAACCCCAGCATTCTGGTGTAGAGGTGAGAGCATAGTTGGAGCCAAGTAGCTTGATTCGGTTGATCATCTGCGAGACGCCATGTTGGATCTGGGCCAGTTTGGTATCACTCTTCCGCTGGATAGATGGCGGTGCTGGCTCGAAGGGCCGAATGGCCTACTCCTGCACCTATTGTCTATTGTCTATTATCTATTGATACTGGACCAGACCATACAGCCCTCGCCAGCAACACTCTGGTCAAACCCAGGTTAGACCCACTCCGGAAAACAATGACAGAGCTAACTGCACCTCCACCGGTCACAGAGAGTTGACTTGAGTTTGAGTTCAGTTTTTTGTCATGTGTACCGAGGTACAGTGAAAGGCTTTGTTTCACATGCTATCCATTCAGATCAGGTAATACTGTACATTAATACAATTGAGTCTAATTAAGTACAGAAGGGTACAGCTAAGGGGAAGATACAGAGTGCAGAATATAGTTCTCAGCATTGTAACTCACCAGTTCCACAGACAAAGCTCAATGTTCGCAATGGGGTACAGGTTAATTCGACAGTAACCCGTGGAAGAACCCTTCAGAAGCCTGATAACAGAGGGGAAGAAGCTGTTCCTGAGTCTGGTGGTGCACGCTTTCAAGCTTCTGTACCTTCTATCCTGCCCTGGTTTAACTTTAGTTTAGTTTAGTTTATTGTCACGTGTACCGAGGTACAGTGAAAAGCTTTTGTTGCGTGCGATCCAGTCAATGGAAAGACGATACATGGGTAGAGGGATAGGGTGGGAGGGAACAATACACAGCCCCTTTAACTGAAAGACAGAATGGAGCTGAAAATCTCACACTAGGCAGGCCCGGCATTTCCCAGAGAGGATGTTTGAGTTGGCAACACTTTGAACTGAGTACTCAGACACTAGAACAGACACAACTTCCTGTGTAGAGGGAGCGTGCTTTTGTAAGTTGGTGACACAGTAACTAGTGTAACTGTGAGACAGAGCATGCGTGTGTCAGTGTGAGTGCGTTTGTCAGTGAGTGTAGGTAGGTGTGTGTGTGTGTATTTGAGTGCGTGTGTCAGTGAGTGTGTATGCCAGTGAGTGTGTGTGCCAGTGAGTGTGTGTGTGTGTGTGTGTCAGTGAGTGTGAAAGAGAGTGTGTGAGTGGGAGTGGGAGTGTGTATCAGGCACCAATCTATTTTGGACAAGGTAGGTTCTTTGACTAAGTCAGTCCGATATTTCACATGACCACTGCAACTCCTCGTTGCCAAGCTCCCCCCACCTCCCCCCCCCCCCCCCCCCACTGTGGAACATTCCCTCCTTTGCTGGGGGATTCATGGACAACATGGTGGTGAATCTGCAGAATTCATTGTCACAGAAGGCCGTGGAGGCCAAGACAATGGATATTTTTAATGCACCGGTTGACAGATTTTTGATTGGCAAGAGTGTCAGGGGTTAATGGGTGAAGGCAGCAGAATGGGGTCGAGAGGGAAAGGTAGATCAGCCATGATTGAATGGCAGAGTAGACAATGGGCCGAATGGCCTAATTCTGCTCCTATAATTTATGAACAATACATGGGGTCGTCAGAAGGTTGGGACTTTTGGGTGATTCTTAATGGATTGTCCATCCCACCCCACCCCACCCCAATCCAAGGGGCACCAGTGACCAGTTGTGCCCTGAGCTCTCGCTCCACAGTTGGTGCAGTCAGAGAGCAGTTGTAATCAGAGAGCCCATCCTCCAGGAGACTGGTGAGTGGGTGGAGAGTCAGCTCACACCGTCGCTCACCTCTGCCTTAAAAATCATCACAGACCGTGGGCATCACAGCCCTCTGAGCAAGAGAGGTCCAAACACTCTCATTGATTTCATCAGGAAGCAAACTTTACCTCATCTTTCTCAACTGGGGAAACCCCCTTATCATTAAAGTGACAACCCTGGCTTTATATTCACTATACCATTGGTGATTGGATGATGATGATGATAGTGATTGGCTAATGATGATGATGATGGTGATTGGATGATGGTGATGTCTGGATGATGATAGTGACTGGATGATGATGGTGATAGGATGATGATGTTGATGATGATGATTGGATGATGATGTTGATGATGATGCAATCATACCATTGATTAGAGGAAGGTCCCACAATCCTCCTCACCATTGGAGGATGGCCCTGAAATCCTTCATTCCAGTGGTTAATGGATATTTCTGCAATCCCGCAATCGCAGTCGACACCACCATTGTGGGCCGGATATCAAATAATAATGAGACGGAGTACAGCAAGGAGATTGACAACCTCGTGTCCTGGTGTCGAGACAACAACCTTTCTCTCAATGTCAGCAAGACAAAGGAGATAGTGATAGACTTCAGGAATGAAGCGATACACATACCCCAGTTTGCATTGACGGGGTCATGGTAGAGATGGTTGAAAACTTCAAATTCCAAGGAGTCAATATCACCAACAACATCTCCTGGACCACCCATGTGGAAGCAACAACCAATAACGCACACCAATGCCTCTATTTCCTTAGAAGGCTTCGGAGCTTCAGCACGTCCCCAACAACTCTCACCAACTTCTACAGATGCACCGTGGAAAGCATTTTATCAGGATGCATCACAGCATGGTTTGGGAACAACGCCATTCAAGACAGCAAAAATTGCAGCGAATTGTGGACGCAGCCCAGACCATCACACAAACCATTTATACCTCATGCTGCCTCGGCAAGGCCAGCAGCATAATCAAGGACGAGTCGCACCCTGGCCACTCCCTCTTCTCCCCTCTCCCATCGGGCAGAAGGTATAGAAGTATGAAAATGCACACCTCCAGATTCAGGGACAGTTTCTTCCCAGCTGTTATCACGCAACTGAACCATCCTACCATAACCAGAGCGGTGCTGAACTACTATCTACCTCATTGGTGACCCTTGTACTATCTTTGATCAGACTTTACTGACTTTATCTTGCACTAAACACTATTCCCGTTGTCCTGTGTCTGTACACTGTGAATGGCCAGATTGCAATTATGTATAGTCTTTCTGCTGACTGGTTTGCACGCACCAAAAGCTTTTCACTGTACCTCAGTACACGTGACAATAAACAAAACTAATCCTCCTCGCCACTGGTTACAGGAGGGACCTACAATCCCCCATGTCATTGGGTGGAGGATGGTAGTGCCATCTTACAGGCTAATGATTGGAGGATGGGCTTGCAATCCTCCAAGCCATTGGTCAGCGGTTGGCACTGCAACGCTCCTCTCTATTGGCTGTAGCGTGATGTTTAAACAGCATTGGTCACAAGGTGAACCATTGGAGACCATCTGCAATGTAATTGGTCAGTGCATGAGGAGGTCAACTTCAGTGTGATTGGTTGCTGAATACTGAATGGTGGCTGAGTTGATGTATACCTCCACCTGAGGTTTTGCTGGCTTACAAAGAAAAGACACAAAGTGCTGGGGTAACTCAATGGTTCAGGCAGCACCTCTGGAGAAGATGGATTGGTGACGTTTTGGGTTGGGGACCACCTTCAGACAGCTAAACAGGTGAGGGAATGTGTAGGAAGGAACTGCAGATGCTGGTTTATACCGAAGATAGACACAAAGTGCTGGAATAACTCAGCGGGTCAGGCAGCATCACTGGAGAAAAAGGATGGGTGACGTTTTGAGTTGGGACCCTTCTTCAGACATGGGTGATGGCTAAGTGGGTGATGTTACTAGACTGAGACTGTTAACTAGCCAGTCCAATTTCGGGCGTGGCTAACGTTAAAACGACTTCCAGCATGATTCACCCAGAAATGATGACGATAAAAGAAGGATCAAAACGAAAGGGATTCATTTCAAGCCTGGCGCGATGTGCACACAAACACAGGCAAACTGGCCAGGATCTGACACCGACATGTTGCCAGATGAGTCGGGATCTGGCAGCTTTAGTTCCTGTGTACAGGATGCAGGAGTGATGCATCCACCAGTCATCCCAGCACTGCTCCTGACCCAGGCATCAGCCTTGCCCAGCGTGTACTGGGCAGGCAGCAGAACAGAAACACCACACACACACACACACACACACACACTCCCATAATCACAGGTGGGCGCACACACACACACACACTCACACACACACACACACACTCACACACACACAATCACAGGTGGGCACACACACACACACTCACATGCACACACACATACACGCACACATGGGCACACACTCACACAAACTCTCACTGTTTCTCAGACACACACATACATACACATCCACTCGCACATACGTACGCACACGCACTCGCACATACATGCACACACACACACATACATATGCACACACACACACACACACACACACACACACACACACTCATACACTCACATACACAGGTGGGCACACACTCATACACACACTCACACACTCATACACACACACACACACACTCATACACACACATGCACATATCATACACACACACAAGTGGGCACACCCATGTGCACACACAATCTCACTGTCACTCAGACACACACACACACACTCACATGCACACACTCATACACACACTCACACACTCATACACCCACTGATACACACAGGTGGGCACCCCCATGTACACACACACTCTCACTGTCTTTCAGACACACACACACATACATACACACGCACTCGCACATACATACGCACACACACACACACATATGTGCACACACACACATACATATGCACACACACACACACACACTCATACACACACACATGCACACACTCATACACACACACAGATGGGCACACCCATGTACACACACACTATCACTGTCTCTCAGACACACGCACACTCTGACACACCCTCTCACAACACTCACACGCTCACATACACTCTTACACATATTCCCGCAGCACAAACATTCACACACTTTCTCATACACACTCATGCATGCACTCTCTCGCACTCACATGCACACGTGCACCTATGTACTCACACTCACTGTCTCAGACAACACACACTCCTACACACACACACCTACCCATACTCTTTTACACACACACACGGTGGAGTTCAGTTGCAAGTGAAACTAGCCAGTCAAAAGGAACCCGATACCGACACTGCCCTCCTCAAAGCTGCTGCAAGCTCCCGCTCTCATCGAGCCGCCCGCCCGCTCCCTCTGTGTGTTTACTTCCACCCACATGAACGATTGCGGAGTGAATGAGACAGCTTGGTGGTTTTCCGAATCTGTTCTCAGTTGTGTGTTTTGGAAAAGGACCAATCTCACCTCACGGGGCTGTAGCTCGTGCACGCTTGCTGCCCGTCGCCTCTGACGCACTCTACCTGAGAGAGAAACCCCACCCCAAACATCGCCCACCCACTCAGCATCTGAGGAAGGGTCTCCACTCAAAACATCGCTCACCCACTCAGCATCTGAGGAAGGGTCTTGGCTCAAAACATCGCCCACCCACTCAGCATCTGAGGAAGGGTCTCCACTCAAAACATCGCCCACCCACTCAGCATCTGAGGAAGGGTCTCCACTCAAAACATCGCCCACCCATGCAGCGTCTGAGGGTCTCAACTCAAAACATCGCCCACCCACGACAGGGTCTGAAGAAGGGTCCCAACCCGAAACGTCACCTGTCCATTTTCATATTCGAAGAAGGGTCAGACCCTAAATGATACCTATCCATGCCAGTGTCCGGGGAAGGGTCTCGACCCATAACGTCACCCATCCTAGTCAAGGTCTGACAACAATGGGCTATTGTGGACTCCATTCTTCCTAAGGTTATGTGTTGCCAGCCCTGTTTTGTTCTGGCCTTTTCTTGTCTCCAGCTGCCCCCTCCCCCTCCCCTCAACACCTGTATTTTTCAGTCTGCAAAAGGTTTCCGACCAAAAACATCACCTATTTCTTCTCTCCAGGGATGCCGCCTGGCCCACTGAGTTACTCCAGCATTTTGTGCTCCACAGAAGAGACCTACAGAAACTTAAACCTAGTGATTGCATCTTGCTTGGGATGAGTTCCCAGACTCCAATCAGTCCCACTTCCCATTGCAAAGAAACTCGGTGTGTAGAAAGGATCTGCAGATGCTGGTTTATACTGTAGACACAAAGTGCTGGAGTAATAGGGTCAGGCAGCATCTCTGGAGAAAAAGGATGGGTGCCATTTTGGATCGGGACCCTTCTTCACATGAACACACACACATGCACACACACACGCACACACGCACACACACACACGGGCCTGACAGTGTGCCTATATTTGTTTGTACGTCGCACCAGGCTTGAAATAACATCCCTCTCACTGTGATCCTTCCTTTATTTTTCCAGGAGATAAATAGGTAATAATTCAACATCGACGCATGGGGGTGATTGTTAGATTTTAAACTGAAGAATTCAGGCACTGATTCTTATGAGTTTGAGTTTAGTTTGAGTTGGAGCTTAGTTTATTGTCACGTGTACTGAGGTACAGTGAAAAGCTTTTGTTGCGTGCTAACCAGTCAGCGGAAAGACTATCAATGATTACTATCGAGTGCACAAACACATGATAACGGGAATAACGTGAATAACGTTCAGTGCAAGTTTAAGCTCGTCAGACTGAACATCCGAAGGGTTAATCTTCAAGAGTTTTTCTTTTGCTCCGTAGATATTTGGCATAAAATTATAAGTTAAATAAAAACCCAATGATTCCCTCGTTAGCTTCAAAAATAAGTAGTTTCCAGCTTCCGGATCTCAGAGACCACTCCAGGGACGTGGACACACCCCTTATCCAAGATCTAGTCATTGATGGAGGGACCGCAGACTGAAGGCTGGAGGCTTCTCCAGGCATGGAGACAACCTCGCTGGTCACCGCGCTGCCAAAAACACTGCTGTAAATCTCCTCCAAACCCAGTGACTTCAGTCCAAAGGAATCCTGGCACCAAACTAAATAAAAATCCTGTGTGTTCCTGGTGTGGCTAGCTTGGCCAGGAATCTCCGGCTCTCTGTTTCCCAGCCAGATTCCCCTTCTCGCTTTCTCCACAGGCCCGATGCCAGCGAGAGGCTGGAATGTGCTCCAAATGTAACTCGGGTCTCTCGTTCCCTCCCTCCCTCCCTCCCTCCCTCCCGACCTGTGGGTCCCGCAACATTCACTCTGATCTTGAACCCGGCACCTCTGTCACCATAGCCAGGACCGCAGGGCCAGGTCACACTCAAATACACGTACATACACTCACACATACACACATTCACACGCACACACATTGCACGCACGCACGCACACAATCACACACACACACGCTCACGCCCTTACACACACACACACATGCAAGCACACACATGCACATGCACGAATGCACATACCTGCGCGGGACACACATTCACGAGATACACAAACACACGCACAGGTTTGAGTGAAGAGACACAGACACACACATGAGACACATGCACACGAGACAGGCAAACATGAGAGCCACATACACGAGACAGACACACACTCATGAGTGGAGATATACACACACACACAAGATGCACATACACATGAGACGCGCACACACACTCATGAGTGGAGATACACATACGCGCTCGCACACACACACACACACACACACACACACGTGGGAGATACACATAAACACACACGGGAGACACACACACAGCCCCCTGCCTCACGTCTACTGCCCCGGTGTTGCCCCCTGTTGCTCTGACGTGGAGGCACAAAGAACTGCAGATGCTGGTTTCCCCCAAAAAACCACAAAGTGCTGGAGTAACTCAGCGGCTCAGGCAGCATCTCTGGAGAACATGGGCAGGTAACGATTCGGGTCGGGACCCTTCTTCAGACCCGACACCTATCCACGATGCCCAGAGAGGCTGCCTGACCCGCTGAGTTACTCCAGCACTTTGTATCCACCTTTGGTTGCAAACCAGCATCTGCAGTTCTTTGCCTCCACAGTACCGGGTAGGTGGTTGCTATTCGCCTGTGCTGGTCCTCAACCCTGTGCTAAATGCACCATCGCTCCCCACCGCTGAACACCATCCACAGCCAATGAACTCAGTCACCTATTGCACGAAAGGAATGCGCAAAACGGTGAGAGAAAATGCGGGCAACGCGTCTCCAACAAGTGGCAGGGTTTCAAGTGAGATTCATAATATTTGGGCGGTCTGGCCTGCTCGCTAGCCACAGTCTACGCTGTTCTGCAGCTGCTCTCCCTGCACAGTTTATATTCCCCACTCCAGCAGTCCAAAAATATTCAATCCCCGAGCACTGCCAGTTCTTAAACAGGCAACGACCGTGTTAAATTAAGCAGCCGTGACCACATAAAACCCACGTAGTCCACCCCCTCACCCCCCCCCCTCCCCCACCACCAAACCCTCTGACAGCACAACACTGGGATGGAACAAACTATTTGGGATTCCCTTTTTTTACAAACAAATAAATGGACAGTATGTTCTGGAGTCCGATATTTACTCTGCGATAGTTAACGTGGAACACAGAACAGTACAGCGCAGGAACTGGGTCAGGCAGCAACTCTGGAGGATATGGATAGGTAACGTTTCAGATCCGAACCCTTCTTCAGACTCTGAAGAACCTGCCGAACTGCATTAAACCTTGCAATTGAGCCCACCTCGACCGCTTCCTCTGACAGCTTGTTCCATGTACTCATGGAAAGAGGGTGGAAACAGGCCCTTCGGTCGACCGACCATGACAGAGGTGTAATGCTGAGGCTCTACAAGGCGCTGGTCAGGCCGCATTTGGAATATTGTGAGCAATTTTGGGCACCATATCTGAGGAAGGATGTGCTGTGCTCTGGAGAGGGTCCAGAGGAGGTTTACAAGAATGATCCCAGGAATGAGTAGGTTAACCTATGATGAGCGTTTGTCGGCATTGGGCCTGTACTCGCTGGAGTTTAGAACAATGAGGGGGGGACATCATTGAAACATACAGAATAGTGGAAGGCTTGGATAGAGTGGATGTGGAGAGGATGTTTCAGGGAGAGTCTAGGACTAGAGGTCATAGCCTCAGAATTAAAGGACGTTCTTTTAGGAAGGAGATGAGGGGAAATTTATTTCGTCAGAGGGTGGTGAATCTGTGGAATTCTTTGCCACAGAAGGCTGTGGAGGCCGTCAGTGGATATTTTTAAGGCAGAGATAGATAGATTCTTGATTAGTACGGGTGTCAGAGGTTATGGGGAGAAGGCAGGAGGGAGAGATAGATCAGCCATGAGTTGAATGGTGGAGTAGACTTGATGGGCTGAATAGCCTAATTCTACTCCTATCACTTATGACCTTGCCCATGCCAACCATGTTAGGCCAGTCCTCTTTGTCTGCATTTGGCCCATGGCCCACTGAACCCTTCCTATCCATATATCTGTCCAAATATCTTAAAAAATCACAATGGTATTTGTTTCTATAGCTTCTCTGGCAACGCATTCCAGATATGGACTACCCTCTGCATGAAAACGTTGTCCATGAAGTTTCTCTTAAATCTCTTCCCTCTCACCTTAAGCCAAATACCCTCTAGTTTTAGAAATTCCCACCCTGAGAAAAAGACAGTAAGCGTTCACTTCAATAGGTTCATAAGTTCACAAGTTCTAGGAGCAGAATTAGGCCATTCGGCCCATCAAGTCTACTCCGCCATTCAATCATGGCTGATCTATCTTTCCCTCACAATGCCATTCTCCTACACACTCCGTATAGACAGCAACCGTAGTCGGTATCAAAGCCAGGTCTCTAGCGTGGTAAGGCAGCAAGTCTACCGCTGCACCACCGTGCGGCCCCAAGTCATTGGTGGGAACACACTTGGCGTACTGTGTGCAGTTCTGTTTACCCAGCTCTTGAAAGGATGTCAGGGGTCATGGGGGGAAGGCAGGAGAATGGGGTTAAGAGGAAAAGATAGATCAGCCATGATTGAATGGCGGAGTAGGCTTGATGGGCCGAATGGCCTAATTCCACTCCTATCATTCCTAGTTGGAAAGGGTGCAGAAGAAATTCACTATGATCTTACCTGGGATTGCTGGCTTGAGTTTTTGGGAGAGGTTGGACAGGCTTTTTTCTTTGGAATTTACGAGGCAGAGAGGTGACCTTAGGCCTGGATAGAGCAGATGTGGAGAGGATGTTTCCACCAGTTGGAGAGGCTAGGACCAGAGGCCACAGCCTCAGAATAAAAGGACGTACCTTCAGGAAGGAGATGCGGAGGAATTTCTTCAGTCAGAGGGTGGTGAATCTGTGGAATTCATTGCCACCGAGGGCTGTGGAGGCCGTGTCAATGGATATTTTTGAGGTGGAGATTGATATTCAATCTTGGCTGATCTATCTTTCCCTCTCAACCCCATTCTCCTGCCTTCTCCCCATAATCCCTGACACCCGTACTAATCAAGTTCTAGGAGCAGAATTAGGAGAATGGCATTGTGAGGGATGTTGTAGGAGTTTTGTAGGAGAATGGCATTGTGAGGGAAAGATAGATAGCCATGATTGGATGGCGGAGTAGACTTGATAGGCCGAATGGCCTAATTCTGCTCCTAGAACTTGATTAGTACGGGTGTCAGGGATTATGGGGAGAAGGCAGGAGAATGGGGTTGAGAGGGAAAGATAGATCAGCCAAGATTGAATAGCGGAGTAGACCTGATGGGCTGAATGGCCTAATTCTGATGGTATCACTTATGAACGTAAATTTATGGGAAAAAAAACGTTCCATTTGGCAGAAAATATAAAACATCTCCAGGAGCGAGAGCACCCTCAGTGGGTCCAAAACAGTAAAGTATTTCAAAGGGTGGATTTAGAGCCAAGGTCTTAAAAATCAGAGCCAAGCCATTTACGAGTGAAATCAGGAAATATCCGTTCACACAGGGGAGTGGATATTAGGAGTTTTCCAACAATAAGAGTCATGGGAATTAGCCAGTCCTGGATTGGGGGGAAATCCTGCTTCACGACGAAATCGTGGGATATGTACTTAGTACTTCGAGATACCGAGTCCACCCTGACCATCAATCACCCATTCACACTAGTTCTATGTTATCCCACTTTCCCATCCACTCCCTACACACCAGGGGGCTGTTTATATTAGAGACACCCAGCTTGGAAACAGGCCCTTCGGCCCAACATGCCCATGCCAACCAACATGTCCAATCTACATTAGCCCCACCTGCCTGCGTAAGGTCCATGTCTCTCTAAACCTATCCAATCCATGTACCTGCCTCGACTGCCTCCTCTGGCAGCTCGTTCCATACATCCACCACCCTTTGTGTAAAAAAAGTTGCCCCTAAAGTTCCTATTAAATCTTTCCCCCTTCACCTTAAACCTATGTCCACTTCTCGCTTCCCCATCTCTGGGTAAAAGACTCAGTGCATTTACCCGACCTATTCCTCTCATGGTCTTATACAGTTCTATAAGATCATCCCTCATCCTCCAGAGCTGCAAGGAAGAAAGTCCTAGCCTGCTCAACCTTTCCCTATAGCTCAGGCCCTCGTCTCCTGGCAACATCCTCGTTAATCTTTTCTGCACCCTTTCGAGCTTATTGGTTTAGAAACATAGAAACATAGAAAATAGGTGCAGGAGTAGGCCATTCGGCACTTCGAGCCAGCACCGCCATTCAATAATGATCATGGCTGACCATCCAAAATCAGTACCCCATTTCGTTAGCCCTAAGGGCTGTATCCAACTCATTTATTACTGTCACGTGTACCGAGATACAGTGAAGAACATTGTTCAGTGCGCTCTCAAGGCAATTCATACCATGCATGAATGCATGAGGGCAGCGCACAGTGGCATAGCTAGTAGAGCTACTGACTCACTGCATCAGACACCCAGGTTTGATCATGACCGCCGATGTACGTTCTTCTTGTAACCATGCGAGTTTCCTTCGGGTGCTCGGGTTTCCTCCCACATCCCAAAGACGTGCGGTCTTGTAGATTAATTGGCCTCGTAAAGTGAACTCTCACCTACTTCTCCCCTCACCCTTCCCCTCCCCCTACATTCATTCCTCTGGTTTCACAATTCGCAACTCTTCAATCCTTTCGTCTCACACCTTCCGTTTTAATCTCTGGCCTTTGTCCAACCATCTGCCCATCAAACGCATGCTCACCTATTACCTGCCACGCTTTGTCCTGCCTCTCCCCTTTTCCTGTTTTCTTCCCCCGCCTCCCCCCACCCCACCTTCCTCCCCTCCTCTGCCCCCCCCCCACTCCTCCGCTCCCTACAATCAGTCTGAAGAAGGGTCTCAGTCTGAAATGCCTCCTATCCAAGTTCTCCAGTGATGCTGCCTGACCCACTAAGTTACTACATCATTTTGTGCATTTTCTTTGGTAATCCAGCATCTGCAGTTGCTTGTTTCTACTGTAGTTTAATTTGCTACTGTTATCAGTCCACTGAACAATCCTCAAATAAGCTAAGGGTGTAGTCACGAACCCCGACCCTCCAACCTACGACACAGCAGCCTTGCACTTTTTACACAAGTTTCTCTGCAACTCCAATGCTACAATGCTGTAACGCTATATTTTTCCATTGTACTTGTGTAGGGTCGCTGGTCATGTATGGTATGCTGCCTGACCCACTGAGCTACTCCAGCACTTTGTGCCTTTTTTTGTTGTAAACGAGCATCTGCAGTTGCTTGTTTCTGCTAAGTGGTGGAACAAGTGGTACATGTTAATACGGCACGGTGGCGCAGCGGTAGAGTTGCTGCCTTACAGCACCAGAGACCAGAGATCCTGACTAAGGGTGCTCTCCGCGCGGAGTTTGTACATTCTCCCTGTGACCGCGTGGGTTTTCTCCGGGTGCTCTGGTTTCCACCTACACTCCAAAGACGTACAGGTTGGTAGCTTAATTGGCTTTGGTAAAATTGTAAATTGTCCCTAATGCGTAGGTTAGTACGGGGTGGTCGATGGTCGGCACAGACTCGGTGGGCTGAAGGGCCTGTTTCCGCGCTGTATCTCTCAAGTCTAGTCTGAAGCCTGTAGCAGCATTCTAATCCAGAATATATTTTGCCAATGATATATATTTTTAACTGTTTCCACGCTGCGTCTCTCTGGCACTGCCCCTGGACATCGTTCCCTCACTCTCCGTCCGTCCCTCCCCCACGCCAGTCGTATTGCTAGTTTCACTGATGTAGCCCTTCATTATCACTTCTTGCGCAGCCAACAATAGACCATTGTGGGCCCCACCTTTCTTGACTCATCGGTGCCGGCTGCGATTTAGGTTCTGTCCCCCATTCATACCACTAGTTCCCCTCTCCCCTGGCTCTCAGTCTGAGGAAGGGTCTCGGGCCGAAACGTCACCCCGCTCCTTCTCTCCAGAGGTGTTGCCTGTCCTGTCTGGGGGCTGGCTGCCTGTGTCTGTCATGGCTGCCCCTTCAAGGGCCTGCTGTTGTTCAAGGCTGGGCCACAGACTCCGCCTGAGAGACCAGAGGGAATGTGGCAGCTATTGTTCCCCTTATGCGGCATCCCTGGAATGTGAGTCCTGGCTGAGCTTTTCCTCCCCTAATTGAACACATTTCCTCTTTCCCACTGCCTGCTCGGCACGCAGTCCTCAACCTGTGAGATTACTGTACCGACCTCAGCGACGGCCCACAAAACCTTCCTTGTTTAACGTGTGGAAAGGAACTGCAGATGGTGGTTTACACTGAAGACAGACACAAAATGCTGGACTAACTCGGTGGGGTCAGACAGCATCTCTGGAGGAAAAGGATGGGCGACGTTTCAGGTCGGGACCCCACTCCAGACCCCGAAACGTCAAACATCCTTTTTCTCCAGAGATGCTGTCTGACCCGCTGAGTTAGTCCAGCATTTTGTGTCTGCCTTCCTTGTTTAATGTTGCTTTTCCCGGCAGCTAATGGGGCAAATTCCTGGAGAAATTCTTAATTAGACTTTGGAGATATAGTGCGGAAACAGGCCCATCGGCCCATCTAGTCCGTGCCGACCAGCGGCCATCCTGTACACCAAACTACACACACTTGGGAGACAATATTTGCAACTTACCGAAGGTAATTAACCTACAAACCTGTACGTCTTTGGAGTGTAGGAGGAATCCGGAGCACCCGGAGAAAACCCACTCAGTTACAGGGAGAACATACAAACTCCGCACGTGTAGTCAGGATCGAACCCGGGTCTTTGGCACGGTAAGGCAGCAACTCTACCGCTGCACCACAGTGCCGCCTCTATCCCTAAACCTTTTTTTCCCATTCTTTAACATTCCCGGAGCGGGATTGAAGTACGGACCATGGAGCACGAGGATAGGAAAACTGCCTTTAAAATGCAGTTGGATTTTTCACTGAGAGGCAATTAGTTCAGGAAGTCAATAGATTCCAGGCAGGGTTTGCAAACTGTGGTGGGGTGAGGGTTAATCCACAGGACGGCAGAGTGGTGCGGCAGATGGAGCCTCTGCCTCACAGCGCCAGAGACCCAGGGCCGTTCCTGAGCTTGGGTGCTGCCTGCGTGTGGAGTTCGCCCGTTCTCCCGGTATGGCCGCACGGGTTTCCTCCGGGTGCTCCGGTTTCCTCCCACATCCCAAAGACCATCAATCGCCCATTTACATCAGTTCTGTGTCACCTCCGGGTTTTGTCGGCTAATTGGCCTCTGTAAAAGCAGCTCTACCGCTGCGCCACCGTGCCGACCTCTCCACACCCTGCACTGCCCGGATGTAAACCCCACCCTGAGAGCCATCTGCTACCAAGAAGCTTGTGAGGAACACACACGGCAGAAGGAGCCCAGGGAGAGAGCGGGGATAAAGCACCAGACGAATAGGCCACCCAGTTTGCTCAGGCATTCACGCCAATGTTGAGATGAAGAGACGGAGTAATCCTCAGAGGTGACGACAAGAAGGTTAATCTTTTCACCCCTGGTCTGCATCCCAGCAATGGAGGAGCGCCTCTCCCTCCCTGAACCTGATAGCCTCTGCTGAGGGAACTTCGCAACTTTCACCAAGACATCAGTTTTTAAACAGGGGCGACGCTGTGGTGCAGCGGTCAAGTTGCTGCCTTACAGCGCCAGAGATCCGGGTCCGATCCTGACCACGGGTGCTGCCTGTACCGAGTTTGTACATTCTCTCTGAGACCGCGCGGGTTTTCTCCGAGTGCTTCGGTTTCATCCCACATTCCAAAGATGTGCGGGTTTGTAGGTTAATTGGCTTCGTTAAAATTGTAAATTGTCCCGAGTGTGTAGCATTGTACGGGGTAATCGTGGGCCAAAGGACCTGTTTCCACGCTGTATCTTTGAAGTCTGAACTAAAGTCTGAAGTTTAAATAATCATTCATTACAATTTCATCTCAACCCCCCCCCCCCCCCCCCCACTCTCCCGGTCCCTTGGAGCTTACAGCTCAGGTTCTGGTCTCTCCCATAGTCCCAGCTTATAACTACTCCACTCATGAGTTATAGTCATACAGCATGAAAACAGGCCCTTCGGCCCAACCCGACCATGCCAGCCAGCCATTATAACTCAGCTGGTTTCATTTGAACACTGAATTCTCCCATTTTAGGTAACCTCTAACAATATTCCCCCTCCCCTTTCTCCTCCCCGCCCCTCCCTGCCCCCCAATGCCCCATCTGCACTCGCATCTATTTACCCCCTCCTCTTCCTCCATTCCTTCCTCTGGCTTCACAATTTGCAACTCTTCAATCCTTCTCTCACATCTTCTGCTTTAATCGCTGGCCTTTGGCCCCATCATCGGCCTATCAAACTCTCCCCTCACCCGTGTTCACCTATTACCTGCCACGGTTTGTCCTGTCCCTCCCCACTCCCAGCTTCCTTTCCCTCCCCACCCCCTCATCATCAATCAGTCCCAAGAAGGATCCTGACTCAAAATATCGGCCTCTCACCACAGCTCAGGTCCCTGGTGTCCTGGTAACATCCTCGTAAATCTTCCCTGCACCCCTTTCCAGCTTGACATCTTGGTGAATCTTTTCTGTGCCCTTTCCAGATTGAAAATATCAACTCAAAACATAGCGGCAGCTGTTCCTGCAGCTGCTGAGGCCTAAAACTGTTGAATCCCCTCCCTTAAACTCTCTGCTCCTTTAAACCATGATCCCGTTACATGGATTGTTACCAAATTACATCTGACCACATCTGCAGTGTGATGAGCAGCAACCCCTCAGAAGGATGCAGAGATACTGGAAGGAGCAGGGTGGAAATGTTACCAGAGTCTATTTCCTTATCATCTACCATTCTACATTTCCTTACCACCATCTGCTTTGATCTGTCGTTTTCACACCTTGTGCTTCCATATCTCTAGACTCCCTCTGCCCTGACTCTCAGTCTGAAGAAGGATCTTGACCCAAAACGTCCGCCACCCGTTCCATTCTCTCCAGAGATGCTGCCTGTCCCGCTGAGTTACGCCAGCATTTTGTGCCTATTACCAGATTGATACCTGGACTCTCAGCTGACACTGTTCCCTTACGAGAGAGGGACATCCTTGGCAAAACCAGGATTAACTGCCCACCCTGGCTTTCATTTCAGAGGGCAATTGAAAGTCAATAACATTGCATGGCCTTCAGACCAGACCAGCAAGAGAGGCAGATTTTTCTCTCTGAGGAATATCAACGGACTCGATGGGTGTTCCTTTTGACTGAACATTGAAAGATACAGCATGCAAACAGGTCCTTCAGCCCAACAGGTGCACGTCAACCATCCATCACCCACTCACGCTAGTCCTATGTTATCGCACTTTTGTATCCACTCCCTACACACGAGGGGGCAATTTTACAGAGAGCCAATTCACCAACAAATCCGCGACGAGGCTTGTATACACTGGAATTTAGAAGGATGAGAGGGGATCTTATTGAAACATATAAGATTATTAAGGGGTTGGACATGCTAGAGGCAGGAAACATGTTCCCAATGTTGGGGGTGTCCAGAACCAGGGGCCACGGTTTAAGAATAAGGGGTAGGCCATTTAGAACGGAGATACGGAAAAACTTTTTCACTCAGAGAGCTGTAAATCTGTGGAATTCTCTGCCTCAGAAGGCAGCGGAGGCCAATTCTCTGGATGCTTTCAAGAGAGAGCTAGAGAGAGCTCTTCTTAATGATAGCGGAGTCAGGGGGTATGGGGAGAGGGCAGGAACGGGGTACTGATTGTGAATGATCAGCCATGATCACATTGAATGGCTGTGCCGGCTCGAAGGGCCGAATGGCCTACTCCTGCACCTATTGTGTATTGTGTCTTTGGAATGTGGGAGGAAACCCACACGGTCACAGGGAGAACGTGCAAACTCCATACAGACAGCATAAAATCATAAGGGGAATAGATAGGGTGAATGCAGAGTCTTTAATCCAGAGTTGGGGAATCCAGACCCAGAGGACATAGGTTTAAGGTGAGGGGTGAAAGATTTAATAGGAGCCTAAAGGGGCGACTTTTGTCACACATTCCGACGGTGCCTATAATCTGAGACATTAATACTGTTTCTTCATCCACATGTGTTGCCTGACCTTCTGACTATCTCCAGCATTCTTTTTTTTTAAAAAATCTGATTTCCAGCGTCTGAGGTTTTTTTTCTCCTGATTTTCATTAAAATTTACCAGAACATTTTTCCTGCATTAAAAGGATTTCAACTCCACAAGAAGCTGGAAACGTTCTCCCTGGGTCAAGAAGAGATTTAATGGAAGATTTCAAAATCATGACCAGATTAGAATTTGGATAGAGAGAGGCAGATGGTTGAAGGGCCAGCCAGAGCAGGCAGATTTCATATCTGGGAGAATGTTATGGGGGAGAGTGCAAGGAACCATGACCAGTGTGCTGCCTGGAGTAGAGACATTCAGCAACAGGGAGTGGTTGCACAGACTTGGATTGCTTTCTCTGGATCGTCAGAGGTTGAGGGAGTCCTGATCAAAGATACTAGAGAAGCAAGATAGACCACTCGACCCTAAAAACCATAGTATGCCGTGCGGCACGGTGGCCCAGCGGTAGAGTTGCTGCCTTACAGCGAATGCAGCGCTGGAGACTCAGGTTCGATCCTGACTACGGGCGCCGTCTGTACGGAGTTTGTACGTTCTCCCCGTGACCTGCGTGGGTTTTCTCCAAGATCTTCGGTTTCCTCCCACACTCCAAAGACGTAGGTTAATTGGCTGGGCAAATGTAAAAATTATCCCTAGTGGATGTAGGATAGTGTTAGTGTGCGGGGATCGCTGGGCGGCGCGGACCCGGTGGGCTGAAGGGCCTGTTTCTGCGCTGTATCTCTAAATCTAAATCTAAAATCTAATGTCATGGCGCCATTTTAGTAGGCAGAAACTTGCAGAAAAAGTTTAAAAGAAAAATAACAAAAATCTGTGAATTGACAGATGAGATATATTCTGCATTTTTATTGTATCATCACACGCACTGTTCCCACAAAACACTGATTACACTGCGAGAGGCATTGCGAACGGTGGGTTTTGCCTACTAAAATGGCGGCCAATTCGCTCTGTTGCGTACTACACCAGTGTAGGCGATTTCAATGGAGTGGTCCATCTTGCTCCTCTAGTATCTTTGGTCCTGATAGAAGTGTATAACATTGAGAGGCATAGAAAGGGTAGACAGTCAGAGCCCTTTTCCCAGTGCGGAAATGTTCAACACCGGAGGGCACAGATATTATGTGAGAGGGGGAACGTTTAATGGAGATGTGTGGGGCAAGTTACACAAGATACATGGGGCCTGCAACAAACTGCCACAGGTGGTGGTGGAGGTAGATACGATAGTGGCGTTTAAGGGGCTCTAAGATAGGCACATGGAAGTGTAGGGAATGGAGGGATATGGATCATGCATAGGCAGAGGAGATCAGTTACACACATGTGCACACACATGCACGCACACACGAGCACACTTGTGTGTGCGCACGTGCACAAACATGCACACACATGCGCGTGCACATGTGCGCACACACACACACACACACACACACACACACACACACACACACACGCACACACACACACACCTTGTTAAAAAGCTTCAGTGGGGCTAATTGAAAGCACACTGCCTGACAATAAATGTCAAAAATCACCACCTGTAAAAGCCCAGATGGGAAATAAGTTTCAGTTGTTTATGGGGGAGGTTGTTGTGATGTTTTAATTGCATTCTGATGCATACCAATTACTGCCATTGGTATCCACAACATTGCATTCACTGCCCTTCTTACAATTAATTAAAAACACATCAAGAATTCCCCGTAAACTCCTTTATTCCCATCTGTTTTGTGAACGGGGCATTTGGATGGGAGGAATCACTTCAAAGCATCACTTTCATTGTCGCAGTTTATAGAGTCATACAGCATGGAAACAGGCCCCTCGGCCCTATTTACCCACACCGACCAACATGTCCCCTCTAAACTAGTCCCACCTGCCTGCGTTTGGCCCATATCCTTCTAAACCTGTTCTATCCATGTACCTGTCTAAATGTTTCTTAAAAATCATGATAGTTCCTGCCTCACATACTCCGGCAGCTCATTCTATACACCCACCACCCTTTGTGTGAAAAAGTTATCCCTCAGGTTCCTATTAAATCTTTTCCCCCTCACCTTTAACCAATGGTTCTCAATTCCCCTACTCTGGGCAAGAGACTATGTGTCTACCCGATCTATTCCTCTCATGATTTTGACAACCTCTATAAGATCACCCGTCATCCTCCTGTGTTCCATGGAATAGTCCTAGCCTACTGAACCTCCCCCTGTAGCTCAGGCCCGCGAGTCCTGGCAACATCCTCATAAATCTTCTCTGCACCTTTTCTTAAGAGTTGGTCCTCTGTCCTTAGACCATTGCAGCCCTGCGGGTAACTAATCTCCTTGGAGATTATAGCATCAGATGCTGCGAGATATCGTCCAAAACTGTTTGAGATGTTAACCAAACCCTTAAATCATGTTGCAAGCCATGTTAATCCATGGGATTAGATGGCCATAAAATCATAAGATCATAAATGATAGTAGAATTAAGCCATTCGGCCCATCAAAGGTCTACTCCGCCATTCAATCATTGCTGATCTATCTCTCCCTTCTAATCCCATTCTCCTACCTTCTCCCCATAATCTCTAACACCCATACTAAGCAAGAATCTATCTATCTCTGCCTTAAATATATCCACTGACTTTGCCTCCACAGCCTTCTGTGGCAAAGAATTCCACAGATTCACCACCCTAGTTCACATAATGGATAAATGGGAGCATGTTACAGGCAGGGATGTAGAATCTGCAAACGTTCATAAAAAGCTACTCAAGGCAGTAAATTCTGACATCAGAGATGCCCACATCTGTTCAACAGAGAAACAACAATCGAAGAAAGATCTTTGCATGGTTTAGATACAGGTCCACCACAAATGTTCCAGCAACTGATGGTGTCCCCTCCCCCCCCCCCCCCCCCCCCCCCCCCCCCGCTCCTTTAATCTGGGCAAAATCCCTCCCCGGAAGTCCTGCCGATCACTGGCGCATAAGCCAGGTGAGGCGGCCGATTTCGACCTCATCAGGATTTCCGGGCCCGATTGGAGGGTCGGATTTGCCCTCTGCGGCCGGGGCTCTGGAACTCCGACCCGGCTCGTAGTTCTAACGCAGTCAAAGGCCTGAGTAGCCAAAGCACCTTTCCACATTGCTCTTACCACCAATAGTGCACAAGTAAATGAACACAAGCATCACAGTCCCAGTGGTCCAACAACTAGGAAGCCATCTTGTTGAATAAGGCTCGTCGCCATTTTGTCACTCACCCATTTCCTTGGTCTTCCTCTGGGCCGTTTGACTCTTGGTGGCTCTACTCTCTGCGAGAAGAAATCCAGACAGCAGCAAGTTAGTTCAACTACATTAACAAGAGTGCCGATCATGATGCCAGGTCCATCTCTTATCCACTTGCACAAAATCCATATCCCTTCCAGAAAGCCACCACTCTGCGTAAAAAGGTTGTCCTGCACATTTGATTAGTAAGGGTGTGAGGGGTTATGGGGGAGAAGGCAGGAGAATGGGGTTGAAAGGGAAAGATAGATCAGCCATGATTGAATGGCAGAGTAGACTTGATGGGCCGAATGGACTGATTCTGCTCCTACCACTTATGAACTTATCTCCTTTAAACCAAAGATAATAGAGCAGAGCAAGATAGACCACTCGATCCTAAAAAACGTAGTATGTCGTGGCGCCATTTTAGTAGGCAGAAACTTGCAGAAACATTTAAAAAGAAAAAGAACAAAAATCTGTGAATTGGCAGATGAGATATATTCTGCATTTTTATGGTATCATCACACATACTGTTCCCCCCAAATACTGATTACACTGTGAGAGGCATATCGAATGGTGGGTTTTGCTTACTAAAATGGCGGACGTTGCGCTCCTTTGCGTACTACACTTCACTATAGGCGATTTCGACGGAGTGGTTCATCTTGCTCCTCTAGTATCTTTGCTTTTAAGCTTTGCCCCCTTCACCATAAAGCTATCTCCTTAAAGCTATTGTGGTTGATAGTATTTATGTATACTATATCTGATCGGTTTGCATCACAAGCCACCATACTTCAGTGCAGGTGACAATAACAAAACAAAACCCTCATTCTTCTTCCAAAAGCAACGTCCTTTTATTCTGAGGCTATGGCACTCTGGTCCTAGACTCTCCCACTAGTGGAAACATCCTCTCCACATTTTATCCAGGACTTTCACTATTCGGTAAGTTTCAATGAGGTTCCCACCTCATCCCTCTAAACTCCAGTGCGTACAGGTCCAGTGCCTTCAAAACGATCAGCATATGTTAATCCAATCATTCCTGGGATCATTCACGTAAACCTCCTCTGGACACTCTCCAACACCAGCACATCGTTCCTCCAATATGGGGCCCAAAACTGCTCACAATGCTCCAAATGCGGTCTGACCAGTGCCTTATAAAGCCTCAGCATTACATCCCTGTTTTTTGTATTCATCCCTCTTGAAATAAATGGCAACATTGCATTTGCCTTCCTTACTACTGATTTGACTTAAAAATTAACTTTTGGGAATCCTGCACCAGCACTCCCAAGTCCCTTTGCACCTCTGATCTCCCTCCTGTCTTCGATTGCTGCCTACTTTCATAAGCAACCCAGCATCTTTCCTGAGCATTTTCCCCGTGGCAGCCCTCAGATGGACAAATGAACAATGGCAAGGTCAGTGGCCGCTTTAGACAGGTACAGGGATAAGCAAGGTTCGGAAGGGTAAGGGCCAAACACAGGCACATGGGACCAGCTCAGGTAGACAACTGGATCACCAAGGCCAAGCTGGGCCGAAGGGCTTGTTTTCGCACCATTTAACTCGATGACCCCAGGGGGCGGCACAATGGCACGGAGCTGCTGCCCTACACTGCCAGAGACCCAGGATCGATCCTGACTACGGGTGCTGCCGCATGGAGTTTGTACCTTTCTCCCTGTGACCTGCATGGGTTTTCTCCGGGTGATCCGGTTTCCTTCCACGCTACAAAGGCGTGCAAATTTATAGGTTAATTGGCTTTGGTAAAAAAAAATTGTAAATTGCCCCTAGTGTGCAGGATAGTGTTAGTGTACGGGGTGATTGCTGGACTCAGTGGGGGGAAAGGCCCTGTTTCCGCGCTGTATATCTAAAGTCTAAAGACTGTAAAATGGCAGAAGAATGTAAAGTGTTCCTTTGGTCCCAGGTACCTTTTGCACGGCTCGAGGTTCCTTGTTCTTACTGCCTATCGGTCTTCCTCGAGGTCGTTTGGGCGTGGGAGGACCAACAGGTTCCTAAAGGACAGAATCACAGAGTTAAAATGGAATAGAGAACAGTACAACACAGAGACAACGCGATGGCATTGCTGCCTTACAGCGCCAGAGTCCCGGGTTGAGTCCTGACTACACGTGCCATATCATATCATATCATATCATATATATACAGCCGGAAACAGGCCTTTTCGGCCCTCCAAGTCCGTGCCGCCCAGTGATCCCCGCACATTAACATTATCCTACACCCACTAGGGACAATTTTTTTTTTTTTTTTAACATTTACCCAGCCAATTAACCTACATACCTGTACGTCTTTGGAGTGTGGGAGGAAACCGAAGATCTCGGAGAAAACCCACGCAGGTCACGGGGAGAACATACAAACTCCTTACAGTGCAGCACCCGTAGTCAGGATCGAACCTGAGTCTCCGGCGCTGCATTCGCTGTAAAGCAGCAACTCTACCGCTGCGCTACCGTGCCGCCCATCTGTACAGAGTTTGTACGTATCTCCTCGTGACCACGTGTGTATTTCCCGGGTGCTCCAGTTTCCTCCCATATTTCAAAGACGTACAGTTTTGTAGGTTAATTGGCTTCTGTACATTGTAAATTGTCCCTAGTGTGTAGGATAGTGCAAGTATACGGGGTGATTGCTGGTCGGCACAGACTCAATGGGCTGAAGGGTCTGTTTCCCTGTATCTCTAAAGCCTAAAAAGTAAAGACGTGCCACTCGGCTGTGCCAAGACCAACTGTTATCTGCCTGCACATAATCTACATCCTTCCACAGAGTACTGCTAGGATTCTTTGCTTCTATCTCAGATTTTCAGCATCAACGGCGGCACGGTGGCGCAGCGGTAGAGTTGCTGCCTTACAGCGAATGCAGCGCCGGAGACTCAGGTTCCATCCTGACTACGGGCGCCGTCTGTATGGAGTTTGTACGTTCTCCCCGTGACCTGCGTGGGTTTTCTCCGAGATCTTCGGTTTCCACCCACACTCCAAAGACGTGCAGGTTTGTAGGTTAATTGACTGGGTAAATGTAAAAATTGTCCCTGGTGTGTGTAGGATAGTGTTAATGTGCGGGGATCACTGGGCGGCGCGGGCTTGGTGGGCAGAAAGGGCCTGTTTCCGCGCTGTAGAATCTAAATCTAAATAAATCTAAACACTTTGATTGCCACCAGATGAACTGGACTTGTTGCCATCACAAGGAACTGCAGATGCCGGTTTACCAAAAAAGACACAAAGTGCTGGAGTAACAACAGATCAGGCAGAACCTCTGGAGAACATTGATGGGCAACATTCTGGGTCGAGACGGGTCTGAAGAAGGGTCCCGACCTGAAACATCGTCCATTCATGTTCTCTAAAGATGCCGCCCGTTCTGCTGAGTTACTCCAGGACTTTGTCTCTTTTTTAGACTGGTTGTAATTATTTTCTCTGGCCATTGGCGGTGCGGCAGTGCCTCTTTGGGTGTGATGGTGAAAGTGCAGCTTGGCAGTTTTATAATGACATTTTCCATCAGATACGTGGATGCTGTTGTTTACAATGGAAAATTATGATAAAGGTAAGATTCTATGAAAATATGTTTCGAGATAAACTGTACCGAAAAGGAACCAACCTCAAAAACAATAGGTTTCACACGTCTAACTAACATCTGAGCTGGTGTATCTAATGGTGGGGTCTTCGAAATCAAACTGTAGGCAGCAATAGTTTAGTTAACAAAACGTGTAGGAAGGAACTGCAGATGCTGGTTTATACCCAAGATAGGCAGAAAATGCTGGAGTAACTTAGCAGGTCAGGCAGCATCTCTGGACAAAAAGGATGGGTGACGTTTCAGGTCGGGACCCTTCTTCGGACTGTTTTAGTTTAGCTTATTGTCACATCTAACGAGTCAGCGGAAAGACTATACATGTGCTATCCAGTCAGCGGAAAAACTCTATATGATTACAATCGAACCGTCCACAGTGTAGAGATATAGAATTGGTCTTTCCACTGGCTACCCAACACATCTGAAGCAGCCCCAACTCAGAACGTGCTTTGATGCCACTTTAGGTTTAGGTTTATTTTTGTCACATTTTCCGAGGTACAGCGAAGAGGGATCTCGATTCCTTCTCTCCAGAGATGTTGCCTGTCCCGTTGAGTTACTCCAGCATTTTGTGTCTATCTTCTGTGAAAAGCTTTGCTTTGCATACTATTCAAACAGATCAGCTATAACATACATGAATACAATCAGAGGAAGTCACATCGATTTCCACTCTTGTTCTACCACTGGTTTTAATTAAGTTGTGAGTCTCAGCTCAACGGGTTTGTGGCTTTGATTGTTTTAGTTTTAGTTTAGTTTGGAGATACAACGTTGGAACTGGTTCCTCTGCCCACCCAGTCGGTGCTGACCAGCGATCACCTGCACACTAGTTTTATCCCACACACTCGGGACAATTTACAGAAGCCAATTAACCTACGTCTTTGGAACATGGGAGGAAACCGGAGCACCTGGAGCACCAGTGGTCACAGGGAGAACGTGCAAACTCCACGCAGACAGCACCCAAAGTCAGGGTCGAAACTGGGTCTCTGGTGCTGTAAGGCAGCAACTCTACCACAGCACAACTGTACCGCCAACACTTAACTGTTTGATTGTTTTAGTTTTAGTTTAGTTTTGAGAGGCAGCAAGGAAACAGGTCCCTCGAGCCACTGAGTCCACGCTGACCATTAATCACCCGCTCACACTAGTTCTCTGTTATCCCACTTTCTCATCCGCTCCCTACACATGTACAGATGCCGATTAACCTACAAACCCACAATTTCTCTGGGATGTGGGAGGAGACTGAAGCACCCGGAGGATACACACGCGGTCACAGGGAGAACGTACAAACTCCGCACAGACAGCACCCGAAGTCAGAATCGAACTGTGGACCCTGGTGCTGTGGAGCAGCAGCTCTACCCGCTTCACCACTGGGAGGGAGAATGGCGCTGGCTTACTTGAGGCTGCTTCTTTGGCCGTCCGCGGCCCCTCCTCACGGGCTCGGCGGGAGCAGGTTGCTTGGGAGCTGCGGCCCCTTGCTTGGCTGGCCCCTCTCTCGCCCCGCTGTTGCTCATTGCTCTCTTTCTCTGGCCGGGGGCGGGGGGGCAGGGGGTGGGGATGAGAGGGTGGGGTGGGGAGTTGGGGGGAGGGCGTGGAAACTTCCTGAGATCTTCAGAACGAAGACGGCCAGCGGTGATATTGCAAATGACCAGTGTTGCCCCCGGTGTATCGGTGACCTGGCTGATGGTCAACTCTTCCGTTCAGTTCAATAAAGCCACGTCACCTGCAAAACAAAGAGAAGGAAAAAAACAGGTCACCTCAGAAGTTCAGGCACCCCTCTGGGAGATTTCTGCTAACAACTGATGGCACTGTGGTGCAGCTGGTAGAGCTGCTGCCTCACAGCGCCAGAGACCCGGGTTCGATCCCAACCTACGGTGCTGTCTTTGTGCAGTTTGCACGTTCTCCCGGTGACCACGTGGGTTTCCTCTGGGTGCTCCGGTTTCCTCCCACATCCCAAAGACGTGCGGGTATGTGGGTTAATTGGCCCCCTGTAAATTGGCCTCAGCGTGCAGGGAGTGGATGCAAAAGTGCGATCAAGAATCTTTCAAAGTGCCAGCATTTCAACGAGAGATTGGAACTCATACAGCAGAAAGATGAACAGTAGTCATGTTAGATACATAAGGTGTAAGTGGCAGAGTGGCACTGCAGTAGAGTTGCTGCCTTACAGCGCCAGAGACCCCGGTTCGATCCTGGCGACAGGTGCTGTCTGTACGGAGTCTGCATGTTCTCCCTGTGACCGTGTGGGTTTTCTTCGGGTGCTCCGGTTTCCTACCTGTAATTTCCACCTGTATTTTATATATATACAAACGTTTCTATGAGATATACCCAGGCAGAATGAAGTGTGGTTGGACATGAGGACTGGAGAAGTGCAGCTAACTTGAGATGTTGAGATGTTTATAATAGCTTTAGACTTTAGTCGTATGTTGAAAGACTGGAGCGACTAGGCTTGTGTACACTGGAATTTAGAAGGATGAGAGGGGATCTTATTGAAACATATAAGATTATTAAGGGATTGGACACGCTAGAGGCAGGAAACATGTTCCCAATGTTGGGGGAGTCCAGAACCAGGGGCCACGGTTTAAGAATAAGGGGTAGGCCATTTAGAACGGAGATGAGGAAAAAAGTTTTCACTCAGAGAGTTGTAAATCTGTGGAATTCTCTGCCTCAGAAGGCAGTGGAGGCCAATTCTCTGGATGCTTTCAAGAGAGAGCTAGATGGAGCTCTTAACGATAGCGGAGTCAGGGGGTATGGGGAGAGGGCAGGAACGGGGTACTGATTGTGAATGATCAGCCATGATCACATTGAATGGCGGTGCTGGCTCGAAGGGCCGAATGGCCTACTCCTGCACCTTTTGTCTATTGTCTATAGTCTTCAGAGATAGAGCGCTGGAAAAGTCCCTTCAGCTCACTGAGTCATTGCTGAATAGCGATCCCTGTACACCAAATCTATCCTACACAATTGGGGCAATTTACAATCTTTATCAAAGCCAATTAACCCACAAACCTGTATGTCTTTGGAGTGCTGGAGGAAACCGGAGCACCCGGACAAAACCCACGCGGTCACAGGGAGAATGTACAAACTCCACACAAACAGCACCTATAATCAGGATTGAACCCAGGTCTCTGGCACCGTGAGGCAGCAACTCTACCGCTGTGCCATCGTGCCCTTATCTGCTCAGATCTGACTCGAAACCTACCTACCTAGCCTGCCTCAGACTTTCTGCTGAGAGACAATCAAAACACCAGTCGACACTTTATAAAACCAGGTCGATCAGAACAATCAATTATTCACCAGTCTCCTCTTCTCACACGATATCTCATTCTGAAGATTGTGAGCAGCCTTCCTGCCCGCTCAACATTACAAATGTTACTTTTGAGATGTTGAATTGATAAATCACTTGTCCACACAAGTTTGGGTTCAGTTTCAGCCCCAGCACAGAGGAACAGGGAATGGACGGTAATGAATGGAAGTGATGAACATTAATTAGGAGTTATAGGCATAGAGTCATACAGCATGGAAACTGGCCCTTATCCATAGCAACCAAGATGCCCCATCTGACCACCTTTTGGTCCATATCCCTCTAAATCTTTCCGATCCATGTACCTGTTCAAATGGCTTTTAAATGTTGTCATAGAACCTGCCTTAACTACCTCCTCTGACGCCTCATTCCAAATACCACCATCCTCCGTGATAAAGTTGTCCTTCAGATTCCTGTAAAATCTTTCCCCTCATAACTTAAGCCTATATCCTCTGATTCTTGATTCACCTACCCTAGGTAGAGACTGCACATTCACCCTATCTATTCCCCTCATGATTATATACATCTTTATAAGGTCACTCTGCAGCCTCCTGGCCTACCCAACCTCTCCCTGTAGCTCAGGCCCTCAGGTCCTGGCAGCATCCTCGTAAATCTTCTCTGCACTCTTTCCAGCTTAATGGCATCCTTCCTACAGCAGAGCGACCAAACCTGAACACAAAATGTTTATTAAATGAGTCATTAAAAGTTGACTCACTCTGACACCAATGCTGGATTATACATCAAAAGCCAATGGCCCTTCAATGCTTCATTCCCCTTCAGGCGAATGGTTTGTACTGGAAAACCATAGTCTTTCCCCAGTAGCCCTGCAGATTCTTACTTTTCACGTATTTATCCAATTCCATTCTCGGGAAAACTATTTCCTCCCTATCGACAGCAAATAATTTGAACTCCTCCTCCATTTCATTAACTGCATACACTTGCTTAGAACACAAAGTTCTGGAGTAACTCAACGGATCAGGGAGCATCTCTGGAGTCTAGGACCAGAGGGCACAGCCTCAGAATAAAAGGACTTACTTTTAGAATGGAGATGAGGAGGAATATCTTTAGCCAGAGGGTGGTGAATCTGTAGAATTCATTGCCACAGATGGCTGTGGAGGCCAAGCCATTTGTTTTTGTAAAGCAGAGATTGATAGT
Source organism: Rhinoraja longicauda (assembly GCF_053455715.1). Taxonomy (NCBI): domain Eukaryota; kingdom Metazoa; phylum Chordata; class Chondrichthyes; order Rajiformes; family Arhynchobatidae; genus Rhinoraja; species Rhinoraja longicauda. The sequence goes on along the minus strand of NC_135969.1, from coordinate 16,663,703 downwards.
TTTGTTTTAGTTCGGTTCAATTTAGAGATACAGCGCGGAAACAGGCCCTTCGGCCCATCGAGTCCGCGCCAACCAACGATCCCCGCATCCCCAACACTATCCTACACCCACTAAGGGCAATTTTTACATTTACCAAGCCAATATACCTACAAACCTGTACGTCTTTGGAGTGTGGGAGGAAACGGAAGATCTTGGAGAAAACCCATGCACGTCACGGGGAGAACGAACAAACTCCGTACAGACAGCACCCTCAGTTGGGATTGAACCTGGGGTCTCCGGCGCTGCATTAGCTGTAAGGCAGCAACTCTACCACTGCGCAACCATGGGAAGGAACTGCAGATGTTGGTTTATACCGAAGATGGACACAAAAAGCTGGTGAAACTCAGTGGGTCGGACAGCATCTCTATAGAAAAATAAGAGATGAGGTTTTGGGTTGCAACCCTCCTTCAGAAGTCTGAATAAGGGCTCCAACCCAAAACGTCACCTACGGTATTCTTGTATAGGAAAGAACTGCAGATGCTGGTAGATGCTAGCTCCTCAGTCTGAAGAAGGGTCTCTACCCGAAACATCACCCATTCCTTCTCTCCAGAGATGGTGCCTGTGCCGCTGAGTTACTCCAGCATTGTGTGTCTAACGTCACCTATTCTCGATGGGTTCTTGATGAGGAAGGACATCAAAAGTTATGGGGAGAAGGCAGGAGAACGAGGTTGAGAGGGAAAAATAGATCAGCCATGACTGGATGGCAGAGTAGACTCGATGGCTGAATGGCTTCATTCTACTCCTATGTCTTATGGTCTTATGGACGTGGATGGGTGACCTATTGGGTGGGGACTCGACTTCAGACGGGCAAATCTGCATCTCACCGTGTAACAGATGCGCTTCTTGACTTGTACCATTGCAGTAAACCTTCTCCTGACTTATTGAAACAAGGTGTGGAGGGGGCTTGATTGGATAGTTACTGACATATGGATTAATGTAGAATCCATGCAAATGGATGGTTGGTAGTCAGTGGAGGCTCAGCGGAGAAGGGCATCTCCGTGGTGTACTGTACATCTCTACAACTCAAGGACCAGTCTCATCCTGGTCACTCCCTCTTCTCCCCTCTCCCATAGGGCAAGAGGTGCAGACGTGTGAAAACACATACCTCCAGATTCAGGGACAGGTTTTTCTCCGCTGTTATCAGGCAACAGTGATCTACCACGGTGGCGCAGCGGTAGAGTTGCTGCCTTACAGCGCCAGAGACCCGGGTTCGATCCTGACCAGGGGTGCTGTCTTTACGGAGTTTGTACGTTCTCCTCGTGACCACATGGGTTTTTCCTAGGTGCTCCGGATTCCTCCCACACTCCAAAGATTTATAGGTTAATTGGTTTCTATGAAATTGTAAATTTTCAATAGTGTGTTAGGAATTTGCTAGTGTACGCGATGATTGTTGGTTGGTACGGACTCGATGGGTTGAAGGGCCTGTTTCCATGCTGTATTGCTAAAGTCTAAAGTAAAGTCCTCTCACCAGCTAGAATGCGGTCCCGACCTCCCATCTACCTCTGGCGACCTTCAAACTATCTTTAATCAAACTTTATCATTTATCTTGCACTAGACGTTATTCCCTTTATCCTGCATCTATACACTGTGGACGGCTTGATTGTAATCATGTACACTCTTTCTGCTGACTGGATTGCACGCAACAAAAAGCTTTTCACTGTACCTCGGTGCACAAGACAATAATAAACTTAACTAAATTAAATTATCTCCTCCCAATATATTTTGGTTCCGATTCTTATCCAGTACCATTTTAACCATAAGCTCAATGTCAAACGACTTCACAACCTTAATGACTTCCATTGGTTAAGTAGTTCTCCATTTTGAATGTTTTTAAATTGTTCTCAGGAGATGGCTAAAACAAAGAAAAGGATATTGGGTTTAACTGGCCTCCCTCCGTATGTACATTTTGGCAAATTAACCAAGGGAATATTTGAGGAAGGGGGGGGTACAGAAGTGTGAAATCGCACACCTCCAGACTCAGAGACTGTTTCTTCCCAGCTGTTATCAGGCAACTGAACCATCCTATCACCAACTGGAGAACAGTCCTGAGCTACTTTCTACCTCATTGGAGACCCTCGGACTATCTTTGATCGGCCTTTAATGGACTTTACCTTGCACTAAACATTATTCACGTTATTCCCTTTATCATGTATCTGTACACTGTAGATGGCTTGACTGCAATCATGTATTGTCTTTCCGCTGACTGGTTAGCACGCGAAACAAAGCCTTTCACTGTACCTCGGTACATGTAACAATAATGAACACAAACCTAAATTTGTGAATGAACGTTGGATTTTTTTGCATGTATGTATCGCAACTCCTGATGGGCCAGAAACGTTGACAGATAGGTCAGCAAAAGGCCGGAAGGGGAAACCAGGCAGGGGGTGGCTGAAGGGGGAGGGGGGAGTTTGAGTGAGCAGATGGAATTCATTGACATTGGTGGCGTTACGTGAGCTGGGGAGATATTTCCTACCTTCCCCCAACGCCTGGCCGCCCGGCAATATGAAATGCCTGACAAACAGCTCTGCTAAAGAGCAATTAACTCAATACAGCTAACTCTCAGCTCCAGAAACACCGGCCTGAATGAATGCCTGAACGAGTGAATTGTCTGGGGAGCTCGACCAACGAAGCTTAGGCTTAGAGTCATAGAGTCAAATAGTGCGGAAACAGGCCCTTCGGCCCAACACATCCATGCCGACCAACAGGCTCCATCTATTGTTCGTCCAACTTGCCCGAATTTGGCCCATGTCCCTCTCAATCTTTCCTGTCCACATACCTGTCCAAATGGCTTCTCAAATGTTGTTACAGGTGCAAGACCTAATAGGGAACTGAGGGACAACTTTGTCATACAGAGGTTGGTGGATATAAAGAACAGGCTGCCAGATAAGGTAGTCGAGGCAGGTACTATGACAACACTTAAAAGACATTTGGACAGGTGCATGGATAGGAAAGATTGAGAGGGATGCATGGGGCATGGTGACACAGCGGTGGGGTCTGAAGAAGGGTTCTGACCCAAAACGTCACCCATCCTTTTTCTCTAGAGATGCTGCCTGACCCGCTGGGTTACTCCAGCACTTTGTGCCTGTCTTTGGTATAGAATAGCACAGCACAGCAACAGGCCCTTCGGCCCACAATGTCTGTGCTAAGCGCAACAGCAAGTCAAATTAATCTCCTCTGTATGCACGTGATCCATACTACTCCATTCCCAGCATATCCATATCTGTCCAAAAATCACTTCAATGCCGCTATCACATCTGCCATCACCCCCGGCAGCAAATTCCAGGCACCCACCACTCTCTGTTTAAGATAAAACTTGCCCTATATATCTCCTTTAAACTTTGCCTCTCTCACCTTAAAGCCACGCTATGATAACATTTAAGAAACATCCGGAGAGTGACTTGAATCACCAAGGCATATAAATGACTTGAATCACCAAGGCATATAAGGCTATAGACCTAAAGCAGGTGGGTATATGGAACTTTCTGCCAGATGAGGTAGTTGAAGCAGGTACTATAGCATTTAAAAGACACTTGGATTGTGGCAGCGGTAGAGTTGTTGCCTCACGGTGCTGGAGACAGGGTTAGGCTAGGGTTCGATCTTGACTATAGGTGCTGTCTGTACGGAGTTTGTACGTTCTTCCTGTTGCCGTGTGGGTTTTTTCCGGGCGCTCTGGTTTCCTCCCACTCATCAAAGACGTGCAGGTTTGTAGGTTAATTAGATTTGGTAAAATTGTAAATTGTCCATAGTGTGTAGGATAGGGCTAGCGTACGGGGTGATCGCTGGTCGGCGCGGACTCAGTGGGCCGAAGGGCCTGTTTCCGCACTGTATCTCTAAACTCTGAATTCTTTGTCGAACCACCTGCCAATGAAACCCCCTTCCCCTGAAACACCTCGACTACACACCTATTTCTCCCCTTCCCCACCCCCTCCTCCTACATTCCTACCTCTGGCTTCACAATTCAGCAAATGGGACTGGCTTAGATGGCTGAGAGAAATGGGACTTTGTGGTGTCCAGGGCCTGTTTCCCTTCTGGATGACTCTATTGAATAGATAAGTGCAACAGTCGGCATGGACATGGTGGGCCAAAGGGCCTGTTGTGCGCGCCTCAGCATGGTCCACTACTCCACTACACTAGTCATTGAGCCACTCCTACCACAAAGTAAGCATCTCGTGTTCATAGGTTCAAGGAGCAGAATGAGGCCATTCGGTCCTTCAAGTCTACTCTGCCATCTCTCCTGCATATCGGGAAATTTAGAACTCCCTTCTGCACCCACCAGTTGATGTCCTGGTCACCAGTTAACTTTAATCTGTAATCGATAACATTTTAAACCCGGTTATATAGGGATATGGTGAAAAGTGCGTATCAAGTTCTGAATGATTTGCAACCTGATCGTATCGAATGGCAGATTCACCTGAGGGTTCAACAACCTTAATTCATCTCTTTTGAAGGCTGGATAAAAAAATTAGCACAGTCTTTTGCCAAGAGTAGTGGGAATCAAGAACCAGGGGACATAGGATTAAGGTGAAGGGGGAAAGCTTTAATAGGAAACTAGGAGCTAACTTTTTTTTACACAAAGGGTGGTGGGCATAAGTTCATATGTTCATAAGTTCTTGCTCTCTGATGAAGGGCCATTCCATCCCCAGATGCTGCCAGTTCATCCAGCACATTGTCTCTCCCATCTCTTCAATGGAAGGTCAATTCTGAATGACTGCCCTCTGCTGGGGATCAGTAGAAAATGCATGCAGAGTTTCCAGTTTAAGGTTTACATTACTCTTTTAAATAAATTCCCTGATTTCTGTACATGATCAAATACTATATAAAAAAAACAATGAGAAAATTGGACCTGGCAGCAGGAATGTCAAATATTCATTTTAAAAGCATTATGATACGTATAGAAATGAGTTCAAATACAGACAAATCCTTGAACTCTTTAGTTTAGTTTAGTTTAGTGATACAGCGTGGAAACAGAACTTTCAGCCCACCTAGTCTGCATGAGCCACCGATTCCCACACACCAGTACTATCCTACACACCAGGGACAATTTACAATTTTTACCGAAGCCAATTAACCTAAAAAACCTGCACGTCTTTGGATTGTGAGAGGAAACCGGTGCACCCAGAGAAAACCCACGCGGTCACGGGGAGAACGTACAAACTCCATACAGACAACACCCGTAGTCAGAATCGAACCCGGGTCTCTGGCGCTGTAAGGCAAGAGGTACAGAAGTGTGAAAACGTACAGATTCAGCGACAGTTTCTTCCCAGCTGTAATCAGGCAACTGAACCAACTTATCACCAACTAGAGAGCAGTCTTGAACTAATATCTACCTCATCGGAGACCCTCGGACTATCTTTAATCGGACTTTACTGGATTTTAGCCTCCTAAATGCCACTGTGGAATCTGCCTCCACCACCATCTCTGGCAGCATGATTCAGGCACTCCAAAACTTGCCCTGCAAATCTTCTTCAAACTTTGCCCCTCTCACCTTAAACCAGTGCCCTCTATTCTTTGACATTTCCACCTTGCAGGGAGAAAAAAAGATTCTGACTGTCCACCCTATATATGCCTTTCATAATTTTATAAACATTTATCTGCTCTCCCGTTCGCCTCCGACACTCCAGAGAAAGCAACCCGATTTTGTGAAATAATTGTTACCTCATCTCCCCACCACCCTTACTTAAATCTACCATCAAGTCCCATCCACCCCTACATAAATCTACCATCAAGTCCATCCACCCTTACTTAAATCTACCATCAAGTCCCATCCACCCTTACTTAAATCTACCATCGTCCCATCCACCCCTACATAAATCTACCATCAAGTCCCATCCACCCTTACTTAAATCTACCATCAAGTCCATCCACCCCTACATAAATCTACCATCAAGTCCATCCACCCTTTCTTAAATCTACCATCAAGTCCATCCACCCTTACTTAAATCTACCATCAAGTCCCATCCACCCTTACTTAAATCTACCATCAAGTCCATCCACCCCTACATAAATCTACCATCAAGTCCATCCACCCTTACTTAAATCTACCATCAAGTCCATCCACCCTTACTTAAATCTACCATCAAGTCCCATCCACCCTTACTTAAATCTACCATCAAGTCCCATCCACCCCTTCCCATCAACTTAAATCTACAACCCACCCCAACTTTCCCACCAGTTATCACCTCTCTATCAAGGAAACACTAAGACTTCGGGAATGGAACTTGAGGAAACTTTTGTACTTCATGTACACCTTCTTCTTGTTTTGAAAGGGAACTAGTTCTGCTCAGGAGTAGTATTTAAAACAAAATAGCTCGCAATGAAAGACACGGAAATCTTTGTGCTCAAGTGTTTTGGAAGATTTGCCGCACACTACAATGTCAGGTTGATATGCAGGCCCACCACGGGTGTTCCGTCACCCTTGGTTCCAGAGCCTTGCCGCAATATCGGGTTTGCCGGACCAACAGAGGGCAAAGCCTTGTCCAGATACTGGCCCGCAGAAGTCGGCTATGAGAACGGACCTGCCCCGGCCGCAGAGGGCAAATTCAACCCGCCGACCGGCCACGTAAGTCCCGATGAGGTCGAGATCGGCCGCTTCACCTGGACTCTGTCTGTCTGTCTGTCTGGGGTTGGGGAATTGCAAGTGCGCTCTCGTAATTTTGTCCGGGTTAAAGGAGGTGCCGGACCCACCAGTTGCCGGAGAGTCGGTGGTGGACCGGTACTTTCTGGAAATCAAAACATTCCTAACGCATACACAACCCAAGGAGGACCTAGAAGGCCACGATTACAATCAATTAAATTGGGATGTGATTTTTATTAGCGTTGCCTCCCGTATAATAGTCTCTGGAATTTCAGGCAGGTCATGGGGGGGGGGGAAGGAAAATCCCGTTATATTGAACCAGGACGAGAGGTGAGATGGCGGGTTGACGGGAAAAGGGAGAAAATGATTATCTACAAACCAGAATGTCAGAAAACCACACGCAAAAAAGTTTCTATTGAAACATAAAAGAACAAGGTTCTTGGAAATCAGCTTCAACGTCAAAAAAAACGAATGACCCAAAGATGTATTTCCTAACTGCCTGCTCAAAACTTGCAGTTTGAAAATTAGTTATCATCAAGATTTAGAATGAGTCAGAGCCCACAGACCATGTGCGCAGAGAAAGGCTGGTGGCTTTAACCTTGCACTCTGCAGCATAACATCCACACCACTAAGTATTCACACCTCCCAGAGCCAACTAGAAAGCCCATTGACGGTTTGGAAGTGAGACAGAGAGAGAGAGATAGATAGAGAGAGACCGAGACAGAGACTGACTGAGAGAGAGAGAGAGAGAGAGAGAGAGAGAGAGAGAGAGAGAGAGAGAGAGAGAGAGAGAGAGAGAGGGAGAGAGTGATAGAGACAGACAGACAGAGAGAGACAGAGTGTGGGAGACAGTATGGGAGACAGAGAGAGCAAGTCAAACACACACACAGACACACACACACAGACACACAAACACACACACTCCGAGCGAGACAGACAGACAGTGTGACAGGCGACTGACAGACAGAGAGACCGACAGAGACAGACAGAGGTACAGAGTGAGAGACAGACAGAGCAAGACAGAGAGACAGACGTAGAGACACAAAGACAGAGAGAGAGACACACACACGCACAGACATACACACACACACACAGAAAGAGACAGAGAGAGAGACAGACAGACAGGGAGACAGACAGTGAGAAAGAATGGGGAACTACAAACTATTCCCCCAGCTACTTATAGAATGAATGTTTGGACCAGTTCCGTGCGAGTTTGAGACAAGGTGGTCATCTCCACACGCGGGCGGCCTGGTTCTAAACACTTCAGTATGTTTACTGACTGCACTCTCCTGCGGTAACATAACTTGCGCCAGTCCCCAAATCCAGCCGAGTAGTTTCAAATGCGCACATTAGTTCCACACACATTTTTCCTCATCACTTAACGTCTGCGGACTGACAAAGAAATAGTTTTTAAAAAAAAGATGATACAAGGAACTGCAGGTGCTGGTTTTACAAAAGAAAGACACACAAA